>NC_090374.1:97200261-98460761 GCF_036365525.1 Heterodontus francisci
TAAACTTAAACTCTAATTCGGTTAAAGCCTATGGATACATAACGCACCCACGCTAGCATACATATGCGATACACACATGAAGATAGGGACAGAAAAGAGCAGAAGAAAAATAAAGTGGAAAAGTTTGAGGCAATATCTGAAGAGGGTTATTGCTATGGGTCTTCAAGCTCACTGTAGAGTCCTTGATTGTAGGTAATCTTGCTTTTCACTGGGGCCCAGTAATCTTCCTAAACCTTGTTCACTGTAGCAGACTTTTCTCCCTTGGGGTTTATGTGTTTTCAGTGGATTTGCAGTTCCATGAAAAAAAGGTGGGAATAGGCAGACAGACCCAGTAATAGTCTGCTTTCTGCCCAAACTGTTTGTACAAATTCAAAAAACTTTGGTTGCCCAGCAGGTTAGTCATGTGACTAGCTGGTTTGACCATGTTCATTTGTGTATTTGGCCATCTTAGCAGTCAACCTGGAATGCGAGCTCCCCCACCTTCAATGTCTGGTGATTAAAAGTCCATTGTGGGTTGAATGGGTCAGGGAATGGCTGCTTTGACCTTCCAAACACTGTCTGTTAATATGCAAATGTATTTCCAGCCAAGATCTGGCAATTTGTTTTAAAGCAAGTCCTTTCTTCACTTCAACAACAGTTTGAAATTTAATGTCCATATGGTGAAATTAATATGCCTCATGCTTGGCAGGTGGGGGCCTGCATGACAATATTTAAAGTGGTGGATGGGATGCCGATCATGTGGGCTGCTTTGTCCTTGATAGTGCCGAGCTTCGTGAGTGTTGTTGAGCTACCCTCATACAGGCAAGTGGAGATTATTTATTGTGCCTTGTAAATGGTAGACAGGCTTTGGGAGTTAGGAGGTGAGTTACTTGCCACATAATTCTCAGTCTCTGACTTGGTCTTGTAGCTACAGTATTGTTATGGCAGGTCCAATTTAATTTCTGGTCAATGGTAATTCTCAGGATGTGGATGGTTGGGGATTTAGCGAGGGTAATGTTGTTGGATGTCAAGGGGAGATGGTTAGGTTCTCTCTTGTTGGAGATGGTCATTGCCTGGCATTTGTGTGGCGTGAATGTTACTTGGCACTGATCAGCCCAAGCCTGAATGTTGACAGGTCTTACTACAGACTGCTTCATTATCTAAAGAGTCATGAATGGTACTGGACACAATGCAATCATCAGCAAACAACCCCACTTCTGACCTTTTGGTGCAGGGAAGGTGATTGATAAAGCAGCTGAAGATGGTTGGGCTTAGAACACTACCATACATTACTCACTCCAAGCTTAGTATTTACATTTTCAATATAACATAAAGGAACAACACTATGTCCAATCGTGATTATTGTTGCATTTAATGAAACATTACATGTATAGAGCTGCAGGGTTACCCTCAATTGTACCTTTCTGGCAGTACTGTTCTTGTTGTATTCCAGTGCATTCTGATGAAGTTATTTTCCTTTTTAAGCCTGGTAACAGTTCTGCTTGTTAACTGTACATTGACAATGCAATCCATAAATATACAAATGAAGGAAAATAATGCATATAAATAGTTGGGCCATTGTTTTTTTAAAAAAAAGCTTTGATGAAATCAGTTATACTGCTGACTGTCTATTGGATTTGTTTGTGCGACATAACCCCTTCAATGAATGTGTTAAACTGCAGGTTACGTGCTAAATAAGTGGAATTTACTTATGATTCCTCCAGGATGTAACAATATTTACTTCCAATCTTTGTACAAAAAAATTACTTTAAAAGAAGGACAATTTTCACAAAATATTTGCAGCTTTTTCATTTGTTCACAACTAAACAATGTAAAAGCTGTGAAACATGTCAAAATGTGCAATTATCCCTCACATACCAGGAGTACATCTGTGCCTCCCAGCAGGCCCATCCCCATTCATTTTCCATCCATTAAATTTAAAGACCAGTGAATTATGGGAGGTGAATGCCCAGATTCCCAATGTGCACCCCCAGTAGCTGGGACTCCATGCCAGGACTGCAATTCTGTGAAATTACTCCACTGATTTCACCACAGTAAAAATAATCCACAGTTTGTCTGGTCCATCTCCACCCCTAAAACAGTTTGGAATTTTTTTTTATAGTGACACTAATTCTTTAAGATATGCCACATGTCCAATCATTACTGCCACTCTTCCATCTTACCATCCCTGCCAATATGAGAAGTGAGAAGCAGTTATAAATGACTGACACAATTCTGATGGCCTTTTAAAGAGTGATATCAAATAAGGCAGATTTGATGGTAATGCCAGTGTGTGGATAATCGAAATGTAGTCCACTTTATGAAGTAGCTTTTAGCAATTTAGAAATTGCACATGTGAAGACTTAACCAACTTGCTTGATTTATTGGTGAATTGTAGCTACCGAATGTTCATTTATAACCTGTAATGGCTGCTTTGAATGTCAGCAAGTAAGTTTCTTTTTTAATGCATTGGTATTTATTTTCTAATTTATTTATTTCATGAAAAATCCATTGAAATGTTCTGGTAGCTGCAGTTTTAGAGTTTTGTTTACATTTCATTCTTGATGCTTGTTTATTATGAGGTTTTCTCTGGGGGATTAATTTGTCATTTTTGTCTGGTTCATTAAAGGAAAGGGCGGTAACCTGCCTGAACAGTCTGTTTCTTCACTTAATCACAGTGCTCAACCATGTCTCCCAGCAGATCCGCCAAGCATTCATTAACATGTCTGAAGAGTTAAACATTTCCCCTAGAAAATGAGGAGAATAGCATGGACACAGTTAGCTTATTTGGATGTAGAAAACAGTGTGAAAGTTAAAGGGAAGAAGTTGAAAAAAAACTTATTCTTTTCAAAAGAACAGTGGCACATTGACAGAAGTGAAAATGTGGTTTGTTAAATGCTTGTGCCTGTGTGACTGCCCATTGGTTAGTGAAACTAAGATTCTGAAAAAGCCTTTGCCTCTGTTGCTGAATATGTAGCAATATGAAATATCCTTTGCCTTTGCTTTTTGCCAGTCAGTTGTATATTACAGTAAAAGCAGGACAAGCAGCATCTGTGGAGAGAGAAGCAAAGTTAACATTTCAGGTCAATAACCTTTCATCAGAACTGGAAAAAGTTAGAGATGCAACAACTTTTAAACATATCCAGAGGAAAAGAAATAGGGGAGGGGAGGAAGAATAAAAGGGAAGATCCATGATAGGGTGGAAGGCAGGAGAGATTAAATAACAAAAGGAATGATGGTGCAATGCAAAAAGGGATGATAATGTACAAAGAGAGAAACAAAATATGGGTCTAGAGGAGGTGTAAATGGGAAAGCAGAATCATTATCAACAACTGTTGTTCGAGAACATGAGGCAGAGGTTCTGATCTGAAATCGTTGAATTCACAGTTGAGTCTAAAAGGCTGTAAAGTGTCAAATTGAAAGATGAGATGCTGCTTCTCGAGCTTCATTGGAATAGTGTAGGAAGCCAAGGATAGCCAGGTCAGAGTGCAAGTGGGGCAGAGAAATTAAGTGACAGGTGACCAGAAGCTCAGGATCATGAAAGGAGGTGTTCCACAAAGTGGACACCCAATCTGCATTTGGTGTCCACAATGTAGAGGACACTACATCATGAGCAGAAAAGACAGCATAGTAAATTATATCATGCAGGCCCCCACCTGCCAAGAATGAGGCACACGTTATTTCGCCACATGAACATTAAAACTTAAAATTGCTGCTGGGAAGAAAAGAGGGCCCATCACAAGGAATTGCCAGGCCCCTCGCTGGAAAGACCTTTTTTGCATACTGGCAGACAGTGTTGGAACAAAGGACCCAGTCCCTGTTTCTCCAGTACACAGAAGACCTGGTCAGGCCAGTTTAGTCACCAGACTAACTGGCTGTTTGAATTTGAACTTGCCACAGAGTTTTGAAACTCAGAAAGCTCTTTGCTCCTGGACTGAACAGACCTCTCCCCTATCTGTTCCCATCTCTTTCTCACAGAACTGAAGACCCATTGAAGACACATGAACCCCAAGAGAGAAAAGTCTCCTGCAGTGACAAGGTTTAAGAAGAATACTGGGCCCCAATGAAAAGCAAGACTACCTACAATCAAGGACTACAGCGAGCTTGAAGCACAGTAAAAACCTCTCTTCAGAGATTGCCTCAAACCTCTCCATTTTATTTTTCTTCTACTCTTTTCTGTCCCTATTTGCATGTGCGTATTGCGTATGCATGCTAGTGTGGGGCACGGCGTGTATCCGTAGGCATTAACCGAATTAGAGTTTATGTTTAAGGTTTAATAAATTTCACTTTTCTTCTTTAATCTGAAGAAAACCTGATGTGTTCATTTCTTTGTCTTATAATTGGCAGATGGTAAACAAGGATTTACCAAGGGGCAGCTCAAAGCACAGTGTGTTTAAAAATTAAACCCTGTTACAATAAGACCAGATGTAGACAGTAAAAGACCCATAGACACCTTTCTCACCTGGTCGTAACAATTAAAAGAAGTACAAATAAATCGCAGTTTCACCAGGAAGGAGTATTTAGGTCCCGGGATGGTAGGAAGGGAGGGGGTAAAAGGGAAGGTGTTGAATAGAATCATAGAATAGAATCATAGAAAATTTATGAATCCCCTATGCTTGCACAGGAATGTGCCATGGGAAAGTGAGGATGTGTTGTGGGTGATTGAATAATGAAGGGAACAATCCCTTTGGAATGCTGAAAGTGGAGGAGCAGAGAAGATGTGTTTGGTGGTGGCATCTTGCTGTAGGTGATGGAAATGTTGGAGGATGATCCATTGACTGTTGAGGCCGGTGGGGTGGAAGGTGAAGACATGAGGAACCCCATCGTAGTTTAGAGATACAGCACTGAAACAGGCCCTTTGGCCCACCGAGTCTGTGCCGACCATCAACCACCCATTTATACTAATCCTACACTAATCCCATATTCCTACCACATCCCCACCTGTCCCTATATATTTCCCTACCACCTACCTATACTAGGGGCAATTTATAATGGCCAATTAACCTATCAACCTGCAAGTCTTTGGCATGTGGGAGGAAACCGGAGCACCCAGAGGAAACCCACGCAGACACAGGGAGAACTTGCAAACTCCGCACAGGCAGTACCCAGAATCGAACCCGGGTCCCTGGAGCTGTGAGGCTGCGGTGCTAACCACTGCGCCACTGTGCCGCCCCTGGGTCTTCAGTTCTGGGAGGAAGAAGAGGATGTGAGAGTAGGAATGTGGGAAATGGAACAGGCATGATCAAAAAGAAAGACTTGCATTTACATCGTGCTTCTCATGACCACCAGACATCTCAAAGCACTTAACAGCCAATGAAGTACTTTTGAAGTGTAGTCACAGTTGCAGGAAACGAAGCAGCCAATTTGCACACAGCTATGTCCTACAAACAACATATGATAATGACCAGATAATCTGTTTATGTACTGTTGATTGAGTGATAAATATTGACCAGGACACCTCAGTTTAACATCTCATCTGAAAGAAGGCACCTCTAACAGTGCAGTATTCCCTCAGTACAGCACTGGAGTATCAGCCTTGATTTTTGTGTTCAACTCCTGGATTGGGACTTGAACCCAGAACTTTGTGACTCAGAGCCAAGAGTGCTACCAACTAAGGCATGGCTTACAAGGGCTGTAGAGTGGAATCCTCAGCTGAGGAAAAGGAAGGCATAACGGAAGCACTGATATGGAAGGCTGCATTGTCAGAACAGATGCGATGAAGACAGAGAAACTGGGAGAATGAAATAGAGAGCTTACAAGAAGTGGGCTGGGAAGAAGTGTAGTCAAGGTAGCTGTGGGAGTCAGTGGGCTTCTATTGGATATAGGTTGATAGCCTATCCCCAAAAATGAAGACAGAGAAATCGAGGAAGTGAAGGGAAGTGTTGGATGGAGAAGGGTGAAAAGCGGAAGCAAATTTGATGTAATTTTCTTGTTCGGGACAAGAGCAGGAAATGGCATTGATACAGTCATCAGTGCACCCGAAAAAGGTGAGGGAGGGACTTGAATTTTTCCTATATCCTGCAAAAAAGCAGGCATAGCTAGGATCCATATGGGTTCCCATAGCAACACCATTTAGTTAAAGGAAGTGAGTGGAGTCAAAGGAGAAGTCATTCAGTAGAAGAACAAGTTCAGCCAGGTGGAGGAGGATGGTGGTGGATGGGACCAGTTGGGCCTCCATTCAAGAAAGAAAGTGAGGATCCTCAGGCTGTTGTTGATCCTTTTTCTGTGTAGAGTATCAACAGACGTGACGAACAAAGATACACTAAAACCAAAGTTTCGTATAACTTCACTTTATTAGTGCTAAAATCACTTAAAGCATACAAATGCTTACAACAGTTTTATTTGGACACTAAATAAGAACAAGTCTCACTTCTTGTACAAGATACTACCCATCAACACAGAGGTGATCAGTCTCTTGTCACGGTTGATCACTGAGCCTCCAGACTCAGGGTCCTGTCTTCGAGAGTTGTTCCCGGGTTCTCGCCGAGAATACCCTCCAGTGTTAACCCTTATATATTCTTTGACGGCTCCTTGCTCAACCGATGGCTCACATGATCTTGTTTTGCACAAATCTTCAAGCATTATCTCATCTTTGGCAAGCATTAGCCATTTAGCCACCTGGACAGAAGTCCAGACTTGTTTACAATAACCACCATTTGTTCCCCTATATCTGTTCTTTTATCTATTCTTGTTCAACACTCTAGTCTAACAGTCACATATCCCTAACCACAAGCTTCGACGTGTCTGTTAGCTTACTTCTGCAAGTTCTGCACTTATCTTTAGCTGCCTTAGAGCATGCTGGGTATAAAGTGTTACTTAACCAACTTTCCAGGGCCTACACTGTCTTGGTGGAGGACGAAGGTGTAGAGGCATTAGATGTCCATGGCGAAAAGGAAATCATTAGGACCAGGAAACTGGAAACTGTTAAAGTGACAGAGGGCATTGGAAGAGTTGTGGATATATGTGGGAAGAGACTGGTCTAGAGGAACAAAAATCAGTTGTTAAAGGAAGAAATCAGTTCCATGGGGCAAGAACAGGCTGAAACGAAGGGTCTAGCAGAGCAGTCATGTTTGTGGATCTTGGGAAGGAGGTAGATAGCAGGTTGTGCATGGTTGGGAGACTGTGAGATTGCAGACCATGGAACACAAAAATTAGAAGCAGGAGTAGGCCATTCTGCTGCGCTATTCGATAAGGTCATTGCTGATCTGATTGTGGCCTCAATTCCACTTTCCTGCCTGCCCCCCATAGCCCTTGACTCCCTTGTTGATCAAAAATCTATCTAACTCAGCATTGAATATATTCAATGACCCAGCCTCACTGCTTTCTAGGGAAGAGAATTCCACAGACTAACAGCCCTCTGAGAGAAAAAATTTCTCCGCATCTCCTAAATGTCTTAATTTTTAAATTGTGTCCTCTAGTTCTAGACTCTGCCCCAAATGCTTTTCAGCATCCACCCTGTCAAGTCCCCTTAGGATCTTATATGCTTCAATAAGATCACCTCTCATTCTTCTAAACGCCAGTGGGTATAGGCCCAACCTGCTCAACCTTTCATCATAAGATAAGTCCTTCATCCCAGGAATCAGTCAAGTGAACCTTCTCTGAACTGCTTCTGATGCAATTATATCCTTTCTTAAGTAAGGAGACCAAACTGTACACAGTACTCCAGATGGTTGAACTAAGGTCCTGTACAGCTGTAGCAACACTTACTTACTTTAATACTTGATTCCTCTTGCAATAAACACCAACATTCTGTTTGCCTTCCTAATCACTTGCTGTACCTGCATACTAATGTTTTGTGATTAATGTACCAGGATGCCCAGAACCCTCTGTACCGTAGAGTTCTGCAGTCTCTCTCCATTCAAATAATGTACTGCATTTCTATTCTTCCATGCCAAAGTGGACAAGTTCACACTTTGCCGCATTATCTGCCAAATTTGTGCCCACACTTTTAACCTATCTAAATCCCTTTGTAGCCTCTTTATGTCCTCTTGACAGCTTACTTTCCTACCTATCTTAGTGATATTGACAGATTTAGCTATGATACATTCAGTCCCTTCATCTAAGTCATTGATATCGCTTGTAAATGGTAGAGACCCCAGCACTGATCCCTGTGGAACTCCACTAAGTAACAGCTTGCCAATCGGAAAATGACCCAGTTATTTTTTTTATTATTATTTCAAGGTATGTGAGTGTTGTTGGCCAGCCTTTATTGTCCATCCCTAGCTGCCCTTGAGAAGGTGGTGGTGGGCTGCATTCTTGAACTGCTGCAGTCCTTGGGGTTTAGGTACACTCACAGGGCTTTTAGGAAGGGAGTTCCAGGATATTGATCCAGTGACAGTGAAGGAACAGCGATACAGTTCCAAGTCAGGATGGTGTGTGGCTTGCAGGGGAACTTGCAGATGGTGGTGTTGCCATGCATCTGCTGCATTTGTCCTTCTAGGTGGTTTGGAAGGCACTGTGGATTGAGCCTTGGTAGGTTGCTGCAGTGCATCTTGTATATGGTACACACTGTGGCCACTGTGCGTCAGTTGTGGAGGGAATGAATGTTTGTGGAAGAGGATGAGGTGCCAATCAAGTGGGCTGCTTTGTCCTGGATGGTGTCAAGCTTCTTGAGTGCTGTTGGAGATGCACTCATCCAGGCAAGTGGAGAGTATTCCATCACACTCCTGACTTGTGCCTTGTAGATGGTGGACAGGCATTGGGGAGACAGGAGGTGAGTTACTCCCACAGAATTCCCAGCCTCTGACTTGCTCTTGTAGCCACAGCATTTATGTGGCTAGTCCACTTAAGTTTCTGGTCAATGGTGATCCTCAGGATGTTGATAGTGGGGGATTCAGCGATGGTAATGCCATTGAACGTCAAGGGGAGATGGTTAGATTCCCTCTTTTTGTGATGGTCATTGCCTGGCACTTGTGTGGCGCAAATGTTACTTCCCTACTCTCTGCTTCTTGTTCACTAACCAATCCATGCTAATATGTTACCCCCTAGACTATGAGCTCTTATTTTGTGTAGTAACCTTTGATGTAGCACCTTATCAAATGCCTTTTTAAAATCCAAGTACACCACATCTACAGGTTCCCTTTCATCCACCTTGCTTGTTATTTCCTCAAAGAACTCCAATAAATTAGTGAAACATGATTTCCCTTTCACAAAATCATGTTGGGTCTGCCTGATTGTATTATGTTTTTCTAGATATCCTGCTGTTAACTCCTTAATAATGGATTTTATCATTTTCCCTATGACAAATGTTAGGCTAACTGGTCGATAGTTTCCTGCTCTTTGTCTCCCTCCTTTCTTGAATAGAGGTGTTACATTTGTAATTTTCCAATCTGCTGGAACCTTTCCAGAATCTAGGGAATTTTAGTAGCTCAAAATCAATGCATCTACTATCTCTGCAGCCACTTCTTTTAATACCCTAGGATGCAAATCATCAGGTCCAGGGGACTTGTCTGTTTTTAGTTCTAACAGTTTTCCCAGTACCTTTTCCCTAGTGATTGTGATTGTTTTAAGTTCCTCCCTTCCTTTTACTTCTTGATTTTCAAGTATTCTTGGGATTTTTTTGTGTCTTCTACAGTGAAGACAGACAAAAAATACCTGTTTAAAGGACCACCATTTCCTTGTTTACCATTATTAATTCCCAGTCTCATCCTCTAAGGGACTAACACTCACTTTAGTTACCCATTTCCTTTTTCAAATACTTGTAGAAACTCTTACTATCTGTTTTTATATTTCTAGCTAGCTTTCTGTCATACTCTATTTTTTCCTTCCCTTTTTTCAGTCATTCTTTGCTGGTTTCAATAATCTGCCCAAACGCCTAACCTACCACTAATCTTTGCAGTATTATACACTTTTTCTTTCAATTTGATACTCTTCTTAACTTGCTCAGTTAGCCACAGATGGTACATCCTTCTCATCGAGTCTTTCTTTCTCAATGGAATATATTTTTGCTGGGAATTATAAAACATCTCCTTAAATGTCTGCCACTGCTTCTCTGCTCTCTGCTGTCCTAGCTTTTAATCTATTTTCCCTGATCACTTTAGCCAACTCTGTCCTCATACCCTTGTTTAAGCCTTTATATAAGTTCAAGACACGTTCATGAGAAGTTCAGTGATGAAAATACAGAACCAAACTGAAGAGTTATAAAAACTGACTTTCCTTTAAAAAGTGGACAATATGCTGCAAATTGGCTGTCAAACATCGGGTTGACTTGGCTGCATATTCAAACTGTCCCGCAGTCTGTTAAGGTCAAAA
This sequence comes from Heterodontus francisci, assembly GCF_036365525.1. NCBI lineage: Eukaryota > Metazoa > Chordata > Chondrichthyes > Heterodontiformes > Heterodontidae > Heterodontus > Heterodontus francisci. The sequence goes on from NC_090374.1 coordinate 97,210,492, forward strand.
GGATACATTTCTAGCTCAGAGGTGTCAATTACACCCATCCTGAACCCACCAAGCAACATTTTTGAATTGAATGGGTTCTTCTGGAACAAAGAAGGTATGAAGTAGCTGCATCCTGGTCCAGTTTTTGGCACCACAGGGAGAAGGCCCTGTGTCTCCTAACAGAGGCAACATGTGAGAGTTAGTTTTACCTTAAAAAGTAGAGAGAGAGAGAGGGGAGATCACAACAGCATCACAAAAGCCTGTGCAGCTGAGATTGTGAGAGATCCAGCAAAAACCAAAGAAAGAGCCCTGCTGCGAATTCAACCCTTCAACGTGGTGTAACAAAGAACTGAAAGTGAACACCACTCCAGACTGAAGTCTCAACCACCTGAAAATCTACAAACAACTCAGGCCTGCAACTTTAAAAGAGTAAGTGACCTCTGAGAGGATTCAACAGGTTACCGTGAACCTCGAACACCTATCTCACTTCAACCCACTTACTCTTTTCCTGTCTATTTGTGTGTGTGTGTGTGCGCGCGCGTGCGCATGTGCACGAGTGAATGCGTGTGTGGGTGTGGTTGTGACCACTCTGGGAATGAATATTGTTCAATAAATAGTTAATCTTCTATTTTAAACCTACAAGAAAACTTGTCACTGTCTGTTTACTTGACAAATAAAACACAAAGGTTAAAACCCGACTAACAAAAACACTTGCTGTGGTCAGTTGGGAGGTGAAATGTGGGAACCACCCACACCCCTTACCACCTGGCTGTAACACTTGTTATGACCAGGTGAGAAAGGGATCTAGATGTTCCCTCTCAGCCTTTGCCTGGTTTAACCATAACAGGGTTTAATTTTTAAAACACTGTGGTTTTAGCTCTCCCTCAGTGAATCCTTGTTCACCGCTTTCCAATTGTAAGGCAAAGAAATCAATTAGACATGTTTTCTTAGATTTAAACAAGAAAGTCGGAAGTTTATTAACCTTAAACTCAAATCCAGTTAATGACTAGGAATATGCAACGCGACCACGCTAGCATGATTATGCGACGTACAGACACGCAGATAGAGACAGAAAAAGTAGAAAGAATAAAGGGGAAAAGTGTGAGGCAATAGCTGGATGTATTTACAATCCTTTGAGTTGTGGAGTCTTTGGTTGTTGCTAAGTCTTGCTGTTCGTTGGGGCCCAGTGCACGCTTTAACTTGTTTCACTGTAGGAGTCTTTACTCTCTTGAGGTTTACGTGACTTCAGTACGCCTGGAGGCTTGTAAGAAAGCGAGAGAGAGAGTCAGCCAGGAGAGAGGCTCTCTTGTTCCAGGTTCAGCTGCAATCTGCAGTGTATCTTCAAACTGTCCTGTGTCTAGTTGAAAAAGCTTGGGCCAACAGGTTAGTCATGTGACCAGCTGGTTTCACCACTCCTGCATTTGTGGATTCTCCATCTTAGTAGAAACTAGAATATGAGCTTCCTTACACCTTCAATGTCTGGTCATCAAAAGCCAATTGAGTTAATTGGACCAGGGAGTAGTTGCTTTGTCTCGCTAAGCACCATCTCTTAGTATGCAAATGTCCTCCAGCCAAATGTCTGGTGATCTCTTTAAACGAGTCATTTCTTCACTCCAGCAACAGTTTAAAATTAATGTTCATATGACAAAATTAATATGCCTCATTCTTGGCAGGTGGGAGTCTTCATGACACATTTGTCTCAGATCCACACTTCTCACCCTCAAACTGAATGTGAAATTCTATCATGTTATGATCACTGTTACCTAGAGGCTCTTTTACTATGAGGTCATTAATTAATCCAGTCTGATTGAACATTACCAGGTCTAAAGTAGCCTGTTCCCTGGTTGGCACTAGAAATTACTGATCGAAGAGATTGTCCCTAATACATGCTATGAACTCATCTTCCAGGGCTAATCTGACTCATCCAATCTATATGAAGATTAAAATCACCCATGAATATGGCAGTACCTTTCTTAAAAGCCCCCATTATTTCTTTCTGTATACTCTGTCTTACAATGTAGTTACTGTTAGAGGCAGGAAGCTTGGAAAAGGTGGTGAGGTAGCTCTGTTAATTAACTACTCCCACAAGTGACTTCTTACCGTTGCTATTTCTTACCTCCACCCAAACTGATTCTACATCTTGATCTTCTGAACTAAGGTCATCTCTCACTAATATACTAATGCCATCCTGAATTAACAGAGCTACCCCACCACCTTTTCCAAGCTTCCTGTCCTTCCAAACTGTCTGGAATCTCCAGAGGAGATGAAGTTAATGACAATCTGGGAAACGATGGCTTGATCTTCGTCAGTGGATTTGGTCCAGGGGGAGGTAGAAGAGGCTGTCAGAGAGTTGGGATTCAGCCTCCTATAGGTAGAGGATGGTTCTCAAATCAACAATAATGCCACCCTTATTGGTAATTATAATGATAATATTAGGGTTGGACCTGAGAGAAAAGAGTGCTGAAAGTTTAAGTTCGAGTGATTGAGAGGAGTAGAAAAATTGCAAGGTCTGATGTCACTAAATGTGCTAACTAGTGTCTGTTGTTGTTTGGCGAACTTAGCTTTACCATGCAGAGCTTGACCTCCAACCCTCTGATACTTTTCTCTTACTTCCCCATGGACCATGATCACAACAACAAACACCAACCCATTGTTTTCCAGACTGTCACAAACTTCATCTCTCTGGCGATCTTTGCTGCACGGCCTCCAGCCTCATAGTCTGCCAATTATACACAACCTGCTTCTACCTGCTTCCCATGGCCCAAAAGCATGAGCCCTCGTTTCAGTCTGTTCTTGCCCCGTGGAACAAATTTTTTCCTATCTCAACTCAATTTTTTCTCCCCTTGTCCAGTCTCCTCCCACATACATCCACGACGTGCCTGCTGTCCTCTGCAACTTTAACAGTTTTCAGTTTCCTGACTCTGACTGTCTCCTATTCGCCATGGGTGTACAATCCCTTACAACTCAATCCCCCACCAGGCTGGCCTGACGGCCCTCAGCTTCTTTCTTGAACAGAGGCCCAACCAGTCCCCATCCACTGCCACACTCCTGCATCTGGTTGAATTTGTTCTCACATTGAACAACTTCTCTTTTGACTCCACTTACTTTCTCCAAATAAAAGGTGCTGCTATGGGAACCCATATGGACTCGAGGTATGCCTGTCTTTTCTTAGGACATATGGAGCATTCAAGTTATCTCCTTCACCTCTTACCAGTACTTTGATGTCTGTATCAATGCCATTTTCCACTCTTGCCCTGAACTGAGAAGTTTCATCAAATTTACTTCCAATTTCCACCCTACCTGCTCCTTCACATGCTCCAGCTCCAACTCTTCTTTCCACTTCCTTGACTTCTCTATCTCCATTTCAGGGGATAGGTCATCATCCAATATCCACTGTAAGCCCACTGACTCCCACAGGTACCTTGACTACACTTCCTTCTCCCCCGCTTCCTGTAAGGGCTCTATTCCATTCTTCCAGTCTCCTTTGCATCTGTTATGATGATGCCACCTTCAATACTAGTGCTTCTGGTATGTCTTCCTCTTTCCTCAACAGAGAACTCTCCTCTGCCCTGGTTGACGGAGCCCTTGAGAGCGTCCATACCATTTCCTGCACTTCTGATTTTACCTCTTTCCCTGCCAGACATACCCATGATAGGGTTTTCCTGGTCCTCAACTTCCACCCCACTAACCTCCATATTCAATGAATCAGTCTCCATTTCTGCCACCTCCAGGGCTGTGTCACCATTAAACACACATTCCACTCCCTTCCTTTTTCAGCATTTCTAAGGAACCATTCCCTCTGCGACACCCTGGTTCACCTGTCAATCACTTCCAACATCTGCTCCCCGTCCCACAGCACCTTCCCATGCAGTGTAGGAGATGTAACAAGTGCCTTGTTATCTTGTCCCTTCCCACCATCCCAGGCCTCAAACTCTCCTTCCAGGTTACCCAGTTATTTACTGCATTCACTGCTCATGACGTGCTCACCTCTAATTTGGAAACCAAATGTAGACTGGGTGATCACTTTGCATAACACCTCCATTTAGTCTGCAAGCTTTACACCGACCATCTGATCTCCTGTCATTTTAATATGCTGCTCAACCCTTGCTCTTACCTCTCTGTCCTTGGCTTCCAACACTGTTGCAATGAAAATCAACATCAGCTTGAGGTACACGTCATCTTTCAATTTGGCATTTTACAACCTTCTGGACTCAACATTGAGTTCAACAACTTCAGCTCATAACCTCTGCTCTCATTTTTCTGGGCAGCAGCTATTGTTATTGATTCTGCTTTCCCATTTAAACCTCCTCTGGACCATCTTTTGTTTCGTGACTTGTCCCATTTTCATCCCTTTTTGCCAGGGACCGTCATTCCTTTCATCACTTACTGTCTCCTTCTACCCACCCTATCATAGACCATTTCTCTCCTTTTCCCCTTTCCCTGCCACTGTACTTGCTTAAACAAGCTGGTGGGGTGGGTTGGTGGGTGGGGTGGAGGGTGGGGGGTGGTGGGGCAGTGGGTGTGAAGGTGAGCCTGCCGCCACTGGGCCTGTAAGCCACATATCTATTTTGCATGGCTTAGGCCCTTAATTGACTGCAGTCGGGGCTTCCGCCTCTCTGAGGCAGGATGTTCTGCCTCCAAGAGCTGCTGGCCAATCAACGGGCCAGCTGCTCTTCAGTCCCAGCAGCATCACCGGAAGTGGTGGCCACTGCTAGGACTGCACCCAGCAAGAAAAGACCTCCAAAAAAGTAAGTGGGGATTGGACATCGCCAAGGACAATCGGCTAGACCTTGGCGAGGGTCCAGTGAGTCGGAGTGTAGGGCAGGGTAGGTTATTTTAGCGAGGGTGGCCTGTGCAGCTGGTGGGGGGATCCTCTGTGGGGCACAGAGTGCTCGATCAGGAGTGCCCCCCTGCCATCACAACCCCCCAACCCAGCCCACAAGGAGGCCGCCATGTATAACTAGACGAACTCTTCAGTTCCCGAATTTAAAGAATGGGAAGCTAATCTGGTAAAGTTCCCCTTTATCAGCGACGGCGGGAAGAGGCGCTTATGTGGCCATTAATTAGGCAGTTAAGGACCTCAATTGGACTAAGGGTGGGCGGGATGCCAGCCACCTCCCCGCCTATGGTAAAATAGCAGTGGGGGTGGGTAGGTAATGGGCACATCACCCCCATTTCTCACCTGATTTGATACCCACTCCCTCCCCTGCATCCCAAGGCCAGTTCGAACTGGTCGCAGATGCTCATCAGCCTGCGAACGGACAACAGATCCGAACAGAAGACTGCGATCCTGTCCACGTACAGGGAGGCTTTGAACTGAGCGCCTCTGCTGCCTGGGATTGTCACCGCTCCTATGCCTGTATCCTTCCCAATGGACTCAGCAAAAGGTTCGATACAGCAAAGAAACAAGACAAAACAAGGCTCTTTTACTGAGCAGTGCCAATGCGGAGGTGGTGGCTGCTGCTGGTAATGCACTCACTGGAAGCTTGAGATTGTTGATGGACCCAGGCCACAGATAAGTCATAGTAGGAGAGCTTTTGTGGGGTTGGGGGTCAGAGGGGATGGGCTTGTAGGGGGGTTGGCAGCAAGGACAGCAAAATTGGCACAAAGGGTAATGGATGACGGATGTTTTTGCAAATGGAAGACAGTTTCCTGTGGGGTTCCACAGGGCTCAGTGTTGGGTCACTTGCTGTTTGTGGTATATTTTAATAATTTGGACTTAAATTTTGGAAACATGATTGGGAAATTTGCAGATGACACAAAAATTGGCCGTGTAGTTGATAGTGAAGAGGATAACTGTAGACTCCAGAACATATCAATGGTTTAATTGAGTGGGCGGAAAAGTGATAAATGGAATTCAATTGGAGAAGTGTGAGGTAATGTATTTGGGGAGGGCAAACAAAGCAAGGGAATACACAATAAACGGGAGGATATTGTGATGGGTAGAGGAAGTGAGAGACCTTGGAGCGCATGCCCACAGCTCACTGAAGGTGGCAGGACAGTTAGATAAAGTAGTGAAGAATGCATATGGAATGCTTTCCTTTATTGGCCGAGGTATAGAATACAAAAGCAGGGTGTAATGCTGGAACTACATAAAATGCTGGTTAGGCCACAACTGGAGTATGGCGTACAGTTCTGGTTGCCACATTACAGGAAGGACATGATTGCTCTGGAGAGAGTACAGAGGAGATTTACAAGAATGTTGCCAGGGCTTGGAAATTGCAGCAATGAGGAAAGATTGGATCGGTTAGCGTTGTTTTCCTTAGAACAGAGGTGGCTGACGGGTGACTTAATTGAGGTGTACAAAATTATGAGGGACCTAGATAGAGTAGACAGGAAGGACCTATTTCCCCTAGCAGAGAGGTTAATTATCAGGGGCACAGATTTAAGGTAATTACCTTTAAGGTAGAAGGATTAGAGGGGACATGAGAAAAGGTTTTTTCACCCAGGGTGGTGGGCGTCTGGAATTCACTGCCTGGATCGGTCGTGGAGGCAGAAACCCTCAACTCATTTAAAAGGTATCTGGATCTTCATCTGAAGTGAGGTAACCTGCAAGACTAGATTGGGCGGCTAGTTTTTTCAGCTGGCGCAGACATGATGGGCTGAATGGCATCTTTCTGTGTCATAACTTTTCTATGATTCTATGGTTTCTCTATGGGTCCCTTGATCAAGAACTACATGCCTTTTAACAAGGTACCCCCCCACTCTGGAGCCAGCAAGGAACCCACATGGATTTGCTTGTCCTGCTCCCCACTTGGTGACAGGCCTACCTGCCGCTGGGCTAATACTGGTTGCGGCAGGATAAGGCCTTTAATTAGGCATTAATTGCCCACTTAAGGGCTTACATTGGTGACGGGGAACACAGCAAGCAAACCCATGTGGACTTAACTGATGGACTTCATTGGGGTGGAGGTGGGAAGGTGGTCCACGCCACTATTCCGCCTGATTAAATGCTCTCCCCACTTCCAAACTCGGTGCGGGGAGAGCATAAAATCCACCCCCCCCAACATTTTTATGATAGATATTTCACTAACTCTTAGCTCATTAATAAGTCCAAGTCCATGAGCAAGCTTGTCATCTGATAGGCAGTCTTTCCTAATCATTCATACTCCCTCTCAAGTCTTGGCTAGGAAAGAGGAAAGTAGTAGCTATGGTCCTTTCCTGATCAGCATCCAGCATATATTGTGCAGAAACAGTATCAGATTTGGCTTTGATGTCCTTCATAATCAAATGATCTGCTGACATTTACAATCCAGGCTCTGACAAAATGGATATTTCGATGAGGTATGAGAAGGACGCTGGCATCTGGGGAGCTATACTTCAGCACATCTATGAGAGGAGGCAAGAAATCTTTGGAAAAAAGCAATAAATTTGTTGTGCACGATGGTACAAAATGCTTAATTGTCCTATTTTTGTTGGAATTTGAGCCTAAAAGCTGCTTTGTTTTGTTAATCACTGATTCTCTAAGTTGCCACCATTCTCACCATTACTTTGGTTTGGAGTGCTTACAGATATGAATAATAGTGTATTTATAGAGTCCTTGTTTAGCTTTATTTACTTGCAGTACTCCCCTGACAGCTGACATAGCATATGTTCTTCAGCAGTGCTGAATCATTTTCACTACACCCAGCTACATTTGTACTAATTGCCCTAGGAGAAAGGGACAGCAAGAGTTACACCTGCTCAAAAAAGATTCCATTCTTTAAATTTCACATTTTCTCAATCATGAAAGCATTTGTATAGTTCCCTGTTCTATGTTTGTCCAAGGTCTCCTCTAACAACATCGCAACATTGGGCGCTGGTGTCTAATAATGGCTCTACCTGTCTGACTGCATATAGGGATATCTGACACTGACAGGATTGCCCTCTTGGAAACTAGGCAGTGGGAAAGAGACGGGGACACGACGGAGCACATTTCTGGCTCTGTCGCCCCTCGATCCAGCAGGAAACAGATGGAATAGTGCAGCTGTATTTAAAATGTCTGGCTTAGGATGGAGTGGCTGGATTTTGCCCAAGACGCAGTCTATAGCCAAAATGAGGCCAGCGTACTCCCAGAATCTGGTCCTCTTTTCATTGATTCCTCTCTGTGTGTTTGTGTGCAATAGTGCCTTTTGTTGTTGCCTCCAGCATTTGAAACTTTCTGCATCTGGATGATTGGAAAAGACTACTTTGTCATTTCAACATGGGGAATGCATTGATCTCATGTGGTGTGCTCCTTCCCATCACACACTTTGAGGAAGCCAGGGTACTGCTGAAGGCAGTGTGGCCCGCAATAAATAGAAGGATTTCTCTTGACTTGCAACATTCCACATTTATTGGAGAACAAAAGACTGCAAGGTAGCATGTATTAACAAAAATAAATCTGTGAACCCCAAGTGCAGGTGGTGCTCTTCTTAAATATCTTATGTCTGCTCCTACATGGTGCTCCCCAGCGCTGTCAGCTGAGGTGGAGGCAGGCTGCTGACCTTGCTACCCCGTGGCTTTTGATGACCTTGGTCATCCAGGGAGCAGACTTGGAGGACGGAGTTCCGGACCGGTAAATTACCTCGAGTGGAAAAAAAACCCTGAAAAAGTGATGTCATCGGAAATCTGTGACCTGATTGGCTGGTAGGGAATCTGCACTGAATTTGAAAATAAAACATTGATTAAAATGGATTAAAACCCTAATTAACTAATTAATTAATAAGTAGAGGAGTAACTAAACCGGAGTGAAGTGATTACTGTATTTAGCATTCAGAACCTTACTGACCGGGGGCTGCCCGGTTTGAGGCGGGTGGTAGCTGTCCAGTGAGATGCGATGACCTCTCCCACCGACAAAGGCAACCCGTGGTGCCCAATCTCTACGCCAATTGAGCTGGACTTATAACCCGTAACTGCAGCCCTCCGTGTTGATTTGGTCGCTGTGAGGCGACTATGGAGTGACCTCTCCATGGCACATGCCTGGGCGGATGTATGGAGGTTGTGAGTTGCCCAAGCGTCTAAACCCCCCTATCGGCCTTCCTGGTGGGGTCAAAAGGCATGCAGAGCACGACGTTTGGCACCGGTATGGCTGCAGGAACTGCCGGAAACATGCCAAAGGTGACACATGACCGCCTTCGGGGTTTCGCTCCGGATTTTCTGTTAGGGTCTCTCCCGAGACGCCCACAAGGCAGTGGGGTTGTTAGGGCCCCTACACAGGGGTAGGTGGATGCCGGTGGGAGGAGGGGGGGGAAGGGGGGGGAAAGGGTGGGATGAGGAGGGGTGCGGCGGGAAGGACTGGGTGGAAGGGTGTGCGAGGGGAAGCTGGGAAGGGAGCTGCAGGGGGTAGGGGAGAGGGGTGCAGGGGAAGGGGGTGCGAGGGGAAGATGGTGCGAGGGGGAGCTGGGAAGGGGGTGCGAGGTGGGTGGGGGGAGGGGGTGCGAGGGGGGTGGGGGGAAGGGGGTGCGAAGGGGGTGGGGGGAAGGAGGTGCGAGGGGGGTGAGCTGTGAGCATCGGTGGGGGGAGGGGGTGCAGGTAATAAAACATTTCATCAGCTTCCACCATTGTCCCTTTTACAATGATGTACTTCTACTGAGATCGGGATCCGGGAGCCGAGCCGGAGTTGTGGGGAAAGTTTGTGTGGAAACAACACGGAATACGGAAAGTCCTCATCAGGGAACTCCTCTTTGCTGATGATGCTGCATTAACAACTCACACTGAAGAGTGTCTGCAGAGACTCATCGACAGAATTGCGGCTGCCTGCACCGAATTTGGCCTAACCATCAGCCTCAAGAAAACGAACATCATGGGACAGGACGTCAGAAATGCCCCATCCATAAATATCGGTGACCACACTCTGGAAGTGGTTCAAGAGTTCACCTACCTAGGCTCAACTATCACCAGTAACCTGTCTCTCGATGCAGAATTCAACAAGCGCATGGGAAAGGCTACCTATGCTATGTCCAGACTGGCCAAGAGAGTGTTGGAAAATGGCGCACTGACATGGAACACAAAAGTCCAAGTGTATCAGGCCTGTGTCCTCAGTACCTTGCTCTACGGCAGCGAGGCCTGGACAACGTATGTCAGCCAAGAGCGACGTCTCAATTCATTCCATCTTCGCTGCCTCCGGAGAATCCTTGGCATCAAGTGGCAGGACCGTATCTCCAACACAGAAGTCCTCGAGGCGGCCAACAGCCCCAGCAAATACACCCTACTGAGCCAGCGGCGCCTGAGATGGTTTGGCCATGTGAGCCACATGGAAAATGGCAGGATCCCCAGGGACACATTGTACAGCGAGCTCGTCACTGGTATCAGACCCACCGGCTGTCCTTGTCTCCGCTTTAAAGACGTCTGCAAATGCGACACGAAGTCCTGTGACATTGATCACAAGTCGTGGGAGTCAGTTGCCAGCGATCGCCTGAGCTGGCGGGCAACCATAAAGGCGGGGCTAAAGCGTGGCGAGTCGAAGAGACTTAGCAGTTGGCAGGAAAAAAGACAGAAGCGCAAGGAGAGAGCCAACTGTGCAACAGCCCCGACAACCAATTTTATATGCAGCACCTGTGGAAGAGTCTGTCACTCTAGAATTGGCCTTTATAGCCACTCCAGGCGCTGCTTCACAAACCACTGACCACCTGCAGGCGCTTAACCATTGTCTCTCGAGACAAGGAGGCCAAAGAGATTTAAAGTAGAAATCTACGCTAGGGACCATATAGCTAATTGTAACTTAATTCAGTCAGGATTTAATAAGTAATTAAGTATTTATTTTAAATTAATTTATTAATTAGTGCTGGAAATGTCAGTTAGAGGGGTAAAGTGCTTCACCTGTGAGATGTGGGAGATCCGTGGCGCTTCCAGCGTTCCAGACAACTAAATCTGCAGGAAGTGTACCCAGTTGCAGCTCTTCACAGACCGCATGGATCGGTTGGAGCAGCAATTGGATGCACTTAGGAGCATGTAAGTGGCGGAAAGCATCATAGACAGGAGTTTTAGAGACTTGGTTACACCCAAGGTGCAGGCAGAAAGATGGGTGACCGCTAGAAGGGGCATGCAGTCAGTGCAGGAATCCCCTGTGGCTATCCCCCTCTCTAACAAGTATACCGTTTTGGATACCATTGGGAGGGGATGGCCTATTAGGGCAAGACAACAGCAGCAGCCAGAGCAGTGGCACCGCGGCTGGCTCTGTTGTTCAGCAGGGAGGGACAAAGCGCAGAAGAGCAATAGTTACAGAGGACTCGATTGTCAGGGGCACAGATAGGCGCTTCTGTGGACGTGAAAGAGACTCCAGGGTGGTATGTTGCCTCCCTGGTGCCAGGGTCAAGGATGTCTCTGAAGGGGCAGGAGGCATTCTGAAGGGGGAGGGTGAACAGCCTGAGGTTGTGGCACACATCGGTACCAACGACATAGGCAGGAAGAGTGACGAGGTCCTGCAGGGGAAGTTCAGGGAGTTAAGTAGAAAGTTAAATGTGGGACCTGTACAAGAAGGACGGGTTGCATCTAAACTGGAGGGGCACAAATATCCTGGCTGCGAGGTTTGCTAGCGTCACTCGGGAGACAACTAGTAAATAAGGCCAGTAAGACTAAGAGGAAGAGCAGGCAGGGAGATGTTGCTGAGCACAGCGGGACTGGTGGTCTGAAGTGCATTTGTTTCAATGCGAGAAGTATAACAGGTAAGGCAGATGAACTTAGAGCTTGGAGTGGTACTTGGAACTATGATGTTGTTGCCATTACAGAGACTTGGTTGAGGGAAGGACAGGATTGGCAGCTAAACGTTCCAGGATCTAGAAGCTTCAGGTGGGATAGAGGGGGATGTAAAAGGGGTGGGGGACTTGCATTACTGGTTAAGGAGAATATCACAACTGTACTGTGGGAGGACACCTCGGAGAGGTCATGTAGCGAGGCAATATGGGTAGAGCTCAGGAATAGGAAGGGTGCAGTCACGATGTTTGGGGTTTACTACAGGCCTCCCAACAGCCAGTGGGAGATAGAGGAACAGATATGTAGACAGATTTTGGAAAGATGTAAGAGCAACAGGGTTGTAGTGGTGGGTGATGTTAACTTCCCCTATATTGACTGGGACTCACTTAGTGCTTGGATGGGGCAGAATTCGTAAGAAGCATCCAGGAAGGCTTCTTGAAACAATATGTAGATAGTCCAACTAGGGATGGGGCCATATTGGACCTGGTATTGGGGAATGTGCCCGGCCAGGTGGTCGAAGTTTCAGTCGAGAGCATTTCGGGAACAGTGACCATAATTCTGTAAGTTTTAAGGTACTTGTGGATAGGATAAGAGTAGTCCTCGGGTGAAGGTGCTAAATTGGGGGAAGGCTAATTATAACAATATTAGGCAGGAACTGAAGAATTTAGATTGGGGGCGTCTGTTTGCGGGTAAATCAACATCTGACATGTGGGAGTCTTGCAAACGTAAGTTGATTAGAATCCAGGACCGGCATGTTCCTGTGAGGAAGAAGGATAAGTTTGGCAAGTTTAGGGAACCTTGGATAACGAGGGATATTGTGAGCCCAGTCAAAAAGAAAAAGGAAGCATTTGTAAGGGCTGGAATGCTGGGAACAGACGAAGCCCTTGAGGAATATAAAGAAAGTAGGAAGGAACTTAAGCAAGGAGTTAGGAGGGCTAAAAGGGGTCATGAAAAGTCAATGGCAAACAGGATTAAGGAGAATTCCAAGGCTTTTTATACGTATATAAAGAGCAAGAGGGTAACTAGGGAAAGGGTTGGCCCACTCAAGGTCAGAGGAGGGAATCTATGCGTGGAGCTAGAGGAAATGGGTGAGATACTAAATGAGTACTTTGCATCAGTATTCACCAAAGAGAAGGACTTGGTGGATGATGAGTCTAGGGAAGGGAGTGTAGATAGTCTGGGTCATGTCGATGTCAAAAAGGAGGAGGTGTTGGGTGTCTTGAAAAGCATTAAGGTAGATAAGTCCCCAGGGCCTGATGGGATCTACCCCAGAATACTGAGGGAGGCAAGGGAGGAACTTGCTGGGGCCTTGACAGAAATCTTTGTATCCTCATTGGCAACAGGTGAGGTCCCAGAGGACTGGAGAATAGCCAATGTTGTTCCTTTGTTTAAGAAGGGTATCAAGGATAATCCAGGAAATTATAGGCCGGTGAGCCTTACATCAGTGGTAGGGAAATTATTGCAGAGGATTCTTCGGGACAGGATTTACTCCCATTTGGAAACAAATGAACTTATTAGCGAGAGGCAGCATGGTTTTGTGAAAGGGAGGTCGTGTCTCACTAACATGATCGAGTTTTTTGAGGAAGTGACAAAGATGATTGATGAAGGATGTTGTCTACATGGACTTCAGTAAAGCCTTTGACAAGGTCCCTCATGGCAGACTGATACAAAAGATGAAGTCACATGGGACCCGAGGTGAGCTGACAAAATGGAGACAGAATTGGCTCGGTCATAGAAGACAGAGGGTAGCAGTGGAAGGGTGCTTTTCTGAATGGAGGGCTGTGACTAGTGTTCCACAGGGATCAGTGCTGGGACCTTTGCTGTTTGTAGTATATGTAAATGATTTGGAGGAAAATGTAGCCGGTCTGATTAGTACGTTTGCGGACGACACAAATGTTGGTGGAGTTGAGGACAGTGATGAGGATTGTCAGTGGATACAGCAGGATATAGTTCGGTTGGAGACTTGGGCGGAGATATGGCAGTTGGAGTTTAATCCGGACAAATGTGAGGTAATGCATTTTGGAAGGTCTAATACAGGTGGGAAGTATACAGTAAATGGCAGAACCCTTAGGAGTATTGACAGGCAGAGAGATCTGGGTGCACAGGTCCACAGATCACTGAAAGTGGCAACGCAGATGGATAAGGCAGTCAAGAAGGTACACGGCATGCTTGCCTTCATCAGTTGGGGCACAGAGTATAAAAATTGGCAAGTCATGCTGCAGCTGTACAGAACCTCAGTTAGGCCACACTTGGAATATAGCGTGCAATTCTGGTGCCACACTACCAGAAGGATGTGGAGGCTTTGGAGAGGGTACAGAAGAGGTTTAACAGGATGTTGCCTGGTCTGGAGGGTATTAGCTATGAGGAGAGGTTGGATAGACTTGGATTGTTTTCACTGGAACGACGGAGGTGGAGGGGCGACATGATAGAGGTTTACAAAGTTATGAGCGGCATGGACAGAGTGGATAGTCAGAAGCTTTTTCCCAGGGTGGAAGAGTCAGTTACTAGGGGACATAGGTTTAAGGTGCGTGGGGAAAAGTTTAAAGGGGATGTGCGAGGCAAGTTTTTTACACAGAGGGTGGTGAGTGCCTGGAACTTGCTGCCGGGGGAGGTGGTGGAAGCAGGTACGATAGCGAAGTTTAAGAGGCATCTTGACAAATACATGAATAGGATGGGAATAGAGGGATACGGACCCCAGAAGTGCAGAAGGTTTTAGTTTAGACAGGCATCAAGATCGGCGCAGGCTTGGAGGGCCGAATGGCCTGTTCCTGTGCTGTACTGTTCTTTGTTCTTTGGTTGGACCTAGCATATTGAGGGCCTCCTGGAGGAGCCACCTCTGTCATCATGCCTACATGAAGTGCTGGTGTTGCTGACAGAGGGGCTGAGGAGCCACTACCCATGCCAGGAGTTCTCTGAGATGAGCCTCCAGATGCATCAAGCAGCCACTGCTCTACCCTTTCACGGCACATTTGGACCTCCCTGCTCACCTGAGGAGTCCTAGAACCTTTTGGTGAGTCCAGGCTCCTTTGCCCCCCTCTCACCCAGCCATTGCTCCACATAGCTCATGGTGGTAGTGAAGGCATGCAGGTCTGTGCATATCTCCGGCATCCAGTGATTGGTCTGCTGGATATGGCTCACCATGATGGTCACCAATCTCTCGATGAAGGAGACCAAGCACGCACACCCCAGAGACACGGCTGCGCTCATGACCTGGATGGACTCCTCCATCATCCGTGCTTGGGTGCGCATAGCCTCTGGAAGCACCTCATGCTGCAGCTCCAGCATCTGCCACCTTGCTGATGACTCCAGGGGTATTTCATCAGTCTGAGGCTCAGCATCGCCCTGGCCTCTCACAGTCTTCCGTGTGTCAGTGGTCTCGGCTGTCACAACATCTGTCGGCTGCTCTGTCGCATCTGTACTGTGCTCAGCAGATTGTGACCCCAAATCTACACGCAAACAGATGTCTATCGATGTGAGAGTACCTGCACTAGTGCAGGGTGTGGGGAATGATGTGACAGCGCACTCTCTGAGGTCCCCTTCTCCGCCTCAGAGGTGGATTGCTCTCCCCTGGTCATGGTAGCTCTCTGCTCTTGTCCTTGACCTGCATGAGAGAGAAGATTAATTAGAGGGTAACATGCATTCCATTATATCCTTCAGAATACTCCTAGTGTGGAGCTCCATTTGACCAGTGGTGGACACATGAGCAATATGCCTCGTATTCGCAAAGGGCTCTCTTGTGCCCATGCATTACGCCACTCACTCTCTTGGGGTTCCACTCCTCTCTCGCCATCAGCTATGGACTGGCCCGCATGCTGGCCTCTGAGCTCAGAAAACTCTTCCTCCATCAGCGTCAGGGTGGCCAGTTAAGGGATGCCATCGTTCGTTTTGGCCCTTTTGCGCTGTAGGCAGTCTTCTCCTGCAAGCACGGAAATGACCATTGTTTGTTGCCTGCCAAAGACACACACAATGCTTATGTTGGTGGCAGCCTGACTGTCCATGATGGTACCATAGGAATGCCTTCTTCAGGCAGCCACTCAGAAGCAGCAGTGCAGGAGTCACCTCTGACTGATGGGGCCTTTCACAGAAAGGCTGGCATGCTTCTGACAGGAAATGCTGCTGCCTGGCCATTGGCAGTGGCTGAGTGGGCATGTCCTTTCTACCAACCTCACATTCACGTCTCATCACTTGTAAGGCTGTAAAGTATGCAATCTGTGATACACTCTCTTTGGTGGAATGAATGAGGTCATTAACTCTCTTGCGGCACTGCAGCCAGGTTCGAGGGACGACCCCACAGCTACTGACCTCCTCTGCGATCTCCATCCAGGCTTGCTTCATCTGGCAGGATGGTCTGTTCCTCCCACCCCGGGGAAATAAAGAATCTCCCTCCTTGCCCAAGCAGCCTGGAGGAGAACCTGCAGGGAGACATCACTGAATTGTTGGGCCACTCTGGAATTTCCCTCAGCCATTTCTTTTGCTGTCACCTTCTTCAGGTCTTCACTGTGCTGCCTTTGATGGTGGATGGAATTGACAGATTGCTGGCATCTCTTTAACTATGGCACCAGCGCTTCCAGCGTCGTGACCTCACGCGGCCTGCACCATCTGTGTGGATGTCTCCTTTGCCTCCTGGCAGTTAATTGGCCAGATGCCACTGAACTGTGTATTGCAGCATGCCTCCAGCCCAAATGGCAGCGGATTCCACTTCCGGACCTGA
This sequence comes from Heterodontus francisci, assembly GCF_036365525.1. Taxonomy (NCBI): domain Eukaryota; kingdom Metazoa; phylum Chordata; class Chondrichthyes; order Heterodontiformes; family Heterodontidae; genus Heterodontus; species Heterodontus francisci. The sequence goes on from NC_090374.1 coordinate 97,226,834, forward strand.
CGGTGTGACCTCGGGGCTTTCCGCAAAATTCAGCCCATGGATGCAGTTCCGTATTCCAAATGGTTGGACTTGACTGATGTGGGATATAGATTTACTTTGTGACAGGTCATCTTCCCATACGAAGATGTTCCAGTCATATTTCAAATACTGTCCCATCAGTTAGGAAGAATAATAGAAAATATGTATGCCATAGCTGTTGCTTTTATTTACAGGGCACATTAAACATTTTGCCCAGTTTAAACAGCTTCCTAATAACAATAATGTGGGACTAAGAGCAAGAAGGATAATTTTAAAAGTAACAGAGCAGGAACAGGATGTGGGAAACAAGATTATGTCCTATGCATGTGTCATCTTAAAGTATCATTTGGAGCAGTTATATTTTTGTAGCTCTTCCTGAAAGATTAATTGAATAAGGTTCACTTTTCACCTGTAAGAGTTGCAATTTACAGTCAATATAACAATTTTGACATTTTTAGCTCAGGGCTAAAGCAGGGAAACCTCCAAATACAATATACTGTTGACTATGTGTTTTAGCCGTCAGATGGCAAGTGTAACAGATGCTGTGGATTTATCTTATCAAGGCTGGCTTAAACAAACTCCTTATTGTTTACTGTGAATTCATAAGTTGAAAGCTGTTACAGTTAATTACTTTATTAAATATGTATTAAATAGTAGATGCAACCTCTACTAAGATATTAATACTTTGAGCACAACTAAAGAAAGTAATTGGACTCACTGCAATCATTGGAGCATTTTACTGAGGAGTCTAAAACTCTCATTTCTTGTTTATAATGGGAAATTGAGATAAGTGGGATCTGAAATTGACAATTTCCATTTGTTAACATAAATTTATATGTGCTGACTTAATCCAGACCCACCTCATGCGTCACAATCCTCAGAATAATTACGAACTAATCGTTCATAAATGAACTTTTAGGTACTCAGCCAAACAACCCAAGATAGTCTCAAGTGGGTATGATTCCCAGTCTGTTCTGAATTAGGTCATCTCACCATAAGTAATGATTGGTGCACCAATGGTGCTCCTAGATTTGGTAACGATAAAGAAAATCAGTAACAGTCTCCAATACTGATTACTATTCAGTGATTTCCCGCTCCCCCCCCACCTCCCCCCCTCCCACCCTACAACCGTGCTAGAAAGTACACAGATGTGGTTGTTTGGTGAGGACAGAATCAGGCTTAGTGTGCTACCGAGAGGATTATGCACAGGGTTAAATATCCTGTCCACACTAAGTGAACCGGCACACACATGAAGAATGGCAACTGTTGGGAGGGGTCAGTACCTTGAAACTATGTCTGAGCACAACTCAACAACAACAACAACAAAATCTTACATTTAATGTAGGAAATTGTCCTAACATGCTTCCCAGAAGTGTAATCTGACAGAAGCAGAGACTGAGCCAAAAAAGGAGCTATTCAGAAGGGTGACTAAAACCTTGGCCAAAGAGGTAGGTTTGAAGGAGGAAACAGAAGTAGAGAAATTTAGGGAGGACATTTCAGAGTTTAAGGCAGAATTTTACTGGACCCCGAGTGGCAGGAACAGAGGCGGAGTGGGGGTGGGGTTGTTCGGTAAAATAGCGGGGAACTATGTCAGGACTGCTCCCCGACGCAGTCTCGCTGCTGGGGGACGTTTCCCAGTGTCAGGCTGTGAGACAAATTGGAAGGCCCTATTAGGGACATTTTACGGAGCCACTGGCATTTTGCCGATGGTGGGTGTGACGGAAACTACACCTGCCAAATGGAAACATATTAATTTCAGCATATGGAACACTATTTGAACGTATACTGGACATTGAACATAATTTGTTTAAAAGGACCACAGAGCAGTGGCTGGAAACATGGCTGCACATTTGCATTCTGAGAGACAGTTGCATAGAGAGACAATGCTCCCTGATTCAATTAGCCAAATGGGTTTTGTCAATAGTGATGATCAAAAGACATTGAGATTCATTGTCTGTGTAAGAGCCAGCACTATTCCCCATTCCCCCACCCCTGGCCACTGAGTGTGTCTAGTAAGCTTTGAAGAATCAACAATCCTTGCTGGCAATGCTGTTTCAAACAAAGAGCTAGTTACATGACTAACCTGCTGGCCAACCTGCATCACAGAAAAGTTTTGAGACAAACTGCAATTTTGAAGACCAAAGAGAAGCAAGGTCTCTCTCTGTCTGTCTCTTTCTCTCTCTCACACAAAGTTCCACGGACCCACAGAAGTACCTTAAGCCTCAAGACAGAAGACCCCTGCAGCCTTCTGGTATCAGCGAAACAAGTTTGAAAGTGTGCACTGGGCCCCAACAAGAACTGCAAGACTTAACTTCAATCAAAGACTTCACAGCAAACTTAAAAAAAAACAGTAACTGAATTCCATCTACTACTTCCAACCTTCCCCCTTTAATTCTTTCTCCTCCTCTATCTATTTGTCTGTGTGTTTATCACGTATGTATGCTAGTGTGGTTGCATCGTGTATTTTTAGTAGTTTTAACAGAGGTAGAGTATTAGGGTTAATAAACTTACACCTTTCTTGTTTAAACCTGAGAAAGCCTGTCTGATTGAGTCCTTTCCAATTACAATTAGAGAGCAGTGAGCAAGGACACACTGAGGTGAATCTAAAAACACTATGTTTTAAAAGTTAAACCATGTTATGGCCAAACAGGGAAAGGGGCCAGAGGGGAGCCCGAGACCCTTCCTCACCTGGGCCTAACAGTGGGGAAGGGGTCCAGCTTAATGGAGGCAGCCTCCCTGTGGCAGCCTGGGGGTGCCATCGAAGCTAAAGACTCTGTAACCCAAACAGGGGGCTGCGGGCAAGGAAGGCAGCCCAGACCCACCGATTTTTAAAAAATTTTAATTGATCTACAGGCACACCAAGGTCTCCCAGCTGCCTCAGGAGTGCCCAGCTGTCCCACTGGGGCTGTCAAGGCTCTAAATCTGCCAGCCCTCTTATTGGGCTGGCAGTATCAGGAGCCCACCCGCCATCCTTAATTGGCGCAGCCAATTAGGAGGCTGCCTGCAGTAAAATTGCTGAGCTGATCCCGCTGCCAGCAAGGGCAGGCTTGGGACCCGCTTTTTGCCCCAACATCGGTCCCGAAGCCCACGGTAAAATGCAGTCCTTTCGAGTCTAGATGGCTGAAAGACAGCCTCCAATGGCAGGGCAAAGGGAATGAGAGAGGAGTGGGTTCCTTTAGAAGAAAAACAGAAAAAACTATTGGGGCAAAAGCACAATAAAAGGACTTGTGGCTGAATCAACCATTATGCCTTTCAAGTTATTGTAAAAATGTTTGCATGTAGACACATAGTCTAATGTAAAAATAAGTGACAATTTTCCAAAGCTCCACTCCTGTTGTGCAGCGTTACTGGATGTGAAGGTATGTCACCATATTGGCCTCATCATGTTCTTGGCCTAGATCTGATCTGCAATTCCGTCACTGGGAGCAAAGCTCACAAAATTACTACTACATACCATATGTGTGCTTACAACTGTTTTTTAGAGGAATACATCCCTGTGCCTAGTCCACTCAGGCAAATATTTTGGGAATTCTGTTGGTCCATGTTTGCAGATTCAATATAGAATGTGGATTTCCATGTCAGCCACAGTAATTTATGTGAAACATGTTATTATTCACTGACACGTTTTGGCTCAACAGACATATATTTATCTCAGGAATCAATAGTCCCAGGAGCATTCCACACCCTTGAATTCAAGCTAATTAGAAAACCAAAGAGGAACAGCTAACTGACCACATCTCCATCTGATAGAAAGTTTCATGTTCTACATATCGAGAGCCATAATTTACAGAACATTAACAATTGAGGTGAAGCAAAAGATTGATAACTTCTATCTTTATAAAAACCCAAATATATCATGATTGGATAGTTCATTGGGTTAGAACAGTTTCTTTTTATTGGTGAATCCAGTTCAAATGAATGGAATGAAAGGCTCCATTCCAACAGCTATTAAGGAACTTAAGTGAAATTTGTTTGGTCTCAGCCCAATTCCTAGAGGACATGGATTTACAGTCCAAAACTTCCAATGCTAATGGTACTAATTAGAGAATATCACTGAGAGAAGCTATATTGTTGAGAGAAGCTATATTGTTATTCCTGTTGTTGGAAATAGAAATGTCAGGTTGGTGCAGTGACTTAGCTGAACTTGGGGTTAAAGCACATGGGGTTTTACTGTATTATACTTACATGATAACCAAAATGGACTGCTTGGTCTTGGTTTTTTTTTGCACCAATGTCATTTTGTCCTGGCAGTCTATAGGAGGATATAGAAACTGACCTTTTCAACCTATATATTTTTTTCTCAGTTTTCCCCTCCTAAATGTGTTCACTTCTTCTGATATAAACATCTGGAGGTGCTGACATTCTCTGGTATTGTTCAAATGGCCATGCCTCATAACTGAGGCTATTCAACTGTGGCAGCATCACAATTTGCCCTAATCCTGTCCTTATCAACATGCTTGCACTCAGCAACAAGGGTTGCAGGGGGCGGAAAGCCTGGCTTTCCTCTTTGGGGTAGAAATTCTTCTCAGGCAGTGGCGCAAAACAGGCAGTATCCGTTCGGCCGGCTGATGCAATGGAACTGAATATCAGGAGCTGAGTATAAAGGGCAGCCGATTAGATACTGCCTGTTTTGTGCTACTGTCTGGGATGAATTTTTACACCTTTCCCACTGTCTCCCAAGCTCAGGCAGTGAAGCCAATTCTAGCTTAACTAACACCACAGATGAAATCAGTTAACTCAGGCCCAGACTGGGAATTGACAGGGTGCTGCATTTAACCACTGCACAATCGCAAAAGCTATAGGCTGACCTGGTATATTTTCCGGGCACTGCAAGAGCTTTTTAATATTTGTTAACGTGGCACACTTGCTGTAGCCATTGCATTACAGTGTAGTCCACTGTGTAGTGTTGCCATTTATTAATTCTGAGAGTAAAGCAGTTAACATTCTACCAGATTAACCTAAATAATATTAACGGTAAAGCCACTATGTTAACTATTCGAGCTGCAAAACCTGCCTGAGACACACTGCTCCTTTAATTTAGTCCACTCAGAATAATGATGGTTCATATTCTGTGGCTGCATATTGTCTCTGTTTCCAACCAAGATAATTTTCTGAAGGTACAACAGCAGAACCTGTCACAACACTAATCATGGGCATCTGCCCTCACACTCAATTAGAATGCATCACCTTGTACCTATCTTTAACTGTTTCTCTTGCAAACTCCCCAAATGGTATTTTACCTTTTGTATTTTCAAGGAAATTCCACCATGTGCATTATCTATAAATTCAGAAATATTGGCTTCTTAGGCTATTTTGGTGGTTACATTAGCTTTAAAAGCAGTTGGTATCAGGGCTGTGAAATTTGGCTCCGTAGTGCCACTGGTGTTAGCCCTATGGAAACCAGGAACTCCAAAAATGCTGGCCGGACTGCTTCCGACTACTTCTGGCGTGGCCTATGCGCTACACCATGATTGTAAGGGCGCTCGGGTGGGCGTGCCACATTTGCACTGGAATCAAGCTGAGTGGGCAGATTGTGATGTTAAACAGCGTTGAATGCTGATTTGGTGCATGAACTGCCATTTTGGAGCTCACAGTTCCTGCTAACGTCCTCTGTTAATCAGTCCCAGCTGAACATGTGCTTAGCTGCAGGGGGGAACCCCCCCCCCCCTCCCCACCAACCAACTAGTGTTATTTAAAGGGATCACCATGGGACTTTCAGGTGAGGTGCTTTTGATTTTCCTTTGCTGCTGCAGAGTGAGTGGAAGTGCTGTGTTGAATGTTATTAGAGGAGTTTGGAAAAGTTTTTGGATTCACAAGGGAATAGTGCTAGACTTTAACAAGGAGGTCAGCGGAATTGGAAGGGCTGTCAGGAGAAAGGCCACTTTCAGTAATGGGGGCTATAGTTGCCACCCATGTTGGGTGCAGTGCAACTGGGATGTGGAGCACAGGCAGGAGAGAGGCGAAACTGTGCACAGAGGTAGGAGGAGGGCTCGCAATAGAAGGCTGTACCCATCAAAGGCCTTTAGAGAGCACTTCTACCTCCACCTCAGGCACGAGCAATTTCTGAGGTGGCTATATTTGGTCATTAAACTCTGCCACTTCCTACAACTGGAGCTAATGCCATATAATGGGGTAACGGCGATGCTGCCAATGGCCATGAAGATCACCGTGCTCCTCAATTTCTATTCCAGAGGATCCTTCCAGGTGGGAGCAGTTGACATTACCAACATTTCACAGTTAACCATGCATTGCTGCAGCAGGGAGGTGTCAGAGGTCCTGTATGTCAAGAGAGGGACTTCATATTCTTCTCTCTTAGTAGAGAGAAGCAGGGAGAGTGGGCACGTGGCTTTGCCAGGTTAGCAGGATTCCCAGTGGTGCAGGGAGTCATAGACGACACGCATGTGGCTGATGTACTGCAACTGCAATGGCTACCACTCCATGATCGTGATGCTGGTGTGTGACCATGCACAGAACATCCTGTCAGGGAATGCCCACTATCCTGGCAGCAGCCATGATGCATTGATTCTGTGCCAGTTAGCCATTTCTGCTGCCTTTAGGCCACTGCAACAAAACAGAAGCTGGATGCTTGGTGTCAAGGGCTATGCACTCTATACCTGGCTTATGACTTCCGTCCACCACCTAACCACATGTAGAAAGCGCGCCTACAATGAGAGCCAGACTTCCACTGGAAATGTTGTGGAGTAAACAATCGACATTCCGAAAGAACGGTTCCACTGCCTGTACAGCTTGAGGAGGAGCCCTCAAGTACGCACGGAGGCATGTCTCCACGTTCTTAGTGGTCTGCTGCATCTTCCACAACCTTTCCTGCCTGAAGGCACAACTCTTGACACCAGGCCTTCAGAAGGCACTCCGGGAGGAGGAGGAGAAGGAAGGGAAGAGACATCTGGGACCCCTTTGCAGCCTATGAATGGTCACTGAGATTCCAGTTCCCCTAAAATCTGATCCCCATATCACTACTGCTCCACAATTCCCCACCTTTCCATCCCTCTGCCATGGAACATTACAGTCTTCACTTGGTCAAAATCCTGAAATAAAAGACCCTACAAAAATACCATCCTGACTTGGATCTATATCGCCGTTCCTTCACTGTCGCTGGGTCAAAATCATGGGACTCCCTTCCTAACAGCACTGTGGGTATACTTACCTCAAATGGACTGCAGCGGTTCAAGAAGGCAACTCACCACCACCTTCTCAAGGGCTATTAGGAAGAGCACCTAACTGCACTTGGGGTTTATGGGTTTATTTTTTGTTAATGCATGCTGTCTTGCAATCTTTGTGCTTTCCAATAAATGTGGAATGTTGTTAGGCATGAGGAATCCTTCCATTTATTGTGGGTTACACTGCCTTCGGCAGTACCCTGGCTCCCTCAAAGGTTGTGATCGGAAGGACCACATCACATGAGGTCAATGTTTTCTCCATGCTGCTGTCTAATGTCTTAATGGGTGCAGGTAAATGGTAAGGGCTATAAAGTATACAGCAGGGCTGCAGAAGGTTGTAGCTTTATTGGATTGCATGGATCTGTCAGTAAGGATTGTTTGAAATGTGCCTGTATTAGCACGTCACGAGCCTCCCTTGCACATATCTCATTGTGCCTCACCTGCAGTTCCTGGGGTTCTTCATCATTCAGCAACTGGTCAGCTTCTTCATCCATATCCTCATTGTTGGAAGAAGTATCACGCTCCAGGATGTCCTCATTGTTCAAAGCTCTCCCTTCTGTAGCCAGGTTGTGCAGAGTACAACACACCATCACAATACATGAGACCCTTGCTGGGGCATACTGAAGGGCTCCACTGGATCTATCTAGGCATCTGAACCACATCTTCAAAAGCCCTATGGCCTGTTCGATGGTTGCTGGAGTTGTATGTCTCTTCTACATCAGTGCTTGGGTGTCTAACAGGCATCAGTAGCCACGCCTTCAATGGATAGCCCTTATCACCCAGTATCCATTCCTGAAAGCAAGCGGGGGCCTAAAAAGGTCTGTCACCTGGGACTGCTTTATTATGTAGGTGTCTTGGTTGCTTCCCGGGAACCATGTACACACCTGAAGGAACTGTTTGTGGTGCTTGCACACCAGTTGTACATTCAGTGAGTGGTATCAATTCCTGTTGATGAAGGCCGTTGACTGTTCTGTGGGAGCCTTGATGCCCACATGCATGCAGTCAATAATACCCTACACCTGGGGGAATCCAGTGATGGCCCCGAATTCTATAGCCCCCTCACCTTGACTTTCCAGGACTGTGCGAAAGTGCACGTATTGGCTTTCCCTCTTGAAGATGGCATTGGTGACCATTTTGATGCAGCACTGAGCCACAGACTGGGAGATCCCACATATCTCCAAAAGATCCCTGGAATGATCCTGAGGCACAGAAATTCAGCACCATAGTGACCTTCAGTGCCACAGGCAATAGGTGCTCACCACTTCCCATTGTGCTCAGCTTGTTCTCCATCATAGCATACAGCTCTGTGACCGCCTCTCTGGAGAGGTCCGGTCTTCAGCAGCACTGCTACTCTGGCATTCGCACGAAGCTGAGCCTCTGACAGTAGATTCTCTCTGGCGGGTAACCTCTTCTGCACACGAGAGGCTGGTTGCGTGCCCCTCTGTATCCTCCTCTATTATGCCCCCTCTGAAGTTGAAGCTCCTGCTGACCCTCTGGTTGCTGCTGGCCCGCTGCCTTTGACTGCAGCTCTCTGCCTCTCTGATGCTCCTCCTCACTGGTGGTCTCTAAGCCTGAGTGAATGAGGCCCATGGCAGATAGCTGCACTCAGCTTCCAGGGTCTCTCACTGCCCCCTTCTCTGTTCATCCCATACCACGCCCAAGATAGCACTCCAGCACCGAAGAAGGGTCACTGACCCGAAACGTTAACTCTGCTTCTCTTTTCACAGATGCTGCCAGACCTGCTGAGTGGTTCCAGCACTTCTTGTTTTTATTTCAGATTTCCAGCATCCGCAGTATTTTGCTTTTATTATAGCACTCAAGCAGTATGTCCTGGTGTGTTGCCAAGTTTGTCCCTGCTCTCGACTGCCACTGCCTCTGCCCACACTGTTCCACCCTCCCTACCAAGGCATGCTACTGTTTAGAATGGCTGCTGTCTGGAGGCAGCATTGACCTCCCCTCGATACACCACCTCCTTATATAAAAGCAAAATACTGTGGATGCTGGAAATCTGAAACAAAAACAAGAAATGCTGGAATCACTCAGCAGGTCTGGCAGCATCTGTGGAAAGAGAAGCAGAGTTAACGTTTCGGGTCAGTGACCCTTCTTCGGAACCGACAAATATTAGAAAAGTCACAGATTATAAGCAAGTGAGGTGGGGGTGGGGCAAGAGATAACAAAGGAGAAGGTGCAGATTGGACCAGGCCACATAGCTGACCAAAAGGTCACGGAGCAAAGGCAAACAATATGTTAATGGTGTGTTGAAAGACAAAGCATTAGTACAGATTAGGAGTGTATACACTGAATATTGAACAGCAGCAAGTGCAAACCTGAAAAAAAACCTGAAAAAAACAGTGGGTAAGCAAACTGAACAAACTAAGATGAAATGAAATAAATGCAAAAAAAGATAGTAAAAAATGTAAAAAAGAATGTAAAAAAAAGGAAGAAAAAATAACTAAAAATGAAAGTAAAATGGGGGGCTGTCATGCTCTGAAATTATTGAACTCAATTTTCAGTCCGGCAGGCTGTAGTGTGCCTAATCGGTAGATGAGATGCTGTTCCTCGAGCTTGCGTTGATGTTCACTGGAACACTGCAGCAATCCCAGGACAGAGATGAGAGCATGAGAGCAGGGGGGAGTGTTGAAATGGCAAGCAACCGGAAGCTCAGGGTCCTGCTTGCGGACTGAGCGGAGATGTTCCGCAAAGCGGTCACCCAGTCTGCGCTTGGTCTCCCCAATGTAGAGGAGACCACACTGTGAGCAGCGAATACAGTATACTACATTGAAAGAAGTACAAGTAAATCGCTGCTTCACCTGAAAGGAGTGTTTGGGGCCTGGCCTGGGATAGTGAGGAGAGGGGAGGTAAATGGGCAGGTATTACACCTCCTGCGATTGCAGGGGAAGGTGCCCTGGGACGGGGACGAGATGGTGGGGGTAATGGAGGAGTGGACCAGGGTGTCGCGGAGGGAACGATCCCTTCGGAATGCTGACAGGGGAAGGGAGGGGAAGATGCGACTGGTAGTGGCATCACGCTGGAGGTAGCGAAAACCACCTCCTTATACCTGATGAGGCTCTGAAGCCCCATTGTTCTTGTACATGCTTTGTAAAATTAGAAGTCTCTGGTAAAATAGCAGTCAATGGCCTATTAAACAAGCTTAACTACCTTCCCGCCATGTTTCAGTGCGAAGTCCTCCCACCAGCCTGGCTGCCCTTTGGAATATCCAGTTGCAACATAAAGACATCAGTCTTCCCTCCCGACGCCTTTAGTCATAATATTACGACTCCTTCTGCCTCCTGGCCTGTTGCCATAGCGCTGGTAAAATCCAGCGCATTATGTCAGATGATTTCTCCTACTGACAAACAATATATCCAGAGATTTCTTGAAATAACTATCTGCAGCAATTTGCTCCAAAGATATCATTATCCCTTCCTTTTCATCGATTTATTGAAGAAATAAGTTGACTGGGCCTAAGCTATCACCCTGAGAAGAAACTGGGTGAGGTTAAGAGGATCACTTTTCAAGCACCAGTACAAAATTATTTTGATACCAATAAAGGATATACTATAGAACCATAGAAATTAACAGGGCAGATCTAGGCCATTTGGCCCATTTTGTTTGTGCTGGCTTTTGCTAGAGCAATTCAAAACTAATCCAAAAATTAAAACCGGGACTCTTTTTGTTAGAACAGAGGAGATTATGGAGTGATTTGATAGACGTGTTCAAACAATGAACGTTTATGACTGAATAGATAGAAACACACTGGCCTGATTTTAACTTCCTGTGGGAATCATACAAATGGGTCTGAGGCTGACAGCAAATCATCCTGTAGCCTGCAGTATGAAGCCTGGGAGATTATAAGAGTCAAGCATTATCTACATGCTTGCCCAGAGTCTTCTGCCTGAGACAGACAGGAAACTCAAGCGTGCCAGTGGGCAGGAACAGGATCACGGATGGCCAGAGGCCTCTGCCAGGGACTCAAAGGAACAGTTCCTGGCAATCAGGTAAGTGTTTGAGAAGGGATGGATGTGAGGTGTCCAGGACAGGAAAGACCCTACACTTCAACACTTCCTCATGGAGGACAAAGGAGAATTCCTGCTCCACTTGGTCGATAAGGAATCCAGAAAAAAAGTGTGTACTTTTTTCTCTGCCTTCTCTTGCCCCATGTCTGCTTATTAAAACGGCAGTGAAATAAATAACTAGATAATCTGTTTTATTGGTGCTGATTGAGGGATAAAGGTTGGTCAGAAAACTGCGAAAACTATACTGCTTTTTTTAAATCATGCCATGGATCTTTTACATCCACGTGGGAGGGCACACTGGACTTTGGTTTAATGGATCATCCAAAAGATAGTTCTTCCGACAGTTTAGCAATTCCTCAGGACTGTGCTGATTTGTCAGCCTAGATTATGTGCTCAGGTCCCTGGAGTGGGTCTTGAAGCCCCAAGCTTCTGTTTTAGAGGTATGAGTGCTACCATCAAGCCAAAGCTGACATCTTGAGAATCCACCCACCACCCCGCCCCGCCCCCCCCCCCCCATCACCACACAACTCCCCCTGCTGAGTCACTTTCCTCCTGTATACTGACACAACCTCACTAACCTCACTCCATACCCTATCCTAGAATCTACCTCTTCATACATGCATAATCAGTTCCATTTGAAACTTTCTGCCTTCTCAGTGTCCCCACTCCTGCCATTTTTCTACACAGATTTCGAGCAACTTCTCTGTTGGTTCTGCCAATGGCACAAGAGATGGTTTGCGTGGCATAGTTTCATAATTTGAAATACCATAAATGATTAAGAGCACTGCCAGTGAGTAAACATCAACAGCAACTTTAATGTTAAATCGTGTTGAGAAAGGTCAATTTTTAGTCATGGAATAGACCCAGACAGGCACTGGAAGGACCTCACCAGGCACAGTGAGGTAGGCATCGCAGAGAGAGAAAGGAAACTTCAATGGCAACTCTTTAGAAAGGAATCATAAACTGTTGGACTACTTTGAAAGTGCACTCAATAAAATTACAGTTTCAAAAACAGGTGGGTGATGTTATCTCAACGGCAGGCAAGAGAATGTTTCTTACTGAGATGCTGAGCAGAATGTGTCGATCTCACATGACTAGAAAAAGCAGGATAAGCAATAGAAATCATAAATTTTCTGGAAGTCCTCTTGTTATCTAAGAATGAAATGATCATAGAATCATACAGCACAGCAGGAGGCCATTCAGCCAATTTGCCTGTTCCATCTCACTGAAAAGGTTACCTGTTCCACTTTCCTGCTCTTTCTCCAGAGCCCTGTAATATTTTACTTTTTAATTATATTACGATTCAGCTAGATGCAGGAATAAATGAAATTTCTGAGAATGACAAAAGACGTCCTGCTACAAGAAAAATGTCACTGCAGATTTCTGTATATTTCAACATTAAAGGTGAACTGACCCAGAACTGGAGAACCATAGAAAAAATACCGCACAGAAGGAGGCCATTCAGCCCATCATCTCCGCACCAGCCGAAAAAACTAGCTGCCCAATCTAATCCCACCTTCCGGCACCTGATTCATCGCCTTGCAGGTTACAGCACTTCAGGTGTTTAACTTTTAAATGAGTTGAAGGTTTCTGCCTCCACCACCATTCCTGGCAGTGAATTCCAGACACCCACCACCCTCTGGGTGAAAAGGTTTATCCTCATGTGCCCTCTAATCCTTCTACCAATCATCTTAAATCACCAGTGCCCCCTGGTAATTGACCTCTCTGCTCAGGGAAACAGGTCCTTCCTGTCTACTCTGTCTAGGCCCCTCATAATTTTGTACACCTCAATTAAGTCATCCCTCAGCCTCCTCTGTTCTAAAGAAAACAACCCTAACCAATCCAATCTTTCCTGATAGCTGCAACTTTCAAGCCCAGCAACATTCTTGTAAATCTCCTCTGTACTCTCTCCAGAGCAATTATGTCCTTCCTGTAATGTGGTGACCAGAACTGTACGCAATACTCCAACTGTGGCCTAACCAGCGTTTTATACAGTTCCAGAATTACATCACTGCCTTTGTATTCTATACCTCTGCCAATAAAGGAAAGCATTCTATATGCCTTCTTCACCACTCTATCTACCTGTCCTGCCACCTTCAGGAACCTGTGGACATGCACTCCAAGGTCTCTCACTTCTTCTACCCCTCAATATCCTTACGTTTATTGTATTTTCACTTGCTTTGTTTGCCCTCCCCAAATGCATTACCCCACACTTCTCTGGATTGAATTCCATTTGTCACTTTTCCGCCCACTCAATCAAACCATTGATATCATTTTGAAGTCTACAGCTATCCTCTTCACTATTAACTACACGGCCAATTTTTGTGTCATCAGCAAATTTCCCAATCATGCACCCCCCCCCTCCCCCACTTTTAAGTCCAAATCATTAATATATACCACAAACAGCAAGGGACCCAACAGTGAGCCCTGTGGAACACCACTGGCAAACTTTTTTCTATTCGCAAAAACATCCGTCGTCCATTACCTTTTGTTTCCTGTCACTGAGCAAATTATGGTTGCAACCTGCCACATTCCCCTGTATCCCATGGGCTTTCATTTTTCTAACCAGTCTGCCATGCTGGACCTTGTCAAATGCCTTACTAAAATCCATGTAGACCACATCCACTGCACTACCCTCATCAATCTTCCTTGTTACTTCCTCAAAAAACTCAATCAGGTTTGTGAGACATGACCTTCCCTTAACAAATCCATGCTGACTATCCCTGATTAATCTGTGCCTTTCTAAGTGACAGTTTATCCTGTCTCTCAGAATTGATTCTAATCATTTACCCATCATCAAGGTCAGACTGACTGGCCTATAATGATTTGGCCTATCCCTCACACCTTTTTTAAATAATGGTATAATGTTCACAGACCTCCAATCCTCTGGCACCTTGCCCATATCCAGTGAGGATTTGAAGATGATCCTCAGCTCATCCATTATTTTGCCCTGAAATTGTCCTGTCTTAAACTACCCTCAGGTTCCCATCCCCCTGCCAAACTAGTTTAAACCATCTCCAACAGCACTAGCAAACCTTCCTGCAAGGATATTTGTCCCAGTCCTCTTCAGATGCAGACTGTCCGGCTTGTATAGGTCCCACCTTCCCCAGAACCGGTCCCAATGCCCCAGAAATCTGAAGCCCTCCCTCCTGCACCATCTCTCCATCCACGCATTCATCTGAGAGGATTGATATTCAAGTGACAGTTACACCACTCTTCATCAGAGAAGAGACAAAGTACAGGATTTGCTCAAGGCATATGCGATTCCAAGTTTGAATTACAGATATGGTATAGTAGCTTCTGACAAATAAAGCCATGATAGGAAACACATATCTAGGCTTGAGTTATGAAAACATTTTCAAGCAAAGCAACAACTGGAGCGTCTTTATACCATAAATAATAAGTCCACTACTCTAACAACAAAGAATTATGCAATAATGAAAAAAATATCTACCACTGACTTTGTTTAAACTGCTTTGAATTGAACTGTTGGGCTTTCTAGTTGGTATAAATTTTGTAGTTGTTGATGAAGTGCTCTTATTTAAAGGTTTATTTTCTTCAGAAGGAGTTGTATTAAGATTGGTGTAACTTTTTATCCATGGTCAGGTAAAGGAATTTCCTTCACTGTTCCTCTGACCTGGAAGTGTTTAAATGATTGGCAGCTGTAGTTATGGGTGAAGATTAAAGAAATAAGATTTTAAGCTCTGAAGTCTTTTCTTATTTTTATTGCTTGACTAGTAATAACAAATGCAACAGTGCTGACCAAGAGCAGTGCTGATCAAGAGCGGTGCCAAATAGCCCGATCTGCTAGTAACGGCAAAAACTATTTTTCCCCTCCATTCTTTTGCCACTGATGGGAGCAAGACAGTCCAAAAGACTAGTGGGGAAGGAGAGGGAAAGATGACAATAATAGAAACTTTTCACCCCATTCTGTTCTCCAGTGGTTCATGCATTTTGTGAAAAGATTCCACCATAATTAAGAGAATGCCTGAGATGATAACTGATGACAATGGTGTTTCTATCTTCGACAACATAATAGAGCCAAGGCACCACCAACTACTATATGATGGACCCTCGTGGAAATATGACAGTCATATAATTTATGTATTTTAATATGCTAGTTCCATCAGCAGAAAGTAATGAAATTGTACAGTAATGCAATTTAGTACCAATACAGCTGCCACTGGCACTCGTTGAAAGGAAAATGTAACCAAATGAATTTTATTTTGATTTAAAATGGAATGACATAATTTCTCTTTGCACATTTTTTACATACATATAAAATCTGATCTCAGAGCCGAGGTCCTGAAACCAGAGAAATGTTTTAATTCAAAAGCACATAATTTCACACTGTAAATTATTTTCCTCTTGAATGTTTTGGGTGATGTACTTTAAACATATTATTAAAGAAGCATTGACAGGCAAGGATGTTTTTGTAAAGTACTGACATGAAATGTTTCAAGACCACAAATGGCCAGTCTCTCCATTTCTTCCTTTAAGTCAATTAGAAAAATTTACCCAATTGGGCTGAGATCAGATTTAAGACCTAACTCATTTCAGGCTAGTCCTCCCATTTTCTTTAAAAGCTGAAGTTATTTTAGCTAAAGACGTGGTTTGTACTTCCTCTCACCAACACCTAAAAAGAATTCTTAGGGGAAAAATGCTTCTATTGTTACCATGTTATCTAAAATTCTTGGATAGGTGGCATAAAGAAAAGTCAGTTTTCTGACCAACATTGGACCTTAATTGGTCTTATTGCTATCAGTGCTGCTGGGGGCAGCACAGTGGCGCAGTGGTTAGCACCGCAGCCTCACAGCTCCAGCGACCCGGGTTCAATTCTGGGTACTGCCTGTGTGGAGTTTGCAAGTTCTCCCTGTGTCTGCGTGGGTTTCCTCCGGGTGCTCCGGTTTCCTCCCACAGCCAAAAGACTTGCAGGTTGATAGGTAAATTGGCCATTATAAATTGCCCCTAGTATAGGTAGGTGGTAGGGAAATATAGAGACAGGTAAGGATGTGGTAGGAATATGGGATTAGTGTAGGATTGGTATAAATGGATGGTTAATGGTCGGCACAGACTTGGTGGGCCGAAGGGCCTGTTTCAGTGCTGTATCTCTAAATCTAAATCTAAATAATGTGTGATAATTGAGGATCATGTCTGTAAATTGATGTGCTGTACTGAAGATGTTGTGAACTGTGTAAGATGTAATTTAAACTAATTTGGATGTGAACTGCAATGCACAATTAAACAGGCATGAAGAAAACAGAGTGGAAATGACCCAAATTTCCATCGCAAGTGAAATTAGGTAGAAAGTGAGTGAATGATGAGTTCACACAAAATCTGCTTGTATCAAGTTGAGAATGTTCAGCTTGGAGAGGTGTCATTTTCATCACAACATCATGAATAAGTAACGTGATGCATTTTGATACAATTTAAGTAATGACGTTGTATATTTGTCATCAATTAGTGGGAAGTAAAATGTTTAAGAGTTGATTCTCTGCTGGGGCTCGCTGGGAGCGAATATTGTAAAATTTGAATTGCACCCTGTGATTTCTCAAGATATTTTTGCTGTGAATGGCACTCATCACTGGCAGCATCAGACCATGCAACTACCATTTTAATCAACATTTTTGCACCATTTGGGACCGACGTCAGGGACCCGAAGCTCATGGGAAAATCCTGCCCATAATCCTCAATCGTACAAGTCTGTATAATCACAGAGTACAATTGGTGTATTCCTCCCCTCTTAGTGGTCTGCAATAACATGAGGTCTATTTTTTCTCATTTTATAAAAGTCAATTTTTTAAAACTTTGAAAAGCTCAAATGACTTGCAAGTTGTATATAGCACCCCACATGAATCCCAATGTGATATCACATTTAAGCAGCTAAGGGGCATAACATAAGTTTACACACAAGTGCTGAACTTACTCATTTATTATGTGATCAGTCCCACTTGTTTAGATGTGTTATAGCCTCTATTTAACTGATTCACTCTATTGGGGAGTTGCTTGCTATAAACATGAACACGCAGCACAGTTCTCTCAACAACTCTTTATATAACAATTCTATAGTAGCTATCTTTTTAAACTCACTTTTTTTTGTTATGCACTTAACAGTTTTCTGTTGTTCTGTATTATTTCCATTAGTCAATTATGTTGAATTATCCGGCTGTTACAGCAAACCCATTGGCATCTCCGGTGAATCATTATAATGTTGCAACTTGGCAT
Source organism: Heterodontus francisci (assembly GCF_036365525.1). Lineage (NCBI taxonomy): Eukaryota > Metazoa > Chordata > Chondrichthyes > Heterodontiformes > Heterodontidae > Heterodontus > Heterodontus francisci. The sequence goes on from NC_090374.1 coordinate 97,244,271, forward strand.
TCTCTGGAAGCAAAGCCTATTGGCAGAAACTACTCCAAAAAGTAAACTCATTTAGCTGTGGTTTTATATTGTGGCGAAAATGTCACAAAAATAATTGATTATTTGAAGGAAATGCCTTAATAAAATATGTTTTTAGTGATGCCAGGACATATTCTGCACAATGCGCATTGCTGTAGGCAATGTGAGTGATTACATCTTTATGACAGTCCAAACCCTTTATCATGAAGTGTTATTTGCCTTGTCAACTTTTCATTATAGGCAAAATTTCATTTCATCAAGATGCATTGGGAACATTCTTTAATTATAACCAAAATCATCATGCCATGATTGCAGCGTGTATTACAGTACAGACCCCACCACTTACCCTCTCCCTGCTTATCCCAAACAGTCGCCTACATCAGACAAATGGGGTTAACTATTCATCATTACCATAGGCATCAATTACTTGTCATTAGATCCTAACCCTGATGTAGGCCCAAACAAGTGACTTTAATTGTATATTGAGAAGCAGTTCCTTTGTCCAATAAATTGTTACTGACTGACATGTAAGAATTCTTGAAAGATAATTACAATTGAAAGAGGAGGTTATTGGGAATATGCCAACCAAGGTTACTGTTTGCTCCAGATTTTGATTGCCCCCATCAATCTATCTTCCTCTTAAACAGTTCCAGGGCTCTAATGTCAGCAAAGTTGTCAGATTCATCGGTGTACTGACTGTTGGAATAAATTGTTTTCAGAAAAGCTAGGATAAGCAATTATATTTGCTCTTACCCTTCACAGATATTAGGGAGTCCGATGTATTTACCGTCCATTGTGTATAGCCGGCAAATCACCTTAATATGAACGTGCCCGCTATATGCAGTGGGGAGTGTACTATTGAATGATAGAAATGTGGATGTACATTAAGGAACAACAACAAACAGTAACAACACATTCTAATTGTCAAGATTTTTTTTGTATTGTATGAAAAATGATAAATTTACTTTGGAGTGAATTTATGTGAATCCCAATTCTGGATAGAAGAAAGAACCAATTGGGGACCTCATGTCAAGAATTTGTGATAATTGGTGTCTGCCTCAGCTTGATAAGCATCCACAGAATGTGGTGTAAAATGCAATTTCCATCCTCAACGCAGTCTTTATCTCCCACCATTAGGAATCCTTTTGTGCAACATTTGGGACCTCACAGCACATCTGATCATTCAAGAAAATTTTATCAAGGGACCTTAACGTGGCTGCCAAATACACATGCAAAAAAAAAGTCTCAAAAGTTTATAGAGACTATTCAAGTATTCTGATATCATTAAGATGATCCAACCATGTTGCCTATGAAGCTACTCAGACTTGAAATAAGAAAACTTGGAATTCTGTGTGCAATTTTTTTTGAATTTTGGTTTAGTAGGGGTTTCAGATTAGACCGGAGCCCCTGATCACAGGCGCCATAGACTAATTTGTTAATCTGCCCTTGATGTTACTGATACTGTTTATTGCTGGAAATATTTTTTAAAAATGCTATTCAGAAACTATAATGGGTCAATTTCTGGTTAAATTCAGACAGCCATGAAAAACATGGCAGAACTTGCATCATTGGGACAAAAATAGATAATTGTGTCTCCATAGTAATAACAATTATAAAAGTAAAATGTCTTTCCAACTTCATTTTCACAAAAGCAGACTGGTTACAATGCTGATACCAGACTATGAACCCAGAGATCTTGAGTTCAAAACTCACCAAGATGAATTGTGAAATTGAATTCAATTGGTAAATTCTGGCTGACACCAGGGAGAAATAACCATGAAATCTATAGTGTTGTCATTAAAAATCCAACTGGTTCACTAATGTCCTTCCGGAAATCTGCCATTCCTACCTGATCTGGCCTATATATGATTCCAGTTCCACACTATGTGGTTTACAGTTAATGCGAAGCAAGGCATTCAATTGAACAAAGGAGTGGCCTGCTAGACCACTTCAGAAACCCACCACCACCTTCTCGGTACAATAGGGATGGCTAATAAACGCAGGACTGCCAGAGCTACTCACATCGAATCATAGAAATTTTAAGGCACAGAAAGAGGCCACTTGGCCCTATGTGTCTGCGCCAGCCGAGCAATGATCCACCCATTCTAATCCCACCTTCCAGCATTTGGTCTGGAGCCCTGCAGAATACAGCACTTGAGGTGCATATCCAGACTCCTTTTGAATGAGTTGAGGGTTTCTGCCTCAACTACCCTTTCAGGCAGTAAGTTCCAGACCCCCACCATCCTCTGGGTGAAAAATTCTTCCTCATCTCCCCTTTAATTTTTCTACCAATCACTTTAAATCTATGCCCTGTAGTCACTGACCTCTCTACTAAGGTGAATAGGCCCTTCACCTCCACTCTATCCAGGCTCCTCATAATTTTGTAAGTTTCAATCAGATTTCCCTTCAGCCGTCTCTGTGCCAAGGAGAATAACCCTGGCCTATCCAACCTTTCCTCATAGCTGCATTTTTCCAGTCTTGGCAACATCCTCGTAAATCTCCTCTGTACCCTCCCTAGCGCAATTACATCCTTTCTGTAATGAGGCGCACAGTACTCAAAATCTGGCCTAACCAGTGAGTTATCCAGTTCCAGCATAACCTCCCTGCTCTTATATTCTAAACCTCAGCTAATGAAGGAAAGGATTCCATATGCCTTCTTAATCACCTTATTGACCTGTCCTGCTACTTTCAGGGATCTGTGGACATTCACTCCAAGGTCCTTCACTTCCTCTACACTTCTCAGTATTTTCCCATTAATCATGTATTCCTTTGCCTTGTTTGACGTCCCCAAATGCATCATTTCACACTTCTCCAGGTTAAATTCCATTTTCCACTTTTCTGCCCATCTGACCAGACCGTCAATATCTTCCTGCAGCCTACAGCTATCCTCCCCGCTATCTACCACACAGCCAATCTTTGTGTCATCTGCAAACTTCTTGATCACGTTCCCTAGTTGTAAGTCTAGATCGTTAATATATACCACAAAAAGCAGGGGACCCAGTACTAAGCCCTGCAGAACACCACTAGAAACAGCCCTCGTCGCTAAAACACCCATCAGCAATTGCCCTTTGTTTCCTGTCACTGAGCCAATTTTGTATCCACCTTGCTGAATTTCCCAGGATCCCATGGGATTTTATTTTTTTAACCAGTCTGCCATGTGGGACCTTGTCAAAAGCCTTGCTAAAATCCATACAGACCACAACAACTGCACTACCCTCATCTATCTTCTACAAAAAATTTGATCCAGTTGGTCAAACAAGATCTTCCCTTAACAAATCCACGCTGATTATCCTTTCTAAGTAACAGTTTATCCTGTGTGTCAGAATAGATTCTAATAATTTGCCCACTACTGAGGTTAGACTAACTGGCCTGTAATTATTCAGTCCATCCCTTGCTCCCTTTTAAACAGGGGTACAATGTTAGCAGTTCTCCAATCCTCCGGCACCACACCTGTATCCAGTAAGGATTGGAAAATGATGGTCAGACTTACCGCTATTTCCTCTCTTGCTTCTTTTAACAGCCTGGGGTACATTTCATCTGGCCCTGGTGATTTATCGACTTTCAAGGATACTAATTCCATTAATACTTCTTCTCTCCCAATGTTTATCACATCCAATACTTCACACTCCTCCTCCTTACCTACAATACCTGCATCATCCCCCTCTTTTGTGAAGACAGACGCAAAGTATTCATTATGAACAATACCAACATCTTCCACCCCTACACATAGGTTACCTTTTTGGTCTTTTATGGGCCCTACTGTCTCCTTAGTTATCCTCTTACTATGAATGTATTGATAAAAACATCTTTGGGCTCAACTTGATTTTGCTTGCCAATATTCTTTCATGCCCTCTCTTTGCTTTCCTAATTTCCTTTTTTATTTCATCCCTCTACTTTCTATACTCCTCTTGGCTTTCTGTAGTTTTGAGTTCTCGGTGTCGGACGTAAGCTTTCCTTTTCTGCCTTGTCTTACCCTGTAAGCTCCTTGACATCCATGGGGCTCTAGATTTGGCTGTCTCACCCTTTTTTTTTGTGGGAACATGTTTACGCTGAACCCCTTGAATCTCCCCTCTGAATGCCTCCCACTGCTCAGACACTGATTTACCTTCAAGTAGCTGTTTCCAGTCCACTTTTGCTCAATCACTCCTCAGTTTAGTAAAATTGGCCTTTCCCCAATTGAGAACTTTAACTCCTGTTCTTTTGCATAATTATTTTAAAACTGACTGAATTATGATCACTACCACCAAAATGCTCTCCCACTGCCATTCCTTCCACCTGCCCATCTTCATTTCCTAAAACTAAGTCTAAAACTGTACCCTCTCTTGTTGGACTTGCTACATACTGGCCAAAAAGGTCTGAATGCACCTCAAGAATTATGCTCCCTTAATTCCTTTCACACTAAAACTATCCCAGTTAATATTGGGGTAGTTCAAATCCCCTATTGTTCTTGCACTTCTCAGAGATTTGCCTACATATCTGCTCTTCTATCTCCCTCTGACTGTTTGGGGGTCTATAGTACACCCCCAGCAGTGTGATTTCCCCTTTTTTGTTCCTTAGCTCAATCCATATGGCCTCATTTGATGAACCTTCCAACATAACATCCCTCCTCACAGCTGTAATAGTCTCTTTGACCAAAATTGCCGCTCCCCCTCCTTTCTTCTCCCCCTCCCTAACGCGTCTGGAAACGCTGTAAACCAGGAACATTGAGCTGCCATTCCTATCCCTCCTTAAGCTATGTTTCTGTAATAACTATGATATCATACTGCCACGTGTCTATCTGTGCCTTCAGCTCATCTGCTTTATTTGCTATACTTGTATTGAAGGAGATACCCTTGAGCACTGTCAAACTCTTTTTTTAAATTTTCTAACCTTCGTTTCCTCTGCCTTCCAGACTCATGGATTAATTTTCTGCCTTCCATTTTCATTTCTGATTTTGTCCCAACTGAGTTTACCCTCAGGTCCCCATCCCCCTACCAAACTAATTTAACCCTCCCCAACAGCACTAGTAAAACGTCCCACAAGGAACTCAGTCCCAACTCTGTTCAGGTGCAACCTGTCTGACCTATACAGGTGCCATCTCCCCCAGAGCTGGTTTTAATATCCCAGGAATCTAAAGCCCTCCCTTCTGCACCATCTTTCCAGTCGCACATTGATCTGTCTTATCCTTCTATTTCTATACTCACTTGTACATTGCACTGGGAGTAATTTAGAGATGTCTACTTTTGAGGTCCTGCTTGCTAATTTCTTACCTAGTGCCCTAAATTCTCACTGCAGGACCACATCCCTCCAGCTACCTATGTTGTTGGTTCCAATGTTGACCACGACTGTTAGCTGTTCACCCTCCACTTTCAGGATGCTCTGCAGCTGCTCAGTGACATCCTTGACCCTGGCACCAGGGAAGCAACACAGCATCCTGGATTCACGTCTGCTGCCACAGAAACGCCTGTGTGTTCCCCTGCCTATTGACTCACCTATCACTATGGCTCTTCCAGTCTTCCCTGTACACCCCTGTGCAGCTGAGCCACCCGTGGTGCTCTGGCTGCACTCCCCAGGTGAAGCATCACTTTCCTCAGTATTCAGAACTGAATACCTGTTGGTATTATCTACCTGATCCTTTTCCCTCTCTCCCTGTATACTCTTAAGCTGTGGCATGACCACATTGATAAACATGCTATCCACATAGTTCTCATCCTCATGAATGCACCGCAGTGTCGCCAGCTGCCGCTCAAGTTCCAAAACTCGGAGCTCGAGCTGCTGCAATTGACAACACATCCTGCACATTCTCTGATCAAATAAAAAAAAGTCCTGATGCTACTGAGATGTCAAAAACTGTCCAAAATAAAGGATCAAATTCAGAGTTGTAACAGAAAAAGTGCCTCAACTTCATTAATGTCAAACCCTTATTTCCCTTTCCCCAGTCAGAAATAGAAAAATTATACTGTATTCTTAACTTTTTGCACAATATTTTCCCATTAATGTTGTACTTTTTTTTAAAAAAAGAGTCAAAGCTAATCCAAGTAATTATTAGCTAGTCAGCTTAACATCTGTGATAGAGAAAATATTAGAGTCTTCAAAATATGGATGAAAATGAAACATTTCTATCCAGCACAGTTTTCAAAAGGGACGATTGTGCCCGACTACTCCTAAAATTCTTTGAGGATGCAACAGACATGGAATGGGAGAAATACATTTTGTATGCAGTGTACATGTATCTTAGGAAAGCCTTTGTAAAGGTGCCATACACAAGATTGCGAGAGAAGATTAAAGGGTATGGAATATTAGGCGAGGTTTGCAAACTTTATTCAAAAAAATGATTAGAATGGAGAAAAGAGAGAGTAAGAGTTAAGAACAATTTAATCAGAATGGTTGGAGATGGGTAGTGTTGTGCCTCAGGGTTCAGTTCTAGGACCACTTCAGTTTACTTGTATGTCAATGATTTTGATGTAGATTTAGAGAGGGTGGTGCCAAAATTTGAAGATGATAAGAATATTTAGTGAACAAAAACAGAAAATGCTCAACTGGTCGGGCAGCATCTGTGGAGAGAGAAAAATGTATCTAGATAAAATGTTTAATTAATTCTTTAGAATACCAAGCAAGTTGTAAAGGGATACTGAAGAGATGGTTAATAGGCTAAAAAGTGGTTAATGGAATTCAATGTCAGTAAATGTGAGGTGAATTAAAACAGCCATAATATGTGAATGAAAGTCGGCTCAGTTCTGCAGAAGAGCAGAGGGATTTAGGAGTATGTGTGCACAGGACATGAAGGCAGTGCCTCAGGTTGATAAGGCTATAAATAAAGCTAATGGAATTACAGGTTTTATCACAAGGGATTATAGGAGGTAATTATGAGCCTACGTAAAACCTTATAAGAACTGAGTTAGTGTACTGGGCTGAATTAATGGTGCCTTTTCTCTTCATCACATGGGCGGCTGACCCATTGCGATCATTTTGCATAGTGGAGACGCAGAGCCCCCGAATCACGTGGTGGGGGCAGGATGCAAGTTGCCGATTATGGTGTCAGATGACTCCGGTGCAGCTGCTGGTGCCATATTTAAAAGCCTGCCAGCCCTGCATTTACTCCTGCCTTAGAGCCATTGTGAGCTGAAAACATTACTGGACCCTCCAAGGAGGACACCACAGGATGGCCCAGGCTGCAAGGGAAAGGTGGGAGGATCTCTTCCCCAAAGATGGCTAAAAGAGGTCCTCCCACCTGACCAAGCAAGCCTGGACGGAGATCGCAGAGGAGGCCAGCAGCTGTGGGGCCACCCTCCGGAATTGGGTGCAGTGCCGTAAGAGAGTCAATGATCTTCTGCATTTGGCCAAGGTGACTGCTCCATACCACTCTCCTTTTTGGGATTGCATGCAGACCTGCACACCATCACCTTGGTCATGAGCTCGACAATGCATTGGCAAAGCAAGAGAAGGACAAGGTGTCTGGAGTCTTATCCAACTCTTGGTCCTTCTCTGGTGTTCAGGGAGGCGGAGAGGCTGACCTCCACATCCCCTCAGGGCACTCCGAGTGTGGATACCGACACCTCAGCCCATCCGTCAGTGAGCCCAGCTCTAGCAGCTGTGACACCTGAGGAGAGTCCTACACCACTGCACGAAACCTTCAGGTAACCGGGGCCCTCCGGGCTTCAGGCAGCCAGAGCACAGCCGCCGAAGTCTTCACAGGCCAAGGGACAGTCTGATCAGCAGCCTGTCTCCAGCCCAGCTGCTGTTTCAGGGATAACACAACGTAGGAACACTTGCAGACATATTAAGACCACTTAGCTGCACCTGGGACTCAAGGGTGTAGGAAATATGTATATTACAAATCATTAGAAATCATTGTCTGAAAGCCATTTTCTATGATACCTTAATGTGAGCTGCTGACATCCCCCTCCCCCCTTAGTGTCATGTCAATGTGACCACAGCCCTCATTAACATATATTCTCCCCTGGACACTAGTGCGCAGTGCAGCTCGTCACAAATCAGGAAACACAAATGGAAAGGAGGTGACAGATTGCTGCATTCATTAAGGTGAGTCTCTATTGAATTCTCTGTAAGTCGACATCCAGTGGCTGAAAACCGGTGATTATGAGGTTGTCTCTTGCCTTCTTTGCACGTCAATCTGCCTCTGGTGCAAGGATTTCAACATCCAGTGGCGCTTCCTCCTTTCCTTCCTCTGTGTCATCCTTGTCAGTGGAGGAGTGACACTTAGGCATCTCATCATTATGTAAGGCCTCCCCCCTCTGCAGTACTAGATTTGGCAGAGCACAGCAGACGACCACGATACTCGAGACCCTCGCTGGCGCATACTGCAGGGCTCCACCAGATCGACTGAGGCAACAAAATCTCATCTTCAGCACACAATGGCTTGCTCGATGGTTACTTGGCTGGAACCGTGGCAAGTGCTGTACCTCTCCTCTACTCCAGTGTAAGGGTTCCTCACAGGTATCAGTAACTAAGTCTTCAATGGGTAGCCCTAATCCCCAAGACACAAGCCCTGAAGGCCAGCGGAGGGCCTGAAAAGCTATGGCACCTGGGACTATTGAAGTATGTAGGCATTGTGGCTGCTTCCCAGAAAGCGGGCGCACACGTGCCTGAAATGCTTTCGGTGGTCACAGACCAGTGGAACATTGATTGAATGGAAGCCCTTCCTGTTGATGAAGGCGGCTGGCTGGCTGGTCTGTAGGAGCCTTGATGCCCACATGCGAGAAATCTGTCACACCTTGCACCCGGGGAAATCCAGCGATGGCCCCGAAGCCGATGGCCCTCTCTGCCTGTCAGAGTGGGTCCAGTAGCACACAGTTGCTGACCCTCTTGAACAGGGCATTGGTCACCTCTTTCATGCAGCGGTGGGCTGCTGCCTGGGAGAACCCACACGTGTCCCCGATGGATCCATGGAAAGATTCACATGCGTAGAAGTTTTGTGGCATTGTGATCTTCAGAATCACAGGCATAGGGTGCCCCCTAAATCCCAGAGTTCGCAACTCATCCTGCAGCAGGGCGCTTAAGTCAGTGGCAGCCTCCCTGGAGAGCCTGACAATGGCGCTCGGACATTTGGAGGTAGCTTATACAATCCAATACAATCTCCTGCATACAAGGACCCTTCTTGGCATGACCAGCTGCTGTTGTTCTTGTCATGGAGCTTCACAGGCACAGAAGCCTCGACCCTCCCTCCATCGAAGGCGCCGCATCACGCCACGCAGGTCCAAAAATACACGGTGCATGAGACCCATGCCAAGTGAACAGTGTGCCTACAGACCCCTGTCAATGCAGAGACAACCCTCCCTTGGCAACAGAACTTTTGACAATTCTCTCAACAGAGTCCTTGACAGCCCTCCGAACCAAACATTGCTGATAGCTGATCCTCTCTTTCACCAGTTTTACACAGCAGTTTGGAAACCCAATACAAACCCCCCAAACCCACACTAAACCCTTGCAGAGCCCCAAGCCCCTTAACCCCTTGCAAAGCCTCGAGACCCCGAACCGCTTTGCAGAGCCCCCTCGATCCCTAAACCGCTTGCAGAGCCCCTGAGACCCTGAAGCCCCTTGCAGAACACACAGCAACACACTCTGACAATGGCCTCCGAACCTCCCCTCTTCTCCTATGCAGCATTGTTCAGGGCTGCCTTCCCGCCATGGCACTAAAGCCTCTCGCCTTGGTGCCACCAGGTTTTTATGGTTGTGAACCTGAAAGCACGTGAGTGCTGCCCGCCATTCACTAAATCAAGAGGCAACCATTAAATTGAGAATAATTCAATTTGAATGCATTTTAAAAAGTTGCTCAGCAGTTTAAAATAGCTTCCCATCACGTCAGGTCGGCAATGCCACCATGGTGCTTTCTTGCTGCTGGCTGAAAACATGGCTGCACATTTGCATTCTAAAAGACAGTTGCATGAAGAAGACAATGGGAGTATTCCCTTAGTCAATCAGCCAGATACATTTTTGTTAGTAGTCATGATCATGAGACATTGAGAGTCATTGAACCAGCATTCCACATACCCTGACCACCCCCCACTCCCAACACCCCCCTCAACCGAGAGTGTCTGGAGCTTGAAGGAATCCACAAATCTTGCAGGCAAGGCTGCTCTAAACAAAGAGCTGGTAACATGACTAACCTGCTGGCCAACCTGGGTTTTTTTTAAAATTGTGCCTGAGACAGAACAGTTTTGGGAAGAGACTGCAACTGAACTTCAAGAAGAGAGCATTTCTGTCTCTTTCTCTCTCTCTCTCACGCAAAGTTCCAGGGACCCACGGAAGTAACTTAAGCCTCAAAACAGAAGACCAGTGAAATATGTTTGAAAGTGCACTGGGCCTCAACGAAAACTGCAAGACTTAACTTCAATCAAAGACTTTACATCTAATCCAAAACCAGTAACTGAACTCCAGCTATTACTTCAAACCTTTCCCCTTCTTTCTCCTTCTCTGTCTCTATTTGCGTGTGTGTTTATCGCATATGGTCGCATCGGGTATTTTTAGTAGTTTTAACTGAATTAGAGTTTTAAGATTAATAAACTTACACTTTTCTTGTTTAAATCTGAGAAAACCTGTCTGATCAATTTCTTTGCAATTACAATTAGAGAGCAGTCAGCAAGGATTCACTGAGGTGAAACTAAAAACAGTGTTTTAAAAATTAAATCCTGTTACGGCCAAACCAGAAAAAGGCTGAGAGTGGAGCCCTAGACCCCTGCCCCACCTGGTCGCAACAATGTGTAAATCACCATATTTGCAAAGAGTTTAGCGATATAGTAGCCCTGGGAAGATTCAAGAAATTGACTTTGGAGCAGAAGCCACTGGACCTTATTTTCCACTGTATATCAATTTTCACAAAACATAGAAGTATTTAAAGATCTTTAAAAAGCATTGATGGACTATTTGTTTACTTGTACTAGCACACTGAGTAATGCTTTCATTCAGAAATGTCCTACAGAAATTAATGTTGGAACAAAAAAGTTTATTTTCTTATTAAGGGTTTGCTAAAGGTCAATTCTGAGAAATGTAGACGGAGGTGGCTATTAACTCTGGGTCAGACTTGGCATTAGTCAGCTTAGAAAGATTTCCAGGTATTGCCAGTGTTTTCAGAGAATATGGTTTTAAGAATTACATCAACATAGTTACTCGCTCTGAACAGGCTCCAGAAGCTGGCCGAGCGCGTCTACCCTGAGGCACAGTGTGGCTTTCGTGCAGAGAGATCGATCATTGACATGCTGTTCTCCCTTCGTCAGATACAGGAGAAATGCCGTGAACAACAGATGCCCCTCTACATTGCTTTCATTGATCTCACCAAAGCCTATGACCTCGTCAGCAGACGTGGTCTCTTCAGACTACTAGAAAAGATCGGATGTCCACCAAAGCGACTAAGTATCATCACCTCATTCCATGACAATATGAAAGGCACAATTCAACATGGTGGCTCCTCATCAGAGCCCTTTCCTATCCTGAGTGGTGTGAAACAGGGCTGCGTTCTCGCACCCAAACTTTTTGGGATTTTCTTCTCCCTGCTGCTTTCACATGCGTTCAAATCCTCTGAAGAAGGAATTTTCCTCCACACAAGATCAGGGGGCAGGTTGTTCAACCTTGCCCGTCTAAGAGCGAAGTCCAAAGTACGGAAAGTCCTCATCAGAGAACTCCTCTTTGCTGACGATGCTGCTTTAACATCTCACACTGAAGAGTGCCTGCAGAGTCTCATCGACAGGTTTGCGTCTGCCTGCAATGAATTTGGCCTAACCATCAGCCTCAAGAAAACGAACATCATGGGGCAGGACGTCAGAAATGCTCCATCCATCAATATTGGCGACCACGCTCTGGAAGTGGTTCAAGAGTTCACCTACCTAGGCTCAACTATCACCAGTAACCTGTCTCTAGATGCAGAAATCAACAAGCGCATGGGTAAGGCTTCCACTGCTATGTCCAGACCGGCCAAGAGAGTGTGGGAAAATGGCGCACTGACACGGAACACAAAAGTCCGAGTGTATCAGGCCTGTGTCCTCAGTACCTTGCTCTACGGCAGCGAGGCCTGGGCAACGTATGCCAGCCAAGAGCGACGTCTCAATTCATTCCATCTTCGCTGCCTTCGGAGAATACTTGGCATCAGGTGGCAGGACTATATCTCCAACACAGAAGTCCTTGAAGCGGCCAACACCCCCAGCTTATACACACTACTGAGTCAGCGGCGCTTGAGATGGCTTGGCCATGTGAGCCGCATGGAAGATGGCAGGATCCTCAAAGACACATTGTATAGCGAGCTCGCCACTGGTATCAGACCCACCGGCCATCCATGTCTCCGCTATAAAGACGTCTGCAAACGCGACATGAAATCGTGTGACATTGATCACAAGTCGTGGGAGTCAGTTGCCAGCATTCGCCAGAGCTGGCGGGCAGCCATAAAGACAGGGCTAAATTGTGGCGAGTCGAAGAGACTTAGTAGTTGGCAGGAAAAAAGACAGAGGCGCAAGGGGAGAGCCAACTGTGCAACAGCCCCAACAAACAAATTTCTCTGCAGCACCTGTGGAAGAGCCTGTCACTCCAGAATTGGCCTTTATAGCCACTCCAGGGGCTGCTTCACAAACCACTGACCACCTCTAGGCGCGTATCCATTGTCTCTCGAGATAAGGAGGCCCAAAAGAAAAAAAAAGTTACTCAGCACAATAATTTTACAAAATTTAACACTTAATACTATTAATATTAAACTTCATTAGTCCTCTAAGGTATGTAGTTGTGCTTCCATACAAATAATAATATGTATACACTCAAATACCATAGAAGCAAAAAATGCAGGCATTTATCCTGCCCTATTGCCTGTTTAATAATATGCACTTTTTACAATTAGCTTACTTATATAAAAATAAAATGCAGCAGTTTATGTATTGAGCACAATTGGTGATTTCTAACCATATCAGAAAAGATCAGCCATGATCTTATTGAATGGCGGAGCAGGCTCAAGGTGCTGAGTGGCCTACTCCTGTTCCCAATTCATATGTTCGTATATAGCTCAGGTCCTGAAGGCACACACAGAAATGTAGCATTAAAACAATGTTTCAAAGTTTCAAAATGGGCAATGTACTGAATAGCAAGTTCCAGGTGCCCCACATGTATTAAACCTATTGCACTGCTTCAATGGAAAAAATTCTCAAGCCTTCATCAAAAAAGACTCATGTTTTATTATACCCAAATACTCCAACCTTGCAAAAAAAATCTGTAGGTCATTTTAACTCTTCATCTGATAGTTCTTTGAGCAACTGTTATGCATAAAATAATCTGCCTGGGACAGGGTAGCTTTATTTGGCTAGATGGCTAGTGTGTGGTTCCAACCAACATTAACAGTGTGGGTTCAATTCCCATCCTGGTCTGAGGAAGGCAATGGGAAGCCACTTCATATACCCTCTTCCCTAGTCATTGTTCCTTTCTCTAGCATGGCAAAAAAGAGCAGAAGACCCGTCCTTGAGCAAAACACCAGCATGGCACGAAGCTGACTATAAAGAGCAGGAGAAACAGCGACAGGTCTGTAATTTGCATATGGATTGTGGTAAACTATAAAGTGTCCTCTAGCACTACGACATTCTGAGATCTCTGTGCTCCTCAAATTCTGGCCTCTTGTGCATCCCCAATTTTAATCACTCCACCATTGGCAGCTGTGCCTTCAGCTACCCATGCCCTAATCTCTGGAATTCCCTGCCTAAGCCTCTCAACCTCTCTTTCCTTTAGGATGCTCCTTCAAATCTACCTCTTTGACCAAGCTTTTGGTCATCTGTCCTAATGGCCCAGATTTTGCAGTCAGCGACAATTCTTGCTGCTGACCTTGAAAAAAGCTGCCCACAAAAATCGAGTGATCTGTGTAGTATGGATTTCCCCTTTCCCGATATCAGTTTGAATCTGATGCCAAGTCAAGGAGACCTCCAGGTGTCCAACAACAGTGATGTCATCAAGCAGAGTACGCAGCCAATCACATTGAAGTATTCGCACTGATTGCAAGCCAGGAAATAAGAACCACTGAATTTTTCCCATGAAATTAAGGTAGAAGCTGAATATCATAAACAAACTTTTAAAAAATGTGAATTTGTTTGAGCATAATGGAGAAATTTGACATTTCACAAATATAAAATTAATTTTTCAGGACAGATAAAGCTGTTCAGCAGTAATTATGAACTTATTACGCCTTTTAAAACCCAGTTGCACCTCATTCAACAAGGTGTAATTTTTTAAAGGGTTTTTAAAGCAAGACTAATAGCGTAAAAGGGCAAGTTTTCATCAGTTCAATGATTTCTACTTGATTGCAGTCTGCAGGGACTTCAACAGTGCACCCAATGAAGAAAAGTGTAGAATTACTGACAGCAACTTCTATATTCCCATGTTTAATTGTGTATGTGCAGACTCAGAAGTTGCTATCAGTTTCAGAGAAGTAATGATGGAAAATGCAGTTTCGCTGACATTACTACCACGAGTTCCTGACCAATATCACCATTGTGGCTTGATGTCAAATTTTGTTTTGATAATGCTCCTGGAAAGTGTCTTGGGACATTTTACTACATTATAGGTGCTATATTCATTTGAAGCAACTCCATCGATCAAAAAAGTCTCTTCACTCAAATAGCTTGAACTTTTATATGTGCCAATTTATCCTACTCACACAAATAGACGATACTGGGTCAAAAGAGTTGGATCAGAAAACTTTTTTAATCTTAGGATGTTGTTCCTGCCTGCACTCTTCCATTCCATATAATAATGGCCGGGATTTTAAATTACCTGACCAACTGGGAGCAGGGGGAAGGGTGGACAGGTGCAGGAACCCAGAAGTTGGGATTCCCCTGCACACCATGGAGTTTCCAATGCAGAATTGAGATGTTGTGTGGCTTCTGTCTGTGCTGTTATGGAAGCTGAGAGATTGACCACCAGATGCTGCATAATGGCTGGGTCTGCAAGTGCTGTCATAGAATGGGCCAAAGCTCTGTGTGAAGCCCTGTGCCAAATTGAAGCCAGACTCCTCCATGCTCCTTGAGAACAGGCTATGTAGCAGGCCTGTCAATGCAACAAGCATCTCGGTGTGCACATCCACCAGCATTCTCCTATACGCTGCCTTATCGAAGTCCTCATCTGAGTCCTTTGCAGCAGAACTCGTCTGCGACCTCACCCTCCAGGAAGCTGACACATGTGCTATCCTTTCCCCTGGCTTTATTGCAGCCCACTTATGCTCTGTGACTCACCATGCGCTGATCCCATCTCTAAGCTACCTGCTAAAGTGTCTTGGTGCTAGTAATTGAGCTGATGGCTGTGTCAGATCAAGCAACAGTGCTTCATCATCACAGGCCCAGTGTTACTCTCACCCTGAGGCTGCACTGGCTAACCAGGTAGCAAGTTTTGTGTATATGAAAAAAAATGTGCAGAAAGGGAAGGCTGTGGTGAGGGAAGTGGGGTGTGAGATAGAAAGCAATAGGTCCATAGCCATACCATCTGTAGCTTGCTCTTCTTGCCAGGTTGCCGGTTGAGTCTGAAGTGAGATTTGACAAGATGCATAAGGCAGGAACATGCCTTCATTTTGAATGTACTTGGGGATGCCAGATGCAACAGTCTAAGTGATTGCCAGCCCTATATTGCAAAGCAGTTTCTCCTGTAAAGGGCTCAGGAGATGCAGGCGAGCCTGTTCCCGGCCTGTTCTCAGCTGCTCTCTGAGGTTATGTGTAACCTTGTCCTGCAAGAGAGAGGAAAGAATGTCAGTGAGTGTGTTGCAATGTACTTGGGTGATATGCATCCCTATCTGAATAGCTGGAGGTGTGTGGAATCTGTGAAAGATAGTTGTGAGACTGACAGCATTGGTAAGCATGTGAGGGTAAGGTGATGCATCTGAATGTTCAAGACATGAGTCATGATTGCTGGTGGTTAAATGATGGGGGTGTGTTGCATTCAGCAGCATGGGAAGTCAGTAGGAGAACTCATTTGAAGATGCATTCACTGACCTTGACCACATGAGTATGGTCATTGTACTTTTTCCAGCACTGCTTCCAGGTCCTTGGGGCCAGGCTCTGGGAATTGACCACTAAAATAAAAGCAGAATACTGCAGATGCTGTCCTGAAGAAGGGTCACTGACCTGAAACATTAACTCTGCTTCTCTCTCCACAGATGCTGCCAGACCTGTTGAGTATTTTCAGCATTTCTTGTTTTTATATCATGGAATTGACCTCCTTGTTTGTTGTGGGACCACTTTAGGAGGGCACTGCCTTAAGTAAGCAAAGGTCACCGGAGGAAGTGATGTTGCATCACACATGACCAGGGAGTTGTGACTGTAGCTCAAAGGAGTAAAATATGTGTAGATGCACTCCTTTAGTAGCTGTATATTATATATATATATATATATATATATATATATATATATGTTCCAGTTAAGTTATAATAAAAACCCACTTAGTCTTTGGATATTACTTGTAGTCCTGTGAATCTCACAATAGTTCACATAGCAGAGGAACAAGTAATATTACATTGTCCACCTGTTCCCATTCCCTTCACAGGGTGTGTCTTGGGGGCCTCCTGGCCCCTTGTGGAAACATGATCTCTCTCCTCCTTTCGACCTCCACCACTATGACCTCCACCGCTGTCTCTGAGAACCAGGGAGCCCTCGTTCTGCTCAGTTACTCCATTACCAGTCCTCTTCCTTCCAGCAAAGCATTCCTGACACTGTTCCAGCAGCTGCTGTATCCTGAATGCAGCTCCCCTTTAAGAGGGGTAGGCTACCTTTAAGAAGTGCAGGCTAGCTGTATGCCACCCAGCCAGGCCTGCAGCTGTGCCCCTGCTGAGTATGCAGTCAGTTAACAGTGCGTTTAGCTCTGGGCTGCATGCTACAATTATGTTGATTAACAGTAGTATGAAGTTTGCTTGCTGCTTGCTTCAACGGGACCAGGCGCGGGTTTATGCTGCATCATGATCACCATGTCCATTTATCAGGCCTAACCAAATTTTCCCTTCATATCTCTTACCACACTGTCAAGATGAAGGTTAAAAAAAATACATTAGGTACACTGAATTGAGGAATAGAATCAAATCAGGGGCATTCCTGACCTGCATGGCCCAGGAACCATGAAAGTGCATTTATTTGCCAAGTAAATTGAACAGTGCTACAAATATTCAACTTTTTGAGGATTGCTGAAGCAATAATACATTGAAACATTAGTTCTGATTTTAACTCAACCCCCAGAGTGTTACATTACTTTTATGCTGTACCTAGGATGGAGTTTCACAGAACATTATTTGGACTTTCTTCTTTCTTCTTTGTAGATGTGAAGTTAAACATTTAAACTACATTTATTTGTACTGTAAATATCAGCTTCTATCTATCACAGAAAATATGCAATATTCCTTTTAAAATGCCTTAGGGGCTTTCTGCCATCACCCTGCTGTGGGTGTATTTGTGTGCCTGTGATTGAGACTGATAAGCTATAATGGCTCAGAATTTGCAGGAGCGGGGTATTTTGCAGCATGCCCACTTGTTAGATTTTTCTCCCAATTCGGTAGCTCAAAGAAATTTGCACTGCTTTGCTGGAGAGTGTGAATTGATAACAACGGGTCATCTAGAACCTTGGTAAATGATGGGACCAATAGTCTATCTCATTAGCCAATGACATTTAAGGATAGAGAAAGAAACAGAGAAGTGACAGAAAATGAGATAGATTGCATTAGGATGAAATTAGATATGGAAAGAGAAATAAAGACAAAGAAAGAAAGATTGGATTAATAGAGAGAAGAATAAGGGACAGTAAAGAAAAATTAGAAAACATTTTAACCTCTAGGAGCAACATGCTACTGCAAGAATGAGACTCCATAGTTTCAGTTGTTCCTACTCTGGGCCAGAGAGGTTGAATGGCAAGGAATATAAATCTCATAGTTAAAACTGTCCTTATGCCATTAAAAACAGCGAGTTTAATTTATCTTAACAGTGCAAATGCAGCAATTTCTTGAAACTTATACAGAGGTCAGTAGCGTGCTCCCGTTTTTGCAAGACTAATGGCAGCATGACCCAAATTGTCCAGCAATTTGTGGCAATTTTCAACTCAGTGTTTCTCTTCCTTGCTACAAATTGATGCGTCATTTACACACCTGTAATGGCGAGAACATTGCCATTATTTTCCTAGCAAATTCTGGGCTACTGTTTCACTTGCATGGATCATGTATGGTCTTTGGGGCGGCACAGTGGTGGGTTCGGTTCTGGGTACTGCCTGTGCGGAGTTTTCAAGTTCTCCCTGTGACTGTGTGGGTTTCCTCCAGGTGCTCCAGTTTTCTCCCACAGCCAAAGGCTTGCAGGTTGATAGGTAAATTGGCCATTGTAAATTGCCCCTGTATAGGTAGGTGGTAGGAGAATGGTGGGGGTGTGGTAGGGAATATGGGATTAATGTAGGATTAGTATACATGGGTGGTTGTTGGTCAGCATAGACTCGGTGGGCCGAAGGGCCTTTTTCAGTGCTGTATCTCTCTGTGACTCTATAAATGACTTTCACAATGATAAGTTTTGTTTTATGTTGGAAAAGCAAGTAAAATACAATGAAATAATATTTCACTGAAGGACCTTGCATACAATAATCAATAGCCATTAATCATTTAGGCTAGGCACAGTCCATACTGTCTGTAATTTGCTTGATCATATCCTAACAGCATGAAAGAGCATAGGAGCATCAAGTCATCTTATATTGCATCCCACATCACAGCACAGTATGTTAGGAGAGTGGTTCTCAAACTTTTTTAGTTGAAGGACCCCTTTTCAACTGGATTAGTAATCACAGACTGTCATCGAATATGGTCTATATCAGGGTTGTCTACATTTTTTGCGTCGGGAGCCATGTTACAATTTTTGTCTTATGGGGGGTGGGGGGCGGTTTGGTGGTGGTGGTGAGACAATTTCGGTAAGATAAAGGCATTCAAATTTACCTTACTATTAATCAAAACAGCAACAAATGTGCATTTTTTGTGAAAAAGCTTTAAATGAAGAGACTAATTTATTAACTTACTTTCTCTTCATTATGTTGGACACTGATTTGGTGAGATACCTGACATTTTTTTGCTTGCACAAGTAGTAATGTTTGCCTGCACACTTAAAACGATGCGGAGTATTCCCGATAGATGCCATTCTGTCAAGAGTGATCTTGAACACTTTCCCTCTCACTGCATTCCTCTCTCTCTCTGCCCCCCTCTCTCTCTGTCCTCCTTTCTCTGTCCCCCTTTTTCTCTCTCTCTGTCCCCTTTCTCTGTCTCTCTGTCCCCCCTCTCTGTTCCCCTTTCTCTCTCTGTCACCCTCTGTGTCCCCCCTCTCTGTCCCCTTTTCTCTCTCTCTGTACCCCTCTCTCTCTCTGTATCCCCATTTCTCTCTCTGTCCCATAACTCTCTCTCTCTCCCCCCCCCCCCTCTCTGTCCTCCCTCTCTCTTTCCCCCTCCCTCTCTCTGACAGTTGCAGAGACCAAGAACGCTCAGCAGATGGTTGATCAGTTTTTTAAAAATCACAAGTCCGTTTCACAGCTGACAGTTATTTGGATCGGGAACAGCCATTCCCCAACTTTGGACAGATTCAGGGTTTTCCAGCAGGCTTTAAACAAAGCCCAAATCTGTCTGGGGAAATGGCTGTTTTCGATGTCAGAACCTGTCAGCTGTGAAGCTGACTTGAAATTTTTTTTTAAAAAGCCGGCCGGCAAGAAGAAGCCAATGGGAAATTTCTCATCTCCAGTCACAGACCTCTGGTAAGGATAAGGAATGGCCCGGGTACTGATGGAAACCTTTGGTGGGCCGGATTCTGGCCCGTGGGCCATATGTTGGACAACTCTGTACTATATGATACTCATAATCTGAAAGTGCTGCATGTGAAACGTGCTTTAATAATGCTTTTAAGAAAACCAGTATTTACTTTGTCATGCAGATCCCCAACTGCCAAGAATGAGGCATATTTATTTTGTCATATGAACATTAATTTTAAACTGTTGCTGGAGTGAAGAAATGACTTGTTAAAGAGACATTTGGGCTGGAAGGACACTTGCATACTGAGAGACGCTGCTTGTGGAGATAAAGGACTATTCCCTGCTCCAATTAAGCCAAATGGATTTTGATCACCAGCGTTGAAGGTGAAAAGAAGCGCATTCCGGGGACTGCTAAGATAATACAATCTACAAATGCAGAAGTGGTTAAGCCAGTTAGTCACATGACTGACCTGCTGGCCAACTTGAGTTGATTTAGAAACATAGAAAAAAATATGAGCAGGAGTTGGACATTCGACCCTTCGAGCCTGCACTGCCATTCAATACGATCATGGCTGACCATCCAAACTCAGTACCTTGTTTTCTCTTTCTCCCCATCTCTCTTGATCCCTTTAGCCCTAAGAACTATATCTAACTCTTTCTTGAATATATTTAATGATTTGGCCTCAACTGCTTTCTATGGTAGAGAATTCCACAGGCTCGCCACTCTCTGGGTGAAGAAATCCCTCCTTATCTCAGTCCGAAATGGCTTACCCCTTATCCTTAGACTGTGACCCCTGGTCCTGGACTCCCCCGCCATCGGGAACATCCTTCCTGCATCTAGTCTGTCCAGTCCTGTTAGAATTTTATATGTTTCTATGAGATCCCCTCTTATTCTTCTAAACTCTAGCGAATACAAGCCTTTGTGCCACACAGAAAGGAGCAGCAGGCAGTTTTCAATTGAAGCTAGAACAAGCAAGCCTCTCTCCTGGCTGTCTCCGTCTTGCTTTCTCCCAAGCCACCAGACCCACATGCACTGGGCCCCAACGAATTGCAGGACTTACTGCCAACCAAAGACTCCACATTGAACTTAAAGGATAATTAAACTTAATTGTAATCCCGATATTGCCTCAAACTCGTCCTGTTTATTCTTTTCTACTTTTGCTACCTCGATTTGTGTGTGTGTTTATCACATATGCATGCTATTGTGGTCGCGTCGCATATTCGTAGTTGTTAACCGGATTAGAGTTTAAGATTAATAAACTTCCATCTTTCTTGTTTTAATCTAAGGAAACCTGTTTGATTTCTTTGCCTTACAATTGGAGCAGTGAACAGGGATTCACTGAGGGGGAGCTAAAAACATGGCGTTTCTAAAATTAAACCCTGTTACGGTTAAACCAGGCAAAGGCTGAGAAGGAACCCTAG
Source organism: Heterodontus francisci (assembly GCF_036365525.1). Classification (NCBI taxonomy): domain Eukaryota; kingdom Metazoa; phylum Chordata; class Chondrichthyes; order Heterodontiformes; family Heterodontidae; genus Heterodontus; species Heterodontus francisci. The sequence continues at coordinate 97,265,403 of NC_090374.1, forward strand.
ATCCCTTCTCACCTGGTTGTAACAACTTACAGATATCAGTAAGCTGGGTATGCCTGCTTCTCACTGCAAAGTCACTCTCTCCATGGCAGGAGTCCAGGAAGAACAGAACATGGAGAAAGCAATAGGGGAGAGGGGGAACCATAGAAAAATTACGGCACAGAAGGAGGCCATTCAGCCCATCGTGTCTGCGCTTGCTGAAAAATCTAGTTACCCAATCTAATCCCACCTTCCAGCACCTTGTCCGTAGCCTTGCAGGTTACAGCACTTCAGGTGCATGTCCAGGTACCTTTTAAATGAGTTTAGGGTTTCTGCCTCCACCACTGTTCCTGGCAGTAAATTTCACCACTCTCTGGGTGAAGAGGTTTTTCCTCATGTCCCCTCTAACCTTAAATCTGTGCCCCCCTGGTAATTGACCGCTCTGCTCGGGGAAACTGGTCCCTCCTGTCTACTCTAGGCCCTCTCATAATTTTGTACACCTCAATTAAGTCACCCCTCAGCCTCTTCTGTTCCAAGGAAAACAACCCTAGCCAATCCAATCTTTCCTCATAGCTGCTACTTTCAAGCCCAGCAACATTCTTGTAAATCTCCTCTATACTCTCTCCAGAGCCATGATGTCTTTCCTGTAATGTGGTGACCAGAACTGTATGCAATACTCCAGCTCTGGCCGTACCAGCATTTTATACAGTTCCAGCATTACATCCTTGCTTTTGTATTCTATACCTCAGCCAATTAAGGAAAGCATTCCATATGCCTTCTTCACCACTCTATCTAACTGTCCTGCCACCTTTAGGGACCTGTGGACATGCAGTCCAAGGTCTATCATTTCTTCTACCCCTCTCAGTATCCTCCTGGGAGAGATCATGAGCAATGATGAAGCACATCACACTGAGAGAAGAAGCATGTCCTAAGCCCAACCATCTTCAGCTGCTTCATCAATGACCTTCCCTCCATCATAAGGTCAGAAGTGGAGTTGTTCATTAATGATTATACAGTGCTCAGTACCATTTGCAAATTCTCAGATACTGAGGCAGTCCGTGTCCATAGGCAGCAACACCTGGACAACATTTAGACTTGGGCTGTAACATTCATGCCACACAAGTGCCAGGCAATGATGATCTCCAAAAAGAGAGAATCTAACCATCTCCCCTTGACATTCAATGGCATTACCATTGCCGAATCCTCCACTATCAACATCCTGGGAGTTACCACTGACCAGAAACTGAACTGGAGCAGCCAAAGAAATACTGTGGCTACAAGAGCAGGTCAGAGACTGGGAATTCTGCGGTGAGCAACCCACCTCCTGACTCCCCAAAGTCTGTTCACCATTTACAAGGCACAAGTCAGAAGTGTAATGGAATACTCTCCACTTCCTTGGATAGGTGCAGCTCCAACAACATTCAGGAAGCTCAATACCATCCAGGACAAACAGCCCGCTTGATCGGCACCCCATCTACAATCTTAAACAATCACTCCCTCCACCACTGACGCATAGTGGCAGCAGTGTGTACCATATACAAGATGCACTGCAGCAACTCACCAAGCCTCCTTTGACAGCACCTTCCAAACCTGTGACCACTTCCACCTAGAAGGACAAGGGCAGCAGATGTATGAGAACACCACCACCTGCAAGTTCCCCTCCAAACCACACACCATCCTGACATGGAACTATATTGCCGTTCCTTGTCACTAGATCAAAATCCTGGAACTCCCTCTTTAAGAGCACTGTGGGTATACCCGCACCAGATGGACTGCAGCGGTTCAAGAAGGCAGCTCATCACTGCCTTCTCAAAGGCCATTAGGGATGGGCAATAAATGCTGACCTTGCCAGCAACAAGAAACAACATGCAGAGCGCAGAGCACAGAGAAAGAATGAGCATGGGGAGAGTAGGGTCATGGAGAAAGCAGGAGCATGGAGAGAGCCGGAGCCCTGTGGATCAGGAACATGGAGGGCAGAGTCTTACTGCCTTAGATTTTAAACTTGGGTCGGGACCATTTGGGGGTCCCAATCCCAATGGTTTCTGAGGTCCGTCCCCCTATGAGCTCTTCCCGGAGGCAATCAATTACCAGGCTGCTTCTGGGACCCCAGTCCAATAAATGACGGCGAGTGAGTTGCACAAGCAGGAGGGCCAATGGGAGTGCCCAAGGTTGTGGGCAGTTGACAGCCCCACCTGGAGAGGTGGGTGCTGCCACTCTAGTTGGGGGACCGCAAGGGCACTTCAAGATGAGGTGCCCTCTGAAGACTTTCAAATATTTAGCAATAAACTGTGACGATAGCTGCAAGATCATCATTATGACAGGGGAGACCCTCTACAGGATGGCCTGTCGTCCTCCAGCACTGACAGGTGTGGGCGGTGAAGGGCCGAAATTAAAGGAGGCCTCACTAGCAACCACCCACCCCCCCCCCCCACCCCATCCCACCCACCAACCTGCTACCAGGAGGCTGCCACCATCTGTTGGCTTTGGCCTCAGCCAAGAGATTGTCCATCGTCAGAAGATTCTGATGGCATCACTAATCTGCCCCCAAGTAGCCACTTAATTGCCACTACTTGGCTACCCGCCACTGCTGGGCAGGTGGTGAGTGCCGGTCTGTCCCCTCCTTCAGCAAGATTGCTCGATGTGGGATTGCTTCCGATATACGACTCGACATGCTCCTTTCTAAAGTATGGCAGATGGAGTATAATGTGGAAAAGCAGTGCATTATTTAAATGGAGAGACACTGCAGAACTCTGAGATACAGAGGGATCTGGATGTCCTGGTACATGAAACACAAATAGCATGCAGGTACAGCAAGTGATTCGGAAGGCAAAGAGAATGTTGTCATTTATTGCAAGGGGGATGAAATATAAAAGTAGGGAAGCCCTACTGCAGTTGTATAGGGTGTTGGTGAGACCACATCTGGAATACTGTGTACAGTTTTTGTCTCCTTACTTAAGAAGGGATGTAATTACATTAGAAGCAGTTCAGAGAAGGTTCAGTCGACTAATTCTTAGGATGAAGGTGTTATCTTATGGACAAGTTAAGCCTGTATCCATTGGGGTTTATATGAATGTGAGGTGATCTTATTGAAGCATATAAGATCCATGAGGAGAGATGAGAACCAGGGGACACAGTTTAAAAATAACGGGTCTCCCATTTAAGACAGAGATAAGGAGAATTTATTTTCTCTCAGAGGGTTGTTAGTCTGTGGAATTCTCTTCCCCAGAGATTAGTGGAGGTTTGAATGTTTTTAAGGCTGAGTCAGGTAGATTCTTGATTGACAAGGGAGTCAAAGTTTATGGAGGGTAGAGTTGAGGACTGAATCAGATCAGCCATGATCTTATCAAATGGTGGAGCAGGCTCAAGGGGCCGAATGACCTACTCCTGCTCCTAGTTTGCATGTTTGTATGTGTGTAAAATTCACCACACCCACCATCCGCCCACCCACCCCCGCCAACCCCACATCCCACAACTCCTCCAAAGACATTTCCGCTCGGCTGTTAAGATTCCGCCTGGAGAGTGTACTAGTGGCTCAGGGGTAGAGCAGGTATATGGATGGGGGAGAGGGTGGAGTAGGGGGGCAAAGCATGCCTCTGGCCGCTGCTCATTCATTTACCCTTCAGCATAGTGCTCTGGGCAGTCGCCCACCCGTGAGCTGGCCCATCATTGTGGACCCCTGGCCTGCAGGCTCTTGTTTGAGATCCATTGTGCTAGGAAATGACCAAAATAATTTGGAAAAGCTGACAACACTTAACTGTGATTCACAAATAAGAATCTTTCTATTAGCTTGGAATCTGGAATTGTGCATTCACCAGGAATCCTTTGGAAAGTGAATTCTAAATGGGGAAAAAAACACTATTGTAATTGTAGCATCTCATTGTGTTTTCTGTCCTGTATTTGATTATTTTCATGTCATTTCTGGCATTTAAATGTTAAAAGCCATATATGTTTAACACAATCAAATGTTTTATGGTTTAACACTTGAGTTCAATTTACTGATGGAAAGGCAGTGCAAATGTTTCTTAATTGTAGTTCGTACAGTGAAGAGAGAAATTTGAATATAAAGGTCAGCACAAGGCTTAGATAATTTGTAATGATTTATAGCAACTGATAACATTTTTAGTATGCACCATTTGCAAATATCTGGAGCTAAGGAAATAACTATTTGATTAGAAGGGGAATTATTAATGTACTCTTTCCAAACACAGTGAAATATGCAATGGGAGAAGTGATAAGTGTTCACAGTTGAGTGACTTAAATATAAGCTTAATTTGCCATTCAAAAAGGTGCCATCAAACAAATGGCAACGAAGTGATAGCCATTGAAATGGCATGATTACAAACACAGGGATCCAGACTGCATTGAGCTTTCTTATGAAATTGTGCTCCGGGCATACAGCCTTGCCCACCAGGAATGCATTTTGGGAATTTGAGTACACATCCCCCGTGATCTTCTTTGGAAGGCTATACAGTAAAATGAAATATGTAAATTGAAATGTAAATGAGCAAAAATGTAATGAGGAACTTCCCTGATAGAAGCATAGATAAAAAAATGGTCTTTTCTAGGTTATCAGTTGGGTTCTGCCATTAGCTCCTCTAGGATTCTTAGAAGTTTATAAAATCTGTTTTCCTGTAACCTCTATGTAGTGGCCAAGAATGAGGCATATTAATTTTGTCAAATGGAACATTAATTTTAAACTCTTACTGGATTGAAAATATGGCTGCACCTGCATTCTAAAAAGGACAATGGCTGGAAACATCTGCATTCTAAAAAAACAGTTGCCTGGAGAAGACAATGGAACTACTCCCTGATTCAATTAACCAAATAGATTTTGATCAAAAGACATTGAATATGTGAAAGTCAGCATTCCAGCCCCCTACTGAGGATGTCTACTAAGATTGAAAGAATCCACAAAACCTCATCGGGCAGGTTGTTCCAAAAAAAGAGCTAATCACATGACTAGCCTGCTGGCCCAGGTATGGTTCGAATTGTTTTAACAGAACAGTTTGAAAACAGGCGGCAACTGAACTTGAAGAGAGAGCACCTCTCCCAGTCTCTATCTCTCTTTCACTCAGAAAAAGAAGAGACTGCAACTGAAAGAGAGAGCATCGCTCCCTGTCTCTCTCTCTCTCTCTCTCACATGAAAAGAGACTGCAACTGAACATGAAGAGAGAGTATCTCTCCTTGTCTCTCTCTCTCCCTCTCACGCAAAGACAGGGACCCATGGAAGAAACTAAGCCTCAAGAAAAAAAACAATTGAAACAACTTTGAAAGTGTGCACTGGGCCCCAATGAGATGGCAAGATTTAACTGCAATCAAAGACTTTACATTGAACTCAAAAGACAGTAAATGAACTCCAGCTACTGCTTCAAACCTTTCCCCTTGAATCTTTTTGCTTTTCTGTCTCGATCTGCATGTGTGTTTATCACAGATGCACGCTAGCGTGGTCGTGTCGCTATTTTTAGTAGTTTTAATCGAATTAGAGTTTTAAGTTTATTGAACTTACACCTTTCTTGTTTAATTCTAAGAAAACCTATCTGATTGATTTCTTTGCCATTACAATTGGAGAGCAGTGAACAAGGATTCACTGAGGGAAAGCTAAAAACACAGTGTTTTAAAAATTAAACCCTGTTACGGTCAAACCAGGAAAAGGCTGAGAGGGAACCCCGAGACCCATTTCTCACCTGGTCGTAACAGTAGGCATTGATTTTCCTCACGAGCTCCTAAAGCTCAGTCCTGCTCAGAGGTATGTTTGTGCTCCTCAGTTCATCACAGCCTGGGTTGTTAGATAAAACAGGGTTGAAAAACTAAATGGCCTACTGCTGGTCCTATTATGTTCTTAAAAGGGTTGTCAGAATTAAAACACATAAGCTTTGAAAACAGGCTTTGAAGAGTACTGCAATATTAATACGCAATAGGTTGCTATAGAGCATATATCAAAGGTTTGTACCACAAAGCAATGGCTAGGGAAAAGGCCAGCCAATGCACCCAGCACATCATTGTGCGTGCCAATAAACGTTCTCCTGTATGCCTCATCTGAGTCCCCTGAAGCAGAACTTGTCTGCGACCTTGACCTCCGGGGACTGGCAAATGAATCATTCTTTACTCTTGGCCTGACTGCAGACCACTTGTGCCCAGTGGCTCACTGAATGCTGATTCCAACTCTATACTAGCCGCCAAGGTATGTGCAGTGTCAATATCTGACTTGGTGGCTAAAAGTATCATATCAGTGATGACGAGGAGCCTGGCCACTGCTGGGACTGCAGCCCAGCTTCAAGATGAGGATGTCAGGAAGCCCCGGAACCAAGCTAAGATTTTGTTGCCTCACCGGGGGTGATCGGTCGGGCCATAGCGAGGCAAGGGTGGTCTATTGGGCGGACGGGGGTGGGGGGGCGCGTGTTGGGTGTTGGGCTGGTTGGGGCAGAGGGGGAGGCCCTCTGACGAGCACAGGGTGCCTGGTCATGAGGGCCTTCCCCCAGGCCGTCAGAGAGCCGTCTGCTTTTGTCAGGCTCTCTCTGGATGGCCAGCTGAACAGCCACGGGTAAAATCCCCGTGGCGGCGGGCGGAGGCCCCTTAAATGGCTGTTAGGTGGCCACCTAAGGGCCTTGATTGGCCTGGAGTTGGCAGGTTGCTGCCACCCAACATAAAGCAGTGGTAGAGGAGGAAGCAGGTCAGGAAGGACCCCCGGAGCCTCCCACTCCATTTTACACCTCCCCGACCCCCATCACCTTTCCACTCTTTGTGGGGGCACAAAATTCCGGCCATGGCTTGAAACAGTTGTATGAGGATTGAAGATAACGATTGCTTGAAGTCAACGTGCTGGACAACAGCAGAGCATTGGGTTGATAGGTGCGTGGCATCCCAGATTTCCTACTACTTGGCCATGATATCTCCCATTAATTACCTCAGTTTAATACTGAAGCAGTGCTGCATTGTTAAAAGTGGCATCTTTTGGATGAGATGTTTGAATCAAGGCTCCCTCTCATCTGTTCAGGTGGATGTTATAGATCCCATGGCATTATCCAGTGAAGAACAGGGGAGTTTCTCTGCTTTACTCACCATCATTTATACATCAACAAGCCTCACCTAAACAAATTGATTGGGTACTTATCTCATCTTTGGGACCTTTGCTGACTACAGCAGACTAATGTTTGCCTACATTAAAATGGATTATAAAGTAATTAATTGGCTGTGAAGCACCTTAGAATCATGGAGTCATAGAAATATACAGCACAGAAACAGGCCCTTCGGCCCATCGTTTCTGTGCCAGCCATCAAGCATCTAACTATTCTAATCCTATATTCCAGCACCTGGCCCGTAGCCTTGTATGCTATGGCGTTTCAAGTGCTCATCTAAATACTTCTTAAATGTTGTAAGGGTTCCTGCCTCTATCACCTCTTCAGGCAGTGCGTTCCAGATTCCAACCACCCTCTGAGTGAAACATTTTTTCCTCAAATCTCCTCTAAACCTCCTGCCCCTTACCTTAAATCTATGCCCTCTAATTATTGACTCCCCTGCTAAGGGAAAAAGTTTCTTCCTATCTAACCTATCAATGCCCCTCATAATTTTGTATACCTCAATCAGGTCGCCCCTCAGCCTTCTCTGCTCTAAGGAAAACAACCCTCGCCTTTTCAGTCTCTCCTCATAGCTGAAATGCTTCAGCCCAGGCAACATCCTGGTGAATCTCCTCTGCACCCTCTCTAGGGCAATCACATCCTTCCTATAGTGTGGTGCCCAGAACTGTACACAGTATTCCAGCTGTGGCCTAAATAGCATTTTATACAGCTCCATCATAAGCTCCCTCCTCTTAAATTCTATGCCTCGGCTAATAATAGCAAGTAACCCATATGCCTTCCGAACCACTTTATCGACCTGTGCTGCTGCCTTCAGTGATCAATGGACAAGTACACCAAGGTCCCTCTGATCTTCTGTACTTCCTAGGGTCCTACCATCCATTGTATATTCCTTAACCTTGCTAGTCCTCCCAAAATGCATCACCTCACACTTCTCAGGATAAAATTCCAGTTGCCACTGCTCCACCCATCTTACCAGCCCATCTATTCTTCTTTGGCCTCCTTGTTTCGAGAGACAATGGGTTAGCACAGAGAGGTGGTCAGTGGTTTGTGAAGCAGTGCCTGGAGTGGCTATAAAGGACAATTCTAGAGTGACAGACTCTTCCACAGGCGCTGCAGATAAAATTGGTTGTTGGGGCTGTTACACAGTTGGCTCTCTCCTTGTGCTTCTGTCTTTTTTCCTGCCAACTGCTACGTCTCTTTGACCACCAGCTCTGGCGATCACTGGCAACTGACTCCCACGACTTGTGGTCAATGTCACAGGACATCATGTCGCGTTTGCAGACATCTTTAAAGCGGAGACATGGATGGCCGGTGGGTCTGATACCAGTGGCGAGCTCGCTGTACAATGTGTCCTTGGGGATCCTGCCATCTTCCATGCGGCTCACACGGCCAAGCCATCTCAAGCGCCGCTGGCTCAGTAGGGTGTATATGCTGGGGATGTTGGCTGCCTCGAGGACTTATACGTTGGAGATACAGTCCTGCCACCTGATGCCAAGGATTCTCCGGAGGCAGCAAAGATGGAATGAGTTGAGACGTCGCTCTTGGCTGACATACATTGTCCAGGCCTTGCTGCCGTAGAGCAAGGTACTGAGGACACAGGTTTGAAATACTTGGACTTTTGTGCTCCGTGTCAGTGCGCCATTTTCCCATACCCTCTTGGCCAGACTGAACATCGCAGCTGACGCCTTTCCCATGCGCTTGTTGATTTCTGCAATCTAGAGACAGGTTACTGGTGATAATTGTGCCTAGGTAGGTGAACATTTGAACCACTTCCAGAGCGTGGTCGCAGATATTGATGGATGGAGCATTTCTGACGTCCTGTCCCATGATGTTCATTTTCTTGAGGCTGATGGTTCGGCCAAATTCGTTGCAGGCAGCTGCAATCCTGTCAATGAGTCTCTGCAGACACTTTTCCGTGTGAGATGTTAATGCAGCATTGTCAGCAAAGAGGAGTTCCCTGATGACTTTCTGTACTTTGGTCTTCGCTCTAAGACGGGCAAGGTTAAACAACCTGCCATCTGATCTTGCGTGGAGGAAAATTCCTTCTTCTGAAGACTTGAAAGCATGTGAAAGAATGTGAGAGCAGCAGTGAGAAGAAGATCCCAAACAGTGTAGGTGAGAGAACACAGCCCTGTTTCATGCTACCCAGGATAGGAAAGGGATCTGATGAGGTCCCGCTATGCTGAATTGTGCCTTTCATATTGTCATGGAATGAGGTGATGATACTTAGTAGCTTTGGTGGACATCCGATCTTTGTTAGTAGTCTGAAGAGACCACGTCTGCTGACGAGGTCAAAGGCTTTGGTGAGATCTATGAAAACAACGCCCATCTATATCGTCCTGTAATCTAAGGCTTTCCTCTTCACTATTTACGACACCACCAATGTTCGTGTCATCTGCAAACTTACTGATCATACCTCCTATATTCACGTCTAAATCATTAATGTACACTACAAACAGCAAGGGTCTCAGCACCGATCCCTGTGGTGCACCATTGGTTACAGGCTTCCACTCGCCAAAATAACCCTTGACCATCACCCTCTGCCTCCTGCCACTAAACCAATTTTAGATCCAATTTGCCAAATTGCCCTGGATCCCATGGGCTCTTACCTTCTTAACCAATCTCCCATGCGGGACCTTATCAAAAGCAAAGTATAAACCTTGTAATATTTCAACGATATGAAGGTTTATACAAGTTTATACTTCTTTCTATCTTAATTTTCTGCCCGTTGGTTACTGCCTTGCCAGCCTGTGGAAACATTGGGCTTTTATTTGGGCGTCGCTGTGTACGGTGGCGCCCTTTAAACTCAGCGGTGTGCCCGCATTCAGTGGCCGCCAAGGAGCCCCCGTGATATTTCATGCGGGGGTTCACTTAATTAGTGGGGGCAGAGTGCCTGTCCCCGATGACGTGTGGGGGTAGCCGCCGCATCACCGGCGACGGCGTCTGGCGCCTCCACGCAGGCACCTGCGCCATGTTTAAAGGGCTTTAAGCCCTTACAAATAATTATAATTTTTAAAGGTAAAATGTAATTGATTTTTATTAAATATTAAAATAAGCAATGGAGGCCCTTCCTCAACTCCCCCCCCCCACCCCCCCATGGCCTGAAATGACCAGCAATTGATTTTTCAAATACCTGAACTTTCCCCCCAAACCTTCAATCTTCTGCCGTTCGACCCCTTCCCACCATCCCCACATCCAATAAATATCGATTTCCCCACTCCTCCACTCCTCCTGCCCTGAAAATTTTATTCCTGCCCCCTCTCCACCAGGTTCTCACCTCGTAACTCCGTGCATTGTTCCGAAGGCGCGCAAAGGCTGAACGGAGGCTGTAAAATCAGCGTGGGACAGCAGTTAAGTTATTTTGCATACATTTATTGGCAATCTGCAGATGGAAATGAAGGGCCCGCCGCCAGGGAGGGAGCGTAGGACGCACCGAGTTCCCGCCGCCTGTAATATGCGGTGGGCCCTTCTCAATGTCGCGGGTCAAGGTGGGCCGCTCCCTACAGAATTTTACCGGCCCTCGCGTCATGACCCGGGTCGTTGAGGGCCAGTAAAATTCAGCCCATTCTAACACTATATAACCTTATCATCACCCTTCACAATATTGAAAACTACTTATCAGGTCACCCCATTATCTTCTCAGCTATCCCTTTTTTTATTCATTCAGGGGATGTGGGTGTCATTGGCTAGGCCAGCATTTATTGCCCATCCCTAGTTGCCCTTGAGAAGGTGGTGGTGAGCAGACTTCTAAAACCGCTGCAGTCCTTGGGGTGCAGGTACACCAACAGTGCTGTTAGGAAGGGAATTCCAGGATTTTGACCCAAGCGACCATGAAGAAACAGTGATATAGTTTCAAGTCAGGAAGATGTGTGGCTTGGAGGGGAACTTGCAGATGGTGATGTTTACATGCATCTGTTGCCCTTGTCCTTTTAGGTGGTAGGGGCTGCAGGTTTGGAAGGTGTTGACGAAGCAGCCTTGGTGAGTTGCTGCAGTGCATCTTATAGATGGTACACACTGCTGCCACTGTGCGTCGGTCGTGGAGGGAATGAATGTTGAATTATAACTGTATCCTCTAGGCCCTGATAACATCCTAGCAACATTCTAGTAAATCTATGCTGCATCTTTTCAGTGCTTTTTTGTTCTTGCTATAATGCACACCCAGAAATACATACAATATTCCAACTGTGGCTAACATGGTCTTGTAAAGGTTCAACATTTCCTCCTTGCTTTTGTTACCTAAGGACTTAATTTGCTTCTTTATGGCCTTCAATACCTCTGTTGTCATCTTTAATGACCAGTGTATTTGTATACAATTCATTAAAATGTTATCATTTAAAGTGTATCTTCTTACCCTATTTTTGCTTCCAAAATGTATTACTTACCACTTTTCTACTTTGAACGGCATCTGCCGCCTATCCTTCTACCCTAATAATCCATGTCCTCATTACAATGTCATTGTCACTCCCCAACAAGTTATGATATATTTCCCTCAAACCCTAAGTCCAGATCACATTTGTATATGGTGAATAATAGCAACCCACACAAATCTCTGTGGATCATCATATTTTTCTGAGAAGCTTCATTTTGCCCCTATACGTTACATTACCCCCTCCAGACATCTCTCTATGCATATGGCTGCATTCTTTTTATTTTTGCAAAGCATTTTTTATGCTCGCTCTTAATGCTTTTTGAAAATTCACTTAAGCCGCATCCACTGCATTTCCTTTTCCTATTCTCTCTTTTTATTTCTCCAAATAAAGGAAGTTGAAATGATCATTCGTAAAAGTATATGTAAATAGTAATAATTACTAAAACAGGCATTTATTTGTTGAGAAATGATAACCTTTACAGAAGAATTGCGATAGTAATCCCCTGGGAAAAATTGAAAGGACTGGGGATTTTCCTGCTCACTTGCACGGCTGGGGCTTGTTCAATAGGATGCCTAACAGTAAACCAATTGATACAAGTACTGTTTTAGCTTCCAGGAAATCAGCACCATGTTTGTGGGAGTCAGATTTAACAGTGTAGATGCTAGGGGCTAGCTCATGGATGCAAATCCCTTGAAATTCAAACTAAAACATTGCCACTACTAAAAAGAGCTTCCAATTATATGCCTGATTAGTGGTGAATAAACACTCATTAGAATGGGGTTCATTCCATTGTTTACAATGTTTTACATATGGCTGAAACAGAGAGAAAGAGAAAAGCTGTAGTGAGTGCTTCTAACTGCTCAAAGACAGTAAAACAATTTAATAAATTGAAGGTGATGTCAAGAAACGAGGACTGACTTGACTGGTTGTAGTACCAAAAAGTACCTGTAGCATAGGCACAATGAAATGGAAATATGAGCAGACATGACTAACGCTGAGTCTCCATTCTAATTGTGCTTCCGATGAAGATCCTGCTACATGGTGGCCCTCCACAGCACTGCACCTCAGGGAAGCGCTGCCATGCAGATAAGTTATTTTCATCATGCTTGTGATAACACTGAAGAGCTGCAACCCAATTTCTGGGTCCAGTGCCCATCTGAGAATGTGGGCAAGCTACTCCTATTAAAAAGATGCCTCTATTAAATTTTAAAAAGCTGTTACAGCACTGTAAATCCTGAACTGGCAGCTTAAGTACGGTAAATAAACTTATCTGCAAATGAGCTTTATGGTTTAGTGAAAAGAGGCATTTTGCTTTGATTATTCAGTCTCTCTATCTGGGACTCCTGGGAAGGAACTATTGCAAGAGAAGTATGCTGTTGCCGTTTGGGAACAGCATTAACACTAAAGCTAAGGAAGAAAAAAAGACACCTAATAAACAAACAAAGGAAAAGAGTAGAGATTGCTATTAAATGTCTCTACACGAATGCTGGAAGCATTTTGAACAAGATGACTCAGTTGCAGGCATGTGTAACTGGAGGAAATAATGATGTTACAGTGATTACCACAATGCGGTTCACCCTAGGAATGGGAATGAATTCAAGATGCAGGGGCACAGGATGTGTGGAGGGGAAAAAAAAGTCTAGGCAAAGGGGAAGGATTGCTTTGTTCAGAAGAATTTGGAAATTAAGGAGAATGAGCAGATATTTCAGAGGAGGACATAAAGTGAAATAGTCTGTCATGAAGTAACAGAGGTTAAAAATCTGCTGTAGGTCTTCTGGGTAGGATAAGGATGATGACAATTTATTACATGCTGAGATAAGAAGGGTTTGTAATGGAAATAATACTGTAATGATGGATGACTTACATTAAAATTGGGGATTCCCTTTTTAAGTGATGTGACAGAATCATAAGTAGTGAATGCAATGCAGGATTGAGTCATACAGTCATTATGACAGAGAAGGAGACCATTCAACTCATCGTGTCCATGCTGGCTCTCTGTACAGCAATCCAGTCAGTCCCATTCCTCTGCTCTATCTCCACGGCATAAATTTAAGGTAAGGGGCAGGAGGTTTAGAGGGGATTTGAAGAAAAAAAAATTCACTCAGAGGGTGGTTGGAATCTGGAACACACTGCCTGAAGAGGTGGTACAGGTAGGAATCCTCACAACATTTAAGAAGTATTTAGATGAGCACTTGAAACGCCATAGCATATAAGGCGACGGGCCAAGTGCTGGAAAATGGGGATTAGAATAGTTAGGTGCTTGATGGCTGGCACAGACACGATGGGCCGAAGGGCCTGTTTCTGTTCTGTATAACTCTATGACTCTATGATTCTAAGGTGCTTCACAGCCAATTATTTCCTTCAAGTGCTCATCCAATTTCATTTTGAAATCATTGTCTCTGCTTCCACCAGTCTTGTAGGCAACGAGTTCCAGGTTGTTACCACTTGCTATGTAAAAAAAAATTTTTTCCTCAAATCCCCCCTGCATTCCTTGCCCAAGACTTTAAATCTGTATCCCCTAGTCCTTGTACCAGCAGCTAATGGGAACAGCTTTTCTTTGTCTATCTTATCTAAACCTGTCATAAACTTGTACAGCTCTCTCAAATCTCACTTCAATCTCCTTTGCTCCAAGGAGAACAACCCTAGCTTCTCCAACCACACGTTGTAGCTTAAAACCCTCATCCCAGGAAACATTCTGGTAAATCTGCTCTGCACCCTTTCAAGGACGCTCACATCCTTCCTAAATTGTGGTGATCAGAATTAGACGGAGTCCTCTAATTGTGGCCTAACCAGAGTTTTATAATTTGTTAAAAGCACTACTAGGAGCTTACTGCATCTAGATCTAGTTCTTACAGACAGTCAGGATTGTGTCTGCAACATAGAAATAGCACGGAGCCCAAGTACCAGTGAGTACAACATGATTAAACCTATGATTATTTGGCCAATGTTGGAAGGGACCAGGCCAAACATTTATGGCTTAAAGGAAACAAACTCCAAAGGATGAGGAATGAACTTAAAGGAATTAATTCAGAAATATTGTTGATAAATATATTTCGGAAAAGTAAAATATGTTTAACATTATGTTGACTATACAAGATAAGTATGTAAGAAAAACAACTGTAAGATGCAAATAGGTTGAGTAATTTAATTAAAGTGGGGGAAAAAGATGAAAAACAAAATCTATAAGCTCCAAGGCAATAGGATCACAAAATGGATATGGATGAGGAAGGAATATTCTGCCCATCTTAGTTCATCAGAAATGTTTCTTTCCCTGCCTCCCCCCACCCCGCCCCAGGAGGAGGGGAAAAGGAGGTGGGGTAGCGCTGTTAATAAGGGATGAGATTAGTGAGAGAGGATCTTAGATCGAAGGAGCAAGATATAGGGCTGAATTTTACTAGCCCTCCAATGTCAGGGGTTGTGGCAGGGGGACCCAGAAAATTCTTCCAGGAGGGGCCCCCATGACCCCCGATGCCGGGAAAGCCCCGCCACATTTTACCAGCAGCGGCGAGGCCTCGGTATGGCCCCCACTCCCCCGTCGCACGGCGGCACAGCCTTCATTTACGTGATCAAATTAATTCTAATAAATGTAAATTAACTTACCTGGACCAGGCGGCTGTCTCACGTTGATATTCTGGCTGGGGGCCGGCAGTCCAGTGCCTTCACATCCATTTGGGAATCTGAGGCGAGACACTGGTGGAGGGGTGGGAGGAGTTTAATTTTCAGTTTGGGAGGGGGGAGCAGAGAAAACTTATTCCATTGGCCGAGGGGATGATGGGAGGGGTTGAAGGGCAAAAGTGACTAAATTTGGGGAGGGAAGTTCAGGATGGAAAAAGTTTTTTTTGGTGGGAATGGCCCAAAAATAAAGTATGTGGTTATTGGGTGGGGGGGGTGGGAGGGGTGGCAGGGGATGGTGTTAGAGGGGCTTTCATCTTTTATTGAATATTTGGAACTCCATGTCAAATTAATGTCTCTTTAAAAATGTTAATTCACCTGAAAGGCTTGAAGCCCTTTAAAAATGGTGCTGGCGCCTGCGCGGTGGCACTGGATGCCATTGCTGGGAACGAAGCGGCCGCCCTCTCGATGTTAGTACCAGGTGAGAAAGAGGTCAAGGGTTCCCTTTCAGCCTTCACCTGGTCTTATTGTAACAGGGTTTAATTTTAAACACACTGTGTTTTTAGCTCCCCCTTGGTGAATTCTTCTTCACCGCTTTCCAATTAGAAGGCAAAGAAACCAGCACAAACAGACTTTCTTAGGTTTAAAGAATAAAAGTTGAAATTTATTAAACTTAAACTATAATTCGGTTAACGCCTAAGGATACATGACACACCCACGCTAGCATGCATACGGGATACACACATTCAGATAGAGACAGAAAAGAGCAGAATAAAAATAACGTGGAAAGATTTGAGGCAATATCTGAAGAGTTGTTGTTACAGTTCTTTGAGCTCACTGTAGAGTCTTTGATTGCAGGTAACTCTTAAACCTTGTTCACTGAAGACTTTTCTCACTTGGGGTTCATATATTTTCATTGGATTCAGAGGCTTGTGAGAAAGAGATGGGAGCAAACAGGAGAGAACTTGTCAGTCCAAGAGAAAACAGACATTCTGCGCAAATTATTTGTACAAATTCAAAAACCTCAGGTTGCCCAGCAGGTTAAACATGTGACTAGCTGGTTTGACCATGTCCGTTTGTGTATTCGGCCATCTTGGCAGTCAACCTGGAAAGCGAGCTCCCCCACCTTCAATGTCTGGTGATCAAAAGTCCATTGTGGGTTGAATGTCACGGACTGGCTGCTTTGTCCTTCCAAACACCGTCTGTTAATATGCAAATATCTTTTCCAGCCATGGCTGATCTGTTCAACAAGTCCTCCCCTCACTCCAGTAATAGTTTAAAATCAATGTTCCTGTCAAAATTAATGTGCCTCATTCTTGGCAGGTGGGGGCCTAGCATGACACCGCCACACCCACCCAACTCCTAAAAAGGCGTATTTCATTAAAAGGGCCGAGAAAAATGTAAGATACAGAAAAAACCATGCATTTCTCTCATTCATTCCCATTCATTTGTAAATCCTAAAACTTATTACAGCCTGTCTTCTCTTGGTGCAAGTATTACTTTAATTGCCTCCTTTTTGGCATCCCAATAAAATGTGGCTCTTTTCTTTGGGAAGTTTCACTTCCATTTGCCCATTTCCATGGCTGCCTAGGGTCTTTGTTTCTGCTGAGGTAATTTTTTTTTTAAAGAGTCAGTAGTGGGTGGGTCTATCCTGAACTCTCTTTCAGTGCTTTGCTGAGTCATGCAAAGGCTTTTTGACTTTTTACTGACTGTGAGGGATGATTCTTTGCTAATCTCCCCTTTGTCCCAGAAGACACTCCTGCCTGCAGGTATTTGTGCAGACTCTACTACACTCCCCTGTGGCATGTCGAATAGGTGAGGCATCATGGTTTCTCTGCCCCCTAGAGGTCTTTCTTTGTCTCTGCAGGTTCCTGTAAATGTTATTAGCAACTCTGTGCTTCTGAAGTCTGCATTTACATAGGAGGGTGTAGGATCAAACTTTGCACATTTTTTGGGGTTGGCTGACTGGATAGTAGGGGTTTTCATCCGGGATTCCTCCTGGACGTACTTTAACCTACCCTCTTGGTCACTTTTTCCCCTTCTCTGTCGAAGCTTTTGCCAGCCTTGAACCTGCCTGCCCCTTTTTGTTCTCGACGGGGGTCCCTTACAGTTCACCAGCCTTCTGCTGGAGGGCCCTCCTAACACTAACAGGACTTCGGGTGCAGGGTTTCCTGTAGGTTGGGGTTTCCCCTCAACCTGGCACAAATGGCAACTCCTGCAGTACTCCACTACATCTTTGTGGAATTTTGGCCAGTCAAACTGCTGTCTTATGCGGGCTTTGATCTTTCATATACCAGCATGAACAGCCACTGTAGTTTTGTGGGCCCTTCATAATATTTCTCTCCGGTGCCTCTGCAGCACCACTAACTGGTGAACTACTGCCCACTCCTCATCCACAGGTCTGTGAGAAGAACTCCTCATTTCCTCATCAGTACCTTATGCTTTAAATAGTAGCAATCAGGGACTCCCTCTGCTTCACTTTCAGACTGGGCAGCTTATGCTAACTCTTGCAATACTGGGTCAGCTTGCTGAGCCTCAGCTGGGGAAAATCCATTTAATTAATTCCCTGGGTCTCCTAACTTTCCAAAGAAAGTCTCCGACAGACAGACCTCATGGTCATCTGCCTGCAGTGCCAATTCAGTCTCCTCTGGGGGAGCTGTTTTGATCATGGCCTGATCCACTACACATTCAGGGAAACTGCAGGGGTCGGTCTCCTGCCACTGCCCTGTCTCTCTGACCTCCTGCAGTCTTTCTTTCACTACTTGGGGGGCTACCACCTTTACCCGCGCCAAATCATTACCTAGGAGCAGGTCAACCCTGTCCACAGGCAAACTAGGGACAATCCCTACAGAAACCGGTCCTGAAACTAGGTCGCACACCAGGTGCACCCTGTGTAAAGATACAGGCATACACTGCCCTCCAATACCATTCACCACCAGTTTAGTGTTCACTGCACTCTCTGGGGGAAAGATCAGGCCTTTTCCCAGTAAAAGAGTCTTGTGGCCCCTGTGTCCCTGAGAATCACCAAGGGCTTGATTGCCCCACTTGTGTGATATGGAGTTACTTTCCATTCAGACACAAAACCCTGATAACCTTCAGAATCCTATTAAATTTTCCTGCACTTGCAGCCATAAGCTTCCTGGGTCTCACTCTTACTGCTATTAAAGCCACAGCTTGTTCTGCTGTGCTTTTCATTAGGTTCCTGTCTTCATTGGTGATGGGGGGAGGGGCAGGGGTGTGTCCTGATTAACCCTACTGGCTTTCCCTTTAGTTTCCAGCAGTTAGCTTTTAAATGCCCTGCAATATTGCAATGGATGCACACAGGTCTCCGGGCCTCACTCTTGATCACAGCACCTTCCTTTTTGGCTAGAGCAGTCTCTCCCCAGACTGCTTAACCTCCTATCACCTTTCCACCCTTTGTCCTTTTCAGATTTGTGGGGGTGACGAGGAAATGTTCTCTCCTGGGAAACTGACATAAATTAAAGCAAACTCATCAGCCAGGGCGGCCACTTGCTGGACTCTCTGGACCCACTGCTCCTCTACATGGCTCTTTATGGAGAGTGAGAGAGAATGTTTAAATACCTCTCACAGAGTTACTTCTCTGAGATTCTCATAGCTGAGCTATACTTTAAGAGCCCTCAGCCACTGGTCAAAAGCCAGCTGCTTACTTCTTTCAAACTCCAGATAAGTTTGATTAGCTTGCTTTTTGAGGGTTCTAAACTTTTGACAATAGGCTTCGGGTACGAATTCATATGTCCCGAGGATAGCATTTTTGAACAGTTCATAATTTGATGAACTCTCATCTGGCAACAGGGAATAAACCTCATGGGCTTTTCCAGTTAGTTTGCTTTGTGGTAAAAAAGGCCAGTTCTCAGCTGGCCATTTTAGCTGCCTTCCCAGTTTAGCAAAGGTTTATAAAATCTTCTACATCCTCCTCATTCAATTGTGGAATTAGTTGAGCTAGTTTTAACAATTCTGTACCCAGCCCTGAATATGCTCTTCCATATTGGCCATGCTTTTTTCTTATTCATTCATGGGATTTGGGCGTTGCTGGCCAGGCCAGCATTTATTGCCCATCCCTAATTGCCTTTGAGAAGGTGGTGGTGAACTGCCTTCTTGAACTGCTGCAGTCCATGTGGGGTAGGTATACCCACAGTGCTGTTAGGAAGGGAGTTCCAGGATTTTGACACAGCGACAGTGAAGGAACGGCGATATAGTTCCAAGTCAGGATGGTGTGTGACTTGGAGGGGAACTTGGTGGTGTTCCCATGCATTTGCTACCCTTGTCCGTCTAGTTGGTAGAGGTTGCGGGTTTGGAAGGTCCTGTCTAAGGAGCCTTGGTGCATTACTGCAGTGAATCTTGTAGATGGTACACACTGCTGCCAGTGTGCGTCGGTGGTGGAGGGAGTGAATGTTTGTAGATGGGGTGCCAATCAAGCGGGCTGCTTTGTCCTGGATGGTATCGAGCTTCTTGAGTGTTGTTGGAGCTGCACCCATCCAGGCAAGTGGAGAGTATTCAATCACACTCCTGACTTGTGCCTTGTAGATGGTGGACAGGCTTTGGGGAGTCAGGAGGTGAGTTACTCGCCACAGGATTCCTAGCCTCTGACCGGCTCTTGTAGCCACGGTATTTATATGGCTACTCCAGTTGAGTTTCTGGTCAATGGTAGCCCCTAGGATGTTGATAGTGGGGGATTCAGCAATGGTAATGCCGTTGAATGTCAAGGAGAGATGGTTAGATTCTCTCTTGTTGGAGATGGTCATTGCCAGGCACTTGTGTGGCGCGAATGTTACTTGCCACTTATCAGCCCAAGCCTGGATATTGTCCAGGTCTTGCTGCATTTCTACACGGACTGTTTTAATCTCAGTAATAGTGCCATGAAACTATCATTGATTGCCGTAAAAACCCATCTGATTCACTAATGTCCTTCAGGGAAGGAAATCTGCCATCCTTACCTGGTCTGGCCTACATGTGACTCCAGACCCACAGCCATGTGGTTGACTCTTAAATGCCCTCTGAAATGGCCTAGAAAGCCACTCAGTTGTCAAGGGAAATTAGGGATGGGCGACAAATGCTGGCCTTGCCAGTGATGTCCACATCCCATGAAAGAATTTTAAAAAAAAATCTGAGGAGTCACGAATGGTGCTGAACATTGTGCAATCATCAGCGAACATCCCCAATTCTGACCTTATGATTGAAGGAAGGTCATTAATGAAGCAGCTGAAGATGGTTCGGCTGAGGACACCACCCTGAGGAACTCCTGCAGTAATGTCCTGGAGCTCAGATGATTGACCTCCAACAACCACAACCGTCTTCCTTTGCGCTAGGTAGCACTCCAGCCAGCAGAGGGATTTCCCCCTGATTCCCATTGACCTTAGTTTTGCTAGGGCTCCTTGATGCCTTACTCGGTCAAATGCTGCCTTGATGTCAAGGGCACTCACTCCCACCTCACCTCGAGTCCATGTTTGAACCAAGGTTGTAATGAGGTCAGCAGCTGAGTGACCCTGGCGGAACCCAAACTGAGCGTCACAAAGCAGGTTATTGCTAAGCAAGTGCTGCTTGATGGCATTGTTGATGACACCTTCCATCACTTTACTAATGATTGAGAGTAGGCTGATGGGGCGGTAATTGGCCTGGTTGGACTTGTCCTGCTTTTTGTGTACCGGACATACCTGGGCAATTTCCCACATTGCAGGGTAGCTGCCAATGTTGTAGCTGTACTGGAACAGCTTGGCTAGGGGCACAGCAAGTTCTGGAGCACAGGTCTTCAGTACTATTGCCGGAATATTGTCAAGGCCCATAGCCTTTGCAGTATCCAGTGCCTTCAGTCGTTTCTTGATATCACGTGGAGTGAATCAAATTGGCTGAAGTCTGGCATCTGTGATGCTGGGGACTTCAGGAGGAGGCTGAGATGGATCATCAACTCGGCACTTCTGGCTGAAGATTGTTGCAAATGCTTCAGCCTTATCTTTCGCACTGATGTGCTGGGCTTCCCCATCATTGAGGATGGGGATATTTGTGGAGCCACCTCCTCCAGTTAGTTGTTTAATTGTCCACCACCATTCACGGCTGGATGTGGCAGGATCTGTTGGTTATGGGATCGCTTAGCTCTGTCTATCGCATGCTGCTTACGCAGTTTGGCATGAACATAGTCCTGTGTTGTAGCTTCACCAGGCTGACACCTCATTTTGAGGTATGCCTGGTGCTGCTCCTGGCATTCCCTCCTGCACTCTTCATTGAACCAGGGTTGGTCTTCTGGCTTGATGGTAATGGTCGAGTGGGGGATATGCCGGGCCATGAGGTTACAGATTGTGGTTGAGTACAACTCTGCTGCTGCTGCTGATAGCCCACAGCACCTCATGGATGCCCAGATTTGCATTGCTAGATCTGTTCGAAATCTATCCCATTCAGCACGTTGGTGGTGCCACACAACACGATGGAGGGTATCCTCAATGTGAAGGCAGGACTTTGTCTCCACAAGGACTGTGCGGTGGTCACTCCTACAATACTGTCATGGACAGATGCATCTGTGGCAGGCAGATTGGTGAGGACGAGGTCAAGTATGTTTTCCCCTCTTGTTGGTTCCCTCACCACTTGCCGCATACCCAGTCTAGCAGATATTTCCTTTCGGACTCGGCCAGCTCGGTCAGTAGTGGCGCTACCGAGCCACTCTTGGTGATCGACATTGAAGTTCCCTATGCTGTCACTGGAATTACTTTCTCACCCACTAGTTAACGGAAGCCGCTTTAACTCCCCCAACTTCAATGTCTGGTGATCAAAAGTCCATTGTGGGCTGAATGTCAGGGAATCGCTGCTTTGTCCTTCCAAACACCATCTGTTAATATGCAAATGTATTTTTCAGCCACGGCTGATCTGTTCAACAAGTCCTTCCCTCACTCCAGTAACAGTTTAAGATCAATGTTCATAGCAAAGTTAATGTGCCTTATTGTTGGCAGGTAGGGGCCGAGCATGACACCTAAGATTCTGGGCTGGATTTTACCATAGGTGGATGGGACTTCACCACAGACGTAAAAGGACTTCCACCCGCTTGAGGGAGGAGGTTCCGCCTCAGTGAGCTGTCGGCCAATCAGTGGGCCGGCAGCTCTTAGTCCCAGCAGCGCCACCTGGAGCGGTGGCCACTGCTGGGACTGTAGCCCAGCCGACACCATGGAGTCAGGACTTCAGGTCTGTTGGGCTTGCCTCGCCGGGGGGTGTGTGGGTGTGATCGGTCATGGCAGTGAGGCAAGGATAGTCGTTTGTGGAGGGGGGGGCATCTTAGGTCCCGGGGGTGGGTTGGGAGGTGGGGGCGGCCCACAATCGGGCATCCTGTGCCCGACTGCCATGGCACCTCCCTGGTGCACGAAAGGCCAGCAGCTATCACTGGGCTGCCTTTCACGTCCCCAGCACACCCGCTTGCCATGGGTAAAATACCGTTAAGTGGCCACATAAGGGCTTTGATTGGTCTCGGGTGGATGGGCTGTTTCTCCCCCCCCCACCCAACCACCGTAAAGTTGGCCAGAGGATGGAGCGAAGGGGGAAGGCCTCCCGGAGCCTCCTGCTCAATTTTATGCTGCCCCCATGCCTCCATCCGACCCGCTGGGGTGGTGTAAAATTCAGCCCTGTGTTTCTGATTTAATTTTTCTTTAATGATTCGGATCATCGAAAAGAACAAAGAACAAAGAACAAAGAAAATTACAGCACAGGAACAGGCCCTTCGGCCCTCCAAGCCTGCGCCGATCCAGATCCTCTACCTAAACATGTCGCCTATTTTCTAAGGGTCTGTATCTCTTTGCTTCCTGCCCATTCATGTATCTGTCTAGATACATCTTAAAAGACGCTATCGTGTTCGCATCTACCACCTCCGCTGGCAACGCGTTCCAGGCACCCACCACCCTCTGCGTAAAGAACTTTCCACGCATATCCCCCCTAAACTTTTCCCCTCTCACTTTGAACTCGTGACCCCTAGTATTTGAATCCCCCACTCTGGGAAAAAGCTTCTTGCTATCCACCCTGTCTATACCTCTCATGATTTTGTACACCTCAATCAGGTCCCCCCTCAACCTCCGCCTTTCTAATGAAAATAATCCTAATCTACTCAACCTCTCTTCATAGCTAGCACCCTCCATACCAGGCAACATCCTGGTGAACCTCCTCTGCACCCTCTCCAAAGCATCCACATCCTTTTGGTAATGTGGCGACCAGAACTGCACGCAGTATTCCAAATGTGGCCGAACCAAAGTCCTATACAACTGTAACATGACCTGCCAACTCTTGTACTCAATACCCCGTCCAATGAAGGAAAGCATGCCGTATGCCTTCTTGACCACTCTATTTACCTGCATTGCCACCTTCAGGGAACAATGGACCTGAACACCCAAATCTCTCTGTACATCAATTTTCCCCAGGACTTTTCCATTTACTGTATAGTTCACTCTTGAATTGGATCTTCCAAAATGCATCACCTCGCATTTACCCTGATTGAACTCCATCTGCCATTTCTCTGCCCAATCCTCCAATCCGTCTATATTCTGCTGTATTCTCTGACAGTCCCCTTCACTATCTGCTACTCCACCAATCTTAGTGTCGTCTGCAAACTTGCTAATCAGACCACCTACACTTTCCTCCAAATCATTTATGTATATCACAAACAACAGTGGTCCCAGCACGGATCCCTGTGGAACACCAC
The DNA here is from genome assembly GCF_036365525.1 of Heterodontus francisci. Taxonomy (NCBI): domain Eukaryota; kingdom Metazoa; phylum Chordata; class Chondrichthyes; order Heterodontiformes; family Heterodontidae; genus Heterodontus; species Heterodontus francisci. Next base: position 97,289,123 of record NC_090374.1, read on the forward strand.
TGGTCACACGTCTCCATTTTGAGAAACTCCCTTCCACTGCTACTCTCTGTCTCCTGTTGCCCAGCCAGTTCTTTATCCATCTAGCTAGTACACCCTGGATCCCATGCGACTTCACTTTCTCTATCAACCTACCATGGGGAACCTTATCAAACGCCTTACTGAAGTCCATGTATATGACATCTACAGCCCTTCCCTCATCAATCAATTTTGTCACTTCCTCAAAGAATTCTATTAAGTTGGTAAGACATGACCTTCCCTGCACAAAACCATGTTGCCTATCACTAATAAGCCCATTTTCTTCCAAATGGGAATAGATCCTATCCCTCAGTATCTTCTCCAGCAGCTTCCCTACCACTGACGTCAGGCTCATCGGTCTATAATTACCTGGATTATCCCTGCTACCCTTCTTAAACAAGGGGACAACATTAGCAATTCTCCAGTCCTCCGGGACCTCACCCATGTTTAAGGATGCTGCAAAGATATCTGTTAAGGCCCCAGCTATTTCCTCTCTCGCTTCCCTCAGTAACCTGGGATAGATCCCATCCGGACCTGGGGACTTGTCCACCTTAATGCCTTTTAGAATACCCAACACTTCCTCTTTCCTTATGCCGACTTGACCTAGAGTAATAAAACATCTGTCCCTAACCTCAACATCCGTCATGTCCCTCTCCTCGGTGAATACCGATGCAAAGTACTCGTTTAGAATCTCACCCATTTTCTCTGACTCCACGCATAACTTTCCTCCTTTGTCCTTGAGTGGGCCAATCCTTTCTCTAGTTACCCTCTTGCTCCTTATATATGAATAAAAGGCTTTGGGATTTTCCTTAACCCTGTTTGCTAAAGATATTTCATGACCCCTTTTAGCCCTCTTAATTCCTCGTTTCAGATTGGTCCTACATTCCCGATATTCTTTCAAAGCTTCGTCTTTCTTCAGCCGCCTAGACCTTATGTATGCTTCCTTTTTCCTCTTAGCTAGTCTCACAATTTCACCTGTCATCCATGGTTCCCTAATCTTGCCATTTCTATCCCTCATTTTCACAGGAACATGTCTCTCCTGTACGCTAATCAACCTCTCTTTAAAAGCCTCCCACATATCAAATGTGGATTTACCTTCAAACAGCTGCTCCCAATTTACATTCCCCAGCTCCTGCCGAATTTTGGTATCGTTGACCTTCCCCCAATTTAGCACTCTTCCTTTAGGACCACTCTCGTCTTTGTCCATGAGTATTCTAAAATTCTAAAAAGGTTCTTTGTTATATATTAAAGTTTGTTTCAGAACTTCTAGCTTTAAAAGCAAAATAAAGTGTATCAAGTCTTTGACTTGTCAGACTGAAATGATGGTATTTGGAGTTTGCCAATGTAACTGATTATTCGCTGGCTAATATTTCATGTCTACCTTTCGGTTTGCATAATGATTCTTGTCTGCATAATGAAAAAATGTAGCGAGATGAACTGAAATGTTAAATAGTAGTGCCAAATTCCAAAAGGTGGATGATGAATGGTTATACATTTAGAATGGATTCATGATTCTAGTGGAAACAAATCTGATGGCGTATGAGTGCAACTGGTACCAACCCTCTGGAGGCAAGCTGGTAAAATGGCAGTGGAAGGTGTTGGGATGGAAGCCCAACGTCTTCCCACAGCCAGGGAATATTCTGAAAGGCGGGAATGCCAGCGGCTCGGCCACCCATTGACTGGAGGCAGGTGGCCAATTAAGGTAATTAACTGGCCTCCTAACTTGCCATTTTACACTCTGCCAGCATTTTACCGGGGTCAGAATGGCCCTCTGCTGCGTGGGGGATATTGCCAGGTACATCGAGGTGGCCTCCCAGTGGCTTCACATGGTTGAGGTGCCCTTTCTTCTTGGAGACGCCATGTGTCATGGAGGGGCCCCCTGGCAGCAATGGCTACCCCCGTGGCTCCGACGCGCCGCTGGAAGATTCACCCCTCCAGTCGCCAGGGCTTTCCCACCTGGCTTTGACACATGAAAAAATTTTCTCTCCTGTCCTTCAATGGTGCATCAACATAGAGGTGCCCTCTCCACTGATTGGGCCGGCAGCTCAGAGAAGCAGGCCGCCATCTTTAATGGGATGGCAGACCCAGTAGTGGTCTGCGGTAAAATCCCCTCCTCAGTCCCGCTGTTCATCTACGCAGGCTCAGTACCCAGCAGTGGGATGCACTGCGCTGGTAAAATTCCAACTAGAGTCTTCAAATTAATCCTTTGAAAGTTTAAAATAAGCAGAATTAAAAATTAAAGATACAGATGTCAGGGTGAAACATGGACTACATTCTGTTTAATAATGATCATGAGCTGTAACAACAATAGGTCTGACCCTGCCTACCATTAATTAGTGGCAATGTGATTGTCAGCAATAATCTAACTTTCCAACGTCCATTGGTGGTACAAGTACAATGCTACCAGATTCATATTTATCCCTCAATAAGAACAGCACCAGAGAATTGGGCTAATGCTCACAGAAAGTGATATGATGCTACACAAGGATATAACTTGATGCACCTGGCCCATTTCTCCCTGACTCATCAAACTCAGTGATGCTGCTGTTGATGTGGAGAAAATATATTTGGAAATACATTGACAGTAGTTTTTGAATATGAGTGCTGCAATAAAATCTGATGGGTTGTTATTTTGGATAGAATTATGTCGAATTTAAAACATAGAAACAGGCCATTCAGCCTGAAAAGTCCATGCTGGTGTTTATGCTGCACACCAGCCTCCTCCCCACCTTGCCTGATGTCACCCAGCAACATTCTTTTCTCACTTATGTACTTATCTAGTGTCCCCTTAAGTGCATATCTAAAACTGAAATATTTGAAAGTACATCTATTTCTGTTAGATGTGACTGAAGCAGTTCCCTGTCAAGTTTCCAACAGTAAAATATGAGCATTTCTTTTTTTATATAAAACTTTAGACAGCATCAAAACATTGAAGATTTAAAATGGACTTCAGTTGGTTGTGCTCTTTTGTCTTTGTGGAGAAAAGACAATGACAATGTCTAGATATTATCCAGGGATATCTCTATTCGTTTGGAAGGCTATCTTGGCCTATCCAGTCTCTCCAAAGAGAAGTCATTTCATCAACTTGGAAGCAAATTTTATGAAATATTCTCTTGTAACTTTGAAATGTCAAACACATGCAAAATGAGCAGAATTCTTTTAGATACTGTTACGATCAGGTGAGGAGGGGTCGAAGGGCTCCTCTCTTGTTCATCTCTTTGTTTGACCGCAATAGGGTTTATTCCTTTTTAAACAGTGGATGTGTTTACCAATACGGTGAGTATTTAACCCTTTATGTGCTATGATCATAAAATAACCAATCAAAGAGGTTTTCTTGAGTTTAAACAAGAAAGAGGTTAGTTTATTGTACTTAAAATCAAATCCCTATATAAGTAAAATAATAAACTACACTCCAACTTTCACACTCACACACATACGAGAATCAAACACACACATAGGTTATAGCGTGCTGAAGAATAGTTTGGGTTGGATTAGAGTCCTGAACAAATAAAAGTAATATACAATCTGTAGGGTCTGGTAATTCAGTTGTCTTCCAGCCGAATTCGTGGTTCTGAAGTCTTTGGCTGGTAGAAGTGCACATGCAGCTGGTCTACCTGGTTCAGGGTTTTCTTGGTGACAATGATGTTGGTGGCTTTCTTCCCTGGTGTCTCTGTCTGTAGCAATGGTAAACTTGGATGTTCCGCAGTTGCAGACAGATTTTGAAACTTGCGATGTTACCTGGAGAGAGGAAGAGAAAGAGAGAGAGAGACAGCCTCACTGGAGTCTTGCACGGGTTAGCTCCCAAAGCCTGTCTGCTGTGTGTAACAAAAAAAAAAACAAGTTTACACTGCCTGGGGGGGGGGGGGGGGGGGGGAGTTAGGAGGGGGGGACTGTCACATGATTCTCTCAGAACCATTTTTTTCTTTAATGATGTCCAAAGTCTAAGAATCCTAGATCTCTCTCAGGTGTGTTGTTTCAATGTTTACCTCCTGGAGGTACATCTCCACTAGTGAATGCTCCAAGATGGCTTTGAATGTTCTGCTAACGAGGGTGATCTTAGATAATTTACTCAATTGTCCAAGCCATTGTCCTGGATGGGAGCCTTTTTAGACATGTCCTGGAATGTGAGCTATTTCAATGAAAATTGTGGTGGTCACCTTGGCTACCAGCTTCTTAAAAGTTAAATGCAGGATTCCAGCTTTCCTTTTTAAAAGTTTAATGTAGGCTTCCAACTGATGAATTAAAAATCCTTATTCAGCATAGTTTTCTTGACAATCCTCAGAAGTCTGAATTATGGCCTATTTTCTGAGGATAGACAATGCATAGCCTATCCAGGAGGCCTTGTTGTCATGATCTGGTTGAGCTTTCACACTTGTTGCACATCCAAAGACAGCTGCTCCAATTTGCATGTCTGATTTTCCTAATTCTACAGGAAGGCTTTTTAAAAAAAAACTTACATTTTTGGTGGTGGCTACTTAGACTGGGGCCACAAACGATTAGCACCCCATTCACCACCTTCAACATTCACTTCCTCCACACTGGCGCCTCATGGCTGCAGAGTGTATGATCTACAAGATTCATTGCAGCAACTTCCCAAGGCTTCCTTAACAGCATCTCCCAAATCTGGGACCTCTACTGTATAAGAACAAAGAACAAACAAAGAACAAAGAACAGTACAGCACAGCAACAGGCCATTCGGCCCTCCAAGCCTGCGCCGATCTTGATGCCTGCCTAAACTAACACCTTCGACACTTTCGGGGCCCATATCCCTCTATTCCCTTCCTATTCATGTATTTGTCAAGATGTCTCTTAAATGTCGCGATCGTATCTGCTCCCACCACCTCCCCTGGCAGCAAGTTCCAGGCACTCACCACCCTCTGTGTAAAAAACTTGCCTCGCACATCCCCTCTAAACTTTGCCCCTCGCACCTTAAACCTATGTCCCCTAGTAACTGACTCTTCCACCCTGGGAAAAAGCTTCTGACTATCCACTCTGTCCATGCCGCTCATAACTTTGTAAACCTCTATCATGTCGCCCCTCCACCTCTGTCGTTCCAGTGAAAACAATCAAGAGTTTTTCCAACCTCTCCTCATAGCTAATGCCCTCCAGACCAGGCAGCATCCTGGTAAACCTCCTCTGTACCCTCTCCAAAGCCTCCACGTCCTTCTGGTAGTGTGGCGACCAGAATTGCACGCAATATTCTAAGTGTGGCCTAACTAAGGTTCTGTACAGCTGCAGCATGACTTGCCTATTTTTATACTCTATGCCCCGACCGATGAAGGCAAGCATGCCGTATGCCTTCTTGACTACCTTATCCACCTGCATTGCCACTTTCAGTGACCTGTGGACCTGTACGCCCAGATCTCTCTGCCTGTCAATACTTCTAAGGGTTCTGCCATTTACTGTATACTTCCCACCTGCATTAGATCTTCCAAAATGCATCACCTCACATTTGTCCGGATTAAACTCCATCTGCCACTTCTCCGCCCAAGTCTCCAACCGATCTATATCCTGCTGCATCCTCTGACAATCCTCATCACTGTCTGCAACTCCACCAACCTTTGTGTCATCCGCAAACTTACTAATCAGACCAGCTACATTTTCCTCCAAATCACTTGTATATACTACAAAGAGCAAAGGTCCCAGCACTGATCCCTGCGGAACACCACTAGTCACATCCCTCCATTCAGAAAAACACCCATCCACTGATCCCCTCTGTCTTCTATGACCGAGCCAGTTCTGTATCCATCTTGCCAGCTCACCTCTGATCCCGTGTGACTTCACCTTTTGTACCAGTCTGCCATCCGGGACCTTGTCAAAGGCTTTACTAAAGTCCATATAGATAACATCCACTGCCCTTCCCTCAATAATCATCTTTGTCACTTCAATCAAATTAGTAAGACACGACCTCCCCTTCACAAAACCATGCTGTCTCTCGCTAATAAGTTCGTTTGTTTCCAAATGGGAGTAAATCCTGTCCCGAATAATCCTCTCTAATAGTTTCCCTACCACTGACGTAAGGCTCACCAGCCTATAATTTCCTGGATTATCCTTGCTACCCTTCTTAAACAAAGGAAAAACATTGGCTATTCTCCAGTCCTCTGGGACCTCACCTGTAGCCAATGAGGATGCAAAGATTTCTGTCAAGGCCCCAGCAATTTTTTCCCTTGCCTCCCTCAGTATTCTGGGGTAGATCCCATCAGGCCCTGGGGACTTAGGGCAGGGACAAGGGCAGCAGGCACACAGGAACACCACCACCTGCAAGTTCCTCTCCAAGTCACATTTCATCTTGACTTGGAACTATATTGGCATTGCTTCATCATGGCTAAGACAAAATCCTGTAACGCCCTACCTAACAGTATTGTGGGTGTACCTGCACCACACAGACTGCAGCAGTTGAAGAAGATGGTTCACCACCACTTTCTCAAGGGCAATTAGGGATGGGCAATAAACACTGACCTGGCCAGCGACACCCACATCTCATGACATAAAAAAGTAAGAATTTATTATTTTTGTGACATTTTAAATTATTATAAGTCAAGCACTGTATTGCAAATTATTGGCTGTATTCTTTTGCTTCTGTGTAATTATAAAACTTGTAAATAAATTTTACCTCCAGTTTTAGCCTGAATGACATGGTTCAACAGCATAGCAATTTCCACCTAACAGAGTGTACAGAAGAATATATGGGACAGACCATGCAACCTCTTGATGATAGATCACAAACTTTTTTTTTAGTTCTGTGGTCTACTATTTGCTACTTACTAGACATAAAATTTCAAGTTTCTAATCATAGGAGAAGCAATCTATTTATGGAAGCTAACTTTTAGTTGTGAGTGTGAATGAAGAGGGTTGGGACAGGACCCAAATTGTGGCAATAGATTTTAAGCAGTCCAATAAGTTTTTCAATGTCATTAGTTTGTTCACCTATCATTGAATGGTTGAGTGTGAACAGCAGTGCCAGTGCAGACAGCCTGAATAAACCTGTGAATGACATGAGAAATTTGTTATCCGAGTGCTAAAAATGTTATTCCTGATCCACTGCAAAGTTTTGAATCTGCCTCCGAGGCTTTAATATTTTTAAACAGCAGAGGCTTTCTCATGTGTCCAAATGCCACAATGTCGTCCTCAACTATAACTATGACATTGATAACCATTTTCTGCTAACTTGTACAAAAGTGAAGTGGGGTTTCCACAATAAATTATTTTGATCACAAAGGCGATGCTTAGTATCTATTCTCACTTTCTCATTTTCTCTTTTTCTTTCTCTCATGAGCTTTTTTGATCAATGGAGCCAGTAATTGTTGTGGCTTTTGATTTGCAGACCTGATATGTGGGAGATTGATTTCATCACTGCCTGCTGGTGATTACACTAATGATCCGTTCGTGTATTTCTCTGATAGACTATGTGTTTGCTTTAAGCATCAACATATTTATCAATTGGTTCTGATTCAAACACTTGTTAATCTCAGCCAGCTGTTAGAGATCCTATCAACTTTGAAGTACAGTTGGCCAGAGCCTTGAAAATCAAGGTAAGACATCTGCATTCAACTGAGATTTTGTGAAGATATGACCTGGGCACCTTGAGAGGTTTCTGGACATCAGCAAGCCAGTTGACAAATGCTTCTGTCAGTTACATTTAGACTGCTGACACATTTTAGTGCTGAGTTGCAGCCTTCATAACTGCTTCGTGGTGTGGAAAGGATTTCTGTAAAATAGGGTCATTTGATACTTTTCAAGAGCTGCAGGTATACATACCACCCCCAGATGATTTTTGTTTCATTCATAGACAGTCCTGGACTTCAAATCTGGATATTGAGCACAGAATCATTTGGGTGAAATTATCTGGTAAATATAGCTGTTTAGATGCTTTTTTGATGATTCTGTGCAGCTCAATTAAATCATCTTGAGTGGAACAGACTGCTGTCAAGCAGAAATACAGTCTAATTTTCCTCTTTCTGAACTTGGCTTCATTGCTCAGATTGAGTTGGGGATTGCAGGTAAAAAAGTCACCTCCTATCACTTCACTCCACTATGTATTGGAGCTCCAATGTGCAGTATTGTCCTGCCAACCCCTCCGTACAATTTATTGTAAAGAATGGGAGGAGCTGTTTGTGGCATATATTAATCAAGAGAACTATTTCTATTTAATTCCCAGAAGCTGTTGAAGCTATTGCAGCTGTACAGTGTGAAGGGTACAACCATATGGGATTTTTATGATCAGCCCGAGTTCTCTATTAAGGGGCAGGCTGGTTTCCTGTCAGATGGGTTGCTAAGTGACAGTAACACAGTGCATTAGAACCACTAACCTTGCTCTGCTAGACTTGTGTTTAACCTGAACCTATGAGAAGTATTTGATAATAGTCCATATTTAATCTTAATACAAATGAAAAATTAGTAAAAAGGAAAATATACCGCAAATCACAAAAATCTGGAATAAAAATAGGAAATACTGGAAATGCTCCTCAATTGAATATGTGTTCAGAGAAAAGAATAAGGTAATGTTTTAAGTGCATACCCTTTATCAGAGCTGGAAGCTAAAAGGTAAGTGAGTATTTTAGTCAGGCTGGAAAAATAGAGAAAAAGAGGGAGAAATACTTCAATCACCGAGGGCTCAATGAGTTGAATGACCTCCTAACTACTTGCTGGAAAATTCACAATAAAGAACATAGAATGGAATCTTCCCAGTCCCTCAGGCGTCGGTTTGAAGGCAGGCTGGGAGAAAAATTTGAAAGGAGGGCATCTGGTCGGTTGGATAAATGGAAACTGATGGATGTACTGTACTTAGATTTCCAGAAGGCATTTGATAAGATGCCACATCAAAGATTATTGCAGAAAATAAAAGCTCATGGTGTAGGGGGTAACATTTTGGCATGGATAGAAGATTGGCGAGCTAACAGGAAACAGAGAATAGGCATACATAGGTCATTTTCTGGTTGGCAAGATGTAACAAATGGTGTGCCACAGGGATCAGTTCTGGGGCCTCAACATTTTACAATTTATATTGTTATGACCAGGTGAGAAAGCTATCTAGGGGTCTGTTACTGTCGTCACCTGGTCTTATTTTAACAGGGTATAATTTTAAACACTGTGTTTTGAGCTCCCCCTTTGTGAATCCTTGTTCACAACTTTCCAACTATAAGGCAATGAAATGAGCATAAACAAGCTTTCTTAGGTTTAAAGAAGAAAAGTGAAATTTATTAAACCTTAAACTTAAACTCTAAAACGGTTAAAGCCAAAGGATATATGACATGGCCACACTAGCATGCACATGCGATACACACATGCAAATAGGGACAGAAAAGAGCAGAAGAAAAAATAAAATGGAGAGGTTTAAGGCAGTCTGTAAAGGGGGTTTCTTGTTACTGTTTCTGTATTTCTAGCTCGCCGTAGTGTCCTTGATTGTAGGCAGTTCTTACTTCTCGTTAGGGCCCAATATTCTTCTTAAACCTTGTTTCCTGTAGGAGACTTTTCTCTCTTGGCTTTCATGTGTCTTCAATGGTTTCCGATGCTGTTTAGAGCGAGATGAGAGCAGACAGGAGAGAAGTCTTCTTAGTCCAGGAGAAAAGTGCTTTTTGAGTTCAAATCTGTGGCAAGTTCAAAAACCAACAGCCAGTTAGTCATGTGACTAAAACTGGTCTCTGGGCGGGAAGACCGACATAGGCCTGTCCTGGCCCCGGGAAGATTGGGTTCAGCAATCCCGGCGCGGGTTCAGTGGCGGCCTCGCCACTCCGATTGTGTGGCTCCACCACCCTCCCCCCCCCCCCGCCCCCCCCACTTTTGGGCTGGGAACAAAATCCAGCCGCTCGATTTTTTTTTTAAAGGGAACAAGATTCGTCCCATAGAAACTGGAGTAAGCCATTCAACCCCTCCAACCTGTTCCACTATTCAATGAGATCATGGCTGATCTATATTTGAACTCCATTTAACTGCTTTGGCTCTATATCTGTTAGTACCATTGATTTCAGGTTTAAAAGTGTTAATTAAGTGAGCATCTACTGCTTTATGTGGGAGAGAGTTCTGTACTTCTACTTCCTTTTGCATGAAGAAGAACTCCTCTCCTGAATGGCTTGGCTCTAATCTTTGAGGTTATGTCTGCTTGTCCTAGACTTAGAAACATTAACGACAAAAGTTTCTCTCGATCTACCCTTTCAATTCCCTGCAAAATCCTATAACCCTCAAACAAATCACCCCTTAATTTTCTACATTCCATTAGCCTTTTTGATTATGTTTGTACCTGATCACTACATTTCAGTGATTTATATATATGGATCCTTAAATCGCTTTGGACCTCCACTGCTCCTAGGTTTTCACTATTTAAAAAAAAATAGGATTTACTCTTTTTTGGTCCAAATGGATAAGCTCACACTTACCTGTATTGAAATACATCTGACAGTTTTATCCATTCACTTATTACATTAAACATTGTATTACCATTGAGATAAATGCAAACTGCAAGTCAAATATTAGAAAAGACTATTGGATAGTTCATAGTTTCATGATTTGCTCCATTATGTAAGACAAGTAGTTATCCATTTAACCATCTTAACACTTTCACAAATTTTATTTTATGTCGGGTTGAATTTTCTCCACTTGGTGAGCAGTGGTGGGCTTTTTATGAGTAGTACCAAGGTAAAGATTAGTTTTACCTTACGTCTGTCAATGTTTAACTTTGTGATAACAACAAAAACTTACTTTTATACGGCAGTTTTAACATAGTAAAACACCCCAAGGTGCTGTTATGTTTACGCTGGAGGTTACTGGGTTTAGTTTGTAATATCTGATTTAACTCCGAGCAATGCAGATATCACACTTGTATCTAATAATCAATTGGTTTATTTACAACACATTAACTTAAAAGTTCTTACAGGATTTCAGTACATGTCTTGAGAGCATCCAACATTCTGTGGAAGCTTCTAGCAGTCTCTTAGCTTCACTTTTGCTCTGCAGCTCCACCCAGAGGCTTAAGCAATCAAACACAGTGAACACAGATAACGGACAGACTGATACAATCAAACCCTGATCAATCAAACACTATATTTTCCCCCTTTTGACAAAAGACACTGCGCTGAATTTTACCAGCCCTCCGACGTGGGGTTGTGGTGGGGGGGGCCTGGAAAATCCTTCTGGGAGAGGCCCGGCATGACCCCCGATGCAGGGAAGGCTCCGCCGCATTTTACCGGCGGTGGCGAGGCCTCGTGGCAGCCTGTCTGCTGCTCTGTGGTGGAGCCTGATTTGCAATATGCTATTGACATTACAATAAATGAATAATCACCTACTTGGTAGAGACGGCCATCCCATGCTGATATTCTGGAAAGTTGCTGCAAGTCCTGTGCCATCGAATCTCTGCTCGGAGATCCGAGGCATGACACTGGTGGGGAGGGCGGAAGAGTGAATTTCTCAGGGCGGTTGGGGGGAGGGAGGTAGTAAGGAGAATGATTGTTATCTGTTGTGCGGCTAATGGGAAGGGGTTGAGGGTCAAAAGTGCTGAAGTCAGGGGGTGGGGGGATGTTCAGAATATCAAAAGGTTTATTTGGCAGACATGTCAAGTTATTAAATGATGACTCCGTGGTGGGGAGCGGTGGGGGGGGGGGGGTGGTGGTGGGAGAGGGTTTTTTATTTAAACTGGAGCTTTAAAAATTCAAATGAGTCTGTAGGGACTGAAGCCCTTTAAAAATGGTGCTGGCGCCTGTGCAGTGTCGCCAGATGCCATTGATGGGGACAGAGCAACCATCCCCTTTAGGTCATCGGGGGCAGCCATTCCACCCCCTCCATTTAAATGAACCCCTGCGTGAAATATCGCAGGCACTCAGTGGCGCACAAGTCGCGCATGTGCTGCGCCTTCTTTCAAGCTCGCCGTCGAGAACAGCGGTGAGCTTATAAAATTCAGCCCATTATTCTTAAATTAAAGTATTCTAAACAAGAAACATATGTACATCAAGTTATTTCTTAGTGTTCAACTTGTCTGTTTTCTCTAAGTACAGATGTAGTCTTTGAGATAGGAAGGTCTCTTTGGTCTGTGATTAGATCAATGAATTTTTGGTTGTGGATCTGTTTGATCAGCTTGATGAGGCAGATGATCAATATTATTCATAGAAAAAGGAAATGAAACCACTATGAAACCACTATCCTCAAAATATCCTGGCCTGCTCCCTATCAGACGTCTTGCATTCCACTTGCTGTTGTCAGCCAACAGATAAGTATTTGTACTGAGCAAACGTTTATCTGCTTTGGACCTGATTCTCCAACTTTAACCTGTGGTTCCCTTGCGCCTGTACGTTTGTCAAAGTCTGCTTTTGTTTAATCTGGTCACTTTGTGATTTCATCTGCTTTTGTTCTGACATCCTCGTTAACTGGTAGTGGTGGCTTAGGAATGATCAGTGGCGTGCGAAAGTTACGACCTATCATAAGTTTGGCTGGTGCCTTGCTGGTCAGAGAGTGTGGGGTGGATCAGTATGTGCAGAGTATGATGTGAACGGACTGTTTGAATGTTCTCCCCTCCGACATACTAGCTTCCAGACTTTCCTTTATCACCCTGTTGAACCGTTCAATGCCACCATTCGATTGTGGGTTGTAGTGTGACGTCAGCTGGTGATGGATTCCATAACTGACTAAGAATTCCATGAATTGACTTGAAACAAACTGTGTTCCATTGTCTGCAGTGATAGTCTCCGGCAAACCCCATTTTGTAAACAACTTGTCCAGAATGTCGATGACTGAAGTGTTTGTAGTGGAACTTGTGGTACCAATTTCCAACCATTTCCTATGGAGATCATGAACAACAAACAAAAAATGTTGATTCCTAGGGGCTGCTTGCACTTCTCCAAAAATATCAACTTGAAGTTTTTGTCATGGTTTTGTTGGCCATGGGGCCAGCTGTAGAGGTGCAGGACGTGGTTTAACAGATTTTTCAGAGTGTACAAGCTACGCAGTTCCTAATAAACTCTTCTATATAGCGATCTATTCCTGGCCACCAGACTGCTTCACGGGATCATTGTTTCATCTTAACAACACCCGGATGTCCTTCATGAGCAAAATGCAATACACGTTGCTGTAGTTCCACGTGCAATACAGTGATCGCCAACAGTTCATTGCGTACTCTGTAAAATGGGAACAGTTCTTCCCCTATATCACAAGGCCACTCAGATTTGAGGTATTGACTTGCTTCCTGTAGTACATTGTCTGCTGCTGACGCTGTCTCCAATTCCTCTCGTGTAACAAGATTCGCAGTCACATGCGAAATCACTGCGATCACGTAGTCTTCAACATTGCAAGTTGCCTTGCTATCACTAACACTATCTGCAACAGTATAACATCTAAGCATACCCACTATTTGGTTGCGTGAACCCGCAAGGTACTCGACCTCGAAGCTATACTGATGTAGACGATCTGACCACCTGTAGATGCATAGAGGTTGATGACCTGATCCTGACGTAGCTAATAATGTAGTCACTGCTTGGTGATTGATGCAAAGAGTAAACTTTCTACCAAAAAGATACATGTGCCAATGTTCACATGCATAGATACAGGCTAGTGCTTCCTGCTCTCCAGTAGAATATTTACGTTCAGTGTCCAACAACGGGCGTGATGCATAAACTATTGGTTGTTCACATCCATCAATGGACTGTGACAGTACAGCGCCAATTGCAGTCCCCGAAGCATCTGTCATGACATACATTTCTGCCTGTGAGCTGAAATGCGCAAAGACTGGTGGAGATGCTGTCTTCTGTGAGCTCCTTGAAGACACGCTGTCCTTCTGCTCTTAAACAATGTACAAGTATTGCTTTCTTAAAGTTTGCTGCAAGATCTGGACTGTCCATCCCTGCAGGGAGCAAGTAGGTTTTGAACCCTCAAATCCATCACTCCCAACACAAAAAAGGTTTTCCTGGTGTCGAAAGGAAAGGTTCTGGAACTGGTAACATTAGATTTTGTTGAATCATCTTCAGCGCCACATTTTTGTTATGTTTACGCTGGGTTACTGGGTTTAGTTTGTAACACAAGTGCCAGGCAATGACTATCTCAAACAAGAGAGAATCTACCCATCTCCTCTCCCCATTGCATTATGATTGCTGAATCCCCACTATCAACATCTTGGGGGTTACCAATGACTAGAAACTGAACTGGAGTAGCCATATAAATACCATGGCTACAAGCGCAAGTCAGAGGCTAGGAATCCTGTGGCGAGTAACTCACCTCTTGAAATCCCAAAGCCTGTCCACCATCTACAAGGCCCAAGTCAGGATGGGTGCAGCTACAACAACACTCAAGAAGCTCAATACCATCCATGACAAAGCAGCCTGTTTGATTGGCACTCCATTCATAAACATTCACTCCCATCATCACCGAAGTACAGTGGCAGCAGTGTGTACCAGCTAAAAGATGCACAGCAGCAATGCACCAAGGCTCCTTAGACAGCACCTTCCAAGCCCACGACCTCTACCACCTAGAAGGACAAGGACAGCAGATGCATGGGAACACCACCACTTGCAAGTTCCCGTACAAGTCACACACCATCCTGACTTGGAATTTTTTTGCTGTTCCTTCACTGTCGCTGCGTCAAAATCCTGTAGCTCCCTTCCTAACAGCACTGTGGGTGTACCTACCCCACATGGACTGCAGTGGTTCGAGAAGGCAACTCACCACCACCTTCTCAAGGACAATTAGGGATGGGCAATAAATGCTGGCCTAGCCAGTGACGCCCACATCCCATGAATGAATACATTTTTTAAAATCTCATTTAACTCAGAGCAATGCAAATATCACAGTTGTGTTCAATAACCAACTGGTTTATTTACAACAAATTAACTTAAAAATTCTTACAAGATTTCAGTACATGTCTTGAGAGCAGCCATCATTCTGTGGAAGCTTCTAGCAGTCTCTTAGTTTCATTTTTGCTCTGCAGCTCCACCCAGAGGCTTAAACAATCAACCACAGTGAACACAGATGGTTGACAGACTGATACAACCACCCCTGATCAATCAAGCACACAGGAGTGTTATCAAATAAAATTTGACCCCAGTCACATAAGAAGATGTTAGGACACATGACTAGAAGTTTGTTTAAAGAGGTAGGTTTTAAGTAGTGTGTGAAAGGAGGAAAGAGAGGTAGAGGGTCAGAAAGATTTAGCATAAATATAGTAATTTTTAATCCAGTGCAGTCACACCCGAAATGTTAATCCATTTCTTCTTTCTTCAGATGCAAAAGGACCTGTTGCGTATTGTCAGCCTTTTTTGTTTATAGATTGTCCTATAAGTGTAAATATGTTTTATGCTAGTATTGTTATATTAAAAAAAAGTTGGGCTGCGGGTCTTTTCATGAAGTTAAAATTGTATTAGTGTGCAGTTCTCCAAAGGCTTGACAATGAAAGTATTACAGAACCACCTGTGTAGACACAGAATGTAATTTCAGTTCAGAGTTTCATTAAATTTTTGTTCCTCTAGGTCAGATCTTTTTCATTATCTAGAAACTGGGACACTAGTCTAGTGCACTATAAATAAACTCACTGAGTGGTCAGACTAGAAAAATATTTAAAAAAAGAGGCTTGGAAAGCAAAGTAGTAAAAATAAATGGTAAATATCAACTCTCAGAATTCTTCTTGAATTTTCCTAAAATAATCTATAAAAGATCAAATAAAAATACTTACCAATTTTTGTATTATAGAGCTTGTTTGGACTTTTACAAAAGTAAGTAACAACCAGTAAGGCACCACTGTAGCCAAATGAATCTACACACAAAATGTATAATTATATTGACAGGCACTGAGACATATACACTGTCAACATAACTATAACTGTATCAACAATTTTTTCAATCTACTAATATCTGGTGAGATTGGGTGGATAATAGCCTAATATATCTATACCTTGTGCTTCACCAACTCTTGGACAAAAATGTTGCCAGAATAAAATACTGTGAAGAGTTTACAGAAAATTAAAGTTTGAATGAAAGGCAGGATTATAGGATAATACTTTAGCTGAATTGCTAACAGTCACATTTAGATTTTGCACTTATGGGTTTAATCAGCAACTGCCAGTTGAATTTTCAATCTAAAACTAGCAGCATGTCATCACATATCATATATGCCCTTACGTAAATCTGCCTATTCAATGTTAACAGCGTTATTTTTCCACCTGGCTATAACTGGTTAGAATATGTGGGCTGAATTTTATGATGGTGACTGAAATCCTGTGGCCGGGGCTGAAAGCGATAGGTGAGCCTGCTTTGGCCATCAGCAGGACCCAGGGAGGCATATTCCCAGTGGTAGCCAATTCAGTACCCACTGCCGGGGCTGCCATCCCAATTAATGACGACAGCCAGCCCCAAGAGCTGCCGGCCCAATCAACGGGCTGGTAACTCAGAAGCCTCAGCAACCTCAGCAGTGTCATTGCTAGCAGTGTTATTGCTGGCGCTGCACCTGCAAGATGAGAGCACATCAATGGTCATGTGCCCTTGAGGACAGGTAAGTGAGGACTGGGGACATGGGGTCAGGCAGGCAGGGCCCAGCGATCAGGATGGGGGTGTGGCTAGTGGGTTGCTGAGAGCAGGCGCTGCCATTGCCACGGGGTGGTTGTTGCCACTGAGGGGCTCCTCCATGGGCCATGGAGTGCCCAAAAAGGTGGGCCCCACCCCAGAGCCCACTGGGAGGCCACCAGGTTGCATTGGGAGGTCTCGCCGTGCAGTGGCTACCCCTCCCCCCCGACACTGGCAAAATGCCTGCTGAGGCATGAAGAGGCCCTTAATTGGAAGGAAACCAAATTACATACTTTTAAATGTGTTATTTTTGGCCATTGGAGTGTGAATTCTGTGCGCTGGCTCCCTAAGTTAGCATTGCTAAAACTGTCTCCCTTATCTTGCCAGCTGATCTGTAGACTCAGATTTTTGTGAACCCTTGATTCTATTGCTGGGGTACAGTAGTATATTTTAAAATGTAAACACAGGAGCAAGATACAAATGTCACTGCCCCATCACAAAAAGTGCAAAAGCACCAAATATAAAAGCATGTATTGCAAATGGAGACCTGATGACAGCATCAAGACTCGGGACAAACTAGGGATGGAATTTAACACCTCCCCACCCCGCCCCCCCAACTCCCAGGAGCCCTTAAATGGCCAATTAATTGCCACTTAGGGGCCTCTTCTTGCCTACGATTTTTACCAGTATTTTACCAAGGGCGGATGGACACTTCGGCACCTGAGCTGGCCGCCTTGTAATACATGCACCTGGTGCCCCATGGAGGCCCCCCCCCCCCAGCAGAATGGACCACTCCCTGCTAAAACAACCTCCCCCTCCCTACAGTCTGAGCATCCCCGGCCCCCTTGCCCCCACTTGCCCTTTTGGAGGCCGACGTCCATATTCCCCTTGTGGCTGAGTGCAGTCTTAGCAGTGGCCATTGCTTTCCATGGCGCTGCTTGGACTGAAGAGCTGCTGGCCTTCTGATTGGTTGGCATCTCTTGGAGGTAGGACTTCCTACCTCAGAGGGGTGGAAGCCCGGACTGAAGCCAGTTAAGAGCAAATAGCAGCGTGACTTTCAGGCTTGGCGGAGGCAGGCTCGCCCGGCTTTTCAGCTGGTGGGCGGGGCCACTGCCTCTGTTAAATTCCAGCCTCGGTCTCCAGTGCTATTGGGTCTCCATACTGTTGGTCACTTATATGAAAATGCCATCAATGGTGTTCCATCCCCATCAATATAAACCTTCTGAGTAACAGAAAGCCATATGTGCGGATAGAAATAGCATTGACATGATTATGCTTCAGCAGTTAATCAACTGGACACTAAAATAATTATTTTCTTTGTATTTGGATGAATATTTTGGTGGAAAATCATATTCAGTATTTTACCATTTTAAATTTATAGAAGTGGAGTCAAGCTAAATAAACTTCATCATAAAAAAGGTTATAAATCAATCCATACAATAAAATCTTCCATTACATATACTTTTACTTAATGAGAATGTAATGTGCTATCATATGCATATTTTATGCAAAAGTTAGATGTAGGAAAATTTATAAACTATTCAGTAATTGTAATGCTGCAATTGTTCATATCATTAGTATGTGCTGTGCTTTTAAATATACTTTAGCTCCGTAAAAGCAATGAAAAGTTTTGTAGGAAGCGGTTGTGGACTTAGCACGATTTTAAAAAAGGCCAATGAGATTGCGAGAGAGGCTTACTTTTGCTGACAAATCATGTCACGAGTGATAAAATTGTGAGAGTCGGCACATCTAGCGACAGGTAGAGAAATGGTGGGGTTGTAGTGTGAGGGTGATCGTGACTCCCATGGAGTCAGTGAAGCACTCCCACTCCTCCTGGCTCCACAGGGTAGATTTTTTTTTAAGAAACAAAAAAATATGAACACACCTGTAAGTGGTGACAACGAAGGCAGTTGATAAAGCTGAACAAAGCAGGCCCGACAGGTTTAAGGTAAATCAATTTCTACCCTGATGTATTTTATACTTGACACCTGATGGCTCCTGGTTTATAATAAATAGACTTTAGTGTCTCAGCAAATGCAATGCTGAAGTTTTACATCCTCTAACTGATTGAAGAGTTAACTAGACATGGGAGAAAGATAATATGATTAACAAGTGGGAGGAAGGCTAAATTTCTCCTGTTGATAATTTTAATAAACAAGTCTACCCGAGTGCAAAATGTGATTTCCCATTTTATATTCACTCTGACGTTCCTAGAAAGAAATGATCAATCACAGAGATTGGAGCACCACCCGTACTGAATGTAATGTACAGAGTATTGTCAACCTGTTACTGCCACTAATTTTTGAAAGGATGTTATGTAAAGCAGAGGGCTAGTTTGAGGTACAAATGCAAGTGAGGCACTAGCTACTAAGTACAACTGTTACAACCTGGAGTCAGGAATGCAAGGTCAGAAGTGTTGCCTAGATACAAGATGTATTTTGAATCTATTTTGTTTTGTAAGTGAGTTTCAGTCGCAGCATTTTCAACTATCAACTACTCAATATTTGCAATCATCCCAAAGCTCTGAGTTGATCTTAAGTTATGTTTTCTAAAAATTAAAATGCAAAGGGACCCATAAATTATCCAGACTGTAATCTTTTCCTGCTTTTTTTTCCCTAACTACTGGTTACTTTGGGAGTGCAGTATTATATGTTTGGTAACAAAGAAAAAGGTTGCAAATAATGAGAAGACAAACTATGCTGCATGGAGAATTATATTTACATTGAAGAGGGTAGTGAAAACAAAAACTGCAAAATAATTTGGAAACAACAGAGCCACTTGATGAAATGGTTGTGTGACAATATTGAGGCGAAATTTGCTAGAGCAGGGCATCTCAGTTAGAGTTTTCCCTGCATCCTTCAGCTCAAAGTTTTTTGCCCTGTAAGTTGTTGAAAGTGCAAGCTGTTAATTGCATGATGAGGGCAATAGCACAGCTAGGACATTGGTGAATTATGGGACCAACAGTCTGTCCCCTTAACCAAAGAAATTAAAGATTGAGAAATAACCAAGAGGAAGCACTACCTGAAGGAATTAAACTTTTAATTATTCACTTTCTGGGCAGGAAGATTGATTGACAGTCATTAAAAATTATCACATCGTTATAAGGATACATATACTATTGTCACAGACTTGTATTTATTTTTCTCCTCGGATTAAAAACAGTGTTTGCCTTTAAGACTCTGTTTGAAAACAGTGTGCCTTTAAGACTGAGCACAGGGTGCCAGCTACACCTGTCCCGAGACCACAGCAGGAGAGAGGTCACATGGTATCATGTTTTGATTTGACTGTGTGTAAAACTGGCAAAAAACAGTCTGAACCAGTTAGTTTTTGAGAGACTCTCCACCGAGGCATACTACTGAAGAAAAGAGCTGTCTATTCTCTCACAGCAGAAATTCTATAAGGAGCTCCAGGCCAAACTAATTACCTGAGGAGCTAAAAGCCTTTTTTTTGAAGTGAACATTTTGTTTTGCTAAAGGTAGCAAAACTCCTTTTCTTTATTTCCAAGCCATTGTATTTTCCGGAATTCGCCAGTGGTCTTGATGCCTGCTGCAGATGAAGAGTTTGAATGCCTATCGAAAACAGACTGTTTCATCAAATTCATGTGAAGACTTCAAGTGGCATCTGATTGTTCTAATCTGGACACCTCATCAACCAGGAAAGTAACCCACAAAGAGTTACTTATTTATTTATCCTTAAGAAACTGCAAATTTTTTACAAAACACCACTTTTAAAACAGGCCTACTGTTATGTTTGAATGTATGTGTGTGAATGGGGGAGTTAGATTAAAATAAGAAGTTATAAGGTTTTTAGACATAGGTTTATCTTAATAGTGTTTAAGATTTAGTGTTAATAAATAATTTGTTGTTGTCTAAAGGTACCTGGTTTGGTCTGCTTTATTCTGGAGGTTGCTAGAGTGTCTAATTTGACTGCTTTTCCATTGGGTGGGAAAAGTTTAATAATATGCTGCGATCTGTGAAGTGACGGGACTGAATTGACAGTGTGTTGCTCCCGCCTTAGTCGTAACACTATTAATTACTAGACTTAACTTACTGTCAGCTAAAGGCATGCTACCTGACCTGAATCTGATGGGACCCGACGACATGTTTCAGGTTCGGGTCAGGTTGGGCCCCTCTTCTGGATCCAGCTTTCGGGCTCTGGTCAGGTCAGGTTGGACCGAGTCCAGGTCGGGTCGGGTCGGGCCAGACACACATGGTAAGTGCTCTACTGGTAAGTATTGAAATTAAAAAACTTACCTGAGCTGGAAGTCCGGGACGAAACTGAGTTTGTGCAGTGAGCGGTGTCATCACGCATGCGTTGCAGGTTCCGAGTCCGAAGGTAAGTAAGGGGATGGTCGGGTCGGGCTTGGATCGGGTCATGTCGGGGTCGGGCTCGGGTTGGGTCGGGCTTGGGTTGGGTTCTTTTGTCCCGTCATGAGCAGGCCTTTACTGGCAGTTAGTTTAATGGGTAATTTTTTTTTTATTCGTTCATGGGATGTGGGCGACGCTGGCCAGGCCAGCATTTCTTGCCCATCCCTAATTGCCCTTGAGAAGGTGGTGGTGAGCTGCCTTCTTGAACTGCTGCAGTCCATTTGGGGTAGGTACATCCATAGTGCTGTTAGGAAGAGAGTTCCAGGATTTTGACCCAGTGACAGTGAAGGAACGGCGATATAGTTCCAAGTCAGGATGGTGTGTGACTTGGAGGGGAACCTGCAGGTGGTGGTGTTCCCATGAATGTGCTGCCCTTGTCCTTCTAGTTGGTAGAGGTCGTGGGTTTGGAAGGTGCTGTCTGAGGAGCCTTGGTGCATTGCTGCAGTGCATCGTGTAGATGGTACACACTGCTGCCACTGTGCGTCGGTGGTGGAGGGAGTGAATGTTTGTAGATGGGGTGACAATCAAGCGGGCTGCTTTGTCCTGGATGGTGTTGAGCTTCTTGAGTGTTGTTGGAGCTGCATCCATCCACCATTAATGTGAAAATGCTGGAAATTCATGCAATACATGGTAGGGTGTCATGAGATGTTGGACTGAATTTTACAGTCCCCCCGACATCGGGGGTTGTGGCAAAAGGGGCCAGAAAATGTCTGCGGTAGAGGCCCGCCACAGACCTTGACGCTGGGAAGGCCCAGCCTGATATTGTCGGTGGCGGTGAGGCCTTGTGGCGGTCCCCGTGCAGTTTGTCGATGGGAGAAAAATGTAAATATTTAAATGAATGAATTACATACCCGCTCCCACTATCTTTCTGGAGCAATATTGCTGCCGGTGGCCGGCACTCTCATGCCTTTGGAACCCCGTCCAGGGATCCTAGGCAGGACACCGGTATGGAGGGGGGAGCAGGTAGGTGTTCCAATATGGGAAGTGGGTGAGCGGGGTTAAACCCATTCGATTGGTGTAGGGGATGGTGGGAAGGGGTAAAGTTCACAGTTTATGAACTGTGGCGGGGAAAGGCCAGTGCACAAGGTAAATATTTTGTGGTGGGGAGAGGGCAAGGAATGAATTGTACGGTTATTGGGGGGAGTGGGAAAGAGGCTAGAAACATTTATTTAATTTTTTTGAATCAATTTCAAATCACTATCCCTTTAAATATTTAAATTAAATGGAAGGGCTCGAAGTCCTTTAAAAATGGTGTTGGCACCTGCGCAATGGCGCCTGACAACGTTGCTGGGGATGGACAACCCGCCCCCTCCATGTTATCGGGGTGAGCTGTCCTCCCTGGCCATTTAAATGAGCTGCCGTGCTGAAATCGGCAGTGGACATGTAAAATGCAGCTTGTTGTTTTCACAATACTAACGACAGAGTGGTGCAAATCCTCCAGCAAGTTATGGTGATTCGCAATTGACAAGATATTTCTTCTTTGCCACAAGTTGCAGGCCAGTTTGTAGATTATGGGCTGGATTTTCTTCTCCTGCTGCTGAGAGTGGTGCGCCGCCATGCTGCCATGATCTTTCTTGCAGTGGCCCAGGAAAATGAGCCAGTTGGGGGCTCCCCCCACAATCACGTGTGGCTGGGGGGGGGGTGCGAGCTCTCTGACACCGGCAATGGCAACAGCTGCCTGTGTGCAGACGTTGGCAGCATTTTTAAAGGGAAGCTAGCCCTGCCAGGTCATTTAAATTTTTAAAAGGCCACCCCCTGCAATGTGCTGCTGATAAATGTATTTCCCCTTCCCCCCCACCAATAACAAGTAAATTAACATTTGACCTCCCCCCCCCCCACCCCCCCTCTCCCCACACCGATCAAAATGCAGAGGTCTCCCCTTCCCACCTTCCCCTACACTACAAAGAACAAAGAAAATTACAGCACAGGAACAGGCCCTTCGGCCCTCCAAGCCTGCGCCGATCCAGATCCTCTATCTAAACCTGTCGCCTATTTTCTAAGGGTCTGTATCTCTTTGCTTCCTGCCCATTCATGTATCTGTCCAGATACATCTTAAAAGACGCTATCGTGCCTGCGTCTACCACCTCCGCTGGCAACGTGTTCCAGGCACCCACCACCCTCTGCGTAAAGAACTTTCCACGCATATCCCCCTTAAACTTTTCCCCTCTCACTTTGAACTCGTGACCCCTAGTAATTGAATCCCCCACTCTGGGGAAAAAGCTTCTTGCTATCCACCCTGTCTATACCTCTCATGATTTTGTACACCTCAATCAGGTCCTCCCTCAACTTTCGTCTTTCTAATGAAAATAATCCTAATCTACTCAACCTCTCTTCATAGCTAGCACCCTCCATACCAGGCAACATCCTGGTGAACCTCCTCTGCACCGTCTCCAAAGCATCCACATCCTGCCAACTCTTGTACTCAATACCCCGTCCGATGAAGGAAAGCATGCCGTATGCCTTCTTGACCACTCTATTGACCTGCGTTGCCACCTTCAGGGAACAATGGACCTGAACACCCAAATCTCTCTGTACATCAATTTTCCCCAGGACTTTTCCATTTACTGTATAGTTCACTCTTGAATTGGATCTTCCAAAATGCATCACCTCGCATTTTCCCGGATTGAACTCCATCTGCCATTTCTCTGCCCAACTCTCCAATCTATCTATATTCTGCTGTATTCTCTGACAGTCCCCTTCACTATCTGCTACTCCACCAATCTTAGTGTCGTTTGCAAACTTGCTAATCAGACCACCTACACTTTCCTCCAAATCATTTATGTATATCACAAACAACAGTGGTCCCAGCACGGATCCCTGTGGAACACCACTGGTCACACGTCTCCATTTTGAGAAACTCCCTTCCACTGCTACTCTCTGTCTCCTGTTGCCCAGCCAGTTCTTTATCCATCTAGCTAGTACACCCTGGATCCCATGCGACTTCACTTTCTCCATCAACCTACCATGGGGAACCTTATCAAACGCCTTACTGAAGTCCATGTATATGACATCTACAGCCCTTCCCACATCAATCAACTTTGTCACTTCCTCAAAGAATTCTATTAAGTTGGTAAGACATGACCTTCCCTGCACAAAACCATGTTGCCTATCACTGACAAGCCCATTTTCTTCCAAATGGGAATAGATCCTATCCCTCAGTATCTTCTCCAGCAGCTTCCCTACCACTGACGTCAGGCTCACCGGTCTATAATTACCTGGATTATTCCTGCTGCCCTTCTTAAGCAAGGGGACAACATTAGCAATTCTCCAGTCCTCCGGGACCTCACCCGTGTTTAAGGATGCTGCACTAGTAATTTGCTTTAGAGCCCATTCCGCTCCCTGCACCCCCCACCCCGCCACCCCTGCACTAAAAATCATAAGTTTCCCCCTTCCCCACCACTGAGGTGCCTGCTTTCCCTGGACAGGAAAGCGAAGGCGCGAGTGCCGTCTGCCGCTCAGAAAATCATGGACCATAAGATTCTGTTGATATTATTTAAATGTATTAATTTCATTAAATTAAATATGTTAATGCAGGTCCCCTCGCCCAGCGGTGCCGCTGCCGGGTAGATCGGGCCAGGCACTCGTGGTGTCGGGATCCGTGGTGGGCTGCGCCGGATCGATCATCTGGCCCCCACTACCATGGAGCCCGATGTCGGGAGTTCAGTAAAATCCTGGCTTATATGCACATAATTATTTCAGCAAACTTTCGCCCATTGTGTTCTGCAGTGGATATTTGATTGGAACTCTTGGGAGACACTGTAACATGATATTAATCAAGCCTTGTCTTCTCAGAATCCCTGATAGGATTGAATGAGTCTCAGAAGCAAGTTTATTGGTGTAGTTTTCTGACTTTGCGCTCCTGGCAGGGATCTCCACTCACAGGAAGCATGCATTCGAAATTCAGGTGCACGTGTTGTGTCCACTTGAATTACTGACTGTGTTGTGAACATGCAAGGCTCCTCATTGAGAGGAAAAGTCAGAAAAATATCTCTGTAATTTTAAAATTACTACTCTCAAGCCCTCCAGTGCCTCTGTGCTATCAAGCTTATTAATCCAACTTCCAGTTCTGGGTGATGTCTAACTTCCTCTCGCTAAGCATAGGGAAGATCTAATCCATTGTCATTTACCACCTCACCCTTACCAATGCTGCCAGCATCACAGGCACCTCTCACTGCCTCCACATTCCTCCAGCTATTCAGCTACAGCAGGCACATCACCCAAACACTGTGCTGCACAAGCACTGACATTTTGCCCTGTGTCTTCTGCAGAACAAGATTGCACATAATAGATGGGAGGACAGCAAAACAAGCAGTAGTCAAGGACGCCCGCATCTCCTGAGCCCTACGGAGGAAATGGTTCTCTGCATCATGATGGGGCAGGGACAGGGTCCATAGCAACCAATGTTGCTGAGAGAATCGAGGATGATGGCATACATGCGAACATGCATACGAATTAGGAGCAGGAGTAGGCCACTCGGCCCCTCGAGCCTACTCCACCATTCAATAAGATCATGGCTGATCTGACTGTAACCTCAATTTCACATTCCTGCCTATCCCCGAAAACCTTTCAACCCTTGCTTAGCAAGAATCTACCTACATCTGCTTTAAAAATGTTCAAAGACCCTTCTTCCACCGACTTTTAAGAGATTTCCAAAGACTCACGATCCTCTGAGAGAAAACATTTCTCCTCATCTCTGTCTTAAATGGGAGACCTCCTATTTTAAAATTCTAAACTCCAGCGGGTACAAGCCTAGCCTGTCCAAACTTTCCTCAGAAGACAATCCACCCATTCCAGGTATTAGTCTCGTAAACCTTCTCTGAACTGCTTCCAATGTATTTACATCCTTCCTTAAATAAGGACACCAATACTGTACACAGTTCTTCAGATGTGGTCTCACCAATACCCTGTATAGTTGAAGCATAACCTCCCTACTTTTGTTTTCAATTTCCCTCACAATAAATTATAGCATTCTATTAACTTTCCTAATTACTTGCTAAACCTGCATACTAACCTTTTGCGATTCATGCACTAGGACACCCAGATCCCTCTGCATCTCAGAGCTCTGCACTCTCTCACCATTTAAATAATATGCTTCTTTTTTATTCTTCCTGCCAAAATGGACAATTTCATATTTTCCCACATTATATTCCATTTACCAGATCTTTGACCACTCACTTAACCTATCTATATCCCTTTGTAGCCTCCTTATGTCCACTCCACAACTTATTTTCCTACCTATCTTTGTGTCATCAGCAAATTTAGCAACCATGCATTCGTTCCCTTCATCCAAGTCACTTAAATAAATTGTAAAAAGTTGAGGCCCCATCACTGATCGCTGTGCCACACCACTCATTACATCTTGTCAACCAAAAAATGACCCAGTTATGCCTACTCTCTGTTTTTTGTTAACTAGCCAATCTTCTATCCATGCCAATATGTTACCGTCTACACCATGAGCTTTTAATGTCCGCAATAACCTTTGATGTGGCACCTATCAAATGCCTTCTGGAAATCTAAGTAAATCCACCAGTTTCCCTTTATCCACAGCATATATTACTTCTTCAAAGAACTCCAATAAATTGGTTAAACATGATTTCCCTTTCACAAAATCATGTTGACACTGTCTGATTATCTTTAATTTTTCTAAGTGCTCTGCTATAACTTCTGGAATAATAGCTTCTAACATTTTCCCTATGACTGATGTTAAGCTAACTGGCCTGTAGTTTCCTGCTTTCTGTCTCCCTCCCTTTTTGAATAAAGGAGTTACAATGGCTATTTTTCAATCTAATGGAACCTTCACCGAATCTAGGGAATTTTGGAAAATTAAAACCAATGCTTCAACTATCTCACTAGCTACTTCTTTTAAGAATCTAGGATGAAGTCCATCAGGATGTAGAAACTTGTTAGCAGCAGCTCCAGCAATTTGCTCAGTACCACTTCCCCGGTGATTGGTTAATTTTCCTGAGTTCCTCCCACCCTTCCATTTCCTGATTTACAGCTATTTCTGGGATATTACTTGTATCCTGTATAGTGAAGACCAATGCAAAATACCTATTTAATTCATCTGCCATCTCCTTACTTTCCATTATTGATTCCCCAGACTCACTTTTGATAGGACCAATGCTCACTTTGTTAACTTTTCTTTTTAAAATATCTAAAGAAACTCTTACTGTCTGTTTTTATATTTCTAGCTAGCTTTCTCTTGTACTCTAATTTCCCTCCTTATTAATCTTTTCGTCATTCTTTGCTGTTTTTATATTCTGTCCTATCTTCTGACCTGCCTCCCATTTTTGTGCAATTTAGTTTGATACTATCTTTAACTTGTTTAGTTAATCACGGATGGTGGGTTCTCCCCTTGGAATTTTTCTTTCTCATTGGAATGTATCCTGTGTATTCTGAAATATTCCCCTAAATCTCTGCCACTGCATCTCTGTTGACCTATCCCTTAACCTAATTTGCCAGTTCACTTTGGCTAGCTCTCCTTCCATAGCCTCATAATTGCCCTTATATAAGTTTAAAATACTAGCCTTAGACCCACTCTTCTCGCCCTCAAACGGAATGTAAAATTCATTTATCTTATGATCGCTGCTGCCTAGGGCCACCTTAACTATCAGTTCATTAATTAATCCTATCTCATTGCACAATACCAGGTCTAGTATAGCCTGCTCTCTGGTTGGCTCGAGAATGTGATGTTCTAAGAAACTATCCCGAAAACATTTCATGAACTCTCATCTAGGCTACCTTTGACCATCTGATTTTTCCAGTCTATATGAAGATTTAAATCCCCCATGATTATCGTGGTACCTTTCTGACAAGCTCCCATTATTTCTACCTTTATACCCCGCCCTACTGTGTGGTTACTGTTAGGGGGCCTGTACACCACTCCCACAAGTGACTTCTTGCCTTCATCATTTCTCTTCTCGACCCAAACCGCTTCTACATCCTGGTTTCTTGAATTTAGGTCATCCCTCTCCATTTTGCCAATACCATCATTAATTAACAGAGCCATCTCTCCACCTTTTCCTCGCTTGCTTCCCTTCCTAAATGTCATGCACCCTTCAACATTCAGATCCCAATCCATGCCATGTCTCTCAGATCATACTTATTTATTTCTATTTGCACTATTAATTCATCAGTTTTGTTTTGAATGCTTTGTGCATTTTGTTTTGAATGCTATGTGCCTTTGGTTGTGCCCATTTATTATTTTTGTAACCTCTAGACCTTATCTGCTGATTAACTCTTAGATTTGTACTCTCTGTCCTTTCCTGTCATGGTCTGTTTATCATTTCCCATATTAATACCTTTCTCTCCTGCCTTGTCTCTACTCTTTGATTTACCATCTTCCCAAATTTGATCCCTTGCCCCCACTATTTAGTTAAAAACCCTCTGTACGTCGCTAGTTATGCAGCTTGCTAGAACACTGGTTCTTGCCTTTTTCCCCTTCTCAATTTCCAGCACACCCTCACCCTGCTCTCTGACATGATGTGCCAGCTGCTGACGGTATAACCATGGACCTCTTCCCACCCCACCCGACTTTCATCACATCAACCTTCCTCTTCTGATTTATGCTTTCAGACACCCAAGAACTGCCACCTGCCCAGCCACATGGACCCCAACAGTAGAAAAGAGAGCAACAGCACAGACCTCATCACTTGATCTGACACTCGCAGCCAGTTGCTCAGATACTGGCACTGCACTTACCTCAGAAGTGAGCCTGGAGTTGGGATCAGCACAAAAATAGGATGAAACCAGGCCAGGGCAAAAGATGGTTCATTTGCCGGCTCATCAGAGGGGAAGGTGGCAAATGAGTATTGATGCAGAGGACTCAGATGAAGACTTCAATGGGGTAGCATACAGGAGAGGGCTGAATATGGCATGCACACTGAGATGCTGGGTACATTAGCTGGCTTGCCAGATAATCTCGTGTCACTGTCAAGCAGCATGGAGAGGTCGCCTCCAACTTGGCAGAGGGCATGGTGTAGAGCTTTCCCTCTCCAAAGCCTTTGTTCCATCTCCCCATCTTCCTGCAGACCCAGAGGCATTGCCCCTGCTTCCCTCATACCTGTTGCAGCTTTATGTGGACATGACACCTACTCCTCTGCTGTCTTTGTGAGGATGCATTAACATTCTGTGGTAAATGCAGGAACTCACCAAAACACCTCCCCAAACAATGTCGAATGCTTTCAGACACTTGGCAATCAAAAAAAATCTAAACATTTAGCTTACTTGGAATCAGGGTGCTTGGATCTCTAAATAACATGACTTCAGGCCCCATCTTTCAGCTTCTTTTTTTTTTCTTAACTAGACAATGCAGGCGTTGCCTGCCTGTTTATTGCCCAAATTTGGGATCCTGATGTCACAGCAATCCATTGGACTGTGTGATGTCAGGATCGGGCCAAAATCAACATCTTCTGATGCAAGCAGGGGACACACCTGTATGTGCCCATTTCCTTGGAGAATGCTGTGTGAGCCGCGTAGGTAATGGCCGTGGTGTAGCCTGCTCTTGGGATACCCAGGTCGTCCTTCGTAGCTCTAGTGAAGCTCTGCAAGTGAATTTCCTGCCTCATGTGTTAAATAGTTGTATTATTGAAATGTGTGGCAATACGATTGGATAATAGTTATTGTGGCAAACGTACAAACAAACAAGCTTTACTGAGTAATTATAGCTGTACTGAGCATCATTGCAGACGTGTAAGCATGCAGCACAATTGCATACATTGTATTGAAAAATATCATTGTGTTTAAAAACATCATTGGAATATTTATGTGATGTGACACAAATCTCCCTTTAAATTGACATGAATCCATGAATATTTCACAGGCAAATCTGTAGCTACTGGTTTGTAACATGATAGCTCAATTTGTGTCAGAAAATGTCATAGTGTCACAGAAATGTAACTTTGCTGCTTACTATGTTGCTGTGATCTATTTTAGGCCTTTATTTTCCTGATATGGGAACAATCCACTTAAAAGCTTTTATGGCTCTCTCGCAGAATCAGTCAGCAAAGGTACTGCTTCACGTGCAATTGATATGATCATGAAGGTTTGAGATTCAGTGGCTGTAAGGGTGCCATAAATGGTCTTAGTTTCTCTGGGGAAAAGAAAATCAACCAGGATACTGTTCCTGATTGCCTGATTGCTACCTGTGGCTGTCTGATGAGAATAAGATTGAGTTCTTTTCAAGTGATTCAAAAGGTTGCCAATTGTGATGTGGAGAATGACCATTTAAGGGAAACATTGGAGGTTGGACTGTGTGCAGTGTTGTATACTAGCATGACTCACAGCCTTTAGCAGGGGAGGGGAGAATATTGGAGGGAAAAACCTTTTATGCTTAGTATAAACTTTAAGATGAAGTGCTTCCAAATTCCATTATTATGGTAGTGTGGTGTTTTTACTTCTAAATTGAGATTACTAGAGTTAAATGAACATGAGCATGCACTAAGATATGGAAAAACACTACACAAATGTGATTAACATTTTTGGCATTAATTGAATGTATAAGTTCAATTAATGTAACAGATCATAAACAATCTAATTCCATACACAGAATTCAGCCAATGGGTGCAAATAGCTTCCATTTGTTCCAACAAAGTAAATAATGCTTTTTAAGCTTGCAGAAAATTTCAAACCTCTCACTTTCTCCCTGACACATCTTGTATGCATTTTAGTTTAATTACTTTTGCAAATCTGCTTTCTCTTGTACAAATTCCACCTATGACATTTGGTATCTTTATCAGACTGAGTAATCCATGCCAATTCTTACTATGCTCATAACTTCTGCAAATCCATTCTAGGAACTGCTAAGCCCAACTTTATTACAGGAAGCATTGACTGTTGTCTTCCTGTTCTTCCTGCAACTGCTTCTTGTCTCTCGCCAAAACTGTCTCCCATAACTTCAATGAATCATCCTTCCCACTTGTCTTCTGTCCTGGCATCACCGTTTTTCTCTCCGAAAGAGGAGCTAATCTTTTTGGTTCACTTTTCTCTACTCATTCTAATCTTGGCAAAGGACTTCTCCTTTGTGTTTTATCCTGTCATACCATCATTGATGGACATCAAGTTTTACAACTGGATGCCAATATAATTTGTGTTGCTGATGGTATTCCTTCATCATTCTCAAAGTAAAATTGTACCTGGTCACAGTCATCCCATTTCTTTTATTCTTTCTCCTTGAATATTTGCTTGAGTTCATTCTATCCCTAGGAAAGATGATCCCTTTTGCATTACAACAGTGATTACACGTCAAAAGTATTTCATTGGCAGTAAATCACTGAGATTGTGAAAGGTGCTATATAAATGCAAGTCTTTTTTTTCTTTGCTACTCCAACTCTTGCCCTATTGCACTTACATCAGTACCTACAAACATCATGGGAGCTGTTGTCAGTGATCAAGTTATCCAACGCTTTGGCCCCAGTATTTACAGGGAGGGAGTGGGGCACTTGTTCATGGTCGGGGTGTTTGGGGGGGGGGTGGGGGGGCGGGGTGGTGATGGGGGGAAGGGTTAACCTGAAAGTGTCGGGAATGCAAAGGTTTGGTCGAATTTAACATCAGGACCTCAATATTAATGTTTTACTTTATTTTTCTTTCGTCAGCCAGCCAGATTGACAGGCAATTGTCAATCATTGCGGGTTGGTGGAGTGGGGGTGGAGGGTGTGGAATGGCAATTGGGAGGCAAGGGTGACTGGGGAGCATTGCAGGTTGATGGGGTCAGGGGTGGAAGGGGTTGGATCAGCAATTGAGAAGGGGAGGAGACAGGGTAACATCGAGGGCTGGTGCACTTGGGAGTCAGATTGACAATCAGGAGGGAAAGGACACCAGGAATCATTGCAGGTTTGTCTGTTTTCACCCACATTAAGGAATACCTTCTTAAACCTGGTTTGCCTTTCATATTTTGAAATGCAAAGTGCAGCACAGGGGCCACTAATATACATAACTGATCTGACCCATCTGTATGTTCAATAATAAGTACCTTGCTTGGAAAGGATTTCCTTTGTTGGTTTCTTCGCGTGTGTTCCAAAATTAATTAAATCAAGATTTTTTAGGTGATAAAAGATGCCTCTTTGAAATGTTTATTTATGCAGATCAGCAGACCAGTAAAATTCGATCTTTCTGCTGGCTGAATCATTAAGGGCAATATTTGAGAAGAAGATAGTAATATTCTAACTGTAAAAATTTGCCTTACAATAAGATGTAGATCCTCCTGAACACTCAGATTGCTGTTTGATTTTGAAGAGCAGATTGCCGCATGACAGACAGCTAAATCACAGCACCGGTTCCATCTAGAGACTGGGGTTGGATTTTTCTCTGCATTACTGACTGATCATAGTGCTGAACAGGGGAAAATTGGGTAAAAATGCAAATCACCTCTAAACCATCAGCCTAACATTGCTTCAGAATTTTCCTACCTGTTACAACCTATCCTATGTTTAAATCGATCAAGTGAGTGTGGCTAACTCATCCAATTACCCCAACTCCCACTGCTAATTTAAATGACCACTACTTAGGTGTCAGTAGGAGCAGCACTAAGGTATCGTTGACATGGATACTTTATTGAGGAGGGCATTTTGTTTTTTGCAACTGAAGGCTAGTGTCACTTTGTCTGCATATCAAACTATTCAATACTTTGTAGGTTTTTTTCAGGACATCTTCTGCTAGTTTTAGTTATCTGTATAATAAGTAAAACTTTGGACTGGGGAAACAAGGGTTTACCAATGGGATTTCCTCTATTCCTTTCTTATGAAGAGGAAGAGGATGCAAAGATGGAAGAGACTAGATTGGAGGCTCTTAGAGTGAAGCTTCCAGAAGACATTTGTTTTCTAGATGTACATATGGTTTACAGACCAAGAATATCTTTTTAGACTTGTTTGACTGTGCATGCCTAAGAAGGCTGTGCCCCACCTTCACCTCCACAAACACCCTCACCCTCCCCGCTGAGGCAGTTTGGGAGATATGCCAACTGCTGCTCAAAGACCTATAATCCACTTCCACTAGGTGGACAGCATTATCTTTACCAGTCAAGATCACCACTGGTCATCATTGCCTTGAATTTCTTTCCAACTTGATCCTTCTTGGAAAGCATCTTGAGACCTTTGCCAGATTAGCCAGGTAGCTGCTCATCATTGTATTAAGTAAGTCACTGATAATCTCTTCCATGCATGCTGCACCATTCATTTATTTCCCAATGGAAATGGAGGGCTTTATTTCCTACAACTGTTTAGTTGAATGATTCACAGAACGAGCACATCTGTACATGTCAATGGTGGTGAAACAAACAGGTCAGTGTCATGTCATGCTGACACAGTCACATTGTGATCTAGTTGAGAAATGCAAAAATATTTCCACTAATCTTTGAGAGTCTGCCACGCATCAGATCAGTGGCATTAGAGGTCTGGAGGGATCTCTTTAATTAGTGTTGTTCTGCTTCATCAAAGTTCCATCATGTTCAACTGTTCATTATTTCATATTTAATTCCACTTTGCCTGAGAACAAGGGTGAACGATCAGTGTTGTTTTGCAAATACCATCTACGGATAAAGTGGTGCAGATATACAAACTAAACACCGACCTCTCCCCAAACCAGGTTACATCAAACCAAAACTGGTGGAAACTATTAAGTGCAATTGTCTTGCATTAAGAGCTGGGAAGTAGAACCATGCAGAGGTCTCTGTAGAAGTCAGCAAATGTGTTTATAACTGTCTCAAGGTGCTGAATTTGTGGAATCTGTAGATGTCAGTTCTCTTAACACCTGCCCTGTGCCTAAAGTTGTGAAAGAACTGAAAACTCATTTTCTATTGTATTACATTTATTGGGTCATCTGATGTTAAATACAATGATTAGAAGCTAAGAGTATCAAATTCACAAGTTGTACTGTCATGGGGATGCTGTGGCCTCTTGTCTTCAAAGTTGATGACAAAATTGTGACAGGCTATCTTGTGATAGAAAGAAAGGTCAACTGCAATCTCTTCCTTGTTCAAAAACAAGCCATGATCTAACAGAATGGCAGAATAGCCTAGAGGGGCTGAATGGACTACTCATGTTCTTGTGTTCCTATGTAACTACATCTGTGCTCTGAGAAAGTACTTAATTTAAGATTTTTCAATTTGAGTTTTGCAGTTCTCTGTTGATAATTCAATTAACTTTATACAGTGGCTCTCAGCTATGTGTTCAACTGAATTGTTAAAAAGCTGATATTCAAGGTCTCCATCAATTCAAGTGAAGGGAGTTTGAAGTGAGACTGATTGCCCTTTACATCAAGGCAGCATTTGACCGAGGGTGGCATCAAGGAGACCTAGTAAAATTGAAGTAAATGGGAATCAGGGAAAAAAAAACGCTCTACTGGCTGGAATCATATCTAACACAAAGGAAGATGGTTGTGGTTGTCAGAGATCAATGATTTCAGGCCCAAAACATTGCAGCAGTAGTTCCTCAGGGTAGTATCCTAAACTTAAATATCTTCAGCTGCTATATCAATGACCTTCCCTCCACCATAGGGCCAGAAGTAGGGATGTTCACTGATGATTGCAGTGTTTTTCCTGTTTGGTTTCATGGGATGTGGGTGTTGCTGACAAGGCCAGCATTTGTGGCCCATCCCTAATTGCCCTTGAGAAGGTGGTGGTGAGCTGCCTTCTTGAACCGCTGCAGTTCATCTGGTGTGGGTACACTCACAGTGGTGCTAGGAGGGAGTTCCAGGATTTTGAACCAGTGACAGAGAAGGAATGCTAATATAGTTCCAAGTCAGGATGGTGTGTGGTTTGAAGGGGAACTTGCAGATGGTGGTGTTCCCATGCATCTGCTGCCCTTGTCCTTCTAGGTGGAAGAGGTCACAGATTTGGAAGGTGCTGTCGAAGGAGGCGTAGTGAGTTGCTGCAGTGCATCTTGAATATGGTGCACATTGCTGCCACTGTATGTCAGTGGTGGAGGGAGTGAATAATTTATTCATTCGGGGGATGTGGGCGTCGCTATCTAAGCCAGCAGTTATTTCCCATCCCTAATTGCCATTGAGAAGGTGGTGGTGAGCTGCCTTCTTGAACCACTGCAGTCCTTGAGCTGTAGGTACACCCACAGTGCTGTTAGGAAGGGAGTTCCAAGATTTTGACTCAGTGACAGTGAAGGAACAGCGATATAGTTCTAAGTCAGGATGGTGTGTTGCTTGGAGGGGAACTTGCAGGTGGTGGTGTTCCCATGCATTTGCTGCCCTTGTCCTTCTAGGTGGTAGCGGTTGCAGGTTTGGAAGGTGCTGTCGAAGGAGCCTTGATGAATTGCTGTCGCGCATCTTGTATGTGGTACACACTGCTGCTACTGTGCATTTGTTATGGCAGATGGGATGCCAATCAAGTGGCTGCCTTGTCCTGGATGGTGTCGAGCTTCTGGAGTGTTGTTGGAGCTGCACCCATACAGGCAAGTGGAGAGTATTCCATCACACTCCTAACTTGTGCCTTGTAGATGGTGGACAGGCACTGGGGAGACATGAGTTACTCACCGCAGAATCCCCAGCCTCTGACCTGCTCTTGTAGCCACAGCATCTATGTGGCTGATCCAGTTCAGTTTCTGGTCAATGGTGACCACCCCCCCACCCCCAGGATGTTATTAGTGGGGGATTGAGTGATGGTAATGCCATTGAATGTCATGGGGAGATGGTTGAATTTTCTCTTATTTGAGATTGTCATTGCATGGCACTTGTGTGGCGCAAATGTTACTTGCCACTTATCAACCCAAGCCTGGATGTTCTCCTCAGTATCTGAGGAGTCGTGAATGGTGCTGAACATTGTGCAATCATCAGCAAACACCCCCACTGCTGACCTTATGATGGAGTGAAGGTTATTGATGAAGCAGCTGAAGATGGTTGGGCCTAGGACACTATTGTGAGGAACTCCTGCAATGGTGTCCTGGGACTGAAATGATTGTCCTCCAACAACCGGATATGACTCTAACAAGCAGAGAGTTTCCCCCTGATCCCCATTGATTCTAATTTTGCTTGGGCTCCTTGATTCCATACTCAGTCAAATGCTGCCTTGATGTCAAGGGCAGTCACTTTAACCTCACCTCTGGAGTTAAGCTCTTTTGTCCATATTTGGATCAAAGCTGTAATGAGGTCAGGAGCTGAGTGGCCCTCGCGGAACACAAACTGAGTATCAGTGAGCAGATTATTGCTGAGAAAGTGCCGCTTGATAGCACTGTTGACGACCCCTTCCATCACTTTGCTGATGATTGAGAGTAGACTGATAGGGCGATAATTGGCTAGGTTGGATTTGTCCTGCTTTTTATGTATAGGATACACCTGGGCAATTTTTCACATTGCTGGGTAGATGCTAGTGTTGTCACCATTTAAATGTTTAAAGTGGTGCATGGTGTGCCGATCAAGCGGGCTACTTTGTACTGGATGGTGTCCTACCTCCTGAGTGTTGTTCGAGCCACACTCTTCCAGGCAACTGGAGAGTATTCCATCACCCTCCTGACAGATACTGAAGCAGTCCATGTTTGCATGCAGTAAGACCTGGAGACCATTCAGATTGGGGCTGATAAGTGGCAAAAATCTTTCACACCACACAAGTGTAAGGCAATGACTATCTCCAACATGACATTCAATGACGTTATCATCAAATCTCTCACCATAAACATCCTGAACGTCACCATTGACCAGAAACGTATGAACATATGAATTACGCACAGGAGTCGGCCATTCGTACCCTCGAGCTTGCTCCACCATTCAATAAGATCATGGCTGATCTGTTTGTGTCTTGAATTCCACACTCCAATCTACGCCCGATATCCCTTCATTCCCTTGTCTAACAAGAATTTATCTACCTCCGCCTTAAAAATATTCAATGACCCCGCCTCCACCTCCTTCTGAGGCAGAGAGTTCCAAAGTTGCACAACCCTCAGAGAGAAAAAAAATATTTTCACCTCTGTCCTGAAAGGGTGACCCCTAATTTTAAAACAGTGCCCCCTAGTTTTAGACTCATCCACTAGAGGAAACATCCTTTCCACATCCACCTTGTCAAGACCGTTCTGAATCTTATATACTTCAATCAAGTCTCCCCTCACTCATTAAACTCCATTGAAAATAAGCCCAGTCTGTCCAACCTTTCTTCATAAGACAACCCGCTCATTCCAGGTATCAATCTCATAAATCTCCTCTGAACCACCTCCAATGCATTTACATCCTTTCTTAAATAAGGGGACCAAAACTGCACACAGTATTCGAGATGTGGTCTCACCAATGCCCTGTATAGCTGAAGCATAACATCCTTACTTTTATTTTCAATTCCTCTCTTAATAAAGGATAGCATTCCATTAGCCTTCTTTATTACTTGCTGTACCTGCATACTAATTTTTGTGACTCATGCATTAGAACACTTTGATCCCTCTGCACCTCGGAATTCTGCAGTTGTTCTCCATTTAAGTAATGCTCAGCTTTTTTATTCTTTCTGCCAAAGTGAACAACTTCACACTTTCCCACATTATACTCCCATCTGCCAGATTTTTGCCCACTCACTCAACCTATCTATATTGGTCTGCAACCTCCTTCTGTCCTCTTCACAACATACTTTCCTACCTATCTTTGTGTCTTCTGCAAATTTAGCTACCATGCCATCGCTCACCTCATCCAAGTCATTGATATAAATTGTAAAAAGTTGAGGCCCCAGCACAGACCCCTGCAGGACTTCATTCATCACAACCTGCCAATCAGTAAAGGATCCATTTATGCATGCTCTCTGTTTTCTGCCAGCCATCCAATCTACTATCCATGCTAATATTTTACCCCCTGCACCCTGAGCTCCTACTTTGCGCAATAACCTTTTATGTGGCACCTTGTCAAATGCCTTTTGGAAATCCAAGTACAATACATCAACAGGCTCCCCTTTAACCACAGCACATGTTCCTCCTTCAAAGATCTCCACCAAAATTGGTTCAACCTGATTTCCCTTTCACAAAACCATGCTGACTATTACTTAACTGCACCAGCCACATATTTTGGCTACAAGAGCAGGTCAGAACTTGTGTATTCTGCAACAAGTAACTCACCTCCTGACTTCCCAAAGACTTCCCACCATCTACAAAGCACAATCAGGAGTGTGATGGAATACTCTCCACTTGGCTGGTGAGTGCAGCTGCAATAATACACGTGAAACTCGGCACCAGCTGGGACAAAGCAGCCTACTTCATTGGCACCTTATTCATCACCTTAAATATTCATGCCCTCAACCATTGGCTCACTGTGGCTGCAGTGTGTACCATCTATAAGATGCAACATGCGAAAGCTTCTTCGACAGCACCTCCCTAACCTGCAACCTGTACCACCAAGAAGGATAAAAGCAGCAAATGCATGGGAACACCATCACCTCCAAGTTCCCCTCTAAACCACACACCATGTTGACATGGAAATATATTGTTGTTCCTTCATCGTTGCTGGGTCAAAATCCTAGAACTTCCTTACAGCAATGTAGGTATATACCCTCACCACACAGACTGCACCAGTTAAAGAAGATGGCTCACCACCACCTTCTCCTGGCCAATTAGGGATGTGCAACAAAATGCTGGCCTTGCCAATAATGCCCACATCCCATGAACAAACAAAAAAAAGGTAGCTGCCTTTTCTTAGTTAAATAACAGTTGTCTTTTAACCTGTACGAATTCTTTCTCCAGCAATTCACATTGAAACAATATAGATGTATATATATGTGATTTGATTCGGATGAGGGAGATTAAAAGTAAATGCACTATGGCAGCACAATATAAATTATTTTTAGGATACAAAATGTTTGTATGAATCAATTGTGCACTTTCAGACAGTAAAAAAAAAATGATTTAATCTATTTGAGTTGAGGAGGGTGGGAAATTGGTCGGCTCCTACACTGAGCCAGCTGGTAGGTCAGGCCCTTATAGAGGTGGTAGGTGATCGTGGGGAGAGCTTCATGCTGCTCCTGGTCCTCCAGTATTAAAACCCGAAAATTTTGAGTGACCTCCAGTGGTCCCTTTAAAAACTTCTGGTTTGTCCGCGCAGCACTTAGTACAACTGGGTGGGTAATGTGCGGCACAAGTTCTATCCATTTGTAAGTAACTTTCATTTGAAGGGCCCAACTGCTAACATAGAGCCCTTATTTGCATATTAAGGAGCCTGATTCAGGCCTGGACAATAAAAATCTGTCTGAGAT
Organism: Heterodontus francisci; assembly: GCF_036365525.1. Classification (NCBI taxonomy): domain Eukaryota; kingdom Metazoa; phylum Chordata; class Chondrichthyes; order Heterodontiformes; family Heterodontidae; genus Heterodontus; species Heterodontus francisci. The sequence goes on from NC_090374.1 coordinate 97,328,129, forward strand.
AATATGACATCTGGCACACCTCCAGCACAATTCAGGCATGGAAGACCACAATAAAAAATTCCGTATTGAGCACTGATTTTTATACCAGAAAAACGTATGGTTGTGAGTTGAATATATCCTCATTATTCCAGGCAGGAGACAACCCTCGGTCCATCTAGCCCACCTATCCACAATATTGCTTTGGTGCATTGCTAATAACCTTAAATCCCAGTTGTTAAAAAGAACCTTTCTAGTTCCTTCTCGAAATCCATTAATGTTTCTTGTTCCACCACTCACACCAGTATTCTATTCCATAAACTTACCACACCTTCAGTATAGAATTCTTCCTGCATTTCCTATATTCTTTTGCTGCCTTTAATTTGTCAATGCTTAAGCTCTACATCTACCAGATAAAACCTTATTTGGATCCAACTTGTTCAAACATTTCATAAACATTTATGTTATCTCCCTTTTCAATTTTCTCTTTTGAAAAGAGAAAAGAACTGGAGTAGTCAGTCATCCATCAGACCTCATTCTCTTAAATTCTGGGTTTAACTTGTAGCTCTTGTCACACCAACTTGCTTTGTTGAATGATACTTTTCTTTAATCCACTGACTGGAGATCTGAATTTATATTTTTTGAAGAAATGTTAAAAAAAGAAAAGATTAAAAAAATATGACTGCTGGCAGCTTAGGATGGACATCTAATTTGAAACACGTTATCCTACATTGCAAGGCTTGTGAGGTGGAGATGAAATGGCCACTTATCTCAGCAAGATCCAAGACGCAGGAAGTTTAAGGGAACTACCTATTCTTTTAGCAATAAAAAAAACACTGCTACCCTGTTTGAATCACTGGGTGACTGTCATGTGACAAGCCCCTCCCCATCTGTGGTTTTAAGCTTGTGTTTCTCTACAGCAGCAAGGAGAAGCTTCTGGACTCTGACATGTGCGGACCCAAGTGGGGGTCCCTCTCTCTATCTCTCTCCTCATTTCAGCTTACAAGCTTTGAACTTTGCTTGTCAACTGACTACCTTTGTACACTCCGGCTACAATCAGAAACCTGTTGGAGGAAATCATCTGCATCGCTGCCTCCAAGAGACCCACTGAGCCAAACTGAAAGCTTCAGGACCACTGAATTCAGCTAGAAGCCATCCGAATCATGAAAACCCCATAGACTGAATGCCCCTTTTATCTATGGACTCTAATTCAACCAATCTACCTTTCCCCACTCTGTAATCTATTTGTACGTGTGTAAACTTCTCGTGTGTGTGAGTGAAAGTTGGCGTGTAATTTATTATTTTCATTGGTTTAGGTACAATAGCCGCATGGAAGATGGCAGGATCCCCAAAGACACATTGTACAGCGAGCTCGCCACTGGTATCAGACCCATTGGCTGTCCATGTCTCCGCTTTAAAGACGTCTGCAAACGCGACATGAAATCCTGTGACATTGATCACAAGTCGTGGGAGTCAGTTGCCAGCGTTCGCCAGAGCTGGCGGACAGCCATAAAGGCAGGGCTAAAGTGTGGCGAGTCGAAGAGACTTAGCAGTTGGCAGGAAAAAAGACAGAAGCGCAAGGGGAGAGCCAACTGTGTAACAGCCCGACAACCAATTTTATCTGCAGCACCTGTGGAAGAGTCTGTCACTCTAGAATTGGCCTTTATAGCCACTCCAGGCGCTGCATCACATACCACTGACCACCTCCAGGTGCTTACCCATTGTCTCTCGCGACAAGGAGGCCAAAGAAGAGAAGAGAAAAACATTAATCCCTTATTCCCTACCGCATCCCCACCTTCCCTCAATTCTCCTACCACCTACCTACACTAAGGGCAATTTACAATGGCCAATTTACCTTTCAACCTGCAGGTCTTTGGCTGTGGGAGGAAACGGGAGCAGCTGGCAGAAACCTCACGGTCACAGGGAGAACTTGCAAACTCTTTACAGGCAGTACCCAAAACCATTGTCTCTCGAGATAAGGAAGCCAAAGAGGTACAATAAAGTTAACCTCTTTCTTTGTTAAACTCAAGACAACCTGTCCAATTGGTTCTTGTGATGATCACAGCAAATAAGTACTCAAACACCTACTGAATTGGCCAGTACATCCACTTTAAGAAAAAATTAAACAAGGAGAGGGAAGCCCTTCGACCCCTCCTCACTTGACCATAACACCACCAATAATTGAATACTCATTTTGGAAAAGGGAAAACAAAACTGCACGCAGTACTCCTAAAGACAAGGGTTACCCATCTGAAACATTAACTCTGTTTCTCTCTCCACAGATGCTGCCAGACCTACTGAGTATTTCCAGCAGTCACAGTTATTTGCTCTGGTATAAGCGTTTTACAAATTTTGCTTCTGTGCTCACAACAGTTTCCTACCTTCCAATTTTTCATCTGCACATCTCAATGCTCCTTTTGTTTTACCCTTGGTTAACCACACACTCATGATCACAATGTTTTCTAAACCTTTATGAATTCTCAGTGCTCAAGTGGCCCCTCTACCGGAGAGGTAATTTTCTGATCTGCTCTTGGCTTGGAGCTTCACCAATTGATAGTGCATAATTATTTTTTCTTTTTAATTCATTTATGGGACGTGGGCATTGCTGCTAAGGCCAGCATTTATTGCCTATCACTAATTTCCCTTGAGAGGTTGGCGGGCAGCTGCCTACTTGAATACAACTGGTTTGTTAGGCCATTTCAGAGGGCAGTCAATAGTCAACCACATTGCTGTGGACCTGCATCACTTATCCGTGAGACCAGGTAAGAATGGCATGGCATGTATCCTTCCCTAAAGGACATTATTGAACCAGATAGGTTTTTACAACCATTGCTGATACTTGCTTTTTATTCAGGTTTTTATATAATTAATTGAATGTAAATTCTCCAGGTGACATGGTGGGATTTGAAATCATGTCTCTGGATCATTCGTGCAGGCCTCTGGATTACATGCCCAGCAATATAACCACAATGCTACCATATCCCATAATATAATCAGAAATAATGGGTGGGATTTCAATTCCTGGGTTGGAACCCAGCATCACGATGACTTCTGGGTCCTGACCCTGCATCGATGTGGAAACACGCGCATGTTACTATTTTGATATGAAAAGCACTTAATTAGCCAAGAGTCGTGTTCGATGCCCAATTAGCAGTGGTGGATGTGGGAAGGAGGTGGGACTAAGCCATCAAAAGGAAATTGGATGGCCAGTTGAAGGAAATAGACTTGCAGGGCTGTGAGGATCGAGCGGGCGAGTGGAACTGACTGAATAGCTCCATGGACTCAATGGGCTGAATGGCCTCCTTCTGTGCTGTAAATTACTTGATGATTCTATCAGTAGGCCTGATTTAAAGGGCAAGCGGCAGCCATTGCTGAGGCTGCCATTTTCCCGGAATTGGAAACGCGACCTGAGCAGATGGCAATAGGCCGGGAAGGTCCCTGTCCCAGGGCAACCCCCTGTTTTTCTGATGACTTGCTGGAGGTCCTGCTGGAGGCATTGAGTCTACTGGCGCAACAGAAGGCCCACAAGACTCACCAAGTGAGCATGGTTGAAGGTGGCACACGAGGCCAGCAGTAGAGGAGTGGTGAGGAAGATCTGGGTGCAGTACAGGAAATGTTTTAATGACCTTCTTGGGTCTGACAAGGTGAATGACAAGAGAGACCCAGATGGTATGCCTTCTGGTCAGCAGTCACTCGAGTGCAATAGAGAGGAGCATCCTAAGGGTGCATAGAGATCTCCTCACCATGGGAAAGGGGTGTGCTCAGGTGCCTTGCTGACCCAAAAGCATAGGTCAGAACTGCAGTGTTGCTGGTCAGGAAACTGGAGCACAGACTACAATATCATATGTGAATGAGAAGCTGCAAGTGGAGATGGAGGGAGACATTGTCCTAACAGCATTGTTCTTCACCTCGCAGGCCAAAAGGGAGTTGAACGCTCAGGAGAATGAGGGGGAATGCTTGGAAAGTGAGCTGGCATAGCTCGCAGTACTGACACGATTCGAGGAGCAGGCCCTTGATGTGGCCAAAGTGTCCAGCCTCAGGGAAACTGAGGACTGAGAACTGGGAATTTGCAGCAGACAAGGTGAAGACATCTCAACATCTCCAGGTTTAGGGGATGCATGGCACAAGCTGTTATTTCTGTATTTTAAACAGCAGAAGCATCTGTTGACTGTCCTGATCTCTCATCACCATCTTCTCTAATGTCACCCACAGGGCCAGCTGCAGAGGGGCAAGAGCCCACGGTCAGAGAACGAAGACTCAGAGGAGGAAGACACCTTGGAGCCTGAACGCTCACATCTTAATAGCACACCCTTCACCAGCGCAGATACTCGCACCACAGTGGGTTCTCGTGCGTCATTAGAGACACAGGGTGAAGCACACATCACATCAGAGCAGGAGGATACGGAGGAGGCAGAGTCAGCTGTAGCCCATCCCCCTCAGAGGATGAAGGACAGGCACAGCCCTGCTCAGTAGGGTGGTGATGCAGTGCCTTGAGAGTCACAAAAAAGGCAGCTCTACTTGGAGAACCAGCATGAGATGTCTGACCAAACATCGGAGTTACCTGAGGCAGTGTGGGCTCACAGGATGAGATTGGAGGCGTCCATTCATCTCATGTGCACCACGATGACTCACTTCTTTAAGTGCGTGAGCTCCTCTCTTGAGAGAGTGGCTAAACTCCTGGAAAGTCATTTGTGGCATCATTCAGAGTGGTAGCAGGAATAGTGCACTGACATGCACAGCATGCATGCCAGACTCAGCAGCACTGAAAAGTCAGCGCAAATGGTGCACAGAGGCATGGAGTAGATGCCAGCTGTGCTCCAACTGGTGATCCCCTCCAGCGATCAAGGGCACCATGAAAGGGCTGAGGAGGCAACAGATGGTGATGAATGAGCCACTCCACAGAGGCTTCATCATCATCATCCACCTCCATGGCCCCTCCAACATCTGTGAGCATCTGTAGAGTCACAGCCTGTTACTGAGGCTGCCCCCTGATCATTGCCAGTGCAGCAACCTATGGAGCAGCCCCCTGGCACCTGCACGATGAGGCCGGCCGCCACGGGCATCTCAGGCACCGGAAGGCATGAGCGAGCAGCATGCCTCCATTTCATCCTCAGCCATGGGAAAGCACCTTGTAGGAGTGATAATCCTAGGAGGCTCCATGTCAGTAATGTCACTTTGTGGGTCACTTGGGTGTTTTTGATGTAAATAGTAATTCACTGTTAATCCATAAAGCACTGAGAAAGTTGTTGCATTTTGGCTGACTTGTGTGTTCTCATTTCATGCTGGTGAAACTCTGGAGAATGGGAAGTGAGGGTAGGCAGAGTGATGGAGTGTGCTAGTGAATCGTAGAATCATAGAATGGTTACAGCACCAAAGGAGGCCATTCAGCCTGCTGTGTCTATGCTGGCTCGCTACAAGAGCAACTCACCTAATCCCACACCCCTGCCTTTTCCCCGTAGCCCTGCAAATCTTTTCTCGTCACATAGTTATACAGCTCTCTTTTGAAGGCTTTGATTGAATCTGCCTTCGCCAAAATCCAATCTCAGGCAGTGCATTCCAGACCCTAAACACTTGCTGTGTAAAAAAGTTTTTCCTCATGTCGCCTTTGCTTCTTTTGCCAATCACCTTAAATCGGTGTCGTTTGGTTCTGGATACTTTCACCAATGAGAACAAATTCTCCCTATCTACTCTGCCCAGACCCTTCATGATTTTGAAAACCTCTATCAGATCTCCTTTTAATAATCTCTTCTCCAACAAGAACAGTTCTAGCTTCTCCAAACTATACACGTAACTGTAGTTCCTCATCCCTGGAGCCATTCTCGTGAATCTTTTCTGCACGTTGTCTAATACCTTCACATCCTTCCTGAATTGTGGAGCCCAGAACTGGGCACAATACTCCAGTTGAGGCTGAACCAGGGATCTCTACAGGTTTATCACAACTTCCTTGTTCTTGCCCTCTATGCCTCTATTTATAAAGCTGAGGATCCTGTAACCTTTATTAAACACTTTCTCTGCCGGCCCTGCAACCTTCAATGATTTGTGCACCTATACCCCTAGGTCCCTGTGCTTCTGCACTTCCTTTAGAATTGTACCCTTTAATTTATACTTCCTCTCCTCACTCTTCCTACCAAAATGAATCAATTCACATTTTTCTGCATTCAATTTCATCTGCCACTTGTCTGCCTATTCCATCAGCCTGCCCATGTCCTTTTGAAAATTATTACTATCCTCCTCACAGTTCACAATACTTCCAAGTTTGGTGTCCTCTGCAAATTTTGAAATAGTGCCCTTTACCCCAAGTTTAGGTCATTAATATATATCAAGAAAAGCATGGTCCTAACACTGAGCCCTGGGGAACTCCGCCATATACCTTCCTCCAGTATGAAAAACAATCATCACAACAACTCTCTGTTTCCTGTCACTTGGCTAATTTTGTATCCATGCTGCTAGTGTTCCTTTTATTCCATGGGCTCTAACTTTGCTGACAAACCTGTTGTGTGGCACTTTTTGAAATGCCTTTTGGAAGTGCATGTACACCACATCAAAAGCATTACTCTCATCAACCCTCCCTGTTACTGTCATGAAGACCCCACCTACCAAGAATGAGGCATATTAAATTTCATCATATGAAACATTAATTTTTAACTGTTGCTGGACTGAAGAGATGAATTGTTTAAAGAGATCAGCAGTGGCTAGAAAAATTTGCATACTAAGAAACAGTTGCCTGGAGAGACAATAGAACCTGATCCAATTAACCCAAATGGATTTTGATCACCAGACATTGAATGTAGAACAAGCCAGTATTCCATTCCTCCCCCCACCACAACCCCACTACAGGTGTCTACTACGATGAAAGGAATCCACAAAAACACAGGGGAGTTTGTTAAAAAAAACAGCTAGTCACATTACTAACCTGCTGGCCCAGGTTTGGTTTTGAACTACTCAGAACAGTTTGGGTTAGACTGCAACTGAACTTGAAGAAAGAGCCTCTCTCCTGTCTGGCTATCTCTCTCTGTCATGAATTTCCAGATCCACTGAAGACACTTAAACCTCAAGAGAGAAAATTCCTACATTGAAACAAATTTGGAAGTGTCCACTGGATCCCAACAAACTGCAAGATTTAACTGTAATCAAAGACTCAGCATCGAACCTAAAGGACAGTAAATAAACCCCAGCAATTGCTTCAAACTTTTCCCCTTTATTCTTTCTACTTTTCTGTCTCTATCTGCGTGTGTGTTTATCGCTTTTGCATGCTAATGTGGTCGCGTCGTGTATTCATAGTAGTTTTAACTGAATTTGAGTTTTAAGGTTAATAAACTTACACCTTTCTTGTTTGAATCTAAAAAAACCTGTCTGGTTGATTTCTTTGCCTTACAATTGGAGAGCAGTGAACAAGGATTCATTGGGAATGAGCTAAAAACATGGTGTTTAAAAATTAAACCCTGTTACGGTCAAACCAGGCAAAGGCTGAGAGGGAACCCCTAGACCCCTTTCTCACTTGGTCGTAACAGTTACCTTATTAAAAAACTAAAGCAATTTGGTTAAACACAATTTGCCCTTAACAAACCCATGCTGGCCTTCCTTAATTAATCCTCATTTGTTCAAGTGACTATTAATTTTGTCCCATATTATCATTTCCAGTTTTCCCAGCACTAAGGTTAAACTGACTGGCTTCTGGTTGCTGGGCTTATCCTTCCACTCTTTTTTGAACAAGGTTGTAACATTTGTAATTCTCCAGTCCTTTGGCACCACACCTGTATCTAAGCAGGATTGGAAGATTACGACCAGTTCCTCCGCAATTTTCACCTTTACTTCCCTAAGTATCCTTAGATGCATCTCATCCAGCCCTGGTGAGTTAGCAACGTTAAGTACAACCAGCACACATAATACCTCCTCCTTTTCAATTTTTTAGCCTACCCAATGTCTTTACCTCTTTTTTCAGCATGACTTGGGCAGCTTCTTATTTCTTGATAAAAACAGATACAAGGTAGTCATTTAGTACCTCTGCCATGCCCCCTGCCTCCATGTGTAAATCTCCTTTTTGGTCCCTAACCGGCCCCACTCCTCCTTTTATCACCTATCTACTATTTATATGCATTTAGAAGACCTTTATATTCCCTTTTATGTTAGCTGCCAGTCTCTTCTCATACTCTCTCTTTGCTTGTCTTATCTGTTTTATCACTTCCCCTCTGAACCTTCTATGTTCAGCCTGGTTCTCAATTGTATTATCCACCTGACATCTATCATATGCACTCTTTTTCTGCTTTATATTAATCTTTGATCTTTTTTGTCATCCAGGGAGCTCTGGATTTGTTTGCCCTACCTTTCTCCCTCATGGGAATGTATCTTGGCTGTACCTGAACTATCTCCTTTTTAAAGGCAGCCCATTGTTCAGTTACAATTTTGCCTGTGAATCTTTGATTCCAATTTACCTGGGCCAAATCCATTTTCACTCCATTGAAATTGACCCTCCCCAATTAATTATCTTTATTCCAGGTTGCTCCTTGTCCTTTTCCATAGCTAACCTAAACCTAATGATACTATGGTCACTGTCCCATAAATGTTCTCCTACTGTGGCTTGATTCACTTGACCCACATCATTCCCTTGAACCAGATACCTCCTTCTTCGATGGACTGGAAACATACTGATGTAGAAATTTCTCCCGAATACATGCTAGAAACTCTTGCTGCTCTCTGTTCTTTACACTATTTCTATCCCAGTCTAAAATAGGATAATTAAAGTCCCTCTTTATAATTACTCTATGATCCTTGCACCTCTCTGTAATTTCCTTGCAAATTTGTTCCTCTACATCCTTTCCACTAGTTGGTGGCCTATAGAATACCCCCAGCAATGTAATGGTACCTCCACTGTTTCTTAACTCTGATCAAGTAGATTTTGAAACATTGTGTAAGGTGGATAGCCTGGAGCCTTCCTGCCCCTCCTTCCTCACCCCCTTGCCCCTAATGCCCAGGGTTCTGCCTCTGCTCCGGCAGATGCTGTTCTTCATCACTGGTCAGAACAAGCTTGGAGAACTTTCCATTTCCTCCTATGCCCTTCTTTCATTGGCATTGGACTGTGGGGTCTACCTGAACACTGCCCTATGCCACCCCACCACCCTCCACAACAATCCCACCCTTATGAAGAGTGCAAAGATATGAAGGATATTTCTTATCACTGAGCACAGTTTCTTGCCTGTGAATCAGGGCCAGCTCTTAGCCTTCCCTCTTCAATGTTGTCTTTTGCCTCTGTCCAGCCATTGCAGATTGCTCCCCGCTCTGTCACCACCACCTCCTCCATGTTCTGGTTCTGATGGCAAGTAGAACTTGACCCTTAAAACAAAAATCTAAGTACGTCCCTTAAACAAGCTCATTAATGGCCTTAAGTGGCCATCTAAGCAGTGTGGGTGGCTTGCCTCTTTCGGCTCCCGTCAGCGCCTTTCAAAATCTGAACGTGCCAGTCTCACGTGGGGAAACCAACACACCACCCTGGGGGGTGAGTTTATGCGGTCGTCCGCCCCTGAACCCTCCATCTCAGATTATCCAAAATCCTGCATGCACAATATATTTGAACCATTATTTAATATTCTATATTAATGACTTAGATGAAGAGACAGAGTAATGTTTCTAAGTTTTCTGATAGTACAAAGGTAAGTGGAAATGCAAGCTGTGAGGAGGACACAGAGAGGCTGCAAAGAGATATAGACAGGTTAAGTGAATGGGTAACAAGGTGGCAGATGGAGTATAATGTGGGGAAGTGTGAAGTTATTCACTTTGGTCGCAAGAATAGAAGAGCAGAATATTTTTTTAAAAGGTGTAAAACTTGTAAGTGTTGATGTTCAAAGGGGCTTGGGTGTGCTCATACAAGGAACACAGAAAATTAGCATGCAGGTACAGCAAGCTATTAGGAAGGCAAATGCTATGTTGTCCATTATTGCAAGGGAATTAGAGTACAAAAATAAAGAAGTCTTGCTGCAGTTGTACAGGACTTTGGTGAGACCACATTTGGAATACTGGGTGGAATTTTCTGAGGTTGTTTGGAATGGGAATGGAGGTGTGGATGGGTGACCATGGAATAGCATCAGATGCGTTGGCCCGGAAATCTGATGTGACGTCGGTTCCAAATTTAGGCAGCGGCTGGAAAGCTCCAAGGCCCCGATGTGACGGGACTGCATATGAATTGCTGAACAGATAGTTATAATACATTAACATGCCATTGATCACAGTTCTTGGAATTAAGTGAATGGTGGGCGGCCCTCACATGTCTTTCGATCCCCGTTGAAAGGTGGAGGCACTAAGGTGAGGTCTTAGAGCTGCAACGGGAAGGCACCCAGGAAGAGCACTGGATATGGAAGAGGGGGGAGTGGAGGCCATTATCGGCCTGCAGTGCTGAGTTCTCTGTATGGGTGGGCTTGTTCTCAGGTGGCAATACCGGGTGGGCTTGTTTTCAGGTGGCAGTACAGGATGGGCTTGGCATTGGGTGGCAGTACCAGGTGGACTTGGTCTCGGGTGAGAGAACCAGGTGGCCATAATAATGGGTGCTGGGCTGGCTCTCAGCAAGGGTGGGCAATGAAGGCCATTAGCGCATAAGCCAAGGGGAATAGCAAAGACAAAGATGCCAAGGCCAGTTTGTCTTTGCAAGGACAGCACTCTGGAGGCCTACTCATCAGCTGGCATGGGTCTCATACATCCTATCTTTTTGGACACCCGTGGCGTGATGCAGTGCCTCCAACAGAGGGAGGGACAGGAGGCAGATGTGCCTGCCCATGAAGCTCCACGACGAGATCAGAAGCAGCCGGCCATGCCAGAGCATATTTTGGACTCGACTCAGCTACCTGCAAATGTCCAAGCGCCATAGTCAATGAAGACTGCGGCTCTCCAGGGAGGCTGTTACTGACTTATATGCCATGCTATAGGACACATTGTGATCTATGGGCCCATGGCCCTGAAGATCAACGTGGCACGCAACATTTGTGCATCTGGATCTTTCCAGGGATCCACCGGGGTCATCGTGGGCTCTCTCAGGTGGCAGCCCAATGCTGCATCAAGGAGGTGACCAATGCCCTGCTCAAGAGGGCTGGCAACTATAGCTGCAACCGGACCAAAGCTAACAGTCAGGCAGAGAGAGCCATCGGCTTCAGTGCCGTCACTGGATTCCCCCAGGTGCAAGGTATGATAGTTTGCTCATGTGTAGTCATCAAGGCTCCAATGGACATGCCAGCCACCTTCATCAACAGGAAGGGCTTTCATTCCATCAACATGCAACTGGTCTGTGACCACCAAAAGCATTTCCTGCAGGTGTGTACCCACTTCCCGGGAAGCAGCCATGATGCCTACATGCTTTGACGGTACCAGGTACCACAGCTTTTCATGCCCCTGCTCACCTTCAGGGATGGATTCTCGTGGACAAGGCCTACCCATTGAAGACATGGTTACTGATGCCTGTTCAACAAGGTATAACAGTGCTTTCTATTTGACTGTAGTCTGGAGGGACTTCAACAGTGCATCCTATGGAAAAGTGTAGAATCGCTGACAGCAGCTTCTGGCATTTAACTGCATATATGCAGAATCCAGAAGTTGCTGTCAGTTTCAGAGGAGTAATGACAGTGAATGCTAATAGTTTCACTGTTATTACTACTGCAAAATCCGGGCCAATGTGTTGTACGTTCAGGTTGAGTAGTGCTGAACAAGCCAATTAAGATACTAGTATTGACTCCAAGATATAATTGTATTTCACAAGGAAATACGGAACAGGCATTTGCAGGATTTCAAAGTAGTAAGGAAGACTGTTATGAAGGTCACAGCACCAGTTCATGGAGTTTATTTTCTAACACGGTTACAATTGTTCACACAGTGATTTGAGGAAACAGATGCATAATTGTGTACATGTATTGATATAGCTTGATGAATGATGGTACAGTTACTTCACTCTATGGGTTGCCAAGCTATCATGTTTATTAGATCCTCACTGTTGTTTCCTGTCCTATGCAGGTAGTTGACCAAATAGACCATCTTACCTGTGACCTACAGCTGGAGGAGGAAATGACCGACAGCTCCAAGACTGACACCATAAATAGCACCTCCAGTAGTACAACTGCCTCAAGCCTGGATAAGGGCAAAGTGCACTCAGTTAGATCAATTTGCAAGACAACAGTGACTTCATCAGCTATCCTAACTGTGCTAAAGAAGGCCAATCCCCCACCTCCACCTCCACGATTAACACCCGTCCGATGTGAGGAGCCCCGCAGACTCTCTTACTGCGTTAACCCTCTAAAGACCAATGGGGCCTTGCTTCGCAATGGTGAATTATTGTGTAAGACAGATAAAATGCCAAATGGAGATGTGTACTGTCTCCCTGGTAGCAATCCAGAAAAAATGCGCAAACAGCCACTGGTGCCCAAAGTTGATAAAGATAAATGTCCACAGGTTACACGCGAAAGAGTTCGATTTAATGAGGAAGTTCAGTACCATGGCTACTGTCCGGATTGTGATGTTCAATATGACATGAGAAACAAGGATGTGCACTTGCATGGTGACTTGAGCAATGCAAAAGGAAAGCCACCTCACCAGTGTCCTCCTTTTGAAAATGGAGGATCAGGCAGTAACTTTAGTAATAATTTTCCAACCATAAAAGCTAAAATCACACCTCCACAGACTACTCCAAAACCTCAAAAAACTATTCTGAGGAAGACAACAACAACAACAGTTTGATGCAAGGATCTTGTAAACTCTTTTGTATCCTAATGAATTGAGCACTTTCTATTCGAGCAATAAAGAGCCAAAACACATTATACCCAGTGTTCTCCAGTGAAGTGACACAGAAAAAGTCATGGTAAGTGTATTTATTTCCTCTTTCAAACTTTTCAGTTGTTTGTGCCAGTAGTGTTGCAGTTGAGTAGCATATTATACATTCTGTGATTCTGTGATACATAGTGCAGTATATTGGTTGTATGACAACTATAAATATCAGTATATTGAAGCTGCAGCATACCTCTCTGTTAGCTCTCACAGATCATTAGAAAAAATCATGTAACAATATTCATCCTAAGCATAACTACCCCTTTTGTGATAGCTGCAGTAATTCTCCTTGCAACACTTAGTTAACATTCTTTACTACCAACATCAAGTCATGTCTATTAATAATTAAGTCAAACTAACTTTGGGCTGGTTTACTCCTGATTCTACAATAACATCGAAATCACCACAGAATACGGTGATACAAAAACAGATGAAGAATTCACTCTGCTGTATAAGTCACTTCCTATTTTTATAGCAGTTTGCTCAGTTAAAAACACTAAGCTACACTTTTTTTGTAAGTCACGCCCCTATAATTTAAAGATATGAAAATGTAATTACATACCACTATGCTCTGACAGATTAAAATGCATTTACTAAAAATACTGTACAGCAATATTGAGATGATGGAGCCCATGATATTTAATGAACCTAAATTGAAGGACTTGTATTAAATTCTTACACTGCAATACTTATATAAACAGAGAATTCTGTTTGCCACTGTACAAGATTCTCACAGTGCTAATAATGGAAGCAGAATGTAAATAGTCTTTTGGATCCATTTTCCATGAGGGCGATATATCAGAAAGAAAAAGAATGGATTTTGACTTATGAAATTTCTTGTATGAGCACACAGCACTCAGTGTTCTGCTTTTTACCATTTGCACTGTTTTTGTTTAGGTTGTTGTACAGCTATTCATGGGAAACACACTGTAGTCTGTTGGATAATACCTTGTGTAACTGCTCTTTGTGCCTTTTTAAACTTGGCATCTATATTAGCTCTGAGTCAAATGTACTGAAAATGAGATCAATCCACCCTATTCACTTAAGGGACCAGTTTACTGTAAAGACATCATGATCAAAGTGTCCTACACAAAACATAATACAGTAAATAAAATATTTTTAGAATTATTATGTCAAACATATGGAATCTGTGTAACTCTTTAACCAATACCGTACTAGATTAAAGTTTGAATAGGTTGTCCTGCAGATAGCATTAACTTCCATTTCTGTACAATGCTCTTTTTTTGTTTTTAACTTCACAAATGTGCAATGTTTTATGAATAATTCAATGCAACCGGTTTAGCCATTCATTGCTAGATCTGGCTGAACCACAAAAAACTTTATTAGGTCCTGCTCTCCTCAGCCAAAATTGCTCCCTGTTCCAGAAATGCAAAGATAGCCCCGGCTTCTCTTCACTATTACAAGCCTCCAAAAACCCTCTCCCTTGCCTCTTCCACCACCACTTCTAGAATAAGTGGAAGGAGCTCATATCCTACTTTGTCACTAAGCTTGAGACCATCTGATAAGCTGCCTGTCTTGCTTCCTTCTCTTCCTTTAACCCGCCAAGCCAAACTTCCTCTAAAGCTCCCCCTTGCTCTAGTCCTAAACTCACATCTTTCTCTAGTTTCTCTCCTATCTCCCCTCATGCTAACTCTGTGCTCATCTTGTCCACAAGACCCATCTCCTGCTTCCTTGAACCTATTCCCACTAGATTGCTGACTACCCAAATTCCCTTCCTAGCCCCCCTGTTATCTGCTATTATTAATGATTCCCTCTGTTCAAGTATTGTCTCCCTCCCTACAAATCTGTCATCATCACCACACCTCCTCAAAAAACCCATCCTTGACCTTTCTATCTTTGCAAGCAACCACCTCATGTCTAATCTCCCTTTCCTCTCCAAAATCTTTGAACATGTTGTCACCTCCTAAATCCTTGCCCACATTTCCCATAACTCTCATGTTTGAACCCAGTGCTACAGCACTGACAGGGCCTTTATCAAAGTCACAAATTACATCCTGTGTGACTGTGATCATGGTAGCTATTCCTCCTCATCCTTCTTGGCGTGTCTGCAAACTTTGACATGGTTGACTGCACCATCCTCCTCCAACGTCTGTCCACCGTCATCCAGCTTGCCTCACCTGGTTCCATTCTTTATCTAATCACAGAATTATCTGCAATGGCTTCTCTTCCTGCTCCATCACCATTGTGGAGTCCCCCAAGGGCTTATCCTTAAACCCCTTCTATTTATCTTCTACATGGTGCCCCTAGGCGACATCAGCTGACTACACAATGTCAAGTTGCACATGTACGCTTATGACACCCAACTCTACCTCATCACCACCTCTTTTGACCCTTGCACTGCCTCTGATTTGTCACACTGCTTGTCCATCATCTAGTTCTGGATGGGCAGAGATTTCCTCCAACTAAGTATTGGGAAGACCAAGGCCATTATCTTTGATTGCCACTACAAACTCTGTTGCCTAGACACCGACTCCATCCCTCTCCCTGGTCACTGTTTGAAGCTGAACCAGATCATTCACAACCATGGTATCCTATTTGACCCGAAGATGAGCTTCCAGCCACATAACCGCTCCATCACTAAGACCGCATACTTCCAACTCTGTAATGTTGCCCCTCTCCACCTCTGTTTCAGGTGGAGGCACTGTGGTATACAGTCGGGAGGGCTTGGCCTGAGAATCCTCAACATTGACTCCGGACCCCATAAAGTCTCATGGCATCAGGTCAAACATGGGCAAAAAAACCACCTGCTAGTTACCACCTACTGCCCTCCCTCAGCTGATGAATCAGTACTCTTCCATGTTGAACACTACTTGGAAGAGGCACTGAGGGTAGCAAAGGCACAAAATATACTCTGGGTGGAGAATTTCAATGTCCATCACCAAGAGGGGCTTGGTAGCACCACTACTGACCGAGCTGGTCAAATCCTGAAGGACATATCTGTGGCAAGTGGTGAGAGAACCAACAAGAGGGAAAGACCTACTTGACTTCATCCTCACCAACCTATCTGTCACAGATGCATCTGTCCATGGTAGGATTGATCACCGTACAATCCTTGTGGAGACAAAGTCCCATCATCCCACTAAGGATGCCCACTTATCACTACCACTGTACTAAAAAGGATAGATTCAGAACAGATCTGGTAGCTCAAAACTGGGCATCCATGAGGTGCTGTGGGCCATTAGCAGCAGCAGAATTATATTCAACCACAATCTGTAATCTCATGGCCCAGCATATCCCTCAGTCTACCATTACCATCAAGCCAGGGGATCAACATTGGTTCAATGAGGAGTACAGGAGAGCATGCCATGAGCAGCACCAGGCATACCTAAAAATGAGGTGGCAACCTTGTGTTCATGCCAAACAGTACAAACAACATGCTTTCGACAGTGCTAAGTAATCCTAACATGAACGGATCAGATCAAAGCTCTGCAGCCCTGCTACATTCAGTCGTGAATGGTGATGGACAATTAAACAATTAACCAGAGGAGGAGGAGGCTCCACAAACATCCCCATCCTCAATGATGAGAAAGCCCAACACGTCAGTGAAAATGACAAGGCTGAAGCATTTGCAATCATCTTCAGCTAGACGTGCCGAGTTGATGATCCATCTTGGCCTCCTCCTGAGGTCCCCAGCATCACAAATGCCAGCCAATTCCATTTGTGGCATCAAGAAACAGCTGAAGACACTTGTTACAATAAGATGAGGAGGGGTCTAAGTGCTTCCCTCTTTTCCCTTTCCTTGTTTGACCGCAACAGGTTTATTCTTTTTGAAGTGGATATACTTGCCAATTCAGTGAGTGTTTAACTTTTTACGTGCCATGATCATAAAAATAACCAATCAGATAGGTTTTCTCAAGTTTGGCAAAGGAAGAGGTTAACTTTATAGAATTTAAACCAAACTAAGTAAAAATAATAAAATATGCTCCACCTTTCACTCTCTCACACGTATACATACACATACAAATACGTTACAGAGTGGGGAAGGATAAATTGGTTGAATTAGAGTCCAGAGAAATAAAAGGGGTATACAGTCTGTGGAGGTTGTTGACACGACTGGCTTCAGGCTGAATTTGGTGGTCGCATGACTTTCCTTTGGTGATCCTGAGGCTTCCGGTTTGAAGATGTGGGCGCTGATTCGGTGGTTCTCTGGGAGGCAGCAATGCAGCTGATTCCTTCAAGAGGGTCTTTGTTCTTTTCAGGAGCTTCTCTACTCTCAGTAGCTTTCCTCTCAGGCTTAAGTAATTAAGCACAGTGGGTGTCGACTGGTGAACAGATTAACACAATCAAACACGGATCAATTAAACCATTGAACACTACAGTCTGCAGCAGGGAATATGCCTCGGTGCACACGGTCAGTAGGCAAAGTTCGAACCTTGCAAAGTTTGAGTGGTTCATCTCCACCAGTTTAATATTCAGATTTCCAGCCGGTGGATTAAAAAATCATCATGTGACTTAGTACGTTTTGGTGACACACTGGATATGGCAAAGGCTATGGACCCTGGCATCATCCCAGCTGTAGTATTGAAGACTTATGCTCCAGAACAAGCCGCGCCTCTAGCCAAGCTGTTCCAGTACAGCTACAACACTGGCACCTACCTAACTATGTGGAAAATTGCCCAGTTGTGTCCTGTCCACAAAAGGCAGGACAAATCCAATCCAGCCAATTACCACCCCATCAGTCTGCTCTCAATCATCAGCAAAGTGATGGAAGGTGTCATTGATAGTGCTCTCAAGTAACACCTACTCAGCAACAACCTGCTCACTGCTACTCAGCTTGGGTTCCGCTAGGGACACTCGGCTCCAGAGCTCATGGCAGCCTTGGTTCAGACATAGACAAAAGAGACAAATTCCTGAGGAGAGCGGAGAGTGACTGACCTTGACATCAAGGCAGCAATGGAAATTAGGGGGAAAACTCCCCACTGATTGTCATCATAGCTAGCAAAAAGATAGATGGTTGTGGTTGTTGGAGGCCAATCATCTCAGCCCTAGGACATTGCTGCAGGAGTTCCTCAGGGCAGTATCCTGGGCCCAACTATCTTCAGCTGCTTCATCAATGACCTTCCCTCCATCATAAGGTCTGAAGTGGAGATGTTCGCTGATGATTCCATAGCATTGAGTTCAATTCGCAATTCCTCAGGTACTGAAGCAATCTGTGTCCACATGCAGCAAGACCTCAATAACATTCAAGCTTGGGCAGAGTGACAAGTTACATTCGCGCTACACATGTGCCAGGCAATAACCACCTCCAACGAGAGAGAATCTAACCATCTCCCTTGATGTTCAATGGTATTACCATTGCTGAATCCCCATCCATGAATATCCTGACAGTTACCATTGACCAGAAACTGAACTGGGCCAGCCTTATAAATGCTATGGCTACAAGAACAGGTGAGAGGCTGGGAATTCTGTGGTGAGTAACTCACCTCCTGACTCCCCAAAGCCTGTCCACCATCTACAAAGCACAAGTCAGGAGTCTGACGGAATATTCTCCAATTGCCTGGATGGATGCAGCTCCAACAACATTCAAGAAGTTTAATACCATCCAGGATAAAACATCCCGCCTGATCGGCACCTCATCCACCACCTTAAACATTCAGTCCCTCCACCACTGGTGCACAGTGGCAGCAGTGTGTACCATCTACAAGATGCGCTGTAGCAACTCGTTAAGTCTCCTTTGACAGCACCTTCCAAACCCTCAAACTCTGCCACCTAGAAGGACAAGGGCAGCAGATGGATGGGAACACCACCACCTGCGAGTTCCCATCCAAGTCACACACCATCCTGACTTGGCATTGTGTAGCCGTTCCTTCACTGTCACTGGGTCAAAACCTGGGAGTCCCTTTTTAATAGCACTGTGGGTGTGCCTACACTGCATGGACTGCAACAGATCAAGAAGGTGGCTCACCACCACCTTATCAAGGGCGATTAGGAATGGGCAACAAATGCTTTGGCCTTGTCAGCAACTGTCACATCCAATGAACGAATAGAAAAAAAACTGAGAAATTTAACTAAATAGTAATTGAAAATTAATCTAACCTCTTGGTGGCACTGGAGTTTCTACTCAGTGACTATGGACGGTAGTCTCGCCCATCTCCTGGCTAGTCCTCATCCATTAGTTCAGAAACCTCTTCAAAGAATTACAATAGGTTTATTGTACATGAGCCATTGGCTTATAAAATCATGCTGGAAGCTCTTTATTGTATCTGTGTTCTCAGATGATCATTGATAGAACCTTGTACAATACCTTCAAACATTTTCACCAATAAAGTTATCTATGTTACGTAGAATTAAAGCACAGAAATAGGTATTTCAGCCCAACTAGTCTGGTGTTTTGACTTCACACGAATCTCCTCATATCCCATCTATGTCATCTCAGACTTTGAACATGAATCCCTTTCTTTTCCCTTTTCTTTCAAGTACTCGTCTAGTTTCCTTTTGGAAGTATCTAAGCTATTTTTCTCAATCATTTCCTGTGGTAGCAAGTTCGACATTCTAACCAATCTCTGAGTAGAGAAATTTCTCCTTATTTCCCTACTGGATTTATTAGTAAGTATCTTGTATTTATGGCCCCTAATTTTGGATTCTCACACAAGTGAAAACATTCTTTCTACTTCTACCCTTTCCATCCCATTTAAAATGTTACAGACCTCTATCAGGTCACCTCTAGATTTTCTCTTTTCTAAAGAACAAAGCGTCAACCTGTTCAATTGTTCTGATAGCTGTATTCTCTCAGTTCTGGCACCATTCTTGTAAATCTTCTTTGCATTTTCTCTGGTGCTTCAATGTCCTTTACATAGTATGGAGTCCAGAACTATGTGCTGTACTCCAAGTGTAGCCTGACCAGGGTCCTATACAAGTTAAACATAACTTCATTATTTTTGAATTCTATATTTGTAGAAATAAATCCTGGTGCTTTGTTAGTATTTTGAATTTCTTTGCTGACCTGCGATGTTGCTTTTAATGATTTGCTCACCTGTATCCCTCGATCCCTTTGCCCTTCTACCCGATGCACATTCTTATTTTCTAAGGTGTAGGTGAAGATTCTACTTTTTCTACCAAAGTGCATCAACCTCATATTTTTCAATGCTCAAGTTTATTTGTTACTTCACTACCCAGTCTGCAAGTTTCCTAATGTCGTCTTATATTATGTTGCATAATTCCTCAGTTTTTCCTATACCCCCTCCCTCCCCATTTTGGCATCATCTGCAAATTTTGATATTGAGTTACTTGTTCCTAATTCCAAATCAGCAATGCAAATTATGAATCACAGTGGTCGCAGCACTGATCCTTGTGGAACACTACTTTCTACTTTCCACCAATTGGAATAATTACCCTTTACACCGACTCTCTACTTTTTATTTTTCAGCCAATTTATCACCTGACTCCACATACCTTAACCATTGTCACAAGCCTACCAAGTGGTACCTTATTGAAGGCCTTTTGAAAATCCAAGTATATGACATATACTTGTTTACTCTTTCCATTACCTCTTCAAAGAATTTTATCAGGTTTGTTCAGCATGATTCAGCCTTTTCCATTTCATGCTGACTATTATATTTTCTGGGCGCGATTGCACCTCTATAGTGCCACTGGAGGCCGAGTGTTGTTTTGTTGGGGCATGCTTCTAGAGAAGGGCATCCATGTGGGCATCCCCAGCTTGCGCTAGAAGGCTGTAAAGGAGCTCTATCCTGACATCATACAGCCTACCCGGGTGATGCAATGTCGGATACCTAATTTGGACCACATAGGTCCAGGCAATGAATTTATGCCTCACTCTGCAAACAAGCAACAAGCTGCAAGATGGGCTGTGCAATAGCGCTATTTAAAGGACTATGCACCCAAATTTCAGGTAAGGTAATTTTTAAGAACTTCTGCTATTTGAATTGTCTGGAAGTCCCCTGGAGTGTTTTTGGAAGTGTTGTGGTGAGTTCTTGGATTTCCCAGGGAATGTTGCTGCATCCTCACAGCGAAGGAAGAGGAGTAGGTGAGCTGGCCACACAA
The DNA here is from genome assembly GCF_036365525.1 of Heterodontus francisci. Classification (NCBI taxonomy): domain Eukaryota; kingdom Metazoa; phylum Chordata; class Chondrichthyes; order Heterodontiformes; family Heterodontidae; genus Heterodontus; species Heterodontus francisci. Next base: position 97,348,922 of record NC_090374.1, read on the forward strand.
TGGCTGCAACAGGCAATCGGACAGCAGCAGCATTGCTTTTGGGTCTCCAACGTGACAGGGAGATGGAGCAAAGGCTGTGGATGGGGGTGAAGCTCTGCACGGTTCCCTGTGCCAAGTTGGAGCCAGACTCCTCAATGCTCCTTGACAGTGATAGGAGGCTGTCTGATGGGCCAGCCAATGCACTCAGCATCTTGGTTTGCATGCCTCTAGCGCTTTCCTATATGCCACCCATCAAGTTCCTCATCTGAGTCATCTGTTGCAGTACTCATCCATGACCTCACCCTCTGGTGAGCTTGCAAACAAACCATCTTTTACTCCTGTAATAAAAGCAAAATACTGCGGATGCTGGAAATCTGAAACAAAAACAAGAAATGCTGGATTCACTCAGCAGGTCTGGCAGCATCTGTGGAAAGAGAAGCAGAGTTAACGTTTCGGGTCAGTGATCTTTTACTCCTGGCCTGGCTGCATCCCATTATGCCTGGATGACTCACTTGCTGATCCCAGATTTATACATGCTTCCAAGGTATGTGCAGTGTCAGTATCTGAGTTGGTGGCTGCGAGTGTCAGATTAACTGATGGGGCCTCTTTATCAGTGCTGTGCTACTACCTCTCTTCCTTCTTGGGCTGCTGTGTCTGGGAAGGTAGCAGTTGTTGGGTGTCTGAAAACAGGAAATCAGAAGGAAAAGATTGGTTTGAGGGAAGGGCAGTGGAGTGGGAAGCAAAAGGCCCATGGTCACACCATCAACAGCTTACTCATGATAACAGGATGAGGGTGAGCTGGGAGTTGAGTTCGGTCATAAGCTAAGAACATACCATCATCCTCAATGTTCTTAGCGATATCAGATGCCACGAACTCCATTGCAGCTGCAGCCATTATGTTGAAAGCCATTGCCTCTGTAGGGCTTAGGAGATGCAAGTGTTCTTGTCCCCCTTCTGGTTCTGGTCTATTCCCTTCTATTGTGTGCCACCTTGTCCTGCAAGAGAGAGGGCAGGATGCCAGAGATTATGTTGCATTGTATGGTTGATGTGCATAATGTAGCTGACTAGCTAGAAGTATGTGGAGGCAACGAGAGGTGGGTGTGAGCTTAATAGTATTGGTAGTTGTGTAAGGGTGAGGTAGAGCATCTGAATGTTAGGCATGAGTCCTGAGTGCCAGGGCGTACGGGTGGGTAAATGATGGGGATGTGGTCTATTGAGCAGCATGAGAGGTTGATGGTCTGATGGGTAGGAAATGTCACGTGAAGATGCATTCACTGACCTCACATAAGGTCATTAGACCTCTTGCATCACTGATGCCAGGTCCTCAGGTCCAGACGCCAGGAGCTGACCTTTCTCGCCACTGCTCCCATTCCCTTCTGAGGGTGGTCCTTGAGGACCTCCCGCCCACCTCCATTGTTCATGCCTCCAGTGCTGCATCTGCTACCCTGGAACATACCATCAACCCTAGTATTCCATTTCCAATGCTTTAAATTGCAATACTTAATCCTTATATTTATATTGCACCTTTAACACAATAAAGCATCCCAGGAGCATTGTAAAACAAAATATAACGCCAAGCCACATAGGAGATATTAGGTCAGATGACCAAAAGCTTGGTCAAGGAGTTGGTTTTAAGGAGTGTCTGAAAGGAGGAAAGCGAGGTAGCGAGGCACAGATGTGTAGGAAGGAAATTCCAGACCCTAAGGCCTAGGCAACTGAAGGTGTGGCCACAAATGGTGGAACAATTAAAATTGGGGATGGGATACTTAAGATGCCAGAAGTAGATAAGCCCAAATATCTCACAGGGCTGGAGGGCATTACAGAGATAGGGATGGGTGAGGCCATAGAGGGATTTGGAAACAAGGATGAAAATTTTCAAATGAAAACTTTGCTTAACCGGGGCCAATGTAGGTCAACGAGCACAGGGTTGATAGGTGAATGGGACTTGGTGCAAGTTAAGACATGGACAATAGAGTTTTGGATGATCTCAACTTTACAATGGGTAGAATGTAGGAGACCAGCCAGGAGCACATTGGAATAGTCAAGTCTACAGGTAACGAAGGCATGAATGTGGGCTTCAGCTGCAGATTAGCTGAGACAGGCCCAAGTTGGACAAGTTACAGAGATGGAAATAGGTGGTCTTAGTGATGATGCAAATATGTGATCGGAAGCTCATCCTGGGGTCAAATATGACAGCAAGGTTGTGAACAGACTGGTTTTGTCTCAGACTTTTGCGAGGGAGTGGAATGGAGTTGGTAGCTAAGGAATGGAGTTTGGAGCATGGACCGAAAACTGTGGCTTTAGTCTCCCCAATATTTAATTGGAGGATATTTCTGCTCATCCAGTACTGGATGCAGCAACATTATTCAGTGCAGCTTCCCTTTAAGAGGGACAGACTGCCTTTACGAAGAGCAGGCTGGCTGCACCATGTGCTGTTAGCATAATGTTTTTTGGTTGAGCGCAGAGGCAGCCGGCAGTGAGGAACCTGCTTGGCCCCACATTACAATTATGGTAATGAGGTGATGGCACCAAATCTATGTGCTTCCCACCTCCAATGGAACCAGCACAGGCCAGGTGTAACCCCCGTGCCCAAAAAAAGGGGCAGACACATTTTTATCCCTCTGTCTCTTGATGCTCTTCTCTCACTGCTTTTAGTATATATTCCAGTGTTTCTCCTGTCACTGACATTAAGCTGACTGGTCTATAGTTCACAGGTTTTGTTCTGTCTCCCTTTTTATACATAGGAACAACATTAGCAGTCCACCAGTCCTCTGGCACTATCCTCTGTTCTGTTGTTAAAGTGAAATATACTTTACTTTGAAATAGTCTATTTTAAATGATCTTGTAAACCTTATAGTGAAAGAAAAATATTCCAGTATCTATTCAATTCAGTACACCTCTGAGAATTCAGCAGAACTAATCAGTTATTATAAGAAACAGTTATTATAATTACATCCTACTGTCAGTTGTAACAACATTTTAAACATATTTGCATGTAATGGTCCCTTTAAAGCCATTTTCAGATGAAGGGAAATTCGAGGAGGAGGAAGCATTTAGCATGTCAATCATGCATCCAGATGACAGTGCAAAGAAAGATGCAGTTATAATTCCTCAATTGCTTTAGCTTGGTTAAATTTTTTGATCTAAAACCAAAATTTTAATTCTAAATAGTTTGTAAAGCAGCTGAATGCTCAGCAAACAGGTGTCCACTGGCTCAATGGCAAAATGCATCACATGGTGTTGTACTAAATCATTAAGATCAGGAAGGTTTCTTTTTGGTTCTTGAGTCAGTGCTATGTGTGTTTAACTAACTTAAGCTGCTTTGGTAACCAGCAATGACAAAGGAATGACAATATACATCCAAGTCAGGATGGGGTGTGACTTGAGGGGAACTTGAAAGGAATAATGTTCCCATGATATGGCTGACCTCATCTATCTCAGTGGTAGAGGTCAATAGGGAGAGTGGTACTGTCTAACAAGCTTCTGCATCCTATAGATCATAGCTACTGCAAGCACTGTGATGAATGCCACATCCATTTTCAGGGTTGCCGATTAAGCAAACTGCTTTCTGCTGCATGGTGTTGAGCTTCTTGCGTGTTCTGGCAGTTGCAGCCACCCAAATAAATTGTGCATATTCACCACATTCCTGACTAAGGCCTTGTAGATAGTGGAAAGGATTTGAGGGGCCAGGAAGTGAGCCACTCATGGCAGAATTACTAGCCTTTGCCCTGTTCTTATAGTCACAGTGTTAATATGGTAGGTCCAGTTAAACTCAGTTGTGACCCCCAAGTGGAACTCAGCAATGCTGGTGCAATTGAAAGTCAGGGGAGATGATTTGACTTTATTGTGTTTGAGATAGTCATTGCCAGGCACTTGTAGGGTGCACTTGCTGCCTGCGCTTTTTCTAAGTCTGGATATTGCCTAGCCGGAATGGGTCGGAGGAGTTTAAGTGGACCTGAACACCCGGAAATCATCAGCCCAAAGCCTGAATCTATAATACAGAGAATGATATCAATAAAGCAGCTGAAAATAGGCCGAGGATGATGTCCTGAGGAACTCATGCAGCAATATCATCAGCTTCTAATGATTGATATCTGACAACCACACCCAACTTCCTTTGTGTGATGCCAACATTGGAAGATATTCCCTTTGATTCCCATTTACTTTATTTTACTGCAGCTCCTTGAGTCTACTCGCGTTCAGTTCTTGCATCCATGTCTGGTTGAAACCTGTGATGAGATCTGGAACTGAACAGTTCTGGCAGAAGCAAACTTGAAAAATAATTATTGTTGTGAAATATTGAGCATGGTATTGGTGAGTAGGTGTCACTTGAAACCACTATTGATGATCCCTCACCTGCCAAGAATGAGGCACATTAATTTTGATTTAAACTGTTACTGGAGTGAAGAAAGGACTTGTTAAACAGATCAGCCATGGCTGGAAAAGACATTTGCACATGAACAGACAGTGATTGGAAAAACAAAGAACCATTCCCTGATACATTCAATCCACAATGGACTTGATCACCAGGTATTGTGTGCAAGAGGAGCATTTCAGAGACTGCTATAATCCAAGCCGTGGTCAGACCAGTTAGTCACATGACTAAAATAAAAGCAAAATACTGCAGATGCTGGAAATCTGAAATAAAAACAAGAAATGCTGGAATCACTCAGCAGGTCTGGCAGCATCTGTGGAAAGAGAAGCAGAGTTAACGTTTCGGGTCAGTGACCCTTCTTCGGAATTGGCAAATATTATAAATGTCAAAGGTTATAAGCAAGTAAAGTGGGGGTGGGGCAAGAGATAACAAAAGAGAAGGTGTAGATTGGACAAGGCCACAGAATAGCTGACCAGAAGGTCATGATGAAAAGGCAAATAATATGTTAATGGTGTGTTGAAAGACAAAGCACTAGTACAGATAGGGTGTTAACAGACTGAAAAAAGCAGTTTGAACTCAAAGACTTTTTGCTCCTGGATTGAGAAGATCTCTCCTGTCTGCTCCTATCTCTTTCTCACAAGCCTCTGAATCCACTGAAAACACATGAACCCCAAGAGAGAAAGGTCTCCTACAGTGAACAAGACTTTGTTGGGCCCCAACGAAAAGCAAGATCTACCTACAATCAAGGACTCTACAGTGAGCTTGAAGAACTGTAACAAAAAATCTTCAGATATTGCCTCAAACCTTTCCACTTTATTTTTCTTCTGCTCTTTTCTGTCTCTATTTGTATGTGTGTATCGTGTATGCATGCTAGCGTGGGCGCGTCGAGTATCTGTAGGCATCAACCAAATTAGAGTTTAAGTTTAATTAATTTCAACTTTTCTTCTTTAAACCTAAGAAAGCCTGTTTGTGTTGGTTTCTTTGCCTTATAATTGGAAAGCGGTGAATAAGGATTCACCAAGAGGGAGCTAAAAACATGGTGTGTTTAAAAATTAAATTCTGTTACAGGAAGATCAGGTGAAGGCTGAAAAGGAACCCAAGACCTCTTTCTCACCTGGTCCTAACAGAAATTTAGGTGCTAGCATCCAGAATTGACCCACAGACAAACGGGAGAAATTAGAAGTGAGAAGCCAAATTGTTCCCAATCAAAAAACAGCAAGATTTCAATACAGGTTTTCTTGTGGTTGTGTGTGCTTGAATACGAACATGTCAGTAACTGAAGCTAGTAGCTCTCCAAGCCAGAGTGAAGTAACTTGGGATAAGTTAAAAGCACTGTCTATGGAGGAGTTGAGGAAAATGGCTGAGCAGTGTGGGATCACTGTACGTAGCAAGGCTAGGAAGTCTGAATTCTTAAGACTAGTCACCAACCATTTTTCCCTTGAATCTGAAGAAGCAGAAGCAGTGTTAGAAGTAGACCCAGACGGGTACTGCTAGCAAAGATACAATTGGAACAGGGGAAACTTGAATTATAAAACAGGGAAAGAAAAAGGGAGAGACAGGAAAAAGAGGTAGTAGAGGGAGAAAGAAAGAGCCTTCCAGAAGGAACGTGAAGACAAAGAGAGGGAGGAGAGAGAGAGAAAGAACCTTCCAGAAAGAATGTGAAGAGAGAGAGTTGAAGTGACTTGAGTTAACTAGTGAGCGACAGAATAACCCCAGTGAAAGCATGGCCAATATAGAGAAGTGTACTTCAGGGATGGGTACAAAATTGTTAAAACTAACTCAACTAATTCTAAGATTCAATGAGGAGGATGGAGAAGAATGTTTTGTGACCTTTGAGAAACTGGCAAGTTGGCTAAAATGGCCAGCTGAGACCTGATCTCTTTCACTGCAAAGCAAGCTAACTGGAAAAGCTCATGAGGTTTATCCCCTGTTGCCAGATGAGAGTTCATCAAATTATGAGTTGACAAAAAATGCTATCCTCGGGGCATATGAATTAGTACCCAAAACCTATTGCCAAAAGTTTAGAACCCTCAAGAAGCAAGCTAATCAAACTTATCTGGAGTTTGAAAGAAGTAAACAGCTGGCTTTTTACCAGTGGCTGAAGGTTCTTAAAGTACAGCTCAGCTATGAGAAACACAGAGAAGTAATTCTGTTAGAGGAATTTAAACACTCTTTCCCACTCTCCATAAAGATCCATGTAGAGGAGCAACGGGTCCAGAGAGCCTGGCAAGCAGCTGTTCTGGCCAATGACTTTGCTTTAATTTATAAGTTGGTTTCCCAGGGGATAACCTTTCCTAATCACCCCACAAATCTGAAAAGGACAAAGGGTGGGAAGGTAGCAGTCCTGGGTGAAAAAGAAAATCAGAAGACACAGGGGGCCCTCCTCTAGCCAAAAAAGAAGGTGCTCTGAACAGGAGCGAGACCCGGAGACCTGTGTGGTTCCATTGTAATAAAGCAGGGTATTTAAAAGCTGACTGCTGTAAACTAAAGGGAAAACCAGTAGGGTTAATCAGGAAACACCTGCTCAATGAAGACAGGAACCTGATGGAAAGTGCAGCAGAACAAGCTGTGACTTTAAATGCAGTAAGAGTGCAACCCAGGAAGCTTACAGTTGCAAGTGCAGGAAAATTCAATAGGATTCCTGAAGGTTATCAGGGTTTTGTGTTTGAAGGGAAAGTAACCCCATACCCCTTGAGTGGGCAAGCAAGCCCATAGTAATTGTCAGGGACACAGGGGCCACTAGATCCCTTTTACTGGTAAAAGGCCTGACCTTTCCCCCAGAGAGTGCAGTGAACACCAGAATGGTGGTGAATGGAATTGGAGGGCAGTGTATGCCTGTACCTGTACATTGGATGCACCGAGAGTACGACCTAGTTTCGGGAACGGTGACCTTAGGGATTGCCCTTGTTTGCATGTGGACGGTGTTGACATGCTCCTAAGTGATGATCTGGTGGGGGTGAAGGTGGTAGCCCCCCCACCAGTGGTGAAAGAATAACCGCAGGAGGTCAGAGAGACAGGGCCGTGGCAGGATACGGACCCCTACAGTTTCCCTGAATGTGTAGTGGGTCAGGCCATGATCAAACCAGCTCCCCAGAGGAGACTGAATTAGCACTGCAGGCAGATGACCAGGTCTGTCTGAGACTTTCTTTGGAAAGTTCGGAGACCCAGGGAATGAATTAAATGGATTTTCCCTAGCTGAGGCTCAGCGAGCCGACCCAGTATTGTGAGGATTAGCACAGGCTGCCCAGTCTGAAAGTGAAGCAGAGGGAGTCCCTGATTGCTACTATTTAAAGAATGAGGTACTGATGAGGAAATGGAGTTCTCCTCCCAGACCTGAGTGCAAGGAGTGGGCAGCAGTTAACCAGTTAGTGGTGCCGCAGAGGTACTGGAGAGAAATATTAAGAAGGGCTCACGAGACTACAGTGGCTGTACATGCCGGTATAGGGGAGGCAGTAGCGTAGTGGTATTATCACTGGACTAGTAACCCAAGACCCAGGGTATTGATCTGGGGACATGGGTTCGAATCCCACCACAGCAGAAGGTGGAATTTAAATTTAATTAATAAATCTGGAATTAAAAGCTAGTCTAATGATGGTCATGAAACCATTGTCGATTGTTGTAAAACCCCATCTGGTTCACTAATGTCCCTTAGGGAAGGAAATCAGCTGTCCTTACCTGGTCTGGCCTACATGTGACTCCAGACCCACAGCAATATGGTTAACTCTTACATGCCCTCTGAAATGGCCTAGCAAGCCATTCAGTTGTACCTAACCGCTACGAAGTCAATAAAAAGGAATGAAACCGGATGGACCATCTGGCATCGACCTAGGCACCGGAAATGACAACAGCAAACTCAGCCCTGTCGACCCTGCAAAGTCCTCCTTACTGGGGGCTTGTGCCAAAGTTGGGAGAGCTGTCCCACAGACCAGTTAAGCAACAGCCTGCCATAGTCATACTCACGAATCATACCTTACAGACAAATGTCCCAGACAATGCAATCACTATCCCTGGGTATGTCCTGTCCCACCAGCAGGACAGACCCAGCAGAGATGGTGGCACAGTAGTATACAATTGAGAGGGAGTTGCCCTGGGAGTCCTCAACATCGACTCCGGACCCCATGAAGTCTCATGGCATCAGGTCAAACATGGGCAAGGTAACGTCCTACTGATTACCACCTACCGCTCTCCCTCAGCTGATGAGTCAGTGCTGCTCCATGTTGAACACCACTTGGAGAAGCACTGAGGGTGGCAAGGACCCAAAATGTACTCTGGGTGGGGGATGTCAACGTCCATCACCAAGAGTGGCTCGGTAGCACCACTACTGACCGAGCTGGCCGAGTACTAAAGGAGATAGCTGCTAAACTGGGTCTGCGGCAGGTGGTGGGGGAACCAACACGAGGGAAAAACATACTTGACCTCGTCCTCACCAGTCTGCCTGCCGCAGATGCATTTGTCCATGACGTGTTGGTAGAAGTGACCACCGCACAGTCCTTGTGGAGAGGAAGTCCCGCCTTCACATTGAGGATACCTTCCATCGTGTTGTGTGGCACTATCACCGTGCTAAATGGGATAGATTTTGAACAGATCTAGCAATGCAAAACTGGGCATCCATGAGGCGTTGTGGGCCATCAGCAGCAGCAGAATTGTACTCAACCACAATCTGTAACCTCATGGCCCAGCATATCCACCATTCTACCATTACCATCAAGCCAGGAGACCAACCCTGGTTCAATGAAGAGTGCAGGAGGGCATGCCAGAAGCAGCACCAGACATACCTCAAAATGAGGTGTCAAACTGGTAAAGCTAAAACCCAGGACTACTTGCATGCCAAACTGCATAAGCAGCATGCAATAGACAGAGCTAAGCGATCCCATAACCAAAGGATCAGATCTAATCTCTGCAGTCCTGCCACATCCAGCCATGAATGGTGGTGGACAATTAAACAACTAACTGGAGGAGGTGGCTCCACAGATATCCCCATCCTCAATGATGGGGGAGCCCAGCACATCAGTGCGAAAGATAAGGCAGAAGCATTTGCAACAATCTTCAGCCAGAGGTGCCAAGTTGATGATCCATCTTGGCCCCCTCCTGAAGTCCCCAGCATCACAAATGCCAGTCTTCAGCCAATTCAATTCACTCCGCGTGATATCAAGTAACGACTGAAGGCACTGTTACTGCAAAGGCTGTGGGTCCTGACAATATTCTGGCGATAGTATTGAAGACCTGTGCTCCAGAACTTGCCACACCCCTAGCTAATCTGTTCGAGTATAGCTACAACACTGGCATCTAACTGGCAATGTGGAAAATTGCCCGGGTATGTCCTGTACACAAAAAGCAGGACAAATCCAACCTGGCCAATTACCGCTCCATCAGTCTACTCTCAATCATCAGCAAAGTGATGGAAGGTGTCATCAAGACTGCCATGAAACAGCACTTGCTTATCAATAACCTGCTCAGTGATACCAGTTTGGGTTCCGACAAGGCCACTCAGCACCTGACCTCATCCAGCCTTGGTTCAAACATGGACAAAAGAACTGAACTCAAGAGGTGAGGTGAGAGTGAGTGCCCTTGACATCAAGGCAGCATTTGACCGAGTATGGCATCAAGGAGCCCTCGAAAAACTGGAGTGAATGGGAATCAGGGGGAAAGCTCTCTGCTGATTAGAGTCATACCTAACACAAAGGAAGATGGTTGTGGTTGTTGGAGGTCAGTCATCTGAGCTCCAGGACATCACTGCAGGAGTTCCTCAGGGTAGTGTCCTGGGCCCAACCATCTTCAGCTGCTTCATCAATGATCTTCCTTCAATCATAAGGTCAGAAGTGGGGATGTTCGCTGATGATTACACAATATTCAGCACCATTCACGACTCCTCAAGTACTGAAGCAGTCCGTGTAGAAATGCAGCAAGACCTGGACATTATCCAGGCTTGGGCTGATAAGTGGCAAATAACATTTGTGCCACACAAGTGCCAGGCAATAACCATCTCCAACAAGAGAGAATCTAACCATCTTCCCTTGACGTTCAATAGCATTACCATTGCTGAATCCCCCACTATCAACATCCTGGGGGCTACTATTGACCAGAAACTGAACTGGAGTAGCCATATAAATACCATGGCTACAAGAGCAGGTCAGAAGCCAGGAATCCTGAGGCGAGTAACTCACCTCCTGACTCCCAAAAGCCTGTCCACCATCTGCAAGGCACCAGTCAGGAGTGTGATGGAATACTCTCCACTTGCCTGGATGGGTGCAACTCCAACAACGCTCAAGAAGCTTGACACCATCTAGGACAAAGCAGCCGACTTGATTGGCACACCATCCACAAACATTCACTCCCTCCACCACCGACGCACAGTGGCAGCAGTGTGTACCATCTACAAGATGCACTGCAGCAACACACCGAGGCTCCTTAGACAGCACCTTCCAAACCCACGACCTCTACCACCTCGAAAGACAAGAGCAGCAGATGCATGGGAACATCACCACCTGCAAGTTCCCATCCAAGTCACACACCATCCTGACTTGGAACTATATCGCCGTTCCTTCATTGTTGCTGGGTCAAAATCCTGGAACTCCCTTCCTAACAGCACTGTGGGTGTACCTACCTCACACTGACTGCAGCGGTTCAAGAAGGCAGCTCACGACCACCTTCTCAAGGGCAATTAGGGATGGGCAATAAATGCTGGCCTAGCCAGTGATGCCCATATCCCATGAATGAATAAAAAATAAACAATTAAAGCCTGCATATGACAGCAGTTTGACTGGCCAAAACTGCACAAAGATGTAGGGGAGTATTGCAGGAGTTGCCACATGTGCCAGGTTGATGGGAATCCCCAACCTACAGTGAAACCTGCACCCCTAAGTCTTGTACCGGGTTTTAGGAGGACCCTCCAGCACAGGGTTGGTGAACTGTAAGAGACCCCCACCGAGAACAAAAGGGAACAGGCAGGGACAAGGCTGGCAAAGGTTTAGAAAGAGAAAGGGAAAAATGACCAAGAGAGCAGGTTAAAGGAAGTCCGGGAAGAATCCCAGATGAAAACCCCTACAGTCCAGTCATCCAACCCCGAAAAATGTGAAAATTTAGACCCCACATCCTCTACGTAAATGCAGACACAGGAAGCACCCCACCAGAGTTGCCAACAGCATTTACAGGAACCTGTAGAGACAAAGAAAAACCTCTAGGGGGCAGAGAAACTATGAGGATGATGCCTCACCTAGTTGAAGTGCCACAGGGGAGTTCAGTAGAGTCTGCACAAATACCTGCAGGCAGGATTGTCCCAGAGGACAAAGGAGAGATTAGCAAAGAATCCTCCCCCACAGTCAGCGAAAAAAAGAACCAACCATCCCCCTAAATCAAAGTAGGACTCAGCACAAGACTCAGCAAAGTACTGAAAGAGAGTTCAGAATACATCTGCCCACTACTGTCTCTCCTGGGAAAAAGTTACCTCAGCAGGAATAACGACCCCAGGCAGCCATGGAAATGGGCAAATGGAAGAGAAACTTCCCCAAATAACCACATGTTTATTGGGATGTCAAAAAAGGGGTGATTTAACCATGTTTTAGGATTTGTGAATGAATGAGAGAAATGCATGTGTGTTGTATCTTATGTTTTCTCTCGACTCTTTTAATGAAATGCACCTTTTCTCAAAATGCAATTCATTCCACTGGGTGTGGAGGCGTCGTGCTCGGTCCCCACCTGCCAAGAATGAGACGCATTAATTTTGCCATGAACATTGATTTTAAACTGTTACTGGAGTGAAAAAAAGACTTGTTGAACAGATCAGCCATGGCTGGAAAAGACATTTGCATATTAACAGATGACAATTGGAAGGACAAAGAACCATTCCTTGATACATTCAATGCACAATTGACCTTGATCACCAGGTATTGTGTGTAAGAGGAGCATTCCAGAGACTGCTAAATTGGTGCAATCCGAGAAATGGTCAGACCAGTTAGTCACATGACTAACCTGCTTGGCAGCCTGGAATTGTACAAACAGTTTGAACTGAGAAAGACATTTTGCTCCTGGATTGAGAAGATCTCTCCTGTCTGCTGCCATCTCTTTCTCACAGGCCTCTAAATCTATTGAAGGCACATGAACCCCATGAAAGAAAAGTCTGCTACAGTGAACGAGGTTTAAGAAGAATACAGGGCCCCAATGAAAAGCAAGATCGACCTACAATCAAGGACTCTACAGTGAGCTTGATGAACCATAACAAAAACTCTTCAGATACTGCCTCAAACTTTTTCACTTTATTTTTCTTATGGTCTTTTCTATCTCTATTTGCATGTGTGTATTGCGTACGCATCTTGTATCCGTAGGCGTTAACTGAATTCGAGTTTAAGTTTAAGTGGCGCAGTGGTTAGCACCGCAGCCTCACAGCTCCAGCGACCCAGGTTCAGTTCTGGGCACTGTCTGTGTGGAGTTTGCAAGTTCTCCCTGTGACTGTGTGAGTTTCCGCCGAGTGCTCCGGTTTCCTCCCACAGCCAAAGAATTGCACATTGATAGGTAGAATTGGCCATTGCAAATTGCCCCTAGTGTAGGTAGGTGGTAGGGGATGTGGTAGGGAATATGGGGTTAATGTAGGATTAGTATAAATGGGTGGTTGTTGGTTGGCACAGACTCGGTGGGCTGAAGGGCCTGTTTCAGTGCTGTATCTCTAAATAAAATTTTAAAAATTCAACTTTCCTTCTTTAAACCTAAGAAAGCCTGTTTGTGCTGGTTTCTTTGCCATATAATTGGAAAGCGGTGAACAAGGATTCACCAAAGGGGAGCTAAAAACATGGTGTGTTTAAAAATAAAACCTTATTACAGTAAAGACCAGGTGAAGGCTGAAAGGGAACCCTAGACCTCTTTCTCACCTGGTCACAACAATGTTATATGTATGAACTTTAAAATATATTATTGTGAAATGTATGTTTGCCAGTTAAATATTACAATTTTTTGATGTGGCCGCTGAGCATATTCCCCTCCTTAGCAGGAGTTTTCGTGCGACAAGTAGATGGGCGATTGTGGTGTAGTTCTTGACTCTGTGTGAAAGTGTAAAATGGGTGATGGTGAGTCGGTACCCATTTTACATCTTTCGTAAAGGCAATGGAAATAAAAGTTTTGACAGGTATCAATTGTTCACATGTTATTGCACATTTTACACTATCACACACAATTCTGTCCCTGTGGACATATTCCAACACAAATCCTATTACTTTTCTTGTTTTTTGCTTTTATTGCATATATGTCCGAATAATTTTTTTCTCTGTGGCCCAGTCAAATGCATAATATGAAATCCTGTGGTCGCTTATGAAATTTAAATCAGTGCTCCCATTATTTGCATAGACATCATGTTGCAGATACAAATCACTCTTGCTGTTCTGATTCAAACATTGAGGCAAAAGCACTGACATCAGTCCTTTCCAAACATCCAGATCCATAAATTCTAAGAAAGACCAGCTAGCAAAATAAAAAAAATTGCAAATAGAGCTGAACTGTCAGGGGATTGTGGGTCAGACTGCTAGGGTTCATGTGACATATGGAATGTAGGACCATGAAAGCAGGAGTAGGCTAGTCAGCCCCTTGTACAAGTTGCAGCAATCTATTAGATCATTATTTGAAAATATCTACCTCTAAATGCTTATTTAATAAAGTTGAAAATATGATTTTATATTTATACTAAAATTTCATTTTTGCCAGCCTTTCTAGAAGTTACTCAACAGGTTCAGTCAGCTAATGTTTAGTGGTTGATGTGGTATTGAGTATGCAATGGATTGGCTTAACTTCTATCCGTGAAATAAACCAATTTAATGTTCACCCAACAGAAAACTAGACATATAGGATAAAATAAATCTTTGCTTATTTAAGTGTATCTATCATTAACCTTAATTTACTCTTACTAATAGGAATACTTGTGCTTTCTGTCTGTGTTTATTGTTTTCTTTTTTTTCCAATCAGGCTTTTAAACAAATTCCTTCCAGTCAGAGTTTTATCTAGCATGTTGTTTCTACCACCACAACCACCACTATAAAACAGTCCAACAAAAGACTCTGCATTGAGCAATGGGAGTTGCACTTTACAAAGTGGATGTGGATGTGAAGACTGCTCCTTCTAATAGCCTGGATTGTTAAATTGTTCTTAATTTGAGCAAGGAATATTGTATTGACTGTTAGAATATCTTTGAATTGCTAATGTGTATCTGCACATGATGATTGTTCTCTGCTATTCATTTCATTTAATTTTTTTTGTACAACATGGCCAATTTTCAACATGCCTCAACTGTCACATTACTAAGAATCATGAACAGAATTTCTTTTTTTGTAAAAGCACTATCAACGTGTTGCTTCAGTTAAAGCTCTGACAAATAGCTTATTGGTTGTAAATTCTGAGTATATTGCAGTTTAAAATGCATGTAAGAGGGGAGAAATTGAACTAAAAACTTATAGAAACTCTAAAAGAAAAAAGTACTTTGACAAGAAAACAATATCAGCCATGAAAAGCAACGTAATCTGAAATAAATACTCTTAATGGAAGATAAAACTGAGATATGACAAAAGTTTTTTGACAATGGAAGTGAAAAAGTAACAAAGGCCATTATTTGAAGACAATATTATCAAGAGAAGATATTTGTACTGGAACTGAATGTCAACTAAAATGACAAAAAAAAACTAAAGAGCCAAAGAAAGTAAAACAGGTGTTAGAAGAAGAAATTCAGCCACACAAAAAAAAGGAAATAAAAGCAAACTATAGATGATGGAAACTTAAAGTTAATGTCAAGATAATAGAAGCAGAGCATTCCTCACAATACAAAAAGTGCAGTTTTTCAGAGGTAAAAGCAAAATTACTGTAGCCATTGGATACAAAGTAAACAAATCAAATCTGAGAGAGAAATTTTGGAAAATATCAAAGGTAAAAGTATTTTTACTGAGAGATGAAAAAATACAGAGCAGAAATAATTTATGTCAGCTTGAGGCAGAATTCTGTAAACTGCACTTGAAATTTATTTTTATGTGTAATTGATTTTTGTTGAAAAATTACTACAGGCAAATTTCCTTGATTATTTGCTCTGCTTCCTCGCCTATTTTGGCAGGAAGAATAAAAAAGAGCATATTATCTAAATAGCGAGAGATTGCAGAGCTCTGAGATGCAAAGGGATCTGGGTGTTCTAATGCATGAATTGCAAAAGGTTAGTATGCAGGTACAGCAAGTAATTAGGAAAGTTAATAGAATGTTATCATTTATGGCAAAGAGAATTGAATAAAAAGTAGGGAGATTATGCTTTAGTTGTACAGGGCATTGGTGAGATCACATCTGGAGTATTGTGTAGAGTATTGGTCTCCTTATTTAAGGAAGGACGTAAGTGCATTGGAAGCAGTTCTGAGAAGGTTTACTTGACTAATACCTGGAATGGGTGGGCTGTCTTAACGAGGAAAGATTGCACAGGCTAGGCTTGTATCCGCTGGAATTTGCAAGAGTAAGAGGCAACTTGATTGAAACATATAAGATCCTGAGGGGTCTTGACAGGATGTGGAAAGGATGTTTCCTCTGTGGGAGAATCTAGAACTAGGGGTCACTGTTTAAAAATAAGGGGTCACCTATTTAAGACAGAGATGAGGAGAAATGTTTTCTCTCAGTGGGTAGCGAGTCTTTGGAATTCTGTTCCTCAAAAGGCAGTGGAAGCAGAGTCTTTGAATATTTTTAAGGCAGAGTTAGATAGATTCTTGATAAGCAAGAGGGTGAAAGGTTATTGGGGGTAGGTGGTTTGTGGAGTTGAGGTTACAATCAGATCAGCCATGATCTTGTTGAATGGCAGAGCAGGCTCAAGGGCCAAGTGGCCTACTCCTGCTCCTAATTCATATGTTGTATGTATGTCACTTCTGAAATGCCACTTGACTCACTAACATACCTCCGCCCCCATGCAAAAGAAGCATCAAAGTGAGTTTCTTGTATTTACGTAAATTTACACTGAAAATGATTGGTCCAGCAATGCCCAACATCACTACTCCTAGTGTTTTATAGCAATTAAAAAAAAACCTTACTGAGAGTTACACTGCATTTTCTTCATGGCTTCATATGGCTTCAAACTTTAATTTCATAACGTAAATCAGATAATGAGAGACATAAAGAAGGAAGATGGTATATGTCCTGAGCTGTGCTCTGACACAATGGGCTGAATTTTATCAGCGCGCCACGCTCCGCGGCGGCACGCTGTGAAGTTGGCGGCTTTCCAACACAGAGCCCCTGTGATACTGCATGTGGGGACTCATTTAAATGGAAGGGGCGGAGCAGCCACCCCTGATAATGTGGGGCAGGGGGCGCCACGTTCCTAGCAACGGCGTCCAGCGCCACCGTGCAGGCGCTGGCGCCATTTTTAAAGGGCTTCAAGCCCTTAGATGAAATAGTAATATTTAAAGGGGAATTTGTGGACATCTACTATGAAAATTTTATTACAACTTGCAGCCCCTTCCACCGCCACCGCACCCCCCCTACAAGTCTGTTTTAAGGCCACCAATCCTGAATAAACTCTATTGCCATTGCGAACTTTTCCCCCACCTCAACCCCTCATAACATTTGCCCTTCAACCCCTTCCCACCATCCCCACAGCCAATAAAAAATGTTTTCCCCGACCCTTCCCACCCTGAAATCCATTTGGAGTTCCGAAGGCGCGCAAGTTGCGGCCGACACCAGTAATATTGGCGTGGGATCGCCGCCTAGTCCAGGTAAGTTCATTCACATTTATTTTAATGCATTTTAATATTAAAATGAAGGCCCCGCCGCTTGGCAATGGCGGGGGGGTGCGCGGCCACACTGAGGCCTCCCTGCCGCCGCAAATATGCGGCGGGGCCTTCTCGGCGTCGTGGGTCCTGGTGGGCGTCTGCCGCAAATATTTTACAGGCCTCCCCGCCACCATCCATGGTATCGTGGGGCTGGTAAAATCCAGCCCAATGTTTTACCCTGGTTTTTGCTTGTTTGGTGCTAGATTTTACATTCCAGAGTATGTTCCAAACGTTCTCAGGAAATTTTTGTGCGCTGTTCGGCCACACTCATAGACACAAATATGAGTTATATACAAGGTTTGAAATAGATTGGAGGCATTTTCTAAGTATTGATATTTTTCTAATTGCCATTGTTATGTGAAAATTTGTATCAGGATCAGTGTGTCAGCTGTTTGTTGCACTGTTAACAGATTTCCCTTCCATTTGAAACATTTAGCTGCATTCAGTTGAAGTTTCCCCAGAATACATTATGAATTACAGAGAATGGAGGTAAAGAACAAATTCGCAAATTATTTGTATATGATTTCCTTTCATTAGTCTAAACTGCTGAAATTTCAACATTTTACGATGATTGAGCAAGTAGATTAATAGAATCCAGCTCTCCAAACAACTGCTGGTTAATTTTTTAAGCTTGCACAATTTTGTCAGAATGAGCAGATCAACTCAGTTTTAGAAGTTTAGTTCATATTATTCTGGATGGATCAATAGGCATCTTCAGATTCAGTTTTGAAGAATCCAAGCAGTGACCCAGTCAAATTGGAAAACTGAATATCAGACCAGATATTGAAGAGGTAAACACTCTTTTCTGTCCTCAGGAATTCAAGTGAACTCTCAGAATAAATTGGAATGCCTTTTAATGATGTTTTGTAGAAATGATTTGGTACATTTTCACTTGCATTAAGGAACATGGGTAAGAATATCTGTTTTGATTTGAGGATTATGTGTTCCTTATGTTTGGGGAAACCATTATAATTGTGTTTCTACATATTAATGGCGCTTGCTT
The DNA here is from genome assembly GCF_036365525.1 of Heterodontus francisci. Lineage (NCBI taxonomy): Eukaryota > Metazoa > Chordata > Chondrichthyes > Heterodontiformes > Heterodontidae > Heterodontus > Heterodontus francisci. Next base: position 97,367,043 of record NC_090374.1, read on the forward strand.
CAGAAGCTTGTATGAACTGGTAGAGATCTACACTTGTCAGAAGTGCTAATCAGAAATGAGTGTGTGCTCTGTTTGCTAGCTTCCAGCAATTCATTTTAATGTGTAGAATCCTGGGCATTATGTGCCCAATTTTCTAATTTGCACCGTTGAAGTCGATTTTTAATATGGCAGTGGCAGCACATTGGCTCCATCCCCACCCAATGGCATCAGCAGGAGGCCCGATCACAGGTGGACTGCCAGTGTAAATCGGTTGCTAATCAGGCATAAACCAGACTCAAAGCATACCGATTTAGCAGTGGGATAGCCTGCACCCAATTTGTGAAGGCATTGGTCTCATTGCCTAACTCGTGGGGCCTATTCTTTTCATGTCAGATACCTAAAACAGGCATTAGGCTCCTTAATTATATAAATTTATAGAATCATTGGAGGGGCTTTTTACTTGCCAATGCACTGGGAGCAGGTTGACGTTGGGGGTGGTGTGTAGAAAGTCTGGGTTTCCTCACATGCTGCGGAGTTTTAACTCCATGGTGTGTGACCTTTGGTCCTGACAGGTTCCCCTCTCAAATGTCAGCCTGATTGATAGACTTGACTTCCAAGGAGTACTTCAGAGGATACTGCAGGATTGTTAGCTCCAATCCTCAAAGCTGAGGGCGGGGCCAATCCACAAAACAGGGGGCGGGGGCAGCCTGATGCCAGGGTGGGATCCAATCCCTGACCCAGGGTAGGGAACTGAACCCCAAGGCGGGTCCAATTCCTGACCACAGGGATAGGGTGTCTGACCCCCTGGAGAGGGGGTTTTCTATGGATAGGGAGTCTGATCAGAGGAGAAGTTGGTGACACCGGGAGGAAGCACTCCTGCTCCTCCTGGCTAGAGGAGTGCTGTGAAGGCATTTACCTTCTCCCCGAGAATGTCCTTGCCTTGCTGCAGCTACTGGGTTTCCCGAGGTTCAGGAAACACAGCTGGCCACAGCTAAATCTGCAAAACAGGTTAAATATGAAGCTTCCAGCCTCATTAACATTCTAAAATGCCAACCCACCTCCGAGGAGTGAGTTGGTTGCCTGCCCCTTTTCTCGCCTCAGTAAAACCCAGAAGTCGGCGGGTTGGATGTGAGACTCCCCAACGCACTCAGTAATGTTGCCCTTTTAAACGAACCCCTGCATCCAATCCCACCCACTCACCCATGTTATAATTCCCACCCCATTATCATACTGTCCATCATGTCTGTGCCAGTTCTGTGAAAGAGCTATCCAATTAATCCCATGCCCCTTCTCTTTCCCTACAGCCCTACAATTTTTTCTGTTTTCAAGTATTTATCCAATTCCCTTTTTGAAGTTACTATTGAATCTGCATCCACCATCCTCTCGGGCAGTGCATTCCAGATGAGAACAACTCACTGTATAAAAATGTTTCTCCTCATCTCCTCTCTGGTTCTTTTGCCAATTATCTTAAACCTGTGTCCTCTGGTTGCTAACCCTCAAGCCAATGGAAACAGTTTCTCCTTAGGAACACTATCAAACCATTGATAATTTTGAACAACTCTAGTGCACCTTTCCTTGACCTTCTCTGCTCTAAGGAGAACAATCCCAGCTTCTCTAGTCTCTCCACATAACCTAAGTTCCACATCCCTGGTATTGTTCCAGTAAGTTTCCTCTGCACCCATTCCAAAGCCTGGACATCCTTCCGAAAGTATAGTGCCCAGAATTGGCCACAACACACCAGCTGGGGCCTAATCAGTGATTTATAAAGATTTAGCATAACTTCCTTGCTTATGTACTTTATGCCTCTAATTATGAGGCTAAGGATCCTGCATCTTTTTTTAGCAGCTTTATCAACTTGTGCTTATCACCTTCAAAGACTTGTCTACGTACACCCCCAGGTTTCTCTGTTCCTACACCCCTATTAAGTTTGCACCATTTAGTTTATGTTGCTGCTCCTCATTCTTCCTTCCAAAATGTATCATTTCATACTTCTCTACATTATATTTAATCTGTCTTATCTGTCCATTTCACCACTCAATAGCCTCCTGAAATCTGCTACTATCTTCCTCATTGTTTGCTACATTTCCAAGTTTTTTATCATCAGAAAACTTTGAAATTATGTCCTGTATATACAAGCCCAGGTCATTGATATATATCAAAAACAGCAGTGTTTCTAATATCAACCACTGTATACTTCCCTCCAGTCTGAAAAACAACCATTCATCACTAAATCTTTGCTTTCTGTTTCCTAGCCAGTTTTGTATCCATACTGTCACTGCCCCCTTAATCCCATAAATTTCAATTTTGCCAACAAGTTTATTATGTGTTACTTTATCAAATGCCTTTTGAAAGTCCATAAAATCCATGTCATCCACACTACCTTCATCAACCATTTCCTTTACTTCATCAAATAACTCAGTCAAGTTAGTCAAACAGAATTTACCTTTAACAAATCTTTTTTTTATTCATTCATGGGATGTGGGAGTCACTGGCTAGGCCAGCATTTATTGCCCATCCTTAATTGCCCTTGAGAAGGTGATGGTGAGCTGCCTTCTTGAACCGCTACAGTCCTTCAGGTGAAGGTACACCAACACTGCTTTTAAAAAGGGAGTTCTAGGCTTTTGACCCAGTGACAATGAAGGAATGGCAATATAGTTCCAAGTCAGGATGGTGTTTGGGTTGGAGGGGAACTTGCAGGTGGTGGTGTTCCCATGCATTTATTGCCGTTGTCCTCAAGGTGGTCAAGGTCGCGGGTTTGGAAGGTGCTGTCAAAGGAGCCTTGGTGAGTTGCTGCAGTGCATCTTGTAGATGGTAAACACTACTGCCACTGTGCGTCGGTGGTGAAGGGAGTGAATGTTGAAGGAAGTGGATGGGGTGCCAATCAAGCAGGGTGCTTTGTCCTGGATGATGCCAAGCGTCCTGAGTGTTGTTGGAGCTGCACCTAGACAGGCAAGTAAAGAGTATTCCATCACACTCCTGACTTGTGCCTTGTAGATGGTGGACTGGCATTGGGGAGACAGGAAGTGAGTTACTCGCTGCAGAATTTCCAGCTTCTGATCTCTTCTTATAGCACAGCATTTATGTGGCTGCTCCAGTTCAGTTTCTGGTCAATGGTAACCCCAGGATGTTGATAGTCGGGGATTCAATGATGGATTCAATCAAGGGGAGATTCTCTTTTGTTTGAGATGGCACTTATGTGGTGCGAATGATACTTGCCACTTATCAGCCCAAGCCTGAATGTTGTCCAAGTCTTGTTGCATCTGATCATGGGCTGCTTCAGTATCTGAGGAGTTGCGAGTGGTGTTGAAGATTGTGCAATCTTCAGCGAATATCACCACTTTTGACCTTATCATGGAGGGAAGGCCATTGATGAAGCAGCTGAAGATGGTTGGGCCGAGGAGACTACCCTGAAGAAATCTGTCCTGACTTTCATTTATTAACACATATTTTTCCAAGTGACAATTAATTTTGTCTCAGATTATTGTCTCTAAAATTTCTCTACCCACATTCGGCTGATTGGCCTGCAGTTATTGGATATATCCTTTTCCCATTTTATTGTACTGAGGTTAAAAGTTGCATGGCACCAGTTCCCTGGCACCACTTACATATCTAAGGATGATGGACAAATAAAAAGTGGTGTCTTGCACAGTGTAAGGCATTTTGTCGCTCCGACACATATTGGTAATATTTTCAAACCAGCTGACACACCAAATTGTGTGTACTTTTAGTTATTCATGCAAATTAAATGTCCTAACAGAAACAATTTGAGATTTTGGGCTGGATTTTGTTCTTGGCCCGATGTTAGGTGGTGGTGGGGGGTGGTGTTAGAAAATTGGAGCCGCAACAGCTGCCAAGGAACCCGCGCTGATCATTCTGTTCATTGGGCCCGATCTTTCCGGCGGTGGGGAATTCCCGTGGCGGCCCCTCCGCTGCTCTTCGACGAGACCCGAGTTAGCACATTTAAATTATGTCTTTGCATGAATTCAAATGTAAGCTGCAGTGATCTTAACTATAGTTCCCGATCCTCAGCACAACGCGCAGAAATCACGTGCCTTTACTTGCCCATCGAAGGAAAGCTGGCGCCACCAAGGTGGAGGAAGGGGTAAACTCTGCACACTGATGGTTGTGGGGGGGGGGGGGGGGGGGAGTGGAGAGGAAGGGGTGAACTCTGAACTCCCCGTGGCAGGACTACAACATCCAGCTCTCAGAAAATATCCAAAGAATTCCATGAGCTTAATCAAGCCTAATATCTTCTCATTATTTATAATGCAGTTATAATCTACAGTACTACAGTTGTGCTTTTTCTCAGAATTGTGTTGATGTGATATACTATTTTTGGTACACAGCTTTTCACTGAAGCAGATACAATTACCATAATTATTGTGTGAATAATTTTAGGTTATTTTGTTTGTGCATAGAATTAACCTTTTGGGGGGACCACGCAGTATTACTTGGGGCCCCTATTTGGTCCTGGCGTCAGGGTCCCAAAGCCCATGGGAAAGTCCAGTCTCCTGTCCTGCACCTTCTCATGAGCCCTTGATCTGACTAACAAGTGAGCCTGAGTTCTCCCAGATTCCAGATCTAATCCTCGACTTCACGACCCCTGCTCCTCTTGGCCCACAAAAATGCTATCAAAGAATTTGGGTCTCTTCTTAGGTGGTCCCTTTAAGGACAGTAGGTTATGCTGTTTAGTGGTTGGCACAAATAAATGAATCATGCATGACGCAGGACTCCAATTTGCATATTTGAGCAGCTTGCCACTGGTAACAGGCAGGTGTGCTACTTGGCCATTTACAGATGTGCCTAAAATTGCATCAGATCAGTCTTTGACATCAATGGAATGGCACAGGTGCCCCCAACCCGTCCCTCAATTTTCAACTGTCAGGCATTCATTTTTCAGGCGCTATAAAGGTATCTAATAGTTGCAAATCTCCCACCCTATCTCAATTTATAAATTCCTCCATTGTTCCACTCCACCACACCTTTTGAAACGTCCTCCAGCTGCCATCTTCAATTCTGCTGATTATAATGCTCTGTGCATACCTCTCCTCCTTTCAACCCCTCTTTGGTAGCTGTGGCCATTACAATCCTGCACTCTGAAATTCCACCCTGCTACATCTTTCCCTACCCTCAATAACATCCTCAAAACTCATCTCTTTGACTCCACCTTCTGTGTTTCTTTTCCTAAATCTTAGTCCCTTCTATTTCCCTCCCTTTTTGATATTTTATGATATTTTTCTAGATTTAAAACACTATGGGCCAGAAATTTGCCTCAGGCGGTGACTGCAATTGGAACTGAATATCAGGCGCTGTACATAACGGGCAGCTGATCCGATATTGCCCATTTTGTGCCACCGCCAAAGATGCAATTTTAGCCCTATATAACTATATGTTTTTTGTGAAATATGTTACTGAACCCAAAATGGAGGGAAACTGCTTGAATAATTGCAAAAACCCACAGGTGTCATCAAAAATCTGTTTAGCAAATTTGCCTTTCTCAGGAAACTAGTGATTATGAGATGACATTCTTCTGCAATGATTATTTTCATTGGATCTACTCATTCTGATCATTGGCAATAAGTTTTGACTGTGGCCCTGGAATGAAAATTGTGCTTTTATTTTTGGTTTCAGAGGGAAAATGTTCCATTTTTGGAACAGGATAAATCTTTGGCTGGCAATGTGTTTGGAGATTACAAGTGGTAATTTTATGATTTCATGCTCCCTCCATCGAGCTTCACCCACAGGGGACACATATCAGGAAATATAGCCACCCTCAAATTCATTACATGTGCCTTGTTGTATGATCACTTCAAGAGTGATGTCCCTTTAAGTACTCAGTATGCTAATGAGCTAAGTACCAGGACATAGTCATGTGACTAGTAGCCATCATCACTCTGCAACTGTAAAACCCTAGACAAAGGTTCTGTACATAGTTTGCTCTGTATTGTATTATCCTAGTTTAGCTGTTAATAACTTGTTAGAGATTTTCAAGGCATTGGAATCCATGTACCTTAATGTGTTGCCTAAGACAACACAAAGAACACATGACAAGTGAGGAAATTTGAAAACAAGTACTGTAACAGTGGAAAGAAGAAAAAAAACTTACCTCCAGCTGTGGGAGACAGAACACTGAAGGTGAGACTGCAAATAGATTCCTGTGGATGAATGAGTCATTATGCCGAAGGTCGAGGAATCCCAGTTTAGAGAAAAGGCTTTGAAGTGCTTGGAAAATTGATTTTTTGAAGCCTCCGGGGGAGAGAGAAAAAAAAGGGGAAAGCCCAATTCCTCTCTCAGGCTGATCGAGGTTGGCACCATTATAAGAGGCATACAAGAAAAAAAGTGTGGAAAACCCCAAACACTGCAGAGTCTGCATTGAAGCAGTCAAGTTGCAAAAATCATTAAACCAGTCAATCACAAAGATGATAAATAAACTCTAGCAAAAAAAAGTAAAGGGAAAAGCCCTTGAACTGTCTATTGAACAGCTGTGTAAACATACTAGCTAAAGTGCTCAAAGCAAAATAAACAGAGAACACTGTCAAGCACCTGTTACTCTCCATCAGAGCAGCTAGACTAAATGAAAGTGAATCTCTTAAAGGGAAAACAATGCAGAGTTATTCGAACAAGTTTTAAAACCAGTTTCAAACCAAAAATAGAAACGTCACAATAAATACTGTGCTGAAGGCACACACAGGGCTGAACAAAGTTAAATACTGAGCAGAAAGCAAAAGAACAGCAGAAAGGTGGATATTAAATTTCCCAGCATGAACTGGAAGGCCAGTGATACCCTATCAAAGTTTAAACTTTTTAAACAAAGAATGCAGTTATGCTTCACAGACCAAGCAGTTATAGAACCAGAGAAGCGTGCTGTGAAAGTACTGATAACAGTTGGAAATGAGGGTTTATACCTCTGGCTTATCTGACAAGAATCAGAAATATCCTGCAAAGATATGGAAAGTGCCAGAAGATCAGCTTTGGGTAAGAGTGAATTTTAGAATTTATTACCTGGAATTGATGCCCTACAGGCAACAGCCACAGGAATCAATAGATAAATTTATCAGTAGATGCTGTAGTAAGGGCATTGAATGCAATTTTTCCAAAATTGAGCTGTCAGAGTGAATAATGGAATCTGGTGATTGTCTCAACACATATTGAAGCATTTCAAAAAGACTTTGTTATGACTAGGTGGAAAAGGGGTCTCGGGCTCTCCTCTCAGCCTTTTCCTGGTTTGGCCGTAACAAGTGTTTATAGCTTCCCCTCAGTGAGTCCTTGCTCACTGTTCTCTAATTGTAATTGCAAAGAAATCAACCAGAAAGGTTTTCTCAGAATTTAACAGGAAAGATGTAAGTTTAATAACCTTAAAACTCTAACTCAGAGAAAACGATTAAAAATATATGACACAACCACGCTAGCATGCATGTGCGATAAACACACACGCAAATAGATACAGAGGAGGAGAAAGAAATAAAGGAGGGAAGGTTTAAAGTGATAGATGGAATTCAGTTCCTGGTTTTGGGTTGGATGTAAAGTCTTTGATTGAAGTTAAGTCTTGCAGTTCTCGTTGGGGCCCAGTGCACACTTATAAACTTGTTTAGCTGGTACCAGAAGGCTACAGGAGTCTTCTGTCTTAAGGCATGAGGCTTGAGTTACTTCTGTGGGTCCCTGGAACTTTGCACGTGGGAGAGAGTGAGAGAGGTGCTCTTCCAAAAACTGTTCTGTGAGCACAATTCAATTAACTCCAGGTTGTCTAACAGGTTAATCATGTGACTAGCTCCTTATTTGGAATGGCCTCACCAGCAAGGTTTATGGATTCCTCCAAGCTTACCAGACACACTCAGTGTGGGGGTGGAATGCTTGTTCTTACCATTCAATGACTCTCAATATCTCCTGATCATCACTATTGACAAAACCCATCTGGCTAATTGAGTCAGGGAGTACTCCCATTGTCTCTCCATACCACTGTCCTTTAGAATGCAAATGTGCAACCACGTTTTCAGCCACTGTTTTGTGGTCTTTTAAAATAAGTTATGTTCAATGTCCAGTAACAGTTCAAAAATAATGTTCCAGAGGGTGAAATTAATATACTTCCATCTGGCAGGTGTGGTATCCGTCACATCTCCACATCCGGCAGAATGAAATGCAACATTAGGGGAGCATTTCATTATAAAATAGAAAGAAGAGAAAGTACAGGAAAACACACATGCATTTTTCTCATTCAGTCTCATTCATTCAGAAATCCTAAAATTGTTACAGTCTGTCTTTCCTTTGAAGCAGTGCTGCTTTAAACTGCACCTTTTCCCTTGAGGTGGGTCTGAGATAGTTATGTGTTGCCCAAGGGGTTTAAAGTTTCTCCCTACCAGCCTGCAATATGTTCATGTGATTTTTGGGGAGGTTTGCAGTTTTCACATTTCCATGACTGTCTTGGGTGCCTTTGTTCTTGTTCAGGTCTGCAGGAGGAGGGTTTGATTTAATTAGCCCTGGTTTGGAGTTCTGATCATGGGAGTCAGCAGTGGCTGGATCCAGTCTGATCTCTCTTTCAGTGCTCTGATGAGTCATGCAAGTGCTTTTCACTTTAGGGGATGATTAATTCTCTTTTCTTCTGAGTGTGTGGGAGGATTCTTTGCAAATCTTCCCTTTGTCCTCTAGGACACCTACTTGCAGTTAATTGTCCAGATTCTACTGCACTCCCCTGCAGCACTTCGACTAGGTGAGGCAGCACCCTCACTGTTTCTCTGCCCTCTTGAGCACTTGCTTTGTCCCTGTAGATTTCTGAAAATGCTGTTAGCAACTCTGGTGGGGTGCTTCTGGTGTCTGTATTTACATAGGAGGATGTGGGGTTTAATTTTTCAAACATTTCGGGGTTGGCTGACCGTAGGGGTTTCCATTTGAGAATCCTCTCAGATCTCCTTTTACCTGTCCTCTTTGTCCCTTTCTCCCCTTTCCTCCCTAACTTTTTGTCAGCCCTGTGCCTGTCTGTCCCCTTTTGTTCTCGGCAGGGGTCACTTACAATTCACCAGCCCTCTGCTGGAGGATTTCCCAAAAGCTGACACAGGAATTAGGGGTGAAGATTTCACTGTGGGTTGGGGTTTCCCCTCAACCTGGCGCATGTGTCAACTCCTACAGTACCCCACCACACTGCTGAACAAGCTGTGGCTTTAACTGCAGCAGTAGTAAGGCCCAGAAAACTGGAGTTTTGGACAGTCAAACTGCTGTCTTATGTGGGCTTTTGTTTTTCATATATTGACATGTACAGCCACTGTAATATCATGGGCCATTCTTAATATTTAGAACATACAACATACAACATACAACAATACAGCACAGTACAGGCCCTTCGGCCCACGATGTTGTGCCGATCATTTAACCTACTCTAAGATCAAACTAACTACCTACCCTTCATTCTATCATCCATGTACCTATCCAAGAGTCGCTTAAATGTCCCTAATGTAGCTGCTTCTACTACCACCATTCTCTCCAGTACCTCTGTGGCACCACTAACTGGTGAACCATTGTCCACTCTTTGTCCTCAGGTCTGTGAGGAGAACTCCACTTCCTCATCAGTACCTCATTCTTGAAATAATAGCAATCAAGGACTCCCTCTGTTTCAATTTCAGACTGGGCAGCCTGTGCTAACCCTGTCAATACCGGGGCGGCTCGCTAAGCCTCAGCTAGGGAAGATCTATTTAATCCATTCCCTGAGTCCTCTAACTTTCCAGAGAAAGTTTCAGACAAACAGACCTCATGGTCATCTGCTTGCAGTGACAATTCAGTCTCCTCTGGGGGAGCTGGTTTGGTCATGGCCTGATTCATTACACATTCAGGGGAACTGCAGGACCATCTCCTGCCACTGTCCTGTCTCTCTGACCTCCTGTGGTCTCTCTTTCACTACTGGGGAAGCTACCACCTTCGCCCCAGCCAGATCATTACCTAGGAGCAGGTCAACCCCGTCCACAGGGAAACTAGGGACAACCCCTACGGTCACCGGTACTGAAGCTATGTCATACTTCAAGTGCACCCGGTGCAAAAGTACAGGCATAAACTGCTCTCCAATACCATTCAGCAACATTCTGGTATTTACTGCACTCTCTGGTGGAAAGGTCAGGCCTTTTCCCCATAAAAGGAATATAGTGGACCCTGTGTCCCTGAGGATTACTATGGGCTTGCGGGCCCCACTCGAGGGGTATGGGGTTACACTCTCTTCAGACACAAAATCCTGATAACCTTCAGGAATCCTATTAAATGCACCCACAGCAGTATGTTTTCTGGGCCTTACTACCACTGCAGTTAAAACCACAGCTTGTACAGCAGTGCTGTCCATCTGTGTCCCTTCTCCTTCAATGAGTGGGTGTGCCCTGATTAACCCTATAGGCTTTCCCTGTAGTTTCCAACAGTCAGCTCTCAGATGACCTGCCTTATTACAATGGAAGCACATAGGTATCTGGGTCTCACTCCTACTTACAGCACCTTCCTTTCGGGCGGGTGGAGGACCCCCGTGTGTCCTGCTTTTCTTTCTCTCCCAGGACTGCTTTGGCTGCTATCACCTTCATACCCTTTGTCCTTTTCGGATTTGTGGGGGTGACTAGGAAAGGTTTCCCCTGGGGAATCAACTTATATATTAGAGCAAACTCATCAGCCAGAATTGTGGCTTGCCTTACTCTATGTACCTTTTGTTCCTCCACATGAGTCTTTATGGCGAGGGCGAGAGAGTTTTTAAATTCCTCGAGGAGAATTACCTCTCTGAGGTTTTCATAGCTGGGCTGCACTTTAAGAGCCCTCAATTGGTCAAAAGCCAGCTGCGTACTTCTCTCAAACTTCAAGTAAGTTTGATCAGCTTGCTTCCTGAGGGTTTGAAACTTCTGGTGATAGGCTTCCAGCACTACCTCATATGCCCCGAGGGTAGCATTTTTTGTCAGTTCCTAATTTGATGAACTCTCATCTGGTAACAGGGAATAAACCTCATGAGCTTTTCCTGTGAGCTTACTTTGCAACAGAAGAGTCGAAGTCACAGCTGACCATTTTAACTGTCTTGCAAGTCTCACAAAAGATACAAAAAATGCCTCCATGTCTCCCTCACTGAATTTTGGAATTAGTTGGGAAAATTTAAAAAACTCGGTGCACAGCCCCGCACTACTTGTATTTTCCATGCTTTCACTGGGGTTACTCTGTCGCCCCCTAGTTAATTCAAACTGCCTCAGCTCTCTTTCTTCTGGAAATGTCCTTTTTCTCTCTCCTCTCTCTTTTTCTTTCTCCTGTCTCTCCTTTTCTCTCTCTCTCCCTGCCTTCTATTCATGTTTCCTCGTTTCCAGTTGTATCTTTGCTAGTAATACCCTGTCGGAGTCTATTTATAACCATGTCTCGGTTTCTTCAGATTTGAGGGAAAAATGGTTGGCCACTAGTCTTCGGAGTACAGACTTCCTAGCCTTGGCATGGACAGTGATCCCGCCTTGCTCAGCCATATTTCCCACCTCCTCCATAGACAGTGCCTTTAGCTTATCCGAAGTTACTTCACCCGGCTTGGGGAGTTATTGGCGTCAGTCGCTGACAAGTTAGTATTCTAGCACACAACCACAAGAAAACCTGTATTGAAATCTTTTCTCATTTTGATTGGATCAATTTGACTTCCCACTTCCAATTTCTCTTTTGTGGGTTCGATCCCAGATGAGCTCCCATATTTCAGTTATGACCAGGTGAGAAAGGGGTCTAGGGCTCCCCTCTCAGCCTTTTCCTGGTTTGTCCATAACAGGGTTTAACTTTTAAAACACAGTGTTTTTAGCTTTCCCTCAGTGAATCCTTGCTCACTGCTCTCTAATTGTAATTGCAAAGAAATCAACCAGACAGCTTTTTTCAGATTTGAACAAGAAAGGTGTAAGTTTATTAACTGTAAAACTCTAACTCAGTTAAAACTATTAAAAATACGTGGTGCGACAATGCTAGCATGCATACACGATAAACATACATGCAAATAGATACAGAGGAGGATAAAGCATTGAAGGTCTAAAGTGGTAGATGGAATTCCGTTACTAGTTTTGGGTTGGATGTAAAGTCTTTGATTGAAGTTAAGTCTTGCAGTTCTCGTTGGGACCCAGAACACACTTACAAACTTGTTTAGCTAGTACCAGAAGGCTGTTGGAGTCTTCTGTCTTGAGGCTTGAGTTACTTCCATGGGTCCCTGGAACTTTGCATGAGAGAGAAAGAGAGAGATGCTTTCCTTTTGAAGTTCAACTGCAGTCTCTTCCAAAAACTGTTCTGTGAGCACAATTCAATTAACTCCAGGTTGTGTAGCAGGTTAATCATGTGACCAGCTCCTTATTTGGAACAGCTTCACCAGCAAGGTTTGTGGATTCCTTCAAGCTTATCAGACACACACTGTGGGGGTGGAATGCTGGCTCTTACACATTCAATGACTTTCAATGTCTCTTGATCATCACCATTGACAGAACTCATCTGACTAATTGGATCAGGGAGTACTCCCATTGTCTTTCCATGCAACTTTTAGAATGCAAATGTGCAGTCACATTTTCAGCCACTGTTCTGTGGTCTTTTACAACAAGTTATGTTCAATGTCTAGTAACAGTTCAAAAATAATATACCATATGACAAAATTAATATATTTCCATCTGGCAGGTGTGGTATCCGTCACAACATCTTGTGGAAAAAAGAAAGGTCACAGCACTGATGCGCTGCTAGAAGATGGCAGGAAGTACAAAGTCATTGCAGCTGGACAACATCTGCAAGCACTAGGTACAGCTGACAGTATCGCATGGTAACCAGGTTGCAAAAAGCAAGCACGCTTTGTGGTAAGTGTGGTTTGTCCCACTCACCAAAAAGTTGTCCTGCATTTCAAGACTTGTGCAAGGTGTGCAGCGTAAAAGGACACTGGGCCCGCCTATGCAAGAGATCTCACTCCAAAGACGCAGCCAGAAGTCACAATAGGACACAAACAGACAGAAGACAGGTGCAGCAACAAGGCAACAGCAGCATGGCGAGCACTAGAGACCTGCGTAAATGCAAGCTGATACGCGAAGCCCACAGCGGAATAGACCGAAAACAATGCTCAGAGTGGAGCAATTCTCAGCCGGAAGACAAGCAGGCATTTCACATTGTGATGAAATCAAACAACTGGAAGATTTTGCTACTATTAATATAATGCACCAAAGAAAGTTGGCAAACAGACACTCAGGATTAAGATTGATACCAGAGCTAATGCAAATATCCTACTCGCCCGAATCCTGAAGGATATGTACTGAGGTCATTGGAAATTAATGATACAACCAACAACTGCAAAACTAACTGCATACAAAGTGCCACCCATCCCTTGCAGTGGCACACTCACAATGCAATGCAGTTATGGCAAGTTGGCATGGAAACCACAAATATTTTACCTGATGGATACGACTGGACCAGCAGTGGCAGGACTGCCAGCTTGTAAGGACCTCAACAACGTGACTATCCACAAGGTCATCATGGTACCCATTACAGCATAAGAGACCAAGGGTACTCACATTGAGTCAGTGCACGACTTACAACAAATGTACCCGGACAGGTTTGACCCCATAGGAGATTTCAAAGGCGATGCCTTACTGCATCTCAGAGAGGATGCAATTTCATCAATCAACTCTTCCAGCAAGTGCAACATGCACATACAAGAAAAGCTTAAGCATGAGTTAGGTTACATGGAACGCAATGGCATCATCCGTTGTGTGCATCATCACACAGACTGGTGCAGCTCAGTCACGTGCGTGCTAAAGAAGGATAGAGCATCAGGGTATATCTATATCCGAGGCATCCATAAAGAGAAGCCCCACAAGATTCCAACACTAGAGGAATTGAATCCCAAGTTCACAGGAGCCAAATTCTTCTCCAAGTTGGATGCTAAGCGTGGATATTGCTCGGTACACCTAGCTAAGGAATTTCAGTAAGTCGCCGCCTTCAGAACCCCATTTGGAAGATATTGCTTCCAGAGACTGCCCTTTGGCTTATCTGTCAAGATCTGTTTCAGCAGCATAAGAACAGTGCCTGGATATATATGCATTGCTGATATTGTGGTAATGGACAAAACCAAAGAGCATAATCGAAATCTTCATTCACTGATCACATCGCGAGGGGCTCATTTTTAACAGCAAGAATTGCCAAGTGAATGTAAGTCAGATCAATTTCTTTGGCTCCATCTATTCAGGTTGTAGAATCCGTCCTGACCCAGGCAAAGTCGAAGATGTAAGAGTCTTTCAAACAAGCATTGTCAGCAGAAACCTGTACCCTGCAGTACTATGATCCAAGGAAGAAGACAGAAAGGGCTAGGAGCGTGCATCCTGCAGGATGCAAACCAATTGCATTCGGATCCAAGTGTTTATTCTCAGCATAATCCAATTACTCAAACATAGAACATGAAACTCTTGCTCTGGTGTTAGGGATCACAAAATTCCACACCAAAATGGTCAATAAGCAGTTCACTGTGGAAACCGACCACAAACCACTGGAGATGATCTGGCGCAAACCATTGACAAGTGCATCACCTAGACTGCAGCAACTTTTAGTGAAAGTACAGGGGTACGACTTCGAGGTCTGCCAAAAACCGGGTATCAAAATGGTCATGATCTTCACAGCAAGACAACTCCAAGAAAAATGTAGGGAGCAGCAGCCACCTTTATATATGGCCTCCTATGACCTCACAAAGGCCTTTGACTCTATCAACAAGGAGGGATTATGGAACATCCTCCTCAAATTTGGCTGACCGGAGAAATTCATCACCGTCTTCTGCCTGCTGCATGACGACATGTAAGCTGTAATCTTTGCCATTGGGTCTGCTACTGACCCAATCCGAGTGCAAACTGGGTGAAGCAAGGCTGTGTCATCGCACCAATGCTCTTTTCCATCTTCCTCGCTGCAACATTCCACCTCATCTCCTTGAAACTCCCTGCTGGAGTAGATCTACTCTACAGGACGAGCGGCAAACTATTTAACCTACGTCACCTCCAGTCCAGAACCAAGGTCACTCCAACCTCTGTCATCGAGCTGCAGTACACTGATGATGTTTGCGTATGCGCACACTCAAAGGCCGAGCTTCAACCGCTCGGTGATGCATTCACAGAAGTGTATGAAAAAATGGGCCTTAAGCTAAACATCCAGAAGACAAGTGTCCTCTACCAGCCTGCTCCCACAGCACAAGACTACCCCCCTGACTATCAAGATCCATGACGAACCACTGGACAATGTGGATCAGTTCTCATACAATGGGAGGCCTCCTCTCAGCAAGGGCAGACATTGACGAAACTCAGCATCGCCTCCTGTATGTCAGCACAGCCTTTGGTCGTCTGAGGAAAAGAGTGTTTGATGACAAAGACGTCAAATCTGACACCAAGCTCATGGTCTACAGTGCCGCAATGTTACCTGCCCTTCTGTATGCGTCAGAAACATGGACACTGTACAGCAGACATCTCAACGCCGTGGAGAGATATCACAAGTGGGGCATCCGCAAGGTCCTGCAAATTCAATGGTAGGACAGGAGCTCCAATATCAGTGTGCTCTCTCAGGCCAACGCCCCCAGTATCGAGACACTGGTCACAGCTAGTCAGTTACGCCAGGCGGGCCACATTGTCCGCATGCCTGACACAAGACTCCCAAAACAAGCTTTCTACTCCGAGCTGCGTCACAGCAAGTGACTACCAGGAGGGCAGAGAAAACACTACACGGATGTCCTTAAAGCCTCCCTGAAAAAATGTGACATCTCCACCGATTCGTGGGAATCTCTTGCCCAAGACCGCCCAAAATGGAGAAGAAGCATCCGCAATGGTGCTAGCCAGTTCGAACAATATCGACATGTCCAGCAGTGACCAAGTGCAAACAGCGGAAGGAGCGTGCGGAATTGCGAGCATTCCATTCATTCGCCTCTTCAAACATCACCTGCCCTACCTGTGGTAGAGTGTGCAGGTCTAGAATTAGACTATTCAGTCACCTAAGGACTCACAGCCCTGGAGTGGAAGAAAGTCATCCTCGTTCTCGAGGGATTGCCTAAGAAGAAGACCAAAATGGTCACCTCGGATACACTGAACAGATTGTCAAACCCGAACAAGAATGAAGATGTTCCACTGGATCTACACAGAGACAGCATGGACATCGAGGTGGAAGATGTGCTCAAAATCAATTTATTGTATTTTGGTCAGCACAAATGTAACCAATTACAATCAGAAATAGCCAATAACCCACAACTGAAGGCACTGTGGAGAGCCATCATAGAAGGTTGGCCTAATACAGTAAAGAGGTGCCAGAAACCCTCAGCTGCTTTTGGCCTTATAGAGATGAACTCAGTATCTCAAGAGGCATCAGCTTCAAAGGAAAACAAGTGATTGTGCCCAAAGCTGTCTGACAGGACATCTTGTCACAACTTCACCAAGGACATATGGGCATAGAACAAACGAGGCGACTGGCACGAGACACTGTTTATTGGCCAGGGGTCAATGGTGAAATTGAAAAGTTAGTTAGGATGTGCAAGGCATGCCAGAGCCACCAGCCACAACAATGTAAAGAACCCCTACACCCTCACAAGATTCCATCAGTCCCTTGGTCCAAAATCGTCACTGATCTTTTTTTCCGTGCATCGAGACGACTTTATCTTAGTCACCGATTATTTCTACAAATTTCCAATTGTCACTCAGGTAAAAGGCACTTCAAACACGGTCATTGCAGGCACATTGGGCTGGATTTTAAGAGCTGCCTACTTCCGGGTCCACCACCGAAACCCGCACTGTTAACATTAATTTCTGCCCATTGTTTTCTAGCCATAAAGAATCCCAGTAAAAAACTTAATAGTGACAGAATATATATTGCATAGAATTACAAAGAAATTACAAGATAGAAACAGGCCATTCAAGATGGAGGCGCAGGGCCTGGCCAGTCAAGTGCTGGGGGCAGGTAGGAAGGCACTGATCCCAGCACCAGCTGATGTGAGGACAGGGGCTGGTGCCATTTTTAAATGGCAGCCAGACCTTACTACAGAGTTTGTGACCCTCTCAGATTGCTGTGGGACCGCTGAGAGGTCCGACCTTGTGCCCCTGAAGAGCATTCCTCATCTGTGATCTGTGCTGCCCTTGAAGACCCAATGAGTGACTGCCCCTCAGCTCCTTTGAGCTGCCCCGCTGAGTTACTGCTATAGTCTCCTGTCCCCTTTCCACAAAAGATTCTGCTCCAATGGAAGACAGCTCCACAATGGCTGATCTTCCCCTCGGAACATGAGGCCTTGCTTGGATACCGCCACCTTTGAGAGGTCAGGGATCTGATGGCCTGTGATTCCTGTGCGTTGCACATTTAATTCGCAAGGTAACATTAAATTTCATTCCATTGCATATAAATGGGACTTAAGTACCTCTTTAATTATTTTTATTAGTTCCTGGGATGTGGGTGTCGCTGGCTAGGCCAGTATTCATTGCCAATTCCTAATTAATGATAACAATTGGCTTTCCACTGCTTTCCTGCGGCATCGCTGCCACACAGCCACCCCACGCCTACATAATGCAGCTCAGACTTACAAGATTTTGGCTTCTGAAACAGCGTCTTCTGTGCAATTCTACTGCTTTTCCCCCACCTTGCCTTGCTTCCTGCTTCATCAGCCATCATTAAATTCTGCCCAACATGTGAGGGGTTAAAATCCTACATGGGGTATTTCTCAAAGGAATGGTTATGTTCAGAGTCCACACAGACTGGCCAAGTGGCCTTTACAATATATGAATTTCTAGGGAAAGCACAATGGACTGTCTGGAGGTCCCAAACAGTGTTGTATGGACATTGATTTCAAATTGCATGGCAAACGTCATATGCAATTGCCCAAGGTAGGCTATATAGTTAATGTTGATAACGAAAATGCCGCCTTTTGTTTTAATATGACTACAAAGGTATTTGGATTCCATTTCTATGGACATACATTTTACCAGAGAGTCAATTTAATTTTCCAGCTAGCAGAAAGCTTCTGTATTTTTAAAGTTATGCTGACTAGCAGGGAAGCTAGACCAGCTTGAATTCTTTATATTGTGTAAAATGTGATCTTCTGTTTTAAAATTTATATATAGGAGGAAGTGAGTAGTGGCTTTATTGTTTGATGCATCACTGTTTTATACTGAAGACTCTACATTTATCTGTTTTACTTCAATACAACCATCTGTTGGTTTAGAGTTTGATTCTCAGGATGATAAATTGAATGTTCAGTCTGTTTTTTGAAGAGAGGAAAATTCCGTAGCAACACATGACACATTTCAGTAGCTGGTGTAGAGGGTAAAGGTTTTCCATTGTAGTCTCTGAGTGCCATTTATTGTTTATCTAGATCGGGGTTGTCCAACCTTTTCGGGCGGAGGGCCGCAGTAGGATTTTTGCTCAGCCCGGAGGGGCCGGTGAGCAAATTTCAAAAGATAAAAGCATTAAAAATGTATCTTACTAATAAAAACAAAAACAAATGTGCACTTTTGTGAAAAAGCTTGAAATGAGAAGACTAATTTATTGACTTACTTTCTCATCGCTATATTGAAAACTGATTTAGTGGCATACTTGGCATCGTTTTTGCTTGCATAAGTAGTCAATCTCTGCCCGTACACTTGATGTAGCGATGCAGAGTATTCAGGATAGATATCCATCTGTCAGGAGCGATCTTGATCTCTCTCTCTGTCTCTCTCTCCCTGTTTTCCCAGCTCTCTTTGTTGTTCCCCCACCTCTCTGTCTTGTCCTCACTCTGTGTTCCCTCCCAGTCTCCCCCCGTCTCCCCCCACTCTCTGTTTTGCCCCCTCTCTCACTCTGTTTTGTCACCTCTCTCTCTCGGTTTTGTCCCCTCTCTCTGTTTCCCCCACTCTCTCTCTGTTCCCCTGTCTCTCTTTGTTCCCCCCTCTCTTTTTGCCTCTCTTTCTCTGTTCCTCTCTCTGACAGTTGCACTGAGCAGGAGCACTCAGCAAAGCAGCTTGGTTGGTCAGTTTGTTTGAAAACATCGCTCTGAGTTTTACAGCTGACAGCTGCTGAAGCAGGAATGCGCTTCCCAACATCAGACAGATTCGGGGTTTTCTGGCAAGCTTTTCAAAAAAGTCGGGAAACTCCAAATCGGTCAAAGTTGGGAAGTGTGTTCCTGCTTCAGCAGCTGTCAGCTGTGAAACTGACAGCATGATGTTTTTAAAAAGGCCAGTCTGCAAAAAGAAAACAAAGAGAAATTTCCCATCTCCAGTCACGGAACCTCTGAGGAGGATGAGAAACGGCCCCAGCTACAATTTGCATCTGCGGGTTGCATGGAAACCTTTGGCGGGCCGTATGTTGGATAACCCTGATTTAGATGTTGAGTAAATAAAGCTATGCTTAGGATCATAAGAGACCTTCGACTGCTGCCCACCTGACTCTTACTTGAAAAAATGAATGGCTGGCTGCTGAAATTTAGGGGGCATCTCAGACGCTCCATTGAAAACCAAGACCCGTCTCATGCAATTTACTGTGAGGCTGTAAATTGGAAAGCAGGTTGCCCACCTATTTCTGGAAGGAGGCTGCTTAAGTATGAAAATTAGGTTCCTATGCTTAGGTTATTTTTATGCTCACTGTTATAGCCTGTGAGAGGTTAAATATGAATCAGAGAGAATGCACCATGAGCAGTTTTTGTTATTCTTTCATGAGATGTGAGTATCATTGGCAAAGCCAGCATTTATTGACCATCTCCAACTGCCCTTGGGAAGGTGGTGGTGAGATGCCTTCTTGAACTGCTGTGGTACATGTGGTGTAGGTACACCCACAGTGCTGTTAGGAAGGGAGTTCCAGATTTTTGACCCAGCGAACGTGAAGGAACAGCAATATAGTTCCAAGTCAGGATAGTGTGTGACTTGGAGGGGAACTCGCAGGTGGTGGTATTCCGGTGCATCTGCTGCCTTTGTCCTAGGTGGTATAGGTTGTTGGATATGTGAAGATGACAGGAATCAATGGAATGAAAATTGGCCAGTTTTTATAAAAAGCAGGTGATGTTTGTCACCACCACCCCCCTCCCCCCACCACCAGATTACTGTCCAAGCAGTGAAGTTGGGAATCTAGCCCATCATAGAACATAACAAATAGGAGCAGGAGTAGGCCATTTGGCCCTTTGCGCCTGTTCCATTCAATAAGGTCATGGCTGATCTTCTACCTCCACTCCACATTCCCGCACTATCCTATATCTCTCGATTCCCTTCATATCAAAATGCTCTCAACATCTGTCTTGAATATACTCAATGACTGAGCATCTATAGCTCTATGGGGTAGAGAATTCCAGAGATTCACTACCATTTGAGTGAAGACATTTTTATCGAAATGGCCAACCCATTATTCTGATAAGAAAGTAAGAAATAGGATCATGGAAGATCATATGTTGTTGCCATAGGATACTTTCTAACACACAAACATATTTTTAATCAAAAAAATGCAAATTTAGATGTATGTTTTTTCTGGTATTCAGAGTCGAAAGAAAATCAGTTCCTGTTTGACAATGTCATTTTGTAACTGTTAAATGTGATTTCTATTCCCATTGAGTTTTCTCCAAACAAGTCTTATAAATCATAATTGTTGTTTTATGGAGTGCTTTGGAATTTTGTAGAAATTTTCCAGACTATCCAGAAAATATTAGAAACAGCTGTCAGTGGTTTTCATATATAGGAGAACAGTAAGGCATTGTTCCACTAGATTATAATCAGATGATTGAATTTAACATTTTGGAAGTTGAAGCAGGGAGATTTTGAAAATAAATATTTTGTAATTGCACTTTATTCCAATGACTTAGCTAATTGTAAATTTTGATAATTTACTATTATCCTATTGTGGGTATTTCTGGTATACAGTCAGGAGGGAGTTGCCCTGGGAGTCCTCAACATCGACTCCAGCAAGGAAATCACCTGCTGATTACCACCTACCGCCCTCCCTCAGCTGATGAATCAGTACTCTTCCATGTTGAACACCACTTGGAGGAAGTACTGAGGGTGGTGATGGGCGCAGAATGTACTCTGGGTGGGGGACTTCAATGTCCATCACCAAGAGTGGCTCAGTAGCACTTCTACTGACTGAGCTGGCCGAGTCCTAAAGGACATAGCTGACAGACTGGGTCTGCGGCAGGTGGTGAGGGAACCAACAAGAGGGAAAAACATATTTGACCTCATCCTCACCAATCTGCCTGCTGCAG
This sequence comes from Heterodontus francisci, assembly GCF_036365525.1. Lineage (NCBI taxonomy): Eukaryota > Metazoa > Chordata > Chondrichthyes > Heterodontiformes > Heterodontidae > Heterodontus > Heterodontus francisci. Next base: position 97,388,173 of record NC_090374.1, read on the forward strand.
ATGCATCTGTCATTGAATCTCCCCTTGACATTCGATGGCATTACGATTGCTGAATCCCCCACTATCAACATCCTGGGGGTTACCATTGACCAGAAACTGAACTGGAGTAGCCACATAAATACTGTGGCTACAAGAGCAGGTCAGAGGCCAGGAATTCTGCGGCGAGTAACTCACCTCCTGACTCCCCAAAGCCTGTCCACCATCTACAAGCCACAAGTCAGGAGTGTGATGGAATACTCTCCACTTGCCTGGATGGGTGCAGCGCCAATAGCACTCAAGAAGCTCGACTCCATCCAAGAAAAAGCAGCCTGCTTGATTGGCACACCATCTACAAACATTCACTCCCTCCACTGCTGACGCACAGTGGCAGCAGTGTGTACCATCTACAAGATGCACTGTGGCAACGCACCAAGGCTCCTTAGACAGCACTTTCCAAACCTGCGACCTCTACCACCTAGAAGGACAGGAGCAGCAAATGCATGGGAACACCACCACCTGGAAGTTCCCCTCCAAGCTACACACCATAATGACTTGAAACTATATCGCCAATCCTTCACTGTCGCTGGGTCAAAATCCTGGAACTCTCTTCCTAACAGCACTGTGGGTGTACCTACCTCACGTGGACTGAAGTAGTTCGAGAAGGCAGCTCACCACCACCTTCTCAAGGGCAATTGGGGATGTGCAATAAATGCTGGCCTAGCCAACGATGCCCACATCCCATGAACGAATAAAAAAAAAAATTCAATTTATTTGTTATCAAGTACAAAATAATTTGTAGAACAAAAGAATGTAAGGAGCAAACATTTGGTGAATCTGAGTCAGTCCTTCCACATATCAGCTTAATGCCCCAAGAAAAAAATCTGCATAAATATTCCGTTGCTCAAAGGTTTTCAAAGAACATATTTATACAGGCTCAAATATTCACTGTTTCTCCTCCTATCCTCCACAGATAAAATTCCCTCATTGATTCCAGTAATGCACAGACCATTATATCCTGTGGAATATTTAGAATATTTGATCATCTGAGTCTGTAGGGTTAAATTTATATTGCACTTTTGGCTCAGAGCCTCGATCGCTGTCTGAGGTGTGTCATGTGTTCTTCGTGTTGTCTTACGCAACACAACAAGGTACGTGGATTTCAGTTTCTTTGAAGATCTCTAACAGGTTTATTTACAGCTAAACTAGTATGTACAATACAGAGCAAACTATGTACAGAACCTTTGTTTTGGGTTTTACGGTTGCAGAGTGTCCAGCAAAATCTCCCTGCTCTTATATTCTATGCCTTGGCTAATATAGACAAATATCCCATATGCTGCCTTTACCACCTTATCTACCTGTTCAGCCACCTTCAGAGACCTGTCAACATGCATTCCAAGGTTCCTCTGTTCCTCTACACTTCTCATTATATTACCGTTTATTATGTCTTCCCTTGCCTTGTTAGCCTTCCTCAAATGCATTACCTCAAACTTCTCTGAATTGAAATCCATTTGCCACTGCTCTGCCCACCTGGCTAGTCCACTGATATATTCCTGAGTCTGCAGTTTTCTTCTTCATTATCAACCACATGCCCAATTTTTGTAATATCTGCAAATTTCTTAATCATACCCCCTACAGTCAAGTCCAAATCATTGATATATACCACAAAAAGCAAGGCACCTAGTACTGAGCACTGCGGAACCTCACTGGAAACTGCCTTCCAGTCATAAAAACACCCATCGACCATTACTCTTTGCTTCCTGCCTCCGAGCCAATTTTGGACCCAACGTCACTTTGCCTTGGATCCCATGGGCTTTTACTTTTGTGACCAGTCTGCCATGTGGGACCTTAATAAAAAGCCTTGCTAAAATCCATATAGACTACATCGAATGTACTACCCTCATCGATGTTCCTTGTTACCTCTTCAAAAAAATTCAATCATGTTAGTCAGACACGTCCTTCCCTTAACAAATCCGTGCTGACTGTCTTTCAGTAATCTGTGCCATTATAAATGAAGATTTATCCTGTTCCCTCAACATTTTTTCCAATACTTTTTCCACCACCAATATTAAGCCGACTGGCCCTTAATTACTCTGTCTATCCCTTTATCCCTTTTTAAACAAAGGTACAATGTTAGCTTTCCACCAGTCTTCTGGCACCACACCTGTAGCTAGAGAGAATAGCAAAATGATGGTCGGAGCCTCCGCTATTTCGACTCTTGCTTCCCTTAACAGCCTGGGATACATTTCATCTGGGCCTGGTGATTTATCCACTTTTAAAGATGTTAAACCTCTTAATACTTCCTCTCTCACTATGTTAATTTCATCTAATATTTCACACTCCTCCTCCTTGATTGCAATGTCTGTATCATCCCTCTCTTTTGTGAAAACAGACACAAACTATTCATTAAGAATCATGCCATCATCCTCCACCTCCAAACACAGATTACCCTTGTGGTCCCTAATAGGCCCTATTCTTTCTTTAGTTATCATCTTGGTCTTTATATATTTATACAAAATCTTTGGGTCTTCATTGATTTTACTTGTCAATATTTTTAATGCCCTCTCTTTGCTTTCCTAATTTCCTTTTTAATTGCACCCCAACACTTTTATGCTCCTATACTCCATATTATCTGTGATATTGAGCCCTCAGTATTTGTCATACGCTTCCCTTTTTAATCTCTGTCCTATCCTTTAAGTCCCTTGACATCCAGGGGGCTCTGGATTTGTAAGTCCCACCCTTTTTCATGAAGGGATCATACTTGCTCTGAACCCAACCCTCGGTTCCTTGAATGCCACCCATTGATCTGGCACTGATGTACCTTCAAAAAGCTGTTTCCATCCACTTTAGCTCAATCACATCTCAGCATAGTAAAATTAACTTTTTCCCAATTGAGAACTTTTATTCCTGATCTATGTTTGTCCTTTTCCATAACTACCCTAAATCTAACTTCCACCAAAGTGCTCCCCACTGATACCCTTTCAAGCTGCTTAAAACTAAGTACAGAACTGCCCCTTGCTATGTACTGGCTAAAAAAAGTTCTCCTGAATGTATTTTAAGAATTCTGCTCCCTTTGTGTTGTTCACACTAATTCTATCCCAGTTAATATTAGGGTAGTTGAAACTCCCACTACTCCCACTATTACTGCCCTATTGTTTTTGCACTTCTCAGAGATTTGCCTACATATTTGCTCTTTTATTTCCCACTGACTGGGGGTCTATAGTACACTGCTAGTAGTGTGATTGCCCCATTTTTGTTCTTCAGTTCAACTCATATAACCTCATTTGATGATCCTTCTACCATATCATCCATCTCCCCTCACAGCTATAACTTTCTTTAATCAATATAGTGACTCCTTTTTATTCCCTTCTCGATCTCATCTGAAAACCCTGTAACCAGGAATATTGAGTTGCTATTCCTGCCCTTCTTTCAGCCATGTCTCAGTAATAGCTATAATATCATACGCCCACGAGTCAATCTGTGCTCATCTGCCTTATTCCTTAGAATTTTTGCATTGAAGTATATACCATTTAATACTGCCACACTCCCTTGTTGTCTATTTTCTAGCCTTTGTTTCCTCTGCCCTCCAAACATGCTTGCTAATTTTCTGTCTTCCATTTCCAACTTTCTTTTCTCTCTTCTGAATCTACTCTCATATTCCAAACCCTTTGCCAAGTGAATTAAACCCTCCCCAACAGCACTAGCAAACCCCACTGTGGAGATATTGGGTGCTGGCCCTGTTGTTGTGCAACCTGTCTGGCTTGTACAGGTCCCAACTCCTCCAGAAGCGGTCCCAATGCCTCAGGAATTTAAAGTTCTCCTTCCTGCATCATCTCTCCACCATGTATTCATCAGCTGTATCTTCCAATTTCTGTACTTACTAGTATGTGGGTAGTGAGGGACTAGGGAGAATGAGGAAGGAAAATTGTATTAGTAAGAAGGTTGTATTAGAGAAATTAATAAGACTAAAGGTTGATAAGTCCTCAGGATCTAATATTCCACATCCCAGAGTGTTGAAAGAGATAGTGGATGCATTGGTGATTATCTTCCAAAATTCTATGCTTCTGGAACGGTTCCTGCAGATTGGAAGTTAGCAAATGTCACACCACTATTTAAGAAGGGAGGGAGAGAGAAAATAGGGAACTACAGACCTGTTAGCCTGACATCAGTAGTAAGGAAAATGCTAGAATCTATTCTAAAGGGTGTGATAAATGGATACTTGGATAATAATGATCTTATTAGGCATAGTCAACATGAATTTATGAATGGGAAATCATGTTTGATGAAACTGTTGGAGTTTTTTGAGGATGTTACTAACAGAATTGATAAAGGGGAATTTGTGGATGTGGTCTACTTGGATTTTCAGAAGGCTTTTGAGAAAGTCCCCCATAGGGGGTTGGTTAGCAAAATTAAAGCAGAGGTAATATACTGGCATGAATTAAGGATTGGTTAACAGGCAGAAAACAAGACAGTAGGAATAAATGGGTTATTCTCACATTGGCAGGCTGTGACTAATGGGGAACTGCATGGATCATTACTTGGGCCCCAGCTGTTCACAATATATATCAATGATTTGGATGTGTGGCCCAAATGTAGTATTTCCAAGTTCACGGATGGCACAGAACTAGGTGGGAACGTGTGTTGTGAGGAAGATGCAAAGCGGCTTCAAGGGGATTTGGACAGACTTAGTGAGTGGGCAAGAACATGGCAGATGGAATATAATGTGTAAAAATGTAAGGTCATCCAATTTGATAGGAAGAATCGATGTGCAGAGTATTTCTTAAATGGTAAGAGATTAGAAAATGTAGATGTACAAAGTGTCATCAGTAGGTCACTGAAAGCTAACGTACAGGTGCAGCAAGCAATTAGGAAGACTAATGGTATGTTAGCCTTTATCGCAAGAGGATTTGAGTACAGGAATAGCAAAGTTTTGCTTCAATTGTGCAGAACCTTGGTTCGACCGCGCCTGGAGAGCTGTGTGCAGTTTTGATCCCCTTACCTTAGAAAGGGTATTATTGCCATAGAGGGAATGCAACGAAGATTCACCAGATTTGTTTCTGGGATGGCGGGATTGTCCTGTGAAGAGAGATTGGGGAAACTGGGCCAGTATTCTCTAGAGTTTCGAAGAATGTGAGGTGATCTCATTGAAACCTACAAAATATGTAAAGGGATACACAGGGTAGATGCAGGTAAGATGTTTCCCCTGGTTGGAGAGTCTAGAACCAGGGGACACAACTTCAAAATAAGGGGGAAGCCACTTAGGACCGAGATGAGGAGAAATTTATTTATCCAGAGGGTTGTGAATCTTTGGAAATCTCTAACCCAGAGGGCTGTGGAAGCTCAGTCATTGAGTATGTTTAAAGCAGAGATTGACAGATTTCTAAAGGGATATGGGGATAGTGTGGGAAAAGGCATTGAAGTGGATGATCAGCCATGATCATATTGAATGGCGGAGCAGGCTCAGTGGGCTGAATGGCCTCCTCCTGCTCCTATGTTCCTATGTGGCACCGGGAGTAATCCAAAGATTACTACCATTGAGTTCCTGTTTCTCAATCTCTCCCTGAGTTCCCTAAACTCTGCCCGCAGGACCTCATCTCCCTTTCTGCCTATGTCATTGGTGCCGAAATGGATCATGACCTCTGATTGTTCACCTTCCTGCCTCAGAACATCCTGTAGATGCTCAGTGACATCCTTTACCCTGGCACCAGGAAAGCAACATATCATCCTGGAGTCACATCTGCAGCTGCAGAAGCGCCTGTCTCTTTCCCTCACTATCGAAATCCCTACCACTACTGCTCTTCCACTCTTCTTCCTCCCCTCCCCCCACCACTCTATGCAGCTGAACCACCACGGTGCTATGGATTTTGCTTTGCCTGCAGTCCCCAGAGGAACCATCATTCTCACTAGTATTCATAATAGGACACACTCCAAGGACTCCTGCACTACATGTATGGTCTTCCGAGTGGTCATCCATTCCCTCTCTGCCTTCACTGTCATAAACCGTGGGTTAACAACATCCAAAAATGTTCTATCCATGAAATGCTCAACCTTGTGGATGCACCACAATGACTCCAGTCATTGCACAAGCTCCAAAACCCAAAGGTCAAGCTGCTCTAACTGGCAAAGCTTCCTGCACATGTGGTCATCCAGGGTGTGACCAGCGTGCAGGATTCCCAATATGGCACAGGATGTGCATTCCACTGGGCTGAGGTGCCCTGCCCTGCCTTTTCTTCCTGGACTATTAACTAGATACACTCACCAGCTACTCAGTTTAGCAGATGCTACTTTTGTTGGTGATTTCGCTGGAAGCTCTCTCCCCTGCTTTAATTCCTTGGTTGCTGTGCTCAGTATTCATCCAGGTCCACTGCCACCGCTGATGCCGTTGACTCTCTGGGCTGCCTCTCACTGCCCTGCTTTAACTCCTCGGTCGTTACACTCAGTCTCCACCTACTCCCTGTTGGTTGGAGTCATACCTAGCACAAAGGAAGATAGTTGTGGTTGTTGGAGGCCAATCATCTCAGCCCCATGACTTTGCTGCAGGAGTTCCTCAGGGTAGTGTCCTAGGTCCAACCATCTTCAGCTGCTTCACCAGTGATCTTCCCTCCATCATAAGATCAGAGGTGGGATGTTCGTTAATGATTGTACTACGTTCAGTACCATTTGCAACTCCTCACATACTGAAGCAGTCACTGTCCATATGCAGCAAGACCTGAACAACATTCAAGCATGGGCTGATAAGTGACATTTGTGCCACACAAGTGCCAGGCAATAACGATTTCGAATAAGAGAGAATCTAATCATCTCCCCTTGACATTCAACGGCATTACCAATATTAAATCCCCCACTATCAACATCCCGGGGGATCACCATTGACCAGAAACTGAACTGGACCAACCACATAAATACTGCGGCTACAAGAGCAGGTCAAAGGCTGGGAATTCTGTGGTGAGTAACCCACCTCCTGACTCCCCAAAGCCTGTCCACCATCTACAAAGCACAAGCCAGGAGTGTGATGGAATACTCTCCACTTGCCTGGATGAGTGTGGCTCCAACAATACTCAAGAAGCTCAACACCATCCAGGACAAAGCAGCCCGGTGATTTGCACACCATTCACACCCTCCACCACCGACGTACAATGGCAGCAGTGTGTACCATATCCAAGATGCACTGCAGCAACTCACCAAGGCTCATTTGACAGCACCTTCAAACCTGCGACCTCTTCCACCTCGAAGGATAAGGACAACTGATGCATGGGAACACTACCACCTGCAAGTTCCTGTCCAAGTCAGACAACATCCTGACTTGGAACTATATCGCTGTTCCTTCACTGTCGCTGGATTAAAATCCTGGAACTCCCTCACTAACAAAACTGTGAAAGTACCCGCATCAGATGGACTGCAGCGGTTCAAGAAGGAGGCTCACCACCACCTTCTCAATGGCAATTAGGGATGGGCAACAAATGATCACCTTGCCAGCGATGCTCACATTCGTGAAAGAATATTTTTAAAAAACAGGTCCGCCGCCACTGCCAGTGAGTCTCCTACTGATCTGGAAATTCGATAAATGCTATTTCTGAATCATTCCATGTTTGGACTAGTCCTCACCATGTCTGGCCCTGCAATGCATCAAAACTGATATTTGGAGAGGAGGGGGAGGAGGAGCCTGATGTGACGAGGGCAAATGTAGCTGCTCATGTAGCTGCCAGGGATGCCCAGGATGGACTGATTCAGACATGTTTCAGCTAATCTGAAGCAGTGCGGCCATCTGGCACATCAATTCTGAACCCACTGTACACCACCCCACATCCTCCTGCCTTCGCCCCCAGCCCCCAGCACAAAGCAGCCCCACAAGCAACAATTTATCCCTCTCTCAGACACCTATTGCTCATCCTTCACTCTTGTCCTACCATTCTTCCCAAGACAGAAGGCCACTTGGCAGACGGCAGGGAAAAATGGGGAGGATGCGGTTTCCTCGACATCTGATTCTCTATGCAGGTGACTACTCTTTCCATGGATGTACTCTTCAATGTAAAAGCCTGAGACATCATGGCATCATGCTAGAGATGGATTCCTTGCTCTCCAATCATATGCAGTGCTTCTGGAAAGGTTGACAGAACCTCACACATTTTCTTTTGCTACTCCAGAATAGTCCTCTGCATCAGCAACTCCTAAGGCTAGATTTGTGTTAACCAAAGCTATTTAGGGATATGGGGCAAAGGTGAAATTAGATGGCAGATCAGTCATGATCTCATTGAATGGTGGAACAGGCTAGAGGTGCTAAGTGGCCTGCTCCTATTCCTATGTTTCTATAATTCCTGTGTTCCTATGAGTGTGAGCCAAGGAATGTTTTGAGAGGATGGAAAGACAACATTTGTGGAGAGACACTTTGAGGGATAGGTGTGGCATGACAATAAGATGAGGCTGAGTGTCAGTGGTGCTTGGTCAGATGGGGATGTGAGGAGGTGCCTCGACATAGTGTGATTGGTGCACCTTCAACATTTGTTTCTCTCACTCTTCCTACTCTGACCAGATCATCAAAACTCTTGTGGCACTGTATGCAGGGGCTTGACACCACACTCCTGTTGATGATCTCCTCAGCCACTTCCGGCCACGCCTGTTGTTCTCTGAGGCTGCTTTTTTCCTCTCATCCATGAGGAACAGAATCTCCCTGCAAGCCCTAAGAGCTCACAGCATGATGTCCAGGGATGCTTTGAAGAAGCATAGTGCTGCTTTTTCATGTTCAGCCTCTATCCGTGAATTTCCTGGTTCTGTCATGACACTTGTACAATTCTTCAATTCTGACCCTCACAGGGTCCCTTTGTGTTGGATCTGAAATAGACTGCTGCGGGTCATCATCACATCAGTCTGCTTTAATTGGCCGGGAAACCAGGAAATCGGATGCAAATACAGTAAAAAGCTAAGGACAAATGCACTGCTGAAACTTACAGGTACTCGACATGCTGCCAGATTCCTCTGCTGTGAATTGGTCTGAAACTTAAAATTCAGCCCAAAGTCTTGACGACAGTTATCCCAGTCCATGGAACAGGTATTTGAGGGGAGAAGGATTTAACAGCAGGACCTCATTAGCATTTATTAATTCAGTTTCCCATCCAGCAGCCAACCAGATTCAGCAGGCTAATATAAAAGCAAAATACTGCAGATGCTGGAAATCTGAAACAAAAATAAAAAGTGATGGTAATACTCAGCAGGTCTGGCAGCATCTGTGGAGAGAGAAGCAGAGTTAACGTTTCAGGTCTGTGACCTTTCATCAGGCTGTCCAGCTGCCAAGCAGGAACGCCAGCACTAAAAAGCCACATTGAGGACCACTAGGGATGGTCCCCGGCAATCACAAAAATCAAGGCTGACACTCCAATGCAATACTGAGGAAGTGCTGCACTGTCGTAGGTGCCGTCTTTTGGATGAGGCGTTAAACAGAGGCCCTATCTGCCCTCTCAGGTGGACATAAAAGATCCCATAACACTATTTTGAAGAGGAACAGGGGAGTTATCCCCAGTGTCCTAGCCAATATTTATCCCTCAATCAACATCACAAAACAGATTATCCAGTCATTATTGCTATTTGTGGGAGTTTCTGACAAATTGGCAAGAATCAAGTGTTAGGGATTCCAAGTAGGCATATGGAAACTGCTAGAGTTTAACCATGGAGCTTACCAGTGCAGAATCCTGTTCAAGATGGCAACTGAAGTGTTCCAGATCACTTGACATGTTCTCCAACAATACATCATCTTTGAAAAGCAGTGAAATTCATAAGGATATCATGACTGAAAATGTAGAACAATGTGTCAGGTATGTGGTCATAAGTTTTGTAATCAACTTCCATTCTGCTTATTTAAGTCAAGAGCATCCATTTCTGTTGAAGTTATTGTAAGGAAGCCATAAAATCTGCAAAGAATTTGAAATTTGAAGAAGTCATTTATTTTATCTGCCCTATACCTGACATTAAGTTCAGCTCTCTCCTCTGTTACCATGAAATGATTCAGTATTCTCAGTGATGCTCCTTGAATTTTTAGTATGTCATTGTAAGTCCATGTCTCCAATATTGTGAATATGACCTTATCAATGAATAGCTGAGCTGTGCACTGATATACACTAAAGAGGCAATTTTTGAACATGAAGATCATTGAGCCATCCCAGCCTTTTAATGCAACGGCATTCCACAGCCATATTACTAGAAGCTTTCTACAAGGCTAATGAATTATCTATAGCGGAGTTGAGTAATGAACAGGATTGAAAAACTAATAATCTGAGCATTCTTGAATGTCAAAGCTTGGTACAATTTTAACCTGGATTCAGATGTGCTTAACTCTTTAGTAAAGGTGGAGGTGACCACAATGGGAAACAATGGGGAATTTGTTTCCTTTTCACCAGCATAACACTGTTTTCTATGGCTTTCCATCAAGAGCTATATGTGTGGAAAGAAACGATGGGAATTTCCTCAGGAGTTCTCTCAACTGCAAGTTTTAACTTTGGTGGCAAATTAGCAGAGGCCTAGGTAGATGTGTAGACGGGAGTTCTGCTAATCTTCCACCAAAATTGTAGTGGCTGATCATGAGAATTCCCAAAGAAACTCCACCACTATCTGATAATGCAATTCTTGTTGCCTGTAATGCTTTTTTAACTTTGGGTCCCTTAGAAGCAGAGACAGGAGAGATTTTAATGGGAAATAAGTGCATGGCAGAGACATGAAACAAATACTTTGTGGATGTCTTCATGGTAGAATACACAAACAACCATTGCAAAAGTAATGGGCAACCAAGGGGCTAGTGAAAATGAGGGAATTAAAGATATTAATATTTTATTTATATCGAACTACAGCACTGAATCAGGCCCTTCAGCCCACCGAGTCTGTGCCAACCAACAACCACCCATTTATACTAATCCTACATTAATCCCATATTCCCTACCACTTCCCCACCATTCTCCTACCACCTACCTACATTAGGGTCAATTTACAATGGCCAATTTACCTATCAACCTGCAAGTCTCTGGCTGTGGGAGGAAACCAGAGCACCCGACGGAAACCCACGCGGTCACAGGGAGAACTTGCAAACTCCGCACTGACAGTCCCCAGAAATGAACCCAGGTCACTGGAGCTGTGAGGCTGCGGTGCTAACCACTGCGCCACAGTGCCACCCAAATATGAGTAAAGGATTAGTAATGGAGTAAGTAATGGGACTAAAAGCCACCAAATCACCTCGATCTGATGGCATACACCCTAGGGTTTTAAAAGGGGGGGGGGGGCACTACAGGGATAGTAGGTACATTGGTTTTGTTCAAAATTCCCTAGATTCTAGAATGATCCCCATGGATTGGAAAGTAGCCAATATAACCTGCTATTCAAGAAACAAGCGAGAGAAAAAACAAGGAACTATAGGCCAGTTAGTCTGACATCAGTAGCAGGAAAAATGCTAGAATCTATGATTGAAGATGTGGTAATGGGGCACTTAGAAAATCATAATATGATTGGGCAGAGTCAACACGGATTTACGAAAGGGAAATTGTGCTTGACAAATCAGTTGAGTTTCTTCAGATTGTCATGCTAGGCCTCCACCTGCCAAGAATGAGGCACATTAATTTTGTCATGAACATTGACTTTAAACTGTTACTAGAGTGAAAAAAGGACTTGTTTAACAGATCAGCCGTGGCTGGAAAAGACATTTGCATATTAACAGATGGTGATCGGAAGGACAAAGGACCATTCCCTTACGCATTCAACCCACAATGGACCTTGATCACCAGGTATTGTGTGTAAGAGGAGCATTCCAGAGACTGCTAAGGTGATACAATCTGACACGTGGTCAGACCAGTTAGTCACATGAATAACCTGCTTGGCAACCTGGGTTTTTCTGAATTGTACAAACAGTTTGAACTCAGAAAGACTGTTCGCTCCTGGATTGAGACGATCTCTCCTGCCTGCTCCCATTTCTTTCTCACAAGCCTCTGAATCCACTGAAGACACATGAACCCCAAGAGAGAAAAGTCTCCTACAGTGAACAAGGTTTAAGAAGAACACTGGGCCCCAACGAAAAGCAAGATCTACCTACAATCAAGGACTCTACAGTGAGCTCGAAGAACCATCGTAAAAACTCTTCAGATATTGCCTCAAACCTTTCCACTTTATTTTTCTTCTGCTCTTTTCTGTCTCTATTTGCATGTATGTATCGCATATGCATGCTAGCCTGGGTGCATCGTTTATCTGTAGGCGTTAACCAAATTAGAATTTAAGTTTAATAAATGTCAACTTTTCTTCTGTAAAGCTAAGAAAGCTTGTTTGCCTCAGAATTGGAAAGCGGTGAACAAGGATTCACCAAGGGGGAGCTAAAAACACTGTGTTTAAAATTAAACCCTGTTACAGTAAGATCAGGTGAAGGCTGAAAGGGAACCCTAGACACCTTTCTCACCTGGTCATAACAAGACTGTAACTAGCAGGATTGATAAGAGGGAACCAATGGATATTGTATGGATATATTAGCATGGATTGTGAATTGGTTAATGGACAGAAAACAGAGAGTAGGAATAAAACAGATCATTTTTGGGTTGACAAGCTGTAACTAGTGGGGTACGGCAAGGATCAGTGCTTGGACCTCAGCTATTTACAATTTATATGTATGACTTCGATGAGGGGACCAAGTGTAATGTATTCAACTTTGCCAACAAAGTTAGGTGAGAAAGTAAGATGTGAAGAGGATGCGAGGGGGCTGCAAAAGTATTTAGACAAGTTAAGTGATTCAGCACGTACATGGCAGATGGAATATAATATGGACAAGTGTGAAGTTATCCACTTTGGTAGGAAAAATAGAAAAACAGAATATTTTTCAAATGGTGAGAGACTGGGAAATGTTGGTAATCAAGGAAGTTCTGTGATAGGGTGGAAGACAGGGGAGATTAAATGACAAAAGAGTTGGCAGTGCAGGGCCAAAGGCAGTAGTAATGGGACAAGTAAAGAAACAAAAGATGTGTCTAGAGGAGGTGTGAATGGTGGAATGATGAACAGCTGCAAAAACAAGGGATAGTGAGGCCCAGGCCAGGCCCCAAACACTCCTTTCAGGTGAAGCAGCGATTTACTTGTACTTCTTTCAATGTAGTATACTGTATTCGCTGCTCACAGTGTGGTCTCCTCTACATTGGGGAGACCAAGCGCAGACTGGGTGACCGCTTTGCGGAACATCTCCGCTCAGTCCGCAAGCAGGACCCTGAGCTTCCGGTTGCTTGCCATTTCAACACTTCCCCCCTGCTCTCATACTCACATCTCTGTCCTGGGATTGCTGCAGTCAGTGTTCCAGTAAACATCAACGCAAGCTCGAGGAACAGCATCTCATCTACCGATTAGGCACACTACAGCCTGCCGGACTGAACATTGAGTTCAATAATTTCAGAGCATGATGGCCCCCCATTTTACTTTCATTTTTAGTTATTTTTTCTTCCTTTTTTTTACATTCTTTTTTACATTTTTTACAATATTTTTTTGCATTTATTTCATTTCATCTTAGTTTGTTCAGTTTGCTTACCCACTGTTTTTTTCAGGTTTTTTTTCAGGTTTGCACTTGCTGCTGTTCAATATTCAGTGTATTTACACCTAATCTGTACTAATGCTTTGTCTTTCAACACACCATTAACATATTGTTTGCCTTTGCTCCGTGACCTTTTGGTCAGCTATGTGGCCTGGTCCAATCTGCACCTTCTCCTTTGTTATCTCTTGCCCCACCCCCACCTCACTTGCTTATAATCTGACTTTTCTAATATTTGTCAGTTCCGAAGAAGGGTCACTGACCCGAAACGTTAACTCTGCTTCTCTTTCCACAGATGCTGCCAGACCTGCTGAGTGATTCCAGCATTTCTTGTTTTTGTTTCAGATTTCCAGCATCCGCAGTATTTTGCTTTTATTAAACATTGATTCTTTGATTTGTAATCAACATCTGTCTTAAAATAGATTTTGAGGGACAAAACTTGAATCACAGCTGGAAGGAAGAAAATGTAATTCAATGTAGAATGTTCATATCCATGGAACAAGAAGGCTGAGATGGTTATCTCATTGCCATAGATATCTCCAACTTGCTTTCTGTACCATATATATGGACTGACAAAGGGTTGGTAGAGGAACTACCAGAGGCTTATAACATGGAACTTCTCATCTCCTGACTTCACCTGAAGATAATTAAGGTAATAAAGTACAGTAATATCTAGGCACACAAAATCCATTGCAAAATTAGTTCTGAATCATTGGTAGGAAAATATAGCTCCAGTTAAAGTAAAAAAAAGCAATATTCTTTTTGTGGGTTATTGCAATGAGTCACTTGGGGGAATAAACACAAACTTGTGCCCATTGATGATCTCATGCAGCCAGATTGAGTGAATTATTTCATCAGTGGAGCTGAGAGTTCCTCACATGATTTTTCGAAACAAGATCTACAAGCAATGTTATTTTAAATGTAGAGATGATTTTCCAGCAGTCTGTCTGACCACATTTTGAGTAAATCCATTGGCATTCTGGACCTGATTCAAACGTGGCTCACTGATGGTGATTGCTTGCACTCATCCAGGTTGCTCTTCCACTCAACTATCATGTAGTGGCAGCCAGGCTTTCATCTCTAGGTCCCATCTGGGGCTGTAGGTGATTTCCTGGCTTAAACAATTGGGTTAAAAACCATCCCAGACTACTGGGTTGAAAATTTTCCTGTCATGGTTCAATGTGAAATGAATTTAGCAGTAACTAGCATAAAGCTGTACCCATTTCAAAATTAATTGTCACTAAATTAGGAATATCACTCAAATAGATGTGGGGTGATAGGATTTGTTCTGTGCTTGAGGCTGAGGTAGGTTGCCCAGGCAGAATAAGGGAACATAGGAACAGAAGTAGGTCATGTAGTCTCTCAAGCCTGTTCCACCATTCAGTTAGATCTAGGCTGATCTGTACCTCAACTCTATTTACCTACCTTTGATATCGTTGCCTAACAAAAATCTAGTTATCTCAGTTTTGAAAATTTCAATTGACACAACATCCAAAGCCTTTGGAGGTGTGGGGATGTTGAGGGGTGGGGGGGTGGGGGGTGGTGGTGGTGGTTGGTGGTAAGGGGTGTGGAGGAAGCCAGATTTCCACTACCTTTTATGTAAAGTGCTTACTGATCTCCCTCCTGAATGATCGAGTTCTAATTTTAAGATTGTCCCCTTTTGTTCTGAATTCCCCTGTATCTACTCTATTGAATCATTTTATCATTTTAATCACCTCAATTAGATTATCCCTCAACCTTCTAGAATCAAGGGAATATAAACCAAGTTTATGCAACCTGTCTTCTTAATTTAACCCTTGAAGCCTCAGTATGAGTTTACACTGTACCCTCTCCAGGGCCAATATATTTTTCCTGAGGTTTGTTGTCATGGTACTCCCAGTGGGTCTGGCCAATGCTCTCTACTACTGAAGTATCATTTCCTCACTTTTGAATTCCACTCCCCTTGTGATAAATATCAAACAATCCATTAGCCTATTTATTTATTTACAGATACAGCACTGAAACAGGCCCTTCAGCCCACTGAGTCTGTGTTAACCATCAACCACCCATTTATACTAATCCTTCATTAATCCCATTACCCTCTCACATCCCCACCTTCCCTCAATTCCCCTACCACCTACCTATACTAGGGGCAATTTACAATGGCCAATTTACCTATCAACCTGCAAGTCTTTGGCTGTGGGAGGAAACCAGAGCACCCGGTGAAAACCCACGCGGTCACAGGGACAACTTGCAAACTCCGCACAGGCAGTACCCAGAATCGAACCCAGGTCGCTGAAGCTTGTGAGGTTGCGGTGCTAACCACTGCACCACCGTGCCACCCCTGGTACTCTTTTGTACCTGTACACTAGCTTTTAGTAATTTTTGTATCTGGACATCGTTCCTCCACAATTCCTAGTCTCTCACCATAAAGAAAATATTTAGTTCTGATGAAACATTAACTCTGCTTCTCTCTCCACAGATGCTGCCAGACCTGCTGAGTATTTCTAGCACTTTCTGTTTTTATTTCAGATTTTCAGCATCTGCAGTATTTTTCTTTTATTAAGAAAATATTCCAATTCATCATTCCAGGATCCAAAATGAATTACCTCACATTTCCCCTCATTGAACACCATCCGACATAATTTTGTCCTCTCAGTTATACGCAATGTAATTTTCTCCTTCCATGTACACAATTTACAATGTCTCCCATCTTACTGTCATCTGCAGACTTGAATATACAACTTTCTATCCCTCTATCCAAGACATCATAAATATGGTGAAAACCTAAGGCCCCAGTACAGATCCCAATATAGAACAGCACTTATCACACCCCAACGGTGAGTATATCTCCCTTATCCCGATTCTCTCGGTGCAAAATTTGGATTCATAGTCGTTGTTTTATGGAAGTTACAAGTGTCCTTGGAGGTCCACACTAATGTCTGTGCCCCCCCCCCCCCACCACACCTCTGATGTGAGTCATGGTGGAGGCCATATTGGTGAGGGCATAAGCACACATGCTGTGAGCATCTGCCGGAGGTATGTAGAATAGGCAGATCGTGACATCAGGCTCACAGTATAAAGTCAAAGAGTAATTTACAGCATAGAAGGAGACTATTCGACCCAACGAGCCCATGCAAGCTCTCCACAGAGCAAGGAGGACATATCTGCCCATGGTATTCTGAGAGCAATTCTCTTACCTGAACCTCAATGAAGAACAGAATGTGAGATGATTGCACTTCAGTCAGGATGTCCTCACTGAAATCTGCCACCTGTTGCAGCTAAAACTGCAACCTCAGAACAGGTCAACGACAGGTGAAGGTGACCGCAGCCATGAACTTTCATTGTGGTGATATTTGCAACATCTCAGAATTTGCTATTCCCTGTTGTGTTAGGAAGGTCACTCAGGCTCTCCATTCAAAGACAGTGAACTACATTTCATTCTCTCTTGCCAGAAAGCAGAAGGCTTTACTAGGATTGTGGGCTTTCCCATGGTGCAATGTGCCATTCACTGCACACGCATTACTTTGCAGGCACCACATGTCAACTGTGAGATTACCAACAGGGATTCTACTCCCTCGACGTCCAGCTGGCGTGTGACCATATGCAGAGTATCATGCATGTCAATACACTGGCAGTAGTTACGATGCCTTTATCCTGCCTCAGTCCATCTGCATTTGAGCCACCATGGCAAACCAAAGGGTAGCTACTGGGTGACAAGGGCTATCCATTGATGCCAAGGCTCATGACTCTAATGCGCAACCCACGCATATGTGGGCAGCATGCGTACAATGGGCTGAAATTTATACGCCCACCACGTGGGCTGCACGTCACGGAGCCACCACAATCCTAAGTGCGGCAGCTCATTTGAATAGCCGGGCGGCCCACACCCTCCGATCACGTGGAGGGGGCGGGCTGGCTGTCCCCAGCAATGGCGTCAGCTGCCTTTGTGTAGGCGCTGATGTCATTTTTAAAGAGCTTTGAGTCCTAAAGTTGCATTTAAATATTTAATGAAACAGTGAGTAAAAAGTAAATACATTTATTTTGCCCCTCTCTCTCCCCCCCCCCAATAACGATAAAATTAATTACTTGCCCCCTCCCCCCCAAAACACTTACCTTGTTCACCTGACCTTCACCTGAAAAGTGCATAAACTGTAACCTAATACCCTTCCCACCATCCCTACACAAATGATGTCACTTGCACCCTGTGCCCCTCTTCCCAAACTGAGAAAATTACCTCCTTCCCCCTCCCCATCAGTGTTCCACCTCGTTTCCCTGGACGGGGCTTACATGTGATTCCAGGTCCACAGCAATGTGGTTTACTCTTAAATGCCCTCTGAAATGACCTAATAAGCCACTCAGTTCAAGGGCAATTAGGGATTGGCAATAAATGCTGGCCTAGCCAGCGATGCCCACATCCCACAAACGAATAAAAAAAACTTTATCCCTGATAATAGATTCCAATAACATTCCCACCATAGGCTATCATTTCCTGGTTTCTTCCTATCTTAAATAATCAAGTTATATTTGCACATTTCCAATCAGAAGGCATCATTCCCAATTCTAGAGAGCTTTGGAAACTTGCGAGATTTCCTTTGCATCTAACTATGCTGCATCTCACTTTGATCTTGACACTAATTGCCCAAAATGGAATGTGTTCATTCACTACTTTAATGCGCATGTAAAAAGACAATAAGGGCTCCCCTTGGGGACCTGTGCTTACAGGGAGCCATGATCAGAGAATCACAGCTACAATGTTGTAGCTTTATCTCCTATGCATGCTTTCATCTATGCCGTGATCACGGAATTGTCTCATAGTGTGAAATAGTTATGAAACAAATAAACTGAATCAAGCACAGTATTTTGAGAAATCCATTGCTCTTGTGATGTTCACTCACTTTTATCCATTATTTAAATATCATGTCATAACAGTAACCAAAGAATATTGGCCCTGAGAATCCACAGAAGGATGTACCCTTGCTTAAGTGCCTGATGTGCTCTCTCACAGCCTCCACTGTTCACCCCACTGATGTTTGTGGGGTATGGGACAAAAAAACACAAGTGGCAGACCTTTGGTGGCTTGGGTGCACATTTAGGGAGCCTATGCCAAAAAAGCCAGGCCATCCAGCCTACTGCCCCCAGGTACCAGATTACCTTCTGGAAAGAAATCCCTGGTGGTCTCAGCAACCCCTGTGTCAAGAGCACTTGTAAAAAAAAAAGAACTTTGGCCTCTCATCTTGGGGAATCCCAGGCCCTGATCCTGGCTTGGACCCTTAAGTGGGCCCCATATTTGCTCCTGCTAGTTAGGTGCCAACTCAATGCCAAGTCCTGAATGGCCATTGAGGTGCAGGAAGCCTCAACTAGGCCACAAGGCCATACAGTAATTATTGGTTTATTCTGACTCAAGCATGTTCGGGTCTTGACTGAGTTTACGGCTGTTCTGGCAAACTCCTGCTGATGTAACGGTGGGAGTCTGCTGGAACAGCCATGGACTTATGACCTAATTCTCTGTATCGTATTTACATATTATGTGAGGTAAACTATAATAGGGGATTTTATCATGATATGATATTTTTAATGTGCATTCCTGTCTGGAAAATAGAAACTATATCCAATGGTAACTCATTTCATGTATTAAAAGATCTCATGTAGCACTCAATAACCTTTATGATGTCATAACGAAGGGAGAATTCTCAGTGATGTGGAGTTCTGCAAATGTAAGACTGGTTAGCAGGGCTGTGGGAGAGGAAGCGGCAGTCATTTTCTGTTGTTAGTTCAGAATCTTATTCTGGTAGTGATATAATTCAACTGTTTTTACTTCACTTTGAAGATCAACATGAGGGATAGGGAAGGGAGAGTCTATCAATTGTAGCTTTTGTACAAACTTTGTTACATTTTGTTGAAAAAAAAAGTTCTGATATGTGTGCTCATATGTGCTATGTATTTAAGAGCTACTGTCTTGGTTTTGACTTGGTCTTCAAGAATTGTGAAAACTATCTTTGATACCTTACTACTTAACAGTTACAAATTAGCATCTTAAAGTATTCTACTATATGAAAATCAATATGAGTGGGAATGCATGTTCTACATCTCTAAATTGGTTTGTAAAAAGTTTTAAGTGAAATATAATTAATCGGTTTTTATGACATCGGTCAGCCAGATAATCTGTTTGAAGTGAAAGTGTTGAACTGAGGAAGCTAATGGTCTACCTGTTCCATCCTTGATGTTCTCATGGCAATGTTCAGGTATTAGTAATCACATCAGCATTAGCAAGCAGGGATTCATCAGTAATGCTGCATAATGACAAGGAACTATCACATCTGTTCTCCTTTAGAAAATTTTGAAAATTACAAAATCAATTAGAGCTGAAACAAAGATAAGCTGAATTCATTTTTGCAGTCCAATACTACTATATTGACAAGAAAAATTAAACAATGTAAAACAGTTGGTTGAAAGCCTCTTTGATGCTGCTCTGCCATTCCAGACCTCTTGTGAGAAGGAGGAGGAGCAATAGTAGTACCTGCTGATCGGAAGCCTTGTGTTGGTCTGCTTCTTTTACATTCTTTGCTGTTGCTTTAACCATTCTACTTTATTTGAAAACATGATGGCCTGCAGCTTCTGGGGAAGCAGGAAATCTCTGCCCTTGTAATTATAGAGAAATGAATCACAGATGCTTTGCCTGCAGTTTGAAACACAGACATTTCATTGAGCTTAGAAAAATAAAACTCTAACAGTCCAAATTACATATTAAGTCAACTGATGAATCATTTTACTTAGATCTAAATATAGATTGGTTGTAAAGACAGAGTATGAAAAATGAGTGGGAATGCATGTTCTATGAATGTAATCCACAAAGATAACTCTTCCATCTTGAACCTTTCGTGTCTTGCTTCAAAATAATTGGATGATTCAACAACAAAAACAACAACTTCTATTTATATGGTGCCTTTAATAATGTAATCAAATTCCCAGAAATTGCTGTGTGCCTGCTGTTGTCTCTCTTTGCATCTGCACTGATCCACCGGGTGTGCGTCACGACTTACTTCATCTTCTCAATGATTGGGCTGGATAACATCAACAAGCTGTCAGCCGCTTTCGACCAGACGGGACCACTGCCCCCACCCCTCGCGACCAAAACCCCCAAGAAGAAGAAGAACTGAGTGTGCTGACTCCTCGCCATGGGATTTTTGTGGGGTGGGGGTGTAGTATTCAGGCAGTCTGGGTCCCAGCCCCGGGAGCAGGCTGTTCCCCGCTCACTGGTTTACATTACTGCAATAAAGATTCATTCGATTTTGTTAAAAAAAACAATGTGATAAATCAATGCGAGGAACTGATGGGCAACATTGTGGCAGAGTTTTCTTTTATTGGGTTTGGGTGTAGAGGATGGGCTGTGCACAGCGCATAAAGGAAATTCAGACATGGAGGATCATACACCCATAATGAAGTCTGTTCGATTTTTCCATCCAGTTCAATTAATGGCTGGAACATTAGGAAGGCTGTCTTGTGGTCTACAATCCTACTTGTCTAGTTTTCTTCTGCGGTAGAATTAAATGATGTCAGGGACATTGAATGAACAATAGAAATTAGCTGCCTGTTATACATCCCGCCCAGGTTCCCTTCCTATTTTCCCCCAAAATAATTTATTGTAGATCATGGCATGTAAGTCAACCCACTTATAAGGTGACCCCATTTCTCCAGCCTCAAAAATCATGTTTTTGCATCTACTCGGCATATATGTCAATCCCCCTTTTCAACCACTACATGCTATATTTGATTAATAGTCAGCCTCAATTTTTCAGCCCACAAATGTATGTCTTACTTAACTTATAACTGGGCGCAAAGGATCAAGCAGATGATACGGGCTGTGTTGTGAAGATGCACGGGAGTTTAAGATGCGCCCACACAGAGCAGACCCCATGTGGCGAACGACGAATAGAAATGGGTCCTCCAGTAAAACGAATGAAGTATGAAGCTCGTTTTAAGCTAAAAGTTGTAACATTTGCTAAGTTGTCAGATAACTGTGCTGCAGCGAGAGAATTTGGTGATAGTGAAAAACTGGTGCGAGAATGGAAGAAGGAATCCGCCTGAAGAAGATGTCCAAGACCAAATGCACCATGAGAATGGGGACCAGTCACTGGCCTGATCGTGAGATGCATGTATCGGAATAGGTTCTCGAAAATCATTTGAATGGTTACAGCGTCACCAGAAATGCAATGCATATATAGGCACTTAAGTGGGCCAAATCAAACCCTGAACCCAACAATCATTTCAGAGCAACAGCTAGTTGGTGTAGCCGCATTATGGAACAAAAATATCTAGTGTTACAGCAGAAGGCAAAGATTGCTTAGACACTACCAAAAGACCTCAATGCCAAAATTACCAGTTTCCAGCAATTCATCATCAAATAGCAGCAAAAACACAGGTACCCATTATGCCATATTGGCAATATGGATAAAACGCCCATGAATTTCAATACATCCAGCAACCAAACTGTGGAGTGGAAAGGTTTGAAAACAGTTCTAGTGAAAACTACAGGACATGAGAAGACAAGATTCACCATGGTACTAGCCTGCATGGCCGACAGAACAAAATTAAAGCCTATGGTAATTTTCAAATGTTAAATCATGCTGATCATCAAGTTCTCTGCAGGAGTTTTTGTGCATGTCCATGAAAACGATTGGATGGATCAGGATGGAGTGAAGTTATGGATCGATAATGTTTGGAATAGCTGTCCCAATGGCCTATGTAAAGAATACAGCTTATTAGTGTGGTAAGTATTCAGATCCCATATAACCGATGAGATCAAGAGGTGTCTGCAAAGAAATTACATCAGCATTGCAGTTATACCATAGTTCAACCTTTGGATGTGTGCCTCAATAAGCCATTCAAGGATCATGTTCACATCAAATGGAATAGGTGGATGGTTGTCAGAGAAAAAACCTTCATACGTATGTATGCTGCCCCTCTTGATGTTTTGTGTGGTTTTGTCATCAAATCGTGGGATGCTATTACTGCACAATTTGTCATCAGATTGTTTAAAAAATGCAGAATACAATGGACAGAGATGAAGATTATTGTTATGGAGGGATGATTGTGAAACTGAACACGCCACATCCGATCCAGAGTGGGATCCTTACGATGATGCCATAGCCAAAGTGACTCAGAATGAATTCAATGAACTCTTTGTGTCAGATGCTGAAGACAATGAATTTGATGGGTTTTAAAAACCTTTGATTGTGGTTAAAAGTATCTTTGTAGAATTAATTTATTCAATGAACTGTGCCACATTGATTTAATATGTATGTCTGGTGTTATTCTTTTTTACATTTCAAAATGGCACCCACCCACACCTATAGCTACACCGGTGGATCACATTTTATATTCGGCATATAAGTCGACCCCCATTTTTGGGACGATATTTGAGACTTCAAAGATTGACTTTTTCGCCACAATCTACAGTATCTAAAATTATTGCTTTCTATGTTGCCACTGTCCTGTTTTGCTCCGGTACGGACTTCTACACCGTTGTGCCACATCATTAGAAAATATATGAAATAATTGTCTGGAGAATACTGTTTACTTGGTTTTCTGTCACTGGTACAAATAGCAAGTGCTTGCTTTCTGTTCTTACTACTGATAGCAGAATTACAGGCAGAAAATCAGTCTGCAAAATTCCCTGCGGTACAAAGCCTTCTGTATATGATCACATGACACAATGCATGAATCGAAAGCAAAATGATCCTCCTCACTTAAAAAATCTTATAGTTTATCAGTCTCAATCTCCTGGTGAGTGTAAAGGGACAATTTGTAATTGTACCTGGCACAGACCATAGATTCTTACTAACATATTCCAGATTACTGACTGTGACCTGCTTGAAACCTCTAATGCTGCCATTTGGATGACACATCCACTTAGTGTGTGACTCACTTCAACCAAATCTACATTTTTAAATCTAGTTACCAGTGTGGATCCATTAGCTCAAAGCAGATTAACTGCAGTTCATTAATGTTGTGTCAGCTCTGACTTTTATTGATGGAGCTGGTACAATATAAATTCACACACATATCACAACCTTTAAAGGTCTGATTGGAAACACAGATCATGATATTACACAACCATAGTAATGCTGCGTTTACACCAAAATTGGCTTAAATCCAGAAAAAAAGTGATAGCAGAACAAAGCATGCAAGCTCATTGGAGCTGTTGATATGAAGAGGTCAAAATTCCTCATCCAATTATTATTCATTTGCTATTCAGGGGTTAACTGTGGGTGATTTAAGAGTTCTTTAGAGCAAAACAGCTTACTATTTTTACATAATATACAATAAAAGCAAAATACTGTGGATGCTGGAAATCTGAAATAAAAACAGGAAGTGCTGGAAATTCTCAGCAGGTCTGGCAGCATCTGTGAAGAGAGAAGCAGAGTTAACGTTTCAAGTGACCTTTTGTCAGAACACCTGCTGTTTTTATGCTCTGTACCACTTCCTCCACACCATAGCTAACCAATGAAAAGGAAGAAGTACTAATTAGAATTAGAACATTACAGCGCAGTACAGGCCCTTCGGCCCTCGATGTTGCGCCGACCTGTGAAACCATCTGACCTACACTATTCCATTTTCATCCATATGTCTATCCAATGACCACTTAAATGCCCTTAATCATCTTCATCACCTGTGAACTGCAGTAAGGAGACAGTTGAGCAGCTCAAACAGCACTGGGAAAGCAAAACAAGAGTTTTACTCAACAAACCTGCTTTAGAATTGGAGGTCCCAGAGTGACCAAAGCCAATTCTACACCCCAGGTACTACAGGCTCTACTGAAAGTGACTCTGAGATGATGGGCACAGTTCAAGGAACTGATGCTTACCCCCCAGAAAGTATTTGGTGCAACAGGCATAGTAGGAAGTGTCTGAAAGACATCAAAGTCCCAACATTCAAGTTGCAGCATTATTAATCATATTCATGCCCTCTCAATGTACAACCTAACTAAGTCTCGGGCCACCTGAATCATTTATCCTGATTCCTTCTATATGCAAATTGTTTAGAATAGTTGCTGCCACACATCTGAAGGGGCAGATCACCAAAGGGGCAGGATCATGTCAACTTAAGCTCCTCACACACACACTATGTAGTAAAGAAAATAAATGCCATGCACTTCATTTGAATATTGTACTGAGTACAGATTTGGCTTTGTTTACAATATAAGAGAAACCTAACATAAGATGTAATAGATGGGACTTGAAGAACTGAGCATGAAAGTATAAGGCAAAATTTTCTGGGTTAAACATTACAAGCATATATATCTCCTAACTTCATCACACCACACTTTCAATATGTGATATGTGCTCAGATGAAACCCAGTTAATGCCTACCATCTGCGTAAAATTAAACACAATTAATATACAATTAACAATGCGTACCTTGTAGATGTGGTGACAGTTATGGCATTCTTTGGAAAGCATCTGGAATTAGTACCTGACATAGTAACCTTCCCTGCTGCTTCACTGGACAACTAATAAATCCTCATTGACTATACCACCCTGATCAACAAGCTGCATGCTGAAGCCTCCTTTTAGAGAAAGTTATGGAGCACAGTAGATAAAAAAATGGTCCTGAAATCATGGGTTTGGGGGGTGCGGTGGGGGGGAGGCTTATATGTAAAGCTGCCCTCAACTGATCAAGACATATGCAGCATGGCCTCAAGGTCCTAGTGGTGCTTCTGATAATGATTCTGGTTGTAACTTTGTTTCACCTGCATTCTTCTTTAGTCAGTGGTTGGCATATCAGTGTCATAAGCTATGACTGCATATACTCTGTATCCCTGGAACCATTCTTCTGCTCTTTATTTACCTTCACTACTCTTCAAATAACAGTTACACTGATGATTGCCTTAAAATGAAGGATTTGTGAGAGCTTCTGGAGAAGTAGGCATTGGGCCGCATGATTTAGTCCTTCTGATAATGTACCAATTGAGATGAAAAGAAACCATTTCTGTTCATAGAGGAAGCAGTATTAGGCAATGGAGCCTGAATGGCAGTGGGAGTGCTCTCTGAGAAAGTCAAAAAATCCATAGAAATATGTTGCACTATTATGTTGCTGCTCATATTGATGTAAATAATGAAGTTGCTGACCCTGCTGAAGAATGTATCTGTCACCCATTCTCAGGACAGTTAATCTGGTTTAGTGATGTTGGTCAAAGGTGGAGTGCTGTTTAGGACACTGGAAAAATTCTCTTCTTCAAATCGTGCCATTGGATCTTTAACATCCACCTTAACTCAGAAACAGGATAATGTTTCAGCCTCCATTTTTATTCATTACTAGAATGTGAGCATGGCCAGCATTTGCTGCCCATCCCTAATTGCCCTTGAGGAGGTGGTGCTGAGCCACCTTGTTGAACCACAGCAGTCCATCTGGTATGTGCTGTTAGTGCTGTTAGGGAGGGACCCACAGTGAAGGAATGGGCAATATAGTTCCAAGTCAGGATGGTGTGCGGCTTAGAAGGGAACTTGCAGGTGATGTTGTTCCCATGCATCTGCTGCCCTTGTGTTCTAGGTTGTAGAGGTCATGGGTTTGGAAGGTGCTGTCAAAGGAACCTTGGCAGTTGCTGCACTGCATCTTGTAGATGGTACACACTTCTGCCACTGTGCACCGGTGGTGGAGGGTGTGAATGTTTAAGGTGGTGGATGGGGTCCAATCAAGCGGGCTGCTTTGTCCTGGATGGTATCAAGCTTCTTGAGTGTTGATGGAGCTGCATTTAACCAAGCAAGCGGAGAGTATTCCATCACACTCTTGACTTGTGCCTTGTAGATGGTGGACAGGCTCTGGGGAGTCAGGAAATTAGTTACTCACTGTAGAATTCTCAGCCTCTGAGAATTGTTTTTGTCGCCAACGTATTTATATGACTGGATAAGTTAAGTTTCTGATCAATGGTAACCTCCAGGATGTGTCTGGTGGGGGATTAATTGATGGTAATGCCATTGAATGTCAAAGAGAGACAGTGAAATTCTCTTTCGGTGGAGATGGTCATTGCTGGGCAGTTGTGTGGCATGAATGTAACTTGTCACTTATCAGCCCATGCCTGAATGTTGTCCAGGTCTTGCTGCATGCAGCCACAGACTGCTTTGGTATCTGAGGAGGCACGAATAGTACTGAACACTGTGCAATAATCAGTGAGCATCTCCATTTCTGACGTTATGATTGATGAAGCAGCTTGAAGATGGTTGGGCATAGGACACTACCCTGAGGAACTCCTGCAGTGATGTCCTGGTACTGTGATGATTGACCTCCAACACCGACAACCATCTTCCTTTGCACAAGGTATGATTCCAATCAGTGGAGATTTTTCTCCTGGTTCCCATTGACTTTAATTTTGCTAGGGCTGCTTGATGCTACACACGGTAAAATGCTGCATTGATGTCAAGGGCAGTCACTCTCACCTCATCTCTGGAGTTTAGCTGTCCATGTTTAGACCAAGGCTGTCGTGAGGTCAGGAGTTTTTGAGTCACCTTAATTTAATGAGTGTTAAACTACTAAGGTTAGACGACTTAAATTAGTGTAATTTATTAAGGACTTTAGATTGTACTGGGTAGTGTTTGGAGTAGAACAAGGCCCCTAGTGTAATTCGTATTTTTTTAAAGGGAGTAACTAAATTAATTTAAAGGTAAGTCATGGCAGGAGAGTTCGCACCCATGATCTGCTCCTCCTGAGCTATGTGGAAAATCAGGGATGCTTCCAGTATCCCTGACAACAATGCGTGCAGGAAGTGTATCCATCTGCAGCTACTGACTGCCCGCATTACGGAGCTAGAGCTGCGGGTGGATTCACTACGGAGCATCCGCGATGCTGAGGACGTCGTGGATAGCACGTTTAGAGAGGTGGTCACACCACAGTTTATGGTAGCACAGGCAGAAAAGGGATGGGTGACCACCAGGCAGAGTAGTAGATGCAGGCTGGTAGTACAGAAGTCCCCTGTAGCCATCCCCCTCTCAAACAGATATACCGCTTTGGATACTGTTGGGGGGAATGGCCTCCCAGGGGAAAGCAACAACAGCCAGGTCCATGGCACCAAGGAAAGCTCTGCTACACAGCAGGTGGGAAAAAGGAGTGGAAGCGCTACAGTGATAGGGGATTCTATCATAAGGGGGAGAGATAGGTGTTTCTGTGGCTGCAAACGTGACTCCAGGATGGTATGTTGCCTCCCTGGTGCTAGGGTCAAGGATGTCACGGAGCAGCTGTAGGACATTCTGAAGGGGGAGGGTGAGCAGACAGAGGTCATGGTACACATTGGTACCAACGACATAGGTAGAAAAAGGGATGAGGTCCTGCAACAAGAATTTAGGGAGCGAGGTCGCAGGTTAAAAAGCAAGACCTCTAAGGTTGTAATCTCTGGATTACTCCCAGTGCCACGTGCTAGTGAGTTTAGAAATAGGAGGATAGAGCAGATGAATGCGTGGCGGAGAAGATGGTGCAGGAGGAAGGGCTTTAGTTTCCTGGATCACTAGGTCTGTTTATGGCAAAGGTGCGACCTGTACAAGTTGCACCTGAACCAGAATGGGACAAGCATCCTTGCTGGGAGATTTGCTATTGCTATTGGGGGTTGGGGGGGTGGGGGTGGGGTTTAAACTAATTTGGCAGGGGGATGGGATACAGAGTGGAGGTACAGTAGGGGGTAATACAGAACAGAAAGTGAGTCTGGCTGGAAGGCAGATCAAATATAGACCTGGTAAGGCACAATGGAAAAATGCAAGGTTGGATTGCATCTATTTCAATGCAAGGATTATTACTAGTAAGGCAGATGAATTGAGGGCATTGATTAGCACATGGGATTATGATATTATTGCTATCACAGAGACATGGTTGAGGGAGGGACAAGATTGGCAGCTCAACATTCCAGGGTATAGAATCTTCAGGCGCAACAGTGGAGGGGGTGAAAGAGGAGGTGGCACTGCACTGTTGATCAAGGAGTCAATTACTGCAGTAAGGAGGGATGAAATCTAAGAAGATTCCTCAAATGAGGCCATTTGGGTAGAACTTAAAAACAAAAAGGGGGCAATCACTTGGCTAGGTGTGTACTACAGGCCTCCAAACAGTCAGGAAGAGATACAAGAGCAGATATGTAGGCAAATCTCTGAGAGGTGTAAAAATAATAACTAACAAAGAACAAAGAACAGTACAGCACAGGAACAGGCCATTCGACCCTCCAGGCCTGTGCCGATCTTGATGCCTGCCTAAACTAACACCTTCTGCACTTCTGGGGCCCATATCCCTTTATTCCCTTCCTATTCATGTATTTGTCAAGATGTCTCTTAAACGTCGCCATCGTATCTGCTTCCACCACCTCCCCTGGCAGCAAGTTCCAGGCACTCACCACCCTCTGTGTAAAAAACTTGCCTCGCACATCCCCTCTAAACTTTGTCCCTCGCACCTTAAACCTATGTCCCCTAGAAACTGACTCTTCCACCCTGGGAAAAAGCTTCTGACTATCCACTCTGTCCATGCTGCTCATAACTTTGTAAACCTCTATCATGTGGCCCCTCCACCTCCGTCGTTCCAGTGAAAACAATCAGAGTTTTTCCAACCTCTCCTCATAGCTAATGCCCTCCAGACCAGGCAACATCCTGGTAAACCTCCTCTGTACCCTCTCCAAAGCCTCCACGTCCTTCTGGTAGTGTGGCGACCAGAATTGCACGCAATATTCTAAGTGTGGCCTAACTAAGGTTCTGTACAGCTGCAACATGACTTGCCAATTTTTATACTCTATGCCCCAACCGATGAAGGCAAGCATGCCGTATGCCTTCTTGACTACCTTATCCACCTGCGTTGCCACTTTCAGTGACCTGTGGACCTGTACGCCCAGATCTCTCTGCCTGTCAATACTCCTAAAGGTTCTGACATTTACTGTATACCTCCCACCTGCATTAGACCTTCCAAAATGCATTACCTCACATTTGTCCGGATTAAACTCCAACTGCCATTTCTCCGCCCAAGTCTCCAACTGATCTATATCCTGCTGTATCCTCTGACAATCCTCATCATTATTCGCAACTCCACCACCCTTTGTGTCATCCGCAAACTTACTAATCAGACCATCTACATTTTCCTCCAAATCATTTATATATACTACAAACAGCAAAGGTCCCAGCACTGATCCCTGCGGAATACCACTGGTCACATCCCTCCATTCAGAAAAACATCCATCCACTGATACCCTTTGTCTTCTATGACCGAGCCAGTTCTGTATCCATCTTGCCAGCTCACCTCTGATCCTGCGTGACTTCACCTTTTGTACCAGTCTGCCATGCGGGACCTTGTCAAAGGCTTTACTAAAGTCCATATAGATAACATCCACTGCCCTTCCTTCATCAATCATCTTCGTCACTTCCTCAAAAAACTCAATCAAATTAGTAAGACACGACCTCCCCTTCACAAAACCATGCTGTCTCTCGCTAATTATCACAAAACCATGCTGTCTCTCGCTAATAATAGGGTAATAAGAGTAGGGGATTAACTGGGATAGTCTTAGTGCAAAAGGCTTAAAAGGGGCGGAATTCATAAAATGCATATAGGAGAGCTTTTTGAGCCAGTATGTAGAAAGTCCAACAAGAGAAGGGGCAGTACTGGACCTAATCCTAGGGAATGAAGCCAGCCGAGTGGTAGAAGTGTCAATGGGTGAGTATTTCGGGGACAGTGACCATAACTCTGGAAAAATTAAGGTAGTTATGGAAAAGGACAAAGATGGACCAGAAATAAAGGTACTGAATTGGGGGAAGGCCGGTTTCAATATGATAAAACAGAATCTGACCAAAGTGGACTGGGAGCAGCTTCTTATAGGAAAGTCTACATCACATCAGTGGGAGTCATTCAAAGAGGAAATTGTGAGAGTTCAGAGCCAACATGTACCCATTAAGGTGAAGGGTAGGACTAACAGGCCCAGGGAACCCTGGATGTCAAGGGATATAGAAGATTGGATCAGGAAAAAAAAGGAGGCTTACGGCAGATCCCAAGCGCTGAAAACAGCGGAGGCACTAGAGGAGTATAGAAAGTGTAGGGTGGCACTTAAAAAAGTAATTAGGAGAGCGAAGAGGAGACATGAAAAAACACTGGTGGGCAAGATAAAGGAAAATCCCAAAGCGTTTTATAAGTATATGAAGGGTAAGAGGATAACCAGGGAAAGAGTAGGGCCCATTAGAGACCAACGTGGCAATCTTTGTGTGGAGCCAGAGGACATAGGTGAGGTTTTAAATGATTACTTTTCATCTGTGTTCACTATGGAGAAGGACGATGTAGCGATGTAGGTGTAGAGATCATGGAGGGGGATTGTGATATACTTGAACATATTAGCATTGAAAGGGAGGAAATATTAGCTGTTTTAACGGGCTTAAAAGTGGATAAATTCCCAGGCCCAGATGAGATGTATCCCAGGCTGCTATGTGAGGCAAGGGAGGAGATAGCAGGGGCTTTGACACAAATTTTCAA
Organism: Heterodontus francisci; assembly: GCF_036365525.1. Taxonomy (NCBI): domain Eukaryota; kingdom Metazoa; phylum Chordata; class Chondrichthyes; order Heterodontiformes; family Heterodontidae; genus Heterodontus; species Heterodontus francisci. Next base: position 97,419,131 of record NC_090374.1, read on the forward strand.
ATCCTCTCTGGTCAGAGGAGAGGTACAAGAGAACTGGAGGACAGCAAATGTGGTACCATTATTCAAGAAGGGTAGCGGGGATAAACCAGATAATTAAAGGCCAGTGAGTCTAACATCAGTGGTTGGGAAACTATTGGAAAAAATTCTGAGGGACAGGATTAATCTTCACTAGGAGAGGCAGGGATTAATCAGGGATAGTCAGCATGGCTTTGTAGGGGGAGATTGGGTCTAACTAACTGAATTGAATTTTTCGAGGAGGTGACTAGATGTGTCGATGAGGATAAAACAGTAGATGTAATATACATGGATTTTAGTAAGGCTTTTGATAAGGTCCCACATGGGAGATTGGTTAAGAAGGTAAGAGGCCCATGGAATCCAGGGCAATTTGGCAAATTGGATCCAAAATTGGCTTAGTGGCAGGAGGCAGAGGGTGATGGTAGAGGGCTGTTTTTGCAAGTGGAAGCCTGTGATCAGTGGTGTACCACAGGGATCAGTGATGGGACCATTGCTGTTTGTAGTGTACATGAATAATTTAGTCGTGAATATAGGAGGTATGATCAGTAAGTTCGCAGATGACACGAAAATTGGTGGTGTTGTAAATAGTGAGGAGGAAATCCTTAGATTACAGCGAGATATAGATGGGCTGGTAAGATGGATGGAGCAGTGGCAAATGGAATTTAATCTTGAAAAGTGTGAAGTAAAGCATTTTGGGAGGACTAACAAGGCCAGGGAATATACAATGGATGGTAGGACCCTAGGAAGTACAGAAGGTCAGAAGGACCTTGGTGTACTTGTCCATAGATCACTGATGACAGCAGCACAGGTAGATAAGGTGGTTAGGAAGGCATATGGGACACTTGCCTTTATTAGCCAAGGCATAGAATATAAGAGCAGGGAGGTTATGATGAAGCTGTATAAAATGCTAGTTAGGCCACAGCTGGAGTACTGTGTACAGTTCTGGGCACCACACTACAGGAAGGATGTGATTGCACTGGAGAGGGTGCAGAGAAGATTCACCAGGATGTTGCCTGGGCTGGAGCATTTCAGCTGTGAAGAGAGACTGAAAAGGCTAGGTTTCTTTTCCTTGGAGCAGAGATGGCTGAAGGGGACATGATTGAGGTGTGCAAAATTATGAGGGGCATTGATAGGTTAGATAGGAAGAAACTTTTTCACTTAGCGGAGGGGTCAAGAACCAGTGGACATGGATTTAGGGTAAGGGGCAGGAGGGTTAGGGGGGATTTGAGGAAAAACTTTTTCACCCAGAGTGTGGTTGGAATCTGGAACGCACTGCCTGAAGAGGTGGTGGAGACAGGAACCCTCACAACATTTAGGAAGTATTTAGATGAGCACTTGAAATGCCATAGCATACAGGGCTATGGGCCAAGTGCAGGAATACGGGATTAGAATAGTTGGGTGCTGGATGGTCGGCACAGACACGATGGGCCGAAGGGCCTGTTTCTGTGCTGTATAACTCTATGACTCTATGACCCTGGTGGAACCCAAACTGAGCATCAGTGAGCAGGTTATTGCTGAGCAAGTGCCTCTTGATAGCAGTGTCGACGACCCCTTCCATCATGATGGGGGTGGTAATTGGCTGGATTGGATTTGTCCTGCTTTTTGTGTACAGGAAATATCTGGGCCATTTTCCCCTTTGTTGGATAGATGCCAGTATTATAGCTGTACTGGAACAGGGCACAGCTAAGTCTGAAGCATAAGTCTTCAGTACTACAGCCAGGATGTTGTCAGGACCCATAGCCTTTTCTGTATCCAGTGCCTTCAGCTGTTTCTTGATATCACGTGGAGTGAATCAAATTGGTTGAAGACTAGCATCTGTGATGCTGTGGACCTCATGAGGAGGCCGAGATGAATCATCCACTTGGCACTTCTGGCTGAAGATGGATACGATTGTTTCAACCTTGTCTCTTGCACTGATTTGCTGGCCTCCGCCGTTATTGAGGATGGGGATGTTCATGGAGCCTCCTCCACCAATTAGTTGTTTAGTTGTTCCTCTGCCATTCAAAACTGGATGTGGCAGAACTGCAAAGCTTTTATCTGATTTGTTATCTGTGGTCTCGCTTTTCTCCATCTATCGCATGCTTCTTCCGCCAGCTACCATATCTCTGGAGTGCTAGTCAGAGCCTCTGAATTACTAGACCAGTAACAATACCCACATGTAGCCCTGTGTTATAGCTTCACCAGGTTGGCAACCCATTTGCAGATATACCAGGTGCTGCTCCTGGCATGCTCTCCTGCACTCCTCATTGAACCAGGGTTGATCCCTTGGCTTGTGGGTAATGTTAGAGTGAGGAATATACCAGACCATGAGATCATAAATTGCTGCTAAATACAATTATGTTGCTGCTGAAGGCCCACAGCCCCCCATGGATGCCCAGTTTTGAGCTGCTCGACCTTTCTTAATCTATTCCATTTAGCACAGCAATAGTTCCATATAACACAATGGAGAGTATGCTCAGTGTGAAGAGGGGACTTTGTTTCCACTAGTACTGTGCGGTGATCACTCCTACAATTCTGTCATAGACAGATGCATCTGCGACAGGTAGATTGGTGGAGATGAGGTCAAGTAGGTTTTTCCGTCTTGTTGGTTCTCTCACCACCTATCACTGACCCAATGTGACAGATATGTCCTTCAGGACTCGGCCAGCTCAGTCAGTAGTGGTGCTACCGAGCCACTCTTGGTGATGGACACTGAAGTCCACCACCCAAAGTACATTCTGTGTCCTTGCAACACTCAGTGCTTCTTCAAAGTAGTGCTCAACATGGAGTACTGATTCACCAGCCAAGAGGTGTGGGGTGGTGGTGGTGGGGGTGGTGGTGGTGGTAGGTGGTAATTAGCAGGAGGGTTGATCTGATGTCATGAGACCTCATTGGGTTCGCAGTCAAAATTGAGGACTCCCAGGACCACTTCCTCCTGACTGTGTACAACTGTGCCACCACCTTTGAGATGGTGATGGGGGGAGTCTGGGACATTAGTTGTAAGGTATGATTCTGTGAGTATGACTGTTGGCTGTTGCTTGTCTAGCCTGTGGGACAGCTCTCCCAATTTTTGCACAAGGTCCCAGAAATCATTGAAGATGTCAGGGCAGGTTGAGAAAGTGGTTAATAAAGCATACGGAATTCTGGGCTTTATAAAAAGTGGCACAGAGTACAAAGGAAAGGACGTTATGATGAACCTGTACAAAACCCTGGTTTGGCCTCAACTGGAGTACTGTGTCCAATTCTGGGCAGGGCACCAAACTTTAGGAGGATGTGAAGGCATTAGAGAGGGTGCAGAAAAGGTTCATGAGAATGGATCCAGGGATGAGGAGCTTCAGTTATATGGATAGGTTGGAGAAGCTGGGGCTGTTCTCCCTGGAGTAGAGAAGATTGAGAGAAAATTTAATAGAGGTTTACACAATCATGAGGTGTCTGGACAGAGTAGATAGGGAGAAACTTTTCCCATTGGTGGAAAGGTTGAGAACCAGAGGCCGCCGATTTAAGGTGATTGGCAAACGAAGCAAAGGCATCATACAGAAAAGCTTTTACATACGGCGAGTGGTGAGGATCTGGAATGCTCTGCCTGAGAGTGGGTAGAGACAGGTTCAATTGAGGCCTTCAAAAAAGAAATAATTATATGAAGCGAAAAATTTTGTAGAGCTACGGGCAAAAGGCAGGGGAGCAGGACTAGGTGAGTTGCTCTTCCAGAGAGCCAGCATAGACACTATGGATCAAATGGCCTCCTTCTGTGCTGTAACCATTCTATGATTTTATGTTAGTGAAGAGGACTTTGCAGTGTCAACTGGGCAGGGTGTGCCTTTGTTATTTCTGTTAGGTTGATGCCAGGTGGTTTATCTGCTTTTATTCTTTTTTGACTTTCCTGTAGTGGTTTGATGACTGAGTGGCTTGCTAAGCCATTTCAGAGAGAAGTTAAGAGTCAACCACATTGCTGTGGGTCTGGAATCACATGTAGGACAGTAGATTTCCTTTCCTGAAGGACATTAGTGAACCACATAGGTTTTTACGATTATCCCGTCGTTTTATGTTCACCATTACTATGACTAGCTTTTTATTCCAGATTTATTAATTAATTGAATTTAAATTACACAAGCTACCATGTTTCTGGAGCACTAGTCAGGGCCTCTGGATTACTAGACCAGTAACCATACTTTACCATGCCCATATATACAATGTAGCTCCCCTAGTATTGCACTGAGATATCAGTCTAGAATATGAATTGCTGTCTTGTAGAAACTTGAACCTGTAACTTTGTGAATTAGAAATGTTTGCGTTGGGTGGGATGTTAAAATGTAAAAAAACTCAAACCCGAACCCAATCCACCTTGAACCCTCCCACTTCCAGTTTTAATGAGGGCGGATGACCAACTCGCTCCCAGGAGGTTTATATTTTATATGTCTGTCAGGCTTAATCCTGGCTAGCTGGTTTTCCTGGGCCTCAGGAAATCCAGCAGCTAAAGAGATGCGGACTGCTGCATGGACCAAGTAAGTGCTTTTCCAGCATTGTTTGTGGGCCAGGAGAAACAGGAGAGCTTCCCCCGGACTCCCAAGCAAACATGTTTCCCGCTCCACGCAATCAGACTATCCAATTTGATTGGAATCCTGCCCATGATCACCGAACCCCCAATGATAAGCGACCCCCACTGCAATCACCAACAACACCCATGGTCACTCACAACTCTCCAAAGCACATTGTCTCCTCCCCCTGCAATCTCTAATCCAAGCAGCAGGCTCCCTGCCTGCTCCTGGTCTGTGGATTCTTTTGGAGCAACCCTGTCCAACAGGGAGACGAACCTGTCGAATCTGGCTGGCTTCTGGGTAGGAACCAGTTAACAAAAAACACATGCCTGCTGTGGAGTTAAAATTCAACTATGTTCAGAGCCTGAACAGAAACCCCTGCCCCGCCCCACCCCACCCCATCCCATCCCACCCTTGGAAATCTCACCTCAGTAAACATCAGGGATTTAGTGCAGAACTTCCAGCCATGCGTGTTCAATTTGAGTGCCATGAATTCATCAAATTACCAATGGACTCAAATGAGAAATGGACTCATAATGCAATGGGAGTATTTCACTCTTAAGTGCCTTATTTGCTGAATTCAACAAGATTAATTGACCTGTTGCATGCAGTGAGCACATCAGTTGTCAAAGACAACATTTTTTTACACAGCAATATTGCAATGGCTTAGAAATGGGCAGTAAGTGAGCACATTGCCATGCTCAAAATTGGTGGCCACGACTGCATATTTGCCGCTGGGGTTAAACTTATTGCAGATGTAATTTCAAAGCTGTTGGCCTTTTGCTGTGCTAATTAAGCCTTTCCAATGTTGTGTTCTACTGAAGTTGCTGTACTATTTCAACATTCATTACTTTTCAAGCTTATGTCACAGCTTCAGCAATAGGAACATAAGCAACAAGATTAGGTCACATTCAGCCCTTGAAGCCTGCTCCACCAGCCAATTAGAGTATGGCTGATCTCTCCCTCAACTCCATTTTCTCACCTTTGCTCTGTATCCTTTGGTACTCTGACTGAATAAAAATGTATCTATCTCAGTCTTGAAAGCTTCAATTGTCTCAGCAGCCACAGCCTTTTGGGGGAGAGTTTTCAGATTTCTACTATAATAAAAGCAAAATACTGCGGACGCTGGAAATCTGAAATAAAAACAAGAAATGCTGGAAATACTCAGCAGGTCTGGCAGCATTCTAGTTAGAAGAGGTTGTGGGTTTGGAAAGGAGCTGTCAAAGTACCCTTGGTGAGTTGCTGCTGTGCATCTTGTATATGGTACGCACTGCTACCATTGTGTGTTGGTGGTGGAGAAAGTGAATGTTTAAGGTGGTGGATGGGGTACCAATCAAACAGGCTCCTTTGTCCTGGATGATATCGAGCTTCCTGAGTGTTGTTGGAGTCGCATTCATCCAGGCAAGTGGAGAGTATTCCATCACACTACTGACTTGTGGCTTGTAGATGATGGACAGGCTTTGGGGAGTCAGGAGGTAGGTTACATGCTGCAGAGTTCCCAGCCTCTGACCTGCTTTTGTAGCCACAGTATTTATGTGGCTGGTCCAGCTCAATTTCTGGTCAATGATAACCCCCAGGATATCGATAGTGGGGGATTCAGTGATAGTAATGCTGTTGAATGCGAAGGAGAGATGGTTAGATTCTCTCTTATTGGAAGTCATCATTGCCTGGCACTTGTGTGGCATGAATGTTACTTGCCAACTTATCAGCCCAAGCCTGGATGTTGTTCAAGTCTTGCTGCATATGGACATGGATTGTTTCAGTATCTGAGGAGTGGGGTGCTGAGCATCATACAATCATCACTTCTGACCTTATGATGGAGGGAAGGTCATTGATGAAGCAGCTGAAGATGTTTGGGCCAAGGACACAACCCTGAGGAACTCCAGCCGTGATGTTCTGGGGCTGAGATGATTAGCCTTCAACAGCTACAAGTATCTTCCTTTGTACTAGATATGACTCCAAACAGTTGAGAATTTTCCCCTTGACTCCCATTGACTTACGTTTTGCTAGGGCCCCTTGATGCAATTGGTAACTTGTGAGGTAACTTGAGGTGCTTGCCTTTAAGAGTGATGTCCCTATAAGATCTTAGTATGCTAATGAACTAAGTGCCAGGATGCAGTCATGTGACTCAGAGCCTGAGGCACTCTGCAACTGTAAATAGTTAGCTCTGTATGGTATATAATTTTTAGCTGTTAATAAACCTGTTTGAGATCTTCAACCAACTGGACTCCAGACATCTCATTTATGTTGCTTCAGACAACATTAAAAAAATTCATTACATAGTGGCAACTGCGGTTAGAAGACAGAATCTAATACTGAAGACCACAGGGAAAACAGCTTTAAAAACTACCGCTAAAAAAGAGAGAAATTTTTTAAAAACTAGCCCAAACAAGGAAAGAATAAAACACATACCTCAAGCTGTAGCGGACAGAGCACTGAACGACAGGCTGCAAATCAATCACTTTGATCAAATGAGTCATTATCCTCATTAAAGAAAAGCTTTGAGGCGCTTGCAAAGTTGATTTTTTTTAAAGACTCAGTAAAAAAAAACAGGGAAAACCCAATCCCTATCTCAGGTTGATTGATTGTTTTCAAAGGCTTCCCTCCCAGGTTAATCGAAAGCAGTGCCATTACAGGTGGCACCCAGCAGCAAAAAGCTCAGGAATCCACCATTCATGCATGCCACAGCTAAAGCTCGAAAAAAAATCATCGAATACTCGAGCATGAAGAGTTTTCATTCACTCAGCCAAATTTTTTTTAAAAACTCAAAAAACCACTCAATCTTGAAGAATTGCCTAATGAATGGCTGTATAAAACAACTAGGCGAGAGAAAAAAATGCACTTGAAATGCCTCTTGCGCAGTTGTATAAACAGACAGAGTGCTGGGAGCTAGATAAACAATCAAACACTGCTAAACACCTGCTTCTGTCAATCAAAGCAGCCAATAGAGTTTTTGAAAGGGAAAACAGTAGTCATAGAACAAGTCTCAAAGCAAGTTTTAAAGCAAAGGAGTAGCAGAAAATGGACACCAAATTTCCCAGCATGAACTGGGAAACCATGGATATCCTATCCAAGTTCTAACTCTTCAAACAAAGAATGCAGTTATACTTTACAGACCAAGTAATTGTAGAACCAGAAGAACAGACTATAAAAATTGTTATGACCAGGTGAGAAAGAGGTCTAGGGTTCCTTTCAGCCTTCGCCTGGTCTTACTGTAACAGGGTTTTATTTTTTAAACACACTGTGTGTTTAGCTGCCCCTTGGTGAGTCCTTTTTCACTGCTTTCCAATTATAAAGCAAAGAAACCAACACAAACAGGCTTTCTTAGGTTTAAAGAAGAAAAGTTGAAATTCATAAACTTAAACTCTAATTTGCTTGACACCTATGGATACATCCACACTAGCATGTGTACGCGATACACACATGCAAATAGAGACAGAGAAGAGCAGACGAAAAACAAAGTGGAAAAGTTTGAAGCAATATCGGAAGAGTTTTTGTTATGGTTCTTCGAGCTCACTGTAGAGTCCTTGATTGTAGGTAGATCTTGCTTGTTATTGGGGCCCAGTATTCTTCTTAAACCTTGTTCGCTGTGGCAGACTTTTCTCTCTTAGGGTTCATGTGTCTTCAATGGATTCAGAGGCTTGTGAGAAAGAGATGGGAGCAAACAGGAGAGATCTTCTCAATCCAGGAGTAAATAAACACTCTCTGTTCAAACTGTTTGTACAATTCAGAAAAAGAACAGGTTTCCAAGCAGGTTATTCATGTGACTAACTGGTCTGACCATGTCTTGGATTGTATCACTTTAGCAGTCTCTGGAATGCTCCTCTTACACATTATATCTGATGATCAAGGTCCATTGTGGGTTGAATGTGTCAGGGAATGGTCCTTTGTCCTTCCAATCATCATCTGTTAATAGGCAAATGTCTTTTCCAGCCCTGACTGATCTGTTTAATAAGTCCTTTCTTCACTCCAGTAATAGTTTAAAATCAATGTTCATGACAACATTAATATGCCTCATTCTTGGCAGGTGGGGGCCTAGCATGACAAAATGCTAATAGCAGTTGGAAGTGAGGGATTACACAGAATCAGTACCTCAAGCTTATCTGAAGAGAATCAAAAAGATCCTGCAAAGCTATGGAAAGTGCTAGAAGACCAATACTGATAAGGAGTGAATTTTCAAAATCACCGCATGGAATTGATGTCCTACAAACAACAGCCACAGGAATGAATAGACCAGTTTGCCGTCGTAAGGGCAACGAATGTCATTTCTCAGAAACTGAGATGTCAGAGCGACTAATGGACCAAGTGATTATATCAACACCCACTCAAGCAGTTAAGAAAGACCTTTTGGGGATAAAGAAAAGTCACAGCATTGATACTGCTGGAAGCTGGCAGGAAATATGAAGCCATTGTAGCTGGACAAAAGCACCTGCAAGCACTAGGTGCAGCCAACAGTATCAGCACAATAACCAGGTTGAAAAGAGCAAGCATGCCGTGCGGTAACTGTGGATGTTCCCACTCACCGCAAAGTTGTCCTATATTTTGGGACCTGTGCAAGGCGTGCGGTGCAAAGGGACACTGGGCCCGCCTGTGCAAGAATTGTGGCTCCAAAGACACAGCCAGAAGTCACGGTGAAACACAAGCAAACAGAAAACAGGGCAACAGCAGCAAGGAACGCACCACAGACCTGCGTATTTGCAAGCCGATACACAAAGTCCACGGCAAAACAGACCTGAAACAAGACTGAGAGGGAAGTAATTCTCAGCGAGAAGATGAACAGGTATTTCACATAGTGAAGCTGACACATCATGTTGATTAAGTCAAACAATTGGAAGCTTTCGCCAGTATTAACATCAAGTGCCCAATGAAAGCTGGCAAACATACACTCAGGGTTAAGATTGACTCTGGCGCTAGGGCACATATCCTATCAGTCTGAATCCTGAAATATATGTACTGGAGGCATCGAAAATCAATGATGCAACCGACAACTGCCAAGTTATCTGCATACGATGGGTCACCCATCCCTTGCAGTGGCACACTGACAATGCAATGCAGATATGGCAAGTCAGCATGGAAACCACAAACGTTCTACCTGGTGGACACAAGCGGACCAGCAGTGGCAGGTCTGCCAGCATGCAAGGACTTAACATCATGACTATCCACAAGGTCACCAAGGTACCTGTTACAGCAGAAGAGACCAAGGGTACCCACATTGAGTCAGTCCATGACCTACAACAAATGTACCCGGACAAGTTCGACATCATAGGAAATGTCAAAGGAAATGCTGTACTGCACCTCAGAAAAGATGCAATTCTGTCAATCAGCCATCTTAGAAAGTGCAGCCTGCACATAAAAGAAAAGCATAAGCGCACATTAAATGACATGGAACGCAATGTCACCATCTGTCCTATGCATCATCACACAGACTGGTGCAGCTCAATCACATGCGTGTTGAAGAAGGATGGAGCAATCAGGGTATGTGTAGATCCAAGGCATCTAAACATCTCCCTAAAGAGGTGCCCCCACAAAATTCCAATACTAGAGGAATTGACCCCCATGTTCACAGCAGCCAAATTCTTCTCCAAGTTGGATGCTAAACATGGATATTGGTCAATACACCGAGCTAAGGAATCTCAAGACATCACCACCATCAGGACAACATTTGGAAGATATTGCTTCCAGATACTATCCTTCGGCTTATCTGTCAGTCAAGATCTGTTTCAGCAACATATGGACGGAATTATAGAAAACGTACCTGGCTGCATATGCATTGCCGATGATATGGTGGTAATGGGCAAAACCAAAGAAGAGTATGATCAAAATGTCCATTTACTGATAGCATTAGCTCAATGCGAAGGGCTCATTTTTAACAGCCAGAAGTGCCAGGGGAATGTAAGTCAGATCAATTTCTTTGGCTCCATCTATTCCAGTTGCAGGATCTGTCCTGCCTCAGGCAAAATTGAAGATGTAAGGCATATGCCAACCCCCACAAGACAAGGAAGCCCTCCAGAGATGTCTTGGATTTTTCAACTTCTTGGCACAATACATTCTAATTTTTTCTGACAAACATCATCGCTGAGAGAGCTCTTAAAGAAAGACGTACCATTTGTGTGGCAGGAGGACTATCAGCATATGTTTGAGTCTGTCAAACAAGCATTGTCAGCAGAAACCTATACCTTGCAGTGCTATGATCCGAGGAAGAAGACAACCCTGGTGTCAATACCTCACAGAAAGGGCTAGGAGCGTGCATCCTGCAGGATGGCAAACCAATTGCATTCGGGTCCAAATGTTTATCCTCAGCACAGTCTACTTACTCAAACATAGAGCGTGAAATACTTGCTCTGGTGTTTGGGATCACAAAGTTCCACACCTACCTCTTTGGTAAGCTGTTCACAGTGGAAACTGACCAAAAACCACTGGAGATGATCTGGCACAAACCATTGGCAAACACACAACCTCGACTACAGCAGCACTTAGTGAAAGTACAGGGGTATGACTTTGATGTCTGCTACAAACTGGGTACAAAATGGTCACCTCGGAAACGCTATGCAGATTGCCAAACCCAAGCAAGAATGAAGAAGTTCCACTGGATCCACAAGTACACAGCATGGACATCGATTTGGAAGATGTGCTCAAAATTAATTTATTGCATTTTGGTCAGCACAAATGTGACCATCTACAATCAGAAACAGCCAATAACACACAACTGAAGGCCCTGTGAAGAGTCATCATAGAAGGTTGACCTGACATGGTGAAAGAGGTGCCAGAAACCCTCAGATGCTTTTGGCCTTATAGAGATGAACTCAGAATCTTGAAAGGCACTACCTTCAAGGGAAAACAAGTGGTTGTACCCAAAAGCTCTCCGACAGGACATCTTGTCACAACTTCACCAAGGTCATATGGGCATAGAGCCAACAAGGCAACTGGCACAAGACGCTGTTTATTGACCAGAGATCAATAATGGCATCGGAAGGTTAGTGACGCTGTGCGAGGCATGCCAGCCACAACAACACAAAGAACCTTTACACCCTCACGAGATTCCGTCAGTCCCTTGGTCCAAAATCACGATTGACCTTTTTCCGTTAATGGAGAAAACTTTATCTTAGTCACTGATGATTTCTCCAAATTTCCAATTGTCAAACAGGTAAAAGATATTTCCAACGCGGTCGTCGCAGGCAGATTAAGTGCTATATTCAGACTGTTTGGTGCACTTGAAGAAATCATCTCTGACAATGGGCCACAGCATATGGGCAAACCTTTCAGGGATATATGCGCCAAATGGGGCGTAAAGCATGTAACGGTCTCACCACATTACCCTAGGTCTAATGGTCTCGCTGAGCGAATGGTTTGCACAGTCAAAGCACTTAACCTAAACTGTAAGACAACGAAACAAGATTTTCATGTTGCTATGCTCCAACTCAGATCAACACCTATGGATATGGGCTTACTGTTACCAGCAGAGAGCATGTTTAGCTGATAAGTGCGGACGACTCTGCCAAGCCACCATAGAACCATAGAACTATAGAAAATTTATGGCAGAGAAGGAGGCCATTCAGCCCATAGTGTCTGTGCCGGCTGAAAAGCTAGCCGCCCAATCTAATCCCGCCTTCCAGCACCTTGTCCTTAGCCTTGCAAGTTACAGCACTTCAGGTGCATGTCCAAGTACCCTTTAAATGAGTTGAGGGTTTCTGCCTCCACCACCATTCCTGGCAGTGAATTCCAGACATCCACCATCCTTTGGGTGAAAAATCTTTCCTCACATACACTCTGAACGTTCCACCGATCACCTTAAATCTGTGCCCCCAGTAATTGACCTCTCTGCCAGGGGAAACAGGTCTTTCCTGTCTATTCTATCTAGGCCCCTCATAATTTTGTACACCTCAATTATGTCACCCTTCAGCCTCCTCTGTTCGAAGGAAAACAACCCTAGCCTATCCAATCTTTCCTCATAGCTGCAACTTTCAAGCCCTGGCAACATTCTTGTAAATCTCTTCTGTACTCTCTCCAGAGCAATTATGTCCTTCCTGTAATGTGGTGACCAGAACTGTATGCAATACTCCAGCATTTTATACAGTTCCAGCATATATCCCTGCTTTTGTATTCTATACCTCTGCCAATAAAGGAAAGCATTCCATATGCATTCTTCACCACTCCATCTACCTGTCCTGCCACCTTCAGGAACCTGTGGATATGCACTCCAAGGTCTCTCACTTCTTCTACCTCTCTCGATATCCTCCCGTTTGTTGTGTATTCCCTCGCTTTCTTTGCCCTCCCCAAATGCATTACCTCACACTTCTCTGGATTGAATTCTAATTGCCACTTTTCCATCCACTGAACCAAGCCATTGGTATCATTCTGGAGTATACAACTATCCTCCTCACTATCAACCACATGGCCAATTTTGTGTCATCAGCAAATTTCCCAATCATGCCTCCCACATTTAAGTCCAAATCATTAATATAAACCACAAACAGCAAGGGACCCAACACGGAGCCTTGTGGAATGCCACTGGAAACAGCTTTCCATTCACAAAAACTTCCATCGACTACTACCTTTTGCTTCCTATCGCTGAGCCAATTTTGGATCCAACCTGCCACATTCCTCTGTATTCCATGGGCTTTCATTTTTCTGACAAGTCTGCCATGTGAGACCTTGTCAAATGCCTTTCTAAAATCCATGTAGATCACATCCACTGCACTACCCTCATCAATCATCCTTGTTACTTCCTCAAAAAAACACAATTAAGTTAGTAAGACATGACCTTCCCTTAACAAATCCATGCTGACTATCCCTGATTAATCCATGCCTTTCTAAGTGGCAGTTTATCCTATCCCTCAGAATTGATTCTAATAAGTTACCCACCACCGGGGTCAGACTGACCAGCCTATAATTATTTGGCCTATCCCTCGCACCCTTTTTAAACAATTGTATAACGCTCTTAGACCTCCAATCCTCTGGCACCTCGTCCGTATCCAGTGAGGACTTGAAGATGATCCTCAGCATATCCACTATTTCCTCCCTGGCTGCCTTTAACAACCAGGGATGCAATCCATCCAGCCCTGGTGATTTATCTACTTTCAAGGATGTCAGACCCTCTAGTATTTCCTCTCTCATTATGCTTATCGTATCTAATATTTCACACTCCTCCTCTGTAACTACAATGTCTGCATCATCCGTCTCCTTTGTGAAGACAGACAGAAAAAACTCATTAAGAACCCTGCCCACATCTTCTGCATCCATGTGTAAGTTCCCTTGTACATCTCTGATAGGTCCTACCCTTTCCTTAGTTATCCTCTTGCTCTTAATGTACTGATAAAATATCTTTGGATTTTACCTGCCAATAATTTTTCATGTCCTCTCTTTGCTTTTCTAATTTCCCTTTTTACTTCATTCCTGCACTTTCTATGCTCCTCCAGGCTTTCTAAAGTATTAATTTTACGTGATCGTCATAAGCTTTCTTTTTCTGCTTTAACTTACTCCGTAAGCTTCTAGATAACCAGGGGACTCTAGATTTGGACGTATCACCCTTAATCTTTGTGTGGACATGCCTACGCTGTGCCTGTAAATCTCACTTTTGAATGCCTCTCACTGGTTTGCCACTGATTTTCCTTCAAGTAACTCTATCCCGTCTACTTTTGCCAGGTCACTTCTCAGTTTCGTAAAATTTGCCTTCTCCCAAATTAGTACTTTTACCACTGTTTTATCTTTGTCCTTTTCCATGATTATGCTAAAACTAACTGTATTATGGTCACTATCTCCAAAATGGTCACCCACTGCCTCTTCATCCACTTGCCCAGCTTCATTATCGAAGACTAAATCTAGAATTTTGCCCCCTCTCATTAGGCTTGTTACGTGTTGGTGAAAAAAGTTCTCTTGAATGCAAATCAAGAATTTTGTGCCCTCTGTGCCCTTCACACTATTTGTATCCCAGTTGATATTCGGGTAGTTGAAATCCCCAACTATTATTGCCCTATAGATTTTGTACTCAGATATTTGCCTACCTATTTGTTCTTCTATCTCCCTCTCACTATTTGGGGGTATATAATATACTCCTAGTCGTGTGGCTACCCCTTTTTTTTCTGATCTCCACCCATATGGCCTAATTTAATGATTCATTTACCATCTCATCTGTTCAAATTCTCCAAGTTGCAGAAGACATTGCTCGAAAAACCAGGAAGAATGAACATGGCGCATGACAGACACGCAGGGGCAGATCTACCTCAGCTACATGTAGGACAAAAGGTTAGGGCCATACACCCTACAATGAAAACATGGTTCCCTGCAGAGGTGTCCAGAGTGTGCAGTGTGCCTAGATCGTATGCGATCACAACATCTAGCAGAACGGTTTGAGAAGGAACCGAGGCCAACTGAGGGAAGGGTGCAGTACTTCAATTGAGCATAGCGGACTCAAGGGAGCATGCTCCAACAGTGGGGGTGTGACAGAACAACAGGATGGCAGCCAACGCATTGACAACATGCCTGCAAACACAGGTGGGGGTGAGATGATTGGCCTTCAACAACCACAGCTATCTTCCTTTGTGACTCCAACCAGTGGAGTATTTTCTCCTTGACTCCCATTGACTTCAGTTTGGCTAGGGCCCTTTGATGCACTTGGTCAAATGCTGCCTTGATATCCAGGGCAGTCACTCTCAACTCACCTCAAATTCAGCTCTTTTGCCCATGTTTGGAACAAGGCGGTAATGAGGTCAATAGCTGAGTCGCCCTGGTGGAACCCAAACAGAGTATCGGTGAGCAGGCTATTGCTATTTAAGTAGTGCTTGATATCACTGTCGTTGACATCTTCCATCACTTTGCTGATGATCGAGCGTAGACTGATGGGGTGGTAATTGGCCGGATTGGATTTGGCCTGCTTTTTGTGCATGGGACATACTTGGGCAATTTAGCTTGTCTAGGGGCATGGCACAAGTCTTCAGTACTACAGCCAGGATGTTTTCAGTACCCATAGCCTTTGCAGTATCCAGTGCCTTCAGCTGTTTCTTGATATCACGCAGAGTGAATTGGATTGGCTGAAGAATGGCATCTGTGATGCTGGGGATCTCAGGAGGAGGCCGAGATGGATCATCCACTTGACACTCCTGGCTGAAGAGGGTTGCGAATGCTTCAGCCTTGTCTTTTGCACTGATGTGCTGGCTCCCCCATCATTGAGGATAGGGATATTTGTGGAGCCTCCCCCTCCTGTTAGTTGTTTAATTGTCCACCAACATTCACGACTGGATGTGGCAGGACTGCAGAGCTTAGATCTAATCCGTTGGTTGTGGGATTGCTTAGTTCTATAGCTTTATATTGGTTACATAGAAGTAGGCCATTCAGCCTGTCGAACTCTGCTATTCAGTCAGTTAATGGCTGACCATCTACCTCAATGCACCTTTCCCCATATCCCTTGATGTCATTAGTATCCAGATATTTTTCGATTTCTGTCTTGACCATGCTCAACGATTGAGCTTCCACAGCCCTCTAGGGTAGAGAATTCCACGGATTCACCATCCTCTGAGTGAAGAAATTCCTCCTCATCTCAGTCTTAAATGGTCTACCACTTATTCTGAGACTGGGTCCCCAGGTTCTAGACTCATCAGCCAGGGGAAACATGCTATCTACATCCACCTTGTCATGCTCTGTAAGAATTATGTAAGTTTTAATGAGATCACCTCTCATTCTTCAAAACTCTAGAGAATACAGGCCCAGTTTCCTCAATCTCTCCTCATAAAACAATCCCGCTATCCTAGGGATTAGACTGGTGAACCTCCGTTGCACTCCCTCTATGGCATTTATATCCTTCCTTAGATGAGGAGACCAAAACTGTACACAATACTCCAGGTGCCATCACACCAAGGCTCTATACAATTGCAGAAAGTCTTCTTTACTCCTATATTATTTGCAAGTTTTTTGTATTCCTTTTTGCAACTCTTAATATTTTCTTTGTGTTTCTTTGTTGCTTTCTATATTTCTTTCAGTCTGCTGTGTTACAACTTGGCATTTTTGGAAGACATTTCCTTTAGTTTTTACTCCATTTTACCTCTCAAAAGTTACTTAATCCAGTGTATGAACATGTAGCACAAACATAATGATGAGAAGTTGGTGTTGCATCAAAAACCAATATGAGATGGGTATTGCACCTGTTACACATGCCTGAAGACATCAGCTCAAGGTTCACTAGAAATTGGGGCCTCAAGTCTCATCTCCATATAATTGGTAAGCTATGGATACCAAACCCAGATGTAACTTGTCAGTTGGTGCAACATGAAGATCCTGGGGTTTACTATTGGTATTAAAGGTGTTACAATTGACTTCAGTACTCTTAATTTAGAGAGATAGTAACCATGGTACCTAATTTTTCCCTTCTTTGGCAAAAAAATTTCCACCTCTTTTATATTCAACCAATTACAGGTATTTATCAATAATGATAAGTGCCCCCTTCTTAAAGGGGCACCACTAATAAACTGTAACAAAAAAAAGGAAACTTACCAAATCAAATTAACATGACATTGCACTCCAGTCCTTCCATAGAAACATAGAAAATAGGAGCAGGAGTAGGCCATTCGGCCCTTTGAGCCTGCTCCATCATTCATTATGATCATGGCTGATCATCCAACTCAGTAACCTGTTACCACTTTTGTCCCATACCCTTTGATCCCTTCAGACCCAAGAGCTATATCTTACTCCTTCTTGAAAACATACAATGTTTTGGCCTCAACTGCTTTTTGTGGTAGCGAATTCCACATGCTCACCACTCTCTGGGTGAAGAAATTTCTCTTCATCTCAGTCCTGAAAGGTTTACCCCATATCTTCCGTAGTCCAATGATCATGGAAGGCCTCAAGCATGCCGGCAGACACTGCGTGCTCCTTCTCCAGGGACACTTGGGCACAGATGTAATTGTGGATGAGAGGCAGGCAGTTGAGCCAAATGACCCCCTCAACTGCCTGCTATATGGACCTGTTGATGGGCTCCTGGTCTTAATCAGCATCCTGAAAAACTTGGTGCAAGTCTGCAAGTGTGGACTTGGACTGAGAATAAGATTGGACTTAGCTGTGTTAAATAGCCCTCTGTGGTTAAATAGTCCACCAATCAAGTACTGCTGGAGAGAGTCTGGTACCCATGGAAATATACGCCAGCAAAGAGTAAACACCTTCAGAAGAGGAGAGGGGAGAAGGTTGGAAAAAAACACACCAAAACATTAGCAATTTAACCCTGCAGTGCTTTCCAATTTATTACCTGCACAGCTTTCAACTCGGGGAAAGTGCTCTGCTTTAAATGGTGATTCCTTGGCCTTGCACCCCTAGTGAGGCTGCTATGCTTGAAGGAAGCATGGGTTGTAAATACGGATGGCTACAATATTCTTGTCCAGGTTGTTCAACCTGAAGTACCATCAAGTGCAGAATCACGAGCATTTCCCTGCTAATGAAAGACAAATAGAGATAAAGGTGTCAGTGAGAAAGAAGAGAGAGATGGTGGATTTAAGACTGATAAAATATATCTGAGGGAGAAATATATGGATGGATGGCTTGCACTATGGACAAGAATTATAATTAATCAATAAAGTAGTGCAGATCTTTCCATCAGGTGCATCAGTACTACAGTTGCTGATTGGGTGAGCAAGGTAAGAGAACTGGGAATGGGCCTGTTTGACTGTTTTCTTTGATTCATTAAACGGGTGCAGAATTCTTTTGCTGAAAGTATCTATGAAAATAGATTTTTCCAGGCTCTTCATAAGGAATGCACTGCTAGCCTTGCACGCCTATATAGAATGGGCTCTGAAGGGAAGGCATATTCTGGCTTTTGAGAGTTGAATTCTTAAAGGTATCCTGTACTACTTTCTAGTGCTTTTTGGGTGCATTTTGTTGCATTTTTATTGTTTTCATCACTTGGTAACTTCTGTTTTGATTTTTGAATGCTTTTATTTATTATGCCCAGCTAGATATCCCACCACAGAATTGTTTTCAGCTGCAATTTCAGTTCCAGCGACTGGGAGTAGGAATTCCTCTCAGAATTCCTCCTGTTTGGAGGAGAAAGAAGAGTTTCTGAGAAGAGTTCAGAGGCAGGTGCAATTACACCTGAGATGACCCAACCCACCTTTTCCCCAGGATCCGAAACTATAGATCTAGGCAGTGCCACCTAGGTAGGCCAGGGAGGACTGCCTTCTCTTCAAAGGGAGGGTAGTGACTTGTGTCTTGTAACATTTACCAGTGGCCTGGCTCTGCCAATGCCTATGTTGGTGACCACAGCCTGGTATTTCCATTCCACTGGATCATTTCAAGCTGCCACTGATGATATCTGTCAAATAACTTAGTTCACTGTGCATTAAGGTATCAAGTTGGTAATATAAGATTTGCTTTATGGGGAACTCTCTTCTCTTTATCCGGAGAAAGTTAAGAACAGCGTAAGAGCATTTTGCATTTTTACTAGATTTTCCTAAAGTAGAGGACATCCTATATCCCTGTCACCAACCCCACTGTGTTCACAGAAAGGGACTTAATTCAGAGACAAGAGTGTTATCACCTCTGTGAATTCAATTAATATATGGATGATCTGTAACTATGATCAGCAAATAATTCAAGCAAACCACTCGATAAACAACCATAGACTTTGAAATCCCCCAGGCTGCAAGCCTGATGGTTACAGAGGGGATCCTGCAGTAGAGCACAGACAGGTCTCTAAAATTATTGTGATATGTTGTTCTTGTGATGGGCATAGCCTGCTTCCTCTTTTTATTGCTCACAAGGATTTACAGCGTCCAAGTCTGACACTGTAATGGCTGCATGGTCCCACTTGTATGTTTGCCCTTCTTCGGTCATTTAAGATCATCTGAGTGAAATGATCATGCATTGCTCTGAGAACCAGCAGTCTCATTTATAAGTACTCCAGCTATGCTCTGCTTCTGGGCACTTCATCAACCTGTCCATGGGTCTACAATCTCCAGAGGACAGAGATGCCAAATATTTTTTCACTCCACACTTGACATCACTGCCCCTGGACTGGAAGATGAAAATCAGCTGGTGTTCCTGTTAGCACTACAAAATGGTGGGGCTGGGGGTAGAAATTGCATGAGAATAGAATTAGGCTTGACTTGATGATCAATATGGACAAATACCTTTCCTAACAATGGCTCTTAAAGCTCACACATACAGAATGACCTGTATAAGCTACAAGCCCAAGTGTGACTAATAGATTTGCAACTGCCCTTCAGCAAGAAGTCAATTCCTTCAGAAAGGAAGAGAAACATTGGTAAAATGAATAAAATATAAGCCATCAAGCTGTGAACCGAAAGGTAACTATAAAGTTCCTGGCTCCCTCTTACCTTCCATAGATTTTAGTTCTACTATATTAGAAAAATTTGAGAGCATCACACATACAGAAATCCTGAACTTTACAAGAAAATTGATACTGAGAAAATATAGGCAAAGAAAAAGGAAAAGTGAGTCAATGACAATGACCACTATATTTATAGCGCCCTTAATGTAATAACATGTCCAAAGCGTTTTACATAGGTAACAACCAGATAAAGCTCAGTGATGGATTTAGATAAAATAGGCAGAATTTGAAGATGTTTTTGAAGTAGGAGAGAGCAGGATAAAAGGATGGAGAGCTTTAAGAAGAGTATTCAAGAGTGTGGAGTTGAGACTGCTGGAGGTTCTTCTAACAAATATGAAGATGAGAAGAAGAGGAATATCAAATGTGGCTGGTGTCAGAGTGCAGAGCATGTGCTGGCATACAGAGCTGGTGGAAGATTATTTATTTATTTAGAGATACAGCACTGAAACAGGCCCTTCGGCCCACCGAGTCTGTGCCGACCAACAACCACCCATTTTTACTAATCCTACGTTAATCCCATATTCCCTACCACATCCCCACCATTCTCCTACCACCTACCTACACTAGGGACAATTTACAATGGCCAATTTACCTATCAACCTGCAAGTCTTTGGCTGTGGGAGGAAACCGGAGCACCCAGCAGAAACCCATGCGGTCACAGGGAGAACTTGCAAACTCCACACAAGCAGTACCCAGAATTGAAACCGGGTCGCTGGAGCTGTGAGGCTGCGGTGCTAACCACTAAATTCTAGAAAATTGGGCGTAGGACTTGAATCAGTAATAACACTCTTGTCTCTGAGTCAGAAAGTTGTGCCTTCAAGTTCCAGAGATTTGAACACATAAACTTGGATGCCATTTAAGCACGGTACTATTATTTAAACGTAAAGCTGTGGTGACTCAGGATAAATCCTGGGAATGGATAAGAAATTGGCAGAAGGGTAGGAAAGCAAATACTTGTTAGAGTGTTATGACAGACTGGTGAGAAGTACTGAGCAAGGTAATATAGTCTTGGGATCACTATTGCTTCTAATTCACATGAATGACCTGGATTTAAAAACTCAGTTCAAATTGGTCAGATTTACAGAGTGTCCCAAACTAGGAGGAGATGTGGAATTAAAAAAGATGAAATCAGAAGTTACAGAACATGTTGGACAAAATAGGTATGCGGGTAGACAATGGCTGATAAAATGTATTGCAGAAAAGTGTAAAATATTGCGCGTAGGAAGGATCAATGGGTGATGCATGTAGGCCAGACAAGAATGCAAAAACCTGTAATTTTCAACCAGGGAATGAAGTATTGGTGTTGTTACCATTACAGGGAGAACCATTAAAAGCACGGTTCAGTGGCCCATAGAGAGTGATCAAAAGAGTGGGTAAGGTAGATTACTTAATTGACACCTCTGATCGCCAGCAGAAGAACCGGTTTTGTCACATCAATATCATAAAGCAATATTATCGCAGGGAGGAGGATAAGCCAGTACAGGTACGTCAGGTAATCGGGACTGTTGAGAAGGAAAAGGATCATGAGGATGAGGCTGAAGGAGGCATAAACAATTCTCAGATTGAACCTCCAACTATCAGATTAGTGAATACAGAATGGCTAGGAAAATTGGACAACATGCTTTTGCACTTGGAGGAAAAACAATGTGAAGACCTAACCAGGTTTTTCACAACATTTAAAATAGTTTGTAGGGATAATCTGGGATGTACAACCTTAACTACACATGATGTGGATATAGAGGGAACTATTCCTTTAAAACAACATCTTTACAGCGAATGTCCGGAGAAATAGGCCCAAGTAAAAGCAGAAATCCAGTACATGTTGAAAAACAATTTGATCAAACCTAGTGAAAGCAACGAGAGCTCACCAATAGTTCTAGTACCTAAACCTGATGGGTCAACCTGATTTTGTATAGACTACAGAAAAGTCAATGTAGTAATGATGGCAGACTCTTACCCAATTCCGCATTTAGAAGACTGTATCGACAGGGTGGGCGATGCAAGGTTTCTTACCAAGATCGACTTGTTAAAGGGATACTGGCAAGTTCCTTTGACTTCTCGAGCTGAAAAGATGTCAGCTTTTGTAACACCTGAAGGTCTGTATCAGTGCCAGGTGATGCCATTTGGGCTAAAAAATGCCGAAGCCACTTTTCAAAGATTTATGAATCAGGTGGTAGCCAGTGTTGCCAACTGTATAGTGTATCTCAATGATGGACTAATATACAGTAACACTTGGCAAGAAGTCTTAAACCGGCTAAAATGTGTGTTTAAAAAATTACAAGTAGTGGACTTAGTGATAAATCTGGAAAAAAGCGAATTCGGAAAAGCAAGAGTAACTTACCTCGGACACATAGTGGGGCAAGTATTGCCAAAAATGACAAAGGTAAAAAAAGCCTTATTACAGTTCCCTATCCCTAAATCTAAATGGGAAATAATGAGGTTTTTAGGGATGTGTGTTTTTTTACAGGAAATTTGCATGGAATTTTAATACTGTGGCTGTGCCATTAACCGATCTGCTACAAAAAAAGAAAAACAAAGTCGTGCTTTTTTTTATTTGTATGTGGGAGTCACTGACTTTTTTTTATTCATTCATGGGCTTTGGGCATCGCTGGCCAGGCCAGCATTTATTGCCCATCCCTAATTGCCCTTGAGAAGGTGGTGGTGAGCTGCCTTCTTGAACCGCTGCAGTCCATTTGGGGCAGATACACCCACAGTACTGTTAGGAAGGGAGTTCCAGGATTTTGACCCAGCGACAGTGAAGGAACAGCAATATAGTTCCACGTCAGGATAGTGTATGACCTAGAGGGGAACTTGCAGGTGGTGGTGTTCCCTTGCATTTGCTGCCCTTGTCCTTCTAGTTGGTAGAGGTCACGGGTTTGGAAGGTGCTGTCTAAGGAGCTTTGGTGCATTGCTGCAGTGCATCTTGTAGATGGTATACACTGCTGCCACTGTGCGTCGGAGGTGGAGGGAGTGAATGTTTGTAGATGGGATGCCAATCAAGTGGGCTGCTTTGTCCTGGAGGGTGTGGAGCTTCTTGAGTGTTGTTGGAGCTGCACCCATCCAGGCAAGTGGAGAGTATTCCATCACACTCCTGATTGGTGCCTTGTAGATGGTGGACAGGCTTTGGAGAGTCAGGAGGTGAGTTACCCGCCTCAGGATTCCTAGCCTCTGACCTGCTCTTGTAGCCACGGTATTTATATGGCTACTCCAGTTCAGTTTCTGGTCAATGGTAGCCCCTAGGATGTTGATAGTGGGGGATTCAACAATGGTAATGCCATAGAATGTCAAGGGGGGATGGTTAGATTTTCTCTTGTTGGAGGCGGTCATTGCCTGGCACTTGTGTGGCACGAATGTTACTTGCCACTTATCAGCCCAAGCCTGGATATTGTCCAGGTCTTGCTGCCTTTCTACACGGACTGCTTCAGTATTTGAGGAGTCACGAATGGTGCTGAACATTATGCAATCATCAGCAAATATCCCTACTTCTGACCTTATGATTGAAGGAAGGTCATTGATGAAGCAGCTGAAGATGGTTGGGCCTAGGACACTATTCTGAGGAACTCCTGCAGTGATGTCCTGGAGCTCAGATGATTGACCTCCAACAACCACAGCCATCTTCCTTTGTGCTAGGTATGACACTAGCCAGAGGAGGGTTTTCTCCCTGATTCCCATTGACCTCAGTTTTGCTAGGGCTCCTTGATGCCATACTTGGTCAAATGCTCCCTTGATGTCAAGGGCAGAGACTCTCACCTCACCTCTTGAGTTCAGCTCTTTTGTCCATGCTTGAACCAAGGCTGTAATGAGGTCAGGAGCTGAGCGGCCCTTAGGGAACCCAAACTGAGCGTCATTGAGCAGGTTATTGCTAAGCAAGTGCCGCTTGATGGCACTGTTGATGACACCTTCCATCACTTTACTGATGATTGAGAGTGAGCTGATGAGCCAGTAATTGGCCGGGTTGGACTTGTCCTGCTTTTTGTGTACAGGTCATACCCGGGCAATTTTCCACATTGCAGGGTAGATGCCAGTATTATAACTGTACTGGAACAGCTTGGCTAGGGGCGCGGAAAGCTCTGGAGCACAGGTCTTCAGTACTACTGCCACAATATTGTCAGGGCCCATAGCCTTTGCAGTATCCAGTGCCTTCAGTCGTTTCTTGGTATGATGCGGAGTGAATCAAATTGGCTGAAGTCTGGCATCTGTGATGCTGGGGACTTCAGGAGGGGGCCGAGATGGATCATCAACTCGGCACCTCTGGCTGAAGATTGTTGTAAATACTTCTGCCTTATCTTTCGCACTGATGTGCTGGGCTCCCCCAGCATTGAGGATGGGGATATTTGTGGAGCCACCTCCTCCAGTTAGTTGTTTAATTGTCCACCACCATTCACGGCTGGGTGTGGCAGGACTGCAGAGCCTAGATCTAATCCGTTGGTTATGGGATCGCTTAGCTCTGTCTATCACATGCTGCTTACCCAGTTTGGCAGGCAGATAGTCCTGTGTTGTAGCTTCACTAGGTTGACATCTCATTTTGAGGTGTGCCTGTGCTGCTCCTGGCATGCCCTCCTGCACTCTTCATTGAACCAGGGTTGGTCTCCTGGCTTGATGGTAATGGTAGAGTGGGGGATATGCCAGGCCATGAGGTTACAGATTGTGGTTGAGTACAATTCTGCTGCTGCTGATGGCCCATAGCGCCTCATGGATGCCCAGTTTTGCATTGCTCGATATGTTCGAAATCTATCCCATTCAGCACGGTGGTAGTGCCACACAACACGATGGAGGGTATCCTCAATATGAAGGCGGGACTACCTCTCCACAAGGACTGTGTGGTGATCACTTCTACCAATAGGACAGATGCATGGACAGATGCATCTGCGGCAGGCAGATTGGTGAGGACGAGGTCAAGTATGTTTTCCCCTCTTGTTGTTTCCCTCACCACCTGCCGCATACCCAGTCTAGCAGCTATGTCCTTTAGGACTCGGCCAGCTCGGTCAGTAGTGGTGCTACCGAGCCACTCTTGGTGATGGACATTGAAGTCCCCCACCCAGAGTGCATTCTGTGCCCTCGCCACCCTCAGTGCTTCCTCCATGTGCTGTTCAACCTGGAAGAGTACTGACTTATCAGCTGAGGGAGGGTGGTAGGTGGTAATCAGCAGGGAGTTTCCTTGTTTGACCTGATGCCATGAGACTTCATGGGGTCTAAAGTCGATGTTGAGGACTCCCAAAACAACTCCCTCCCTACTGTATACGTCTCTACCACCACCTCCAGTGGATCTGTCCTGCTGTTGGGACAGGACATACCTGGGGATGGTGATGGCAGTGTCTGGGACATTGTCTGTCAGGTATGATTCCGTGAGTATGACTATGTCAGGCTGTTGCTTGACTAGTCTGTGGGACAGCTCTCCCAACTTTGGTGCAGGCCCCCAGATGTTAATAAGGAGGACTTTGCAGGGTCGACAGGGCTGGGTTTGCCGTTGTCGTTTCCGGTGCCTAGGTCGATGCCGGGTGGTCCGTCCGGTTTCATTTCTTTTTATTGACTTCGTAGCGGTTAGATACAACTGGGTGGCTTGCTAGGCCATTTCAAAGGGCATTTAAGAGTTAACCACATTGCTGTGGGTCTGGAGTCACATGTAGGCCACACCAGGTAAGGACAGCAGATTTCCTTCCCTGAACGACATTAGTGAACCAGATGGGCTTTTACAACAATCAACAATGGTTTCATGGTCATCATTAGTTTTTTTTTCACTCCAGATTTATTAATTGAATTCAAATTTCACCATCTACAAGGGTGGGATTTGAACCTATGCCCCCAGATCAATAGCCTGGGCTCTGGATTACAAGTCCAGGGACATTACCACTATGCCACTGCCTCCCCATAGAGGTCAGATAAATGCCAGGCAGTTTTTGAAAAGCTAAAGGCAATCTTAACTAATGAACCAGTATTGGCTGCTCCAAATTTTGCTGAACCCTTTAAAATAGCGATTGATTCTAGCGACCTGAGGGTTGGTGCAGTCCTATTACAGGATGATGAATTGGGCATCGAGAAGCCAGTAGGGTACTTTTCAAGAAAACTAAATTGCCATCAAAAAAAAGTATTCCACTGTGGAAAAAAAAACATTAGGGGCTAAATTTTACCGGCTCCTCGACGCCGCAGTTCACGGCGCAGGGGCCGGTGAAATGCTGCAGGGAGAGGCCCACCTTGACCGGTGACGTCGAGAAGGGCCCGCCGCATATTACCGGCAGTGGCAGGACCTCGGTGCAGCCACCCCGCCGCCAGGCGGCAGGCCCTACATCTCCATATTAAAATGAGGCCTAATGAAATTCAAATCAACCTACCTGCAGCCATCCCACTCTGATATTACGGCCACCATTCGTGCTCCGCACGCCTTCTACACTCCACACGGAGTTCCATACGAGATCCTGATGGGGAGGTGGGGCAATAGAATTTTCAGGGCAGGAGGGGTGGAGCAGTGTGGAAATCAATTTTAATTGGATGTGGGGTTGGTGGGAAGGGGTTGAGGGTCAAAGGGAACTAATTTTGGGGGGAAAAGTTTGGGATACTAATAAAAGTTTATTATGGGGGAGAGGGCAATTAATATATAAATTACCCATTAGGGGGTGGGAGATGGAAATTTAAATTTATTTTAATTTCCCAGAGCTCGGGACCTTTACATTTAAAAAATGTTACTGAAGGGCTTGAAGCCCTTTCAAAATTGCGCCGCACCGGACGCTGTTGCTGGGGATGTGGCGGCTGCCCCCTTATGTCATCAGGGGCAGCCACTGCACCCCCTCTATTTAAATGAGCCCTCGCGCGAGATATTGTGGGGGCTCCTCGGCGGGCACTGCATTGCGTTTAGAGGGCACTGCCGTGGTGTGCTGCGCCCAAATAAAATTCAGCTCTGGGACTTTTGCTGGCTCTCAATCATTTCGAAGTATATGTCCACCAAGACGATAGAGAAGCACTAATATACACTGACCATAACCCATTAATGTTTGTGGAAAAATGTAAAAACCGAAATGCTGGAATATTTAGATGGAATTTGTTGCTACAGCTTTATCATTTAAAAATTGTACATATTTCGAGGAAAAACAATGTTACTTTGTCACAAATTTCACCATGTTAAGTTATATGGATTGCGATGGCACAAAGAAAATGCTGTAAATTATCAGTAGAGTGACTGAAAACATGAATGTGGAAAACATTAGAGTGTTTTTTCCCAGTTTTGTTTTTTGCATTATAATGAAATGCCTTTTAAGAATGGTGTTTCATTTTGCCAAGGGTGGAGGTGTCACAGAACTGTATTTATTTTCTCCTCCATTTGAAACAGTGTGCCTTTAAGACTCTGTTGAAAACTGTGTACCTTTAAGACAGAGAAAGAAGCTTTTAGAGTTCTGAGAACAGTGTGCCAGCTGCACTTGTTACATAGGCAACAGCAGGAGAGTGAAGAGACCACATGGTGTAATGTTTCAATTTAATTGTGTGGAAAAACCAGCTAAAACCAGTTTAGAGAGACACCTGTGAAGTATACTTACTGGAGGAAAGAGCTGTCTATTTCTCTCAGCAGAAATTCTACAATGAGCTACAGGCCATGTTACTTACCTAAGGAGGGGGAAAAAAACCTTTGTACAGACCACTTGTATTGCTGGAGGTAGCAAAATTCCTTTTCTTTACTTCCAATCTAAGAAGTCTTTACTTCAAAATTGAATCTCTCTTGACTGGTTGTGTTTTCTGGAATTCACAGTAAAGTTTCAACTGAGAGACTGCAGGTTTAAAAATCTAAGTAGACCTATTGCTATATTCCTTGTTTAAAGAACTGTTTGACACTTGCTGCAGCCGAAGTGCTTTGAATACCTATCTACTAAAAGTCTGTTTCAATAGATCCGTGTGGAGACTTTAAGTGGCATTTGATTGCTTTTACACTAGGATACCTCACCATCAGGAACGCAACCCACAAAGACAAACAACCCAATTATTTATTTATTCTTAAGAAACAGATAATTTTTAAAACACCATTCTTTTTTTAAAAAAACTGGTTCACCGTTGATTTTTGAGTGCGTGTGTTAATAGGGGAGTTAGGTTAAAATAAGAAGTTATAACGTCTTTAGCCATAGATTTATCTTCATAGTGTTTAAGAAAATAGTTAATTTGTTGCTGTCTAAAGATACCTGGTTTGGTTTGTTTTATTCTGGGGGTTACCAGAGTGTTTAATTTGACTGTTTTCCAGTTGGATGGGAAAACTTTAATAATATGCTGCGACCTGTGGAGTGATGGGACTGAATTGACAGTGCATTGCTCCCGCCTCGGTCGTAACAAAGGCATAAGTCAGGAGTCTGATGGAATACTCTCCACTTGCCTGGATGGGTGCAGCTCCAACAACACTCAAGAAGCTCAACACCATCCAAGAGAAAGCAGCCTGCTTGATTAGCACCCCAATTACAACCTTCAACATTCACTCCCTTCACCACCGATGCACAGCGGCAGTGCGCACCATCTACAAGATGCAGTGCAGCAACTTACCAAGGCTCCTTTGACAGCCCCTTCCAAACCTGCAAACTCTACCACCTAGAAGGACAAGGTCAGCAGACACTTGGGAACACCACCACCTGCAAGTTCCCCTCCAAGACACACACCATCCTGACTTGGAACTATATCACCATTACTGCACTGTCGCTGGGTCAAAATCCTGGAACTCCCTCCCTATTAGCACTGTGGGTGTACCTACACCACATATGGACTGCAGTGGTTCAAGAAGGTGGCTCACCACCATTTTCTCAAGGGCAATTAGGGATGTGCAATACATGCTGGCCTAGCCAGTGATGCTCACATCCTGTGAAAGAATTAAAAAAAAACAACTTTGAAGAAGCATTGATGCTAGCAAGGGCACAGAATATACTCTGGGTGATAGACTTCAGTGCTGTAATGTATTTGTATAATATGCTAATAATGTAATGACATGATGGTGTCATGACACTAAATAAACACTTGCTTGAATTGACTATGCTTGGTGTCCATCTTTTTTGTTAGTGCCACCCAAATGTTTCACAGAAAACGGCAATAAGGATGGGATAAAAGTTTGTTAGCACAGACAGCAAACAGCAGCAGGGACTGCAGTGAACAAGATTATCCAGCTTCTGATGACCTACCTGCTTGGATGGCAGAGACTTTGGCTGCTTACTGCGAAGCCTGATGTGTGTTGTTGTTGTATTTAGTAGCATAACAGGGACGTTCTGGAGAAAGTCTCAGACTCAGGATAAGGTCAACTAAGAACTGCTTATTATTTACATAATACTTTATACACTTTCATCAAGCCTCCTAAGCTGGCATCCTTCGTGCTGCTCTCTCCTTCTCTCCAGCCTACCTCATGTGACTATGACATCATCACTCTTACAGTGGGAGGGGTTGCTCTCACTGTCTTCAGCATGAACCCTTTACATCCTTATATTACACCTGAGCCTTAAGCTGTTTTTTCAGTTGAATGGGATGCTGCAGCGTCCCAGTGTGCATCGGATTCAAAGTGCTCATTTGGGTAAGAGAATATTTTCAACCACCGACTAGACTGGTTTTAGGTATCGCTGTTACAGACAGCTGCAGGTAAGTATTTACTGAGTTACTGTGAATTATGAAATGGGACAATATGGCTGTGCCCACGGGATACGCTGGAAGGCTAGGAGCATATGAGAGAGCTCGAGAACCATTCTGTTCATACATTGAAAGAATAGACATTCTTTTCAGAGCTAATACCATTTTTGAACTTGAAGGTGATTGTGAAAAGGCCAAGACTCAGAATAAGGCAATTCTTGAGCACAAGAAAGCACTTTTGCTCATGGAAATTGGCCTGGAAGTGTATGGCATGCTAACAAACTTTCTTGCTCCCAACAAGGCAAAGAATGTGCCATTCAAAACAATCATCACCAAGTTGGAGGAACATTTCAACCCTAAGATGCTAGAGATAGCAGAAAGCTTCAAATTTGGAACCAGGAAAAAGAAAAATAGTGCAACAGTTGGTGAGTACATTGGGGCGTTGAAGAATTTATTATTACATTGCAACTTTGGCACATTCTTAGACTGCACAGAACGAGTCAGATTTGTTTGTGGATTGATGGACGAAAAAATCCAACCGATGTTACTGAACACACAAAATCTTACATTTGAGCTTATGTATAAGATTGCTCTTTCTATGGAGATGACTTCAAAGAATGCTCAGGAATTTCATCCTATGCCAGTGACAATTACAGCTTCTGTCCACTGTCAGAGGCCTACGCCAAGCCGAAGGTACAGAGACCTAGTCAGTAGAGTGCTGATGATAGCGGTTTAGTGTCTTATTATTGCTTTAAGGACAACCACACATCTCAAACATGTCAGTACAGAAACTCCAAGTGCTTTAATTGCCAAAAGAAAGGTCAGATTGCAACAGCTTGCCAAGCGACGGTCAAAGCAGGAAAGGAACTTATTCCAGTAGTAATGGAAAACAATGACCTCATAAAGGTGGAGTTCACAATCTTGAAGTGAATCCAGAGTGCCTAAGTGAAGGGTAATTAGAGCTATAGAACACTTATGCCACTAGCAAGCACCCAAATGAGAGACTTTTTTACAAAGGTGTTGATAAATCAACATGCGCATCGGTATGACTGCAGATTACTCAATATGAGTAGAGACAAGTATGAGAGCAAATTCAATAATGTACCTATAATTGACAGCACAGCTCAGGTGTTAGAAATGTGTGGACAAATGTAATGCAATGCCCAATAGAAGGGCAAGTCCCTCAAGTTATCCATTGTTCTAGCGAGATATGTCAAAAAACCAAAGTTAATGGGTAAAGACTGGTTTTATAAGCTGAAGTTAGACTGGAAACATGCTTTTCAAGTTGAGACGACCCAAGAAGGTTGATCAGCTATTGAATAGTTACAGGAATATTTTCAAGGATAGCTGTGAAGGTTTTCTCAATGTGAAAGTGCACATCTGAATCAGGCCTGATACAAAACCAGTCTATTGCAAGGCCAGGCTGGTTCCTTATGCTCTCAAAACCGAGGCTGAAGAGGAACTAAAGAAGCTGGAGAGGAATGGTGTGCTAGTGAAAACTGATCACAGTGATTGGGCAACCCTTATTGTAGTAGTCCCCACGTCAGACAAAATTGTAAGAATATGCGGGGGACTACAAAGTCACAATCAACCAGGTAGTGGATGATGAGCAGTATCTTCTGACCTCTGACTGACTTCCAACCTCTCAAAATTTGTTTGCAGAGGTCGCGGGATCCAGGCTATTCATGAAGTTGAATTTGTCCCATGCTTATACACAGCTCAATGTGGATCAAGAGAGCCAGCAGTATTTCACAAGAAATATACAAATGGGGTGATACTCCTACACGGAACTGCACTATGGTGTGAAATCTTCTCCAAAAACATTTCCAGCTACAATAGATAAGATTTTGCAAGGAGTACCATATTGCTTGTTGCAATCAGGATGATGTGTTTTTGCGACTGCAACAGAGGAAGAGAATCTTCAAGTGTTGGTCGGAGTGCTAAAAAGGCTCAATGATCACAATGTGAAGTTGAAAAAGAGCAAGCGTGCCTTTGTGCAGTCTGAGGTAGTGTACCTTGGCCTGAAAATCAACGAAAAAACACTGCAGCCTGTGAAAGAAAAGATAAAGGCAATAGTCAATGCCCCAAAACCAAAAGATGTGTCTGAGATTAGATCTCTTCAAGGCATGGTTCAATACTACTCATGGTTTCTGCCTGAGCTTGCAACAGTGTTAGCTCCACTAAACGAGTTGTTGAAGAAAGATGTGAAATGTGAATGGTCTAAAGCACAATAAGATACTTAGGATGCATGTAAGAGAAGCTTGACCAGTGATGTACTACTGGTTCATTATGACACAAATCATGACCTGAAGCTAGCATGTGACACTTCAAAATGGAGCTGGAGCAGTGATCAGTCATGTCATGGATGATGGTCAAAGAAGCCCATAGCATTTGCATTGCATCCCCTGACCAAGTGTGAACACAATTACGCTCAGATAGAAAAGGAAGTGCTTGGAATCATCTTTGGAATCAAAATGTTTCACCAGTTTTTGTTGGGTGGAAACTTCACACTAGTAACAGATAATAAACCCCTAATAGCTATTCTGGGACCAGATTTGCAATAGCAACTATTGTAGTATCAAGGATGCAGCAGTGGACTGTACTTCTCTCACAGTATGATGACATTGAGTAGCACAGTCCAAAAGAATGCCATCGCTGACTCATTGATGCCTTTACTTCATGAAGACTGAAGTAGGCTGTGAAGGTGCAATCTTCACAATAAGAGTAGTACTTTTCAATCACAGGAACTGAAATTGCAGCTATAACTTATAAAGACTCAGTGTTGAAAAGAGTGTACGAACAGACATTGAATGGATGGACAAAATTTGACCAGTGTACAGATGAGGAACTGAAACCGTTCCACAATCGTCACAATGTGTTGTCATGTGACCAGGGCTGCATTAAGTGGGGTCACAGAGTGGTGGGACCTAGTTCTTGCAGAGATAGGATTTTGTCAGAACTTAATATGAACAGACAGGATAGTCAGTATGAAATCCATAGATTGAAATTTTGTTTATTGGCCTGATATAGACAGTGACCTAGAATCATTGGTTAGTAAATGTACTACCTATCAAAACTGTAGAAATAAACCATCTAAAACTCATTTGCAATTTTGGTCATGGTCAACCCAACCATTTCAAAATGTCCATGTAGCTCACATGATCCCAGAAAGCCATGAACCAAAAGATGAGCACGATGCATTTGATCATAAGCTCATGGCAGAGTTTGAACCAGTTCAGACTTCAATGTCTGAAGTACCAATTTTTGCGAAGGGGACAAAATCTTTAAGTTCTGAACCTAAACCAAGCAGTCAAAAACTTGACTCTACACCAAAACCTGTAATGGGGTTAGAAAGACTTTGTAAAACTGTTATTAACTGATTTGTAAATATAGATCATTGTAGAGAAAAATACTTTTCTTTTGAAAGAGGAAGCAGTGTAATATATTTGTATAATATGCTAATAATGTGATGATGTAATGACATGATGATGTCATGACATAAATAAACACTTCCTTGGACTGGACATGCTTGGTGTCCATCTTGTCTGTTAGTGCCACCCAAATATATCACAAATGCCCCTCACTAAGAGTCACTCAGTAGCTGAGTCCTGAAGGACGTATTAGGCCTATGGCAGGTGGTGAGAGAATCAACATGAGGGAGAAACCTCTTTGACCTCATTAGTATACCTATTGCAGATGCATCTGTACATGAGAATATTAGTAGGAGTGATCAATGCATAGTCCTTGAGGAGGCAAAGACCCATCTTCACATTGAGGGCACCATCCATCATGTTGTGTGGCATTTGACAGTGCTAAATGAGATAGATTCAGGACAAGCTTGCAGCTCAAAACTGGACATCTATGCAGCAGCAGAATTGTATTCCACCACAATCTGTAACTTCATGGCCAGGCATATCCGTTACTCTACCATTAACATCAAGCCAGGAATCAACCCTGGTTCAATGAGGAGTGTAGTAGAGCATGCCAGGAGCAGCACAAGGCATAACTAAAAATGATATGCCAACCTGGTGAATCTACAACATAGGAGTACCTGCATGCTAAACAGTGGAAACATCGTGCTATCGACAGAGCTAGGTGATCACACAACCAATGAATTGGATCAAAGCTCTGCAGTCTTGCTACATCCAGTCAGGAATAGTGGTGGACAATTAAAACAATTAATGGGAGAAGGCGGCTGAATGAACATCCCTATCCTCAATAATGGCAGAGCCAGCTTGTGGGGAAAAAGACAAGGCTGAAGCTTTCCATCCATCTTCAGCCAGAAGTGCCAAGTGGATGATTCATCTTGGCCTCCTCCTAAAGTTGTTGACATCACAGATGCCTGTCTTCGGCCAATTTGACACACTTCACGTGATAGCAAGAAATAACTGAACACAATGAATACAGTAAAGGTAATGTGCTCTGACAGAATCCTAGCTGTAGTGCTGAAGACTTGTAGTCAAGAATTAGCCATTCCTGTAGCCACGTTGTTCCAATATATCTACAGCACTTGCATCTACATGACAAAGTGGAAAATTATCCAGATATGTCTCGTCCACAAAAATCTGGCCAATTACCATCTCAGCAGTCTACTCGGCATCACCTGCAGGTTTTCCCCCCAAGTCACACACCTTCCTGACTTTGAACTATTTCACCGTTCCTTCACTGTTGCTGGGTCAAAATCCTGGAATTCCCTCCTGAACAGCACTGTGGGTGTATCTACACCACATGAACTGCAACGGTTCAAGAAGGTGGCTCACCACCACTTTCGCAAGGGCAATTGAGGATGGGCAATAAATGCTGGTTTTGCTAGCAACCCTCACATCCCATGAACAATTAGAAAAAAAAACAAAAATGCAAGAGGCCAGGAGGTAGTACAGAAAAGAACAATGAGGCTGATTTCTAGTGTCAGGGATCAGTATTATGAGGAAAGATTGCAGAAACATGGGGTTCTGAGGCTCGAAAGTATGTGCTAGAGAGATGATCTTATAAAAGCTTATAAGATCAAGAAATTGAATATTACTTCATATTAAATTGGGGGAATAGAACTGGCTGACACAGGTTCAAACAATAAAAAAGCAATTTGAGGGCATATATTTAGAAATTCCTCTTCACAGAGAGTGATCAATGTTTGGAATAGACTTCTATTTAGTGTAGTAGAGGTAAGAACCATGGAATTGTTTAAGAAACAATTGTGTACAGCAATGGGAAGATTTAGAATTTTTCTGAATGGGTGGTTAAAGATTAGCCAAATGGCCTATTCATCTGTACATATCTTGCAAACTTGTGAAGACAAGGATTCGGAATTTGATCTGTTGGTGATGATAAGCCTGTGGAGGTTGGCAAAGATGAAATAATAGGGAAACGGAACTTAGTGACTGTGGAAGAGTTCCAATTATGAACAATGGAATAATTAGACCATGAGATGAAGAAGGCATGGATAAGGGTTCAGGAGCAGTGGGGATAAGAAAGGGATGTAGACAGTTAATATTATGGAGGTAACTATAGGTGGACATCATCGGGACCATATCAGCATATTTAAAGTAGAATTCCACTCCCTTCCTGCTGATGCTGTGCTCAAAAGATCAGGTTAGCATGGTAGCAGGATCAGAGGGGTAAGTTGCTGTCCTCATTTGAACTGCCCCTCACCCAGTTTCCACCAGGCGAGGGAAGTTATAATCAAGGCCTAAATGGCTATTTCCAAACAGTTTGAAATCACAAACTTTAATACACAAAAGACAGTTATGAAGGTTGATTGAGAGACACCAATAAGGAGACAGAAATCTTTCTTTATGCCATTTAGGGCAATCTGATGTATTATCCTTCCATTAAATAAATTAAAATTGATCTTCAAGTGGGATATATCAAGTATCAGTTTCATATTCAATTAGGTGGTCTCAGCAGACCAATTGAAAAGAAAGAGTTAAGTTTTAATTGTATAGAACAATATTATTGCCATAGCTTTAGGAACAGCTGGTGGTCTGATGTCAGAATTGTGGTTGTAGTCGAGTTAAAACATGTATCGGATGGATGACTTCGGGTGTGGTTCATTTCAAAAGTATTTTCAGGCAAATGATGGGATGAGTCACACAGGGAATTGAGACAGTGGAAGTGGAGCCACATTGAATTACAAAAAGGAATAAAGTTTGGTGCTCGTAGCAGGATAGTTAACATCTCATGGGTGAGGCCTTGCTTTACATAGAGGATAGAAAAGCCTCTGAACAATTAATTTCTCCTCCCTATTTTTCTATTTTCTTTTTCTATTGGCTGACCACTTCTTGTCATGAATCCACCAAGTGGAAATGGCTGGATCTCTCATTTTTCATTGTTGTTACTTCTATTGTGATCTCCTGGCAATGGGTACACTATTAAATCTCATATGACGTTAGCTTTATGTTGAAATGAGTTTTAGAGAGGCTATAATTATGGATTTCAAAGTTTTATTCCCTTGGTTGCTGCCTGTGCCTATCAGCCCACACACTGTTACATATTTGTTCAACTGTCTTCTGTGACCTCCTTTGGGCAGCTATAATGCTCTATTTTCTGTCAGAATTCACTTCCTTGTATTGCCCCACCTGCTTTGACATATGTCATTTAAATCACAGAAATGGTTATGGTCCAATTCTGGTATAATTTCATGCTGGCTGTTACACTCACTGCAGCCTGGAGCTTCCAAAAATAAAATAACATATTTCATTGATATCTGTATTAAGTGGAATGCCAATGCATTGCTTTTGGATTGCATACAAGTATAAAATCACTTCCAAATGGATGATACAAGCATCAATTTTTCCAGTACTCAGTCATCCCCACATCCATACACATGAATTTAACTTTCCTGAGGCCCCTATGCAATTTATAAGTCCATTACATCATGCAAATTACATTTAATGACCACTCAGATGTTAACATATATGTAATCAAAGCCATGCTTATTTTCATGAGCCCTGAAAAGGACTTACTGCTGAGCCTTCTTCAAAGTGGATTGTTTGCATGTTGCTTTTTCTGTCCTAATGTAAGATAATTTCTATATGAAGTAAATAATTGACCTGAAGATTTAAATCAATGCAAATGACTCTGAAGTTTTGGTAATTTCTTACCTGGTTTAAAATCTATGCAAAATAGGATTGTAGGGGCATAGGGAGCACTGTTAGAAAGCTTGCAGCAATATGCATTTGTGTTGGTGAGCTTATAAGACCTTATAGATCACATAAACAAAGCCAGGACATGGAATAGAACTGAATTGCAGAAACACTCCATCTCATCCTGGCTCCACTAAATTGTAACTTTTAAAAAGTTTGTGGCCATTTTTTGAATGGCCTCAGCAGCTCCTTTCAGATAGATTTCGAATAGACCTAGCAACTCAAAATTGGATATCCATGAGGCACTGTGGGCCATCAGCAGCAGCAGAATTGTATTCAACCACAATCTGTAACCGCACGACCTGGCATATCCATCAACCCGGGGGAACAACACCGGTCCAAAGAAGAGTCCAAAGGAGGGCATGCCAAGAGCAGCAGCAGGCATACCTAAAAATGAGGTGTCATCTTGGTGAAGCTACAACACAGGACTACTTGCATGCCAAGCAGTGGAAGCAGCATGCAATAGACAGGGCTAAACAATCCCACAACCAACAGATCAGATCAAAGCTCTGCAGTCCTGCCACATCCTGCCATGAATGGTGATGGACAATTAAACAACTAACAGGAGGAGGAGGCTCCACAAATATCCCATCCTCAACGATCGGGGAGCCCAGCACATCAGTGCAACAGACAAGGCTGAAACATTTGCATTCATCTTCAGCCAAGTGTTGAGTGGATGATCCATCTCAGCCTCCTACTGAGGTCCCCAGCATCACAGATGCCAGACTTCAGCCAATCCAATTCACTGCACATGATATCAAGAAACAGCTGAGGGAATTGAATATTGCAAAGGCTATGGGCACTGACAACATTCTGGCAATAATACTAAAGACTTGTGTTCCAGAACTAAGTTCACCCCTAGCCAAGCACTTCCAGTACAGCTACAATACTGGCATCTACCTGGCGATGTGGAAAATTGCCCAGGTATATCCTGTGCACAAAAAAGCAGGACAAATCCAACCCAGAAGGCATTGCTGACAGGGTTATCAAGCGGCACTTGCTCAGCAATAGCCAGCTCACTGATACTCAGTTTGGGTTCTGCCAGGGCCACTCAGCTCCTGACCGCATTACAGCCTTGGTTCAAACATGGACAAAAGAGCTGAACTCAAGAGGTGAGAGGACAGTAACTGCCCTTGACATCAAGGCAGCATTTGACAGAGTATGGCATCAGGGAGCCCTAGCAAAACTGGAGTCAATGGAAATCAGGGGGAACACTCTCTGCTGGTTGGATTCACACCTATCACAAAGGAAGATGGTTGTGGTTGTTGGAGGTCAATAATCTCAGTCCCAGGACATCACTGCAGGAGTTCGTCAGGGTGGTGTCCTAGGCCCAACCAACTTCAGCTGCTTCATCAATGACTTTCCGTCTGTCATAAGGTCAGAAATGGGATGTTCGCTGACGATTGCACAATGTTCAGCACCTTTTGTGACTCCTCAGATCCTGAAGTAGCCCATGTCAATATGCAGCAAGATCTGGACAACATCCAGGCTTGGTCTGATAAGTGGCAAGCAACATTCGTGCCACACAAGTGTCAGGCAATGACTATCTCCAACAAGAGAGAATCTCTTTCATTGCAGCAGCTTTTTCGGGAGCAGTGAGTGAGAAGCTGGGAAGCAGCTTTTTTGGGAGCAGCGAGTGAGAAGCTGGGAAGGTCAGTTTGAAAGTAAATTTAATTTCCTTTTGTTTTTCGGCGGAGGCCAGGGGCTGCTGGGTAAGTAAAACACTATATATTTGGGCGGTTTCTGAACCCGAGACACCACACTTGTCGTGTCTCCCACCCGCCCTCCTCCTCTAACCAAAAAAAAAGGGACTCGGTGGGGTGTTTATAAGGTAAGGCTTTTTCGATTTCTCTGGTTTTATTGTGATTGGTAAAAACTTTTCGTTCCTTTTTCATTTAACTAAGTTAAGCTTAAGATTAAAAATGGCAGGAGATCTCAGACCCGTGTCATGCTCCTCTTGCTCAATGTGGGAGCTCAGGGACATGGCTGATGTCCCTGACTCCTTCACGTGCAGGAAGTGTGTCCAACTGCAGCTCTTGTTAGACCGCATGACGGCTCTCGAGCTGCGGATGGACTCACTTTGGAGCATGCGCGATGCTGAGGAGGTCGTGGATAGCACGTTTAGTGAATTGGTCACACAGCAGATTAGGATTGCTGATGGAGAAAGGGAATGGGTGACCAAAAGGCAGAGAAAGAGCAGGAAGGCAGCGCAGGAGTCCCCTGCGGTCATCTCCCTCCAAAACAAGTATACCGTTTTGGATACTGTTGGGGGAGATGGCTCACCAGGGGAAGGCAGCAGTAGCCAGGTCCATGGCACCGTGGCTGGCTCTGCTGTTCAGAAGGGCGGGAAAAAGAGTGGAAGGGCTATAGTCGTAGGGGATTCGATTGTAAGGGGAGTAGATAGGCGGTTCTGTGGTCGAAAACGAGGCTCCCGAATGGTATGTTGCCTCCCAGGTGCACGGGTCAGGGATGTCTCAGATCGGCTGCAGAACATTCTAAAGGGGGAGGGTGAACAGCCAGTTGTCATTGTGCACATAGGCACTAATGATATAGGTAAAAAAACGGGATGAGGTCCTACAAGCAGAGTTTAGGGAGTTAGGAGCCAAGTTAAAAAGTAGGACCTCAGAGGTAGTAATCTCAGGATTACTACCAGTGCCACGTGATAGTCAGAGTAAAAATGAAAGAATAGTCAGGATGAATGCGTGGCTTGAGAGATGGTGCAGGAAGGAGGGGTTCAGATTTTTGGGACATTGGGACCGGTTCTGGGGGAGGTGGGACTATTACAAATTGGACGGTCTACACCTGGGCCGGACTGGAACCAATGTCCTTGGGGGTGCTTTTGCTAACGCTGTTGGGGAGGATTTAAACTAATGTGGCAGGGGGATGGGAACCAATTGAGGTCAGTTGACAGTAAGGAGGTAGTAACAAAAGCCTGTAAGGAAATAGATAATGAAGTCAGTGTGACTAAGGGGAAGAACAGGCAGGGAGCAGATGATGAATATAAAGGGACTGGTGGTCTGAGGTGCATTTGTTTTAATGCAAGAAGTGTAGTAGGTAAGGCAGATGAACTTAGGGCTTGGATTAGTACCTGGGAGTATGATGTTATTGCTATTACTGAGACTTGGTTGAGGGAAGGGCATGATTGGCAACTAAATATCCCAGGATATCGATGCTTCAGGCGGGATAGAGAGGGAGGTAAAAGGGGTGGAGGAGTTGCATTACTGGTCAAAGAGGATATCACAGCTGTGCTGAAGGAGGGCACTATGGAGGACTCGAGCAGTGAGGCAATATGGACAGAACTCAGAAATAGGAAGGGTGCGGTAACAATGTTGGGGCTGTACTACAGGCCTCCCAACAGCGAGCGTGAGATAGAGGTACAAATATGTAAACAGATTATGGAAAGATGTAGGAGCAACAGGGTGGTGGTGATAGGAGATTTTAATTTTTCCAACATTGACTGGGATTCGCTTAGTGTTAGAGGTCCAGATGGAGCAGAATTTGTAAGGAGCATCCAGGAAGGTTTTCTAGAGCAGTATGTAAATAGTCCAACTCGGGAAGGGGCCATACTGGACCTGGTGTTGGGGAATGAGCCCGGCCAGGTTGTTGAAGTTTCAGTAGGGAACTACTTTGGGAATAGTGATCACAATTCCATAAGCTTTAAAATACTCATGGACAAAGACGAGAGTGGTCCTAAAGGAAGAGTGCTAAATTGGGGGAAGGCCAACTATACCAAAATTCGACAGGAGCTGGGAAATGTAGATTGGGAGCAGCTGTTTGAAGGTAAATCCACATGTGATATGTGGGAGGCTTTTAAAGAGAGGTTGATTAGCGTTCAGGAGAGACATGTTCCTGTGAAAATGAGGGATAGAAATGGCAAGATTAGGGAACCATGGATGACAGGTGAAATTGTGAGACTAGCTAAGAGGAAAAAGGAAGCATACATAAGGTCTAGGCGGCTGATGAAAGACGAAGCTTTGAAAGAATATCGGGAATGTAGGACCAATCTGAAACGAGGAATTAAGAGGGCTAAAAGGGGTCATGAAATATCTTTAGCAAACAGGGTTAAGGAAAATCCCAAAGCCTTTTATTCATATATAAGGAGAAAGAGGGTAACTAGAGAAAGGATTGGCCCACTAAAGGACAAAGGAGGAATGTTATGCTTGGACTCAGAGAAAATGGGTGAGATTCTAAACGAGTACTTTGCATCGGTATTCACCGAGGAGAGGGACATGACGGATGTTGAGGTTAGGAACAGATGTTTGATTACTCTAGGTCAAGTCGGCATAAGGAGGGAGGAAGTGTTGGGTATTCTAAAGGGCATTAAGGTGGACAAGTCCCCAGGTCCGGATGGGATCTATCCCAGGTTACTGAGGGAAGCGAGAGAGGAAATAGCTGGGGCGTTAACAGATATCTTTGCAGCATCCTTAAACACGGGTGAGGTCCCGGAGGACTGGAGAATTGCTAATGTTGTCCCCTTGTTTAAGAAGGGTAGCAGGGATAATCCAGGTAATTATAGACCGGTGAGCCTGACGTCAGTGGTAGGGAAGCTGCTGGAGAAGATACTGAGGGATAGGATCTATTCCCATTTGGAAGAAAATGGGCTCATCAGTGATAGGCAACATGGTTTTGTGCAGGGAAGGTCATGTCTTACCAACTTAATAGAATTCTTTGAGGAAGTGACAAAGTTGATTGATGAGGGAAGGGCTGTCGATGTCATATACATGGACTTCAGTAAGGCATTTGATAAGGTTCCCCATGGCAGGCTGATGGAGAAAGTAAAGGCGCTTGGGGTCCAAGGTGTACTAGCTAGATGGATAAAGAACTGGCTGGGCAACAGGAGACAGAGAGTAGCAGTAGAGGGGAGTTTCTCAAAATGGAGACGTGTGACCAGTGGTGTTCCACAGGGATCCGTGCTGGGACCACTGTTGTTTGTGATATACATTAATGATTTGGAGGAAAGTATAGGTGGACTGATTAGCAAGTTTGCAGACGACACTACGATTGGTGGAGTAGCAGATAGTGAAGGGGACTGTCAGAGAATACAGCAGAATATAGATAGATTGGAGAGTTGGGCAGAGAAATGGCAGATGGAGTTCAATCAGAGCAAATGCGAGGTGATGCATTTTGGAAGATCCAATTCAAGAGTGAACTATACAGTAAATGGAAAAGTCCTGGGGAAAATTGATGTCCAGAGAGATTTGGGTGTTCAGGTCCACTGTTCCCTGAAGGTGGCAACGCAGGTAAATAGAGTGGTCAAGAAGGCATACGGCATGCTTTCCTTCATCGGACGGGGCATTGAGTACAAGAGTTGGCAGGTCATGTTACAGTTGTATAGGACTTTGGTTCGGCCACATTTGGAATACTGCGTACAGTTCTGGTCGCCACATTATCAAAAGGATGTGGATGCTTTGGAGAGGGTGCAGAGGAGGTTCACCAGGATGTTGCCTGGTATGGAGGGTGCTAGCTATGAAGAGAGGTTGAGTAGATTAGGATTATTTTCATTAGAAAGACGGAGGTTGAGGGGGGACCTGATTGAGGTGTACAAAATCATGAGAGGTATAGACAGGGTGGACAGCAAGAGGCTTTTTCCCAGAGTGGGGGTTTCAATTACTAGAGGACACGAATTCAAAGTGAAAGGGGAAATGTTTAGGGGGGATATGCGTGGAAAGTTCTTTACGCAGAGGGTTGTGGGCACCTGGAACGCGTTGCCAGCGGAGGTGGTAGACGCGGGCACGATGGAGTCTTTTAAGATGTATCTAGACAGATACATGAATGGGCAGGAAGAAAAGAGATACAGAACCTTAGAAAATAGGCGACATGTTTAGAGAGAGGATCTGGATCGGCGCAGGCTTGGAGGGCCAAAGGGCCTGTTCCTGTGCTGTAATTATCTTTGTTCTTTGTTCTTTGTTCTAACCATCTCCCCTTGACATTCAATGGCATTTCCATCGCTGAATCCCCCACTATCAACCTCCTGGGGGGGCCGGGGGTCACCATTGACCAGAAACTGAACTGGACCAGCCACCTAAGTGCTGCGTCTATAAGAGCAGGTCAGAGGCTGGGAATTCTGCAGCGAGTAACTTACCTCCTGTCTCCCCAATGCCTGTTCAGCATCTACAAGGCACAAGTGTGATGGAATACTCTTTACTTGCCTGGATTGTTGCATCTCCAACAACCCTCAAGAAGCTCTACACCATCCAGGACAAAGCAGCCCGCTTGATTGGCACCCCATCCACCACCTTCAACATTCACTCCCTTCAGCACCGATGCACAATGGCAGCAGTGTGTACCATCTACAAGACGCACTGCAGCAACTCACCAAGGCTCCATCGACAGCACCTTCCAAACCCGCAACCTCTACCACCTAGAAGGACAAGGGCAGCAGATTCACAGGAACACCACTGCCTGCACATTCCCCTCCAAGCCACACACCATCCTGACTTGAAACTATATTGCTATTCCTTCGCTGTCACTGGGCAAAAATCCCTGGAACTCCCTTCTTTAACAGCACTGTTGGTGTACCTACACCCCAAGGACTGCATTGGTTCAAGAAGGCAGTTCACCACCACCTTCTCAAGGGCAAT
This sequence comes from Heterodontus francisci, assembly GCF_036365525.1. Classification (NCBI taxonomy): domain Eukaryota; kingdom Metazoa; phylum Chordata; class Chondrichthyes; order Heterodontiformes; family Heterodontidae; genus Heterodontus; species Heterodontus francisci. The sequence continues at coordinate 97,462,284 of NC_090374.1, forward strand.
TAAGGATGGGCAATAAATGCTGGCCCAGCCAGTGACGGCCACATCCCACAAACAATTTTTTTAAAAAAGCACTACTGCTTATGTCACTCAAGACTTAGTAAAACTGGCCAGAGCTTGCCTGGCCCACTTGTGCCTGAATTTTGCATCAGCATTCTACAATAAGTGTTCGGAGCCATATTTGCATGTGCAAAGCACCTAATACCTGTTTCAGACAGTGTCCTGGACAACTACATGGTGAAGGTTTCTAACATGGCAGCCAGTGCACTTGCAGGGCAGATCAGTATGTGGAAGATCGTGACCTGAAATCTGTCCTATTGTTCATTTTGCACCCAAAAAACAGGTGAAACAAAGTTCAATTTCTCCCTGGAAGGTACAAATTTTTGGTAATCATTTTTTTTGCATAATATTGTATTTAATACATTTTAAGTTTCTGATCACCATCTTTTTTGTAACATGTGTAGATTTTTTTAGTACCTGAAATTCATGCCAGACCTATAACCTCACAAGAATGAAAAGCTGACATGCCCCAACTCATTCCACGGACATTGGTAATCCTTTGGTTCTGATTGTGGTACCTCTCTAATGTGGTGAGGTACATTCATATACGCATCTAATTATTGGAGAAAATGCAGAGTGGAGAGCCAGAGCTCAAGAGATTTGCGCAAAATGGGAGTTGATCCATGAAGTAACTTACATTGGTTAAAAGAAATGCAGCCCCAAACTGGTGTTTTGATTATTCATAGAAGAAAGTCTCCACAGATAGATGATAAGGTACAAAAAATGTCCAATTAAGGTGTCTGCAGAGAGTTCAAAGGCTTCTCGGTAATCTATATCAAATTAATTCTGTGATGATTGTCATGCAGACCCCCACCTGCCAAGAATGAGGCATATTAATTTTGTCAAATGAACATTGATTTTAAACTTTTGCTGGAGTGAAGAAAGGACTTGTTTGACAATCACCAGACACTGGGCTGGAAGGACATTTGCATACTAAGAGATGCTGCTTGTGGAGACAAAGGGCTATTCCCTGCTCCAATTACTTGTTAACTTCACAAATTGCTATACGTTTTCTATTTAATGATAACTAATATTGTAAAGTCAAGGAGCTAGAAATGTATGTGCCTTGGTTTTTGGACACCGAGGTCACAATTCGTGACCATGCTAGTTCATTTTGAGATGGGAAGCAGGTAAATTTGGTGCACTCACCTCATCTGCAAGATTGTAGCTTGTGCCCGAGTGGGTCCCACGCTGCTTCCTCTTCTGCACACTGCCAGCTGCGTCTGCACTCTTCATGGGGCCGAACAGCATTGTGCAGAAATCGTGTGGTGCAGCCAGCTTGCTCTTCTTCAGGCAGGCTGTCCCTCTTAAAAAGGGAGCTGCAGTGAATAATATTGATGGAACTTAAATTATTGAAAATTGAATGGATGTGGTGCTGGAAGCATTTGTGGTTTAGCTGGACAGATGGAGTGATGATGTGGCTCTGCAGCGGGCCAGGAGGCCCTTGAGAAGAGACTGGGAGCAGATGGCTGGGGGGGCTGGGACATGGGCGGGGGTTCAGTTCCCGGCGATTGTAGCTGAGGAGCTGGCAGCAGTGCCACAACAAGTTCAATGACCTCATATGGGTGGTCAAAATCTGTGAATGCATGTTCAGATGGCAACTTCTGTCACCATACTACATCCTGCTCATGTTGCTCAATGTATCACATCCCCATCACTCACCCAGCAGCATTCCCTGGTACAGGATTCATGCCTAACATCCACTGCTTCCACATACCTCCAGCTATTCAGCTATGGCAGGCATGCCACCCAAACATAGTGCTACATGATCACTGACATTCTGCCCTCTCTCTTGCAGGACGTCAATGCAGAACAGAAGGAGCAGAGCAGAACCGGTGGGGAGTGGGAAGAGGGGGTAAGGATGCCTGCATCTCCTGAGCCCTACGGAGGAGATGGCTCTCAGCATCATGGGACCAGCAGTGAAGAGCCCATGTTCTCAGGCATCGTTGAGAACATTGAGGATGACTGTATGTTACCGCCATATGCTGCTTCTCAACAGTCGCTGTGTCAAAATTCTGGAACTCCCTTCCTAACAGCACTGTGGGTATACCTACCCCACATGGACTGCAGCAGTTCAAGAAGGCAGCTCACCACCACCTTCTCAAGAGCAATTAGGGATGGGCAATAAATGCTGGCCTGACCATCGACGCCCACAACCCATGAATGAATAATAAAAACTCCCACCTCACTCTCATCCTGACATTTGGCCTGATCTACAAGCTGCTGATGGTGTGACCATAGACCTCTTGCTTCCCACCCTGCCTTTCCTCACCCTAACCTTCCACTTCTGATTTCCTGCTTTCAGACACTCAACAACTACCACCTGCCCAGCTACAGCAGCCCAAGGAAGAAACGAGAGAGCAACAGCACAGCACTGATAAAGAGGCCCCAACACTTGATATCACACTCACAGCCATCAGATCAGATACTGGAACTGCAGGTACATTGGAGGCAAGTTTAGAATTGGGATCAGCACATGGTGAGTCATCTGGGCATAAGCGACCTGCAGCCAGGCCAGGCCATAGGGATAAAGGATGGATCGTGTGCCAGCTCACTGGAGGGGTGAGGTTGCAGAAGAGGTCTGCTTTAGAGGACTCAGATGTAAACCTCGATAGGTTGGCATAGAGGAGAGTGCTGATGGGTGTGCACACCAAGATGCTGGGTGCATTGGCTGGTCTGCCAGACAGCCTCCAGTTATTCTCATGGAGCATGAAGGAGTCTGGCTCCAACTTGACAGAGGGCATTGCACAGAGCTTTCCCTCTCCACAGCTTCTGCTCTATTTCCTTGTCGTGCTGCAGGCACAGAGGCATTGCCACTACTGCCTCCGTACCTGTTGCAGCCATTGTGTGGACACGTCACTTATTCCTCTGCAATCCCTGTGAAGATGCAGCAACACTGTCTGGAAAATCCAGGAATTCACCACAATATCTCCAAAAACACTGCAGCGTACTTTCAGACAGGTTGCAATGGCAAAACTTCTTAAATGAGCTTCCCTGTAATTTGGATGCCTGGAAAAGGTAGTGCAGGGCCCATTGTGCAGCTTCACGCTTATTGGTTGAAGAGTGGCATGAAAATTCATTGCCTGAACCTGCGTGGTCCAAATTTGATAGCCTGGCATCTCATCAGCAATTTGGGCCGTGAGATATCATGATTGTAAACATTTACAGCCTTCCAGTGCATGCAGGGGATGCCCAGCATGCACCCTTTCTGTGACAGAATGCCATGCAGGCCATGTAGGAAGCAGCCGGTGGTGCCTCACACCCCAGCAAAGCAGTGCTGGCTTGGTAGCACTGCTGAATTTCAAACCCAAAGTATAAAATAAATATAACGACAAAGTGTAGATTTTAAGACAGGGCATGAATTATGTCTCTGAGTCTTGGTTCAATTATTCTTCACTGTCTAACCATTCTTCATCTGAAGACTACACTTAGGGGTAAATTTTAGTCTTTACCACATGGGTGTTAATGTGGTAGAATGGATTGCCCACCCATTATAGAACCCGACTGATTTTCATTCTATTGATAGGAGTCAAAACAAAAGTGTTTCCTAATGTCGTCTTTGGTTCTTTTGCTAATTACTTTAAATCTGTGTCCTCTGGTTATCAGCCCTTCTGCCACAGGAAACAATAACTCCTTATTTACTCTATCTAAACCATTCATGATTTTGTACATTTTGATCAAATCACCCTTAGCCTTCTCTGCTGTAAGGGGAATAACCCCAGTTTCTCAAGTCTCTCCACATAACTGAACTCTTTCATCCCTGATAACTTTCTAGTAAATATCCCCTACACCCTCTCTAAGGCTTTGACTTTCTTTCTAAAGTGTTTTGCCCAGAATTGACCACAGTACTCCAAATAGGGCCTACCCAGTGTTTTATAAAGATTTAGCATAGCTTCTATTACAAAAGCAAAATACTGCAGATGCTGGAAATCTAAAATAAGATGAAGACAAGGGGAACCCTATTGTAGTTCTTGGAGGGAGGGGAAGGGTTGAAAGCAGAAGTGTGTGATATAGAATGGGCATGTTGAGGACCCTGTCAACCGTGGTTGAGGGGGAGGGAATCCTTAGTTGAGGAAAAAAATAAAGCATATTGGAAATGCTGGTATAGAGGGTTGCATCATCTGAACAGATGCGACGGGAACCTTTTCTTATTTAATCTCTCCTGCCCTCCATCCTATCACAGACCTTCCCTCATGTTCTTCTTCCCACTCTCCCACTTTCACTTGCTCAGAAACTATTACATTTCTAATTTTTTTCGGTTCTGATGAAAGGTCACAGACCTGAAATGTTAATTCTGTTCCTCTCTCCATAGACGTTGCCAGACCTGCTGAGTATTCCCAGCATTTTCTGTTTTTATTTGAGCATAAGTTCTTTGCTTTTGTATGCTATGTCTCTATTTATAAAACCAAGGATCCAGTATGCCTTTTTAACAGCCTTCTGAACTTGTTCTGCTACCTTCAAAGGCTTGTTTGTGTACACCCCTGGATCTTTCTGTTTCTGCACTCCTTTTAAAATTGTACCAGTTAGTTCATATTGCCTCTCCTCATTCTTCCACCTGAAGTGAATCACTTTACACTTCTCTGTGTTAAATTTTATCTGTCATGTGTCTACCCATGTCAATAGTCTATCTGTTCTCCTGAAGTCTGTTATTATCCTCTATTTATTACATTTCTGAGTTTCATGTCAATGTAAACTTTGAAATTATCCCCAATATATCCAAGTCTAGGTCATTAATACATATCAAAAGGAACAGTGGTTCCAACATCTGACCCCTGGCAGGCACCATGACACGTTTCATCCCAGTTTGAAAAGAAAATGCTCACCACTACTCTCTGCTTTTGGTCTCTTAGCCCATTTGGTATCCACACAGCCACTGTCCCTTTAATGCATGGGCTTCAGTTTGCTAACAGATCTTCTATATTGTACTTTATCAAATTCCTTTTGAAAGTCCATATATATAACAACGACCAGACTGCCCTTATCAATCCTTTCCATTACTTCTTCAATCAAAATAGTGAACGACAATTTGCCTTTTAAGAAAGTTATGCTGGTTTTCATTTAGTCACCCACATTTTACGAGGTACCAATTAATTTTGTCCCAGATCATCACTTCGAAAGGTTTTTCCACCACCAACATTAGGCTGACTGGCCTGCAGTTGCCAGGTTTAAATTTCTCCAATTTCTTTAAACAGCAGTGTAACATCTGTAATCCTCCAGCTTCTGCCACCACTCCTACATCTGAAGAAAATTGGAAGACTGTGGCCAGAGCCTCTGCAATTTCCATCCTTACTTCCTTCAGCTCCCTAAGATACATTCCATCTGGATCCTCTTATGTCCTTTTTCAGATCTTCTCTGTACTTTTTGCATTCAGCTTAGTTCTCAACTGAAATATGAACCTGGCATTTATCATAGCTTCCTGTGACATTTTCTTCATCACACTTTATTGTTAACCCTTATTATAAAGTAAAGTATCCCCTGACTCATAGTGATCAATACCATGGGAGGCCTGTCAGCTCACCATCACCTTCTCAAGAGCAATTAGGGATGGGCAATAAATGCTGGCATAGCCAGTGATGCTCACATCCCATGAACAAATAAAAAAAAATTCCTTCCTATGATGGCTGTTAGACCTCTCAAGAGAAATTAAATGAATTGAAATAATCTTAGGCCATTTCCTAGTGCATTTGTGTCTATAGTACAGAACTTCCCTTAAATTAACACAAGCTGAAGAATCTCAGTGAGGCTGTTGTGAGAGAATGAGAAATATCATAGTATTGTAACAGGATGTAGAGGCCAACAACTATTAAAAGTCAGTGTCTAGAGGCTGGATTTTAACTTTGTGGTATGCTAGGAGTGGGGTGGTCCGGTAGCACCTGTCAATGGCTTTTTGAAGCTAGTCACTACCTTCACATATTATTTCCAGGTTTCCTGCACAATTAGGTTGAGCAGGCATGATGACAATCTGCATGAGTTGATTTCGACTCCAGTATTTAAAGGGACATTGCAAACATGACATTTGATGGATTCTGGAGTTGGGAGCAGAACACAAGGAAGTGACAGAATGCAGTCTGCTCAAAGGTTGTGCCTCTCTTTAGTGGCTCCTCCCTGGATATGATGCTGGGGGTAGTAAGGACCCAGAGGGAGATACTGCTTCTTACTGACATGAGGAAGAAGCCTGCAGTGACACCAGGAAGACGTGGCTGGAGATAGGAGAGGGTGTCAGCAGCAGGAGTGTGGTGCCACATTCCTGAAATCAATGGCAAAAGTGATTTATTGACCTAAGCAGGGAAGGAACGGTGAGTACAGTGATACAGTCAACTACATCCTGATGTGTGTATCAACACTTCAAACTCTGCCTTCTCAAGCCTACTCCAGCATATCGCTTATCTTACCTTGCAGGTGCACCCATCCTTCTCTGTCTATTCACTTCCTCACATCCCCATCTATCTATCCATCACTGAAACTCACCCTCATCTTTATGAAATTTCATGCCTTTCCTTTATAGTCAGCCTCAGCAAATGCTCTCCATTCATCATTTAACACATACACTTCAGTGGAACCAGTAAGGCAGATAGTTGGGTTTTCACATATCCCAAATGAACATGAGCAGGTGGTGGAGACAGGGACAGCAGTATAGTTTCTGCATTAGAAGCCACAGGATGCTCTAAGCTCTGCTTAGCTGGATGCAGATGCTCTACCTCAAGGGCTGTCAATGAAGAGGATAATTCTGCAGCAAAGGCAAAGAATGTGCAATGTACTCGCAGGTATTCCAGCCGCACTATGCACGTTTGCAGAGAGACTGGAGGAGTGCGTCTCAAACACGAGTGGTATGATGTCACAGGCCTTTGCAATGATGTCTTCGTCCATAGAAAGAGTGGCCGCCTACATGGAGCACGGCAGTCAAATAAGTGCACACTCTGAATGCCACCTGAAATAAAATTAATCAAACTCTAGCCTTGGCTGTTCATCGCCACCACTGATCTGCAGCAAAGCCTTCTCCTGCTCGTTGCTGACAAGGAAGTGTGGGCATGACAGGGATGATGATGAAAAGGGACATGGAAGTGGGGGCTCAAAGCACTTGCACTTCTCACCCCTTGCCACCTGCTCCATCCCAGTCAGTACCCCACATGCTGTCTTGTGTTCCATTGGTTGAGTCTCCCCCTGCAGAGATGCAGGTGATGTAGTCTTTGCCTGGGTCCTCACTGCTCCAAAACACAAAGGGCGTTGGTTAAGAGCATCTCAGCAGTCAGACAGGGATCTGAGCAGCCTTCCTCTACCTCCGCTGAAACGACAGGGGTTGCACCACGTAGAAGTGCTGGAAAGGAGTGCAAAGATTTGTAGTTGCACAAGGGTAGGGACATGGGTGTGTTATACAGTGTTAGATTCATAAGTTTCTATTTAATTTTTTAAAGACATAAATATTATTTGTTTCCACCACTTTCCCGCGTTTTCCATTTTTGATTGCTGCCTGACAACTGACCTTTTCTCTTGTGATGAATGGTAAAACAAGAATTGACATCGAGCAATGGGGAGGTTGTGAAAGGGATGCTTGGTTGTTTGCGGGACTGTTTTGTGTTGGGGCAGGGGAAGGGGGTGGAAGTAGCTTTTGCATGTGACTCTCAGATGGGTCAACTGGTGGAACCTAAGTGAACCTCATAATAATGAAGGCATCCCTGGTATCTTAGGCAGCAACGTGCACCCTAGCTGGTACCTTGGCCGCATCATGTTCCGCCTGCTCTTCCTCCTCCTCCTCGGAATCGTCTGAAGAGGCCCTGTGTTCTTTGCCCTGTTCTTCCTGCAGGTTCAAACCTCCCTGCTGCAGAATCCTGTGCAGAGCACAGCCCACTATGACCATTCTGGAGACCCTGGATGGTGCATAACTGAAGGTCACTTCCAGATTTGTCTGGAAATGCATCTTCAGCATGATAATGGCTTGCTCAATGACACATCTGGTTTTCATATGGCTTTCATTGCATCACTCCTGGGCTTCATTTGTTGGTTTCATCACAGATCTCATCAGGCACATTTTAAGTGGGTATCCTTTGTCTCCAAGCAGCCAGCAGGAAAGTCTGCTTCACGTTATTGAAGAGATTAGGGAGGAACTGCTGCAGGGTGATCTAGGGCCTTACTTACCAAATGCATGCCGCTGCTGACACCCTGCACCTGGGGGAAGGCAATTAGAGCCAGAAACTCGAGATCCTGCAAATGTCTCTGGCAGAGCCCCAGAAAGATCCAGAGGCAGAGAAGTTGAACGCAGTGGTGTCTTTGACAGCCACTGGCAGAGTACGGCCACGTGGTCCACTTGGCAGTAGGTCTTGTTCCAACAGGCTACAAATGTCTATTACCACCTGATGCGAGAACCTGAGCCTCCTGAGACACTGGTGTTCCTGCATGTCGAGGAAGCTTATCCTCTGCCTGTACACCCTGTGTTGCAAGTATGGCTTCTTGCAAGCTGCACCTCTCTGCTCATCTCCTCCCTTCGATGGAGTGGCAGGGGTGTGTGAGGAATAATCTGTTGCTGCTCCTGCTAGTGCTGCTCCAGTAGTTGGTGCTACTGTTGTTGGTGCTGTTGATGCTGCTGGTCATCTTGGTTCACGTCTGAGTCCAAAGTAAAACATTGTATATAGCAACCATGCTGATCTGGTAGATCATAGCTCCAAAGTGGAGATCAGCCATACAAACCTGCAAAGTTGTGTAATTACAAAACATTTATACAGTTCGGCAAGAAATAAGCTATAATGTTCCAACTGGCATCGTTCCCTTTTATGTCTTCAATCCCCTCAATTACCATTGTGTTCTCATATTGCTTGTGCTGGCGAGTTCCAACTGGCCTGGGAAACTCATGAAACCCAGTGAAATTCCCAAACCTACGTTAGTATCTGTAATTAAACGATTACCATATTGAAATTGACAGTCTTTCTGTCCTGAGGGGGTCACTCACACACAGCCTAACGCACTGCAGTTACATGCAGAAGTTGACGGGTTGGAGTTGGCTTCCTGATGCGCTGTCAATTTCCGCATTTTTAATCCCCCTCCTATTCTCAAACCTGCACACTCCTGCAAGTTAAGATTCACCCTTAAGAGTTGTGTGACTGGCTGTTGTCCTCAATTTAATTCATTAAAATCAGTTGTCTGTTGCTTCACCGTGCAAATATTTATCTTATTCATTAAGAAATGGCTCACTGTAACCCTTTCTTTAGTGGCATCATACAGCGGCTAACATCAATATATTTAGGTTATTACCAGCACATAGCACAGAAAGTGGCAAATTCTAAACAATTCTCAATTCACTATTTCTAACCAAGATTTTGGAGTATCAGAATGTTTTGGAGAAATTTCAGTATATACAATAAAGCTGGGCATATGCTTTTGAAGTTAATGGAGGGAAGAATTCCAGCCCTACTGGATGTGAGGGACAAGCAAGAAGCAGGAAATGACTGCTGTGTCAGGGATTAAACCAGCTTTTGCTGAAGTACTGCTGTGCTAGGCAGAGAGAAAAGATCAGAAAGCAAATAATCTGCTTCTACCAGTGATGGGTGGAAAATTGGATTGCCATTGACAGAAATACCATCCTGCTTGTTATCAGTAAAACAATCCAGCCTGATATTTGTGAAGATAATAATTGAAAAAAAGTCTTATAAATTAATTTGAGATACATTCAGCAAGTCTAAGTAAAGCTATGTTGTTATTTTACTAAAAGTATCTTCACAAGCCTTTAACCACAAATTGTACTTGAACAGCTGTGGCTCAATTGTATCACTCTTGTTTCTAAGTTAGAAGGTTGTGAGGTCAAGGCCTGTGCCAGTAACTAAAGCAGAAATGTATGCTGATGCTCCAGTGCAGTACTGAGGTAGAGCTGCACAGTTGAAAGTGCTGTCCTTCAGATGAGGCATTAAATTGATGCCCTGTCTGCCTCCTCTGATGGCATGTAAGATCTCATGCTATTATATCAGAATAATATAACACAGGGTGTTTTCCCTGTTGCCTTGGTCAATGTTTATCCCTGTAAAAACAGATTATCAAGTCATTATCATATTGTTGTTTATGGGATCTTGCTGTGCAGAAACTATGTTGGGTTTTCTACATTGCCAACAGTGACTAAACTTTACAAATATTTCATTGACTGTAAAGCACTTTGGGATGTCCTGAGATCATAAACAGTGCTATATAAATGCAAGTATTTCTTTCTTTAATGTTGGAGACACCATATTTTGGACCTGTTCTCTAAATGTATTTAAATAGCATAAAATGTAATGCTGCCATGACCTACAATGAAGCAGCGGGATGGAGAACTGATACCCGACTCTACCGCATGCTGATTTTAGCTGCACTGCTCCAATAGGTAATGCATTTGGGGAGGGCAAACAAAGCGAGGGAATACACAATAAACGGGAGGATATTGAGAGGGGTAGAAGAAGTGAGAGACCTTGGAGTGCATGTCCACAGGTCCCTGAAGGTGGCAGGATGGGTAGATAGAGTGGTGAAGAAGGCATATGGAATGCTTTCCTTTATTGACTGGGGTATAGAGTACAAAAGCAGGGATGTAATGCTGGAACTGTATAAAACACTGGTTAGGCAACTGTTGGAGTACTGCATACAGTTCTGGTCACCACATTACAGGAAGCACATAGCTACTCTGGATAGAGTTTAGAGGAGATTTACAAGAATATTGCCAGGGCTTGGAAGTTGCAGCTATGAGGAAAGATTGGATCAGTTAGGGTTGTTTTCCTTAGAACAGAGGAGGCTGATGGGGTGAATTAATTGAGTTGTAAAAAATTATGAGGGGCCTAGATAAAGTAGACAGGAAGGACCTGTTTCCCCTAGCGAAGAGGCCAATTACCATGGAGCACAGATTTAAGGTGATTTGTAGAAGGATTAGAGGGGACCTGCGGAAAATCTTTTTCACATAGAAGATGGTGGGTGTCTGGAATTTGTTGCCAAGAACGGTGCTGGAGGCAGAAACCCGCAACTCTTTTAAAAGGTACCTGGACATGCACCTGATGTGCTGTAACCTGCAAGACGACGGACCAGGTGCTGGAAGGTGGGATTAAATTGGGTGGCTAGTTTTTTCGGCTGGCGCAAACACGATGGGCTGAATGGCCTCCTTCTGTGCTGTACTTTTTCTATGGTTCTATGGTTTTAATGGAAGCAGGAATGGGGATTATTTGCATTAAGCCACTCTTACGTGCTATTCTTTGAGTCATCTCAAGTAGCATTGGCATAGGCTTGGAAAAAAGTCATCCAAATCCTGCCTCCTTTGCAAGGCATAGATAGTTCTAAAAGGAAAAGAAAGAGAAGTGCATAATCTACTTTGCAATGTACACTAGAATGGTAGTGTCCTCTCCTAGTATTGCACTAAGTTATCAGCTGAGAGTATGGGCTGAATCTTAACTCCCAAAAACAGGCAGGTTGGGGTTCTATCAGGGGTTAAAATGCAAGAAATCTGAAACAGGAACAGAACCCAGCATCCGCAGTATTTTGCTTTTATTCTATTTTCAGCCACAGGTGGCCAGGTTTCCTGGGCGTTGGGAAACCCAGCAGTTTAAAGGGGGCAAGAGGGGCTGAATCCATGAGGACTGCTGGTCGGCAAGGAGGAGCAGGAGCCCTTTCTCCAGGCCCAACAAGCTACCCAATAAATCCCCATCCCTACCACCAACTCCATTGATCTGTCTGCTCTGGTCCCCGATCACCATTGAACCCCCTGATCATCACTGGAGCAGCCTCACAACCAGGAACCCCTGGAACATCAGCTGAACCCCCACCTCACAATCTGGATTCTCACCCCCATCCCCCGCGATTTCTCTCACTCCCCCAATTCATCTATCTACTCTCGTCGGCTTCACCCCCGTGAAGTAAGCTTCCTACCCAAAGAATATCCAGCTTGTCAATCAGTCTGCCTATTTGCAGTAACCCCACATAAAGGCACCCCACAGATAAATTCTGCAGGACATTTGAGAATCCCATTCTTCCAGGTTTCCAGACGTCACAACAGCAGCAAGTTCACCACCTCCAACGTTCCCCCCCCCATCCACACCACCCCCCTCCCCCCCCCACCCCCGCAACCACACAGAAATCACCTCCAAGTTAAAATCCAGGTGTATTTGTTCAAGTCTCAGGAGTGGGGCTAAAACTGAACCAAGGCTGATACCTTACCTATCCTGTCATAGCCAGAGCATCTCCAGCAATTACATCATTTTTTTACCCTAGACCTTCACTTCCAGAGTTTCCCAAAAAAATCATCCTTGACCCTCCTTGTGCCTGATCCACATACTGCCCCTTGACACCATCATTCAAAGCCATACAATTTGCGTATACCTGTACACAATAACACCTCTCCACTACCTCTTCACCACTTTTCAACTGCCTCACTATCTCCATCTTGGATGAGCCTGAACTTTTTCCAGTAAGAATTGGGAGGAGTAAAATCATTATCTTTGGTTCCAGTTGCATATTCCATACGCTCATCACTGACACTACCTCCCTCCTTGGCCACTGCTTCAGGCTCAACTAAACTTTTCACAACTGCACCAACAACTCTTTTGTTATTTTATCTCTCCTGTATTCCATCCTATCACAGACCTTTCCCTCCTGTTCTTTTTCCACTCTCCCCCTTTCACTTGCTCAAAACCTATTACATTTCTAACTTTTCCCAGGTCATTGACCTGAAATGTGAACTATATTTCTCCCTCCACAGATGCAGCCAGACCTGTTGAGTATTTCCACATTTTCTGTTTATATTTCAGATTTCTAGCATTCACAGTATTTCTCTTTTGTTCACAATTTTAGTGTCCTATTTAATCTGAGCTAAGCTTCTGACCTCATAACATCTCCATCACAAAGCTTGCCTACTTCTACATCTGTAACGTCATCTACCCCCATTCCTACCCCAACCCATCCTCAATTGAACCCTCATCCATAGCTTTGACTTGATTACTTCCATATTTTCCTGGTCAGTCTCCCATCCTCCATAAACTTTAGGTCACCCAAATCTCACTGCCTGTGTCCTCTTCCAGACTAAGTCATGCTTGCTCCTCACACCTGTTCATACTGACCTACATTGACTCTTATGACCGAGGCGGTCAATTCAGTCCCAATACTCCACAGGTCGCAGTATATTATTAAAGTTTTCCCACCAACTGGAAATTAGCCAAATTAAACACTTTAGTAACCCCCAGAATAAAACAGACCAAACCAGGTATATTTAAAAACAACAAATTAGCTATTTATTCATAAACTAAATCTTAAACACTATGTCGAAAGACTTTATAACTTCTTATTTTTTCTTAACCCTAATGCACACACATACATTCAAAAATCAACAGTTAACCGGTTTCTAAAAATAGTATTTCTTAGGAATAAAATAAGTAGCTGGATTATCAGTTATGGTGAGTTACATTCCTGGTTGGTGAGGTGTCCCAGATTAGAACAATCAGATGCCACTCGAAGTCTAGAAGGATGTAAAAGGGGTGAGGGAGTTGCGTTACAGGTTCAGGAGAACATCACAGCTTTACTGCGGGAGGACACCTCGGAGGGGTCATGCAGCGAGGCAATATGGGTGGATATCAGGAATAGGAAGGGTGCAGTCACAATGTTGGGGGTTTACGACAGGCCTCCCAACAGCCAGCGGGAGGTAGAGGAGCAGATATGTAGACATATTTTGGAAAGATGTAAAAGCAACAGGGTTGTAGTAGTGGGTGATTTTAACTTCCCCTATATTGACTGGGACTCACTTAGTGCTAGGGGCTTGGATGGGGCAGAATTTGTAAGGAGCATCCAGGAGAGCTTCTTGAAAGAATATGTAGATAGTCCAACTAGGGAAGGGGCCGTAATGGACCTGGTATTGGGGAATGAGCCCAGCCAGGTGGTCGGAGTTTCAGTAGGGGAGCATTTCGGGAACAGTGACCATAATTCCATAAGTTTTAAGGTACTTGTGGATAAGGATAAGAGTAGTCCTCGGGCGAAGGTGCTAAATTGGGGGAAGGCTACTTGGAACAATATTAAGCAGGAACTGAAGAATTTAGATTGGGGGCGGCTGTTTGAGGGTAAATCAACATCTGACATGTGGGAGTCCTCCAAACGTCAGTTGATTAGAATCCAGGACCGGCATGTTCCTGTGAGGAAGAAGCATAAGTTTGACAAGTTTAGGGAACCTTGAATAACGAGGGATATTGTGAGCCTCATCAAAACGAAAAAGGAAGCATTCGTAAGGGCTAGAAGGCTGGGAACAGACAAAGCCCTTGAGGAATATAAAGACAGTAGGAAGGAACTTAAGCAAGGAATCAGGAGGGCTAAAAGGGGTCCTGAAAAGTCATTGGCAAACAGGATTAAGGAGAATCCCAAGGCTTTTTATACATATATAAAGAGCAAGAGGGTAGCCAGGGAAAGGGTTGGCCCACTCAAGGACAGTGAAGGGAATCTATGTGTGGAGCCAGAGGAAATGGGCGAGGTACTAAATGAGTACTTTGCATCAGTATTCACCAAAGAGAAGGACTTGGTGGATGATGTGTCTAGGGAAGGGAGTGTAGATAGTCTGGGTCATGTCGTTATTAAAAAGGAGAAGGTGTTGGGCGTCTTGCAAAGCATTAAGGTAGATAAGTCCCCAGGGCCTGATGGGATCTACCCCAGAATACTGAGGGAGGCAAGGGAAGAAATTGCTGGGGCCTTGATAGAAATCTTTGCATCCTCATTGGCTACAGGTGAGGTCCCAGAGGACTGGAGAATAGCCAATGTTGTTCCTTTGTTTAAAAAGGGTAGCAAGGATAATCCAGGAATTTATAGGCCGGTGAGCCTTACGTCAATGGTAGGGAAATTATTAGAGAGGATTCTTCGGGACAGGATTTACTCCCATTTGGAAACAAATGAACTTATTAGCGAGAGGCAGCATGGTTTTGTGAAGGGGAGGTAGTGTCTCACTAACTTGATTGAGCTTTTTGAGGAAGTGACGAAGATGATTGATGAAGGAAGGGCAGTGGATGTTGTCTATCTGGACTTCAGTAAAGCCTTTGACAAGGTCCCACATGGCAGACTGGTACAAAAGGTGAAGTCACACGGTTTCAGAGGTGAGCTGGCAAGATGGATACAGAACTGGCTCAGTCATAGAAGACAGAGGGTAGCAGTGGAAGGGTGCATTTCTGAATGGAGGGATGTGACTAGTGGTGTTCCACAGGGATCAGTGCTGGGACCTTTGCTGTTTGTAGTATATATAAATGATTTGGAGGAAAATGTAGCTGGTCTGATTAGTAAGTTTGCGGACGACACAAAGGTTGGTGGAGTTGCGGATAGTGATGAGGATTGTCAGAGGATACAACAGGATATAGATCGGTTGGAGACTTGGGCAGAGAAATGGCAGATGGAGTTTAATCCAGACAAATGTGAGGTAATGCATTTTGGAAGATCTAATACAGGTGGGAAGTATACAGTAAATGGCAGAACCCTTAGGAGTATTGACAGGCAGAGAGATCTGGGGGTACAGGTGCACAGGTCACTGAAGGTGGCAACACATGTGGATAAGGTAGTCAAGAAGGCATACGGCATGCTTGCCTTCATCAGTCGGGCATAGAGTATAAATATTGGCAAGTCATGCTGCAGCTGTACAGAACTTTAGTTAGGCCACACTTGGAATATTGCGTGCAATTCTGGTCGCCACACTACCAGAAGGACATGGAGGCTTTGGAGAGGGTACAGAAGATGTTGTCTGGTCTGGAGGGTATTGGCTATGAGGAGAGGCTGGATAAACTCGGATTGTTTTCACTGGAACGACGGAGGTGGAGGGGCGACATGATAGAGGTTTACAATGTTATGAGTGGCATGGACAGAGTGGATAGTCAGAAGCTTTTTCCCAGGGTGTAAGAGTCAGTTACTAGGGGACATAGGTTTACGGTGCGAGGGGAAAAGTTTAGAGGGGATGTGCGAGGCAAGTTCTTTACACAGAGGGTGGTGAGTGCCTGGAACTTGCTGCCGGGGGAGGTGGTGGAAGCAAGTACGATAGCGACATTTAAGAGGCATCTTGACAAATACATGAATAGGATGGGAATAGAGGGATATGGTCCCCAGAAGTGCAGAAGGTTTTAGTTTAGACAGGCATCAAGATCGGCGCAGGATTGGAGGGCCCAATGGCTTGTTCCTGTGCTGTACTGTTCTTTGTTCTTTGTCTGCAGGCGAATTCAACGAACAGTCTTTTAATAGATAGGCATTCGAACCACTTTGGTTGCAGCAGGCATCACACAGGTCTTTTAATAAGGAATATAGCCACAGGTCTATTTGGATTAAAAAATTGGTAGTTTTTCAGTAGAAACTTTACTGAGAATTCCAGCAAACACAAACTAATGACAGAGTCCCTTTTGAAGACAACTGTTCTTTTTCCAGGGTTTTCTCACTCCTTAGGCAATAACACAGCCTGTAACTCAATGTAGTTTTTCTGCTAAGAGAAATTGACAGCTTCTTCCTTCAGCGCACGCTTTGTTGGAATCTTGTTTAAACCTGTTGAAGCCAGTCTTTATCCACAGTTAAAAGTTACAGTACACCATGTGACCTTCTCTCCTGCTGCGGCCTAGGAAACAGGTGCAGCTGCTGGCCCACTATGCTCAGTCTTAAAGGCATACTGTTTTAAACAGAGGAGGAAAAAAAAAGTTATGTGACACTCTCGATTTCCAAAAGCCTTAAATTTTAAATGCAGATGCATTTGTTTAAATCCATTCATGGCCTCACCCCTTTCTATCTCTGGACTAGGGTCCAATTTTATGTTGACACCCACTTATAATGAATTGAAATTGGTAGACCTAGGTTATACTGCTGCTCATTGCTCACTGTTTATGGAAAACAGAAATCTGTATATAGTTACATATTTATGTTGACCAAAAGCTAATGGGAACCAGTAAAGCTTGTTGAACCATTAGGGATTTTTTTTTTTAAATTTTGCTTTGCAGTGGTTGTGTTTATCTTGCAAGAGGTGTGGGATTAATTGTTCTGATAGTCCACTCATTAATCCATTTTCTTAATGAAGTTGCTAGCCTATATGAAATAGAAGTTTTAATAACTGTTTTAAAATGGTACACAAAGAAATTTTATATAAATGTGTTAACCAAGGCAATTCCAGAGAAAACCAAACTCTTTTATAAAAGTATAAAGTCCATTACTCTGTGATTTAAAATCTGACCATGCTGCCTCTCTTGAGTTTTGTGTGTGCATAGCTCTCTGTTAAAAACAAACACAGTAAAACAGATTTCTCTTCATAATTTAGAGGCCAAATTCCCAGATTATTTTTCTCCCTATTCTGTCAGTTAGCATTATTTCTTCTCCCATGTCCTCTGGTCCTACTCTTTAATGCAGTGGTGAACCTGTGGAATTCTCTACCATGGAAAGCAGTTGAGGCCAAATCATTAAATATATTCAAGAAAGAGTTAGATATAGTTTTTATTATTTTATTTTGAGATACAGCACTGAAACAGGCCCTTCAGCCCACTGAGTCTGTGCCGACCAACAACCACCCATTTATACGGGCGGCACAGTGGCGCAGTGGTTAGCACCGCAGCCTCACAGCTCCAGTGACCCGGGTTCAATTCTGGGTACTGCCTGTGTGGAGTTTGCTAGTTCTCCCTGTGTCTGCGTGGGTTTTCTCCGGGTGCTCCGGTTTCCTCCCACAAGTCAAAAGACTTGCAGGTTGGTAGGTAAATTGGCCATTATAAATTGCCCCTAGTATCGGTAGGTGGTAGGGAAATATAGGGACAGGTGGGGATGTGGTAGGAATATGGGATTAGTGTAGGATTAGTATAAATGGGTGGTTGATGGTCGGCACAGACTCGGTGGGCCGAAGGGCCTGTTTCAGTGCTGTATCTCTAAAAAAAAATATACCAACCCTATAGTAATCCCATATTCCCTACCACCTACCTACACTAGGAGCAATTTACAATGGCCAATTTACCCATCAACCTATAAGTCTTTGGCTGTGGGAGGAAACCAGAGCATGCAGCGAAAACCCACACGGTCACAGGGAGAACTTGCAAACTCCACACAGGCAGTCCCCAGAATCGAACCCGGGTCCCTGGAGCTGTGAGGCTGCGGTGCTAACCACTGCGCCACCCATTCTTAGGGCTAATGGGATCAAGGGATACGGGGAGAAAGCGGGAACAGGTTACTGAGTTTGGAAGATCAGCCATGATCGTATTGAACGGCAGAGCAGGCTCGAAGAGCTGAATGGCCTACTCCTGCTCCTATTTTTCTATGTTTCTGTGTTTCTGTCCCTGCTCCCTCCACTCCAGCTTTGGTGGCACAGCCTCCAATTCCCTCAGTCCTACTCTCTAGAACTCCTTCCCAAGTCTCTTCATGTCTCTACCTGCCTCACCACCTTTAAAAGACTTTGTAAAACACGTCACTTAGACCAATACTTCAATCATGCCTCCTAGCCCTCCTGTAAAGGCATGACACCCACTCATTTTCTCCACAGGGAAACATCATGGGCCATTTTTCTACAGTAAAGTTGCAAAGAAATGTAGGATATTAAATTTGCTTCAATTGAGCATTGTCCTTCTGAAGGTCGAATGCCCAAATCCACATATAGTTGGGAAGATTTTTTTTCATTTCAGGATCTCAAACAAAATCATATACCTGTTTAAAAAGAAAATGTCTATAATTTTGTTACATATAGCACATAAAGGAAATCTTCCACTAATATTCCACATATGAGTAGCCCCACTATTAAAATTTTTAGCTAATTCCCCATGAGACGTACACAACTATATGATTACCTTTTTCATAGCAACTTCATATTTACTGGATTCTTTCAGTGAATAGTCTATTATGAAATTCAAACTTTTGCTTTGCTAGCCCTTTAAGGGGAGGCAGTTGATTGTGTCCCTGTAGGGTATGGCTTAATATCAGCTTATCAAAAATAAGACCCCCTTATCTGACCATGGCCAAGTCTACCATTCACAGGAAGCATAGAATCAGCAGGCAAGTTTCCTCTGACTGCTTGGTCAATTTTTGAACAACAGTCCGCTTCCAGCCAAATGTTAATATGCAGGGGTAGAAACTGGTCATGGTTCATTTTTGGCTGCAGAGTCAACAGTGCACAGACAGTACGCGACCTAACTGGGAGGTCCGAGGCTCACTCAAAATTAGGTCTCGGACCTCATTTCAGTAAGTTGAGCAAGATGCCCCTGGAGTCTGAACAATTCCAGGGGATGAATTTTGGGCTGCTTGCTACGCTGGCAGCAGCCTTCAAGGAAGTTGTGTGGAGGCGAGGAGGACAATGTGAGGAAAGCCCCCTCAACAAAGTTCAAAGAAAGGTGCTCACATTTCTGTTGGTGGCACTGTTTAGCTACAATGACTGCTGAAGATTCCCGAGTGGAGCAAGTGGAGCGGCCAATTTAACAGGGTCCAAAACAGGTGGCCGATCCCTCATTTACTTATGTAAGGAGCTTAACGCCTATACAAGGTGGTCACAAGGGACTTCTGTAAAATCATCTGGCCCAGTGTGGTCAGTCAGCATTCGGCATCCTTGGGGCATGGGGTAGTGCTCCCAGAAATTGGCACTTTTTGTGCCTGTTTTCTGCCCATAAAACAGGTGCGATGAGGACCAATCTCTGACCTGTGGTGTCTACTGGATGCTTTGTGCGACCAGTGGGAACCACATTACATTTTAGTTTTGCTTTCATTTGATTTAATTCCCTTGATGTAATTTTGTTGTTTTACTTACTTTTGTTAAAAATCAATATGGGTGGGCACTTGCATGTATTCAAATGGATTTAGCCACCGACACGTGGGGCTTCAACCTTCGGCTGTCAAGGCCCAAAGCTCTTGAATTCCCTCCCCAAACCTCTTTATTCCTCTTTTCACCTTGAATGTGCTCTTTGCTAAGCATTTAGCCACCTGTCACTGGGATCCATTAAGGGAGAAACTTGAAGAACCCCAATGTGGTTGCATTTAGCCCAATCTCAACAGCCTGCTTTAAAATTGCGCCCCAGCCCATGCAGCCTGGTCCTGGAAAACTCTAGCGTCCACAGGCCTATAAGGATTGTTCTACCTATATTGCCTGTGTTTCAACCTGTATTTTATATCTAGGTAATCCTAGAACAACAACATGCAGTGTCTATTGGCCTACTGGACAGCTTCTGTGGTCTGTGGGGTCATGTTTAGTTTAGAGATACAGCACTGAAACAGGTCCTTCGGCCCACCGAGTCCGTGCCGACCATCAACCACCCATTTATACTACTGCTACACTAATTCCATATTCCTACCACATCCCCACCTGTCCCTATATTTCCCTACCACCTACCGATACTAGGGGAAATTTCTAATGGCCAATTTACCTATCAACCTGCAAGTCTTTGGCATGTGGGAGGAAACCGGAGCACCCGGAGGAAAGCACCCGGAGGAAACCCACGCAGACACAGGGAGAACTTGCAAACTCCACACAGGCAGTACCCAGAATTGAACCCAGGTCGCTGGAGCTGTGAGGCTGCGGTGCTAACCACTGCGCCACTGTGCCGCCCGTGATTTCCTGTGATTTTATCATATTCATTTAACCTTGATATTTTAATTTTAATTACTTTTGTGAGTTTGTTCTGTTTAAAATTCAGTATGGGTGGGCCACCCTTCCCTGAATTTTTAGTGATACTTCCCTAAGGAAGGTGCTGATGAAATTGTAAAGGAACGAACCGTGCAAACACAGAATCCTTTCAACTTGTAGACATTGCATGTTGCAGGGTGTATATCCTTACATTTGTGTCAAAATCTTTAACCTACACACTAATAGCAAATGGATTTAAATGAATCAAAATGAAAGAACCCTGAAGTGTTCAATTCTTGTGTTTCTTTCCCTTCCATTGCCACAGTAATGCGCTTTAGAGGAAACAGCTATTGGGAGAAGAAATTGTTTTCGCAGAAATTATCTTGATATTCAGTTTGGCAACTTGCCATAAAAATATAATTAGACTGGCTATAGTTTGTGAAGCTCTCTGCACTTTTCTTCAAGACAGCACTGTTCACTGCCTCCCCATCTCTCCCTCAGAGCAGATTCTACGGGCTGAATTTTCACCATGGAGGTGGGAAACAGCAGCCCTGCTTGTTTTCGGGTCATAAACCTGCCTCCAGGTGAAAATAAAGTTTTTCACATGGGTCAGCCCTTAATTGGCATGGAGGCAAGTTTCCTCTCCAATTAAGGGTGACAGACAAAGCTGGAAGGCCAATCAAAGGCCTTCTAAACTTACCTGTAATAAGGCTCTTAAACAGCCTAATTGCCTGCCTCCTGAGGGCGGGTGGCATTCCTGGGCTCCGAACACATCTCCTTCAAATTGACATGGCATCTGGCACTGGTATTTTCAGGTTCCCCCCACCACCTCTTCCCACCATCAGGAGGCCACGAAAATTCAGCCCAATGAATATGACACCGACAAATTAAAGCTTAAGATATGGTTAAAAGTGGAAGTGCATGTGCAGTTTGTGTAGCGTGGATCATTCCTGCCAAAACTATGCATGTAGCAGAAGTATTCATTTAATTGGAGTTGGCGTATCCAGTTATTTACAGAGTGAAGCTTGAAACAGGTCTAATTATGGGTGTTAACGAGATTGCTTCCAGCATAGCATGTGCTATGAATAGCAGTTGATAATATGCTTTTCAGTGCCTCAGTAAACCATTTTTCTCCAGCTGTATCCATCTGTATTCAATCTGAAATAAAAACAAAATGTGCTAGAAATACTCAGCATGTCACACAGTATCTGTGGAGAGAGTAACAACATTAATTTGTTTCAGGTCAATGACCTATTGTCAGAAAATGTTCTGACAAAAGGTCATCGACCTGAAACATTAACACTGTTTCCCTTTCAATATATACTGCCTGACCTGCTTGAGTGTTTCCAGCACATTCTATTTTACTTCAGATTTTCACCATTCACAGTATTTCCCTTTTATATTCCATCTGAACTTGTTTAAAAATGAAATGAATGATAAAGTCAGGCTGTAAGCTCTCACTGAGCCGCCACTAATACACAGCCAAGGCCACCCGCATGTGACTGCAGATGTAGTTTAGTAAATATGTGAGTATGTCTGTGAGTGGAGCTGGAAACTGATGAAAATAAAACAGCTTCACTGATGTTAGCAAAAGGGCATGCAAATGCTACACACAGTTTACAGCATTGTATCACAGCATAAACAAGTTAGGGGGAGAAATCTAATTATAAATGCCAGGCAGAGACTGGGATTTACAAACAGACTTGTACTCTGATTATAGTAAGAAATGGAGGTCAAAGTAATCCTAAAATCCAGTCTTTACTTAGCTTTGGAACCAACTCAAACTACCTGCTAGCACCAGCATGAACATGATAAATGTCAGCCATAACTCTCAGACTGTTTACTGTTACAAAGGAACACAGAGGACTGGTCCATCTGGCTATTTCCAAAGTCCAAAAATACCATACTAAGATTTCTTGTGCCTTTTACCAAAAAATAATCAATCTACCATATGAAATTGCCAACACTACCTACTTCTGCAAACTGTTTAATGCACACATGACTCTTGTAGGTAATTTTGACTTTGGGCAATAGTGTACATGGGTGATATCAGATCAGCCACCTGTTATATACATCTCTCTTGAATTTCATTTCCATTTTATAGTATCGTCTAGTCAAAATCAGTAAAACTGCCTCAGCCTGGTTCTTACCGCAAACAACTTCCTTTTTGAAAGCCTATTTCTTAAACATTATAGCATCTGCGCTACTCAAAATTGCATTTGAGATATTAATATAATAATATGGCAAATCTAAACTTCATTAATAACGTAACTATGTTACACTTAGGATTTAGCACTTAGCAGATAATTGACGTCTGTGATGATAAAAATCAAGGGAGATGTAACATGGGCTGCCAACCTTGGTATCATCCATTTTGCACCATCGCACAAAGTCAAAATGACCCCCATTTGTGTTTAAATGGTTTAATGACTTTCTGCGACGTATCATCGTGCTGCTGTAATTAAAATGCTCATGACACTGCAGGCCACTCACAAACAGTGCACAATCACATTCATTGCTAAAATGTTTTGCACAGTACCTCAAAACCTCTCAACTCCACTGTAAAATTATGTGTCTAAATTCAGTTCTTGCTGAGTGTTAGGACGTAACTGCTAAAGGAATTAATTATGGAACATAACAGCCTAATTTATATAATTTAATTTGTGCTGGCACAGTCAGATATTTTAATGCCAGAGGAAAATTTCCTCTTTGAAGGAAAATTATAAAAGTGTTTTTTCTACATACATTAATGATATTGCTGCATATAGCAAAAGAAGAACTCTTTCCCCCCTCAACTCTGCAGCTATTGCTGTGCAGAGCAGGAACATGCTGACCGTATTTTTACCAATTTTTGAACTGCCTCGAAAAGTTAACTCAGTGAGGAAGGTTTATATATCCATTTTATTAATAAATGTTGACAGTCTACGAATTGCTTTTGACCTTTTTTATGGACGCAGAATGGTTAGCACGATGTGAGCACAATTCGACGCTCAACTGAAATTGGGCCTCAGGCTTCATTAGCAATTGTCGGATGAGGAGAGGCTGAGGTTTGGCTTGCAGCCCACAGCAGTGCAGCAGAGCTTGGAGGAGCATTCCTGCTCTTCTTGGCTCCACATAAAAGATCAATTTAAAAACAAATACCTTTTTGGCAGCAGCCTTCATTGGTCAGGCTACAAAAGGAACCAGAAAACTCAGCCCTGATGAATTTCCAGGAGAAATACTGAAAGAGGCATGAGACCCGTTTTAGGTGACACACTGGGACACCTGAGTAATGCCAATCCTGAGCATATTTCAGGTGCCTTTGAAGTGCAGGAGACAGGACTGAGAAATTGGTGCATATTCTCACCTTATTCTGAAGCTGAGAAACAGTGCAGCAGGTTTCAAATTCTACCCCATTGTTTGCTTGATATTTCTAAGATTAGTATATCGATTGAATGTTTCAGCTTTACTGTCTTGTACTGTAGAGCCGATAAAGCTCTAAGGATTTACTTTGTTATAATGCAACTCAGTCACACATCATTGAAGTTGTAGTCATCAGAACTGATGTATAGAAGATAACTTTATTTCCACCTTCAAAAATCCTGTGATTTTGCCGTATGATTTCTGACTGACAGATATTTAGTAAGTTTCTACCCGGCATCTGTTTTAAGCACATTTTTTCTTCTTTATTGTAATCTGTACCACTTTTGTCATCCAGGGAGCTCTGGATTTGTTTGCCCTACCTTTCCCCTTCGAGGGAACATACCTTGACTGTGTCCAAACTATCTCTTCTTTGAAGGTAGACCATTGTTCAGCTGCCATTTTTCCTGCCAACCTTTGACTCCAATTTATTCGTCCCAGCTCCATTCTGACCCATTGAAGTTGGCTTTCCCCAAGTTAATTATTCTTACTCTGGATTGTTCTTTGTCCTTTTCCATAGTCAGCCTAAACCTTATGATACAATGATCACTGTCCCCTAAATGCTCTCCTACTGATACTTAATCCACTTGAGCGACGTCATTCCCAAGAACCAGGTCTAGCAGTGCTTTCTTTCTCGCTGGACTAGCAACATACTGCTGTAGAAAATTTTCCTGAACACACCGCTAGGAACTCTTGCCTCTCACTGCCGTTTACACTATTATCCCAGTCTATGTTGGATAATTAAAATCCCCCATTATAACTACCCTATAATTTTTGCATCTCTCTGTAATTTCCTTGCAAATTTGTTCCTCCACATCCTTCCCGCTATCTGTGGCCTATAGAAAACACCGAACAATGTAACTGCACATTTTTTGTTCCTTAGCTCTAGCCAAATTAATTCTGTCCTTGACCCCTCTGGGACATCCCTTTTCTCCAGCAGTGCAATGCTGTCCTTATTCAATACCACCACCCCTCCCCTTTTCCCTCCCTTTCCTATCTTTCCTGAATACCTTGTATCCAGGAATATTTAACACCCAGTCCTGCCCTTCTTTGAGCCATGTCTCTGTTATAGCCACAACATCATATTCCCACATGGCAATCTGCACCTGTACCACACCAGTCTTATTAATCACACTCCGTACATTCATATACATGCACATTAACCCTGATTCAGACTTTATTAGTTTCTCCCTTACTCTAACCCCACCTAATAACTTACTATTCCCTATCAAGTGCTATCCATTACCCCCCGTATTCTGTGCACCTTGGTATTCCTCTCTGATATTTGCTCCTGGTTCCCACACCGCTGACAACTTACAGAGGGATCCAGGTGTCCTGTTACATGAATCGCTAAAGGTTAGTATGCAGGTACAGCAAGTAATTAGGAAAGCTAAAAGAATGTTATTGGTGATTGCAAGGGAGATTGAATACAAAAGTAGGGAGGTTATGCTTCAGTTATACAGAACATTGGTGAGACCACATCTGGAGTACTGTGTACAGTATTAGTCCCCTTATTTAAGGAAGGATGTAAATACATTGGAAGCAGTTCAGAGAAGGTTTACTAGATTAATACCTGGAATGAGCATTTTGTCTTTTGAGGAAAGTTTGGACAGGCTAGGCTTATATCTGCTGGAGTTTTGAAGAGTAAGGCGACTTGATTGAAACATATAAGATTCTGAGAGGTCTTGACAGGGTGGATGTGGAAAGGATGTTTCCTCTTGTGGGAGAATCTAGAACTAGGGGTCACTGTTTAAAAATAAGGGGTCACCCACTTAAGACAGAGATGAGGAAAACATTTTTCTCTCAGAGGGTCGTAAGTCTTTGGAACTCTTGTCCTCAAAAGGCAGTGGAAGCAGAGTCTTTGAATATTTTTAAGGCAGAGGTAGATAGATTCTTGATAAGCAAGAGGGTGACAGGTTATTGGAGGTAGCTGCGAATGTGGAGTTGAGGTTATAATCAGATCAGCCATGATCTTATTGAATGGCGGAACAGACTCCAGGGGCCAAGCCTGTTCGCCTGCTCCTAATTCATATGTTTGTATGTACGTATGTTCATTCAGTTCTTCAAACCTGTTCTGCCATTCAATAAGTTCATGGCTGATCTGATTGTAACCTCAACTCCACATTTGCATCGATCCCCAATAAACTTTCACCCCCTTGCTTATCAAGAATCTGTCTATCTCTGTCTTGGTGTTTTATCTGTCAAATAACCATACAGTGACTGATTTTCTTGTCGGTTGAAAAACAGAAAATCAGTTGTTTATTGATCAATATGCCTTATCCCAAAATTGTCGTAACCTCATCCACTCACACATTCATGTGCGCGTGCACACACAAAAACACCAGAGACAGATAGAAAGGAAAAAGGGGCAAGTGATTTTTAGTGGGTGGCAGGGGAGGTCATGATAAACCTGTTGAATTCTCTTGGAAATCAAGTTCTCATTGGGTGCAGGCCTGAGATGATTATAGATTTCTCTCTTGATGGAAAGTTCAGTTGAAGACAGTGGATCACTTCTAGTTCACTGCTGTCTAGTGTAGATGTAGGATTCTACAGCAAGACATTTGCCATCTGGCTTGCTGGAAAACAAGCTGCTGGTTGTTTCTTCTCTTCTCTCTCTTTCTCTCTGGAGTCTCTCCTTTAAGTTGTCGTTTTTAAGGTAAAACTGTATTACTTCTCACCTCTTGGTAGGAGACACTCTGGTCTCTTCCCTATGGTGATTGCACAATGGCCCACGACATGACTACGTCACACCTTCTTTGTTTCAGAAGAAGACATTCAATTCTGGAATGTTTTAAGATGGGTGTCGGATGGGTTCAATTGACATTCTTAGCTTTGAAGATTTTTTCTTTGTCTCTGTCAGACAACTTGAATATGCCAAGGTCAAGCCTTTTTTCCTCGGTGGCCATTTTGAATGCATTATTCATTTTTTAAAATAAGGGTTCATTTTTTTAAAAGACAAAGTCAGTGTTTACATCTCTTCAGAGTTTGTTCATGATAGTTGTATCATTGCACTTCTGGTGTGTGTGACACCCTCTTGTCCCAGACTGCCTCACCAGCAGAAAATGTTTTCCCAAACAAGCCTTTCAAAATCCTGAAAACTGCAATCAAATGATCCTTCAACTTTTAATATTCCATGGAATACAACCCTAGTTTAGTAATCACTTCTTATAATCTAACCCTTTGAGCCCTGATACTATTATGGTGAATCTGTGCAACACTCCTTCTAAGGCCAGTATATTCCTTCTAAGGTGGGTTGCCCAAAATTGTGCACAGTACTCTGGATATACAGCTGTAACAAAACTTTCTCCCCTTTATATTATAGCCCTCTAGTTATAAAGGCTAACATTCCACCAGCTTTTTGATTTCTTTTTACCTGAATACAACATTTTAGTGATCAGTGTACATTAACCTTTAAGTCTCTTTTGCTGGCCACTATTCATAGTTTTTCACCTTGTAAATAATACTCAGATCTATCCCTTTTTGATTTAAAATGGATGGCCTCAATCTTGCATGCATTGAAATCCATCTACCACAGTTTTGTCCACTCACTTAATTTATCAATGTCTCTTTGTAATTTTATGCTCCAACAATCCACATCATCAATCCCTGTGTCATCAGCAAACTTGGATATATGGCTTTCTCTTGAATTATCTAAGTCATTAATAAACTTAGTGAATAGTTGAGACTCTAGCACAGATCCTGATCAGATATCTCCAGTTACTTCTTCTGATGCAACAACAAACCCCTTATCCCTACTCACTATCTTTTAGTGCCAAACCAATATCCCAACAAGATCAATAATTTGCCTTCAATTCCTTGAGCTTTAATTTTAACTAACAGTTTCTTATGTGGAACCTTACTGGATTTCTTTTGGAAGTTCATAGAAATGACACCTGTTACGACCAGGTGAGAAAGTAGTCTAGGGTTCCCCCTCAGCCTTCACCTGGTCTTACTGTAACAGGGTTTAATTTTAAACACACCATTTTTTTTAGCTCCCCCTTAGCAAAATTCTTGTTCACTAACTTCCAATAATAAGACAAAGAAACTAACCAAACAGATTTTCTTAGGTTTAAAGAAAAAAGGTTGAACTTTATTAAACTTCAACTCTAATTCGGTTAACGCCTACGGATATGCGACATGCCCAAGCGAGCATGCATATGCGATACACACATGCAGTTAGAGACAGAAAAGAGCAGAAGAAATAAAGCGGAAAAGTTTGAGGCAATATCTAAAGATGGTTTGGGTTACTGTTCTTCGAGTTCACTGTAAAGTCCTCGATTGTTTTGCTTTTTGTTGGGGCCCAGTATTTTTCTTTAACCTTGTTCGATGTAGGAGACTTTTCTCTCTCGAAGTTCATGTGTCCTCAGGGGGTCCAGAGGCTTGTGAGAAAGAAATGGGAGCAGACAGGAGAAATCTTCTCACTTCAGGAGCAAACCATCTTTTCTGAGTTCAGAAACTCTGTGGCTAGCTCAAAAAACCCTGGACTAGCCAGTTAGTCATGTGACCAGCTGGTTTAACCTGTTTTGGCTTTTGTGGATTGTATCACCTTAACAGTCTCTGGAAAGCTCTTCCTTACAACTTCAATGTCTGGTTATCAAAATCTATTGTGGGTTGAACGTGCCAAGGAATGGTCCTTTTGTCTCCACAAGCACTGTCTGTTAGTATGCAAAGGTTTTCAGCTAAAGGTCTGCCAGCCCTTGTCACAGGCCTTTTCTTCTTCCCAGCAAGTTTAAAATCAATGTTCATATGACAAAATTAATATACCTCATTCTTGGCAGGTAGGGGCCTGCATGACACAGCCATAGACATTCCCTGTCTAAAAATATTACTTGCTTCTGACAGTTTCAGAGTGAAGAATGGAGTGAAACAGGGTTGTGTCCTAGCCCCTGTAATGAGAAGCTTTTTTTGTTGTCTGATGCAACATAAATGAGATGCATGGAGTTCAGTTGATTGAAGATCTCAAACAGATCTATTAACAGCTAATAAGTATATAGTGCAGAGCTATCTATTTACAGGACTTGCCTCTTGGTGTTATAGTTTGTCATGCAGGCCTTTAACTGCCAAAAATGAGGCACATATTTCGCCACATGGATATTAAATTTTAAAATTGTTGCTGGGAAAAAAAGGCCTATTACAAGGAGTTGCCAAGCCCATGACTGGAAATACATTTGTATAGTAAAAGACAGTGCTTGGAAAGGACAAAGGGACCATTCTCTGCTCCAATTTAATCCATAATGGACTTTTGATTACCAGACTTTGAAGGTAGAGAAGCTAGCATTCCAGGATAACTGCTAAGATGGCGGAATACACGCAGACGTGGTCAAACCATTTTAGTCACATGACTAATTGGTTGTTGGAGCTTTATGAATTTGAACTTGCCACAGAGAATTTGAACTCAGAAAGCTGTTTGCTCCGGGACTGAAAAGACCTCTCCCCTGTCTGCTCTTATCTCACTCTCACCAGCTTTGGAAACCATTGAAGACATATGAACCCCAAGAGAGAAAAGTCTCCGACAGTGAACAAGGTTTAAGAAGAATACTGAGCCCCAACAAAAAGCAAGATCTACTTACAAGCAAGGACTACAGCGAGCTCAAAGCACAGTAACAAAAACCCCTGTTCAGAGATTGCCTCAAACCTCTTGCATTTTATTTTTCTTCTGCTCTTTTCTGTCTCTATTTGCATGTGCATATCGCGTATGCATGCTAGCATGGGGCATTACGTGTATCCATAGACGTTAACCGAATTAGAGATTAAGTTTAATAAAATTTTCTTCTTTAAACCTGAGAAAACCTGGTGTGCTGGTTTCTTTGCCTTCTAATTAGAAAGCAGTGAACAAGGATTCACCAAGGGGGAGTTCAAAACACAGTGTGTTTAAAAACAAAACCCTGTTACAATAAGACCAGGTGAATGCTGAGAAAGACCCCGAGACACCCTTCTCACCTCATCATAACAAGTTACAGAGTGAGATTGGCATGTAGTCACATGACCACATCCTGGTACTTAGCTCATTAGCATACGGAGATCTTAAAAGGGATTTCACTCTTAAAGGCAATCACAGAACATCCCCTTTCTTTCCAAAGATAAGTCTGGTATGCTAGTAGTGAACATATATAACATTATAGAACATCAAAATTATTTACCCATGGATAGAGATTGAGAAATTTACAAAAATAGAGGCTCAAAAGTCCATATATCGTCTCGGTGGTTTGACATCTCTTGTTCGTCTCATCTGTTGCTGTTCTTTCTGCAGTTTCTCCCTCTCTGCATTCAGTTTCTGTTGCTCTGCCTTCAGCCTACGAACATACTCTGTTGCTTTTCTTAAGTGGACTGCTTTTGGGGCCTTGTCATTCTTGGAAAGCTTCGGCACCTCATTTCGAAGAGCTAATAGACAATGCTTCAACTCATTCCTCCTCAGCCTCTTCAGGACATTGCATATCCTTCAGCTCTCCTCACCTTCTGTGTCTGAAGGCTTGGGGCTCCAGGTTGAGGACATGTTGGTGGAAGAGTACTTGGTCTCATGGAGATACCTGTCTGTTCTGGCTCATTGTGATGCTGGTGGTTCTCCAGAGAGCAGAAATGAAGTCATGGCATAGTTGTGCAGTTGCTGGCTTTCCATACTGCACCATTTAATGCTGGCCAGAGTCTGCAGGTGAGTTCCGGTCCTTGGAGATTTCCCCTTAGCAATGCTCTCGTGGATAGTTATGATGTTTAGGTCCTTACAGACTGGTAGTCCTGCCACTGCTGGTCCACTTGTGTCTACTAGGTAGAACATTTATGGTTTCCATGCTGACTTGCGATAGCTGCATTGTATTGTCAATGTGCCACTGCATGGGTTGGGTGACCCATTATATGCAGATAACTTGGCAGTCATCGGTTGTATCATTGATTTCCATTGAATCCATTACATATCTTTGAGGATTCAGACTGTTAAGATATTTGCAATAGCTCCAGTGTCAATCTTGACCTTGAGTGGATGTTTGCCAGCTTTCTTTGGGCATATGATGTTAATAATGGCAAAAGTTTCCAGTTGTTGGACTTCATCAATGTGGTGTGTCAGGTTCACAATGTGGAATGCCTGTTCATCTTCTGTCTGAGAACTTTTTGTCTCTGAGTCTTGTCTCAGGTCTGCTTTGCTGTGGACCTCATGCATCAGCTTGCATTTATGCAGGTCTCTGGTGCTTTCTTTGCTGCTGTTGCTGTGTTGCTGCACCTGTCTTCTGTTGGCTCATGTCCTACCATGGCTTCTGGCTGCATCTTATGAGCCAGAATTCTTGCATAGGCAGGCCCAGTGTCCTTTTGCACCACATGCCTTGCACAGGTCATGAAATGCAGGGCAATTTTGCCGTGAGTGAGACAGACTGCGCTTACCACACAGCTTGTTTACTCTTCTCGACCTGGTTATGGTGCCAACACTGTTGGCTGCACCTAGTGCTTGTAGGTGCTGTTGTCCAGCTACAATGGCTTTGTACTTTCTGCCATCTTCCAGCAGTGCATCAATGCTGTGACCTTTCTTTTTTCCCCAAGGGGTCCTTCTGAAATGTTTCAATGGGTGTTGATACAATCACCAGCTCAATTATTTAGTCTGACAGCTCAGCTTCTGAGAAATCACATTCATTGCCCTTACTCTGGCATCTACTGATGAACTGGTCTGTTGATTCCTGTGGCTGTTGCCTGTAGGACATCAATTTCAAGTGGGTCTTCCAAGAATCACTCTCAATTGGAGCTGATCCTCCAGCACTTTCTATATCTTTGCAGGATCTTTCTGGTCCTCTTCAGAAATGCCTGACATATTGATTCTGTGTAATCCCTTTTTCCAATTGCTATCATTATTTTTACAGCCTGTTTTTCTGGTTCTGCAATTACTTGGTCTGTAAAGCATAACTGCATTCTTTGGTGGAACAATTTGAACTCAGGATATCCAAGGCTTTCCAGTTTATGCTGGGAAAATTGGTATCCATGTTCCTGCTGTTCTTTTGTTTTAAGCTTGCTTTAAGAATTTGCTTTATGTCTCTGCACTGGTTCCTTTTTTAAAAAATTCTCTTCTTTAGAGTGGCTGGTTTGTTTGACAAGAGCAGCTTGCCTGTTTATCTAACTTCCAGCACTCTAGTCTGTCTGTTTATACAGCTGTGCAATAGGCATTTCAAATGCTTTTGTAAGAGTTTGTTTATATAGCAGATCAATAGGCAATCCTTCATGCTTGAGAAGTTTATGTTGTTTTTCAAACTCTGGTTGAGTGAATGAAATGGGTTTCTTTTTATAGCTCTAGCTGCAAGCTGTGTGAATGGAGGATCCCTGCGCTTTTTGCTGCCGGGAGCGGAGGGGAGGGAGCTGATCAGCCTTGGGGGAACCTTTGAAAACAATCAATCAGCCTAAGGGAGGGATCGGGTTTTCCCGGTTTTTTACTTTTATTGCACCTTTAAAAAAAATCAACTTTGCAAGTATCTCAAAGCTTATTTTTTTAACTGGAGTTCCTGTACTGACAGCACACTGACTCAGCTGCTCACAGTGATTGATTTACAGCCTGGCATTCAGCTTTGTCTTCTCCAGCTGGAGGTGAGTTTTTTTACACTGTTTGGGCCTGTGTTTCTTTTAACTTTCTCTCTTTTAGCTGTAAGTAGTTTTTAAAGCTGTTTTCCTGTGGCCTTCAATCTTGGATTCTAACTTCTCACCACAGCTGCCACCATGTAATAAGAAGCTTTATATGTTGTCTGGTGCAACATAAATGAGATGCATGGAGTTCAGTTGATTGACGATCTCAAAGAGGTTTATTAACAGCTAACAAATATGTAGTGCGGAACTATATATTTACAAGACTTGCCTCTTGGTGTTACAGTTACAGAGTGAGACTGGCATGTAGTCACATGACCACATCCTGGTACTGAGCTCATTATCATGCTAAGAACTTAAAGGGATATCACTCTTAAAGGCAATCACACAACAGCCCCCACTCTACTCTGTTTGGCATCTTCTTCTCCATGTTTCTGACCTTCGCCTTCCCTGAAGATATGGAAGGAGCCCGCTTGCACACTAGGTCAGACAGAAAGCGCTATAATCTATCAAGGCTGAAAGCAAAGACAAAACCACATCACATCCTGATCAGAGAACTCCTCTATGCTATGATGCTGTGCTAGTCACTCACATGGAAACTCAGCTACAAAGACTCATAGACTGTCTCTCCCATGCCTGTACCTTGTTCTCCTTGACTATAAGTGTCAAGAAAACCATGGTCATGGGAAAAGGTGCTGCATCTCCACCCCGATTACACTAAATAACACCCCACTGGAAGTGGTTAGCAAATTCTGCTACCTTGGGTCCACGGTGACAGACAGTCCATCCCTTGATACAGAGCTTGATACACGTGAAGGGAAAGTAGCTACCACCTTTGGCCAACTTGTGAAACGCACCTGAGATAACACCAAGCTGACCTCAGGACCAAGCTGATGGTTTATATAGCCTGTGTTCTCAGCACCTTGCTGCATGGCGGTGAAACATGGGCAACTTACAGCTATCAGGAAAAGCAGCGCAGTAATTTCCATCTTCGCTGTCTGTGGTTCATTATGGGTATATCCTGGCAGGACAAAATCACAAATATGGCAGTCCTCTCAAATACAGAGTCCAAGTGTGTTGGCACTAATCAAACAGAGGCGGCTTTGGTGGATTGGACATATCCACAGGATGGAAGATAGTCGCATCCCCAAAGATCTTCTGTATGGTGAGGTAGCCAGGGCCAGACAACCAGTGGGGTGCCCAAAGCTCTGCTTCAAGGATGCTTGCAAGCATGACATGAAGGCCATAAATGTTAACTATCACACCTGGGAGTCACTAGCTGGCAAAAGAGGGAAATGGCGACACATCTTGTTGTCAAGTGTGCACTACCATGACGGCCAGTTGCTACAGCAGTTTGGCAAAAGGCGCCAATGTCAAAAACAACAACTCACAGCGTCACTTGGCAACTTCATGTGCAGCACTTGTGGCAGAACCTGTCTCTCAAATATTGGTTTGCACAGCCATCAGCAAAGGTGCACCAAGAGAAGACACCCAACTAAATGAATTGTTTGCTGCATGTCCATCATCTTTCGTAGATGGAAGGATGCCAACCAATTGACTTTAGTTACTCTCCCCAAAAAATCAGTTAGGCTCAATGAGCACGACCTACCCTTTACAAATCCATGTTTGTTCTTTCTAGTCAGTTCAAATTCGTCTAAGTGCTCAGCCATTCTGTCCTTAATTATAGTTTCTAATAACTTTTCCACAACAAATGTTAGACAAGCAGGTCTATAATTTTCTGGTTTTACTCTCACCTTTCTTAAATATGGGTGGCACAGTGGCGCAGTGGTTAGCACTGCAGCCTCACAGCTCCAGGGACCCGGGTTCAATTCTGGGTACTGCCTGTGCGGAGTTTGCAAGTTCTCCCTGTGTCTGCGTGGGTTTTCGCTGGGTACTCCGGTTTCCTCCCACCGCCAAAGACTTGCACGTGATAGGTAAATTGGCCATTGTAAATTGCCCCTAGTGTAGGTAGGTGGTAGGGAATATGGGATTACTGTAAGGTTAGCAAAAATGGGTGGTTCTTGGTCGGCACAGACTCGGTGGGCCGAAGGGCCTGTTTCAGTGCTGTATCTCTAAATTAAATTAAATTAAAATTAAATTAATGAGGTTACGTTTGCAATTTTCCAATCTAAAAAGTGATAGTTGTCTGAATCAAAGAAGCTTTGAAAGTTTATGGCTAAAGCAATCTCATCACTAACCTCATTTAAAACCCTGGGTTGAAAACCATCAGAACCTAGGGATTTGTTAGTCTTTTGTGACATTGTTTTTTCTAATTTTGTTTTTTTGCATATGTTTGTTAACTTTAGTGAGTCCAGTCCTTGATTCATTATTGTTTCCTTAGAATGTCAGGTATATTATCCTCTTCTTCAATTGTGAAGACTGACACAAAATAGTTATTCAAGAAATCTGCCATTTCCTTATTTTCATTTGCAACATTAGCTGCATCAGTTTTTAAAGGGCCCACATTACCCTTGACTACTCTTTCTCTTCTAATATAACTGTGAAAGCTTTTTCTGTTAATCATGATATCCCTTGCAAAATTTATTTTGTATTCCTTTTTTGCAGCTATTTCTATCTTTGCTATTCCTTTGTTATTCTTTATATTGCTTCCTGGACGCTGGACCCACACTATTCTTTTCACCATTGTATGCTCTTTCCTTTAGTTTTATGTTATCTCTCACCTCTTTTGTTGACCATAGCTATTTTATTTGATAGCTCGAGCTATTTCCCCTTAGGGGTATGTACTGGTCCTCCCAGTTCATCTGTAATTTTACCCTATAACAGTTTTGACCAGTTTGCTGTCATCAATCTCAGATCCATCCTGTTAAAATTAACATTATTAAAATCTAAAATCTTAGTAAGTTTGTTAAGTTTCCTTTCTTCAAACCGAACATTGAATTTGATCATATTATGATCACTGTTAGATTAATGTTCCCTTCCTGTTCGATTATTAACGAAGCCTGGCTCATTACTTATTACTAAATCAGAATAACCTGCCTTTGTCTTGGCTCTGGAGCATATTACTTCAGAAAACTATCCTGAATGCATTCAATAGATTCACACTTTTATGGCTTAAGTACACTGCACTTCCCAATCCAGATGTAAGTTAAAATCTCCCATTAAAACAACCCTGTTTTTGTTACAAGTCTGTTTAATCTCTGAATTAATACATTCTGCCACATCAATGCTGCTATCAAGAGGTCTGTACACAACTCCCATTTCATATCTAAATCAAAAGCCAAAATTCTGTGGATTCTAGAAATCTGAAATAAAAACAAAAAATGCTGGAAGTGCTTAGCATGTCAGGTGCATTCGCAGAGAAGGAAACAGAATTAATGGCTAGGGTTTTGCCGAAGCAGCAGGAGTCCTGCTGCTGGGGATACAAGTGGGGACGACACCACCTCAATCCCCCCTGACTTCAGCAGGCAGTGGTTCCTAGGGCCGCATTTTATGGGCGGCAGCCAGGTAAGGATGGTGACCTTAGCTCAAAAGCCTCAGCAGCACCACCACCAGGAGCAGTGACCACTACTGGGACTGCACCTGCAAGAAGAGCACACATCAACGGATGTGTGCCTTCATAACTAGATAAGTGGGATCTCGGGGTACAGCAGCCAGTCTGGCAGGCCTGGCAATATGGGAGAGTGGGGGGTTTGGGGGAGGGGGGGGTTGCTGAGGGCAGGTAGTGCCGATGCCATGGGGGCAGCCATTGCCGTCAGGGGGCCCCTCCATGGGCGAAAGAGTGAACAAAGAAGAGGCCCTCCCTCCCCTTGCTGGAGCCTGCAGGGTTTACCTGATGGTCTCCCCACCTGGCAGAGGACACTGCCACCCCCACCAGCGGTGAAATGCCAGCAGATGCATGGAGAGACCCTTAATTGGCAACTTAAGTGGCTCAATTGAGCTCCGGGC
The DNA here is from genome assembly GCF_036365525.1 of Heterodontus francisci. Taxonomy (NCBI): domain Eukaryota; kingdom Metazoa; phylum Chordata; class Chondrichthyes; order Heterodontiformes; family Heterodontidae; genus Heterodontus; species Heterodontus francisci. Next base: position 97,498,699 of record NC_090374.1, read on the forward strand.
GAGCAGGCCGCCCACCACCTTTCCTGCCTCGAGCGAAGTAGCATGGCAGCAAGAAGACATTGATCACACCACTCAATTCAGCCCAATGTTTCTGGTCGATGAACTTTCACCAAAACTGCCAGAAATTAGTGATGTAACAGGTTTTAAGCAAGTACAGTGACAGGGAAAAGGGGGAGGGGAGGAATGAACTAAAGGGAAGGTCTGTGATAGGGTGGAAGGCAGGAGAGATTAAATGACAAAAGGGATGATGGTGCAAGACAAAACGGGAAGGGAACAAGGATCTGTTGAGTCTGAAAGGTTGTAAAGTGCTTAATCAAAAGATAAAGTGCTGTCCATTGAGTGTCTGGCAAGTTTAAAGCCCTCTCCTATCCCTCAATAATAATCATAGAGTCTCTGTTGATTGCTTTCTATTACCTATGTCCTCTCTTACTAATGTAATGGTATCTTTAATCAACACCTCCTCCTCTTCCAGTTTCTTTATCCTTTGTAAAGACCTTATAGCCTGAAACATTTAACTTCCAATCATGACTGGCTTGCAGCCATGTTTCAGTAATGGCTACCATGTCATACCCTGTCAGGTGTATTTGAGCCTTTAATTAACAGTTTATTTCTTCTCCTCTATGCACTATATAAAACTCTTATTTGGGCAAGAGACTCTAACCTGCTGCTATCCTTCTCACAATGTTTAACTTAAAATGCTTCTTATTTGTTGCTTCTGTTGTAAGTACTTTCATTATTTTGGTGATAGAAAAAGATAATGCTGAGATACTCAGCAGGTCAGGCAGCATCTGTAGAGAAAGAAATGGGCTGGATTTTACCACAAGCTTTGGGACCCTGAAGTTGGGGCAAAAAGCAGGTCCCAAGCCTGCACTTGCAAGCAGCTGGGCCAACTCGGCGACTTTACTGCAGGTGGCCTCCTAATTGGCCACCTGCGGGCTTGCCATCCAATTAAGAATGGCAGGTGGGCTCCTAATGCTGCCAGCCCAATGAGAGGGTTAGCAGCTCTGAAGCCTCAGCAGGCTTACTGGGAGAGGTGGGGGTGCTGAGGCAGCCAGGAGACCTCAGGGGTGCCTCAAAATGGAGGCACCTTCAGACAGGTGGTTAAAAATCATAATTTAGGGAGCCAAGGGCAGTAGAGAAATCCCTCCAGGGCATTGCTTGGGCCGCTGGGGCTGCGTTTCATGACCATGGTCCTCTCTTTGAAGCTGGCGATGTCCCCACACAGCCACTCCGCTGTCAGCAAAATGCCGGCAGCCCTGTGAAAATATGTATAATTGGTGCCTCAATTATGTACATCGGCTGCCTGCCTCCTCGTAGGTGCTTCACAGCCTGCCTCCTGCCCACCGATGGGAAATTTCCCAGTGGGGGGACAGTGATGGGAAGACATCCCGACGCAACTCCCTACTATTTTACCGGCCCCCCAGCCCCCTACCTCCATTTCCATCTCTAGGTAAAATTCAGCCCAACATTTCAGACCGATGGCTCTTCATCAGAATTTTCATTGACTTGCAATATTAACTTTGCTTCTCTCTCCACTGATGCTGGCTGACCTGTTGAGTATTTCCAGCATTTTCTGTTTTTCTTTCAGATTTCCAGCGTCCACAGTATTTTGCTTTTATATTTTAGAATTCACTTCACCTGGAGTACTTTTCTCATTGTTTGTGAACTGAACTCTGCATTTATCCCTCATTTTTATCTTTAAACTATCATGCTTACTCGTGTTTCTGAATGAGACCTCCCTGCCATCTATTTGTTTAATGTCCTTTCGAACAACCCATTTCTGCTAGAACCATAGTCCCAGCTTGGTTCAGCTGCAGCCTGTCCCAGTATTGATGCCACTGGACTCGGTCCAGAGTCTCATTGGCTGCCGCACCTGACACTCCATTCCCCGATCCTCCAGCCCCCCCAAAACTCCGCCCCCCGATACTCCGCCACCCCCCCCCAATAATCCGGTCCCCTGAACCTCCTGCCCCCCTCTCCCCGATACTCCGCCACCCCCCGATACTCCGCCACCCTGAACCTCCGGCCCACCGATACTCCGGCCCACCGATACACCAACCCCCAAACCTCCAGCGACCCGCCCCCTGAAACTCTGACCCCTTGATATTCCGGCCCCCGATACTTTGGTCCCCCCAAACACTGGCCTACCCAAACTATGGCCCCAATACTCCAGCCCCCCCCTAAACTCCAGCCCCCCCCTAAACTTCAGGCCCCTGATACACGACCCCCGATACCTGACCCCCGATATTCTGGCCTGCAGGGCTGGAGTCCTGAGAGCTGGAGAATTGGAGGCCGGGGTCTCGGGGGCCTGAGTATTGGTGGCTGAAGTTTTGGAGGATGGAGTCTCGGGCACAGGACAATCGGGAGTTGGAGCATCAGAAGCTGGAGTATCAGGAGTCAGAATATGGAGTCATGGAGAATTGAGGAATGGAGTCTCAAGGGCGAGAGAATCAGGACCGGATTATCGAGGGTTGGAGTATAGAAGCCGGAGTATTGGGGAATGGAGTAAGAAGACCCGGTGTATAGGGGGATGGAGTATCGGGGAGAATGGAGTATCGGGGGGGCGGGGGGAATGGAGTATCGGGGGTGGGGGGGGGAATGCAGAATCGGGGGGTGGGGGGAATGGAGTATCGGGGGGCGGGGGGAAATGCAGAATCGGGGGCAGGGGGAATGGAGTGTCAAGTCCCGGAGTATAGGGGATGGAGTATCGGGGAGAATGGAGGATCGGGTGGGGGGGGGGGAATGGAGGATCGGTGGGGGGGGGGGAATGGAGGATCGGGGGGGGGAATGGAGGATCGGGGGGTGGGGAATGGAGGATCTGGGGGGGGGAATCGAGGATCGGGTGGGGGGGGAATGGAGGATCGGGGGGGGGGAATGGAGGATCGGGGGGGGGGTGAATGGAGGATCGGTGGGGGTGGAATGGAGGATAGGGGGGTGGAATGGAGGATAGGGGGGTGGAATGGAGGATAGGGGGGTGGAATGGAGGATCTGGGGGGGGGGAAATGGAGGATCGGTGGGGGGAAATGGAGGATCGGGGGGGGAAATGGAGGATCGGGGGGGGAAATGGAGGATCGGGGGGGGGGACATGGAGGATCGGGGGGGGGGACATGGAGGATCGGGGGGGGGGACATGGAGGATCGGTGGGGGGGACGTGGAGGATCGGGGGGGGGGACATGGAGGATCGGGGGGGGGGACATGGAGGATCGGGGGGGGGGACATGGAGGATCGGGGGGGGGGACATGGAGGATCGGGGGGGGGGGACATGGAGGATCGGGGGGGTGAATGGAGGATCGGGGGGGGGGAAATGGAGGATCGGGGGGGGAAATGGAGGATCGGGGGGGCGGAAATGGAGGATCGGGGGGGGCGGAAATGGAGGATCGGGGATTGGTGTATTGGAGGATCGGGGGGAATGTTGTATAGGGGGAATGCAATATCGGGGGATTGCAGTATCAGACGAAGTATGGGAGGATGGAGTATAGGCAGATGGAGTAATCGGGGGGGGATGGAGTATTGGAAACAGAATATCGGGGGAAATGGAGGATGGAATATTGGGGAGCGGTTCAAGAAGGCAGCTCGCCACCACCTTCTCAAGGGCAATTCGGGATGGACAATAAATGCTGGCTGAGCCATTGCTACCCACATCCCTTGAAAGAATAAAAAAAATCAGAGCCTTCTGGGCCAGAGCATAGGGGGTCAGTATATTTGGGGCCGAGTATGAAGGACCACAGCATTGTAGGTAGGTGAACTCACACCACCTGTCTTATACTCTTAATTCTAAAGTCCGACCTGAATCTGTCCGGGTTGGGCAATATGGTCAAGGCTCATGACTCAGTACACTCGGTATTCTTTTAACAGTTTATTGTACCACGGATAACTTACAAACATCAGTACCCTGCTCCCTTCAAGTTAAATCAATACTCACAAACGCTACCCCTTAACTTCCGAACTGCACTCACCCTGTCAATCACTCAGAGGAGTATGTTTCCATCTATGTGGATGATCAAATCCACCCATGTTTCCCATTGCAAGTCACTGCTCTTGTCCCTGAACACATTTCTTATAGTACAACAATCACACCAATGACAATGACTGACATAAATCCCTCCCGTTTTTGATTGTAACTTCTTAAATCTTGCAACAGTTCTATACCTTGAGTTTATAAATAGCCCATTCATATATGAAGGTTTTTGGATGGTGAAATTTATGACTATGTTTGCTGACAACGCAACCACTAGGTGGCACTGCACTGGCACATGCACAAATGCAGCCTGTTCAACTGAAACGTCACAGTCAGCGATATTCAGGCAGCTGCCAGTACTAAAGAAGGCGCTGCTCAAATAATTGCACAAAGGCAATGTAAACAAATCGCAGCACACAATGGCCGGAGAGATCGGGCGGTGGGGGAATGGCTGGACCAATCGGGCGGGGGTTGGGGCGGAATTGCCAGAGAGAGCGGGCGGGGGAAGGGGGGGGTGGGGTGGTGAGGAGGAGAGTGCACCCGCCGCCACCAAGGTCCTCAGCCGCTCCCTCCCCGCTTCCCCCTTGCTCCCTCCTCACTTCCCTCTGTTCCCTCCCCACTTCTCCCCCACTTCCCCAGCTCTCCCCCCACCCTGCTCTCTCCCTGCTTCTCTGTGCGCTCTCTCTCCCACGTTATGTGATGATGTCATCTGCGCATGCGTGAACCAGTCCTGGCAACTTACACCATGATGTCATCTGCGCATGTGTCAACCGGTCCTGGCAATGCAGAACGCAGCACACGAGCAGGAGCCCATTTGTGCATGTTCACAGGTCGGCTCAGTCAGATGACGTCACCGGCCCACTGTGTTGTCAAGAATCACTTTGGAAATTTATAGCCTATCAGCATCATCAGATTGGTGAATGATTTTCACCCTAATTAAACAGTTTTTGTGATGTGTGTGTTTACCCAGAAATACTAAACCCCACAGCTCGTTAGCTTGTAAGTGCTATTGACAGTCTGGCTACATAAGGTCATTCTTTCTTTCTTTTTTCTTTTGGGCCTCCTTATCTCGAGAGACAATGGATACGCGCCTGGAGGTGGTCAGTGGTTTGTGAAGCAGCGCCTGGAGTGGCTATAAAGGCCAATTCTGGAGTGACAGGCTCTTCCACAGGTGCTGCAGAGAAATTTGTTTGTTGGGGCTGTTGCACAGTTGGCTCTCCCCTTGCGCCTCTGTCTTTTTCCTGCCAACTACTAAGTCTCTTCGACTCGCCACAATTTAGCCCTGTCTTTATGGCTGCCCGCCAGCTCTGGCGAATGCTGGCAACTGACTCCCACATAAGGTCAATGGTTGAGATAAGTCACATAAACCTGAATAGACGAATACCATTGTGTGGTCTGATTGCATCAGCTATCTGTTGTCTAGTATATTCATGAAGTCACTTGATAGTGTCTGTTTCTCTGTATGAATAATTTCATTTCACCTCCAGGTTTGTCTTAAAAGTTAAAAGTCCTGCTGGTTCCTGGGATACGAAACTTGGCGATTGACAATTTACAAACTCCCTTTGCAATACAGCCATTTGATCTTTAAATGTTAGCTCCCTTTGAATTGAATGTGCTCTTGCTGAAGGACCTGCTACAGTATCGGGCCCCAGAGTATCGCTTACCCCATTCCCTGATACTCTGGCCCTCGGTAATCTAGCCCCTGATTCTCCAGCCCCAATACTCTGCCCTCAGAGGCCAGATCAAATGGCATTGGGCACATCTCTGATGTGAAATGGTCTTTCTTTTCAGGGTTCCAAGTGCCCTTATGATCATTGTTAAGTTGATGGGTACTTGTTGAAAATTGCCCCCATAGATTTGCAAACATTTTCTGTTTTTTTTAAAGGTTGGAGTTAGGGAGTTAGGAACGAAGTTAGCAAGCAGGACATCAAAGGCAGTAATCTTCAGATTATTCCCAAGGCCATGTACTAGTGAATATAGAAATAGGAAAATACACCAGATGAATGTGTGGCTGGAGAGATGGTGCCGGAGGGAGGGCTTCAGATTTCTGGGGCATTGGGACCGGTTCTGAGGAAGGTGGGACCTGCGTAAGCCAGACGGTCTACACCTGAACAGGACTGGAACAAATATCCTTGCAGGAAGGCTTGCTAGTGCTGTTGGGGATGGTTTAAATTAGTTTGGCAGGGGATAGGAACCTGAGCGCAGAATTAGATAGGACAATTTCAGGGCAGGGAACAGGAGGCAGAAAATTAACAAGTGATTCTGAAAGACAGAAGAAGCAAAGGTTAAAAAGTGGGCAGCACAGGAATTTGGCAGTGTGAAAGGGTATTTATTTAAATGCAAGGAGTATAGTAAATGAAGCCAATGAGCTGAGGGCACAGATAGACACATGGAAACACGATATCGTTGCTATAATAGAAACTTGGCTTAAAGCGGGGCAAGAATGGCAGGTCAACTTTGCTGGATATAGAGATTTCAGGCAGGATAGAGAGGGAGATAGAAAAGGAGGGGGTGTAGCATTATTAGTTAAGGAATCAATAACAGCTTTGAAGAGGGATGATATGCGAAATGAATCATCAAGCAAGGCCATTTGGGTGGAGTTCAGAAATAAAAAAGGGGCAGCCACACTACCAGGAGTGTAATATAGACCCCAAATAGTGAGAGGGAAAGGGAAGAACAAATGTTTAGGCAAACTTCTGAGTGCAAAAACTAGAGGGCAATAATAGTTGGGGATTTCAACTACCCCAATATCAACAGCTTTTCAGAAGAAATGCACAGCTATTTGAGTTGACGACTGACAGAATAGAAGAGCAGAGTTTACATGATGTGCTTTTTGATTTGACAGAACAATTCTCAGGCAGAGTGATAGTTGCCAAGAGACAGTTATTCAGGGTGGGCATCTCAGATAATCCATCGGTTCTTTGTCATTGTGACTAAATGTTAAATGTTGCAATCGCAAGAAAAGCTAGTAGTATATTTCTTAAATTTGTTATTTGTGGCCTATTAAATGAGGCTTACTTTGGATATTATAGTATGAAGGGTACAGAGGGAACAAAAATTCTTGAACTGCATTCAAGAGAATTTTTTTAGCCAGCAGGTGACAAGCCTAACGAGAGGGGGCACAAATCTGGAATTAGTCTTCGGTAATGAAATTTGGCAAGTGTATGAAGTAACAGTGGATGACCATTTTGGAGATAGTGACCATAATACTAATTTTAGCATGATCATGGAAAAGGACAAAGATAAAACAGGAGTAAAGGTTCTAAATTGGGGGAAGGCAAATTTTATAAAACTGAAAAGTGACCTGGCGAAAGTGAACTGGATACAGCTACTTGAAGGAAAATCAGTGGCAAATCTCTGGGATTCATTCAAAAGTGAGATACTGCAGGCTCAGTGTAGGCATATCCCCACAAAGATAAAGGATGCTACATTCAAATATAGAGCCCCCTGGTTACCTAGAAGCTTACAGGGCAAGTTAAAGCAGAAAAAGAAAGCTTATGCCGATCACAAAAATCTTAATACTTTAGAAAGCCTAGAGGAGTATAAAAAGTGCAGGGGTGAAGTAAAAAAGGAAATTAGAAAAGCAAAGAGAGGACATGAAAAATTATTGGCAGGTAATATCAAGGAAAACTCGAAAATGTTTTATCAGTACATTAAGAGCAAGAGGATGATTAAGGAAAGTGTAGGGCCTATCAGAGATGTACAAGGGAACTTATGTGTGGACGTCAAATATGTGGGCAGGGTTCTGAATGAGTTTTTTGTCTCTGTCTTCACAAAGGAGAGGGTTTGATGCAGACATTGTAATAAAAGAGGAGTGTGAAATATTAGATATGATAAGCATAATGAGAGAGGAAGTACTAGAGGGTCTGACATCCTTGAAAGTGGATAAATTGCTCGGGCCAGATGGATTGCATCCCAGGTTGTTCCAGGAAGCCAGGGAGAAAATAACAGATGTGCTGAGGATCATCTCAAATCCTCACTAGATACAGGTGAGTTACCAGACAATTGGAGGTCTGCAAATGTTGTACCATTCTTTAAAAAGGATGCGAGGGATATGCCAAATAATTATAGGTTAGTCAGTCTGACCTCGGTGGTGGGTAAATTGTTAGAATCAATTCTGAGGGACAGGAGAAACTGCCACTTAGAAAGGCATGGATTATTCAGGGATAGTCAGCATGGATTTGTTAAGGGAAGGTCATGTCTTACTAACTTAATTGTGTTTTTGAGGAAGTAACAAAGAGGATTGATGAGGTAGAGCAGTGGATGTGGTCTACATGAATTTTAGTAAGGCATTTGTCAAGGTCCCGCATGCCAGACTGATTAGAAAAATTAAATCCCATGGGATATAAGGGAATGTGGTAGGTTGGATCCAGAATTGGCTCAGGGACAGGAAACAAGGGTAGTAGCCAACGGATGTTTTTGCGAATGGAAAGCTGTTTCCAGTGGCATTCCTAGGGCTCAGTGTTGTGTCCTTTGCTGTTTGTGGTATGTATTAATGATTTGGATTAAATATGAGAGGCATGATTGGGAAATTTGCTGATGACACAAAAATTGGCCGTGTAGGTGATAGTAAAGAGGATAGCTGTAGACTCAAGAATGATATCAATGGTTTGGTTGAGTGGGCAGAAAAGTAGCAAATGGAATTCAGTCTGGAAAAGTGTGAGGTAATGCTTTTGGGGAGGTCAAATAAAGCGATGGAATACACAATAAACGGGAGGATATTGAGTGAGGTAGAAGTGAGAGATCTTGGAGTGCATTTCCACAGGTCCCTGAATGTGGCAGGACAGGTAGATAGTATTTTCTAGTATTGTAGCATTTCAAACTTAAATAAGGGCAATTATGAGGGCATGAAAGCAGAGCTAGCTAAAGTGAACTGGCAAATCAGGTTAAGGGATGGGTCAATAGAGATGCAGTGGCAGACATTTAAGGGGATATTTCAGAATACACAGAATAGATACGTTTCAACGAGAAAGGAAAAATCCAAGGGTGGGACCCGCCATCCGTGGTTAACTAAAACAGTTAAAGATAGTATGAAACTTTAAAGAAAAAGCCTATAATTGCACAAAGATGGGAGACAGGTCAGAAGATTGGACAGAATATAAAAAACAGCAAAGAATGTCTGAAAGATTGATAAGGAAAGTAAAATTAGAGTACGAGAGAAAGCTAGCTAGAAATATAAAGACAGATGGTAAAAGTTTCTATAGATATTTAAAAAAGAAAAGAGTTAACAAAGTGAGGGTTGGTCCGACAGAAAGTGAGTCTGGGGAATTAATAATGGATAATAAGGAGATGGCAGATGAATTGAACAGATATTTTGCATCAGTCTTCACTATTGAGGATATAAGTAACATCCCAGTATTAGCTGTAAGTCAGGAAATGGAAGGGAGGGAGGGACTCTAGAAAATTACAATCACCAGGGTAGTGGTACTGAACAAATTGTTGGAGCTGAGGGCTGACAAGTCCTCGGGTCCTGATGGACTTCATCCTAGGGTGTTAAAAGAAGAGGTTAGTGAGATAGCTGATGCCTCAGTGTAAATTTTCCAAAATGCCCTAGATTCGGGGAAGGTTCTGTTAGATTGGAAAATAGTGAATGTAACTCCTTTATTCAAAAAGAGAGGGAGACAGAAAGCAGGAAACTAGAGGCCAGTTAGCTTAACAGCTGTCTTGGGGAAAATTTAAGAAGTTATTATTAAAGACGGTATAGCAGGGCATTTTGAAAAATTCAAGGTACTCAGGCAGAGTCAACATGGTTTTGTGAAAGGGAAATCGTGTTTAACCAATTTATTGGAGTTCTTTGAGGGATTTACACGTGCTATGGATAAAGGGGAACTGGTGGATGTATTGTAATTAGATTTTCAGAAGGCATTTGATAAGGTGCCACATCAAAGGTTATTGCAGAAAATAAAAGTTCATGGTGTAGGGGGTAACAGAGTGACATGGATAGGGGATTGGTTAGCTAACAGGAAACAGAGAGTCAACATAAATGGGTCATTTTCTGGTTGGCAAGATGTAATGAATGGTGTGCCACAGGGATTTGTGCTGGAGCCTCAACTTTTTACAATTTATATAAATGACTTAGAAGAAGAGACCAAAGGTATGGTTGCTAAATTTTCTGATGACACAAAGATAGGTAGGAAAGTAACTTGTGAAAAGGACATAAGGGGGCTACAAAGGGATATAGATAGGTTAAGTGAGTGGGCAAAGACATGGCAAATGGAGTATAATGTGGGAAAGTGTGAAATTGCCAACTTTGGCAGGAAGAATAAAAAAGAAGCATATTATTTAAATGGTGAGAGATTGCAGAGATCCGAGATGCAGAGGGATCTGGGTGTCTTAATGCATGAATCACAAAACATTAGTGTGCAGGTACAGCACGTAATTAAGAAAGCTAATAGAATGTTATTGTTTATTGAGAAGGGAATTGAATATAAAAGTAGGGAGGTTATGCTTCAGCTATACAGGGTATTGGTGAGACCACATCTGGAGGACTGTGTACAGTACTGGTCTCCTTATTTAAGGAAGGATGTAAATGTGTTGGAGGCAGTACAGAGAGGGTTTACTAGACTAATACCTGGAATGGGCGGGCTGTCTTACGAGGAAAGATTGGACAGACTAGGCTTGTATCTGCTGGAACTCAGAAGAGTAAGAGGCAACTTGATTGAAACATATAAGGTCCTGAGGGGTCATGACAGGGTGGATGTGGAAAGGATGTTTCCCCTTGTTGGAGAATCTAGATGTAGGGGTCACTGTTTAAAAATAAGGGGTCGCCCATTTAAGATAGAGATGAGGGGAATTTTTTTTCTCTCAGAGGGTCGTGAGTCTTTGGAATTCTCTTCCTCAAAAGGCGGTGGAAGCAAAGTCTTTTAATACTTTTAAGGCAGAGGTAGATAGATTCTTGATAAGCAAGGGGGTGGAAGGTTATCGGGGGGTAGGTGGAAATGTGGAGGAATCAGTTTCAGTTTAGCCATGAACATATTGAATGGCGGGGCAGACTCGAAGGGCCGAGTGGCCTACTACTGCTTGTAATTCGTATGTTCATAAGAAGAGGGGAAGAAGGCATATGGAATGCTTTCTTTTATTGGCCGAGGTATAGAATACAAAAGCAGGGATGTAATGCTGGAACTGTATAAAATGCCAGTTAAGCCACATCTGGAGTATTGCGTACAGTTCTGGTCACCACATCACAGAAAGGACATAATTGATCTGGATAGAGTACAGAGGAGTTTTACAAGAATGTTACCAGGGCTTGAAAGTTGCAGCCATGAGGAAAGATTGGATAGGCTGGGGTTGTTTTCCTTAGAACAGAGGAGGCTGAGGGGTGACGTAATTAATTGAGGTGTACAAAATTATGAGAGGCCTAGATAGAGTAGACAGGAAGGACCTGTTTCCCCTAGCAGAGAGGTCAATGACCAGGGGACACAGATTTAAGGTGATTGGTAGAAGGATTGGAGGGGACCTGAGGAAAATCTTTTTCACCCAGAGCATGGTGGGTGTCTGGAATTCACTGCCAGGAACAGTAGTGGAAGCAAAAACCCTCAATTATTTTAAAAGGTACCTGGACATGCATCTGAAGTGCTGTAACCTGCAAGACTATGGACCAGGTGCTGGAAAGTGGGATTAGATTGGGCGGCTAGTTTGTTCAGCTGGCACAGACACAACGGGCTGAATGGCCTTCTTCTGTGCTGTAATTTTTCTCTGATTCTATGGTTGGTGGGATGCAATCACTTTGTGTATGAACTCTTTATTTTCAGCCCATTTCTGGCCTTTTTGCAAAGTGTTACCCTCTTTGCAATGATGATATGATGGACTGCTTTCCTATTCTATTCTCTTTAGTTACTTTAAATAGAAACATCAGTTGTAACAACCACTGATCAGATATTTGGCTTTAATGAGCTCTGCTACACAATCTAACATGAGTATTCAGTCAAATCATACAATACGATTCCATTTAATTATTTGTTTCTTTTTTATCAAGTTCACGATTCACTCTAAGAACTCCAGTCCCACACATTACAACTCCAGCCTGACTACGGCAAGCAGTGTTTTGCTGAAAACACATATGTCAATTCTACACTAAAATAAAAGCAAAATACTGCGGATGCTGGAAAGCTGAAATAGAAACAAGAAATGCTGGAAATACTCAGCAGGTCTGGCAGCATCTGAGTTAACGTTTCGGGGAGTTCCGAAGAAGGGTCACTGACCCGAAACGTTAACTCTGCTTCTCTCTCCACAGATGCTGCCAGACCTGCTGAGTATTTCCAGCATTTCTTGTTTTTATGCCAATTCTACCTTTGATCACTACATTCCATGCATAGCGACACTAAAATACAATACATGAAAAGACACACAATGCAGACTTCCATTATACAACATGGAGCCAAGAAGAGAGACTGATATCCTCAATCTCTCCTGATGATTTTGTTACCGTGGTTATATGGTCCAGATGGACTGCAGCAGTTCAAGAAGGCAGTTCACTACAACCTTCTCAAGGGGAATTAGGGATGGGCAACAAATGCTGGCTTTGCCAGCGACACCCACTTCACATGAACGAATAAAAAGACTTCAGCTCTTTAATCACAATATGACTATGAACAGTGACCAAGCTACATTGGATTGGATTAATCAGGGATAGTCAGTATGGATTTGTTAAGGGAAGGCCATGTCTTACTAAATTAATTGTATTTTTTGAGGAAATAACAAGGAGAATTGATGAGGGTAGTGCAGTGGATGTTGTCTACATGGATTTTAGTCAGGCATTTGTCAAGGTCCCCACACAGCAGATTGGTCAGAAAAGTAAAAGTCCATGGGATACAAGAGAATGTGGCGAATTCCTCAGTGACATGAAACAAAGGGTCATGGTTGACGGATGTTTTTATGAATGGAAGGCGGTTTCAGATGGCATTCCACAGGGTTCAATGTTGGGTCCCTTGCTGTTTGTGGTATATATTAATGATTTGGACTTAAATGTGGGAGACATGATTGGCAAATTTGCAGATGATGCAGAAATTGGCTGTGTAGTTGATAGGAAGGGTACAGCTGTAGACTCCAGACTGATATCAATGGTTTAGTTGAGTGGGCGAAAAAGTTGCAAATGGAATTCAAACCAGAGAAGTGTGAGGTAATACATTCGGGGAGAGCAAACAAATCAAGGGAATACACAATAAATGTGAGGATATTGAGAGGGGTAGAGGAAGTGAGAGACCTTAGGGTGCATGCCCACAGATCCCAGAATGTGGCAGGATAGGTAGATAAAGTGGCGAAGGAGGCATATGGAATGCTTTCCTTTATTGGCTGAGGTATAAAATACAAAAGCAGGGATGTAATGCTGGAACTGTATAAAATGCTGGTTTGGCCATAGCTGGAATATCGCATACAGTTCTGGTCACCAAATTACAGGAAGGACATAATTGCTCAGGAGAGGTGATTTACAAGAATGTTGTCAGGGCTTGAAAATTGCAACTATGAGGAAAGATTGGATAGGCTCAGCTTGTTTTCCTTAGAATAGAGGAGGCTGACGGGTGAATTAATTAATAGAGGTGTACAAAATTATGAGGGGCCTAGAGTAGACAGGAAGGACCTGTTTCCTCTAGCAGAAAGGCCAATTACCAGGGGCCACAGATTTAAGGTGATTTGTAGAAGGATTAGAGGGGACATGAGGACAGACCTTTTCACCCAGAGGGTGGTGGGTGTCTGGAAATCATTGCCCGGATCAGTAGTGGACGCAGAAACCCTCAATTCATTTAAAAGATACCTGGACCTGCACCTGAAGTGTTGTAATCTGCAAGGCTTCGGACCAGGTGCTGGAAGGTGGGATTAGATTGGGCAGCTAATTTTTTCAGCTGGTGCAGACACGATAGGCTGAATGGCCTCTTTCTGTGCCATAACTTTTCTATGGTTCTATGGTACATGTCCCAGACTCTCAAGACATGGATGATTGACCTTCCCAATTCTTCAGCTTCTCATCCTTTACAAAGCATCCCTGTTCAGCAGAATTGAAAGCGGTTTTATTGTATTGTATGCTGATTTCAGAAACAATGAGGTACATTGAAATACATGGGAAGTGTGAATTCACGTTCCCCCAATAAGCTGTCAGTGGTTGACTACCATTGGCATGTTAAATTTCTCTGTCATTCCTCTACCCTAACTTTCATGCCTCTTACTCAAGACAACTTCCTGATACGTGGGTAATTGTGACCTAAAGGAAGCTCATAATTCAAATTTTTAAAATCTGTTCTGCATATCAAATAATTAAAAAGATGACCTTTCTATATGGTGCACTCTTGGAAAGTGGTACTGTAAAGATGATATGAAAAATTAGAGTTTCATATAATTATTTTTTAATATAAAGATCAAGGAGTTATTCTAGACCATATGATTGGCCGGAATTCTTTGCATAAAATAGTTTCACAGAGAAACACAAGGATAGTGGAGGTAAGCTGTAGAATTGTCGCACTCATGTTGTTTGGCCTGCACTTCTAATGTGGAAAGCAAGCTGAATCGTTGAGTTTATCCTTGCAGCTAACTTTTTCTTTTCTTAATGGAGGAGTGTTTGATGCAGACTTCAAATGTGGTGAGTGGAAAACGGTGCCAATCCCAGAGCTGACACCCATCATCTTGATGAGCATAAAAAAGTTGCCAAAGAATAGGACCCTTTCTAGATGTTATAGGAGGCAAAGTTATACATAAAAGTGAAAAGTGAATCCATAAATATTTTTGTTCAATTTAAAATTAACCTGGTCACTGTCTTTATTGCAGTAAATAATTCATTACTGAAAGTTTGGCTCCAGTACAATTTCAACGTATTTCTTTTCTCCCAACAGCTCCTGAAGCCTGGAAGGAAAAATTAACATTTTGAAGATATGTCAGCTATTTCTGGCTTGGTCAGTGCTGCACTGTGACTTCAGCAAATCAAACTCCTGACCTACAACAAGCAAAGCAAAGCAGCTGACCCTGTGGAATCACAGCATTGTTAATGCCAGTGTGATCTGGATCATTTCATTTCCAGAAGCTCTCCGTATAGCCAGAAGCTTAACCTGAGCAACTGCTCCAATCCACAGTTCAATTTGCTTCTAAATCACAAAAGCCTGAAGAAAATCTCACTGATTTTTTTTCTCCCTGTTTTTCTGCACTCCTGAAATATTTATGTGAAGCAATGCTTAAGAAGATCAGTGTTTATATAATCAGTTGCGGAAGCTCTAATCTCACAATTTGTCATAAACCTAATCCAGCCTTCTCATCCCTTAAATAAATAAAGAAATAAAATAAAATTGCTAGCACTATTGAAAAATTAAATGAAATCCTACAAGGGGCAGATGATATATTTCTTGTGCCACGCAGAACCAAGGATTTGTTTACATGGCAGTTAAATGAAGTCTACATGTTGAGAACCTTTGAGGTGATAGAAGCTGTTTACTGTTCACAGGGAAGGATAATATCTCCTGTCTTCTGCTCATGTCTTTAAGCCATAGTGAACAAAGCATCAATGCTGATGGCGATTGTGGCATTCCCCCCACCCTGCCCCCCCCCCGTCATCATATCAGGTGAAAATTGCAGGACACAAAGCTATTGCCGATGCTCAGAAACTGCATCTCAGTGCTTTTCTAATATTTGCACTGTCACTTTCATTCAGGGTAATGATGTGTGTAGTTACTTGCACAGATGGCCTCTAGAGATCTGCAACAAACATGTGGAATCTTTCTGGGCTTTACCAACTAAAGAATATGATTTGCACTTGTCTTCAATTCCAGTGGGTGGAATCCATATAAAAAAATTAAATTGTCCTTCACCCCTTCTCCACTCTTATGAAATGAAATGAAGACTCAAAACTGCACAGTGGTGAATAGAACAAATGTTCTTATCTCCCTTTGAATTATAAATCAGATTTTATATGGTACATGAAACATTGGATGATAAAGCAGAACAATCCATGCAGAATTTGACAGACATTGACTGTGGTTTTAAAAACAATGCATTAATTTGTTACGGTATTATAGAATGCATTTGTTATTTTAAATGGGGTCTACAGGCTTTATAGAACTTGGATTCAGAAAGAATGCACAGTTATTGACAAGTACAGCACTTTAGTTACTTTTTAAGTTTTGTATTTTTATAGCCACCATTATCAACCCTTGTTTGGCTGTCATTTGAAGACTTCAGTGTTATTCATCATGCTAGTCTTTGCATATTATTATTTGCAAGCAGATTAATTTTGTTTTATCTTTAAACAAACAAAACCTAAGAAAGTAATGTATAGATTTTAAATTGAAGGCTGCAAGATATATTTCTTCTATTCATAAAAATGCAAACAATGTATTTTGTATTTTTAGAGTTTTAAAATCAAAAAAAGTTATTTTATTATTAAAGGCCTGGTATATGATATTAGTTAGACAGCAAGTAACAGAAAGAAAACTTTTCATACTCGTTCCTAAATCAAAACTTCTTGTCATAAAAAAGCAACAAGAAAAAAAGTTTAAAAATATATATATTTACTCTTCATATAAATGTTCAGAATTACAATTCTCTTTCAGTTGCTGCATATACATTTTTCCATGCAAATCAAAGCAGTAATCGAACATTAAATAGTTTGCAATAAACTGGTCTAAAGTGAATGTTTGAGAGTTTAATCCTTTCAGAGAGTTAAAATACTATAGTTTTCATGAGATTTATCCGCACTTTGATTCAATATATGAAATGCTTCTGCATTTGTTACTCTGCAATCACTGCAACCATATATCAGATCACATGACAGGCTTAAAAAATGAAGGAAACGTTGGACCTAATTGCATTTGTTTTATGGGTATAAGATGGGGGAAACGAGGTCCAAATTAACTCCCTTTATCTTTTAACTGATATGGCCTCAGGCCATTTTTCAGGCATCCGTTAGCTGCCAAAAACAAGCATTAGGCTCCCTATATATGAAAACATAGTGCCTAACACCTGTTTTAGATCCACTCTGAGAAATTGGACTTTGCAGAGTGCAGGAGGAATCAAACCCACTCCATTCCACATTTTTACACAGTCATTGCAGCCTATGGAGCAACCACCACCAAAAGGAAAGTACTCCCCATGACTCCACAGTACTTGCGATCAGACCATCCCCCATAACCTCCCATTGCCACTCTCCTCGCTCTGGACTTACTTCAAAACAGCTACTGGCGAGGTAAGCAGCTCGATATTCAACAGTGCAAAATGGGCAAGCTGCTTGTGGAGGTGCAAGAGGTGCCGGTAGCTCATTCAAATAATGCAAATGAGCCCAAGACCCATTTTAGACCAGCCTCTGGTCTCCCAGTTGAGGCATGAACTGCCTGCGTGCCATTGGTTAAATGCCTGAAAACAAGACATAACCAATTTATGGGGAAAAGTCTGAGACAAGTTGTGCACCCATGGGGAAGATTTCTATTATGCATGATGTGTGTAGCAAAATCATAATCCCATTTATAAAGAGTACATTTAAGATCTTGCCGTACAGAGGAAATCTCCTCCGAAATAGGGCAGTTTCATTTATTTTGCAAATACTTTATTTTAACCTAATCACTTAGAATTGAAAGTACACATCTGTTGGAACAAAATTACATTGCTCATGAACAGAACAACTATATCCTACTGTTCACATTTCATAGCTAATAAAAGTTTCCATGACATTATCACCATGGCAAAATTGGCATTCATAGATTGTGTTATACCATCAAAAGTAGATGGCTTTGTATTTATTTTAGTATCTAATATGGGGGAGTCAGGTTCCTATTAGTGTAATGGCTCTGGTTGTCTGCTGATCAAAGAATTAAGCCTCAGTGAGATGGGAATAGTAAGTAAAAGGTACATATTCAAATTTTTGCATTGTTGAAATCAACAATAGACCTTGTGAATAACTACATTTTAAGGATGTTAAATCTGTTGCTTTGAAAAAGCTAAATATTCAACCCTAACAATTAGTTGGAAACAAAAACTTCAGATGTGTAAAGGTAAAGGTCTGTACACAGACAAAAGCATACAACTAGATGGAAGGAGTATAGTGAATAAGGCAAATGAGCTGAAGGCACATATTGACACATGGAAGTATGTTTTGTTTAGCTATAACTGAAACATGAGAGGGGTGGGAATGACAGCTTAACATTCCTATTTACAGGGTTTTAAGAAAAGATAGAGAGGGAAATAAAGGGTGGTGGGGTGGCAATATTGATTAAAGAAACAATTACAGTTGGGAAAAGGGATGATATGTGACAGGGATCATCAAATGAGGCTGTATGAGTTGAACTAAGAAACAAAAAAGGGCAATCACAGTGCTGGGAGTGTACTGTAGACCTCCAAATAGTCCACGGGTGCTAGACGAGCACATTTCTGATAAATGCAAAAACAAGAAGGAAACAATAGCGGGAGATTTCAATCACCCTAACATTAACTGGGATACAGTCAGTGTAAAAGGGACAGAGGGCATAGAATTCCTAAAATACATTCAGAAGAATTTTTTAGCCAGTATGTGGCAAGCGCAACAAGAGTTCAGGGGTGGGGGCAATTCTGGATTTAGTTTTAGGAAATGAAGCTGGGCAGGTGGAAGGAGTATCAGTGGAAGAGCACTTTTGTAGTAGTTATGGAAAAGGACAAAGATCAAATAGGAGTAAAGGTTTGAAATTGGGGGAAGGACGATTTTACGAGGCTAGAAGTGATTTTGCAAAAGTGGACTGGAAACAGCTATTTGAAGATAAATCAGTGTCAAAGCAATGGAAGGCATTCAAGAAGAAGAATCAACAGATTCAGGGTAAACATGTTCCCACAAAGAAAAAAGTGGGACTGCCAAATCTAGATGTGTCCAGATGACAAGATGCACAGAGGGTAATGTTACGACCAGGTGAGAAAGGTGTCTAAGGATCCCACTCAGCCTTCACCTGGTCTTACCTTAACAGGGTTTAATTCTAAACACACTGTTTTTAGCTCCCCCTTGGTGAATCCTTGTTCACTACTTTCCAATTATAAGGCAAAGAAACCAGCACAAACAGGTTTTTTTAGGCTTAAAGAAGAAAAGTTGAAATTTATTAAACTTGAACTTAAACTCTAATTCGGTTGATGCCTATGGATACACAACACGCCTATGCTAGCATGCACATGCGATACACACACACAAATAGAGACAGAAAAGAACAGAAGAAATAAAGTGGGAAAGGTAGCTCTTGCTTTTTGTTGGGGCCCAATATTCTTCTTAAACCTTGTTCGCTGTCGGAGACTTTTCTCTCTTGGTGTTCATGTGTCTTCAGTGGATTCAGAGGCTTGTGAGAAATCGGACCTGCGAGGAATCAGCTAGACCCGGGAGAGAATAAATACAGCACTAGGCTCGGGGCCTGCACTTACCTTCAGGAGCAGAGAGGCTGGAATCGAACCTGCGAGGAAGCAGTTAGACCCAGGCGAGAATAAATACAGTGCCAGGCTCGGGGCCTGCACTTACCTTCAGGAGCAGAGAGGCTGGAATCGAACCTGCGAGGAAGCAGTTAGACCCGGGAGAGAATAAATACAGTGCCGGCTCGGGGCCTGCACTTACCTTCAGGAGCAGAGAGGCTGGAATCGAACCTGCGAGGAAGCAGTTAGACCCAGGCGAGAATAAATACAGTGCCAGGCTCGGGGCCTGCACTTACCTTCAGGAGCAGAGAGGCTGGAATCGAACCTGCGAGGAAGCAGTTAGACCCAGGCGAGAATAAATACAGTGCCAGGCTCGGGGCCTGCACTTACCTTCAGGAGCTGAGAGGCTGGAATCGAACCTGCGAGGAAGCAGTTAGACCCGGGAGAGAATAAATACAGTGCCGGCTCGGGGCCTGCACTTACCTTCAGGAGCTGAGAGGCTGGAATCTCTTCAGGATTTGGCGCGCTGGCTGAGTTTGAAAAAAATTCAAACAGTGACATCACAGGAAAGCTGTAAGATGATTGGTTGGTGAGTAACTGCTGTTAAGATATCTCTGTAAATAGGTTCGTACACTATTGTTGGGGTGTGTGAGGAAATAGCTACAAATTGGAAAAAGATCAAAATTAAAATTTATATAACTACTTTATAATTAATTAAGGCACACAAGCAGAAGGGAAAAGTTGGTGAGTCCACTGTTCTGTTTTATTGTAAAGCAGTAAGGTTTATTACTGAGGTTAATACTCCTATTGAGGCGAGAGGGGAGAGAGAGCGGCGAGGCACATGGAGCTAGTTGGTGAGTATCTGGTGGGGTTTTTCTCACTTTCTCATTTTCTTTTTTCTACTGATTTTTATTTTTCTCTAACATTTAAGTCTATGTACCTAGAAGGGCAGCGGCGGCAGGAGATAAAAACCGGTGGCAGAGAACCCCTTCAACCTGTTTCTACTTGTCAGAGCCGAGGTGTGATGTCACAGGAAAACAGATAGGTGATTGGTGGGTATCTCTTCCATTTCTCTTTTTGGCCAAGAGACATTATTACAGCTGAAGAGTACAGTTAAGAAATTCACTTTTAAAATATTTAACATCCAAATTAATTAATTAAATAGAATAGAGATGGCTGGGCAGGCGATGTGTTGCAGCTGTAGTATGTGGGAGATGGTGGAGGCCGGTGCAATCCATGGTGGCCACATCTGCAGCAAATGTTGGCTGCTCAAGGAACTTCGGCTCAGAGTTGATGAGTTGGAGTCCGAGCTACAGACACTGCGACACATCAGGGAGTGGGAGAGTTACCTGGACGCTGTGTTTCAGGAGACAGTCACACCCCTTAGATTAATAACATCAAATTTGGACTGTGGTCAGGGACAGGAGGGTGTGACTGCGAGTGAGGCAGGTATGGGGATCCAGAATTTAGCTTTGGATGAGCCTCAGCCAGTGCCCTTATCCAATAGGTACGAGGTTCTTGCTCCCGGTGTGGTCGAGGGCACAGACTGCAGGGAGGATGAGTGAACTGACCACAGCACTGTGGTTTAGAATGCCATTCAAGTGGGGGGAGAAAAAAGAAATGTAGTAGTAATAGGGGATAATATAGTTAGGGGAATAGATACTGTTCTCTGCAGCAAAGACAGGGAGTCCCGAAGGCTGTGTTGCCTACCTGGTGCCAAGGTTAAGAACATCTTTTCTGGGCTGGAGAGGAACTTGGAGTGGGAGGGAAAGGATCCAGTTGTCGTGGTCCACGTAGGTACCAATGACATAGGTAGCACTAAGAAAGAGGTTCTGCTGAGGGACTATGAGCAGCTCAGGGCTAAATTAGAAAGCAGAACCACAAAGGTAATAATCTCCGGATTACTACCTGAGCCACATGCAAATCGGCGTTGGGTAAATAAGATTACATGGCTGAAAGATTGGTGTGGGAGAAATGGGTTCCGATTCCTGGGGCACTGGCACCAGTACTGGGGAAGGAAAGAGCTGTTCCGTTGGGACGGGCTTCATTTGAACAAAGCTGGGACCAGTGAACTGGTGAATCGTATAACTAGGATTGTAGATAGGACTTTAAACTAGTTAGAGGGGGGGAGGGTTCAATTGAAGGGAAGTTTAAAAAATCAAAAAGAAACGAGAGAGCAGAGGTGCAGGGTCGTGAAAAGGCGAACGGTAATCAAAGTGTGACAGAAAGGGGCAGAAAATATAAGCAGAAGAGTGCAGCAGAAATTAGAACCAGAATGAGTGGTATATGAATAATGGTAAAAAGTCAAAGCTTAAGGCTCTTTATCTGAATGCATGCAGCATTTGTAACAAGATAGATGTGTTAATGACACAAATAGAAATAAATGAATATGATTTGATAGCTATTACAGAGACGTGGTTGCAGGGTGGCCAAGATGTTCTGGAAAAATAGGTAAAAAGGAAAAGGAGGTGGCGTAACTTAGTTAATAAAGGAAGGTATCAGTGCAGTGGTGAGTAGTGATACAGGTGCAATAGATCGTGATGTGGAATCAGTTTGGGTGGAAATAAGGAATAACAAGGGGAAGAAATCACGGTGGGAGTCCTCTATAGGTCCCCAAAGAGTTGCCTCACTGCAGGACAAAGTATAAATCGGGAAATAACGGAGGCGTGTAAGAAGGGCGCTACAATTTTCATGGGTGATTTTAATCTGCATATTGACTGGACAAAACAGATTGGCAGAGATAACATGGAAGATGAATTTGTAAAGTGCATCAGGGATTGTTACTTAGAGCAAAACGTTGCAGAACCGATCCGGCAACAGGCTATTTTACATCTAGTAATGTGTAATGAGGTAGGATTAATAAGAGATATCATAGTTAAGGATCCTTTAGGGGGTAGCGATCACAATATGGTAGAATTTCAAATTCGGTTTGAGGGCAAGGAACTTGGGTCTCAAACCAGTGTCCTCAACTTAAACAAGGGCAATTATCGAGGTATGAAGAAAGAGTTGTCAAAAGCAGGCTAGGAAAATAGACTGAGGGGAAGGTCAGTGGATGAAACATTTAAGCAGATATTTCATCATGCTCAGCAAAAATTTATCCTGGTAAAAAAGGACTCGATGAGAAGGATGAACCACTTGTGGTTAACAAAGGTGGTTAAGGAGAGTATCCAATCAAAAACTAAGGCATACAAAGCAGCGAAACTAGTGGTAGGCCAGACGATTGGGAATTTTGTAGGAACCAGCAGCGGATGACTAAAAAGCTAAAAAAGAGGGAGAAAATTGATTATGAAAGTAAATTGGCAAGAAATATAAAAACAAATAGCAAGAGCTTCTACAGGTATATAAAAAGAAAGAGAGTAGCTAAAGTGAGCGTGGGACCCTTGGAGGATGCAACTGGAGAACTGATAATGAGGAACAGGAAAATGGCAGATAATTTAAACCAATATTTTGCATCGGTTTTCACGATGGAGGACACTATAAACATCCCACAGATATCAGATAAGCAAGGTGCTAATGGGAGGAAAGATCTTGTATCAGTCTCTATCACGAGGGACAAAGTATTTGACAAACTGATGGGACTAAAGGCAGACAAGTCGCCAGGACCTGATGGCCTACATCCAAGGATTTTAAAGGAAGTGGCTGCAGACATTGTGGAGGCATTGGTCAAAATATACCAGAACTCACTGGATTCCGGGAGGGCCCCAGCGGATTGGAAACCGCTAATGTGACGCCCCTGTTCAAGAAGGGAGGGAGATAAAAAGCAGGAAACTATAGGCCAGTCAGCCTGACATCGGTCGTTGGGAAAATGCTAGCATCCATTATTAAGGAAGAAATAGCAAGACATTTAGAAAAGCTTAACGCAATCAAACAGAGTCAATATGGTTTTGTGAAAGGGAAATCATGTTTGACAAATTTGCTAGAGTTTTTTGAGGATATAACAAGCAGAGTTGATAAAGGGGAGTGGGTAGATGTAGTGTATTTGGATTTCCAGAAGGCATTCGATAAGGTGCCACATAAAAGATGATTGCACAAGATAGGAGCTCACGGTATTGGGGGTAATATATTAGCATGGGTTGAGGATTGGTTAACTCACAGAAGACAGAGAGTCGGGATTCATGGGCCTTTTTCAGGTTGGCAAGACATAACTAGTGGAGTGCCACAAGGATCAGTCCTAGGGCCTCAGTTATTTACGATATATATTGTCGGAGGAGGGGGCAGAATGTAATATATCCAAATTTGCTGACGGTACAAAAATAGGTGGGAGGGCATGTGGTGATGAGGACATAAAAAATCTGCAAGGGGATATAGATAGGTTGAGTGAGTGGGTAAAAACTTGGCAGATAGAGTTTAATGTAGGAAAATTTGAGGTCTTGCACTTTGGTAGGAAGAATCAAAAGGCAGACTATTATTTAAATGGAGAGATACTCCAAAAAAGCACAGCAAAGAGGGATCAGGTTGTTCTTGTGCATGAAACACAAAAAGTTAGCATGCAGGTGCAGCAAGTAATTAAGAAAGCAAATGGAATTTTGGCCTTTATTGCTAGGGAGTTGGAGTTTAAAAATAGGGAAGTCTTGTTACAAATGTACAAAGTGTTGGTGAGTCTGCAGCTGGAGTACTTAAGAAAGGGTATACTGGCATTGGAGGCAGTTCAAAAGAGATTCACTAGGCTGATTCCTGGAAGGAAGGGGTTGACTTATCAAGAACGGCTAAACAGGTTAGGCCTTTATTCATTAGAGTTTAGAAAAATGAGAGGTGATCTTATTGAAACGTACAAGATTCTGAGGAGGCTCGACAGGGTAGATGTTGAGAAGATGTTTCCACTAGTGGGGGAATCTCGAACTAGGGGACATAGTTACAGAATAAGGGGACATTCATTTAAAGCTGATATGCGAAGGAATTTCTTCTCTTAGAGGGTAGTGAATGTCTGGAATTCTCTACCCCAGAGAGTTGTAGAGACTAGATCACTGAAAGTATTTAAAGAGGAGGCAGATAGATTTTTGAAATATGGAGGAGTTGAGGGCTATGAGGAGCTGGCACGAAAGAGGAGTTGAAGCCTGGGGCAGATTAGCCATGATCTAATTGAATGGTGGGGCAGGCTTGAGGGGCCGAATGCCCTACTCCTGCTCCTATTTTTTATGTTCTTATGTAAAAAGATAGGAGCAGACAGGAGAGATCGTCAGTCCAAGAGCAAACAGTTTTTCTGACTTCAAACTCTTGGTGGCTAGTTCAAAAGAAAACCCTGGCACAGCGAGTAGATCATGTGACCAGCTGGTCTAACCAGTCCTGGCCCTTTTGGATTGTTTCTTCCTTAGCAGGCTCTGGAATGTGCTTCCTCACCTTCGATGACTGTTAGTATGTAAATGTTTATTCCAGCCATGGCTGATCTGGTTAACAAGTCATTTCCTCGCTCCAACAACAATTAAAAATCAATGTTCATGACAAAATTGATGTGCCTCATTCTTGTCAGGTGGGGGCCTAACATGACACCTCCACACCCAGCGGAATGAAATGCGCTTTGAGAAAAGTGCATTTCATTAAAAGGGTCGAAAGAAAATAGAAGATACAGAAAAAAAATGTATTTCTCTCATTCATTCACAAATTTTAAAACTTATTAAAACTGCTCCCCCACCCGCTTTTTGGCATCCCAGTAAACACGTGGTTCTTTTTTGGGGAAGTTTCTCTTCCATATGCCCATTTCCATGGCTGCCTAGGGTCTTTGTTCCTGCTGAGGTAATTTTTTTTTCAGGAGAGTCAGGCTGCACTCTCAGAGCTTTGCTGTGTCATGCAAAGGCTTTTGACTTTGGGGGATGGGTAGTTCTCTTTGGTTCTGACTGTGGGGGAGGATTCTTTGCTAATCTCCCCTTTGTCCCAGAGGACACTCCTGCCTGCAGGTATTTGTGCAGACTGTGCTGCACTCCCCTGTGGCACTTTGACTAGATGAGTCAACACCCTCACGGTTTCTCTGTCCCCTAGAGGTCTTTCTTTGTCTCTGCAGGTTCTTGTAAATGCTGTCAGCAACTCTTGTGGGGTTCTTCTCGTGACTGCATTTACATAGGAGGATGTGGGGTCTAACTTTTCACATTTTTCAGGGTTGGCTGACTGGACAGTAGGAGTTTTCATCTGGGGTTCCTCCCAGACTGCCTTTAACCTGATCAATTTTCCCCTTCTCTTTCTAAACGTTTGCCAGCATTATGCCTGCCTGTCCCTTTTTGTTCTCAGCAGGGGTCCCTTATTGTTCCCCAACCCTCTGCTGGAGGGTCCTCCGAACACTGGTACAGGACTTAGGGGTGCAGTTTTCAATGTAAGTTGGGGTTTCCCCTCGACCTGGTGCAAATGGCAACACCTGCAGTACTCCACTACTTCTTTGTGGACTTTTGGCCTGTTAGAACATAGAACATAGAACAGTACAGCACAGTACAGGCCCTTCGGCCCACGATGTTGTGCCGAACCTTTAACCTACTCTAAGATCAAACTAACTACCTACCCTTCATTCTACTATCATCCGTGTACCTATCCAAGAGTCGCTTAAATGTCCCTAATGTATCTGCTTCTACTACCACCGCTGGCAGCGCATTCCACGCACCCACCACTCTCTGTGTAAAGAACCTACCTCTGACATCTCCCCGAAACCTTCCTCCAATCACCTTAAAATTATGCCCCCTGGTGATAGCCCTTTCCACCCTGGGAAAAAGTCTCTGGCTATCCACTCTATCTATGCCTCTCATCATCTTGTACCCCTCTATCAAGTCACCTCTCATCCTTCTTCGCTCCAATGAGAAAAGCCCTAGCTCCCTCAATCTTTCTTCGTAAGACATGCCCTCCAGTCCAGGCAGCATCCTGGTAAATCTCCTCTGCACCCTCTCTAAAGCTTCCACATCCTTCCTATTATGAGGCGATCAGAACTGAACACAATATTCCAAGTGTGGTCGAACCAGGGCCTGATAGAGCTGCAGCATAATCTCGCGGCTCTTAAATTCAATCCCCCTGTTAATGAAAGCCAACACCCCATACGCCTTCTTAACAACCTTATCAACTTGGGTGGCAACTTTGAGCGATCTATGGACATGGACCCCAAGATCCCTCTGTTCCTCCACACTACCAAGAATCCTGTCTTTAAGCCTGTATTCTGCATTCAAATTCGACCTTCCAAAATGAATCACTTCACACTTTTCCAGGTTGAACTCCATCTGCCACTTCTCAGCCCAGCTCTGCATCCTGTCAATGTCCCGTTGCAACCTACAACAGCCTTCCACATTATCCACAACTCCAGCAACCTTCGTGTCATCGGCAAACTTGCTAACCCAGCCTTCCACTTCCTCATCCAAGTCATTTATAAAAACCACAAAGAGCAGAGGTCCCAGAACAGATCCCTGCGGAACACCACTGGTCACCGATCTCCATGCTGAATACTTTCCATCTACTACCACCCTCTGTCTTCTATGGGCCAGCTAATTTTGTATCCAGACAGCCAACTTTCCCTGTATCCCATGCCTCCTCACTTTCTGAATGAGCCTACCATGGGGAACCTTATCAAACACCTTGCGAAAATCCATATACACCACATCCACTGCTCTTCCTTCATCAATGTGTTTTGTCACATCTTCAAAGAATTCAATAAGGCTTGTAAGGCATGTCCTGCCACTCACAAAGCCATGCTGACTGTCTCTAATCAAACTATGCTTTTCCAAATAATCATAAATCCTGTCTCTCAGAATTCTCTCCAATAATTTGCCCACTACTGACGTAAGACTGACTGGTCTATAATTCCCAGGGTTATCCCTATTCCCTTTCTTGAACAAGGGAACAACATTTGCCACCCTCCAATCATCCGTTACTACTCCAGTGGACAGTGAGGATGCAAAGATCATTGCCAAAGGCGCAGCAATCTCTTCCCTCGCTTCCCGTAATATCCTTGGGTATATCCCGTCTGGCCCCGCGGACTTATCTGTCCTCATTTCATTCAAAATTTCCAGCACATCCTCCCTCTTAACCTCAACCTGTTCGAGCATATCAGCCTGTTCCACGCTGTCCTCACAAACGACCAGGTCCCTCTCACTAGTGAATACTGAAGCAAAGTATTCATTTAGGACCTCCCCTACCTCCTCCGACTCCAGGCACAAGTTCCCTCCACTGTCCCTGATTGGCCCTACCCTCACTCTGGCCATCCTCTTGTACCTCACATAAGTGTCGAACGCCTTAGGATTTTCCTTAATCCTACCCGCCAAGACTTTTTCATGTCCCCTTCTAGCTCTCCTAAGTCCATTCTTCAGTTCCTTCCTGGCTACCTTGTAACCCTCTAGAGCCCTGTCTGATCCTTGCTTCCTCAACCTTAAGTAAGCTTCCTTCTTCCTCTTGACTAGCTGTTCCATATCTCTTGTCATCCAAGGTTCCTTCACCCTACCATCCCTTCCTTGCCTCATCGGGACAAACCTATCCAGCAGTGGCAGCAAGTGCTCCCTAAACAACCTCCACATTTCTGTCGTGCATTTCCCTGAGAACATCTGTTCCCAGTTTATGCTCCCCAGTTTCAGCCTAATAGCATTGTAATTCCCCCTCCCCCAATTAAATATTTTCCCATCCCGTCTGCTCCTGTCCCTCTCCATGACTATAGTAAAGGTCAGGGAGTTGTGATCACTATCACCGAAATGCTCTCCCACCGAGAGATCTGCCACCTGGCCTGGTTCGCTGCCAAGCACCAAGTCCAACATAGCCTCCCCTCTAGTCGGCCTATCTACATATTGAGTCAGGAAACCTTCCTGGACACACCTGACAAAAACTGCTCCATCCAAACTATTTGCACTAAGGAGGTTCCAATCAATATTAGGGAAGTTGAAGTCACCCATGACAACAACCCTGTTACTTCTGCACCTTTCCAAAATCTGCCTCCCAATATTTCCTCCGTGTCTCTGTTGCTATTGGGGGGTCTATAGAAAACTCCCAACAAAGTGACTGCTCCTTTCCTGTTTCTGACTTCCACCCATAATGATTCAGTTGACAAACCCTCCTCGACGACCTCCCTTACTGCAGCTGTGATACTATCCCTGATTAGCAATGCCACTCCCCCACCTCTTTTACCTCCCTCCCTATTCCTTTTGAAACATCTAAACCCTGGAACATCCAACATCCATTCCTGCCCCTGTGATATCCAAGTCTCTGTAATGGCCACAACATCGTAGCTCCAAGTACTGATCCATGCTCTAAGTTCATCACCCTTATTCCTGACACTTCTTGTGTTAAAATAGACACACTTCAACCCATCATACTGGCTGCAACTTTGTCGTGTCAATTGTCTAACCTTCCTCACAGACTCTCTGCACTCGGTATCTGCCTGTTCAACAGCTACCCCATCCACTGATCCGTAGCTCCGGTTCCCATCCCCCTGCCAAACTAGTTTAAACCCTCCCGAAGAGCTCTAGCAAACCTCCCGCCCAGTTCAGATGCAACCCGTCCTTCTTGTACAGGTCCCACCTTCCCCAGAAGGTATCCCAATGATCCACATATCTGAATCCCTCCCTCCTACACCAGTTCTGTAGCCACGTGTTCAGCTGCACTCGCTCCCTGTTTCTAGCCTCACTAGTACGTGGCACCGGTAACAATCCTGAGATTACTACTCTGCTCGTCCTGCCTTTCAGCTTCCAACCTAACTCCCTATATTCGCTTTTCAGGTCCTCATCCTTTTTCCTCGCTATGTCATTGGTACCGATATGTACCATGACCTCTGGCTGCTCCCCCTCCCCCTTAAGAATCCTGTAGACTCGATCCGAGCCATCCCTGACCCTGGCACCCGGGAGGCAACATACCATCCGGGAGTCTCGTTCGCGACCACAGAATCTCCTGTCTGTTCCTCTAACCATTGAATCTCCTATCACTATCGCTCTCCTATTCTGCCCCCTTCCCTTCTGAGCCACTGAGCCAGGCTCAGTGCCAGAGACCTGGCCACTGTGGCTTTCCTCCGGTAGGTCCCCCCCCCCCCAAACCATGTCCAAAACGGTATACTTATTAGTGAGGGGAACGGCCACAGGGAATCCCTGCACTGTGCGCCTATTCCCTTTCCCTCCCCTGACGGTCACCCAGCTACCTTTATCCTGTAACTTAGGTGTCACTACTTCCCTATAACTGTTCGCTATCACCCCCTCAGCATGCTGAAATAAATTTTAACTTAGCTGCCTTGCCAGTTTCTCAAAGGACACAAAAAAATCCTTCTACTTCCTCCTCATTGAATCTTGAAACTAGTTGAGCTAGTATTAACAATGCTGTACCCAGCCCTGAATTGTACTGCTCCATATTGGCTATACTTTCACTTGGGTTACTCTGTTGCCCCCTAGTTAATTCAAGCTGCCTTAGCTCTCTTTCTTCGCATTCTTTTAGGAATGTTCTTTCCCTCTCTCTCTCATTCTTCCTCCTGTCTTTCTCTTTCTTCTGGAAGGCTCTTTCTTTCTCCCTCTCCTGCATCTCTCTCTCTTTTTCCTTTTCCTCAAATTCAAGTTTCCCCTGTTCCAATTATAGCTTTGCTAGAAATACCCTGTCTGAGTCTGCGTATAACCCTGTTTCTGCTTCTTCAGATTCAAGGGAAAAATGGTTGGCCACTCGTCTTCGGAGTTCAGACTTCCTAGCCTTGCCACGTACAGTGATCGCAGACTGCTCAGCCATTTTCCTCAACTCCTCCACAGACACTTCTTTTAACTTATCCCAAGTTACTTCAGCCTGGCTTGGGGAGCTACTAGCTTCAGTTGCAGACATATTCATATTCAAGCACATACAACCACAAGAAAACCTGTATTGAAATCTTGCTCTTTTTTTTGATTGGGAACAATTTGGCTTCCCACTTCCAATTTCTCTTATTTGTCTGTGGGTAAAGTCCAGGACGGCAGCCCCCAAATTTCTGTTACATTCAGGTGAGAAAGGTGTCTAGGCTTCCATCTCATCCTTCACCTGGCCTTACCGTAACAGGGTTTAATTTTAAACACACCGTGTTTTTAGCTCTCCCTTGGTGAATCCTTGTTCATTGCTTTTCAATTATAAAGTAAAGAAACCAGCACAAACAGGCTTTCTTAGGTTTAAAGAAGAAAAGTTGAAATTTATTAAACTTGAACTTAAACTCTGATGTTCTGATGAAAAGTCACTGACCTGAAACATTAACTCTGCTTCTTTCTCCACAGATGCTGCCAAACCTGCTGAGTATTTCCATCAGTTTTTTGTTGTTATTTCAGATTTCCAGCATCTGCAGTATTTTGCTTTGAACTTAAACTCTAATTTGGTTGATGCCTACGGGTACACGATGCACCCATGATAGTATGCATATGCGATACACATGCAAATAGAGACAAAAAGGAGCAGAAGAAATAAAGTGGAAAACATTTGAGGCAATATCTGAAGAGTTTTTGTTACGGTTCTTTGAGCTCACTGTCGAGTCCTTGATTGTAGGTAGCTCTTGCTTTTCATTGGGGCCCAATATTCTTCTTAAACCTTGTTCACTGTAGGAGACCTTTCTCTCTTGGGGTTCATGTGCCTTCAGTGGATTCAGAGGCTTGTGAGAAAGAGATGGGAGCAGACAGGAGAGATCTTCTCAGTCCAGGAGCAAACAGTTTTTCTGAGTTCAAAATCTCTGTGGCTAGTTCAAAAGAAAACCCTGGAACAGCCAATTAGTCATGTGACCAGCTGGTCTAACCAGTCCTGGCCCTTGTGGATTGTATCCTCCTTAGCTGGCCTGGAATGCACTTCCTCACCTTCATCTGTTAGTATGTAAATATTTTTTCCAGCCTCGGCGGATCTGTTTAACAAATCAATTTCCTCGCTCCAACAACAGTTAAAAATCAATGTTCATGACAAAATTGATGTGCCTCATTCTTGGCAGGTGGGGGCCTAGCATGACAGTAAGATAAGACAAAAAAGGAATGCTTACGTCAGACACCAAAAAACAAATATTGCAGAAACCTAGAATAGTACAGAAAGTGTAGGGGTGAATGTTAAAGGGAAATTAGGAAAGCAAAGAGAGGGTATGGAAAAATACTGGCAAGTAAAATCAAGGAAAATCTAAAGAAGTTTTCTAAGTACATAAAGAGCAAGAGAGTAACTAAGGAAAGAGTAGGGTCATTTATAATATGATTGAATTTTACATTCAGTTTGAGGGAGAGAAGAGTGGGTCTAAGACTAGTATTTTAAACTAAAATAAGGACCATTATGAGGGCACAAAAGCAGAGCTATCTAAAGTGAACTGGCAAATCAGGTTAAGGAATAGGTCAATAGAGATGCAGTGGCAGACATTTAAGGGGATCTTTCAGATTACACAGAATGGATACATTTCAACGAGAAAGAAAATTTCCAAGGATGGGACCCGCCATCTGTGATTAACTAAACAGTTAAAGATAGTATCAAACTTAAAGAAAAAGCCTATAATTGCGCAAAGATTGGAGGCAGGTCAGAAGATCAGACAGAATATAAAAAACTTCAAAGAATGACTAAAAGATTGATATGGAAGGTAAAATTAGAGTACGAATGAAAGCTAGCTAGAAATATAAAGACAGATAGTAAGAATTTCTATAGATATTTCAAAAAGAAAAGAGTTAACAAAGTAAGCGTTGGTCCTATAAAAAATGAGTTTGGGGAATTAATAATGGATAATAAGGAGATGGCAGATGAATTGAACAGATATTTTGCATCGGTCTTCACTATTGAGGATACAAGTAACATCCAAGTATTAGCTGAAAGTCAGGAAATGGAAAGGAGGGAGGTACTCAAGAAAATTACAATCACCAGGGAAGTGGTATTGAGAAAATTGTTGGAGCTGTGGGCTGACAAGTCCTCGGGTTCTGATGGACTTCATCCTAGGGTCCTAAAAGAAGTGGTTAGTGAGATAGTTGATGCATTGGTTTTAATTTTCCAAAATTCCCTACATTTGGGGATGGTTCCGTTAGCTTGGAAAATAGTGAATGTAACTCCTTCGGTTAAATTTTATCAGCCCCTCGATGTCATGGGTCGTGGTGAGGGAGGCCTGTAAAATACTTGTGGGAGCAGCCTGCCACTACCCCTGCTCCAAGAAGAGCCTGCTGCATTTTACCAGCAGCGGCGAGGCCTTGGTGCGGCCCCTCCTTCGCTTGGCAGTGGGGCCTTGATTTGCATATGTAAATTAATGAAAACAAAATGCTAATTAACTTACCTGGTCGCATGGCTGTCCCATGCCGATTTTATATCTGCCAGCCGCAACTCGCGCGCCTTCAAAGCTCTATTCAGAGTTACGAGGTGAGACACTGGTGGGGAGGTGGGAGGACTGAAGTTATCAGGACGGGAGTGGGGAACGGGTAAAACAATTCATATTGGCTGTGAGGATGGTGGGAAGGGGTTGAAGGGCAAAAATGAACAGGTGGGGGGGAAAGTACGGGTTGGGACGGAACTAGATTTTATTCACATCAGCCAATAAAAAAAACCATTGTGGGGTTGGGAAAGGGCCTCCAGCTTTTAATGTTTTTATTAATAAAATGAACAGTGTTAAACCTTTAAAAATTCATATCAAAGCTAAGGGCTTGAAGCCCTTTAATAATGGTACCAGCGCCTGTGCGGTGCCGCCAGACGCCATTGCCAGGGACAGAGGGCCGTCCCCTCTACGTCATCTGCCCCTCCATTGAAATGACCTCCGTGCAAAATATCGTGGGGACTCAGCGGCGACGCTTCTGAGTCTGAAGGCTGCCAACTTCAAAGCACGCTGCCAGAATGCGCAACGCGCTAATAAAATTCAGTCCCTTTTTATTGACAAAGGGAGGGAGATGGAAAGCAGGAAACTACAGGCCAGCTAACTTAATGTCGGTCTTAGGGAAAATGGTAGAAAAACTATTATTAAAGATGTTATAGCGGGCCATTTAGAAAAATTCAAGGTAATCAGGCAGAGTCAATGTGGTTTTGTGAAAGGGAAATCATGTTTAACCA
Organism: Heterodontus francisci; assembly: GCF_036365525.1. Classification (NCBI taxonomy): domain Eukaryota; kingdom Metazoa; phylum Chordata; class Chondrichthyes; order Heterodontiformes; family Heterodontidae; genus Heterodontus; species Heterodontus francisci. The sequence continues at coordinate 97,531,904 of NC_090374.1, forward strand.
ATTTATTGGAGTTCTTTGAAGAAGTAACATGTGCTATGGATAAAGGGGAACTGGTGGATGTACTGTACTTAGATTTCCAGAAGGCATTTGATAAGGTGCCACATCAAAGGTTATTGTGGGAAATAAAAGCTCATGGTGTAGGTGTGACACTTTGGCATGGATAGAAGATTGGCTAGCTCATAGGAAACCGAGAGTAGGCATAAATGGGTCATTTTCTGGTTGGCAAGATGTAATGAGTGGTGTGCCACAGGGATCAGTGATGGGACCTCAACATTTTATAATTTATATCAATAACTTGGATGAAGGGACCAAAGATATGGTTGCTAAATTTGCTTATGACACAAAGATAGGTAGGGAAGTAAGTTGTGAAGAGGACATGAGGAGGCTACAAAGGAATATAAATAGGTTAAGTGAATGGGCAAAGATCTGGCAAATAAAGTATAATGTGAGAAAATGTGAAATTGTCTATTTTGTCAGGAAGATTAAAAAAGAAGCATTTATCTAAATGGTGAGAGATTGCAGAGCTCTGAGATGCAGAGGGATCTGGGTGTCCTAGTGCATGAATCGCTAAAGGTTAGTATTCAGGTTCAGCAAGTAATTAGGAAAGCTAATAGAATGTTATTGTTTATTGCAAGGGGAATTGAATATAGAAGTAGAGAGATTATGCTTCAGTTATATAGGGCATTGGTGAGACCACATCTGGAGGACTGTCCACAGTATTGGTCTCCTCCTTTAAGGAAGGATATAAATGCGTTGAAGCAGTACAGAGAAAGTTTACTAGACCAATACCTGGGGTGGGCGTGTTGCCTTATTGAAGAAAGGTTGGACAGGCTAGGCTTGTATCTGCTGGAGTTTAGATGAGTAAGAGGCAACTTGCTTGAAATATATAAGATCCTGAGGGATCTTGACAGGGTGGATGTGGAAAGGATGTTTCCCCTTGAATGGCGGAAGTGGCTCGAGGGGCTGAGTGGCCTACTCCTGCGCCTAATTTGTTTGTTTGTATGTTTGTAAGTGTGGATTAATGAGAAAAAGCCAGCGTGGATTTGTTAAAGGAAAATTGTGTTTAACTAACTTGATTGAGTTCTTTGATAAGGTAACAGACATGTATGATGAGGGTAATCCAGTTGATGGTGTCTATGGACTTCCAGAAAGCATCTGATAAAGCACTACAGAATAGACTTGCCAGCAAAGACGAAGCCCGTGGAATAAAAGGGACAGTGGCAGCATAGATACGAAGTTGGCAGACTAACAAGAAACAGCAGTGGTGAACGGTTATTTTTCGGAATGGAAGAAGGTATGCACTGCAGATCCCCAAGGGTTGGTACTAAGACCGCTGCTTTTCTTGATATGTATTAATGACCTAGACTTGGGTGCATTGGACACAATTTCAAAATTTGAAGATAACACGAATCTTGGAAGTACTGTGAACTTGAAAAGGAAAGTGATAGACTTCAAAAGGACATAGGCTGGTAGGATGGGCAGACACACAGCAAATGAAATTTAATGCAGAGAAGTGTGAAGGGGTGTATTTTGGTAGGAAGAATGAGGAGAGGCAATATAAAATGAAGGGCATAATTCTAAAGGGGGTGCAGGAACAGCCGGACCTGATGTATATGTGCACAAATTGTTGAAAGTGGCCAGGCAGGTTGAGAAAGTGGTTAAAAAGAAATATGGGATTTTGGGCTTTATAAATAGAGACACAGAGTACAAAAGCAAGGAAGTTATGATGACCTTTATAAAACACTGGTTTGGCCTCAACTGGAGTATTGTGTCCAATTCTGGGCAGCACACATTATGAAAGATGTGAAGCCTTTAGAGATGGTGCAGAAAAGGTTTATGAGAATAGTTCCAGGGAGGAGGAAGTTCACTTATGTGGATAAATTGGAGAGCTGGGGTTGTTTTCCTTGGAGAAGAAAAGTTCGAGAGGAGATTTGATAGAGGTGTTCAAAATCAAGAGGGATCTAGACAGATCAGATAGAGAGAGAACGTTTCCATTGGCAGAATGGTAAAGAACCAGAGGACACCGATTTAAAGTGATTGGCAAAAGAACCAACGGTGATATGAGGAAAAAACTTTTTATGCAGTGAGTGGTTAGGATCTGGAATTCACTGCCTGAGAGTGTGTTGCTGGCAGATTCAATTGAGGCTTTCAAAAGGGATTTGAATAAGCACCTGAAAGAAAACATTTGCAGGGCGCAGCGAAAGGATGGATGAGTGGGACTATTTGAGTTGTTTTTGCAGACAGCCAGCACAGACATGATGGGCTGAATGGCCTCAATTGGTGTGCTGTAACCGTTCTATGATTCTATAGAAATCTAACTTAATGAACTTTTATTCCTTACCAGGTTAATTACTAATCCTGGACTATAGTAGCGTTACAATTTTCTATGCAATGGAAATGTGTCACTAAAGCTGTTACAGAAATAAATAGCTAATGATTAGACTAAGTTTTAAAATATACACTTTGTCCATTGAAATGTTCATTAAAATAATGGTGAACAAAAGAACATTCAAGAAGCTGAATTGCTGTTTATTAGATTAAAATTGAATTTTCTCCTTTTTTTAAAGTATTGAAAATGACCCCCAAATGGCAATGTTACAAGTGTCCAATCTGAGTCCTGTCTACCAGTAGTGCTTATGATATACCTTAATTTTCCACTTAATAGGTAGGAAGTTGCTGGTATCATGCCCATGAATCCATTACATACACAGCCTATCATTGGCCTATTATGTCTATGCCTCTCTTTACAAGAGCAGTCGAAAATGATCCATACTACTCTGCTCTTTACCCATAGCCCTCTGCTTCAAATATATGACCAATCTTCCCTTGAAAGATGCAATGTTCTCCAGGTGCAAAGCATTCCATGCTCCAAAAATCCACAGTGCAAAGAAATTTCTCCTAACCTCTTTCCCCACTCCCAGTGAAAATTTTTAATTGATGATCGCTTTTCATTGATTTCCCAACCAGGGGAAATAATTCTTCCCTATTCTCCCTATCATTTTCCTTCATAATTTTGAAATAGTAATTTACAACTCTGTTTTACTATATAACCTGGTTCAGTGGAAATGATCCCAGCATTGCCTTTTCACTTTGGTATTCTGGAATATTTGTGACAATTGTTGGTTCAATTACATTTTTGGCATAATCTCATTAATAGTAGCACAATGCGTTTCCCCATAGGACCTCCCCTGTAATCCTGGGGGGGGGGGAAATTTTAACATGGGGGAGCAAGTGGAATTCGGTACAAGTGTTGGCGGTGAGGCGGGGGTCAGGGGGGCATCGGTAAATTCCTCACGAATGGAAGCAGTTCGGGAAGCCGGCTCCAACCTGCTGACTTCCAGAGGTTACTCAGGTAGAACAGGGGATGACAGTCAACCTGCCACCACTAAGTGATTTTGCATTTTAAATATGTTAATTAAAAAAGACTTCCATTTATACAGCACAATTTATGACCACTGGACGTCTCAAAGCTGGACAGTCAATGAAGTACTTTTGAAGTGTAGTCACTGTTGTAATGTAGGAAATGAGGCAGCCCATTTGCACATAGCAAACTCCCAGAAACAGCCCAGATAATCTGCTTTTGGGATGTTAATTGAGTGATAAATATTGGCCAGTACACCAGGGATAACTTCCCTTCTCTTCCTGGAAATAGTGCCATGGGATCTTTTACATCCACTTGAGCAGGCATATAGGACAAAAAACAGCACCTCCAACAATGCAGCACTTGCTCAGTACTGCATTGGAGTCTCAGCCTTAAGTTTTGTGCTCAAATCGTGGAGTGTGATTTGAACATATAACCTTCTAGGCTATGAAACAAGAGTGTTACCAATTAAGCCATATCTGACGTAACTGGGGCTGGTTTGCAGCTGAAAAGAGGTAAGGAAAGCTTTGGCGAGCACTCCTTGTTGGCCAGAACAGCAAGATCCCCACCCCCACCATCAGCACTACCCCTCATAAAAACTGGGATCAGGGAACAATGCTCTTCCCCACTCTGCCCTGGATCCCCTTGGGGTCAGGGATCTTCCCACCCCAAGGGATAAGTTCATCTCCCTCCTTGGTTCAGGGTTGGTCAGCCCACTCCAGGATCAGACCAGTTCCACCCTGGGGTCTCTGGATCTGAATCCTGTGGGTGAATGATCGTATCGCCCATGGAATCTGATCTGCTGATGTTTGGGCCAACCCAGTATCGGACCCCTTCATCCTGGGATTAGAAGTCGGACCCCCACCCCATTAGGACTAGGACCTATCTGTCCTTTCTTCAGCACTACCCGCCTACCTGTCAAACAGGCTGACTTTCAGAAGGGGAAACCTCTTCGTGGCATCATAAGCATGCTGTGGAGTTGAAAGTCTACAGAATGCAGGGAAAGCCAGACTTCTGGCTTTCCCACACGCATCTGGGCCCCCCATTCTCCTAGGGTACCAATGTTGAAATTCCCTCCCTGTCCCTTGTTTTTGCAAGAGAGGGATGCACGGCAGCTGAGGCTGCAGCAACGGTGCTCCTACCCATCAGCAGCACCTGCATTTACAGATTGAGATGCACCTACCTACAACTGTCAGGGGAGCAGCACATGCACCAGCTGAAATTCACAATGGGAACAATGGATGAATTGTGCCATATGTTGAAAAGTCACCTGAGTCCAAACTCATCCACAGGCATGATACAGCTGATAACTCTGAATATCAAAACAGCCCTTAATGTCAATGGCTCTGGATCAGATGCCACTCATGACATCACCCACATTAGTCAATTGTATAGACATATAAAGAAAATGATGGATGTCTTATTTGTTTGAGCAACTGATTTCATCTTCTTGCCCAAGGACAAATGACAGCAGCATGAGGAGTTTGTGTCATTTTTCTAAACTGCAGGATACTCAGTGGTCCTGGGGTTATAAATTGCACCCATGTAGTCCTACTTTGGGCGGCACAGTGGTTAGCACCACAGCCTCACAGCTCCAGCGACCCGGGTTCAATTCTGGGTACTACCTGTGTGGAGTTTGCAAGTTCTCCCTGTGAACTGTGTGGGTTTTCACCAGGTGCTCCGGTTTCCTCCCACTGCCAAAGACTTGCAGGTTGATAGGTAAATTGGCCATTATAAATTGCCCCTAGTATAGGTAAGTGGTAGGGGAATATAGGGGATGTGGTAGGAATGTAGGATTAGTATAAATGGGGGGTTGATGGTCGGCACAGACTTGGTGGGCCGAAGGGCCTGTTTCAGTACTGTATCTCTAAATAAAATAAATAAATACTTGTTACATTCCCCAGGGCCACTACTATGATGAGTTAGAAAGGAATTCAACTCTCAATCTTTAGCTCATTTATAACTAACAGTACTGCAATATACAGGTTAATATTTGCTTCCCGGGCAGCTTCACGATAAGGCTGACTTTCTGAGTGCATGCAGCAGGTACAGAACTGTTCCACCAGTTACATATATTAGGAAATCACTGTCACCCCACCATAACATCCTGAGACGTATGGTCAGTGGGTAAAATTTGTTGCCAGCATCATGTACTTGGAAAATCAATGCCTATGTTTTCATTTTCGGGAAGTTCACAGCCCCCAAAAAATGTGAGCTCCAAGTGTAAGTACTAGGTTGCTGCACAATTCATTTTATCTTGTAAAATAACAGCTCTTGGCATTTCTGTGGTATCCCAGAACATTGGTTGAACACTGACATAATGTAGTACTGCGTATGTATCCACTGAGTAACGATCAAATAGACCACTGACATATTGAAACTTCACTTCATTTCAAGATGGATTGCAATTCAGCCAAAGTTTAAAGGGCTGTGGTTGTGTTCTACATGCAGCACTAATTGATCCACAAACTGGCATCTTAGAGGTGGTAGGTGCAGTAGAGTGAGCACCAAGAGGAGATAGAGGAGCCAGAAGAAGCAGTGGCAGAGAATTTCATGCTGGCTGTGAGAAACATCTTGCAAGTTCCCATTATAGAGATCTCCTCTTAACTTTGAAATATGAATACTGCATTTGCAGTCATTTTTACATGTTCTTTTTACCTTTTAAAAATCTGCCGTCACCTACAGTACCTTAAATCTTGCAGACAATTCAAAAATATTCCATTCCTGCCACCTGATGAAACTTGTTTCCAAATTATTGCAAAAAGACTTTTTGCACACAGCTTCAGTATCAAATCACCAATCATCTAATGCGTTTAGTTCAATGGTACTTTTCATTGCTGATGGTGCATGATGCATGTGCTCTTGAAACTAGGCTTATGCTTTGTCTAAATGCTACCTGAGTGGCAGTAGTCTGAGAGGTGGCTGATTGCTGTGTGGGATTGAAGTACAGCCATACCTCCTGGCTGCCAAGTCCTGAAATAGACCAGCTGCAGTCTCCAACACTTGCGCATCTGTGTGGGCAACTTGTTCCCGCACGCTTTTTGACATTTAAACAGCCATTGGAAGGATCAGATATGCTGCCATTTGAAAGATAGCACAAACATCCATTCCCATTCCATGCCTCCACTCTTGGACACTGTCTCACTCTGTCCATTGATTGATGTGGGAGAAAAACTAATAGCGTCAATGAAAATAGAGAAGCCCTACATAATTGCTCTCTCTTGTTGATCCTCAAATCTGTCAAATCTGGAAGTGATAGGCCATTCTACTCGGAACCCCAGGCCTCTATGGTACTAACCTGAACATGCAGGGAAGAATAATTGCCTTTAGGCCTCCATCCATCATGCAAGACTGAATGCATATGACTAGTGGACTCCTCCACACAAGCTAATATGCTGCTTGGCATGATTTCCAAGGACTGCAACAAGACATGATGCTAAGAAAATATTCTTCTTTTGAAAGCAACCACCATGAGGTTCAAACCTCCAGATTCATCAGCCAATGAGTGACGTCAGTTGGAATTCTGAACAGAATATCTTTGCTCCTAATCTGCCACTGTCATCTGTGCTTGGTCAGTTAAACTCTGTGTCTCACCTAGTGTATTCCCCATTATATCACCATATAATTCCCCATAGATGGACGTATATGAGCTGGTGCTTAGGAGAGATGGAGTAAATAATGATGTGCCATATAAAGTGTTAGAGAACCTAATGTCACTGGTGCTTGATGAGGATTCCTGTAATGTAACTAGAAAAAGAGAACAGGAAGAGAAGGTTTCCTAATGAGAATTCTTCACGTATAACTTCCAGTTGACAGAGTAAGACAGTAAAATGCTTCAGTATATGGTTTGCTGCCAGTGATTCAATGTGAAAATGGGGTGAGAAGAAAGAAGAAAATGGTTCGTATGAAACAATAACTGTGGCCAGTCCTTCTGCTTTCCCATATCTGCCACCCTATATGGCCTCTCCAAGGATTTGAAAAGGCTTCCTCCTCATATAAGGTTTATATTACAAAGATAAGGGGATTTCCCTCCTATGTGATCTTCTGTTATAGGCTGTTATCTCTATAAACAAAGTAGGAGTGAGAGGTTACAATTGTCCTGTTGATATGCACTGATATTGCAGGGTCAGCATGTGATGACATGTACATGCATCATGCAGAGACAATACATGGGATGATTATTTTGGTTTGAATGTACATAAATACGCGAGTGAAGAACAAGGATGGTAGTGCTTCATGTATCCTGTATTTATTAAACATTCATGACAAGCATAGCAAGTAATTTAAGGAAGTATAATGATAAAGTAATTGTAAGCATTATAAGTGCTTTTTACAGTGAATGCCTTTTCGCTTGGTTGATCCAGTAAGTTCATTAAGCTTTTTTTTTACAATGCCCTCAGGTACATGCTATATTGCATATGGTATTCATGCTAGGTTAAAGGTCCACAGCCATTTAAAGGGGCAGTAGCACCCTTCTATTTATAAACCTGTCATTCTTGTTGGGTAGCTTAAATGTGCATTTTTTGTTGGGCAGTTTGGCTGGGAGTCCTTCCCAAGAGAGCCCCTTATTTGCCTCACTTGTTCCATATCCCATTGGAGAAGTAATGTGCTGTGATGAACTGCTTACAGCAATGTTTCCACAAAAAAGTGCGATCTTGTGAACCATGATAACCTTTGAATTCTCACAAATGTATAGCATGAGGCAAATTTTGAGTGTCAGTTGATTCGTGAGCTATCGGAGATGACTGATGGGAGGAAGTCATACATTATTATCTATCATCCAGCTGGGAATGGAAATGTGAAGTGATTTAATCAGATGCCTGGCAGTTTGATCAAAGCACTGCCTCCTCATTGCAAAGGTAAGTCGGTTCAAATGTTAAGTGCACTTGCCTTTGCTTATAACTACCACACATAAATTAATTGAAATTTATCATTTGTTTGTGCAATTTTTTGCAACCACAGGTGAACAAAATATGCAAGTTAATGCTGATTTTCTAGGGAATGTTCCCAATACACAGTTTGATGTAATCAAGTGGTCCCCACCTGTTTGAGGATGTAAATAGAATAGGAGGTTGGCACCTGGGAGAAATTTCCAAAGAAGACAGTTCACTTTTTTCTCATGCAGTGAAGTTGAATTGTTGCCGTGTCCTTTGCTGACAAACACTCAAATTTGTACACTCCAGAATAAGATTGGCTATCTACTATGTATTATTTGTAATGCTTATTCGCCTGTTTAAATGGTTAATGAATGATTCAGCGGCATTATTGCAGGTAAGCACTAATTGGCTGCTCAGTTGCACATTACTTGGAACACATCAAATTTGAAGAATGTATTGGGAGTTAATTCACTGCTTTAATATCTTACATGCATTACTTCAAAGAAACTATAAAAATATGTTTCCTGGACATACTGCAGAAATTCCTCTGCCGATTATTTTTGCAGCCACGTTACCTATTTCAAATAATCATTAGAAAAGCAAAATACTGCAAATGCTGGAAATCTGAAATTAAAACAGGAAATGCTAGAAATACTTAACAGGCTAAGCAGCATCTGTGGAGAGAGAAAAACAGTTAAGGCTGGATTTTCCTGAATCCATGGAGATAGGCTTGGAGGCAGGGGGCCAGGAAAAGAGTGGGAGCTGTGTTGGGACAGCTCCCTGATGCATTCCTGCCTTGGGGACTTTTCCAGGGGTGGGCCGGGAACAGGGTCAGTTGCCTGCTCCATGGAGACAGTCAGCCAATTAGTCCAATTAAAGACACAATTAGGGATTATTTTATTGACACTTTTACCAATTAAGGCTCCCTCCCGGCAGAAGGCCAAGGGATAATTGGAGCTGGAATCTCCATGTCTCAATGACGAGGGCATGGGAATGTAAGGTGACCGCCCTGTCTGTAGCTAGTCCTGTGGAGGGGTTTCCCCTCCACCCCGATGTCTTCGCTGGCTTCGGGCCTCTTTATTTCATGAATTCTATGCAGATCCACCCCCATATTGAGACACCCTCGCGCTTGCCTGCCTGCCTGCCTCAACAGCACCCACCTCTCCCAGTGGGGCTGCCAGCCTAACCTTGCTGTGGGCCCTCTGATTGGACCTGCAGCATCGGAAGCCCGCCCGCTGCCCTTAACAGGACAGAAGAGGCGGAGGCAGCCATTTAAGAGGATGCCTCCTGGAAGGTTGTGCCAGCGGGCTCGCTGACAACATAGGCAGGTTCGGGACCCCCATATGGGCCTGTGTTGGGGTACTTATGCCTACCGGAAAATCCAGCCCAATGTTTCAGATCAGCAACCTTTCATCAAATAATTTTTAATTTTTCTAAAGGGATTTAGGCCATGATCCCAGCAGAGGCTTTGTCCCTTACAAGGCTCTGTATAAGGCACCTGGTGTATCCAGGCCCTGGTCTATTTTCCATCCCTTCTGGCCGATGTTATTATGGACTTTTAGAATAAGAATTAGAATTAGAATTAGAACATTACAGCGCAGTACAGGCCCTTCGGCCCTCGATGTTGCGCCGACCTGTGAAACCATCTGACCTACACTATTCCATTTTCATCCATATGTCTATCCAATAACCACTTAAATGCCCTTAAAGTTGGCGAGTCTACTACTGTTGCAGGCAGGGCGTTCCACGCCCCTACTACTCTCTGCGTAAAGAAACTACCTCTGACATCTGTCCTATATCTTTCACCCCTCAACTTAAAGCTATGTCCCCTCGTGTTTGCCATCATCATCCGAGGAAAAAGACTCTCACTATCCACCCTATCTAACCCTCTGATTATCTTGTATGTCTCTATTAAGTCACCTCTCCTCCTCCTTCTCTCTAACGAAAACAACCCCAAGTCCCTCAGCCTTTCCTCGTAAGACCTTCCCTCCATACCAGGCAACATCCTAGTAAATCTCCTCTGCACCCTTTCCAAAGCTTCCACATCCTTCCTATAATGCGGTGACCAGAACTGCACGCAATACTCCAGGTGCGGCCTCACCAGAGTTTTGTACAGCTGCATCATGACCTCGTGGCTCCGAAACTCGATCCCCCTACTAATAAAAGCTAACACACCATATGCCTTCTTAACAGCCCTATTAACCTGGGTAGCAACTTTCAGGGATTTATGTACCTGGACACCAAGATCTCTCTGCTCATCTACACTACCAAGAATCTTCCCATTAGCCCAGTACTCTGCATTGCTGTTACTCCTTCCAAAGTGAATCACCTCACACTTCTCCGCATTAAACTCCATTTGCCATCTCTCAGCCCAGCTCTGCAGCCTATCTATGTCCCTCTGTACCCTACAACACCCTTCGACACTATCCACAACTCCACCGACCTTCGTGTCATCCGCAAATTTACTAACCCACCCTTCTACACCCTCATCCAGGTCATTTATAAAAATGACAAACAGCAGTGGCCCCAAAACAGAACCTTGCGGTACACCACTAGTAACTAAACTCCAGGATGAACATTTGCCATCAACCACCACCCTCTGTCTTCTTTCAGCTAGCCAATTTCTGATCCAAAGCTCTAAATCACCTTCAACCCCATACTTCTGTATTTTCTGCAATAGCCTACCGTGGGGAACCTTATCAAACGCCTTACTGAAATCCATATACACCACATCCACGGCTTTACCCTCGTCCACCTGTTTGGTCACCTTCTCGAAAAACTCAATAAGGTTTGTGAGGCACGACCTACCTTTCACAAAACCGTGCTGACTATCGCAAATGAACTTATTCTTTTCAAGATGATTATAAATCCTATCTCTTATAACCTTTTCCAACATTTTACCCACAACCGAAGTAAGGCTCACAGGTCTATAATTACCAGGGCTGTCTCTACTCCCCTTCTTGAACAAGGGGACAACATTTGCTATCCTCCAGTCTTCCGGCACTACTCCTGTCGACAATGATGACATAAAGATCAACAACAACGGCTCTGCAATCTCCTCCCTGGCTTCCCAGAGAATCCTAGGATAAATCCCATCTGGCCCAGGGGACTTATCTATTTTCACTCTTTCCAAAATTGCTAACACCTCCTCCTTGTGAATCTCAATCCCATCTAGCCTAGTAGGCTGTATCTCAGTAATCTCCTCGACAACATTTTCTTTCTCTACTGTAAATACTGACGAAAAATATTAATTTAACGCTTCCCCTATCTCCTCTGATTCCGCACACAACTTCCCACTACTATCCTTGATTGGCCCTAATCTAACTCTAGTCATTCTTTTATTCCTGATATACCTATAGAAAGCCTTAGGGTTTTCTTTGATCCTATCCGCCAATGACTTCTCGTGTCCTCATCTTGCTCTTCTTAGCCCTCCCTTTAGATCCTTCCTGGCTAGCTTGTAACTCTCAAGCGCCCTAACTGAGCCTTCACATCTCATCCTAACATAAGCCGCCCTCTTCCTCTTGACAAGCGCTTCAACTTCTTGAGTAAACCACGGCTCCCTCGCTCGACAACTTCCTCCCTGCCTGACAGGTACATACTTATCAAGGACACGCATTAGCTGCTCCTTGAATAAGCTCCACATTTCGTTTGTGCCCATCCCCTGCAGTTTTCTTCCCCATCCTACACATCCTAAATCTTGCCTAATCGCGTCATAATTTCCTTTCCCCCAGCTATAATTCTTGCCCTGCGGTATATACCTGTCCCTGCCCATCGCTAAGGTAAACCTAACCGAATTGTGATCACTATCGCCAAAGTGCTCACCTCCATCTAAATCGAACACCTGGCTGGGTTCATTACCCAGTACCAAATCCAATGTGGCATCGCCCCTGGTTGGCCTGTCCACATACTGTGTCAGAAAACCCTCCTGCACACACTGGACAAAAACCGATCCATCTAAAGTACTCGAACTATAGTATTTCCAGTCAATATTTGGAAAGTTAAAGTCCCCCATAACCACTACCCTGTTACTCTCGCTCCTGTCGAGAATCACCTTCGCTATCCTTTCCTCTACATCTCTGGAACTATTCGGAGGTCTATAGAAAACTCCCAACAGGATGACCTCTCCTCTCCTGTTTCTAACCTCGGCCCATACTACCTCAGTAGACGAGTCCTCAAACGTCCTTTCTGCCGCTGTAATACTTTCCTTGATTAACAATGCCACACCCCCCCCCTCTTTTACCCTCTTCTCTGTTCTTACTGAAACATCTAAATCCCGGAACCTGCAACATCCATTCCTGCCCCTGCTCTACCCATGTCTCTGAAATGGCCACAACATCAGGATCCCAGGTACCAACCCATGCTGCAAGCTCACCCACCTTATTCCGGATGCTCCTGGCGTTGAAGTAGACACACTTTAAACCAAGTTCTTGCTTGCCAGTGCCCTCTTGCGTCCCTGTAACCTTATCCCCTACCTCACTACTCTCAACAGCCTGTACACTGGAACTACAATTTAGGTTCCCATTCCCCTGCTGATTTAGTTTAAACCCCCCCGAAGAGCAATGTGCTTTAGTTGCTGTTTTCTCCACCTCGCTGACTATAAACAGGATGGTTTTACTGGTAGGAAGGTATGAATTACAGAAACATTTTTGAGAGAAGCTCTGTATTATAAAATCAAAAGGAGAAATTAATCTGGAAAATAATATTCCTGTTCCACTCATTGAACCTTGTTTATCTGTAAATTGTGATGTTCCAGAAAATCTCATTATAAGAATTATAAGCCTCCAATGCTGACACACAAAGACAACTACATGATACGATTACATTCTTTGTGACAGATAGTCCATTCCTTTCTCAGATAATATCAAAATAGGAGATAATCTCAATACTAAAAGTGGTTTGGCTGTATGCCAGTTTCACTGATTTCCTATAGTGTGCTTATTTACTATAGTCTAATTGGTATGGGAAATTCTGATGATGGGAGCTCATCTGAGGGGAAGTCACAACATTGTGATAGAGATTTTGAGGCCTCCAGCCTGGCGGAAGGGAAGTAGAACCAAAATGGTAGGGAATAACATTTCGCTCCATTCCTACTGACAGTGTGGCTGAGCATACTTGTTTTCTGTTCATTTGTGGTATGTAGGTATCGCTGGCAAGGCCAGCATTTATTGTTGTTACGACCAGGTGAGAAAGCGGTCTAGGGTTCCCTTTCAGCCTTCACCTGGTCTTACTGTCACAGGGTTTTATTTTTAAACATGCCCTGTTTTTAGCTCCCCTCTTGGTGAATCCTTGTTCACCACTTTCAATTATAAGGCAAAGAAATGAGCGCATAAATGTTTTCTTAGGTTTAAAGAAGATTGAAATTTATTAAACTTAAACTTAAACTCTAATTCAGTTAACGCCTACAGATACACAAAATGCCCACGCTAGCATGCATACGTGATACACACATGCAGATAGGGACAGAAATGTGGAGAAGAAAATAAAGTGGAAATGTTTGAGACAATATCTGAAGAGTTGTTGTTACGGTTCTTCGAGCTCATTGTAGAGTTCTTGATTGGAGCTAGATCTTATTTTTCATTGGGGCCCAGTATTCTTCTTAAACCTTGTTCACTGTAGGAGACTTTTCTCTCTTGGGGTTCATGTGTCTTCAGTGGGTTTTGGAGTTCCGTGAGAAAGAGATGGGAGCAGACAGATAGAAGAGGAGGTCTGCTTCAGTCCAGGAGCATTCTGCTTTCTGCAGGCTCTCAGTTCAAACTCTGCAACAGCCAGTTAGTCATGTGACTAACTGGTCTGACCACATCTGTTTGCGGATTGAATTGGAGTAGGGAATAGCTCCTTTGTCTACAAGCGCTGTCTGTTGATATGTAAATGTGTCTTTCCAGCCAGGGGCCTGGCAACCCCTTGTCACAGGCCTTCTCTTCTTCCCAGCAACAATTTGAAATTTGATGTCCATGTGGTGAAATTAATGTCCTTCATTCTTGGCAGGTGGGGGCCTGCATGACATTGCTCATCCCTGGTTGCCCTTGAGACGGTGATGGGTAGCCACCTTCTTGAATTGCTATATTTGGTGTAGGTACACCCAAATTGCTGATGTGAAGGGAGTTCCAGGATATTGACCCAGCGTCAATGAAGAAATGGCAATATATTTCTAAGTGAAGATAGTGAGTGAGTTGAAGGGGAACCTGCAGCTGGTGGTGTTCCCATGTGCCTGCTTCCCTTGTTTTTATGGGTTGTAGAGGTCATGGGTTTTGAAGGTGCTGTCGAAGGAGCCTTGCCATATTGCTGCAGTGCATCTTGTAGCTAGTACACACTAGATCTCAAATGCCTAACGCTGGTGTTGGCTGGTCAATCAGTCAGGAGGCCCTGTTAATATAAAAAACAGAATCATATGATATACAAAGGCTCCCAATGATCATTTTAGGACTGAACTGCAATGATTGTGCATCGTGCAGTTTCAGTAGGTGATCAAGTAAAAATGAGTCCAGCTCTTATGGCGGGGGGTGGTCTGGGATGTACAGGAATCCTTCTCTGGGCTCCATAGAAGCAACCTGAGCCATTGTTACACCAGGTTACCCCTCCTGAGAATGAATTCCCATCCCACAACCACCACCGCGCACCCCCTCGACCCACCACTTCACTCATCACGCACCCCCCCAACCCAGCCACTACTTACAAGTGACTAGCTGCTCCCCTGTTGCATTTAAATGGTTGGGGCCTCCCAGTGTTTTGGGAAATGCTGAAAATTGCCCCCATTGTGTTGAAGTAAAGATTATTGAGTTGCTTGTATGTTCCATGGCTGACAGTGTCAATTAACACCAGAAATTAGCATTCTTTGTTTCTAATTGTTTATTTGTCTTCTATATTTTAACACCATCCCTGCCTTTGAAGCCTGTGTTTGGAGAAATTTCAGATCTGCAGATTTTTCATCAAATACTTAGAGCAAAGAGCATTAAAGCATTGTTTAGCAGACATTCTGCAATACCAACCAGATCTGAGTAAGACACTTAATGTCAGTAAATTGCAGATCTATAATGGGTTCAGATTTACAGAAGACGATGATTTGCAGATTACATTAAGGCTGGTATTATAAAGAAGAGCTCCATAAAGTTCTCTAATATGAATAATAGTTAAATAATATTTCTAATTTATCAAGATTATGTACCACAATTGCAATTTCCTAACATTTTAGTATAGCATTGAAAATCTAAAACCTTTTGAAAAGTATTAACTTGCGTGGATCATGGAATAATAAACCATATTCCAACATGCCTTATTACCTTTTAAGGAAACAGACATCAAGTTGGATCCATTCTACTACACTAAGAATTTTAATAGTGTTGGAAAACATACTTAAACATCATAATCACCAATTTATATTACAAAGCAACTTATAGGCAGCCCAAATTGAGTAATTTGGTAGTTTGCTGATGCATTGTAACAAGGGGCGTACTGTACAGCTTTTTCCTGGCGGACAAGGAGAATGCTAGCCTGCTTTTCAGTTTTGTGGTTTTGAAGGCCTGACAGCAAGGTCTCAGAAATGACCATTATGCATCCAAACCACAATCTATATTTTGCTTTCAAAAACATCCATCTGAAACCATGGCCAGAATTTTACCTGCTCAAAATGGATGACAATGGAGGCGGGGTGCGGGGGATGTAAAATAGCACGAGATGATGTTGGGTTGGGCCCCCGACGTCATGACGCCGGAACACGATTTTGCCAAGGGCAGACGGCGAACCGAGTGGGAATTCCGCTCGCCATCTGCAAATAAGTAATTTAAGGCCAATTAATACATTTGAGGAGGTAATTGACATTGATATTATGTGTCCCTCAGCATTTTACATACTGCACATGTGCCACAGGGGAGGGGCGGGATTGGGGGTGGCGGTTATTGTCGATGCCTTGGCAGCATTTAAAGGGTGGCAACAGGGCGGCAGCTGTGGTGGTCTGCTGTGCTTGGCAGATGTTCACTGAGGCCTTTTGATTTATTAGCACAAGAGGAGAAAGGCAAATATTTGTGTTGGCTTGAGGCTCTCTTGTGCAGTTAGTCCTCCTGGCAGGAGGTTCATTGGAGAGGAGCATAAAAGGGGGGAAGGACTGGGACGGGAATCGTCACCCCCTTAAAGAAGCATTGCCCAGGTGGTATAGTGATCGTGAATTCTGGAAGAAGTTCCTCCAATGAGGTGGAGAACCTGAGGTGGAGGTAGGGATGGGCAAATGAAGACTAACATTAGCGACCTGCTGGCCACCTTCCCAGGCAGCCTTGTGACCGGGAAGCGCCAGTAGGTCGCAGAGGGGACTGGGCGCAGAGACCAGTCTGGTGATGAGGGTATCCGGTGGCCAGGGTGTACAGATAACAAATGAGCTACCTCCATATGTCAGAACAGCAGTGTTGCCAAAGACTGTGCCTGTCCTGACAGGCTGTGACCGATCTGTTTGCCATGATGGCAGCGGCAGTGAGCTCCAATTGCACTGGTGAGCATCTGATGCTGCTGGTTTTCAATGTCACTGTGGCCCTGAATTTCTGTGCCTCAGGCTCATTCCAGGAGCCCACTGGAGACGTGAAACATATCCCAATCAGCTGCACATTACTGTGATGGTGGTGACAGATGCTGTCTTCAGGAGGGCCAATCAGCACATCGAATTCAAAACTGATGTAGACAGTCAGCCGAGAGAGCCAGAGGCTTCACCGCCATGTCTGGAGTCTGCCAGGTGCAAGGTCTCATAGACTGCATGATCATCAGACTCCCGCAGGTCAGCTAGCGGCCTTCATTAAATGGAAAGGATTTCACTCCCTCAATGTCCAACTTGTCTGTAGCCAACAACAGTGGATCCTGCAGGTGTGTGTTCGTTATCTGGGAGCAGTCACGACGCTTACATTCTCCAACACTCCCAGCTGCCACAGCTACCCCCACCTCCCTCAGTGCATCTGCAAGGATGGATACTTGCCGACAAGGTTTACCCACAAAAGAGGTGGCTGATGACACCAGTAAGGAACCCAAGCACTGAGGCAGAGGAACGCTGTAACGCGAGCCATGCTACAATCAGAGTAACCTGAAATTCAGGTGCATGAAACGATCGGGTGATGCTCTTCAGTATGCCCCTGCAAGAATCTTCCAAATGGTGGTGGTTTGCTGTGCTTTGCACAATCTTGCACTGCAGAGGGGCAAGGCCCTGGCTGCCAAAGACATTGTAGAGCATAAGGCATTCTCAGGTGAGAAGGACGATGAGGAAGCCAAAGAGGAACCGCAGCACACTCACAGGCATGAGGGACAACTTAGATGATGCAAAGATCTAGGTGCAAGGGCGGCTTGGGAGGCACTTATCCTCACTCATTTCCTGTGCTTATTACCACTTCAGTCATCCAGACAAATTACATCCAAACTCCAAGAACACTAAAGCCACTCAGCTTTGCTTGAAGCCCAGACCCCATCCTCCACTAGCACTTGTTGCTTCTGCCATGTGCAGATGATGAGCACACACCCATGGTCAACCCCAGCCAGCCGCTGGGTCCACACATCTCACCCTTGCACTGCTGAACGGCCACCATCACTGCATTGAGACAGTCATAAGCAACATTTAACATTTATTACTTTGACACTTGCACATTGGCGATTAATCATAACTTTAACTATGACCCGTGAAGCCCAAGTGCATGTGAAGTGTTTTCTTAAATCTCTTACGCATGCGCCTACGTGGAGCACCTCCTTCCCTGCCAGCTGTGGGGGAAGCAGGCTGCTGACAGTACTGCCCCATAGCCTGGGATGACTTTGGCAGCCGTCCTCTGGCTGCCTGAGGCTGGGAAGACCCCGGCACACTGAGGGACTCCTGCATGGATGCAAGCCTCCTCCATCATCATGGCCACCTGAGGAGCTGGTGTCACTGGCCGAGGGGCTGAGGAGGCGATGTCCACATCCGGAGCACCCTAAGAGGAGCCCTCGGATGCATAAGGCAGCCACTCCTCCTCCCTTGTGAGGCACACTTGTATCTCCCTGCTGACCCAGAGAATCAGGTGCCTCGTCCCTCTCTCTCTCCATGCCATTGCTGCATGGAGCTCGGGGACAAGGTGATGGCATGTAAATCTGAGCACATCTCCGGCAGCAACTGACTGGTCTGCTGAATGTGGCTCTCCAGGAGAGGTGCCAATCTCTTGATGCAGGAGGCCATGCGTGTTGACAAGTGGGAGATCGCAGCACTCATGGTCTGGATAGACTCCTCCACTGTTTGATTCCACTGAAATCTCCGCCAGATCTTTGCATACCTAAGCTGAACCGCTGGCATCTGCCGCTTTATGATCGACTCCAAAGGCATGTCATCAACCTGGGGCTCAGCACGTCCTAGCCTCCCGCACTCCTCCGTGTGTTGGAGGCCTGGGCTGTCACAACCTCCAGCAACTGATCCCCTGCTTGTGTGGTGCTCTGTCCAGCTGGTGACCCCACATCTAATAATGCACGCACACCCACTGAGGTGACAGTATCTGAGGTGGTGGAGGGTGTGGGACAAGGATGTGACACTGCATCCTCTGAGGTTACCTCATCCTCCTCAGAGATGGACAGATGTCTCCCGGAGATGGTGCCTATTTGGTCCTGCAATTGACCTGCATCAGAAAACAGAATGATCAGGCCCACGCGACCTTCCAGACAGGAGCCCACATAATCGGCTGTAGCTCAAACACCTGTCTGTTACTTGGAATGTGAAACCATCCATCATCCTTTCATAATGCTTGCCTCGTGCCCATTTCCTAGGCGACTCACCTTCATCAGTTTGTACTCCAGCCTCACTGCCCATGCTGGAGCAGCTGACTTGATATCCAGCCAGCTATAGCGCCACCTCCTTCATTGGGGTCAGTATCGTGATGAGGGGGATGCCACTACCTATCTTTGCCCCCTTCCTTGTATACTACACCCTCTTCTCCTGCAGAGACACACAAGATTGATGTCAGTGGCTGGCCCACTGCAAACACAAGGCCTAAGTGCATTGCATGCCTGCTGCGGTTTCTGTGGCCAATGGCATGCATGTGTCACTTGGCCACTCAGGAGCAATCTTGTGTAGGTCGGCAGTGCCAGGCTTGAGCCCCCGACACAGCTGCAGCCATTCTTTCCATGTAGTGGGATCTGCCTCCCCAGCATGTGCACCACCACACTTACCCATTTGCTGGAACTCCAAAGCACACTGCAGTTTGGCATTCACCTCAGCAGAGTGGAGAAGGTTGCTGACCCGCTTGTGGCACTGGCTCCGTGTTCTCTGGATGACCCCTTGGCTTCTGACCTCCTCTGTGACCTCCATCCAGGCTTGGTTGGTTCAGCAGGGAGGTTTCCTCCTTCAATCCCCATAGAAGAGGACCTCCTGCATTGCCCAAGCAGCCTGGAGGAAAACATGCAGGGAGTTGTCACTGAACCATAGGGCCACATGAGTTCTTGCTTCTTCCTTGCCCTCTAGCAGGTTCCACAGGCCTTTTAGTTGGTTTGCATGGCTGGTGTTAGGCAGAAGAGGTTTCATTGTGTGAAGCAGACAAAGGGAGGCAGCAGGCAGATTAGAGGGTGGTCACAGCCAGATGAGGGGTGTTCTTCAGTGACTGATTAGGGCTTCATGCAGATGAGAGCATCAGTGAGACTCCAGGCTTCCTTCTTGAGACATCTGCATAAAGGCATCAGGTACTGGGAGCCCTTTCAACATGCTAGCACCTTCTTCCAGGTCATGGGACCGTGCGGCTGCTGCCTTATCCCCTGCCCCCAGTTGTGAATTTGTCGACGACCCCGCTTGCTAGCCTCCAATTAGTTGGCTAGCGCACAATCGCAACAGGAATGGAGATCCAGAGCAGCAGGGCCTTCGCCACCCGCTTCCACTTCCTCTTGGTTAAATTCCAGCCAGTGTGTGCATTAACCCCATGTGTGTATTGTGGTCAGCAATAAATCAATCAATGTATGATCTAGCATAGAGAAAAGTATTTCATTTTATTATGGCAACTTTTTACCATGCCCAGCCACCTCCTTAAACCACTCTCCTACATGACAAATGCAAGGTGCTCATGGATAAGGCCATTTATGCAGCTCCCTCTGTTACTTACTTCCCTTCCTCCTTCCCCACCCTTAACCTCACTACAATCTCTCACTCACCTTTACTCTGAAACTTTGCAGTTCGTAAGATTCTTTCTGTCCTATCTGAGGTCATCTCATCTTCTACTCTCTTAATCATCTCACCATGCTTAATGAGATCATTCCCTTTTCTCAGGCACAATTTCTCTGCTGATTAAAACTGCCATCATCAATCCATCCTAAAAAACAAACACCCCTGAATCATAGCACCTCTCCAACTTCCCTTTCCTCTCTAACGCCCTCATATGTGTTGTTGCCTCTCAGCTCTATGCCATCTGTCCTGAGACTCACTGTTCAAACCCTTTCAGTCCAACTTCCACACTTCTCACAGCTCTAGGCAAAGTCACAAATGCCTCCTCTATAACTATGTCCATAGTGCATATCCCTCCTCGTCTTCATTGACTTTTCTTCAGCATTAAATACAATTAACCATGCCATCCTCCTCTGTTAGTCTCCTTCATTATCCTACTTGTTGGACTGCCCTTATATGTTTCTGAATCTAACCAGGGATTGTCAAGCAATTGCTTCTCCTTCCATCACCCACAGAATCGCCCAAATTTCTATCCTTGGTCTCCTCATTTTCCTTAGCTCCATGCTGCCCCTAAACAACACTATCTGCAGGCACTGAGTTAGCTTTTAGGAGTACATTGATTACACCCAGCTTTACCTGTTCAGTGTTTCTCTTGACTATCAGCTGTTTCTATACTGCCAGACTGCTTGTCAAATGTAATTTTTATGAGCCACAGCTTGCTTCAGTTAAATGTCAGGAAGACGAAAGCCATTATTTTTCACCTCCACCACAAACTTTGCTCTTTTTCCACTGACTCAAGCAACCCCTGACCACCTTCTGCAAGCTACTTTCACAAGTTGAATCAGGCTGTCCATAATATTGACTTCCTGTTTGACTCTGAACTGAGCTTTAAACCTCACATCTTACCCATCGCCATGACCACCTGCTTCCAACTCCTTAATATTGCCCGCCAAATACCTCCAGACTTAACTCCACTAACACTCTCCTTTTTGGCCTTCCATCCTTCACCATCCATAGACTGTAGCTTACTCAAAACTTTACTGCAGGTATCCTGTCCCGCATTAGTTCTACTTGCCCATCATCCCAACCTCGCTGATCAACACTGGCTGTCTATACCCCATTGCACTAAGGAAATAAAATTAAGCGAGGTCTAAACTGGGCTGTCTGTTTTTTATCACCTTTTTTGCACTGCAATAAAAGTTAAAATTGTGCCAATAGATTGTGCTATGACCATTGTATTGGTTCAAAGCCATGTTCTTGCTCCACCAGCAAACAAGTGTCAAAATGTACCCTTGTCAAGGCACAGCCTCTTTACAGAGTGCTCCTCAAAGAGATCCCGGGAGGTGATCCCTTAGCAGTTCTCACAGCAAACGGTAGTACTGACTTCTGAACGTTCACTTCCTATAATCTTAAACCGCCTGGTGTTTGGCCTTCAGATGTTACTGTTGCTGGTCCTCCTCCTCCATCTAGTATTGATGTAGTTGACACTATTGCCACAAAGACTCTTCCATTAGCCAATCCATTTCCTGCTGCTCTCACCACTGGAATACTGCCAGCTTTTAATACAAGCTTTATATGGAAGAAATTAGCTGTGGGAATGAAATAATTCTTGATTAAATTTGCACATGCCCTGATAATTACTACTAATATGTAGCTAAGCAAAAATTGTTAACAATGGATCTGGGTTTTTTAAAATTCATTCGTGGGATGCGGGCGTCGCTGGCCAGGCCAGCATTTATTGCCCATCCCTAATTGCCCTTGAGAAGGTGGTGTTCGTGAGCTGCCTTCTTGAACTGCTGCAGTCCATGTGGGGTAGGTACACCCACAGTGCTGTTGGGAAGGGAGTTCCAGGATTTTGACCCAGCGACTGTGAAGGAACGGTGGTATAGTTCCAAGTCAGGAGGGGAACTTACAGGTGGTGGTGTTCCCTTGCATTTGCTGCCCTTGTCCTTCTAGTTGGTAGAGGTCGTGGGTTTGGAGGGTGCTGTCTAAGGAGCCTTGATGCTTTGCTGCAGTGCATCTTGTAGATGGTACACACTGCTGCCATTGTGTCTTGGTGGTAAAGGGAGTGCATGTTTGTAGATGGGGTGCCAATCAAGTGGGCTGCTTTGTCCTGGATGGTGTCAAGCTTCTTGAGTGTTGTTGGAGCTGCACCCATCCAGACAAGTGGAGAGTATTCCATCACACTCTTGACTTGTGCCTTGTAGATGCTGGAAAGGCTTTGGGGAGTCAAGAGATGAGTTACTCGCCGCAGGATTCCCAGCTTCTGACCTGCTCTTGTAGCCATGGTATTTATATGGCTACTCCAGTTCAGCTTCTGGTCAATGGTAGCCCCATGGATGTTGATAGTGGGGGATTCAGCAATGGTAATGCCATTGAATGTCAAGGGGAGATGGTTAGATTCTCTCTTGTTGGAGATGGTCATTGCCTGGCACTTGTGTGGCACGAATGTTACTTGCCACTAATCAGCCCAAGCCTGGATATTGTCCAAGTCTTGCTACATTCCTGCATGGACTGCTTCAGTATCTGAGGAGTCACGAATGATGTTGAACATTGTGCAATCATCAGCGAACATCCCCACTTCTGACCTTATGATTGAAGGAAGGTCATTGATGAAGCAGCTGAAGATGGTTGGGGCCTAGGACACTACCCTGAGGAACACCTGCAGTGATGTCCTGGAGCTCAGATGATTGACCTCCAATGACCACAACCATCGTCCTTTGTGCTAGGTATGACTCCAGCCAGCGGAGGGTTATCCCCCTGATCCCCATTGACCTCAGGTTTGCTAGGGCTCCTTGGTACCATACTCGGTCAAATGCTGCCTTGATGTCAAGGGCAGTCACTCTCACCTCACCTCTTGAGTTCTAATGACTTTCACTTCATTTTTATATCAACTTTTTTCTCTATTTCTTTTGTCCTTTTTCACCTGTCTTCTCTCCAAGCCCCCATTTTCTATTTCTTTATTTACCTCACCTTTCATTTCAAACTGACTTATTTATTTAGTTAATTAGTCAGTTAATTCTTTGGAGCAGATGCTTCATTTCTTCTTACATGTGCCCTTCAATCTTGCCCCTAGCATATCTTTTTATGAGTTAATAGTCTATTGCTAACAGTGAAATCTTTCTGTCCTTACTTGTGAATCATAATTAATGATACTGTACTCATTCAATAGTGCATTCAAAGCTGCATCAAGTGAGTGGCCGATCCTCCAATGACATTAGGGGATATGAGGATAGTGTGGGAAAAAGGCATTGAAGTGGAAGATCAGCCATGATCATACTGAATGCAGGGCAGGCTTGATGGGCTGAATAGCCTACTCTTGCTCCTATGTTCCTATGTTCAATACTTACAAAAAGTATTGGCGGCAAAATGTGGCGGTGACCCATTCCTTCTGATGCAGTAAGCATGCAAACTTCATGCTGCCTGCTAATTTAAATGATAGCTATGTGCAGCCCAGTGTTAAGCATGCTGTTGAGTGGCTGCAAGCCCTACTAGCCTCACGCAGTACTCCATTCACCAGACGTGCTTCACTCACCTACCAACATTCTCTATCAACTGTGACTCATAACTCACATTCAGAGCTTCACCTCACCTTCATGCATTTAGCACTGTTGCAAGCCTCATACCCACGTTCTTCAGCTTGAACTCACTGCTGGCTATGCACCTTTGACAGCCACATCAGCCAAACGCATTCCACTGCACTCACTGACACACTTCCCTCTCTCTTGCAGAGCAAGGTGGCGTGCAACTGCAGGCAGCAACACCTAACTGGTGGGTGACATGCCCCACTGCATGTCCTCATCCCGATGGAGGAGATGGTGTTCATGATCATTGGAATGGCCATAATTAATGCTAGGGCCAGTGTTGGATCTGAAACTATGGAAGATCATACTTAATGCCCCTCTCACGTCCCACTTCATTCTCATGCCACAATCTCTCCTGATTTACAAGTTGCAGATGATTTAAGGATGCTTTCCCCCTCCCCACTCCCCTCATCAGAACCCTACTCTTGTGTCTTTCTCCTTTTAGATACACAAGAACAGAAATCTGGCCAGGCAGTGAAGCAGGAGCAACAATTGGTACAGCAAGACATTTTTGATGAAGAAACACTGTCATTCACTCTTACCCGCAGCTATCAGATATTGACGCTGCACACATTTTAGATTGTAGTTTAAAGGTGGGATATGCACATGATGAAATTCTGGATGTGACTGGTCTGCAGCCAGGGCAGGGGGAAAGCATAAGGCAGGTGCCAGCTCGCTGGAGGGTGAGGTTGCATGCAGGTTCTGCTGCAGAGGATTCAAATGAGAACTTTGATGGGATGCCGTACAGAAACAGGCTGATGGATATGCACACAGAAATGCTTGATGCATTGGCAGACCTTCCAAAAAGCTTGGGGTCACTGTCAAGGAACATGGAGGAGTCCAGCATCAACCTTGCATTTGGCTTTGCACAGACCTTGAAGACCATCATTTCCAGCGTGCAAGTGCTGGCCAACTCCATTGTCACACTTGCAGACCCAATCGTGATATAGGGTCTGATAGCTGATCTCTCAGCTTCCACTGCAGCCCAAGTGGAAGTCACACAACTTCTGACTGCTATAGTGAACATCAGACTGAAGTCGTGCAAGCTCAACTTGGTGCAATGTAAGTGCAATTTGCTGCCATGCAGACTCAGACTACTGCCACCATGGCAGTTTCTATCATCGTTCAAAGGGGGTTGCGGGTGTCACAATAATCCAACAATTTGTGCTACAGCATATTACTAGGATTGCTGAGGCGCCGCCCATGGGAGGGACAATGATACTGTGGAGCACGACCTGCTGTCCTCTCACAGAATGAGGTGAAGGCGGTGTCGTAGTGGTAATATCACTAGACTAGTAATCCCAGAGCCCCAGGCTAATCCTCTGAGGACATTGGTTTGAATCCCACCACGACTGAGTGTGGAATTTGAATTCAATTATTCAATCTGGAATTATAAAATTAGTGTAGTGGTGATCATGAAACCATTGTCAATTGTAAAAACCCATCTGGTTCGCTAATGTCCTTCAGGGAAGGAAATCTACCATCCTTACCTGGTCCTACATGTGACTCTAGACACTCAGCAATGTGGTTGACCCCAAATGCCCACTGAAATGGCCTAACAAGCCACTCAGTTGAATCAAACCACCACAAAGTCTAAGAAAAGGAATGAAACCGGACAGACCACCCGGCATCGACGTAGGCACCGGAAACGACAATGGCAAACCAGGTCTGTCGACCCTGCAAAGTCCTCCTTACTAACATCTGGGGGCCTGTGCCAAAATTGGGAGAGCTGTCCCACAGACTAGTCAAGCAACAGCCTGACATAGTCACACTCACGGAATCATACCTTGCAGAAAATGTCCCAGACACCACCATCACCATCCCTGGATATGTCCTGTCCCACTGGCAGAACAGACCCACCAGAGGTGGCAGCACAGTGGTATACAGTCAGGAGGGAGTTGCCCTGGGAGTCCTCAACATTGATTCCGGACCCCATGAAGTCTCATGGCATCAGGTCAAACACGGGCAAGGAAACGTCCTGCTGATTACCACCTACCACCCTCCCTTGCCGCACCCCCCCCCCCCTCACCCCCCCAGCTGCTTCTCCATGTTGAACACCAATTGGAAGAAGCACTGAGGGTGGCAAGGGTACAAAATGTACTCTGGGTAGGGGACTTCAATAATATAGAAGCAAAATACTGCAGATGCTGTAAATCTGAAATAAAAAACAAGAAATTCTGGAAATAATCAGCAGGTCTGGCAACATATGTGGGGAGACAGAAGCAGAGTTAACATTTCAGGTCAGTAACCCTTCATCAGAACTGACAAATATTAGAAATGTAAAAGGTTTCAAGCAAGTATACCGGGGGTGGGGCATGAGATCACAAAAGAGAAGGTGTTGATATGACAGAGTCACAGAGAATAACTGACCAGAAGGTCATGGAACAAGTGGTGGGGTGAAAGACAAAGTGTTAGTGCAGAGAGGGTGTTAATTAACTGTGAAATGAACAGCCCTGGCTCCAAGCACAAACATTAAAAAAAGTGGATAGGCACAGTAGAAACAAACTAAACAAACTAAAATAAAATAAATAAGAAGAAAAAAGAAAAAATAACTTTAAAAAAAGGGAGGCCCGTCAAGCTCTGAAATTACTCAACTCAATGTTCAGTCCGCAGGCTGTAGCGTGCCTAATCGGTAAATGAGATGCTGTTCCTTGAGCTTGCGTTGATGTTTGCTGGAACACTGCAGCAATCCCAGGATAGAGATGTGAGCATGAGAGCAGGGGATGGGGTGTTGAAATGGCAAGCAACCGGAAGCTCAGGGTCCTGCTTGTGGACTGAGCAGAGATGTTCCGCAAAGCGCTCACCCAGTCTGCGTTTGGTCTCCCCAATGTAGAGGAGACCACATTGTGAGCAGCGAATACAGTATACCACATTGAAAGAAGTACAAGTAGATTGTTGCTTCACCTGAAAGGAGTGTTTGGGGCCTGGGATAGTGAGGAGAGAGGAGGTAAATGGGCAGGTATTACACCTCCTGCGATTGCAGGGGAAGGTGCCATGGGAAGGAGACGAGGTGGTGGGGGTAATGGAGGAGTGGACCAGGATGTCGCGGAGCGAATGATCCCTTTGGAATGCTGACAGGGGAAGGGAGGGGAAGATGCGTTTGGTAGTGGCATCACGCTGGAGGTGGCAGAAATGGCGGAGGATGATCCTTTGGATCTGGAGGCTGATGGGGTGGAAAGTGAGGACAAGGGGAACCCTGTCACAGTTCTGGGAGGGAGGGGATGGGGTAAGGGTAGAGGTGCGGGAAATGGGCCGGACACGGTTGAGGGACCTGTCAACCACAGTGGGGGGGAATCCTCAGTTGATGAAAAAGAAAGACATATCAGAAGTGCTGTCATGGAATGTAGCATCATCAGAGCAGATGCGTCGGAGACGGAGAAACTGGGAGAAACTAGCAACTCAAAACTGGGCATCCATGAGGCGCTGTGGGCCATCAGCAGCAGCAAAATTGTCTTCAACCACAATCTGTAACATAACAACATAAAAACATAAGAAATAGGAGCAGGAGTAGGCCATTCAGCCCCTCAAGCCTGCCCCACCATTCAATAAGATCATGGCTGATCTGTCCCAGACCTTAAGTCCTCTTTTGGGCCTGCTCCGCAAAACCCTCGCCTCCCTGAGATTTCAAAAATCTATCTACTTCCTTCTTAAATGCATTTAGTGATATAGCCTTCATAACTCTCTGAGGTAGAGAATTCCAAAGATTCACCACCCTCTGAGAGAAGAAATTCCTTCGCATCTCAGTTTTAAATGTGTGACCCCCTTATTCTGTATCTATGTCCCCTAGTTGGAGATTCCCCCTCCAGTGCAAACATATTCTCAACATCTACCCTGTCAAGCCCCCTTAGAATCTTATATGTTTCAATAAGATCACCTCTCATTCTCCTAATCTCCAATGAATAAAGGCCTAACCTGTTTAGCCGTTCTTGATAAGACAACCGCTTCATCCCAGGAATCAGTCTAGTGAACCTTTTCTGAACTGCCTCCAATGCTAGTATATCCATCTGTAACCTCATGGTCTGGCATACCCTCCACTCCACCATTAACATCAAGTACGGGCACCAACCCTGGTTCAATGAAGAGTGCAGAAAGGCATGCCAGGAGCAGCACCAGGCATACCTAAAAATGAGGAGTCAGCCTAATGAAGCTACAACACAGGACTACTTGCATGCCAACAGTGGAGGCTAAGTGATCCCACAACCAACGGATCAGGTCTATGCTCTGCAGTCCTGCCACATCCAGTCATGAATAGTGATGGACAATTAAGCAACTGACAGGAGGAGGAGGCTCGACAAATATCCCCATCCTCAACGATGAGGGAGCCCAGCACATCAGTGCAAAAGATAATGCTGAAGCATTTGCATCCATCTTCAGCCAGAAGTGCTGAGTGGATGATTCATTTTGGCCTTCTCCTGAGGTCCCCAGCATCACAGATGCCAGTCTTCAGTCAATTCGATTCACTCCACATTGGTAACAAGAAACAGCTGAAGGCACTGGATACTACAAGGGCTATGGGCCCTGACAACATTCCGGCAATAGTATTGAAGTCTTGTGCTCCAGAACTAGCCGCACTCCTAGCCAAGCTGTTCCAGTACAGCTACAACACTGGCATCTACCCGACAATGGGGAAAATTGCCCAGGTATATCCTGTGCACAAAAAGCAGGACAAATCTTGCTCGGCTAATTACTGTCCTATCAGTCTAATCTCAATCATCAGTAAAGTGATGGAAGGGGTCATCGACTGTACTATCAAGCTGCACTTGCTGAGGAATAACCTGCCCAGTGACGCTCAGTTTGGGTTCTGCCAGGATCACTCAGCTCCTGACCTCATTACAGCCTTCGTTCAAATATGGAAAAAATAGCTGAATTCCAGAGGCAAGGTGCTAGAGTGACTGCTTTTGACATCAAGGCAGCATTTGACCGAGTATGGCATCAAGGAGCCCAAGCAAAACTGGAGTCAATGGGAATCGGGGGAAACCTCTCCGCTGGTTGAAGTCATACCTAGCACAGAGGAAGATGGTTGTGGCTGTTGGAGGTCAATCATTTCAGTCCCAGGACATTAATGCAGAAGTTCCTCAGGGTCGTGTCCTAGGCCCAACCATCTTCAGCTGCTTCATCAATGACCTTCCCGCCATCATAAGGTCAGAAGTGGGGATGTTCGCTGATGATTGCACAATGATCTGCATCAATCGTGACTCCTCAAATACTGAAGCAGCCTGTGTCCAGATGCAGCAACATCCAGACTTGGACTGATAAGTGGCAAGTAACATATGTGCCACAGAAGTGCCAGGCAATGACCATCTCAAACAAGAGAGAATCTAACCATCTCCCTTTGATGTTCAATGGCATTACAATTGCTGAGTTCCCCCACTAACAACATCCTGGTGGTCACCATTGACCAGAAACTGAACTGGACCAGCCACATAAATGCTGTGGCTACAAGAGGAGGTCAGAGGGTGGGAATTCTGCAGTGAGTAACTCACCTTCTGTCTCCCCAATGCCTGTCCACCATCTACAAGGCACAAGTCAGGAGTGTGATGGAATACTCTCCACTTGCCTGAATGGGTGCATCTGCAACAACATTCAAGAAGTTCAATATCATCCAGGACAAAGCAGCCCGCTTGATTGGCACTCCATGCACAACCTTCAACATTCACTCCCTTCATCACAATTGCACAGTGGCAGCAGTGTGTACCATCTACAAGATGCACTGCAACAACTCACCAAGGCTCCGTCAACAGCATCTTCCAAACCCACGTCCTCTACCACCTAGAAGGACAAGGGTAGCAGATGCATGGGAACACCACCACCTGCAATTTCCCCTCCAAGCCACACACTATCCTGACTTGGAACGATATCACCATTCCTTCACTGTCCCTGGGAAAACATCATGGAACTCCCTTCTCTAACAGCACTGTGGGTGTACTTATACCCCAAGGACTGCTGCAGTTCAAGAAGGCAGGTCACCACCATCTTCTGAAGGGCAATTTGGAATGGGCAATAAATGCTGGCATAGCCAGCGACATCTACATCCCAAAAAAGAATAAATATAAGAAAGAAAATAAGCATTCATCTGCTCTCTATTGCCACTCCACTCGTGGACTCTACCAGTGCCTTTGCTGTTGCCTTTCAGTTAGACAGCCATGTCAAGGTGGTATACTCCAAAGCCAGACCTTCTAGGGTCAGAGCTGTGTGAGGTTGGCCTGCAAGTTCATCTGCAGTCTACTGCACTAAAATTCAGCAAACCTTTCACCAACCATGCTGCAGCCACTGGTGAAGCACTGTGTGCGAGCACTAGAACAGGCAAAGGCACATATAATATAGGCACTGAGGAAAAGCCAAGAGCGACGTCTCAATTCATACCATCTTCGCTGCCTCCGGAGAATACTTGGCATTAGGTGGCAGGACGGTATCTCCAACACAGAAGTCCTCGAGGTGGCCAACATCCCCAGCTTATACACACTACTGAGTCAGCGGCGCCTGAGATGGCTTGGCCATGTGAGCTGCATGGAAGATGGCAGGATCCCCAAAGACACATTGTACAGTGAGCTCGCCACTGGTATCAGACCCACCAGCCGTCCATCTCTCCGCTTTAAAGACGTCTGCAAACACGACATGAAGTCCTGTGACATTGATCACAACTTGTGGGAGTCAGCTGCCAGTGTTCGCCAGAGCTGGTGGGCAGCCATAAAGTCGGGGCTAAAGTGTGGCGAGTCGAAGTGACTTAGCAGTTGGCAGGGAAAATGACAGAAGCGCAAGGGGAGAGCCAACAGCCCCGACAAAACAAATTTTTCTGCAGCACCTGTGGAAGAGCCTGTCACTCTAGAATTGGCCTTTATAGCCACTCCAGGTGCTGCTCCACACACCATTGACCACCTCCAGGCGCTTACCCATTGTCTCTCGAGACAAGGAGGCCAAAGAGGAGGAAATGATTAGTTGAACACAAAAGATGACAAGTTGATTTTTATGTGATATAGAATATTGAATGGTTTGTTTAATAAAGTTGTTTTGGAATGTTTATTACATGGTGGCTTTAATTCAGTGTTGTGGCCAAGAGGATGCTGTGATAGTCCACAATAGAGACATAGTAGTGTGAGATTGTTGTTGAATGGAGAATTGGAGTTTCATTCTCTGGTACTGCAGTCGGATGAGCCAATAATGGACTGACCAGCTGGAAATGGGATATGTTGGTTGACTCGTCTCATCCTCCTTCTGTTCCTATGCTTCCTCCCCCTCCTTCTTCTCCCCTTTCTGCTCCTCTTCCTTCACAGCTGTTTGCCATATACCCCTGATGGAATGGGCTGTGCAGGATGTAGCAACCATGACAAATCGTGACACGTGCTGTGGAGAGTATTGCATGATGCACTGAATATTGTCGCATCCCAGCTGAACACAGAGTCCGGAACCCTTCTTGTTGCGGTATATCTCTGAGTTTTAGATGCAGTGCCCACAATGCAATGTGCATGCAGTCAATGGCATCCAGCACCATGGGAAGCCTATTATCCCAGAAAAGGCATTTACATACCCCTCCTACCTCTCTTGGGAAAGAGAGAAGGCAGTATATTCCCTCTCTTCGCAGACAGCGCATTTAGTCACCTCACTAATACAACAGTTAACAACTAACTGCTGGATGTTGGAGATGTCACTTGCTGCAGCCAGAAAGGATGGAAGGAGCCTAACATGAAGAGGTTCATGACCACGGCTACCTTTATAGCTGCTGGTCCACCCTGCTCTGAGATTGTGGGCAGAATTTAATGTCGCCCTCAGGCGTGGGCTGCAAGAATCGGGAGAAGGTATGCTGGAGCTGAAGCCCGATGGCGCGAAGTTGGGTTCTCATTCTACAAGCGGCAGGACACCTCCAAGGCAATATTAGCACTACGATGCAACGGGAAAACAATTGTGCTAGTTTAGCAGGGAATTAACTCTCATTTAAATGCAGTTGAATGTGCAAGGTTTCGAATTAAATGAGTGGAGATCATGGGCCATCAGATCCCCGACCACTGAAAGCTGACAGCACCGAGGCGAGGTCTCAGGGTCACCTGTGGAACTCAGCCATACCATAGCTGGCTTCAGTCGTGCTTCACATTGATGGAAGAGAGGGGAAAGGAGGCCAGAGTGCAGTGGTAAGCCTCTAAGAGGGGGGCAGCAGCCGATTGTTGGGCTCAGAGGAGCTGAGGGAGCAGATTGTGATTTGGCCTCTCAACAGGGCAAACAGAGGGTCATTGACATTAGGTTAATGGGGGAATGACAAGGATAGGAACCTAGGGTGCTTGCCCTCAAGGGCAGCACGCGATGAAGGGACAGACCAACAGCTATGGGGCTCATCCACGCAGCCCTCTGGACCCTATGGGGAGGAGGAGTGGCACAGAGGGACGGTGGGACAGATGCCAGAGGCACCACTGCAGCAGGAGCAGCAGAAACAGCAGTAAAAGGGCTAGTCTCGAGCTGGGCAAACCTGAGTAGGGCGCATAGCAAACTGGTAGAAGGCAGCTGCACCAGGACAGGCTGGATCATGGCCAAGAGTGTTCTGGACCCGCCTCACCTACCTGCAGATGTCAGTGTAACAGTGTCGTTGAAGACTGTGGCTGTCAAGGAAGGCCATCAGCAACCTATGCACTATGCAGCAGGATGAGCTGTGACCCATGGGACTCAGTGGTCACCCAAAGCCTGTGGCCCTGAAGATAACCATTGCATTGAAATTTTACACATCCAGCTCCTTCCACGGATCCATCAGGGACATGTGTGGTGTTTCCCAGGCAGCAGCTCTTCACTGCATTAAGGAGGTGACCAATGCCCTGTTCAAGAGGACCGGCAACTATGTGCGAATGACCCGGACAGTCTGGCCAAGAGGCCCACCAGATTCAGAACCAACACAGAATTCCCCTGAGTACAAGGTGTGATAGATTGCATCCATGTAGCCATCAAGGCTCCCATCGAGAAGCCTTCAGCTTTCATCAACAGGAAGGGATTCTACTTAATCAATGCTCAGTTGATCCGAAAGCACATCCTGCAGGTGTGTGCCCACTTCCCTGGTAGCAGTCACAATGCGTATATACTTCGTCAATCTGAGGTGCCACAGTTGCTCCTGCCTTCCATGTGCCTTCAGGGATAGATCCTCGGGGACAAGGGTCACCCACTCAAGACATGGCTGCTGATGTAGGTGAGGAACCCTTGCTTCAAAGCTGAGGAATGTTATAGTGTCTACCACAGGTCAACCTGAGTGGTGACTGAGCTGGCAATTGTCCTCCTAAAGATGAGATTCCCTTGCCTGGACCAATCTGGTGGAGTGCTGCAGAATACCCCAGCGAGGGTTTCTCGTATCATCGCCTACTGCTGTGCTCTGCACAACCTAGCACTGCAGAGGGGGGAGGTCTTGCATCATGAGTATCTAGATGAGCGTCACTCTTCATCTGACAAACAGGATGTGGGGGAGGGGGCAGAGCAGGTAGAACAGGATGATGAGGCCCCAGAACAAGAGCCAAGAGCCATTGAGAGCCGTGCAAGGAAGGCTAGGGATAATCTTATTCACAGTCACTTCTTGCTGTTTCAATGACTGTCTACGAAAGACTCACACCCACTTTGCCAGGACATCGCCTCCTTCATATCACTCACCATTGCTTTGCACCCAGCCTCTCCACACACACCGACACATCTGAGGAGATGACCTGACTCTGTCTGCCCCATACACTGACAGCCCACTGAGGGTGCAAGGGTATAGGTGACATCTGACAAGGCAGCTATAACTCCATAAACAGCTCACATCACAAAAAGTAACATATCTTTATTGGAACTACACTATCTGTTATGTATTCTCCGGTTTGCTGGATATTTTATATATCGGATTTATCTCAGAGCAATACAGATATGACACTAATTCTAAATCAACAACAGGTTTATTTACAGTACTTTAAAATATCTCAGCTCTTACAAGGGGCCAAAGAACCGCCGCAATTCTAAGCATGGTGGCTCATTTAAATAGCCGGGTGGGCCGCCTCCTCGATCATGTGGAGGGGGCGAGCTGCCCATCCCCGGAAATAGTGTCATATTCCTATGCACAGGTGCTGATGCTGTTTTTAAAGGGCTGTCAGCCCTACCGGGAAATTTAAATATTTAAAGTTAAATGGAATTTTTAAAAAAAATCTCTTTTGCCCCTCTCCCACCCTCCAATAACAATTAAATTAATTATTTTCCCTTTCCCCTCCAAAACATTTACCTCTACCATCTGACCGTCCACGCTCCACCCCCCCCAAAACTGCACAAATGTTTATCCCATCATCTCCTACACCCATGATGCTAATTTGACTCCGTTCCTCCCCCTCGCGCACTGATAAATTTACCTGCACCCCTCTCCACAAGTGTTCTGCCTTGTTTCTCTGGATGGGGATCCGTAGGTGCAGCAGTGCCGGCCGCTGGGTTAAAGGTCGCAGCGGGACATCAGGAGACGACATGAAATTAATTAATTCAGGTATTTTAATTTATTTAAATATTCAAGTTGTGGTCTTGTCACCCAGCGGCGGAGGATCTGCCATGAGGCCTCGCCACCGCCAGTAATATTGGACCAGGGCCTGCCAGCTTCGAGGCCTGAGCTGGGCCTCATCCAGGGCTATCTTCAGGCCCCCCCGCCATGGATCCCAGTGTTGAGGGCTCCTTAAAATCCAGCTCAAGATTTCAGTACAATATCTTTCAGAACACTCTTGTATTTACTAAACATTCCAGCATCCAATTTCAGTTTCATCAATTCTAGGCTTAAGCAATCAAGCACAGTGAACACTGATCAGTGAACAGATTAATACAATCAAACCCACATCAATCAAACCATTGAACACTACACGATCAATCCTTAACATGTCCCAAGTCTAAACACCCGTGAGGCCCTGATGCATCTAGGTGCACTTTCCAATGCACTTATGAGTGCTTCTACATGGTGTTCCCTGCCCTGGCAGATGAGGTGGAGGCAGGCTGCTGATCGGGCTACCATCTGGCCATAGGGATGACTTTGGCAGCTGTGCTCTAGCTGCCTGAGACCTGGAAGGCTCTGGCACGCTGAGGAGCTCCTGCACAGTTGCAGGACCCCTCTTGGTTGCCATGGCAACTGAGGCACTAGGGTCACTGGCAGAGGGGCTGAAGAGCCACTGTCCACAGTTGGAGTGCCCTGAGAGGAACACCCAGATAAGGAAGGCAGCCACTCCTCCTTGCTTGAAAGGCACACTTGTACTCCTTGCATACTGGAGAGGGAGGAGTACCTGGAGGAGACCCTCAGAGCCTCTTTCCCCCTCTTGCCTTGCCACTGCTGTCTTGAAGTCATGGTCAAATCTGGTCACACCTCCTGCATCCACTCAGTGGTCTGCTGGATCTGGCTGTCCATGGGAGTTGCCAACCTCTCAATGGAGGAAGCCATATGCACCCACACATGCCTGAGACATAGCAGCATTCATGGCTGCGCATGGCCTCTGGAAGTGCCACCAGATGTTCCTCTACCTGTCCCTGCAACTTCATCAGCTTTCGTGTGGCCATCACCGGAGGTCCATCATCAGCCTGTGACTCAGCATGAGGCAGTCCTCCCACAGTTCTCTGACTGTCAGTGGCCTTGGCTGTCACAGCCTCTGTTAGCTGCTCAGGTGCGTCTGTGCTGTGCTCACCAGGTTGTGACCCTGGATCTCATTGCGAAAACATACCCATTGATGTGAGAGTATCTGTGCTGGTAGAGGGTGTGGGGGAATGAGGTAATGCTGCACCCTCTGTGGAATCCTCCTCCTCCTCCTTAGAGGTGGACTGCAGGTCCCCGGTCTCAGCAGTTGACTGTCCATGTAGAGTGCAGAAATCTGCATGATAGGGGATAGGGCTTCACTTCCCCTCCTCCTAACTGTGCCGACAGTGAATCTCCATTTGTTCAGTGGTGGATACATGAGCTTGATGCCTCCTCACTCTCTTGGCTCATGACTCTAATCTCGCGATTCGCAAACACCCGCCCGTCCTGCGCTCTTGCCAATTCGAGGGCCTCCTCCTCTGCAGTTTGTCAGTACTCTCATGTTGGGTATTCCACCACCAGTCTTGCCTCTCTCCTTGGTGTTGTGGGATGATTTCTCCTGCAGGCAGAAGGGCGAACACTATGAGTTTCCACACTGAGAGCAGCACAACAACACACATGCTGCTGGCATCCCTCTGGCCCATGATGGCAGCTCCTGGATGTCTCCTCCATATGTCTACTCTCAAGTAGCTGGCAGTCACCCAGATACAGCCATGCATCATCAGGTAGCTATTGCTGGTGCTCCCTCCTGCCAGCACCTGGCTGGTCACTCCATCCCGCATTGCCAATTGCAAGCCCCAATGGGGATATAAGTATGTAGGATCACCCTGATGAAGTGGAGGAGGTCATTGAGCCGTTTGTGGCATTGCACTCAGGAACGGGGATGGTGGGGGGTTGTGGGGGGTGGGTGTCGGTGACCACTGCTATCTCCATTCAAGCTTCCTAAGTCAGGCAGAAGCATCTACTCTTGCCATCCCTTGGGAAGAGTAGCTGCCACCTTTCCTGTGCATTCTGGAGGAGAATCTGCAGGGAGGCATCACTAAACCTTGGGACTACCTGGTGTTGTGCCTGCATCATATTTTGTGGACCTTCTTAGCTGCCTCCATGACTGACTGGTTGAGTAACTATCCTTGCTCTAAACTCAGCAATGGTCTGCTTCTGGTTCCTCCACTCAGCACTGTCTGCCGTCTGGTTGCAGAGTCCCACTTAGGAGCAAATTCCTCTTGAGTCTGTGCCTTTTGCAGCTTTCAAGGCAGACTGACTCCAAGTCTGGCATGCCTTTCAAAATGGCACCAACACCTGCCTCCGAATGAGGTGATACTGAAATCGCCACCTCGTGGCTCAGCCCTGTGACTTCATTGGATGGGCCCTGCGCTTCCAGCCTGTTAATTGGCCGGCCGCTATGTAATCGGAGCGTTGAAGTCAAAAATGGCATCACTCGAGTCAAATCAGTGTTATCTGCTGACTGATGTCACAATCTGCCTACTCTGTATAATTCCAGCTCACATTCCGAGCACCCATGCTATTGACCTCACCAAAATTGCATTTGATGCACCAGAAGTGTGGACGTCATTTTGGACCTGAAACAGCACCCATAGCACCAAAAATGCAAGCACTTCGCATCCAAATTTTGCGCCCCTTAAGTTGTCAGTGGTCAATGTATTTAGTTGACCAGCCACACTGTTCAATCTCAATTATCTTAAGAAACCCAAAAGTGGAAGGATGCAACATTTTCAGGTAGATGGACATGTCTAACTGAAGCTTCAGGCTTTTACTTGCAGGCTGATGCCAACAGTTACTCTGAGTTAAAAATTCAACTTAGCACTTCCAGTCTCAACATGTAATGGCTGTAGGTTAAAACTGTAGATGGATACAAACAGTTGTCACTTCAAATTCATTGAAATTTGATGACCCCCTTCACCAGCTCAGCAATATTCAACAGGATCTCTAGTGTTTGTTATGTATTATGCGCTGTGTCGAGTCCTGAAACAGTTCTGACTGCTACGATGCCCACCCTCCTCAGTTGATTTATTTCTTTTTGGTCCGATTAGGTACAGAGGTTTCTGTGGGGAGGAAGGTTAGAACCAAACAAATGACCCATTTCACATCTAAAACCAGATGAAAATCCGGTAAGCATCTTCGGCACCCCACAATCCTGCCCGAAACCAGCAGGAAGCTGTATAAATATGCAAAATGGGGATATACATCAGTTGCAATTTTCATGCACAAATGAGAGGAGCATATTTGTCTCAGTTCTACACAACATTGGGTGAATTAACAAGCTGTCCATAATAGAAAGTGGCGGTTCGGGAAAAATTTTGTTGAAAAATATTTCTGTGGAGCCAGGGAGAACATTCGTGCTTCTCTTGGATCCACAAAAATCTTCTGGCCCGCCACAAGCTCATTCTTGAACTTCCCGAGGATCCACTCCTCCTACCCCATTCCCCAACAGGCCCTTTCTACTGTGCAACTCCATGCAGAAGCTATGCCAATTTTCTACCGCCTGAAACTGGCAAGGTGCAGTAAAGCACCTATTTGGTACCCATAACTCGCCAGTAAAATTCAAATGAGGCCTGAACCTGAAAATGGTGTGGCACAGATATGATGAGAAATGGCCTCATTCTGTGCTTGTTCGACAGTTTTATGGATCATCATGCCTCATGTGTACCGTAATCCCGCTTCTTATTCTAAATTCTCAAACCACCCTCCTTCAACAATTGTGGTTCTGTTTTTAGCAATTTTACAGTGCATTTATACTGCAACAAATGAACTGGCAGCAAACTGCTCCTGAGCTTTGCCTTGAATTTGGATACCTGATTTGCACTGTTCCAAAACCCAATCTGACTTCCTGGGTTTAAAGCACTCTGAAGCCTGCTGATGTTATTGTGTCGTGATCTGTGTGTGATGGTGTCACAATGTTTGGAATGAACACACACATGACAGTTTGTGAAATTTACCAAATATAGAAAACATTTCATACATTTTCTCAGGAAAAACAAATTGTTTAAGGAGCTTTTGTAAACTTTCCAAAAGTATTCGTTGTAGGAAAATTCTCTGTGACACTCTTGCTGCACTGGACATTTTGGAAAACAAACTGCAGGATATTGTATATACGCTGCTGCTGGAGGTTCCACTCCAGCTGCTTCAATGTGATCTAATCTGAGATTGTAGACACCAATCATTGTTTGCACAACCAGTACAGAATTGTAGTGCACCAGATTTCAATATGATAAAACAGGATCTGACCAAAGTGGACTGGGAGCAGCTACTTGGAGGAAAGTCGACATCAGACCAGTGGGAGTCATTCAATAAGGAAATAATGAGAGTTCAGGGCCAACATGTTCCCGAAAAGGTGAAGGGTAGGAACAACAAGTCCAGGGAACCCTGGATGTCAAGGTAGATGGAGGATTGGATAAGGAAAAAAAAAGGAGGCTTATGGCAGATTCAGAGGGCTGAAAACAGCGGAGGCCCTAGAGGAATATAGAAAGTGTAGGGAGATACTTACAAAAGTAATTAGGAGAGCAAAGACGGGACATGAAAAAACACTGGCGAGCAAGATAAAAGAAAATCCCAAGGCATTTTATAAGTATATTAAGGACAAGAGGATAAGCAGGGAAAGAGTAGGGCCCATGAGGGACCAAAGTAACAATCCGTGTGTGAAGCCGGAGGACATAGATAAGGTTTTCACTATGGAGAAAAACGATGTAGGTGTAGAGATCAGAGAGGGGGATTGTGATATACTTGAACAAATTAGCATTGAA
Organism: Heterodontus francisci; assembly: GCF_036365525.1. Taxonomy (NCBI): domain Eukaryota; kingdom Metazoa; phylum Chordata; class Chondrichthyes; order Heterodontiformes; family Heterodontidae; genus Heterodontus; species Heterodontus francisci. The sequence goes on from NC_090374.1 coordinate 97,571,141, forward strand.
AGGGAGGAAGTATTAGATGTTTTAGAGGGCTTAAAAGTGGATAAATCCCCAGTCCCAGATGAGATATATCCCAAGCAGTTATGAGAGGTAAGGGAGGAGATAGCAGGGGCTCTGACACAAATTTTCAAATGCTCTCTGGCCACAGGAGAGGTACAAGAGGACTGGAGGACAGCAAATGTGGTACAATTATTCAAGAACGGTAGCAGGGATAAACCAGGTAATTACAGGTCAATGAGTCTAACATCAGTAGTAGGGAAACTATTGGAAAAAATTCTGAGGGACCGGATTAATCTCCACTTGGAGAGGCAGGGATCAGTAGGTTCGCAGATGTCACGAAAATTGGTGGTATCATAAATAGTGAGGAGGAAAGCCTTAGATGACAGGACGACATAGATGGGCTGGTAAGATGGGCGGAGCAGTGGCAAATGGAATTTAATTCCTGAGAAGTTTGAGGTGATGCATTTTGGGAGGACTAACTAGGCAAGGAATATACAATGGGTGGTAGGACCCTAGGAAGTACAGAGGGTCAGAGGGACCTTGCTGTACTTATCTATAGATCACTGAAGGTAGCAGCAAAGGTAGATAAGGTGGTTAGGAAGGCATATGGGATATTTGCCTTTATTAGCTGAGGCACAGAATATCGGAGCAGGGAGGTTATGATGGAGCCGTATAAAACGCTAGTTAGGCCACAGCTGGAGTACTGTGTACAGTTCTGGGCACCACATAATAGAAAGGATGTGATTGCACAGGAGAGGGTGCAGAGAAGATTCACCAGGATGTTGCCTGGGCTGAAGCATTTCAGCTATGAAGAGAGACTCGATAGGCTAGGGTTGTTTTCCTTAGAGCAGAGAGTGCCAAGAGGGGAACATGATTGAGGTACACAAAATTATGAGGGGCATTGATAGGATCGATAGGAAGAAACTTTTTCCCTTAGTGGAGGGGTCAATAACCAAGGGGCATAGAATTAAGCTAAGGGGCAGGAGGTTTAGAGGGGATTTGAGAAAAAATGTTTTTATCCAGAGGGTAGTTGGAATCTGGAACACACTACCTGCAGGGGTAACCCTCACAACATTTAAGAAGTATTTAGATGATCACTTGAAATGCCATGGCATACAAGGCTACGGGCCAAGTGCTGGAAAATGGGATTAGAATAGTTAGGTGCTTGATGGCCGGCATGGACATGATGGGCCGAAGGGCCTGTTTCTGTTTTGTATGACTCCATGACGCTAAAGCTCAATGGACTGCAATGCTGAAGCCGGTGTGTAAATGTTCCCAAGACCAAAAAAGTATTTTGGTTACAGCTGTAGCAATTTAATTTACAATATTAAAGAAAAGGTTCAGTACCATGGAATTGCAGACCAATTGCTGTATCCTTCACATTTCCATCTGTACAGAGAATTTTTGATTCTTCCAGCTTCTAGTGCTGCCATTAATTATTAAATTAGAATGAAAATGTGACTATTTATTTCCCTGCATATTCAGGCCTCCCAAGTTGGTGCTGCCTTGGCAGGAGAAAGATCCTATTCTGATTGTTCCAGACCTCGAATGGACTCGCTACCACACTTGAGCTACTGACAAAGACTGCAACAATAGTCACAGATGTTCTTGTGCCTGGAACTGTGGACTGATTAATCTGGCACACTTTTAAGTTGTCTGTATGGAACAGTATTCTATTAAGGGGTTGCATAATGGATATCTCTCTGAGATAATCCTGGCTGGTTGCTAACAGTCGTTCCCTTTGGGACACTGTGACTAGACAGTGGCCAAATTATTTTTTTGTCAATTATGTTTAATTTGTTGTTGCTTTGCGATGAGGATTTTGGGCTATTATTGCTGAATTGCAGATATGCATTACCTTTTTTTAGGTGCCAGAGCATTTTTATTTAGGTTAGTAAGTTTGAATCTTTTGTTGCCTGATTTAATTTTTGTTTCAATCATTGAATAACTTAAATGCATTGATATTTTTATTCTTAGCAATGTGCATTTAAACAGTTCTCTACCATCTCAAAGACCACTCCATTGTTAATTAACTGAAGTTAGGAATAACTGTGCCATTTCTCAGATTAAACAACGGGCTGGATTTTAAGTGCCTGCCGCCGATTTTGGCAGTGGGTGAATAAATTGTTGGGCTGCACGTCATGGAGACGGAGTGGCTCATTAGCATACCCGGATCAGGCCGCCTGCTCCCCACCCCCCACAAATGATGTGGAGGGGACGGGCTGACCACTGCCCTAAACGTTGCCAGGCGACAAGTCAGCAGGTGCTGCCGCCATATTTAAACGGCAGCCAGCTCTGCAGTCATTCACAATCCATTATGGAGCTGACCAGACAGCACAGAAGCTGTTCATCTGCATCTGCCAAACTAGTACTCCTGTAAGGCACAGGAGATGGCAGAGGTGTGAGGAAGGGTGGCCCCATGGTTCAGCGATGGCTCCCTACTCACTGTCCTCCAGACTGCACGGGCAAGGCGGGAGATCCTTTTCCCCAGGGTTGGTAAGAAGAGGCCCTCCCATCTGACCAAGCAAGCCTGGATGGAGATTACAGAGGAGGAAAGCTGCCGTGGAGTCACCCGCCGAGACTGGGGCCAGTGCTGCAAGAGGATGAATGATCTCATGCGCTCGGCAAAGGTAAGTGGCAATTTTTGTATGGCTCCATCTGGCCTGGGTGCCACACAGAGTGGCACATGGCTGTCATTGCCATGTCAAAGGCAGGGAGGTCGGGTGGGGAGGATTGACACCACATGGGTGGCTGAAAATGCGAAAGTACTCACCCTCATTGGCACCCCAGAGCATGGCATCTGCATGCCAGGCTGAGTCCGTATTCCACACTGATTGTCCCCCACCTTTTGTTGCAGCGCCCCTGTTGTGAAAAGCGTCATGTTGTTGTTTAGCAATGTTATGCATCTGCATCCTTGGTCTTCCAGGCCAAGAGGGCGTACAATGGGAGGGAGTCCTCCAGGACTGGTGGACGGGTGCCAGACAACTGACCACTATCCCCAGGCTGAGGAGGAGGCTCTCGAGCTAAGTGACAGCCAGGGAGGACGTGCCATGTCAGACGTGGAACAAAGAACAAAGAACAAAGAACAGTACAGCACAGGAACAGGCCATTCAGCCCTCCAAGCCTGCGCCGATCTTGATGCCTGCCTAAACTAAAACCTTCTGCACTTCCGGGGACCGTATCCCTCTATTCCCATCCTATTCATGTATTCGTCAAGATGCCTCTTAAACGTCGCTATCGTACCTGCTTCCACCACCTCCCCCAGCAGCACGTTCCAGGCACTCACCACCCTCTGTGTAAAGAACTTGCCTCGCACATCCCCTCTAAACTTTGCCCCTCGCACCTTAAACCTATGTCCCCTAGTAACTGACTCTTCCACCCTGGGAAAAAGCTTCTGACTATCCACTCTGTCCATGCCGCTCATAACTTTGTAAACCTCTATCATGTCGCCCCTCCACCTCCATCGTTCCAGTGAAAACAATCCGAGTTTATCCAACCTCTCCTCATAGCTAATGCCCTCCAGACCAGGCAACATCCTGGTAAACCTCTTCTGTACCCTCTCCAAAGCCTCCACATCCTTCTGGTAGTGTGGCGACCATAATTGCACGCAATATTCGAAGTGTGGCCTAACTAAAGTTCTGTACAGCTGCAGCATGACTTGCCTATTTTTATACTCTATGCCCCGACCGAGGAAGGCAAGCATGCCGTATGCCTTCTTGACTACCTTATCCACCTGCGTTGCCACTTTCAGTGACCTGTGGACCTGTACGCCCAGATCTCTCTGCCTGTCAATATTCCTAAGGGTTCTGTCATTTACTGTATACTTCCCACCTGCATTAGACCTTCCAAAATGCATTACCTCACATTTGTCCGGATTAAACCCCATCTGCCATTTCTCCGCCCAAGTCTCCAACCGATCTATATCTTGCTGTATCCTCTGACAATCCTCATCACTATCCGCAACTCCATCAACCTTTGTGTCGTCCACAAACTTACTCATCAGACCAGCTACATTTTCCTCCAAATCATTTATATATGCTACAAAGAGCAAAGGTCCCAGCACTGATCCCTGCGGAACACCACTAGTCACATCCCTCCATTCAGAAAAGCACCCTTCCACTGCTACCCTCTGTCTTCTATGACCGAGCCAGTTCTGTATCCATCTTGCCAGCTCACCTCTGATCCCGTGTGACTTCACCTTTTGTACCAGTCTGCCATGCGGGACCTTATCAAAGGTTTTACTGAAGTCCATATAGATAACATCCACTGCCCTTCCTTCATCAATCATCTTTGTCATTTCCTCAAATTAGAGAGACACGATCTCCCCTTTACAAAACCATGCTGTCTCTCACTAATACGTTCGTTTGTTTCCAAATGGGAGTAAATCCTGTCCCGAAGAATCCTCTCTAATAATTTCCCTACCACTGACGTAAGGCTCATCGGCCTATAATTTCCTGGATTATCCATGCTGCCCTTCTTAAACAAAGGAACAACATTGGCTATTCTCCAGTCCTCTCGGACCTCACCTGTAGCCAATGAGGATGCAAAGATTTCTGTCAAGGCCCCAGCAATTTCTTCCCTTGCCCCCCTCAGTATTCTGGGGTAGATTCCATCAGGCCCTGGGGACTTATCAACTTTAATGCTTTGCAAGACACCCAACACCTCCTCCTTTTTGATAATGAGAGGACTGAGACTATCTACACTCCCTTGCCTGGGCTCATCATCCACCAAGTCCTTCTCTTTGGTGAATACTGATGCAAAGTACTCATTTGGTACCTCGCCCATTTCCTCTGGCTCTACACATAGATTCCCTTCTTGAGTGGGCCAACCCTTTCCCTAGTTACCCTCTTGCTCTTTATATACATATAAAAAGCCTTGGGGTTTTCCTTAATCCTGTTTGCCAATGACTTTTCATGACGCCTTTTGGCCCTCCTGACTCCTTGCTTAAGTTCATTTCTACTGTCTTTATATTCCTCAAGTGCTTCATCTGTTCCCAGCCTTCCAGCCCTTACGAATGCTTCCTTTTTCTTTTTGACTAGGCTCACAATATCCCTCGTTATCCAAGGTTCCCGAAACTTGCCAAACTTATCCTTCTTCCTCACAGGAACATGCTGGTCCTGGATTCTAATCAACTGACATTTGAACAGCTGCCCCCAATCTAAATTCTTCAGTTCCTGCCTAATATTGTTATAATTAGCCTTCCTTCAATTTAGCACCTTCACCCAAGGACTACTCTTATCCTTATCCACAAGTACCTTAAAACTTATGGAATTATGGTCACTGTTCCCGAAATGCTCCCCTACTGAAACTTCGACCACCTGGCCGAGCTCATTCCCCAATACCAGGTTCAGTACGGCCCCATCCCTAGTTGGATTATCTACATATTGTTTCAAGAAGCCCTCCTGGATGCTCCTTACAAATTCTGCCCCTTCCAAGCCCCTAGCACTAAGTGAGTCCCAGTCAATATAGGGGAAGTTAAAATCACCCACCACTACAACCCTGTTACCTTTACATCTTTCCAAAATCTGTCTACATATCTGCTCCTCTACCTCCCGCTGGCTGTTGGGAGGCCTGTAGAAAACCCCCAACATAGTGACTGCACCCTTCCTATTCCTGAGCTCCACCCATATTGCCTCGTTGCACGACACCTCTGAGGTGTCCTCCCGCAGTACAGCTGTGATATTCTCCTTAACAAGTAATGCAACTCCCCCACCCCTTTTACATCCCCCTCTATCCCGCCTGAAGCTTCTAAATCCTGGAACATTTAGCTGCCAATCCTGTCCTTCCCTCAACCAAGTCTCTGTAATAGCAACACCATCATAGTTCCAAGTACTAATCCAAGCTCTAAGTTCATCTGTCTTGCCTGTTATACTTCTCGCATTGAAACAAATGCACTTCAGACCACCAGTCCAACTGTGCTCCGCAACATCTCCCTGCCTGCTCTTCCTCTTAGTCTTACTGGCCTTATTTACTAGTTCCCCCTCATTTATTTCACTTGCTGTCCTACTGCTCTGGTTCCCACCCGCTGTCATACTAGTTTAAACCCTCCCGAGTGACGCTAGAAAACCTCGCAGCCAGGATATTTGTGCCCCTCCAGTTTAGATGCAACCCGTCCTTCTTGTGCAGGTCCCATCTGTCCCTGAAGAGATCCCAATGGTCCAGATATCTGAAACCCTCCCTTCTAAAACCAGCTGTTCAGCCACATGTTTATCTGCACTATCTTCCTATTCTAGCCTCACTGGCACGTGTAATCCCGAGATTACAACCCTAGAGGTCCTGTCTTTTAACTTTCTACCTAACTTCCTAAACTCCCCCTGCAGGACCTCGTCACTCTTCCTGCCAAGTCATTGGTTCCGATGTGTACCACAACCTCTGGCTGTTCACCCTCCCCCTTGGGTTCCCGGGTGAACATACATTTCTTTGACAAACACAATGATTAGTCAAAACATTTCATTTGTGGACACAATGCTGTCATATTGACTATGTACACCAGTGAACCTAAAACTGTGCTCTTCACATTGTATCTTGCAGGGCGACACTCTGAGTTGGCATTGGAGGCCCTGGAGAGTTCCAGCACCTCCTGAGGAGGAGACAATCTCAGAGGACGCAGCGTTCCAAGACACACCCGCGCCTTCCACCAGCGCAGATACACTCACCCTGGTGGGAATCCATTTGGCATTAGAGTCTGGGTCACAAGCACCACACATGTGCCCGAACAGCTGACTGAGGCTGAGATATGCTACACCTCTGACAGTCGGAGGACTGTGGGTGACCAGGCCCATACTGAGCCCCAGGTTGATAACGACCCTCTGGTGTCAACATTTGGCAGAGATGCCACAGGCCATGCACAGCCATGAGCAGGTGATGGGGGAGTCCATCCAGGCCATGACAGCTGCCTTGTCCCAGGCACATGAGCACATGGCTTCCATCATGGAGAGGATGGCAACCCTCATGGACAGCCACATTCCACAGGTGCTTGCTGACCTGCAAACCAGCACCTCGGCCATGAGCTGCATGCAGCAGTGGCAAGGCGAGAGACGGACCAGGGGCCTGGAGAGTCTCTCTGTTCCTGGACCTTCTCAGGAGAGCAGCAAGGTTCCTACGAGCCTAGAGAGGGAGGAGGCAAGCCAATGCTCCACATCTGGGGTCCTCCCTCAGGGTGATTCCAATGTGGACACTGGCTCCTCAGCCCCTCCACTGGTGAGTCCAGCTCTAGCAGCCACGATGTCTGAGGAGAGCCCTGCACTGGTGCAGAAGGCCCTTAGGCAGCTGGGGCCCTCTGGGCCTCGTGCGCCCAGAAGATGACTGCACAAGTTATCCAAAGCCAAAGGGCGCCCTGATCAGCAGTCTGCCTCCAGTTAAGCTGCTAGCGCAGAGGCTGCACTGCGATGGGCACCTGCAAACGTTTCAAAAAGACCCCATGACATATATAGGTTATCACAGGTGACACGTCTATGTATTAATGCCTTCTCACTAAATGTGCTTTTCTAACAAGTGTCTCCTTTTTACTGTGTGAATGACCCATGCCAGCATGTGCTGACTATGTCTCCTCCTATTGCATTATTGACCTGACAGAAATGCCAATGCATGGAACAACATCATTGCCATGCCAGTGTGCATGATGTGGCACTGCACGAATGCAGTCACAAGGGCCTGTTTCAGTGCTGTATCTCTAAACTAAACTAAACTAAACGGGTATAATACAGTCGGGATTATGGAGACATAGCTGCAAGGTGACCAGGGATGGGAAATGAACATCCAGGAATATTCAGTATTTAGGAAGGACAGACAGAAAGCAAAAGGCGGTGCAGTTGCATTGCTGGTTAAAGAGGAAATTAATGCAATAGTGAGGAAAGATATTAGCTCTGACAATATGGAATCTGCATGGGTAGAGCTGAGAAACACTAAGGGGCAAAAAACGTTAGTGGGGGTTGTATATAGATCCCCAAACTGTAGTGATGATGTTGGGAATGGCATTAAACAGGAAATTAGAGATGCATGCAATAAAGGAACATCTGTAATTATGGGTGAATTTGATCTGCATATAGATTGGGCAAATCAAATTAGTCACAATGCTGAAGAAAACCACATCATCAGTGAGAATGGTAATTAAAAACCTCTACCTACCCATAATGCAAATTAAAAAGTGCAAAGAACATCTTAAAACTATGTACAGCAGTTCGAACGTTGTTATTTCAGTCCAGTTTCTAATCCACAAATCCATACCATTGGGGAAATTGATGGGATTGAAGGCCAATAAATCCCCAGGGCTTGATGGTATGCATCATCCCAGAGTACTTAAGGAAGTGGCCCTAGAAATAGTGGATGTATTGGTGGTCATCTTCCAAGATTCTATAGACTCTGGAACAGTTCCTACAGATTGGAGGGTAGCTAATGTAACCCCACTATTTAAAAAGGGAGGTAGAGAGAAAGCAGGGAATTATAGACCAGTCAGCCTGATGTCAGTAGTGGGGAAAATTCTAGAGTCCATTATCAAAGATTTTATAGCAGAACACTTGGAGAACAGTGGTAGAATCAGACAGAGTCAGCATGGATTTCCAAAAGGGAAATCATGCTTGACAAATCGACTAGAATTCTTCGGGGATATAACTAGTAGAGTTGATGAGGGGGAGCCAGTGGATGTGGTTTATTTGGACTTTCAGAAGGCTTTTGACAAAGTCCCACATCAGAGATTAGCATGTAAAATTAAAGCGCATGGGATTGGGGGTAGTGTATTGCGATGGATAGAAAATTGGTTGGCGGACTGGAAACAAAGAGTAGGGATAAATGGGTCTTTTTCCGAATGGCAGGCAGTGACTAGTGGGGTACCGCAGGGATCGGTGCTAGGATCCCAGCCATTCACAACATACATTAATGATTTAGATGAGGGAACTAAATGTAATATCTCCAAATTTGCAGATGACACAAAACTGGGTGGGAGGGTGAGTTGTGAGGAGGATGCAGAGAGGCTTCAGGGTGATTTGGACAAGTTGAGTGAGTGGGCTAATGCATGGCAGATGCAGTATAATGTGGATAAATGTGAGGTTATCCACTTTGGTAGCAAAAACAGGAAGGCAGATTATTATCTGAATGGCTATAAACTGAGAGAGGGGAATATGCAGCGAGACCTGGGTGTTCTCGTACACCAGTCGCTGAAGGTCAGCATGCAGGTGCAACAGGTGATAAAAAAGGCAAATGGTATGTTGGCCTTCATAGCGAGAGGATTCAAGTACAGGAGCAGGGATGTCTTGCTGCAATTATACAGGGCCTTGGTGAGGCCACACTTTGAATACTGTGTGCAGTTTTGGTCTCCTTATCTGATGAAGGATGTTCTTGCTATAGAGGGAGTGCAGCGAAGGTTTACCAGACTGATTCCTGGGATGGCGGGACTGACATATGAGGAGAGATTGAGTCGTGAGGAGGGGATCTCTTGGAAACCTATAAAATTCTAACAGAACTTGACAGGGTAGATGCAGGAAGGCTGTTCCCAATGGTGGGGGAGTCCAGAACCAGGGGTCATAGTCTAAGGATACGGGGTAAACCTTTCAGGACTGAGATGAGGAGAAATTTCTTCACCCAGAGAGTGGTGAGCCTGTGGAATTCGCTACCACAGAAAGCAGTTGAAGCCAAAACTTTGAATGCTTTCAAAAAAGAGTTAGATATAGCTCTTGGGTCTAAAGGGATCAAAGGGTATGGGGCGAAAGTCGGAACAGGCTACTGAGTTGGATGATCAGCCATGATCATAATGAATGGCAGAGCCGGATCGAAGGGCCATATGGCCTACTCTTGCTCCTATTTTCTATGTTTCCATTGCTGCAGGGTCCAAGAATTCCATTATAGTGAATAGGAAACCAGTCACTGAGGCAAGATAACATTTCCACCCGCAGATGGCAACCTTAATTCCCGCGGAGTTTGGTGCTCCAATCCAATAGGTTGAGAAGTCTCCCACCTGGCTTTCCAGTGTCTGACCAGATTAGGTCTGGTACTGTTGGATTCCCCTTGAGCCCCGCTACCACCAACTGACACAGGGAGAAGTTCAGCCTCGGCCTTGCAGTTTCAAGAGACAGAAAATGGTTTCCATCTTCCTTGTTGTCATTCAGCCGGGCAGAGGTGTAGCCATGGGGTACTGCTCACTGTGCCTCACTGAGCCCTATCACCTGCCATTGAGATGGGACCTTCCTTCCCAAAGTTATTGCAGGAGGACCTAGGGCTTAGCACTGGAAAAGCCGATTTTTAATTTTCCCTTAATCCTTCAGGCTGGTGCACCAATATACCTGTAGTATGCAGGTGAGTGCACTCGTGAAAACTCAGCCTGGGAGAGCTTTGGGAGATTTTGGAAATTCTAGATATAGAGCTTGCCAGTAGGTCAAGTGCTGGATAACAAAGCTTTTACCGTATTTTGTTTAAGGGATAAACAATAAAATTGGCTGTAATAATCCTAAAGATGTGGCAGATCTGGTTGTCCAGAAAACCTTCAACAAAGTAATTGATGAAAACTACTGTCAGCTCCACAGCACGACTATGGCCCGCGCTAGTCCAACCCTCCCACTGTTTTCCATCCTGTTCTGCAGGTCTTACCTGAGGGCTGCTGCTGGCAAGGCAGCTGGTTCAAAGTGATTCTGTGACAATTGGCAAGCTGTCTCTGGAGGCATAAGAGTGGCTGCTGCTTGCCACAGTTATGAACATGAGACCTGAGGCCTGGTTTCAGCTAAACTTTTGGTCTCTGCTGTGCACTGGAAGCACACCGAGTATTTCAGGTCTTAAAAAAACAATATCACTATGATTAACCGGTCATTATTTCATTGCTTTTTGTGGGACATCGCTATGTGTAAATTGGCTGCTGTGTTTTCCTGCATTACAATCGTGACTTCACTTAAAAATAATTAAATGGCTGTAAAGTGCATTAGGACATCCTAAAGTCATGAAAGGTGCTATGCAAGCAGAGGACAAGTCTTAAAATGTTTCAGACGCCAGAGGAATATACAAATGGTGCAGCAAGCAATTAGGAAGTCAAATTGTATATTGGCCTTTATTGCAAGAGGATTTGAGTACAGGAGTAAAGAAGTCTTGCTGTAATTGTATAGAGCCTTGATGAGACCGCACCTGGAGTATTATGCATAGTTTTGGTCTCCTTACCTAAGGAAGGATATACTTGCCATTGAGGGAATGCAACAAAGGCTCACCAGAATGATTCCTGGGATGACAGGATTGTCCTATGAGGAGAGATAGAGTAGATTGGGCCTGTATTCTCTCGAGTTTAGAAGATTGAGAGTTGATCTCAGTGAAGCATACAAAATTCATACAGGGCTCAACAGGGTTGATGTAGGAAGGATGCTTCCCTGGCTGGGGGGTCTAGAACCAGTGGACACAGTCTCAGAATAGGCCACTTAGGACTGAGGGAGCAATTTCTTCACTCAGAGGGTTGCGAATCTGTGGAATTCTCTACCCCAGAAGGCTGTATATTCAAGAGAGAGATCGATAGATTTCTAGATATTAAAGATATCAAGGGATATGGGGATAGTGCAGAAAAATGGCGTTGAGGTAGAAGATTAGCCATGTCAGCCATGGCAGCTCATGTCCAGATGCAGCAAGACCTGAACAACATCCAGGCTTTTGCTGATAAGTAATAACTTACATTCATGCCAAACAAGTGCCAGGTAATGACCATCTCAAACAAGAGAGAATCTAACCATCTCCCCTTGATGTTCAATGGAATTACCATCACTACATTCTCCCACTAACAACATCCTGGGGGTTACCATTGACCAGAAACTGAATTGAAACAGCCACATAAATGCTGTGGCTACAAGACCAGGTCAGAGAGTGGGAATTCTGCAGTGAGTAACTCACCTCCTGTCTCCCTAATGCCTGTCACAAGGCACAAGTCAGGAGTGTGATGGAATCTATCTATTTGCCTGGATGGGTATAGCTGCAACAACACTCAAGAAGCTCAACACCATCCAGGACAAAGCAGCCCACCTGATTGGCACACCATCCACAACCTTCAACATTCACTCCCTTTACCACCAATGCAGAGCAGCAGCAATGTGTACCATCTACAGAATGTACTGCAACAACTCACCAAAGGTCCTTCGACAGCACCTTCCAAACTCATGACCTCTACCACCTAGAAGGTCAAGAGAAGCAGATGCATGGGAACACCACCATCTGCAAGTTCTCCTCCAAGTCACACACCATCCTGACTTGGAACTATATTGCCGTTCCTTCACTGTCACTGGGTCAAAATCCTGGAATTTCCTTCCTATCAGCATTGTTGGTGTACCTACACCCCAAGGACTGCAGCGGTTCAAGAAGACAACTCACCACCACCTTTTCAAGGGCAATTAGGGATGGGCAATAAATGCTGGCCTGGCCAACGATGCCCACTTCCTCCGAAAAAAAAAGATCTGGTTGAAAGGCAGAGCAGGCTCGAGGGGCCGAAAAGCCTATTTCCTATGTTCAATGTCATCCAAGTGCCAGTCTATTCCCCTATTTTGTATATATGTACATTTCTAAAAAACTTAAACAGCTATATTGTGTTGGAAGGATTTCTTGTCATAATGTCATTTTAAAAAAACTTCACACCAGTGTTTCAGTTGCAAGGTGCAGTTCAAATTTGTGTCCTGCTGCAGTATAACTATGCATGGTAAGGATTCCAAGAGCTGTGAAGTTGTCTGACTGTTTTACAATGGACAGTAGAGAAAGAGTAACGTGTTAGGAGGAAATACTTTGAAATTCATATCTAGGGTAGTTACTTAATCCAAGAAACTGGAGTATTATGATCAGGTGAGGAGGGGTCAAAAGGCTCCCATCTTGTCCCTCTCCTTGTTTGACCGCAACAGGGCTTATTCTTTTTTAAACAATGAATGTGCTAACCAATTCAATGAGTGTTTAACCCTTTTCGTGCTATGGACAGGTTTTCTTGAATTTAAACAAGAAAGAGGTTACTTTATTGTACTTAAAATCAAAACCTTATCTAAGTAAAATAATAAACTATGCTCCAACTTTCACATACACACACACACACACACACACACACACACACGAGAATTACGCACACACAGGTTACAGAGTGATGAAGAATAGTTTGGTTGGATTCGAGTCCAGAACAAAGAAAAATAATATACAGTCTGTGGGGTCTGGTAATTCATGGCTGAATTCGTGATTCTGAAGTACCTGGCTGGTAGAAGTGGCCCCCTTGGTTCAAAGTTTACTTCGACTCAGTGATGTAGGTGGCTTTCTCCCCCGGGGGCTCTGTCTATAGCAATGATGGACTTGGATGTTCTACAGTTGCAAACAGGGTTTGTAACTTGCAGTTTTACCTGGAGAGATAAAGGCCCACTGGGGTCCTGCACTGATAAGCTCTTAAAGTTTGTCTGCTGTGTGTAACAAAAACTCCAAGTTTTCACACAGACTGGGAGACTGTCACATGATTCTCTCAGTGTATTTTTTTCACTTTAATGAGATCCATGTCTAAGAGTCCCAATCTCTCTCAAGTCTTATTGTTTCAATATTTATCCCCTGGAGGTTCGTTTCCACAACAGTGAATGCTCCAAGATGGCTTTGCATGTCTTGCTAATGAGGATGATACCAGATAATTCAGTCAACTGTTCAAGCCATTGTTCTGGATGAGAGCTATTTGGACATGCGTCTCCACTTCGATGCCTTGGAATGTGAGGTATTTGAATGCAAATTGTGGTGGCCATCTTAGCTGCCAATTTTTTAAAGTTGAATGTAGGATTCCAGCTTTCCTTTTTAAAAGTTTAATGTAGGTTTCCAACCAATGAATTAAAAATCATCATTCAGCATAGCATGTTTTCCTGACAGGAGAATAACCTCTTTGACAGCTTTCCTTAAGTGTGCCTTCTTCATTCTCATTTGCATCCAGTTCCTTTGGGTTTTTCAGATCTGATTCCCTCTGACTGATATTTGCTGACATGCATTTGGAATGGCTCTGGAATGCCAAATGTCACAGCCCTTCTCTGCCTCATTTCTTAAGCATAACCTCAAAGGCTTTTACTACAAATCCAGGAATGTGCTGTCTGTAGCAATCCATTTTACTGCAGTTCTTAAGGTTCCTGGGCTGGGTAAGTGGGAAAAAGGAGCTTCTGTCTGGAGGAGGCCATGAATTTGGAAAAGAACATAGTTACGTTAAGAATTTGTTTCACCATGTATTTCAGAGGGGTGGGAAAGACTAAGTCTTCTGCCCGCACACACCACTCCCCTCCAGACCTACAGCCCGAGTCAAGGAAAATCCACTGTTGACCCCTTCCATTCAACTAAGGACAAGTTTAGCATTTATCAGTAGGAGCAACTGGGAGTTCCACTCCACTGCACTTCCTCCAATTGTGTGGGACTCCCAGAATTTCAGGCCCTTGGGCTGCAAAATCTGGTTGCATTGTATTCATATTCCAGGCACTCTGGGTACCACTTCAGTCACAAAATGGTGTCAATGCTCTGCCACACATTTCTGGTTCAGGCAACACAGGACTCCATTTTGGATAAGTTGTTGGACGGCACAGGAAGCGTGCACAGGATGTTTGCAGAGTAGGCAGCTTGTAACATCAGTTAGTGCACAGTGCTGATTTGACTCCAGCAGTGCCAGTTTTGTCCTGTATGCTCAGGCTAATGTCCTCTCTTAATCTCACACAGTTGAACATGCATATGTTCAGCAGCAGCAAGGACACCCTGCTGCCCTCCCAACTCCACCAGGGCTACTTAAAGGGATCATCAACCACTTTCAGGTTAATTGATGATTGATTTCTATTGGCTGTTTCTGATTTAGTTAAAACTTTTGGAGGTTTGTACTGCTACTTAAAGTTGGTGGAATCTAGAGGGAGTGGTGTGGCATGTGGTCAGGGCCTTGGTTCACACTTCAAGGGTTCTGCTCAGAAAACTTTCTCCCAGTCATAGGTGCTGTAGTTTCTATCCCCGTTAGCCTGCAGCATGACAGAGAATCAGCAGAGGTGATACAGAGGAGAATAAGCTGTTTGAAGGGGGAGAAGTGCTCTCAGAAGGAGGCCATATCCACCCAGTGTCTCCAGGGAGCAATTCTCCTATCTCTTTTGCAGTGAGGAACAGTGTGTGTGACATCTCCGTTTCACTAAGGAGGTGCTTACTAACATCTGCCACCAGCTACAGGCAGACCTGCAGTCTCAGAGCAGGGTGAGATGGCACTGCCAGTGGCCATAATGGTGACTGTGACAATGAACTTCTTTGTCCCAGGCTCCTTCCTGGCTGGAGCAGGGAACATCTCCTACATCTTGCAATTTGCCATCCTCTGTTGCATAAGCAAGATCACTGACACTCTGTGCACAGACAGAACAGAAAAAATTGCATTCTGTCTTTCTCGAGAAAAGCAGGCAGAGAGAGTTTGTCGCTTCACCAGGATAGCAGGCTTTCCAATGGCGCAAGGTGCCATTGGCCGCACACACTTTGCGTTGCAGATGTTGCATGTAAATTCAGAGGTGCATCACAACTGCAAAGGATTCCACTCCCTCAATATCCAGCTGGTATGTGGCCATACTCAGCACATCATGCAGATCAATGCTGGTGTTCTGGTGGCAGTCTTGATGCCTTTATTCTGCATCTCTCTGCTGTACAATCAGCATTTGGGCCACCATGAGAAACAAGATGGTAGCTACTCCACTACAAGGTCTATCACTGACCACCAGGCTCGTGACTCTGGTGCACAACCCAACCGCCAGTGGGCAGCATGGAATGCTTAAGCAATGCTTTCGTTGCCTGGACCTCTCCGGAGAAGCCATGCAATACTCTCCAGAGCACTTCTCATGATTCGTTGTGGCTGTTGCCTCCTGAACCGCCTCACTGTCATGAGGGCACGGCTCTTGCAACCAGGTATATGACAAGCAGCTGAGGAGGAGGCAACCAATTCATCTTCTTTCCAGCCGGGCTGTCTGTGGTTGGCTTGTCTGACTGTGGTACCAGTGAATGCAACCAATTTGCCATTCAACAACAGTCACGCACCTTACTTTCTTGAATACAACTAGGCCATTTCAGAAGGCTGTTAAGAGTCAACACATTGCTGTGGGTCCGAAGTCACATATAGGCCAAATCAGGTAAGGACAGCAGATTTCCTTTCCTAAAGGACATTAATGAACCTGATGTATTTTTAAGACAAAACAGTAGCTTCCACTGATGATTCTCACTTTTTAATTCCAGATTTATTGAATAGAATTTAAATACCCCAGCAGCCATCATGGATTTGATCTCATGTCTCCAGATTTATAGAGTCATGGTCATAGAGTCGTACAGCATAGAAACAGGCCCTTCGGCCCACCGCGTCCATGCCGACCATAAGGCCTATCTATACTAATCCTGTACCTGCCCAGATGCTTCTTAAATGTCGCTACTGTTCTTGCCTCCACCACCTCCTCAGGCAGCTCATTCCAGATACCCAGATACCCACTATTCTTTGTGTGAAAAATTTACCCCTTTGATCCCCTTTAAACCTCCACCCTCTCACCTTAAATCTATGCCCTCTAGTTTTAGTCACCCCTACCATGGGAAACAGACTCTGGCTATCTACCCGATCTATGCCTCTCATAATTTTATATACCTCTATCACTTATTTGTCTAGACCTCTCTATTGCCAGGCTAACAACATACCTACTGTACTACCATGTCCATTGCCTAGCATCTACATGCCATTGCCTGTCCTAGTACTCATATGCAGTGCTACCCCAAGGGCTGAGCAGGGCTGGCTGAACACTGCTGAATTTCAGTGGGGGATGGCTACAGTCTGAGCTTCCATTGCAGCGCTCAAGTCATTGCGTAGCTTCTACATGTAATGAAAGTTGAGACATCAATTGTTGCTTCACGGTTGGATCCACAAGTGTGGTAATGGAATTAGCCACCACTTCCACACTGGAAACGATGGCTCCAAGCGTTTCTGTGCGCATACTCATCAGCCTTTTTCTATAGGCCATCTCATTGAAGACCTCATCTGAGCCGTCTGAGTACTCGGCGGCCACAACATAAAATCTAGCCCTTTGTATCTGTCTTCACAGAGAAAGATATAAAAAAAACCTCCCAGAAATACTAAAGGACCAAGGAACTAGCAAGAATAGGGAACTGAAAGAAATTAGTATTAGTAAAAAAGTAATACTGGAGAAATTAATGGGACTGCAAGTTGATAAATCCCCTGGACCTGATGATCTACATTCCAGAGTGCTGAAAGAGGTGGCTGTAGAGATAGTGGATGCATTGATGATCATCTTCCAAAACTCTATAGATTCTGTAACAGTTTCTGAAGATTGGAAGGTAGCAAATGTAACCCCACTATTTAAGAAAGGAGGGAGAGAGAAAACGAGAAACTACAGACCTAACATTAGTAGTAGGGAAAATGCTAAAATCTATTATACAGGATGTTATAATTGACACAGGGAAAATAATGGTAGGATTGGGCAGCATCAACATGGATTTATGAAAGGAAATCACGTTTGGCAAACTTTTGGAGTTTTTGAGGATGTAACTAGCAGAATAGATAAGGGGGAACCAATGGATGTGTATTTGGATTTTCAGAAGGCTTTCAATAAGATCCCACACAGGGGGTTAGGAAGCAAAATTAGAACACATGGAACTAGGGGTTATGTACTGGCATGGAATGAAAATTGGTTAATGGACAGAAAACAGAGAGTAAGAATAAACGGGTCATTCTCAGGTTGGCAGGCTGTGACTAGTGGGGTACTACAATGATCAGTGCTTGGGCACCAGCTATTCACAATTTATATCAATGATTTGGATGTGGGGACCAAATGTAGTATTTCCAAGTTTGCTGATGACACAAAACTAGGTGGGAATGTGAGTTATGAGGAGGATGCAAAAAGACTTCAGGGGGTTTTAGACAGGCTAAGTGAGTGGGCAAGAAGATGGCAGATGGAATATAATGTGGAAAAATGTGAAGTTACCCACTTTTGTAGGAAAAAGCAGAAATGCTGAGTATTTCTTAAATGGTGAGAGATCGGGAGGTGTTGATGTCCAAACGGACCTGGGTGTCCTTGTTCATAAGTTGCTAAAAGCTAAAATGCAAGTGCAGCAAGCAATTGGGAAGGCAAATGGTATGTTGGCCCTTATTGCAAGAGCATTTGCATACAGGAGTAAAGAAGTCTTGTTGCAATTGTATAAAGCGTTACTGAGACCACACCTGGAGTATTGTGTATAGTTTTGGCCTCCTTACCTAAGGAAGGATATACTTGCCATAGAGGGAGTGCAACAAAGGTTCACCAGACTGATTCCTGGGATGGCAGGATTGTCCTGTGAGGAGAGATTGAGGAAACTGGGCCAACATTCTCTAGAGTTTAGAAGAATGAGAGAGGATTTATTGAAGCATACAAAATTCTTACAGGGCTCGACAAGGTTGATGTCGAGAACCAGGAGACACAGTCTCAGGATAAGAGGTAGGACATTTTGGACTGAGATGAGGAGGAAATTCTTCACTCAGAGAGTGGCGCATCTGTGGAATTCTCTACCCCAAAGATCTGTGGATTCGCAGTCATTGAGTATGCTTAAGACAGAGATCGATAGATTTCTAGATATTAAAGGATATCAAGGGATATGAGGATAGTGCGGGAAAATTACATTGAGGTAGAAGATAAGCCTTAATCTAGTTGAATGGCAGAGTAGGCTTGAGAGGCCGAATGACCTCCTCCTGCTTCTATTTCCTATGTTCCTTTGAAATCTTTAATATCTAGGATTAAGGTGCAGTGGCTGTGTGGATATAAAATTGACTAAAGAACAGAAAGTAGAGAGTAATGGTGAATGACTGTTTTTCCAATTTGAGAGACGTGGGCAGTGGTGTTCCCCAGGAGCTGATGTTTGGATCACTACTCTTTTTGATGTTTATTATTAATCTGGACTAGGGTATACACAGCATAATTTCAGAATTTATGAATGGCACAAAACTTGGAAATGTAGTAAATAGTGAGGATATTAACAGAATTCAGGAGGCTGTGGACAGATTGGTGAATTGTACAGACATAAGGCAGATGAAATTTAACACAGAGAAGTGTGAAATGATTCATTTTTGTAGGAAGGATGAGGAGAGGCAAAATAAAGTAACAGGTACAATTTTAAAGGAGGTTCAGGAATACAAAGATCTGGGAGTATACATACACAAGTCTTTGTAGTTGGTAGGAGAAGTTGAGAAGACTGTTAAAGAGCTATACAGGAGCTTGGCTTCTCAAATAGATGTGTAGAGTACAAAAGCAAGGATGTTATGCTGAACCATTGTAAAACAATGATTAGGCCCACTGGAGTATTTTGTGCCAGTCTGCGCACCATACATTCGGAATGATATCAAGGACTTAGAGAGGGCACAGAAGGCATTTACTAGAATGGTACCAGGGTTAAATGGAGAGACAGGTGGAACTGGGATTATTCTCCTGACAGCAGAGAATAATTAGGAGAGATTTCATAGTGGTGTTTATAATCTTGAAGGGTTTTGATGGAGTAAACAAGGAGACATTGGGTGCAAATAAAAACAAGAAAAGCTGAAAATACTCAGCAGGTCTGACAACATCTATGGAGAGAGAAGCAGATTTAACGTTTCAGGTCAGTGACCCTTCTTCAGAACTCAGGTTCTGATGAAGGGTCACTGACCTGAAATGTTAACTCTGCTTCTGTCTCCACAGAAGCTGCTGGACCTGCTGAGTATTTCCAGCGTTTCTTGTTTTTATTTCAGATTTCCAGCATCCGCAGTATTTTGCTTTTATTATGACATTGGGTGCAAAGATTTTTTGTGTAAAGCCTATTTTATGGCATTACAGTTGCTGTTTCGGGTCTAAAATGGTTCTTGTCCTGGCTGCACAGGACGCAATTTTGGGTAGGCTGTTGGCATGCGCTGGATGTATGTGGAGTAGGCAGATTGTGACATTACATACTGACTTGCCTCTAGCGGTGCCATTTTCAACTTGAACTCTCCAGTTAATGCTTTCTCTTAACTTCGCACTGTGTTCAGCAGTAGGAAGGACTTCCCCACTGGTGCTATTTAAAGGGATAAGCAACCACTTTCAGATTAGTTGTTAATTATTTCTGCTGGTTGTTGCTGAGTTAGTACAAGTGTTTTGAGGTTTGTGCTACTACTTAAAGTTCTCCAGGGAGTGATGTGGCACATTGTTAAAGGCCTTGGTTCTTACTTCAAGGCTTCTGTTGACACCACTTTCTCCCAGTCATGGTGCACATTTGACCTTCAGCATGACAGGGAAAATCAGTCGTGGCGACACACAGGAGGACAAGCTGCTCAAAGAGAGAGGAGGATGAGGAGGGAGAGAAGGGCTGTCAGCAAGAGGCCTTATTCCCCCAGGATCTTCAGGGAGCATTTCTCCTATCTCATCCCCAGTGAGGAATAATGTGTGCAATATTTCTGTCTCACGAAGGAGGTGCTCACTGAAATCTGCCAACTCTTGCAGGCTGACCTGCAGCCTCAGAGCAGGGAGAGGACAGCATTGCCAGTGGCTGTAAAGGTGACCATTGCCATGAACTTCTATGCATCAGGATTTTTCCAGGCTGGAGCAGGCATCATATCCAACATCTCGCAGTTTGCCAGTGACTGTTGTATAAGGGATGTCACTGGTGCTTTGTATACGAAGAGAGGGGAATACATTGCATTGTCTCTTTCCAGAGAGAAGCAGGTAGAGTGAACATGCAGCTTTGTTAGGATAGCAGGCTTCCCCATGGTGCAGGGTGCTATTGACTGCACACAAGTCACTTAGTACGTTCCACATGTAAATTTCGAAATATACGGTGACTGCAAAGGATTCCACTCCATCAATGTGCAGCTGGTGTGCGACCATACACAGTGCATCATGCAGGTTGATGCCCAGCATTCTGGCAGCAATTATGATACCTTGATTCTGTGCCACTTCGCTGTACCATCAGCATTTGAGATAGCAACAGAAGCCAGGTGGTGGCTATTGGGTGACAAGAATTGATTGCTGACCGCCTGGCTTATGACTCTGGTGTACACATGGGCAGCATGCATACAAAAAGGCCATGCTGCTACAATAAATGTCATTGAGCAGACCATTGGGCTAATTAAGCAATGCTTCCAGTGCCTGGACCACTCTGGAAGAAACCTGCAGTACTCTGAACAGAACATGCCATGCTGTCATGATCCGTTGCATCCTGCATAACTTTGGCTGCATGAGGGTACAGCTCTTGCCACCAGGTTTACGGCAAGCAGCTGAAAAGGAGCAGGAGGACAAAGAGCAGGAGGCGAAGGAAGAGTTGGAAGAGGAGGAGGAGGAAAACAACACATGCTCTTTCCAGCTGGGCTTTCTGTGATGGCTCATCCGATTGCAGTACCAGTGAACACAATCACAATTCCCCATTCTACAACAGTCTCATACTTACCTTCCTTTTGTTACTGAACATCACAGCATTGTCTTGGCCTCAATACTGAAATAAAAGCTACCAAAAAACAAATATTCCAAACTAACTTTATCAAAAAACCATCCAATATCCATGCAAAGGTCAACTAATCATCCTTGTGCATTCCTTTGGTGCCTGTCTTATATGTGCCTGTGTCTGTCCTAGTGCTCCTTTACAGTGCTACCCCAGTGAATGCAGCATGGCTGGCGGAAGGCTGTTGACTTTCAGATGGTGTTGCAGAATGACATTGTGCAGCACTAGCCCTAGAAGCTATGAATATTGGGTATGAGTCGTGGTTGATACAGATTGTTTGTAGGTGAATGAAAGGATGGTGGTGAATTGAGCAGTATTTGAGGCTGTTGGTGCAGTCTGTAGGATATGGCATTTAAAGATGAATTTACTGACCTTGACCACCCATGTGAAGTCATTAAACGTCTTTCAATACTGATCCATGTCCTCAGGTCTGGCTGGCATTGACCCTGACAGCTATCTGCTACTACTGCATTTGCAGTATCTTTTTGGTGGGCCTCCTGATCCCTCTGGATAGAGCACCTCTCTCCTCATGTCCACCTCCTGGCCCAAGGTCTCCAGCGCCGCCTCAGAGAATCTTGGACCCTGTTATCTGCCCATGTTGTGCCATTCTTGTATCTTTCCCAGGTAAAACTCGGCTCCAGAAAAACTTCCAGCACTTGTTCCAGTTAAAATGCACTTCCCCTTCAAGCGGTGTGGCCACCTTTAAGTCGTGCAAGTAGTAGAACTCATGCTGGCCTCTAAGATTTTGGGCCACCTGCTCAGGTGTGCAGCCACTCAATGGTGTTGCCTGCATGCCACAATCAATTAAATCAGAAAACGGCACAAAGTTTGCACGCTGCCTGTATCGGAATCAATGGGTTTGAGCTAATTGCGCATCGTGATCCCCGCACCCATTTTCAGGCCTTATGGAATTTTGCAGTTGTTGTTTCCAGAAGGGGTGGTAACCAGAGGACACATATTTAGGTGGTTGGCAAAAGAACCAAGGGAACTTGCGAAAATGTTGTTTTACGTAGCAAGTTACAATGATCTAGAATATACTGCCTGAAAGATGATGGAAGCAGATTCAATAATAATTTTCAAAAGAGAATTGGATAAATATTTGAAATGGGAGAAACACTATCGGGGTATAACGCATGATGAACAGAACCAGCCTCCTTCTGCGCTGTATCATTCTATGTGAAAAAGCATCAACCTGATACACTGTTTCTGCCTCAACTGGTGATACCTGACCTGCCGACTTGTTCCAGCATTTTCTCTTCCTATTTCAAAATTGGAAACTAAAGGAATCTTCTTCTCAAAATCTTCTTCGGTACAAAATGGCTTTTGTGATCTTACTGTGATGGGGAAAAAGGGTCTCACTCCTATGCTCTACTTAATGACAGCTGTCTAATTACCTCATTATCAAAGCAAGGTGCCCCAGTGTGAATAGTCAACCTTACTGAGGAATTGTACCCTGTTTTTATTCACTCTTCCCATAAAATATTGTTCCTTTGTCTGCCACTTTAACAATTAGCTTTGTGCAAAAAAAAATTCCTCCAGGGTGTTTGCCTCCAACTTATATGCTCCCACACTGCTCCCTCAGGCTTAGATTTCTTCATTCTCTCCCAATGCCTCAAGATGTTTCATTTAAACAGCCACAGGACTTGTAAGTGTCCTGTGTCCTTAGCACCTGCCCACGTAACACCCACAACAAACAAACTATCCCCAAGAGGAAATCGGAAGCAGAGATGGAATATCATGTTACATCACTCTTCCAGTTCATTGCCGACATGTTGTGGTCACTTCTGCAGGCTCCAGGAAAATGGGTGCTTACTGGTTCTGACTAATTGTGACCTCCTTGTGTTGTGTATTTCACAGAGTAAGACAACAAGTGAACTCATAGCAAGCTGCCATTATTGAACCAATTTTATTTACACCTCCCCAAATAGAGAGGTAGGCATAACAATATGTTCAGCTTACAATATACTGTCCACTTAAAAAAAACGACTTCTACATTCAAATGTAAAATGGTACATATATAATTTTCCAGAATACAATAACTATACCTGAAATGTAACAAGTTGGGTTGCATGCTTATTGTAAGTGTAATCACAACTAAAACATATATGATCAATATTTCCAGAATAATTTACAGGTAAAAAATGTTTTTCCTGAACACCAGTATGTCTTTTAAAAATTAATTTGGCAAGTAGTAATGAAAATGGTGGTGGACAATTAAACAACTAACTGGAGGAGGTAGATCCACAAGTATCCCCATCGTAAATGATGGGGGAGACCAGCACATCAGTGCGAAAGATAAGGCTGAAGCATTTGCAACAATCTTCAGCCAGAAGTGCCAAGTTGATGATCCATCTCGGCCTCCTCCTGAAGTCTCCATCATCAGAGATGCCAGACTTCAGCCAATTTGATTCACTCCGCGTGATATCAAGAAATGACTGAAGGCACTGGATACTGCAAAGGCTATGTGCCCTGACAATATTCTGGCAATAGTACTGAAGACCTGTGCTCCAGAACATGCCGTGCCCCGAGCCAAGCTGTTCCAGTACAGCTACAGCACTGGCATCTACCCGGCAATGTGGAAAATTTCACAGGTATGTCCTGTAGACACAAAGCAGGACAAGTCCAACCCAATCAACCACTGCCCATCAGTCTACTCTCGATCATCAGTAAAATGATGGAAGGTGTCATCAACAGTGCCATCAAGCAGCATTTTCTTAGCAATAACCTGCTCAGTGACGCCCAGTTTGGGTTCCGCCAGGGCCACTCAGCTCCTGACCTCATTACAGCCTTGGTTCAAACATGGACAAAAGAGCTGAACTCAAGAGGTGAGGTGAGAGTGACTGCCTTCGACATTAAGGCAGCATTTGACCGAGTATGGTTTCAAGGAGCCCTAGCAAAATTAGAGTCAATGGGAATCAGGGGGAAAACGCTCCGCTGGTTGGAGTCATACCTAACGCAAAGGAAGATAGTTGTGGTTGTTGGAGGTCAATCATCTCAGCTCCAGGACATCACTGCAGGAGTTCCTCAGGGTAGTGTCCTCGGCCCAGCCATCTTCAGCTGCTTCATCAATGACCTTCCTTCAATCATAAGGTCAAAAATGGGGATGTTCGCTGCTGATTGCACAATGTTCAGCACCATTCGCAACTCCTCAGATACTGAAGCAGTCTGTGTAGAAATGCAGCAAGATCTGGACAATATCCTGGCTTGGGCTGATAAATGGCAAGTAACATTCACGCCACACAAGTGCCAGGCAATGACCATCTCCAACAAGAGAGAATCTAACCATCTCCCCTTGACATTCAACGGCATTACCATCGCTAAATCCCCCACAATCAACATCCGAGGAGCTACCATTGACCAGAATCCGAACTAGAGTATCCATATAAATATCGTGGCTGCAAGAGCAGGTCAGAGGCTAGGAATCCTGCGGCGAGTAACTCATGTCTTGACTTCCCAAAGTCTGTCCACCATCTACAAGACACAAGTCAGTAGTGTGATGGAATACTCTCCACTTGCCTGGATGGGTGCATCTCCAACAACACTCAAGAAGCTCGACACCATCCAGGACAAAGCAGCCCAATTGATTGGCACCCCATCCACAAACATTCACTCCCTCCACCACTGACGCACAGTGGCAGCAGTGTGTACCATCTACAAGATGCACTGCAGCAACGCACCAAGGCTCCTTAGACAGCATCTTCCAAACCCGCGACCTCTACCAACTAGAAGGACAAGGGCAGCAAATGCATGGGAACACCACCATCTGCAATTTCCCCTCCAGGTCACACACCATCCTGCCTTGGAACTATATCGCCGTTCCTTCACTGTCGCTGGGTCAAAATTCTGGAACTCCCTTCCTAACAGCACTGTGGGTGTACCTACCTCTAATGGACTGCAGCGGTTCAAGATGGCATGTCACCTTCTCAAGGGCAATTACAGATGGGCAATAAATGCTGGCCTAGCCAGCGATGCCCTCATCCCATGAACGAATAAAAAAAAGAACAACCTACTTCTTCTTCCTACACACATGCTTTCAATTAACCTATCTGGCTTCTTTCTCTTTCTGTCTGGGTATCTAATTCCATTTCCATTAGCTTAACTCTGTTCTCTCAACATCTCAGACTGTGCCAACCTTGAACTTTGACTTTGACAACCAACCTCACTTGATGTTTGGGACTGTGAACTTGATTGACTAGTCTTAATCAAAGACCCTGACTCACTTTGTTCTACCAATGGAGTCTGTGATACTGGCACTTCCTTTCTGACTTTCACTTGGAATTGTCGGAATTTGGACAATAGGAGGTTTCTCATGCTCTTCCTTCTTTGAAAAAAATCTGCTCGTCAGGGCTTGGTGCAGTTAACAAAGTGATCTTTCTATCATACAGGTATTTATGGAACTTTGCAACACCATATATGATCGTTAATGCTTCTTTCTCAACTTGTGAGTAATTTTGCTCCGACTTTGTTAAAGTATGTGAAGCATATGCTACAGGATTCTTCACGTTGTCTTCCATTATGTGAGATGACACACACCTAACCCCTGTGATGAGACATCACACACTAAAATCAATTGTTTCTTGGGATCATAGTGGGTCAAAACATCATCATTAGTCAGTACTTTCTTCACTTCTTCAAATGCTTTCTGACACTCTAGAGACCACTCTTAATCTATTCCATCTTTGAGCAGTTGATACCATGGAGCTAATGTATTAGTTAAATCAGGAATTAACAACACAACAGTTCCTATGAATGTTTTCTGCTCTCTTCTGTTTTCTGCTCTCTTTGCTTTCAAAATCTCCCAACCTTCTCCTGCATTGGGTAGATACCTTCACCATTCATTTGGTTACCCAGATATGTTACATTCGACACCATGAAGCAACACTTGTACTTTTATGCTTTGATGTCATACTCTTGAAGTTGGTCTAAGACTTCACTCAACCTTACAATGTGATCTTTCTCTGTCTTACTGCTAATTAAAATGTTATCTAAGAAGCAGCACACTATTTTCATCCCAATTGGTACCTGATCCATGACACTCTGCAACACTGTGGGAGTAGTAGACACCCCAAATGGTAACCTTTTGTCTGGGTACAACCCTTTGTATGTATGAATGGTTAGCAATTCCTTGCTCTTGCCAGTTAATTCTAATTGCAAATATGCATATGACAGATATATCTTACTGAACACCTTTCCATTTGCTAAGTTAGAAAACAAATCATCACTAGTCGGCAGCCTTGTTTACCTTTTGTTTATAATCTCCACAAATCCAGACAGGCCCATCAGCTTTTGAACTACCATAATGGGTGCAGCCCAAGCTTGGAAAGTGTTGATGTCCAAAGGGACCTAGGTGTCCTTGTTCATAATTCACTGAAAGCTAGCATTCAGTTGCAGCAAGCAATTAATTGCAAGAAGATTTAAGTACAGGAGCAAAGAAGGCTTGCTTCAATTGTATAGAGCATTGGTGAGGCCACACCTGGAATATTGTGTGTAGATCTGGTCCCCTTGCATGAGGAAGGATATACTTGCCATAGAGGGAGTGCAGCGGAGGTTCACCAGACTGATTCATGGGATGGTGGGATTGTCCTATGAGGAGAGATTGAGGAAACTGGGTCTGTATTCTCTGGAATTTAGAAGAATTAGAGGTGATCTCATAGAAACTTACAAAATTCTCAAAGGAAGAGACAGGGTAGATACGGAAAGGATGTTTCCCCTGGCTGTGGGGTCTAGAAACAGGGGACAAAATCTCAGAATAAAGGGAAAGCCACTTAGGACTGAGATGAGGAGGATTACTGTTTCCTCTATTCCTGCATGCTGTCTGGATGTGACCAACTTTCTCACAAGCATAGCACTTTGACTATAAATGGAGGCATTTAGATGGTTGGTGGCTGTCATGGCAAAGGTAGCATCTAAATTTATGACTCTGAGACTGTGAACTTGATTGCTGTGGCCTGGTTCCCATTGAAATCCAGTGGACTTCCCTTGCCAGCTTAGGAAAAGCACTTCCTTGCATTTTACAGCTATCTATTCCTGCCACTTCCATGGCAGTGGCTTCACCACAAGCATCCTTCCATGTCAGTATATTGTCTTTACTCAAAAACTTGGCCTGGAGTTCTTTAGATCGCCAACAAACGTGTCTCTAAGGTTGGGTTCTAAATTCGCGTCATACCCACTGTGATGAGAGAGTTTCTTTCATTCGAGAATATAATCTGCAAGAGTCTCACTTGGCAACTGATTTCTTTCACAAAAGCAACTCTCAGTGCAATTCCATTCTGAATTGCGCCATGAGTCCAGAATCTCATTAATTTCAGAATAGTCCATAGTACTGGGGTCTCGCAGGCAACACTGGTTAGACACCACCTCAAAAACATCAGCCCTATCATGGTGAGAAAAGCATTTACTTTATCCTCATCTCCTATTTTATTTGCTTACAGCCAAATATGTAACCTTTATTTGTAATTACACCAGTCTTTGTTAACCTTGAATTCACCCATTGTCCCAAAATATATTTTCAGTGCCATTTTTTTCAATTATGTACCATGCTGGCTAACTGAGTTGTACCTGAACACGATGTGCAGACACACCAGCAACCTTACAAATCGCCCCAAACTTCCTGAAAATCAACTTTGGGAGTTCCAAAAAGTGTGTCACAATGTTCTTCAGACCGTAGCTTCTCAAGTGAAATGTAAGAAAGAATTCAATTTCATCTTACCATCATTTTTCTGTTGTGTATTTCACTGAATAAGACAACACGTGGACTCAAAGCAAGCAGCAATCATTGAACTAACTTTATTTCCATCTTCAATAGAGAGGGCAGTATATCAAAATGCTCAGCCATTACAATATACTACACCTTGGCCCTGTGATTAGATAAAGTAGAAGGAACCATCTGATCACGATATCACCAAACCCATCTTTCTGTCATCACTTAAAGGAACTACCATTCTACTCTATTAAACGCTTTTTCAGCCATATTGATGACTTGTTGCGCTGTTGTGCCACAAAGGCATTTTCTGCAACAGTGGATGCCATTGAATGAATGCCATCCATACCCAAACTTTGTTTGATCAAAAATGCAATACAGCATTTTTTTCTTGGAATTAAACAAATGTACAAAAGAAAAACTCATCAGCATATTACAAATTAGTAATTGATTTACTCCTTTAACCTATTGACCCATCTACTTTCATCATCTTGCTTCAGAAAATCAATCTGAATTGCTTCCTGATGCTTTTTGTTGGATTGTCTTCCATTCTGCTAAGCACACAACATCCTCTTGAGAAATTTTACTCGGGGTTGGATTGTTTATTCAATGGATTACTGGGTTGCCCTCAGTCAAAGCATGTCTGGTTTTAAGCCATTTATAGGAATCCTTTAAGCATTTTATTTGGTAATTATGCAGCTCAGTACTGTAGTACTGTATTAATTCACTTCATGAATTTATTGGCATGTCTTGTCCTTAGCCGATGTCCTCTCTCTCAGAGCTTATTGCGGTTTCTTGTCTGTACACACTTGACTTAATTATGTAACTTAGTAGCCATGTACGGAAGTCTTATGTCATGTTTTAGACATTTAAGGTTGTTTTGTATATGTCAAGCATTTTCTAATCTTGTTTGTCCTTTGAATTTTGTTCCGGTCTGTGCTGATAAAACTTCACTTTAGCAGAAAACATTTTGCATTTAGCTTATTAAAATTATCATTGTTAAGATTTTTATTTGTTCCCAAAAGTTTTATATGTCTTCAGTATATCCTAGAAATGACAGCAGCTGATATTAGGAGACAAATGCTTATCCTGTTCTTTTGGCAATTCCTGTTAGCTACTTCAATGGAGGTGTGGGGCTGTATTTTTATAGGTCAGCGTGTGCGGGAGCAGGTGTGAGCGCAGTTCGAAGAGTGTGTTCTTGGAGCGACACACTAGGTCCCGCCACCTTCGAGATGCTTAGCCACCTTTAAAGGGACAACGGGAGGGAAAGAACAGCAATCCCGCATGCCTCCAACTAATTGCCTATTGAGCTCATCGAGGAGCTCATTCTTCTTTTCTCTTAGGCAGTTCCTCGGCACCGAGGATGACTTGCTTCCACTCTGGTTCAGTGAGTTCTAACATGGCTAATGAGTTCAATGCGAGTACTGCAGATTCTATCACACGTGGGGTAGGTGGTGTTTGAAGAGTTGAATAGTTGAGTTACTTGGGGGGTTGTGCACTTCTTCCAGTGCCTGTATTTGACTTCTGCAGGCTCCAATCAAAATCTCATGAGGTGCTCGGCACTTTACCAAATGCAACTTCTCCACTTTGAGCGGTTGAGGGACAGCGACTCTCATGAGTTGGTGGGTATGTTGGATTTCTTCAGGGATGCCTGGAGTAGAGGTCTGCAAAGGAAACCCGACCTCAGCCCAAATGCCGGACCCGGAAGTCCGACCCGACCCGACCCGAACCTGCCACATGTCGTCGGGTCCGCTCGGGGTCGAGTCGGGTAGCAGGCCTTTACCCATGTACTGACATGTGTCGGGTTCGGGTCGGGGCGGGTCGGACTTCCGGGTCTGGCATTCGGGCTCGGCTCGGGTTTCCTTTGCACACCTTTGGCCTAGAGAACATCCATAAAGCATTTCCTTTGCCCTCCTGGGAGTCTTTGCTGCAGTGAAGCTCAGAGTAGAGCAGTTGCTTCGGGAGCCTAGTGCCAGGCATGTGAGTACCATGGCCTGCCTAGCAAAGCTGGTTTTGGGTGATTAGCACCCTGATGCTGGGAATATTGGCTAGGGAGAGGATGCTGACATTAGACTGCTGATTCTGCCAATGAATGTGAAGGATTTTGCAGAGACAGCATTGATGGGACTTCTCCAGTGCCTTGAGGTGCCTGCTGTAAATTGTCCAAGTCTCCGAAGCATATAGGAGCACAGGGATCACTGCTGCTCAAATATTGTTTTCCTCAGTCGGCTGAAGGCAGAGTTGGCACATTGAAGCTGATAGTGAATTTCATCATCTATGTCTGCCTTCGTTCACATAATCACAGAACCACAGAATCGCTACCGCATAGAAAGAGGCCATTCAGCCAATCGTGTCTGCACCGGCTCTCCGAATGAGCAATTCACCTAGTTCCATTTCCCCGCTTTCTCCCTGTAACCTTGCGCGTTCTTTCTTTTCAGATAACAGTCTAATTCCTTTTTGAATGCCTCGATTGAACCAGCCTCCACAACACTCTCAGGCAGTGCATTCCAGACCTTAACCACTCACTGCATGAAAAAGTTTTTCTTCTTGTTGCTTTTGCTTCTTTTGCCAATCACTTTAAATCTGTGCTCTCTCATTCTCAATCCTTTCATGAGTGGGAACAATTTCTCCCTGTCTATTATGTCCAGACACCTCATGATTTTGAGTACCTTCATCAAATCACCTCTCAGCCTTCTCTTCCCTATGAAGTCTCAACTTCTCCAATCTATCTTCATAAATGAAGTTCCTCATCCCTGGAACCATTCTAGTAAATCTTTTCTGCACGCTCTCCAATGTTTTCACATCTTTCCTAAAGTGTAGCACCCAGAACGGGACATAATTCTCCAGATGAGGCCGAAGTAGTGTCTTATAGAAGTTCAACATAACCTCCTTGCTCTTGTACTCTATGCCCCTATTAATAAAGCCTAGGATGCTGTATGCTTTATTAACCATTCTCTTAACCTGTCCTGCCAGCTTCAATGACTTATGCACAGACACACCCAGGTCCCTCTGCTCTTGCATCCTCTTTAGAATTATACCCTTTATTTTATATTGGCTCTCCATGTTCTTCCAACCGAAATTAATCCCTTCACATTTCTCTGCATTGAACTTCACCTGCCACCAGTCTGCCCATTCCACCAACTTGTCTATGTCCTTTTGAGGTTCCACACTATCCTTCTCACAGTGCACACTGCAAACAAGTTTCGTATCATCCTGTACACCAAGGTCTGGATCATTAATATATATCAGGAAGAACAAGGTTCTCAACACTGACCCTGGGGAATTCCATTACAAACCTTCCTCCAGTCCAAAAAAGATCCATTAATCACAACTTTCCATTTCTATCACACAACCAATTTCATATCCATGTTGGGAGGATACTCCTTAGAAATGGAAAATGGTCCACATTTTCCGTGGTCTTGCCATGGATCGTGATCGACAGAGGATAATGTTGTGCTGTGGGAGTGGGTTGGAAGAGGTCATTAGTTTTCTGGATGTTTAAAATAAAGCCCATTCTCTCATATGCTTGAGTGAAGGAGTTGACGATGACTTGCAGCTCAGTTTCTGAGTGAGCACATAAACAAGCATCATCTGCATACTGAAGCTCAATGAGTGAAGTTGGAAAGACCTTCGTTTTGCAGTGGAGGCGACGGAGGTTGAATAATTTCCTGTCCGCCTGTGGGGATCTTGCTGGATGTGAAGTGCAAAATAGTGGCAAGGAAGATGGAGAAGAAGGTTGATACAATGATGCAGCATTGTTTGACCCCAGTCTTCACTGAGAATAGGTCTGTTGGGGTCCTTTTGGTAAGGATATATAGATGGACAGGACGATATAGATGGGCTGGTAAGATGGGCGGAGCAGTGGCAAATGGAATTTAATCCTGAGATGTATGAGGTGGTGCATTTTGGGAGGACTAACAAGGCAAGGGAATATACAATGTATGGTAGGACCCTAGGAGGTATAGAGGGTCAGAGGGACCTTGGTGTACTTGTCCATAGATCACTGAAGGCAGCAGCACAGGTAGATAAGGTGGTTAGGAAGGCATATGGGATACTTGCCATTATTAGCCGAGGCATAGAATATAAGAGCAGGGAGGTTATGATGGAGCTGTATAAAATGCTAGTTAGGTCACAGCTGGAGTACTATGAACAGTTCTGGCCGCCACACTGTAGGAAGGATGTGATTGCACTGGAGAGGGTGCAGAGGAGATTCACCAGGGTGTTGCCTGGGCTGGAGCATTTCAGCTATCACGAAAGACTGGATAGGCTAGGGTTGTTTTCCTTAGAGCAGAAAAGGCTGAGGGGGACATGATTGAGGTATACAAAATTATGAGGGGCATTGATAGGTTAGATAGGAAGAAACTTTTTCCCTTAGCGGAGGGGTCAATAACCAAGGGGCACAGATTTAAGGTAAGGGACAGGAGGTTTAGAGGGGATTTAAGTAAAAATGCTTTTACCCAGAGGGTGGTTGGAATCTGGAACGCGCTGCCTGAAGAGATGGTAGAGACAGGAACCCTCACGACATTTAAGAAGTATTTAGATGAGCACTTGAAACACCATAGCACTATGGGCCAAGTGCTGGAAAATGGGATTAGAATAATTAGGTGCTTGATGGTCAGCACAGACACGGTGGGCCGAAGGGCCTGTTTCTGTGCCCTATAACTCTATGATTATGGCTTCCATGTCATCATGTTGTAGGCAAAGGATGGTGACAACTTTCTGAGGCAGCCAAACTTGAGGAGGTCTCTCCATAAATCCTCATAATTGACGGAATGAATGACTTTGTGAGGTCATAAAAGGCCATGTACAACAGTTGGTGCTTCTCCCTGCATTTTTCTTAGATTTGCTTTGCAGTGAAGATCATATCTATAGTCCCTCTCAGTGGGCAAAATCCACACTGCGACTCTGAGAGGAGCACTTCAGCAACTGGAAGGAAACGGCTGAGGAGAATCCTTGCGATAATCTTCCCTGTGGCAGACAGCAGGGAGACTTCTCCATAATTACCACATTCATATTTGTCTCCTTTCTTGAAAATGGTCACAATCATGCCACCTCTGAGATCCTGTGGCATGTGTTGCTCTTCCCAGATAAGGGATATGAGGTGGTGCTTTCGCTGTAGGAGTGTATCTTTTTCTTTCTTTTTTTTTTCTTGTGTGATACACACAGTGTATCACCACTGTGTTTCAGTAATTTGGCAGGAATTCTGTCTGTTCCAGAGGCCTTGTTGTTTTTCAGCTGATGGATGGCTTTTCCAACTTCATTCTGTGTTGGGTTAGCACCAAGTCTGAGCTGGGTAGTGTACTGAGGGATTGAGTCAAAGATGCTTGGGTCAAAGACAGAGTCATGATTGAAGAGCTCTCTGAAATGCTTCCACCAGCAGAAGCTGACTGCCTTTCTGTCCTTGCTGAGTTCTCCTCCCATCTTGGCTCTCAACCAAGTGGGCCCTTGAGGTTTTGGGCCATTAGACAATCTTGACAGTGCTGAAGAGTCCACGCATGCCATGGTTGTTTGCAAACTGATGAATCTCCCATGCTCTTTCCATCCACCATTTGTTCTTTATGTCAAAGGGTTTTTTGTTGCACTGCTCACTGCCTTCAGATGTTTATAGGCCAGCTTCTTTTCTTTTGAAATGTGGTTGTGCTTTGCGCTTACATTCGATTAGCTCTTGAATATCTTGGTCATTCTCAGTGAACTCGTTAACAGGCATGTCAGCAGCAGTTTTCAATTTTTAAAGGAAGGGGACAGGGAAAATGCATGTCTGGAACACGGCAGGGTGTACAAGACGTACACAATATGGGGTA
The DNA here is from genome assembly GCF_036365525.1 of Heterodontus francisci. Classification (NCBI taxonomy): domain Eukaryota; kingdom Metazoa; phylum Chordata; class Chondrichthyes; order Heterodontiformes; family Heterodontidae; genus Heterodontus; species Heterodontus francisci. The sequence goes on from NC_090374.1 coordinate 97,605,062, forward strand.
CCATGAGAGTTATGAGAAGGGCTGATTAAAATCCTGCAGATCGAGGCACAAGCTAATCTACAGCTGCTCCAAAAGTGTCACAGAGTAACCATTGCTGCAGCTGGCTGACTTGCTTTTCTCAGTGATGAGTGGCAGAAATCCAGAAAGGGGTGTGAGTCTGCTGGCATCACTGGGGCATCTGAAGGCAGCAGCAGAAGGCCTGGTGAATGTACAAAACCCAGTTGAGGGAGGCCAGATGAGAACAGGCATACTGACATTGGACAGAGCCACCAGGATGAGCTGCAGCAGATGCAACCTCCTGGGCAGCATGAAGCCAGAGGAGCACAGCGGTAAAGGGCTGCAAAGGAAACCCAACCCAAGCCTGAACGCCAGATCCTGAAGCCTGACCCGATGCGACCCGAACCCAACACATGTTGTCGGGTCCTGTCGGGGTCGGGTCGGGTCGGGTAGCAGGCCTTTACATCAGTACATAGGTAAAGGCCGGCTACCCGACCCTATTTTGACAGGACCAGATGACATGTATCGGGTTCGGGTCAGGTCGGGCTTCCGGGTCTGGCATTCGGGCTCAGGTCGGGTTTCCTTTGCAGACCTTTACACAGCGGGGGGCTGCAAGGGGAAGAAGGTGCTACCCAAGGCAGCGGGTCAGCCACCTGCAAATGTTAGAGCACTAGTGTCATAGGAGGCTACACCTATCCAGGCAGATGGCCTCAAAACTTTGTGCTCTGCTCCACAATGACCAAAAGCCTTGTGACCCCAATGGCAGTTCTGTACCTGCAGCCATCAAGGTCATGTTGCCCTGAATTTTTATGCAACCAGCTCGTTGCAGAGATCTGCTGATGACTCATGTGGCATCCTGCAATCAGCAGCTTATCACACCATCAGGCTGGTCATGGATCCTATATTCCAGTGTGTGGGGGTCTACATCCACTTTGAGATACATGGGCCAGTGCAGGCACGGAGGGCATTGGGCTTTGCTGCGATCAATGGATTCTCACAGGTTCAGGGGGATCATCGGTTGCATCCACTTAGCCATCAAAGTACTGACACACCAGTCAGTCAGATTTCTCAGTAGCAAGGGCTACCACTCATTGAAAGTCCAGCTGGTCTGTAACCACAGGAAACAAAGCTTGCAGGTCTGCACTTGGTTCCTGGGCAGCTGTTATGACTCCTTTATCTTGCAGGAGTTTCAGGTGCTGCACCACTACAGGACCATATCCAGACTCTAGGTGGCTTCTGGGAGGTAAGGGTTATCCCCTAAAGAGATGTGTCCTGATAACCATCTACCACCCAGACACAGATGGAGAAAGGTGCTCCAACCAGAGCCATCTCCTAACAAGAACCTGCATTAAACAGACCATTGCCCTTTTAAAGATGTGCTTCTGTTGCCTTAAGCCATGAGGTGCTGCCCTCCAATACGAGCCAGCCAGAATATCCCATATTGTGGTTTTCTGCTGTGTCCTGCACAACATGACAATACAAAGAAGCCTGGAGATGGATGAAGAGGTGGAGCTGGAACACAACTCCACCTCGGAGGACTGGGAAAAGAAGAGGAGAAAGAGGTCCTTCCAGAGTTGGCTGGTGCCCAGGCAGCAGAGAACGCCGTGCAATCTCAGACCTCAGGGTAAACTGACCCAAGGGTCAGTGCTAGGACCACTGCAATTTTGCTATATATAAGTGACTTGGATGTTCGAATACAGAGTAGAATTTCAAAATTGGCCGTGATACCAAATTTAGAGGAGTGGCAAATAGTGAAGATGATATGAACCATCTACAACAGGACATAGATAGGCTAGTGGAACATAGGAATATGGAACATAGGAGCAGGAGTAGGCCATTCAGCCCATCAAGCCTGCTCTGCCATTCAATATGATCATGGCTGATCATTCACTTCAATGCCTTTTTTCCACACTATCCTCATATCCCCTTAAGTCATTGGTATTTAGAAATCTGTCAATCTCTGCTTTAAACATACTCAATGACTAAACTTCCACAGCCCTCTGGGTAGAGAATTATAAAGATTTACAACCCTCTGAATAAAGAAATTTCTCCTCATCTCTCTCCTAAGTGACTTTCCCCTTATTTTGAAATTGTGTTTCCTGGTTCTAGACTCCCCAACCAGGGGAAACATCTTACCTGCATCTACCCTGTCTATCCCTTTATGTATTTTGTAGGTTTCAATGTGATCACCTCTCATTCTTCGAAACTCTAGAGAATACAGGCCCAGTTTCCCAATCTCTCTTCATAGGACAGTCCCGCCATCCCGAGAGCAAGTCTAGTGAACCTTCGTTGCACTCCCTCTATGGCAATAATACCCTTCCTAAGATAAGGGGACCAAAACTTCACACACTACTCCAGATATGTTCTAACCAAGGTTCTATACAATTGAAGCAAGACTCCACTACTCCTGTACTCAAATCCTCTTGCGATAAAGACTATCATACCATTAGCCTTCCGAATTGCTTGCTGCACCTGCATGTTATCTTTCAGTGACTTATTGACAAGGACACCCAGGTCCCTTTGTACATCTACACTTTCTAATCTCTTACCATTTAAGAAATATTCTGCACATCTATTCCTTCTACCAAAGTGGATAACCTCACATTTTTCCATATTATATTTCATCTGCCACGTCTTGCCCACTCACTAAGTCTTTCCAAATCCCCTTGAAGCTGCTTTACATCTTTCTCACAACACACATTCCACCTAGTTTTGTGTCATCCGCGAACTTGGAAATACTACATTTGGACCCCACATCCAAATCATTGATGTATATTGTGAACAGCTGGGGCCCAAGCACTGATCCTTGCGGTACCCCACTAGTCACAGCCTGCCAATGCGAGAATGACCTGTTTATTCCTACTCTCTGCTTTCTGCCTGTTAACCAAACCTTAATCCATGCCGGTATATTACCTCCTATCCCATGTGCTTTAATTTTGCTAACCAACTTCCTGTGGGGGACTTTATCAAAGGCCTTTTGAAAATCCAAGTATACCACGTCCATCAACTCCACTTTATCAACTCTGTTAGTAACATCCTCAAGAAACTCCAACATGTCCATCAAACATGATTTCCCATTCATAAATCCATGTTGATTATGCCCAATCAGATCTTTATTATACAAGTGTCCATTTATCACATCCTTTAGAATAGATTCTTGCATTTTCCCAATGACTGTTGTAAGGCTAACAGGTCTGTAATCCCCTGTTTTCTCTCTCCCTCCCTTCTTAAATAGTGGGGTGACATTTGTGACTTTCCAATCTGCAGGAGCTGCTCCAGAATTTATAGAATTTTGGAAGATGATCACCAATGCATCCATTATCTCCATAGCTACTCTTTCAACACTCTGGGATGTAGAATATCAGGTCCTGGGGACTTATCAACCTTCAGCCCCATTAATTTCTCCAATACAACCTTCTTACTAATACTAATTTCCTTCAATTCCTCATTCCCCCGATCCCTTGGATCTCTAATTCTGGGAGATTTCTTGTATCTTCCTCAGCGAAGACAGACACAAAGTAATCATTTAGCTTCTCTGCCATTTCTCTATTCCCCATTATAAATTCTCCTGACTCTGCCTATAATGGACCCACAATTGCCTTCACCAAACCTTTCCTTTTTACATACCTATAGAAGCTTTTACAGTTCATTTTTATATTTTTTTGCCAGTTTACATTCATATTCTATACTCCCTTTCTTTATCAGTTTCTTCATCCTTCAAATAGGGCAGACAAGGGGAAGATGGAATTTAATACAAGTGTAAAGTGATGCATTTTGGCAGAAGGGATAGGATGAGGCAATATAGACTTAATGGTACAGTTCTAAAGAGTGTGCAGGAACAGAGGGACTTCGGAATGCATGTGCATAGATCTCTGAAGGTGGCAGGACATATTATGAGAGTTGTTAGCAAAGCATATGGGACCTTGAGCTTCACAAATAGAGGCACAAAGTACAAAAGCAAGGAAGTTATGCTGAACATTTATAAAGCTCTGGTTGGGCCCCAACAGGGGTATTGCATCTGGTTCTGGTCACCACATTTGAGGAAGGATATAAGGGTCCTTGAGTGGGTGCAGAGGAGATTTACTGGAATGGTTCCTGGGATGGGGGATTTTAGTTACTAGGTTAGGTTGGAAAAGTTGAGTTTGTTCTCCTTTGAACAAAGGAGATTGGGGGAGATTTAATAGAAATGCACAAGATTATGACGTGCTTAGTTAAGTTAGACAAGGAAAAACTGTTCCCATTAATTGATTGTACAAGGACTAGGGGATACTGATTGCAGGTTTTGGGCAAGAGATGCAGGGGAAAAGTGAGGAAGAACTTTTTTACGCAATGAATGGCAATGACCTGAAACTCGCTGTCCACAATGGTGGTGGAAGCAGAGACAATCAATGACTTCAAAAGGAAATTGGATGAGCACTTGAAGGAAATAAACTTGCAGGGCTACATGGATCGAGCAGGGGAGTGGGACTGACTAGATTGCTCTGCGGCACAGTGGCGCAGTGGTTAGCACTGCAGCCTCACAGCTCCAGGGACCCGGGTTCGATTCTGGGCACTGCCTGTTTGGAGTTTGCAAGTTCTCCCTGTGTCTGCGTGGGTTTCCTCCGGGTGCTCCGGTTTCCTCCCACAAGCCAAAAGACTTGCAGGTTGGTAGGTAAAATTGACCATTATAAATTGTCACTAGTATAGGTAGGTGGTAGGGAAATATAGGGACAGGTGGGGATGGTTGGTAGGAATATGGGATTAGTGTAGGATTAGTATAAATGGGTGGTTGATGGTCGGCACAGACTCGGTGGGCCGAAGGGCCTGTTTCAGTGCTGTATCTCTAAATCTAAAAAATCTAAAATCTAAAAACTCGATGGGACAAATTACCTCCTTATATGCAATAAAAGACTCTATGACTCTATGACTCTGAACTTCAGGCTGGCATGACAGCAAGGGCCATGTTGATTCAGCAGTGATCTCCCCCAAATGCTTGTAGCTGGTGTCCCCACAACTCGCCTTCCAGCATCGAAAGCTATTTCACTGCTATTACCCTTAACTGCGAGGTCCCATTGACAGCTATGAACATGCAGATGATTATTCTCCATCCACTATTGTCCAACATCACAAGACACGGGCACTAGGTGTGTAGATGAGGGCAAAGCAGTTGATTCTAGTCGACATAGACTTTGGTAAGGCTTTTGATAAGGTCTCACATGGGAGATTGGTCAAGAAGGGAAGAGCACATGGGATCCAGGGCAATTTGGCAAATTGAATCCAAAATTGGCTTAGTGGCAGGAGGCAGAGGGTGATGGTCAAGGGTTGTTTTTGCGAGTGGAAGTCTGTGACCAGTGGTGTACCACAGGGATCGGTGCTGGGACCCTTGCTGTTTGTAGCGTACATTAATGATTTAGACGTGAATGTACAAGGTATGATCAGGAAGTTTGCAGATGACACAAAAATTGGTGGTGTTGTCAATAGTGAGGAGGAAAGCCTTAGATTACAGGATGATAGGGCAGAGCAGTGGCAAATGGAATTTAATCCTGAGAAGTACGAGGTGATGCATTTTGGGAGGAATAACAAGGCAAGGGAATATACTATGGATGGTAGGACCCTAGGAAGAACAGAGGGTCAGAGGGACCTTGGTGTACTTGTCCATAGATCACTGAAGGCAGCAGCACAGGTAGATAAGGTGGTTCGGAAGGCATATGGATACTTGTTATTATTAGCCGAGGCATAGCATATAAGAGCAGGGAGGTTATGATGGAGCTGTATAAAATGCGAGTTAGGCCACAGCTGGAGTACTTGTCCTGTTCTGGTTACCACACTATAGGAACGATGTGATTACACTGGAGATGGTGCAGCGGAGATTCACTAGGATGTTGCCTGGGCTGGAGCATTTCAGCTATGAAGAGAGACTGTATAGGCTAGGGTTGTTTTCCTTAGAGCAGAGAAGGCTGAGGGGGGACCTGATTGAGGTATACAACATTATGAGGGGCATTGATAGGGTAGATAGGAAGAAACATTTTCCTTTAGCGGAGGGGTCAATAACCATAGAATTAAGGTAAGGGGCAGAAGGTTTAGAGGGGACTTGAGGAAAAATGTTGTCATCCAGAGGGTGGTGGAAATCTGGAACACGCTGCCTGAAGGACATAGTGGTAGAGGCAGGAACCTTCACAACATTTAAGAAGTATTTAGATGAGCACTTGAAATGCCATTGCATACAAAGCTACGGGCTAAGTGCTGGAAAATGGGATTAGAATAGATAGGTGCTTGATGGCCAGCACAGACAAGACTGGCTGAAGGGCCTGTTTCTGTACTGTATAACTCTATGACTGTATGACTAGGATAACATTCTCAGGGCCCACGTCCCTGCAACCCTGCCCCACATTGAAATCTCCCCCATTTGAGATGAGACAAAAATAACACACACTTCAGAGTGGTGAAATATAGAAGTTATATTGTGAGGTAAACAAAATAACAGATAGATGTAGACAATAGCACCCAGGTGACCCATTAAGTGAATTCAATGCCGTGACGCCTTCCTCTCCCTAACACTTCTACAGGGTGCTCCCCTGTAGCAGAGGATGAGGTGGAGACAGCCTACTCCCTGCTCTCTGCCACCGGTTGAGATGCCCATGGATTCCATCCTCGTCTTGGATGTGCTTGTGGGGACTCCTCCATAGGCTGCTCTACCTGTGGCATGGCAGGGGATGCCAATGTCATAGGACGCTGGCATACAGATGGTTACTGAGCCGGAGGGGGCGAGGGGCCAAAGGGTGATACCGATGCACCCTGAGGGATGGCCCCTTCATCTACCCTCGGAACATCTCAGATTTTTCCTGGGATCCAAGGATGCTGGAAGTGGCCACCAACTGGGACACAGCTGGCATCCACTGTGAGCACCTTTGCACCATTGGTGATACTGAGTGGCCAATGCTGCAGTGAGTCTCACTCTTTCTGTGCATATCAGCGTGTTGCTCCTGCATCTACTCACACTGGTGTTACATATGGCTCTCTGAAAGATTGCCCAATCTCTCAATGGAGGAGCTCATACGATTGTAACCCCGGGTCATGACACAGCACATGTGCTGCATGGACTCTTCCTCAAGGCCTCAGGGGACTCTGACAAATGGGAACTTATCTGCCTCTGGTTCTCAAGGAAGATCCTCCTTGTCTGTGACACTCAAGGCCCAGCATCTTCACCCAGTGTAGCATCACTGTGCCTGTCCTTCATCCTCCAAGAGTAACTGACCACAGGTGACTCTGCCTCACCCTCCTGCTGCTTGCAAGTACTGTGAGATTTACCCAGTGCTCCCCTTTCTACTCTAATCTGTGGCCCAACTAAGGAGAGTGTCTCTGCGCTGTTGGAAGGAGCCCAGGTGTGATGTGACGATTCAGGTTGCGTGGACTCCCCCACACCCCCCCCACCCCCAGCACTAACACCCCTCCCACAAAGGATATCAGCAATGTTACGGCAAACCCACTTTGGTGCTGCTTTGCAACTGGCCCTGTGGAAGAATAATGATGAAAACTGGTCCTCCTCATCAAGTTCCCCAGTACAAGCAATCCCTTAAATGACACCAGTGTCAGATTTGAGCATTGAGCATGGGTCTCTTCCATGCCCTTCACCTCAAGAGATAGCTATCCAATGACCCTGTTTCTCATGGCCTCCCATCTCACCATCCACCACCGAATGCCTTGATGGCACCCTGGTGATTTCTAGCACTGCCTCTTTCACTGCTGTCAGCATGTGAAGCTGGGCCACTCCCGTTCTGGCCATCTCCTACATATTATGAGCTCTCTTGATGAGGGGAGAATAATTCAGGAGTAGGCAGCCCTCTCTCATCTCTTCCAGAAGCACATAAATGTGCGTTGATTGTCCCCTCAGTGATGTCCTCATCTGAATGTTGCCCCATATGTGAGGGTGGCTGTGTCTCAGTGTTGCGATCCATTGACTTACTCTGACAATGTGAGAGAACTATGGACATTCTGGGAATGCCTTCTGGTGCTTAGAGAGTTGATGCACAATGAAACGGGTGCCACAGCCACTCACCTTACCAGACCACAAGAGGTCATTGAACCTTTGTCTACACTGGACCCAGGTCCTTCACACGGCTCCCTGGCTGCTGACCTCTGTGGCTGCCTTCATCCACATCCTCTTCTCTCGCAAGGCATATTTTTCCTTCCTGAGGTCGGGAAGAACAGCTCACTCCTTTGTGACACTGCATCAATGAGTGCCTCCACAGAACTGGGGTGCCACCTGGGGACATATGAGCGAGAACTATGGACATTCTGGGAATACCCACAAAGGCCCTCCGATCTTCTGGTGCTGCATCACTGAAGGCGACACAACAAGCTCAGTCATGGTCTTTCTATGATTCTATTAGAAAGATTAGAGGGGATATGAGGAAAAGTTTTTTCACTCAGAGGGTGGTGGGGGTATGGAATTCACTGCCTGTAAGGGTAATTGAGGCAGAAACCCTCAACTCATGCAAAAGAAGTCTGATATGCACCTCAAGTGCCGTAATCTGCAGGGCTATGGACCAAATGCTGGAAGGTGGGATTAGAATGGGTGGAACATTTTTCGGCTGGCAGATACGATGGGCCAAGTGGCATAAACTTTCTATGATTCTATGGCTGCAGCTTGCCTTTTAAAATTGCCCTTAGCAACCAGTCTCCACCTCCAGGATGCTTCTGGTGCCTCCAACTGGGTGCCGGACTCGCACCCATGCTAATTTGATTATTTCCATTTAAAAATAATGTCACATCAGTGACATAGCTTGGGCATGGGGTCGGGATCCGGAAATGCTCCGGGCATCAGTTTCCTGACCCCGTAACAAAAATACAGCCTGTGGATTCATTTAAAATGAATGGTAAAATGCCTTTGTCCAAATAGCAAAGGAATATAATACAAACCTGCTAAGTGTTCTCTTATTAATATTGCCAACAGTCATTTGTGGACTATTATCTTATTACCCACAATATAGTGTTCTGCAGTTTTGGAATTTTCATATTTTCATTACACATGTTGAACTTCTGTCCTTACAGAGGCTACCTGTCTGAGCGCACACACAGCTACCTGGAATTGTCAAGTGCTCCTGTAGTTATTTACCAGATTAAGCAGAAAGCTCAGATGATTCAAGATAAATGCCCCAAAATTTGATAGGGCCCAAAAACCCGCACAGGGATCATGAGTACAATTAACGTACGCCCTTTCATTTTGATGCAGGCAGCAAGCAAACTTTGTGCTGAATGGTTGCATTCCTGTGAAGGGTTGCAAAATTGTGAAAGATTAATACCACTTAAAGCTTGCCTGCACTACTTAAAGTGGAGGTGCATTTTGACTGGAGCAGGTATTGAAGTAGCTGGGAAGAATGTCCGAGCAGGATGAATGCTGAAAAATTGTGCGAAAGGGCTGAGAGCAGGCTCCAAGGTTCTTCAGTGCAGCATTGGAGGCCTTGGTGCTGGAGTTGGACAGGAGAAGAGAGTGTCTCTATCCACAGGGGACCAAGAAGCCCTCCAAACAGACACTGAGAAAGAAGTGAGAGCAGATAGTTATGGTCAATGCCAGTGGTGTAGCCCCAGGACCTGGGTGCAGTGGCGCAAAACGTTTGATAACTTCACACATGTGCTCAAAGTCAATGAATTCATCTTCAAACTCCATATGCTTTCAAATGAAACACGAGCCTAAGACTTTGCTCAATTCAACACTGCTCATTCACTCATCTATCAGCAATCTTCATCAACTGCAATTCATACCAAACATTCATAGTTTCACCTCACACTCACAACACTTAGCACTTCATAGCCACATCTCACGGCTATTCAACCATGACAGGCACATCACAAACACATTGCACCACACTTACCGAGACACTTCTCTTTTACAGGATGAGGTAGCACACAACTGCAGGCAGTAGCAACTCACTGGCAGAGGACAGGCATGGCTGCATGTCTTCACCCCGATGGAGGAGACAGTGCTCGCCATCATTGGAGCAGCCATAAATGAGGCTGTGGCCAGTGGTGGGTCTGAACGCATTGAAGATGACAGTATGCCTATACCTAATCCTTCTTCTCACATCACACCACCCTCTTATGTCACATTCTCTTCTGATTTGCAAGCTGTAGATCATGTGAGCATGCATCTCTTGCTTTTCCCCTCCCCCTCTTGTTCCTTTCTCCTTTCAGATATCCAAGAACTGCAACCTTGCCTGGTTGTGGTGCAGAAGGAAGAACTGGAAGAGGAAGAAGAGACTGATAATGAAGAAAAACTGTCACTTTCTCTCACACTCACAGCAACCAGCTCAGATCCTGACACTGCACAATACTTTAGAGGATAGATTAGAGGTGGGTTCTGCACATGGAGTGGCACTGGGCACAAGTGGCCTGCAGCCAGGGCAGGGCGAAAGGGTAGCGAGATGTAAGCCCGTCAGAGGGTATGATCACAAAGGACTTCTACTTCACAGTCTGAGATGCTGAGAGAGCAGAGTTAAGCTAATGGAAATGGAATAAGATACCCAGACAGAAAGAGAAAGAAGCCAGATAGGTTAATTGAAAGCATGTATGTAGGAAGAAGAAGTAGGTTGTTCTTTTTTTTGATTCTTTCATGGGATGTGGGTGTCGCTGGCTAAGCCAGCATTTATTGCCCATCCGTAATTGCCTTTGAGAAGGGCAGATGCCTTCTGAACCGTTGCAGTCCATGAGAGGTAGGTACACCCACAGTGCTGTTAGGAAGCGAGTTCCAAGATTTTGACCCAGCGACAGTGAAAGAACGGCGATATAGTTCCAAGGCAGGAAGGTGTGTGACCTGGAGGGGAAATTGCAGATGGTGGTGTTCCCATGCATTTGCTGCCCTTGTCCTTCTAGTTGGTAGAGGTCGCGGATTTCGAAGGTGCTGTCTAAGGAGCCTTGGTACGTTGCTGCAGTGCATCTTGTAGATGGTACACACCACTGCCACTGTGCGTCAGTGGTGGAGGGAGTCAATGTTTGTGGATGGGGTGCTAATCAAGTGGACTGCTTTGTCCTGGATGGTGTCAATCTTCTTGAGTGTTGTTGGAGATGCACACATCCAGGCAAGTGGAGAGAATTCCATCACACTACTGACTTGTGTCTTGTAGATGGTGGACAGACTTTGGGAAGTCAGGAGGTGAGTGACTAACCACAGGGTTCCTAGCCTCTGACCTGCTCCTGTAGCCACGGTATTTATATGGCTACTCCAGTTCAGTTTCTGGTCAATGGTAGCCCCTAGGATGTTGATTGTGGGGGATTTAGCGATGGTAATGCCATTGAATGTCAAGGGGAGATGGTTAGATTCTCTCTTGTTGGAGATGGTCATTGCCTGGCATTTTTGTGGCACAAATGTTACTTGCCATTTATCAGCCCAAGCCAGGATATTGTCCAGGTCTTGCTGCATTTCGACACGGACTGCTTCAGTATCTGAGAAGTCATGAATGGTGCTGAACATTGTGCAATCATCAGCGAACATCCCCACTTCTGACCTTATGATTAAAGGAAGGTCATTGATGAAGCAGCTGAAGATGGTTGGGCCCAGGACACTACCCTGAAGAACTCCTGCAGTGATGTCCTGGAGCTCAGATGATTGACGTCCAACAACCACAACCATCTTCCTTTGCGGTAGGTATGACTCCAACGAGCAGAGCGTTTCCCCCCTGATTCCCATTGACTCTAATTTTGCTAGGGCTCCTTGAAGCCATACTCAGTCAAATGCTGCCTTGATGTCGAAGGCTGTCACTCTCACCTCACCTCATGAGTTCAGCTCTTTTGTTCATGTTTGAACCAAGGCAGTAATGAGGTCAGGAGCTGAGTGGCCCTGGCGGAACCCAAACTGGGCGTCACTGAGCAGGTTATTGCTAAGCAAATGCTGCTTGATGGCACTGTTGATGACACCTTCCCTCATTTTACTGATGATCGAGAGTAGACTGATGGGCGCTAGTTGATTGGGTTGGACTTGTCCTGCTTTTTGTGCACAGGACATACCTGGGGAATTTTCCACATTGCCGGGTAGATGCTAGTGTTGTAGCTGTACTGGAACAGCTTGGCTCGGGGCACAGCAAGTTCTGGAGCACAGGTCTTCAGTACTATTGCCAGAATATTGTCAGGGCTCATAGCCTTTGCAGTATCCAGTGCCTTCAGTCATTTCTTGATATCACGCGGAGTGAATCAAATTGGCTGATGGAGGCCGAGATGGATCATCAACTTGGCACGTCTGGCTGAAGATTGTTGCAAATGCTTCAGCCTCATCTTTCGCACTGATGTGCTGGTCTCCCCCATCATTTACGATGGGGATACTTGTGGATCTACCTCCTCCAGGTAGTTGTTTAATTGTCCACCACCATTTTCATTACTACTTGCCAAATTAATTTTTAAACAATATACTGGTGTTAAGGAAAAACATTTTTTACCTGTAAATTATTCTGGAAATATTGATCATATATGTTTTAGTTGTGATTACACTTACAATAAGCATGCAACCCAACTTGTTACATTTCAGGTATTGTTATTGTATTCTGGAAAATTATATATGTACCATTTTACATTTGAATGTAGAAGTCGTTTTTTTTAAGTGGAGAGTATATTGTAACAGCTGAACATATTGTTATGCCTCCCTCGCTATTTGGGGAGGTGTAAATAAAGTTAGTTCAATAATGTCAGCTTGCTATGAGTTCACATGTTGTCTTACTCTGTGAAATACACAACACAAGGAGGTCACAATTAGTCAGAACCAGTAAGCACCCATTTTCCTGGAGCCTGCAGAAGTGACCACAACATGTCGGCAATGAACTGGAAGAGTGATGTAACATGATATTCCATCTCTGCTTCCGATTTCCTCTTGGGGATAGTTTGTTTGTTGTGGGTGTTACGTGGGCAGGTGCTAAGGACACAGGACACTTACAAGTCCTGTGGCTGTTTAAATGAAACATCTTGAGGCATTGGGAGAGAATGAAGAAATCTAAGCCTGAGGGAGCAGTGTGGGAGCATATAAGTTAGAGGCAAATATCCTGGAGGAATTTTTTTTGCACAAAGCTAATTGGTAAAGTGGCAGACAAAGGAACAATATTTTATGGTAAGAGTGAATAGAAACAAAGAACAAAGAACAGTACAGCACAGGAACAGGCCATTCGGCCCTCCAAGCCTGCGCCGATCTTGATGCCTGCCTAAACTAAAATCTTCTGCACTTCCGGGGCCCATATCCCTCTATTCCCTTCCTATTCATGTATTTGTCAAGATGTCTCTTAAACGTTGCTATCGTATCTGCTTCCACCACCTCCCCTGGCAGCATGTTCCAGGCACTCACCACCCTCTGTGTAAAAAACTTGCCTTGCATATCCCTTCTAAACTTTGCCCCTCGCACCTTAAACCTATGTCCCCCAGTAACTGACTCTCCCACCCTGGGAAAAAGCTTCTAACTATCCACTCTGTCCATGCCACTCATAACCTTGTAAACCTCTACCATGTTGCCCCTCCACCTCCGTCGTTCCAGTGAGAACAATCTGAGTTTTTCCAACCTCTCCTCATAGTTAATGCCCTCCAGACCAGGCAACATCCTGGTAAACCTCCTCTGTACCCTCTCCAAAGCCTCCACGTCCTTCTGGTAGTGTGGCGACCAGAATTGCACGCAATATTCTAAGTGTGGCCTAACTAAGGTTCTGTACAGCTGCAACATGACTTGCCAATTTTTATACTCTATGCCCCGACCGAGGAAGGCAAGCATGCCGTATGCCTTCTTGACTACCTTATCCACCTGCATTGCCACTTTCAGTGACCTGTGGACCTGTACGCCCAGATCTCTCTGCCTGTCAATACTCCTAAGGGTTCTGACATTTACTGTATACCTCCCACCTGCATTAGACCTTACAAAATGCATTACCTCACATTTGTCTGGATTAAACTCCATCTGCCATTTCTCCGCCCAAGTCTCCAACCGATCTATGTCCTGCTGTATCCTCTGACAATCCTCATCACTATCCACAACTCCACCAACCTTTGTGTCGTCCGCAAACTTACTAATCAGACCAGCTACATTTTCCTCCAAATCATTTATATTTACTACAGACAGCAAAGGTCCCAGCACTGATCCCTGCGGAACACCACTAGTCACAGCCCTCCATTCAGAAAAACACCCATCCACTGATACTCTCTGTCTTCTATGACCGAGCCAGTTCTGTATCCATCTTGCCAGCTCACCTCTGATCCCGTGTGACTTCATCTTTTGTACCAGTCTGCCATGCAGGACCTTGTCAAAGGCTTTACTAAAGTCCATATAGATAATATCCACTGCCTTTCCTTCATCAATCATCTTCGTCACTTACTCAAAAAACTCAATCAAATTAGTAAGACATGACCTCCCCTTCACAAAACCATGCTGTCTCTCGCTAATAAGTTTGTTTGATTCCAAATGGGAGTAAATCCTGTCCCGAATAATCCTCTCTAATATTTTCCCTACCACTGACGTAAGGCTCACCGGCCTATAATTTCCTGGATTATCTTTGCCACACTTCTTAAACATAGGAACAACATTGGCTATTCTCCAGTCCTCTGGGACCTCACCTGTAGCCAATGAGGATACAAAGATTTCTGTCAAGGCCCCAGCAATTTCTTCCCTTGCCTCCCTCAGTATTCTAGGGTAGATCCCATCAGGCCCTGGGGACTTATCTACCTTAATGCTTTGCAAGACACCCAACACCTCCTCCTTTTTGATAATGAGATGACTGAGACTATCTGCACTCCCTTCCCTGGGCTCATCATCCACCAAGTCCTTCTCTTTGGTGAATACTGATGCAAAGTACTCATTTAGCACCTCACCCATTTCCTCTGGCTCCACACATAGATTCCCATCTCTGTCCTTGAGTGGGCCAACCCTTTCCCTGGTTACCCTCTTGCTCTTTATATATGTATAAAAAGCCTTGGGATTTTCCTTAATCCTGTTTGCAATGACTTTTCATGACCCCTTTTAGCCTTCCTAACTCCTTGCTTAAGTTCCTTCCTACTGTCTTTATATTCCCCAAGTGCTTCGTCTGTTCCCAGCCTTCCAGCTCTCTCAAATGCTTCCTTTTCCTTTTTGACCAGGCTCACAATATCCCTCGTTATCCAAGGTTCCTGAAACTTCCCAAACTTGTCTTTCTTCCTCACAGGAACATGCTGGTCCTGGATTCTAATCAGCAGACATTTGAAAGACTCCCACATGTCAGATGTTGATTTACCCTCAAACAGCCACCCCCAATCTAAATTCTTCAGTTCCTGCCTAATATTGTTATAATTAGCCTTCCCCTAATTTAGCACCTCCACCCCAGGAGGTGCTAAATTATGCTTATCCACAAGTCCCTTAAAACTTTTGGAATTATGGTCACTGCTCCCGAAATGCTCCCCCACTGAAACTTCAACCACTTGGCCGGGCTCATTCCCCAATACCAGGTCCAGAATGGCCCCATCCCTAGTTGGACTATCTACATACTGTTTCAAGAAGCCCTCCTGGATGCTCCTCACAAATTCTGCCCTATCCAAGCCCCTAGCACTAAGTGAGTCCCAGTCAATATAGGGGAAGTTAAAATGACCCACCACCACAACCCTGTTACCTTTACATCTTTCCAAAATCTGTCTACATATCTGCTCCTCTACCTCCCGCTGGCTGTTGGGAGGCCTGTAGTAAACCCCCAACATAGTGACTGCACCCTTCCTATTCCTGAGCTCCACCCATATTGCCTCGCTGCATGTCCCCTCTGAGGTGTCCTCCCGCAGTACAGCTGTGATATTCTCCTTAACAAGTAATGCAACTCCCCCACCCCTTTTACATCCCCCTCTATCCCGCCTGAAGCTTCTAAATCCTGGAACATTTAGCTGCCAATCCTGTCCTCCCCTCAACCAAGTCTCTGTAATGGCAACAACATCATATTTCCAAGTACTAATCCAAGCTCTAAGTTCATCTGCCTTACCTGTTATACTTCTCGCATTGCTCAGCAACATCTCCCTGCCTGCTCTTCCTCTTAGTCCTACTGGCCTTATTTACTATGTCCTCCTAATTTATTTCACTTGCTGTCCAACTGCTCTGGTTCCCACCCCTCTGCCACTCTAGTTTAAACCCTCCCGAGTGACGCTAGCAAACCTTGCAGCAAGGATATTTGTGCCCCTCCAGTTTAGATGCAACCCGTCCTTCTTGTACAGGTCCCATCTGTCCCTGAAGAGAGCCCAATGGTCCAGATATCTGAAACCCTCCCTTCTACACCAGCCACGTGTTTAGCTGCACTATCTTCCTATTTCTAGCCTCACTGGCACGTGGCACAGGGAGTAATCCAGAGATTACAACCCTAGAGGTCCTGTTTTTTTACTTACTACCTAACTCCATAAACTCCCCCTAAACAGAGTACAATTCCTCAGTCAGGTTGACTATTCACACTGGGGCACCTTGCTTTGAAAATTAGGTAATTAGACAGCTGTCATTAAGTAGAGCATAGGAGTGAGACCCTTTTTCCACATCACAGAAAGATCACAAAAGTCATTTTGTACCGTAGAAGATTTTGAGAAGAAAATCCTTGTAGTTTCCAATTTTGAAATAAAAAGAGAAAATGCTGGAACAAGTCGGCAGGTCAGGTATCACCAGTTGAGGCAGAAACAGTCAGTGTATCAGGTTGATGCTTTTTCACATAGAATGATACAGCGCAGAAGGAGGCTGGTTCTGTTCATCATGCGTTATAGTGTTTCTCCCATTTCAAATATTTATCCAATTCTCTTTTGAAAATTATTATTGAATCTGCTTCCATCATCTTTCAGGCAGTATATTCTAGATCATTGTAACTTGCTACGTAAAACAACATTTTCGCAAGTTCCCTTGGTTCTTTTGCCAACCACCTAAATATGTGTCCTCTGGTTACCACCCCTTCTGGAAACAACAACTGCAAAATTCCATAAGGCCTGAAAATGGGTGCGGGGATCACGATGCGCAATTAGCTCAAACCCATTGATTCCGATACAGGCAGCGTGCAAACGTTGTGCCGTTTTCTGATTTAATTGATTGTGGCATGCAGGCAACACCATTGAGTGGCTGCACACCTGAGCAGGTGGCCCAAAATCTTAGAGGCCAGCATGAGTTCTACTACTTGCACGACTTAAAGGTTGCCACACCTCTTGAAGGGGAAGTGCATTTTAACTGGAACAAGTGCTGGAAGTTTTTCTGGAGCCGAGTTTTACCTGGGAAAGATACAAGAATGGCACAACAGGGCAGATAACAGGGTCCAAGATTCTCTGAGGCGGTGCTGGAGACCTTGGGCAAGGAGGTGGACATGAGGAGAGAGTTGCTCTATCCAGAGGGATCAGGAGGCCCACCAGAAAGATACTGCAAAGGCAGTTGGAGCAGATAGCTGTCAGGGTCAATGCCAGCCATACCTGAGGACATGGATCAGTATTGAAAGAAGTTTAATGACTTCACATGAGTGGTCAAGGTCAGTAAATTCATCTTTAAATGCCATATCCTACAGACTGCACCAACAGCCTCAAATACTGCTCAATTCACCACCATCCTTTCATTCACCTACAAACAATCTGTATCAACCACGACTCATACCCAATATTCATAGCTTCTAGGGCTAGTGCTGCACAATGTCATTCTGCAACACCATCTGAAAGTCAACAGCCTTCCGCCAGCCATGCTGCATTCACTGGGGTAGCACTGTAAAGGAGCACTAGGACAGACACAGGCACATATAAGACAGGCACCAAAGGAATGCACAAGGATGATTAGTTGACCTTTGCATGGATATTGGATGGTTTTTTGATAAAGTTGGTTTGGAATATTTGTTTTTTGGTAGCTTTTATTTCAGTATTGAGGCCAAGACAATGCTGTGATGTTCAGTAACAAAAGGAAGGTTAAGTATGAGACTGTTGTAGAATGGGGAATTGTGATTGTGTTCACTGGTACTGCAATTGGATGAGCCATCACAGAAAGCCCAGCTGGAAAGAGCATGTGTTGTTTTCCTCCTCCTCCTCTTCCAACTCTTCCTCCACCTCCTGCTCTTTGTCCTCCTGCTCCTTTTCAGCTGCTTGCCGTAAACCTGGTGGCAAGAGCTGTACCCTCAAGCAGCCAAAGTTATGCAGGATGCAACGGATCACGACAGCATGGCATGTTCTGTTCAGAGTACTGCAGGGTTCTTCCAGAGTGGTCCAGGCACTGGAAGCAGTGCTTAATTAGCCCAATGATCTGCTCAATGACATTTATTGTAGCAGCATGGCCTTTTTGTATGCATGCTGCCCATGTGTACACCAGAGTCATAAGCCAGGCGGTCAGTGATCAGTTCTTGTCACCCAATAGCCACCACCTGGCTTCTGTTGCTATCTCAAATGCTGATGGTACAGCGAAGTGGCACAGAATTAAGGCATCATAATTGCTGCCAGAATACTGGGCATCAACCTGCATGATGCACTGTGTATGGTCGCACACCAGCTGCACATTGATGGAGCGGAATCCTTTGCAGTCACCGTATATTTCGAAATTTACATGTGGAACGTGCTAAGTGACTTGTGTGCAGTCAATAGCACCCTGCACCATGGGGAAGCCTGCTATCCTAACAAAGCTACATGTTCACTCTACCTGCTTCTCTCTGGAAAGAGAGAATGCAATGTATTCCCCTCTCTTCGTATACAAAGCACCAGTGACATCCCTTATACAACAGTCACTGGCAAACTGCAAGATGTTGGATATGATGCCTGCTCCAGCCTGGAAGAAGCCTGATGCATAGAAGTTCATGGCAATGGTCACCTTTACAGCCACTGGCAATGCTGTCCTCTCCCTGCTCTGAGGCTGCAGGTCTGCCTGCAAGATTTGGCAGATTTCAGTGAGCACCTCCTTAGTGAGACAGAAATATTGCACACATTATTCCTCACTGGGGATGAGATAGGAGAAATGCTCCCTGAAGATCCTGGGGGAATAAGGCCTCTTGCTGACAGCCCTTCTCTCCCTCCTCATCCTCCTCTCTCTTTGAGCAGCTTGTCCTCCTGTGTGTCGCCACGACTGATTTTCCCTGTCATGCTGAAGGTCAAGTGTGCACCATGACTGGGAGAAAGTGTTGTCAACAGAAGCCTTGAAGTAAGAACCAAGGCCTTTAACAATGTGTCACATCACTCCCTAGAGAACTTTAAGTTGTAGCACAAACCTCAAAACACTTGTTCTAACTCAGCAACAACCAGCAGAAATAATTAACAACTAATCTGAAAGTGGTTGCTTATCCCTTTAAATAGCACCAGTGGGGAAGTCCTTCTGACTGCTGAACACAGTGCGAAGTTAAGAGAAAGCATTAACTGGAGAGTTCAGGTTGAAAATGGCACCACTAGAGGCAAGTCAGTATGTAATGTCACAATCTGCCTACTCCACATACATCCAGCGCATGCCAACAACCTACCAAAATTGCATCCTACGCAGCCAGGACAAGAACCATTTGAGACCCGAAACAGCAACTGTCATGCCAAAAAACAGGCATTACACAAAAAAACTTTGCACCCAATGTCATAATAAAAGCAAAATACTGCGGATGCTGGAAATCTGAAATAAAAACAAGAAACGCTGGAAATACACAGCAGCTCTGGCAGCATCTGTGGAGACAGAAGCAGAGTTAACGTTTCAGGTCAGTGACCCTTCATCAGAACCTGAGTTCTGAAGAAGGGTCACTGACCTGAAATGTTAAATCTGCTTCTCTCTCCACAGATGCTGTCAGACCTGCTGAGTACTTCCAGCTTTTCTTGTTTTTATTTGCACCCAATGTCTCCTTGCTTACTCCATCAAAACCCTTCAAGATTATAAACACCACTATGAAATCTCTCCTAAATCTTCTCTGCTGTCAGGAGAATAACCTCAGTTCCACCTGTCTCTCCATTTAACCCTGGTACCATTCTAGTAAATGCCTTCTGTGCCCTCTCTAAGGCCTTGATATCATTCCGAATGTATGGTGCCCAGACTGGCACAAAATACTCCAGTGGGCCTAATCATTGTTTTATAATGGTTCAGCAGAACATCCTTGCTTTTGTACTCTACACATCTATTTGAGAAGCCAAGCTCCTGGATAGCTTTTTAACAGTCTTCTCAACTTCTCCTACCAACTACAAAGACTTGTGTATGTACACTCCCAGATCTTTGTATTCCTGTACCTCCTTTAAAATTGTACTTGTTAGTTTATTTTGCCTCTCCTCATCCTTCCTACAAAAATGAATCATTTCACACTTCTCTGTGTTAAATTTCATCTGCCTTATGTCTGTACAATTCACCAATCTGTCCACAGCCTCCTGAATTCTGTTAATATCCTCACTATTTACTACATTTCCAAGTTTCGTGCCATTCATAAATTCTGAATTAAACCTCCACATTAATAATAAACATCAAAAAGAGTAGTGATCCAAACATCAGCCCCTGGGGGACACCACTGCCCACGTCTCTCAAATTGGAAAAACAGTCATTCACCATTACTCTCTACTTTATGTTCTTTAGTCAATTTTATATCCACACAGCCACTGCACCTTAATCCTAGATATTAAAGATTTCAAAGGAACATAGGAAATAGAAGCAGGAGGAGGTCATTCGGCCCCTCAAGCCTACTCTGCCATTCAACTAGATTAAGGCTTATCTTCTACCTCAATGTAATTTTCCCGCACTATCCTCATATCCCTTGATATCCTTTAATATCTAGAAATCTATCGATCTCTGTCTTGAGACTACTCAATGACTGCAAATCCACAGCCCTTTGGGATAGAGAATTCCACAGATGCGCCACCTTCTGAGTGAAGAATTTCCTCCTCATCTCAGTCCAAAATGTCCTACCTCTTATTGTGAGACTGTGTCTCCTGGTTCTAGAACCCCCAACCAGGGGAAACGTCCTTACGACATCAACCTTGTCGAGCCCTGTAAGAATTTTGTATGCTTCAATAAATCCTCTCTCATTCTTCTAAACTCTAGAGAATGTTGGCCCAGTTTCCTCAATCTCTCCTCACAGGACAATCCTGCCATCCCAGGAATCAGTCTGGTGAACCTTTGTTGCACTCCCTCTATGGCAAGTATATCCTTCCTTAGGTAAGGAGACCAAAACTATAAACAATACTTCAGGTGTGGTCTCAGTAAAGCTATATACAATTGCAACAAAGCTTCTTTACTTCTGTAAAGAGTGGAAGGGCTATAGTCACCGGGGATTCGATTGTAAGGGGAGTAGATAGGCGGTTCTGTGGTTGAAAACGAGACTCCCGAATGGTATGTTGCCTCCCAGGTGCACGGGTCAGGGATGTCTCAGATCGGCTGCAGAACATTCTGAAAGGGGAAGGTGAACAGCCTGTTGTCATTGTGCACATAGGCACCAATGATTTGTGTAAAAAACGGGATGAGGTCCTACAAGCAGAATTTAGGGAGTTAGGAGCCAAGTTAAAAAGTAGGAGCTCAGAGGTAGTAATCTCAGGATTGCTACCAGTGCCACGTGATAGTCAGAGTAGAAATGAAAGAATAGTCAGGATGAATGCGTGGCTTGAGAGATGGTGCAGGAGGGAGGGGTTCAGATTTTTGGGACATTGGGACCGGTTCTGGGGGAGGTGGGACTATTACAAATTGGACGGTCTACACCTGGGCCGGACTGGAACCAATGTCCTTGGGGGTGCTTTTGCTAACGCTGTTGGGGAGGGTTTAAACTAATGTGGCAGGGGGATGGGAACCAAATGAGGTCAGTGGACAGTAAGGAGGTAGTAACTAAAGCCTGTAAGGAACTAGATAATGAAGCGTAACTAAGGGAAAGAGTAGACAGGGAGCAGATGATGAACGCAAAAGGACTGGTGGTCTGAGGTGCATTTGTTTTAATGCAAGAAGTGTAGTAGGTAAGGCAGATGAACTTAGGGCCTGGATTAGTACCTGGGAGTATGATGTTATTGCTATTACTGAGACTTGGTTGAGGGAAGGGCATGATTGGCAACTAAATATCCCAGGATATCGATGCTTCCGGCCGGATAGAGAGGGAGATAAAAGGGGTGGAGGAGTTGCAGTACTGGTCAAAGAGGATATCACAGCTGTGCTGAAGGAGGGCACTATGGAGGACTCGAGCAGTGAGGCAATATGGGCAGAACTCAGAAATAGGAAGGGTGCGGTAACAATGTTGGGGCTGTACTACAGGCCTCCCAACAGTGAGCGTGAGATAGAGGTACAAATATGTAAACAGATTATGGAAAGATGTAGGAGCAACAGGGTGGTGGTGATAGGAGATTTTAATTTTCCCAACATTGACTGGGATTCACTTAGTGTTAGAGGTCTAGATGGAGCAGAATTTGTAAGGAGCATCCAGGAGGGTTTTCTAGAGCAGTATGTAAATAGTCCAACTCGGGAAGGGGCCATACTGGACCTGGTGTTGGGGAATGAGCCCGGCCAGGTGGTTGAAGTTTCAGTTGGGGACTACTTTGGGAATAGTGATCACAATTCCGTAAGTTTTAGAATACTCATGGACAAAGACGAGAGTGGTCCCAAAGGAAGAGTGCTAAATTGGGGGAAGGCCAACTATACCAAAATTCGGCAGGAGCTGGGGAATGTAGATTGGGAGCAGCAGTTTGAAGGTAAAGCCACATTTGATATGTGGGAGGGTTTTAAAGAGAGGTTGATTAGTGTGCAGGAGAGACATGTTCCTGTGAAAATGAGGGATAGAAATGGCAAGATTAGGGAACCATGGATGACAGGTGAAATTGTGAGACGAGCTAAGAGGAAAAAGGAAGCAAACATAAGGTCTCGGAGGCTGAAGAAAGACGAAGCTTTGAAAGAATATCGGGAAAATAGGACCAATCTGAAATGAGGAATTAAGAGGGATAAAAGGGGTCATGAAATAACTTTAGCAAACAGGGTTAAGGAAAATCCCAAAGCCTTTTATTCATATATAAGGAGCAAGAGGGTAACTAGAGAAAGGATTGGCCCACTCAAGGACAAAGGAGGAAAGTTATAAGTGGAGTCAGAGAAAATGGGTGAGATTCTAAACGAGTACTTTGCATCGGTATTCACCGAGGAGAGGGACATGACGGATGTTGAGGTTAGGGACAGATGTTTTATTACTCTAGGTCAAGTCGGCATAAGGAGGGAGGAAGTGTTGGGTATTCTAAAAGGCATTAAGGTGGACAAGTTCCCAGGTCCGGATGGGATCTATCCCAGGTTACTGAGGGAAGCGAGAGAGGAAATAGCTGGGGCCTTAACAGATATCTTTGCAGCATCCTTAAACACGGGTGAGGTCCCGGAGGACTGGAGAATTGCTAATGTTGTCCCCTTGTTTAAGAAGGGTAGCAGGGATAATCCAGGTAATTATAGACCGGTGAGCCTGATGTCAGTGGTAGGGAAGCTGCTGGAGAAGATACTGAGGGATAGGATCTATTCCCATTTGGAAGAAAATGGGCTTATCAGTGATAGGCAACATGGTTTTGTGCAGGGAAGGTCATGTCTTACCAACTTAATAGAATTCTTTGAGGAAGTGACAAAGTTGATTGATGAGGGAAGGGCTGTAGATGTCATATACATGGACTTCAGTAAGGCGTTTGATAAGGTTCCCCATGGTCGGCTGATGGAGAAAGTGAAGTCGCATGGGGTCCAGGGTGTACGAGCTAGATGGATAAAGAACTGGCTGGGCAACAGGAGACAGAGAGTAGCAGTGGAAGGGAGTTTCTTAAAATGGAGACGTGTGACCAGTGGTGTTCCACAGGGATCCGTGCTGGGACCACTGTTGTTTGTGATATACATAAATGATTTGGAGGAAAGTATAGGTGGTCTGATTAGCAAGTTTGCAGACGACACTAAGATTGGTGGAGTAGCAGATAGTGAAGGGGACTGTCAGAGAATAGAGCAGAATATAGATAGATTGGAGAGTTGGGCAGAGAAATGGCAGATGGAGTTCAATCAGGGCAAATACGAGGTGATGCATTTTGGAAGATCCAATTCAAGAGTGAACTATACAGTAAATGGAAAAGTCCTGGGGAAAATTGATGTACAGAGAGATTTAGGTGTTCAGGTCCATTGTTCCCTGAAGGTGGCAACGCAGGTCAATAGAGTGGTCAAGAAGGCATACGGCATGCTTTCCTTCATCGGACGGGGTATTGAGTACAAGGTTTGGCAGGTCATGTTACAGTTGTATAAGACTTTGGTTCGGCCACATTTGGAATACTGCGTGCAGTTCTGGTCGCCACATTACCAAAAGGATGTAGATGCTTTGGAGAAGGTGCAGAGGAGGTTCACCAGGATGTTGCCTGGTATGGAGGGCGCAAGCTATGAAGAGAGGTTGAGCAGATTAGGATTATTTTCATTAGAAAGACGGAGGTTGAGGGAGGACCTGATTGAGGTGTACAAAATCATGAGAGGTATAGACAGGGTGGATAGCAAGAAGCTTTTTCTCAGAGTGGGGGATTCAATTACTAGGGGTCACGAGTTCAAAGTGAGAGGGGAAAAGTTTAGGGGGGATATGCGTGGAAAGTTCTTTACGCAGAGGGTGGTGGGTGCCTGGAACGCGTTGCCAACGGAGGTGGTAGACGCGGGCATGATAGCGTCTTTTAAGATGTATCCAGACAGATACATGAATGGGCAGGAAGCAAAGAGATACAGACCCTTAGAAAATAGGCGACATGTTTAGATAGAGGATCTGGATCGGCGCAGGCTTGGAGGGCTGAAGGGCCTGTTCCTGTGCTGTAATTTTCTTTGTTCTTTGTTCTTTGTATGCAAATGCTCTTGCAATAAGGGCCAACATACCATTTGCCTTCCCAATTGCTTGCAGCACCTGCCTGTTAGCTTTCAGCAACTTATGATCAAGGACACCCAGGTCCCTTTGGACATCAACACCTCCCGATCTCTCACCATTTAAGAAATACTCAACATTTCTGCTTTTTCCTACAAAAGTGGATAACTTCACATTTTTCCACATTATATTCCATCTGCCACGTTCTTGCCCACTCACTTATCCTGTTTAAATCCCCCTGAAGTCTCTTTGCATCCTCCTCATAACTCACATTCCCACCTAATTTTGTGTCATCAGCAAACTTGGAAATATTACATTTGGTCCCCACATCCAAATCATTGATATAGATTGTGAATAGCTGGTGCCCAAGCACTGATCATTGTAGTACCCCACTAGTCACAGCCTGCCAACCTGAGAATGACCCGTTTATTCTTACTCTCTGTTTTCTGTCCATTAACCAATTTTCAATCCATGCCAGTACATAACCCCTAGTTCCATGTGTTCTAATTTTGCTTCCTAACCCCATGTGGGATCTTATTAAAAGCCTTCTGAAAATCCAAATACACATCCATTGGTTCCCCCTTATCTATTCTGCTCGTTACATCCTCAAAAACTCCAAAAGTTTGCCAAACATGATTTCCTTTCATAAATCCATGTTGATGCTGCCCAATCCTACCATTATTTTCTCTGTGTCAATTATAACATCCTGTATAATAGATTTTAGCATTTTCCCTACTACTAATGTTAGGTCTGTAGTTTCTCGTTTTCTCTCTCCCTCCTTTCTTAAATAGTGGGGTTACATTTGCGACCTTCCAATCTTCAGAAACTGTTACAGAATCTATAGAGTTTTGGAAGATGATCATCAATGCATCCACTATCTCTACAGCCACCTCTTTCAGCACTCTGGAATGTAGATCATCAGGTCCAGGGGATTTATCAACTTGCAGTCCCATTAATTTCTCCAGTTTTACTTTTTTACCATCACTAATTTCTTTCAGTTCCCTATTCTTGCTAGTTCCTTGGTCCTTTAGTATTTCTGGGAGGTTTTTTTTATATCTTTCTCTGTGAAGACAGATACAAAGGGCTAGATTTTATGTTGTGGCCGCCGAGTACGGCAACGGCTGTAAAAGATGGCAGCTCGCACGCACAGGTTTTACTCCTCGAAGCCGCTGCGATCTTATAGGTGGCTGCTCATTAACATGGCCGGGCGGACTGCGGTACCCCCCCCCAATGAAGTGGAGGGAGCGGGCAAGCCGCCTCAGCAATGGCGTCCGACGCCACTGCTCAGGCACCGGCGCCGGTACCATTTTTAAAGGGCTTCAAGCCCTTAAAAGAAATTTTAATTTTTAAAGGGACTGAAGTGTTAAAATTTAATTTACACATTACATTACATCTGCACTCCCCTCACCCACTCCCCCTCGGAATAATTGAGCCATTAATAGGCCATTCCCCTCCAAATATATTTTGATTCAGATCACAACCTTTCCCCCCGACCTTTAGTAACTTTAACCCTCTAAACCTTTCCCACCATCCCCCCACCAATCCAAAGAGTTTGACCCCGTTTCCCAGCCCCCTCCCAATAGGTGTTGCGCCTCGTTTCTCCGGACAGGGACTCGAAGGCGCAGCAGTGCCGGCTGCCGAGATGAAGACCGCGGTGGCATTTCAGGATGTGACAAGAACATCATTAATGCAGGTGAGTTAATTTATTTGAATATTCAAATTCGGATCTCATCGCCAAGCGATGGGGGTGCTGCCACGAGGCCTCGCCGGCGATGGCAAGATCGGGGCTACTTCTATTTGTGCTGTCAATTCATCTATCTTGTTGTGAATGCTCTGTGCATTCAGATCGAGTGCCTTTAATTTTGTCTTTTTATTATTTTCACAACCTGCGGCCTTATCTGCTGGCGCACTCTTACGTTTTGCACTCTGTCCCTTACTGCCACATTCAGATTATCACAAAATAGAACCCACTCAAGTAAGGGCTGCGATAAGGCACCGCCATTAGGCATTTTGGCATTCCCGCCAAAATAACTTTGTGGGCAGAGTCTCCCCACTCGCAGGCTGAAAGTCAGCACTGCAGCCACAGATCTCAGGGCGTGGCAGAGGTCCAACACTGCAGGCATAGCAGATCTGCATTACTTTTTCCTTCAAGGAAAGCTTTTAAAAAGAAAGCAATTAAAGGGGAAAATTCCAGCAGAGAATTCTTGTAAACAAGATATTTGACACAATAACCACAAAATATCCAACAATGAACTGGAAGGTTCACCATGAGTTCTAACTCTTTAAACAGCACATGGAGTTGTGCTTTTTTGATGTTGTTGTCACAGAACTTGACAAGCAAACAATTACAATAAAAATTGGGGTTGGTATTGAAGGCCTCCATTGCATCAACACTTCTGGACTGTCAGAAGCAGACCAAGAAAGACCTATTGAAACTCTGGACAACATTAGAAGACCAAGGATCAAGGTTAATTTCAGGATCCATCAAATGGAACTGATGATGTAAAGACAACCGCCCAAAGAAACCATCAATCAATTTTTCAGCAGATGCCATAAGAAAGGGAAAGTGATTTTTCAGATGCAGAATTGTCCGTGAGAATAATGGAACTAGTGATGATGTCAACCCCAATAGCCGCATTCCAAAAAGACCTGTTGGATAAAGAAAAAGGATACAACATTGAAAGTCTCCTGAATGAAGGCAGGATGTAGACGCCATTGCTGCAAGCAGGCAGTGCGTACAAGTGCTTGGAGCAGCAACAACAGTGGTGAGGTAGCAAAGACACCTTGGCATGACAAGGCATGTGGAAAATGCAGTCTATTGCACTAGCCAAGAAATTATCCTGCATTCAGGAATACCTGCAAGGTGTGTGGCCTAAAGGGGCACTGGGCAAGACTGTGCAGAAGGTTTGGCAATGAAGAAGCAGCCAGAAACCTCAGTTCAATAAGAAACAGGCACTGCCTCGTGGCGAAAACATAAAAGAATTCACTAAATACCAGTGTAAATACAAATGTGTCTATGCAGTAGGCAAGGATGTGGACAGCAAAGAAGACACTGCAAGTGAACAAGCCTTCCACATGGTAACAATTGCACACCACATGGATGCAGTTACATAGTTGACAGCCTTCACCATAACCATAATCATATGTCCAAACAAGAGTGGCAAGCACAAGCTATGATTAAAAGTTGATACTGGGGCAAGTGCCAACATTTTATGTTTCTGATGAAATGGGAATCTATGCTATAGCATACAAGAGCTACAATCACTGCATGTAATGGTTCATCAATACACTGCATGAGAGCACTGACATTGGAGTGCAGATATGGAAGTTCTGCATGGTTACCAAAAGTCTTGGTCTGACACCGATGTTCCAATGGTAGCAGGACTACTAGCGTGCTGTGAACTCCGGATCATGATGATTCACAAGATCAGTAATGTGCCAATGCTGCACTGAGTTCATTAAGGATTTGCAACAGAAGTACCTGGACAGATTAGATTCCGTGGACAGTTATTGCCTTTTCCGCTTATCATTTGGTTTGTCAGTAAACCAAGACCTGTTCCAACAGAATATGGATCGTGTCACTGAAAATGTTCCTGGATGTGTTTGCATTGCAGATGACATAGCAATCATGGGAAGTACTAAAGAAGAGCATGTCAAGAAGCTTCACGTCTTAACGAAAACAGCCCGAAGAGAATGTCTTGTGTTTAATAGGCAATAATTGTGCTATTAATGCAAGCCACATAAAATTTATTGACTCAATCTACTCTGATACAGGTATAAGACCAGATCCCAGTAAGTTTGAGGATATACAATCAATATCTACTCCTCAAGACAAGGAAGATTTGCAGAGATGCTTGGGTTTGTTTAACTTTTTAGCACCGTGTATCTCAAATATTTCTGAGAAAGCATCATCACGGCTCAAACTTCTCAAGAAAGAAATGCCATTCTTGTGGCACGAAGATCATCAGCATGTATTTGATTCACTAAAACAGTCTCTTTCTACAGAAGCATTTTTGCAATATTACGACCCAAGGAAATAAACTACGCTTGAGGTTGATGCTTTGCAAAAGGGTTTTGGGGAATGACTATTACAAGAAGGTAGACCAATTGCATTTGGTTCCAAAGGTTTGTCACCCACTCAGGTGAACTATTCGAGCATAAAACAAGAAACATTAACATTAGTATTTGCTATTACAAGGTTTCATATATATCTCTTTGGCAAATGCTTTGTTGTTGAGACTGATCACAAGCCGTTGGCAATGATTTGGCAAAAAACACTCCACCAGTGCACCACCTCGACTACTATTAATTAAGGTACAAGAGTATGATTGTGAGGTTCAATATAAACCTGGAAACCTCACAGTTACATCTGACACATTGAGCAGATTACTTAATCCCAAAAAAACGAGAAGACATACCATTAGATATCCAAGTGGATGAAATCGATGTAGAGCTAGAAACTGTGTACAATATTGACCTAATGCAAATTAGATAGAAGAAACGTGAAGAGCTCCAAGGATATACTTCCAAAGATCCTGTTCTAAAGGCATTATGGAAGCTCATTATTAGCGGATGACCTGACACATGCAAGATGTTCCCACAGACCTCAGAATCTTTTAGCCATATCGTGATGAGGTAGGAATATCCAGTGGTGTTATTTTTAAAGGAAGACACGTGTTAATTCCAAAAACACTTTATCAAGATATCCTTACGCAATTCTTACCCCTCGGGTCAGTTAAGGGGGACACAAGTTTAAGGTAAGGGGCAAGAGGTTTAAGGGGGATTTGAGGAAGAACTTTTTTACCCAGAGGGTGGTGACGGTCTGGAATGCACTGCCTAGGAGGGTGGTAGAGGCGGGTTGCCTCACATCCTTTAAAAAGTACCTGGATGAGCACTTGGCACGTCATAACATTCAAGGATATGGGCCAAGTGCTGGCAAATGGGATTAGGTAGACAGGTCAGGTGTCTTTAATGCATCGGTGCAGACTCAATGGGCCGAAGGGCCTCTTCTGCACTGTATATTCTGTGATTCTGTGAATTGCAACAGGGTCAGATGAGCATTGACTTGTACGTGAGACAGTTTATTGTCCAGGGATCAATGGCGACATAGAGTGCACAGTGAGGATGTGCGATGCATGCCAAAAGCATCAATCAAGTCAACAAAGAAATCCACTTCATCCTCAAGATGTTTCATCGCATCCATGGTCAAGAATAGCCACTGACCTATTTACCATCAAAGGTGATGACTTTCTACTCATCACTGACTACTTCTCCAAATTTCCTATCATCTGTCAATTGAGGGATACATCAACTGCTTTGGTAGCAAACACAATGAGCATAATTTTAATCTCTATGGTTCTCCGGAGGAGATAATATTGGATAATGGGCTACAATACACTGGCAAGCCATTTCAAGACGTGTGTGCAAAGTGGGCAGGATATCATGTAACATCATCCTCGCCTTATCCTAGGTCGAACGGCCTGGCAGAAAAGATGGTTTATATGAACATACGAACATATGAATTAGGTGCAGAAGTAGGCCATTCGGCCCCTCCAGCCTGCTCCACATTCAATAAGATCATGGCTGATCTGTTTGTGTTTCAAATTCCGCACTTCCATCTAGCCCCGATAACCTTTGATTCCCTTGCCTACCAAGAATCTATCTACCGCCACCTTAAAAATATTTAATGACCCCGCCTCCACCACCTTCTGAGGCAGAGAGTTTTAAAGTCGCACAACCCTCTGAGAGAAAAAAATTCTCTTCATCTCTGTCCTAAAATGGCGACCCCTAATTTTAAAACAGTGCCCCCCTAGTTCTGGACTCACCTACAAGAGGAAACATCCTTTCCACATCCACCTTGTCGAGACCATTCAGGATCTTATATACCTCAATCAGGTCTTCCCTCACTCTTCTAAACTCCAGTGAAAACAAGCCCAGTCTGTCCAACCTTTCCTCATAAGACAACCCGCTCATTCCAGTTATCAATCTAGTAAACCTCCTCTGATCCACCTCCAATGCATTTACATCCTTCCTTAACTAAGGAGACCAAATCTGCACACAGTATTCAAGATGTGGTCTCACCAATGCCCTGTATAACTGAAACATAACATCCTCACTTCTATTTTCAATTCCTCTCATAATAAAAGATAGCATTCCATCGGCCTTCTTTATTACTTGCTGTACTGTCCTCAGTACCTTGCTCTACGGCAGAGAGGCCTGGACAACGTATGTCAGCCAAGAGCGATGTCTCAATTCATTTCATCTTCGCTGCCTCCGGAGAATCCTTGGCATCAGGTGGCAGGACCGTATCTCCAACACAGAAGTCCTCGAGGTGGCCAACATCCCCAGCATATACATCCTACTGAGCCAGCAACGCTTGAGATGGTTTGGCCATGTGAGCCGCATGGAAGATAGCAGGATCCCCAAGGAGACATTGTACAGTGAGCTCGCCACTGGTATCAGACCCACCGGCCGTCCATATCTCCGCTTTAAAAACGTCTGCAAACGCGACATGAAGTCCTGTGACATTGATCACAAGTCGTGGGAGTCAGTTGCTAGCGATTGCCAGAGCTGGCGGACAGCCATAAAGGCGGGGCTAAAGTGTGGCAAGTCGAAGAGACTTAGCAGACCACCTGTACAGTTGGCAGGAAAAAAGACAGAAGCGCAAGGGGAGAGCCAACTGTGAAACAGCCCTGACAACAAATTTTATCTGCAGTACCTGTGGAAGAGTCTGTCACTCTAGTATTGGCCTTTATAGCCACTCCAGGCGCTGCTCCACAAACCACTGACCACCTGCAGGCGCTTACCCATTGTCTCCCGAGACAAGGAGGCCAAAGAAGAAGAAGAAAAAAAAAGACCTGTATACTAACATTTGTGACTCCTGCACCAGAACACCTAGATCCCTCTGCACCTCGGAATTCTACAGTCGTTCTCCATTTAAGTAATACTCTGTTTTTTTATTCTTTCTGCCAAAGTGAACAATTACACATTTTCCCACATTATGTTCCATCTGTCAGATTTTTGCCCACTCACTCAACCTATCTATATTGGTCTGCAATCTCCTATGTCCTACAGTAAAGTCATTAATTCTGAAATGCAGGGAAACTAACCAAGATCTCCAAGTTGCAATGTTGCACTTGCAAGCAACACCCTTAGATACAGGATTAACATCTCCAGCAGAGGTCATGTTCGGAAGGCAAGTCAAGACAACTCTTCTGAGTCCTCACTTGATGCGATCATTGTCAATCCAAGACAAATTATTGGTGAAACAAGAAAAAATGAAAATTACACATGATAGGCATGCAGGCATGGAATTGCCTCCTCTCCAGATTGGACAAAAGGTCAAAGCAATCCATCTGCAAAAAAAGACATAGTTCCCTATGGAAGGGTCAAAGATCTGTAATGAGCCACGATCATACGACGTAACCACTTTGAATGGAGCAATGTTGAGAAGGAACAGATGTCAGATGAGAGAGTTATCCAACAGCATCATGCCTGACACACCTGTAGTGTCGACAGTGCATTCACATTCAAGTCCTAAGAATGGAACTAAGAAAAATGACATGTACAACACTCAGGTACAAGATGATTGTCAGTCCAAATCTACGAGTCAGGAGAAAAAAGTTGACAATTCCAGATCTCAGCAAAATATTACAGTTACAAGATCAAGCTGAGCCAGCAGACCACCTGTACATTTCACAGACACTTGGTAAATGAACATGAGAGTTGTTTAATGAACATGTTTAAATATTGTTCACAACTATCCTATTTTCATTATGAGCCTGGCATATAATTTATTACATTTCCATTTAAGGAAAAGGGGATGTTGTGATATCGCTTTAACTGCTTGAGTATTAGCAACACACTGTTGAATATGTAAATAGTTTAGTATACATCATCACAGGAAGTAATGTAAGCCAATATGTGATTACAGCAGATAGAGCAATGTTAGTCAACAGTCAGCACATGTACCTTAGAGCTCCCCTGTAAGTCTGTTATTTTGTGATAAAGAAACTGTCATTGAACTTACCATTCAGCCTCAGATTGTTTGGTACATTTGTGTTGAGAAATCAATAACACAACATTTTGTACCATCATCCCTATTGTCAGTTAATCTCTCCTACCTTCCACCCTATCTCAAAACTGTCCCTTTTGTTCTTTCTCTCTCTCTCTCTCCTTTCCCTGTCTCTGCACTTCCCTGTTTATAACCTGAAATATTGGGCTGAATTTTATGGCCCCCCTCAGGATGGGAACGGAGGTGATGGAGGGGAGCCATAAAATTGGATTGGAAGATTGGGGGGGTGGGGGGGGTGCAGGTTGCAGAGTGCCTGTCACTTTCCCAATGCCTTCCAATTTAGTCTGGGGCGGGAAAGGCCGAGGATAGGCTTTTCGCCCCAGGCCAATTGAGGCCCTTAAGTGGCCAATTTATAGCTATTTAAAGGCCTTAATCCTCTTCTGTCTTAATTTAAAAGAAGGTGGAGAGGCCTGCTGCCATATGGAGACACTGCCAAGTAAAGCCTGATGATCTCCTAGTGGGGTCAGAGGGGCCCCTTCTTTGGGGACAATCCAGGGCTCCTGGAGGGCCCCCATGGCAGTGATCACTGCCCCCCTCCCCTCCTGGGAAGACCCCCACCTCACCCTCACTAACTCTACCTACCACATTTTGCTGGGGTCTACCTGAATGGCCCTGGCGACCCCGACCCCATTCACCTGCCCCGGGGACACCAGCAGCTCTGGAGGCTCGTCTCTTAAAGTGATGGCATCCTGTCTGCCTGCTGTTAAAGAACTATGGGGGTCTGACAGAGGGTCGAGGTGGGGTCTGCCCCAACCTTCTGGCCCACCGCCAGGACCCCCAACTTCAAAACAAAATTCAGCCCAAGAACTCTGTTTCACTGCAAACACTGTGTATTTCCAGCATTTTCTGTCTATATTGCTGCTTCCTTCCGCATTGGGCTGGAAACATACTGATCAAGGAAGTTCTTTTGTACTTATTTCAGAAATTCCTCCCTTCTTTGCCCTTTACACTGTTATTAGGATAATAGAAATAAAAGAGAGCAGAATTTCTCATCCACAGCTGTTACAAAAATGTCTAAATTCACTTGTAACAGCACTTCAAAACACTCCCACAGGGGATGCTGAGAACAAGTGGACCCATATCAGAGACGCCATCTATGAGTCAGCTTTGACCACCTACGGCAAACGTGCGAAGCGAAATGCAGACTGGTTTCAATCTCAAAATGAAGAGCTGGAACCTGTCATAGCCGCTAAGCGCATTGCACTGTTGCACTGTTATGGGCGACACAGTGGCGCAGTGGTTAGCACCGCAGCCTCACAGCTCCGGGGACCCGGGTTCAATTCTGGGTACTGCCTGTGTGGAGTTTGCAAGTTCTCCCTGTGTCTGCGTGGGTTTCCTCTGGGTGCTCCGGTTTCTCCCACCACCAAAAGACATGCAGGTTGATAGGTAAATTGGCCATCATAAATTGCCCCTAGTATCGGTAGGTGGTAGGGGAATATAGGGATAGGTGAGGATGTGGTAGGAATATGGGATTAGTGTAGGATTAGTATAAATGGGTGGTTAATGGTCGGCACAGACTCGGTGGACCGAAGGGCCTGTTTCAGTGCTGTATCTCTAAAATCTAAAATCTAAAGAAAAAACTCTACAAGAAAGGCCCCAGCGAGTTAACATCCATAGCACTTAAAGCAGCCAGAAGCACTGCACAAAGAACAGCCAGGTGCTGCGCAAATGGCTACTGGCAACACCTATGCAGTCGTATTCAGCTGGCCTCAGACACCGGAAACATCAGAGGAATGTATGATGGCATTAAGAGAGCTTTTGGGCCAACCATCAAGAAGATCGCCCCCCTCAAATCTCAATCAGGGGACATAATCTCTGACCAACGCAAACAAATGGACCGCTGGGTTGAGCACTACCTAGAACTGTACTCCAGGGAGAATGTTGTCACTGAGTCTGCCCTCAATGCAGCCCAGCCTCGACCAGTCATGGATGAGCTGGACAGACAGCCAATAAAATCGGAACTCAGTGATGCCATTGATTCTCTAGCCAGCGGAAAAGCCCCTGGGAAGGACAGCATTACCTCTGAAATAATCAAGAGTGCCAAGCCTGCTATACTCTCAGCACTACATGAACTGCTATGCCTGTGCTGGGATGAGGGAGCAGTACCTCAGGACATGCGCGATGCCAATATCATCACCTCTATAAAAACAAAGGTGACCGAGGTGACTGCAACAACTACGGTGGAATCTCCCTGCTCAGCATAGTGGGGAAAGTCTTTGCCCGAGTCACTCTAAACAGGCTCCAGAAGCTGGCCGGGGCGTCTACCCTGAGGTACAGTGTGGCTTTTGTGCAGAGAGATTGACCATTGACATGTTGTTCTCCCTTTGTCAGATACAGGAGAAATGCCGCGAACAACAGATGCCCCTCTACATTGCTTTCATTGATCTCACCAAAGCCTTTAACCTCGTCAGCAGACGTGGTCTCTTCAGACGACTAGAAAAGATTGGATGTCCACCAAAGCTACTAAGTATCATCACCTCATTCCATGACAATATGAAAGGCACATTTCAACATGGCGGCACCTCATCAGACCCCTTTCCTATCCTGACTGGCGCGAAACAGGGCTGTGTTCTCACACCCACACTTTTTGGGATTTTCTTCTCCCTGCTGCTTTCACATGCGTTCAAGTCTTCTGAAGAAGGAATTTTCCTCCACACAAGATCAGGGGGCAGGTTGTTCAACCTTGCCTGTCTAAGAGCGAAGTCCAAAGTACGGAAAGTCCTCATCAGGGAACTCCTCTTTGCTGACGATGCTGCTTTAACATCTCACACTGAAGAGTGCCTGCAGAGTCTTATCGACAAGTTTGCGGCTGCCTGCAATGAATTTGGCCTAACCATCAGCCTCAAGAAAACGAACATCATGGGGCAGGACGTCAGAAATGCTCCATCCATCAATATTGGCGACCAGGCTCTGGAAGTGGTTCAAGAGTTCACCTACCTAGGCTCAACTATCACCAGTAACCTGTCCCTAGATGCACAAATCAACAAGCGCATGGGAAAGGCTTCCACTGCTATGTCCAGACTGGCCAAGAGAGTGTGGGAAAATGGCGCACTGACACGGAACACAAAAGTCTGAGTGTATCAGGCCTGTGTCCTCAGTACCTTGCTCTATGGCAGCGAGGCCTGGACAATGTATGTCAGCCAAGAGCGACGTCTCAATTCATTCCATCTTCGCTGCCTCCGGAGAATACTTGGCATCAGGTGGCAGGACCGTATCTCCAACACAGAAGTCCTCGAGGCGGCCAACATCCCCAGTTTATACACACTACTGAGTCAGCGGCGCTTGAGATGGCTTGGCCATGTGAGCCTCATGGAAGATGGCAGGATCCCCAAAGACACATTGTACAGCGAGCTCGCCACTGGTATCAGACCCACCGGCCGTCCATGTCTCCGCTTTAAAAACGTCTACAAACGTGACATGAAGTCCTGTGACATTGATCACAAGTCGTGGGAGTCAGTTGCCAGCGTTCGCCAGAGCTGGCGGGCAGCCATAAAGGCGGGGCTAAAGTGTGGCGAGTTGAAGAGACTT
Source organism: Heterodontus francisci (assembly GCF_036365525.1). Taxonomy (NCBI): domain Eukaryota; kingdom Metazoa; phylum Chordata; class Chondrichthyes; order Heterodontiformes; family Heterodontidae; genus Heterodontus; species Heterodontus francisci. The sequence goes on from NC_090374.1 coordinate 97,641,365, forward strand.
AGCAGTTGGCAGGAAAAAAGACAAAAGCGCAAGGGGAGAGCCAACTGTGTAACAGCCCCGACAATCAAATATTTCTGCAGCACCTGTGGAAGAGCCTGTCACTCTAGATTCTTTTTCTTCTTTGGCCTCCTTATCTCGAGAGACAATGGGTAAGCGCCTGGAGGTGGTCAGTGGTGTGTGGAGCAGCGCCTGGAGTGGCTATAAAGGCCAATTCTGGAGTGACAGGCTCTTCCACAGGTGATGAGGACTCTCCGTACTTTGGACTTCGCTCTTAGATGGGCAAGGTTGAACAACCTGCCCCCTGATCTTGTGTGGAGGAAAATTCCTTCTTCCGAGGACTTGAACGCATGTGAAAGCAGTAGGGAGAAGAAAATCCCAAAAAGTGTGGGTGCGAGAACGCAGCCCTGTTTCACGCCACTCAGGATAGGAAAGGGCTCTGATGAGGAGCCACCATGTTGAATTGTGCCTTTCATATTGTCATGGAATGAGGTGATGATACTTAGTAGCTTTGGTGGGCATCCAATCTTTTCTAGTAGTCTGGAGAGACCACGTCTGCTGACGAGGTCAAAGGCTTTGGTGAGATCAATGAAAGCAATGTAGAGGGGCATCTGTTGTTCACGGCATTTCTCCTGTATCTGACGAAGGGAGAACAGCATGTCAACGGTCAATCTCTCTGCTCGAAAGCCACACTGTGCATCAGGGTAGACACGCTCGGCCAGCTTCTGGAGCCTGTTTAGAGCGACTCGAGCAAAGACTTTCCCTACTATGCTGAGCAGGGAGATTCCACAGTAGTTGTTGCAGTCACCTCGGTCACCTTTGTTTTTATAGAGGGTGATGATATTGGCATCGCGCATGTCCTGAGGTACTGCTCCCTCGTCCCAGCACAGGCATAGCAGTTCATGTAGTGCTGAGAGTATAGCAGGCTTGGCACTCTTGATTATTTCAGGGGTAATGCTGTCCTTCCCAGGGGCTTTTCCGCTGGCTAGAGAATCAATGGCATCACTGAGTTCCGATTTTATTGGCTGTATGTCCAGCTCATCCATGACTGGTAGAGGCTGGGCTGCCTTGAGGGCAGTCTCAGCGACAACATTCTCCCTGGAGTACAGTTCTAGGTAGTGCTTAACCCAGCGGTCCATTTGTTTGCGTTGGTCAGTGATTATGTCCCCGATTTAGATTTGAGAATTGGCCTTTATAGCCACTCCAGGCGCTGCTCCACACACCACTGACCACCTCCAGGCGCTTACCCATTGTCTCTCGAGATAAGGAGGCCAAAGAAGAGAAATAAAAGATGAACAGCTTTTAAATGAGAGGGAGGTGGTGGTGGGAAAGGTTTGTGATTGGATGGAGGGCAGGACTATTTAAGTGGCAAAAGGGAAGTTGGTACAAGGCAATACAAGTTGATAATGAGGCAAGTATACAGACAAAAGATGGGTCCGGAGAAGGTGTAAATGGTGACAGAATGTGCAAGAGAAAATGGAAGTGATGGTTAAGATCTAAAGTCAATGTTCAGACTAGAAGGCTGTAAAGTATCTAGTGGAAATATGAGGTGCTGTTCCTCGAGCTTGCATTTGTACAGAGCAGGGTGGGAGTGGAACAGAGAATTAAAGTGGCAAGTAACCTAAAGCTCATATCATGCTTGTGGACTGAATGGATATGTTCAGCCTAATTTGTTTCCCTTTCACCAGACTTCAAATGGAGTTATGACATAAGTGCACTGATGGGCTCCAGATCTTTGACTCCATAACAAAATTTTCTATTTTTGATAGTGGGACTATTATTTAATTTGTTGTTAAAAATCAATAACTGTGAAGGAATAACATCGTGGGAGCAATCTTCTGTTCCGCATGGAAGCGGAGTGAACATGCTGGGGCTGTAAAATGAGGACCCCCTGCCATTTTGTACATAATCGAATCTTCCAGCTTGTAATCTGCTCTAAAATGCTTTTGTATTGAAAGGCCAATTCCATGATCATGCACTTTGGTGAAACAGTCGTACAAATGGCATAAATGCTATTTACGCTGTTTTTCCAGGGTTTCTGCAGATTTTCTGCCGAATGGTATCCTATTGGGCGAAACCCTGTAGAAATTCAACCTTGGTCTGTTAGTGTCTACTCTGTCCCATCCCTTCATAATTAAGCGGTGTTCCTGTAATGCCATCTGTTTGCAGCAATTTTTTTTCATTAAACCTATCTCGACCGTTGCCTGTGGCTGTACTTGAGGAATTAGCTGGTTAGTTAAAGCCTCCTTTGAGAGTAAATGTGAGGGCTAGAGTTTTCTATCACATAGTTTACAGATGCACAATCACCCTTTTGTGTATCTGTATATGTAATTCAATTTGGGCAATTTCTAGATATAAATTTCTTCTGAGTATTTTTGCCAGAATTGTAGCCATTAACATGAATTATGTCCAAACCAGAGAATATTCTCCGTTATAAGTGCATACAGAAGGTTGCAGCAATACTGCAAAATAGTATGCTAAATTGGTTCCTAAAGAGTGTGATAGATATTTTAACTTCTCCAATAAGATAAAGGAAAAGAAATGTAATCAAATGCGTATGCCAATGACAAAAGCGACCAACTTCAAAACAAAAATAGAAATGTTTGAGGTAAAGCTTTATCCTTCCCTAAAATCAGTGAGGAAAATGCCAACCTTTAATTACTTTAACTCAAACATGAGTACTTTGTGTAGTTTGACTTTCAGGTTAGGTGTATTCATCATCATTTACCTGCTCCTATTATTAATTATCATTTACTGTTCCTAACCCTATCATTATCTATAGGTATAATTAGAAAGCTAATGATTTACTTCAGATTCCAGGGAATAAAGAGTAAAAACTTAAATAATTTAGGAAGGAAAAGTTGAATATATCAATAGCAAATTTTGGTTCCAGACCTAATTTTTGAAATTGTAATCATAAAAATAATGTATCAGTGGACAAATATATAATTATAAGATTATTGAACTCTTATTGGAGCTCCATGAATAATCTGATTTTGCAGTGCATTTGTATATCAATAGCAGCAATGACTGATAGGCTGCATTCCCCCAAATTAATCATGTGCCAATTTCTAATCTCCTCGAGATCATTAGCAAGAGATGTCAAGGGAAAGTAAGGCACGTCTCCAAAAGAAGTAAGAAGAAGCCTTGAGGTCGAGTTGCACTGTACCATTTTCGTTGACTTCACAGGGACTAGATATGGAGTAGTGTTGAAGTAACTTAGGAGACAGAGTATAATAAAAAGGCATAAAACTTACTGAAAATTGAGGAGAGCAAATGACAGTGAGATTACATTGCAGCACTGATTATAATTTTTAAAAAAGCTACTATCGGGTTCATTCAAGTATTTACTAATGTTCGAAGAGCTAAATATTGGGCCTGTTTTCAGATGCATATATTGTGATTTGCTGCCTGTTTATTAACAGAATTATAGTGTGTGCCCAGTGCAAAATGTGCTGCTGACTGGCCACATGCTCAACGGGGGGCCAGCAGCGTGTGTGCCTAGCAAACATAAAGCAAGCCTGCACTTCTTAAAGGCAATCTGCCCCTCTTAAACAGGAACTGCACTTTGGCTACAACTGCTGGAAGGAAGGAAACTACAAATAGAGCAACAGGCCAGAGAGAGGACTCCTAGGTTCTCTGGTGAGCTATTGGAGGCCTTAGAGCAGGAGTTCAAGAAGAAAAGAGAGCTGATGTTTTCTCAAAGGGCCAGGAGGCCCTGAAGGCATACTCTCTATGAGAGTGGGATTAGGTGATCACGAAGGTCAATCCTCAGAGTCTGGCCCCTAGGACCTTGCTGCAGTGCTGGACAAAGTTCAGTGACTTCATGTGAGTAATCAAGGTCAGTGAATGCATCTTCAAATAACATCTTCTACCCACTGTACCACCAACCTGCTGCTCAGTGCACCACAGCCCCATCATTGACCCATTAGCAATCAGGACTCAAGCCTAACATTCAGATGCTCTGCCTCATCCTCACACACACCAATATTGCCAGCCTCACATCCACCTCTTCTGGCTTCCACATACCTCCAGCTAATCAGCTATGGCAGACACATCACCCAAACACATTCACTGATATTCTGCCCTCACCTTTGCAGGACAAGGTTGCACATAACTGCTGGGAGCAACAGAGAACCAATGGGGTCAGGTTCATCTGAATCTCCTGAGCCCTTTAGAGGAGTCAGTGCTCCGTTTTATAGATCCGAGAGTAACTGAGGCCGTTGCATCCATCTTCGTTGAAAACATTCATGATGATGGTATGCATCTGCTTTATGCACCTTCCCAAATCCCACATTCTGCGATCTGGCATGAAGTACAAGCTGCTGATGGTGTGAGCATGGACCTCTTGCTTTCCACCAACCAACCTTCCCTCATCCTAACCCACCTTCCCTCATCCTAACCCTCCCCTTCTGCATTGTTGCTTTCAAATACCCGAGAATCGCCTCCTGGCTAGCCAGTGCAGCCTCAGCATGAAGGGCGTGAGCAACAGCATAAGTCTGATGAAGAAGCACCATCACTTGATTTGACAATCGCAGTCAACAGATCAGATATTGACACTGAGTGTACGTTAGAGGGTAATGTAGAGTTGGGATCAGCACATGGTAAGTCAGCAGGCACGTGTGAGCTACAGCCAGACCAGAAGGAAAGGGTGGCACATGTGCCAGCTCACCAGAGGGCAAACCGCAAATCATTTCTGCTGGAAAGGACTAAGATGAGGACTTCAATGGGCATTGTCCAGGAGAATGCTGATGGCAATGCACACAAAGATGTATGGTGCATTGGAAGGCCTGTCAAAAAGCATGCAGCATAGAGGAGTCCAGTTTTAACTTGCCACAGAACTTTATGCAGAGCTTGCAGCTCATCTTTCCCAGTGTGGAAGGGGTAGCCAACTCCATGATGGCATTTGCAGATCCAGCAGTCTTGCAGCATCTGGTGGCCAATGTGTCAGCCTCCACTGCAGCACAGGCAGTAGCCACCCAACATCTCAGTGCTGCAGTGGAAGCCCAGTCTGAGATCATGATGTTAATCTGTTAATTGTGTATCAATTGTTGAATTCTGTGCAGGTGGAGTGTATTAATTGGGGTCTTACTTGAGCACTAAAAAACAGACATTTACTGAGACTGGTGGAGTGCTTGAGAGAGGAGCTACATGTTTGTAATTCTTTTACTCTGTACCATAAATGTGAAACTGAGAAAAGATAGGGTCCAGCATTATCCTTCCATCACAAGCTTTCTGGGGTTTAATACATGAGAGCAATGCTTGTTTGCATGCAAACCCATCTTGATGCCATACAGGCTCAGATTGCTGTCCAGATTGGATTACTGAATCACCAACCTGGGGACGTAGCAGTGGCTCTGTAGTGCACAAACCTACTGCCCTCTCCCAAGATGCCATCACTCATGCACCCATCATTGCCTCCAACCACTGGTGCCCCTGCTGTTGCCTGTCAGCCAGCCAGCCTAGACTGCTGCCAGCTATGCTAAAGTAGTGCAGTCCGAAGCCAGGCCCTCAAGGCTCAGAGTTGCACAAGAGTGCCTGCAAGGTCATCTACAGTCTCCCCAAGTGAAAGTCAGCAGCCTTCCAATTGCAAGGCTGCAAACATCAGGGTAGCACTGCATAGAAGCACTAGGTCAAGTAAAGACACCGTCATACAGGCACTAAGGAAATGCACAAGGGTGAATAGTTCAGGTTGGTATGTATCCACCCCATTGCGCGTATTGTTGGATAAAGTTGTTGATCTCTGACCAACATAAGCAAATGGACCGCTGGGTTGAGCACTACCTAGAACTGTACTCCAGGGAAAATGTTGTTACTGATACCGCTCTCAATGCAGCCCAGTCTCTGCCAGTCATGAATGAGCTGGACGAACAGCCAACAAAATCGGAACTCAGTGATGCCATTGATTCTCTAGCCAGTGGAAAAGCCCCTCGAAAGGATGGCATGACCCCTGAAATAATCAAGAGTGCCAAGTCTGCTATACTCTCAGCATTCCATGAACTGCTTTGCCTGTGCTGGGATGAGGGAGCAGTACCACAGGACATGTGCGATGCCAGTATCATCACCCTCTATAAGAACAAGGGTGACCGCAGTGACTGCAACAAGTACCGTGGAGTCTCCCTGCTCAGCATAATGGGGAAAGTCTTCACTCGAGTCATTTTAAACAGACTCCAGAAGCTGGCTGAGCATGTCATTCCTGAAGCACAGTGTGGCTTTCGAGCAGAGAGATCCACCATTGACATGCTATTCCCCCTTTGCCAGCTACAGGAGAAATGCCACGAAGAACAGATGCCCCTCTACGTTGCTTTCATAGATCTCACCAAAGCCTTTGACCTCGCCAGCAGATGTGGTCTCTTCAGACTACTGATTACCACCCACTGCCCCTCCCTCAACTGATGAATCAGTACTCCTTCATATTGAACAGCACTTCGAGGAAGCACTGAGGGTGGCAAGGACGCAGAATTTACTCTGGGTAGGGGACTTCAATGTCAATCACCAAGAGTGGCTCGATAGCCCCACTACTGACTGAGCTGGCCGATTCCTGAAGGATATAGCTGTTTGACTGGGTCTGCTGCAAGTGGTGAGGGAACCAACAAGAGGAAAAAATATACTTGACCTCGTCCTCACCAATCTGCCTGCAGCAGATGCATCTGTCCATGACTGTATTGGTAGGAATACTGACCGCACAGTCCTTGTGGAGACAAAGTCCCGTCTTCACATCGAGATACCCTCCATCGTGTTGTGTGGCACTACCACCGTGCTAAATGGATAGATTTTGAACAGTTCTAGCAATGCAAAACTGGGCATCCATGAGGCACTGTGGGCCATCAGCAGCAGCAGAATTGTACTCAACCACAATCTGTAACCTCATGGCCTGGCATCTCCCCAATCTACCATTACCATTCAGCCAGGAGACCAACCCTGGTTCAATGAAGAGTACAGGAGGGCATGCCAGGTGCAGCACCGGGCATATCTCAAAATGAGGTGTCAGCCTGGTGAAGCTTCAATCCAGGACTACTTGTGTACCAAACAGTGTAAGCAGCATGCGATAGACAGAGCTAAGCAATCCCATAACCAATGGATCAGATCTAAGCTCTGCAGTCCTGCCACATCCAGTAGTGAATGGTGGTGGACAATTAAACAACTAACTGGAGGAGGTGACTCCACAGATATCTCTATCATCAATGATGGGGGAGCCCAGCACATCAGTGCGAAAGATAAGGCTGAAGCATTTGCAATAATCTTCAGCCAGAAGTGACAAGTTGATGATCCACCTCAGCCTCCTCCTGAAGTCCCCAACATCACAGATGCCAGACTTCAGCCAATTCGATTCACTCCACGTGATATCAAGAAATGACTGAAGGCACTGGATGCTGCAAAAGACTATGGGTCCTGACAACATTACAGAAATAATACTGAAGACCTGTGCTCCAGAACATGCCATGTCCCTAGCCAAGCTGTTCCAGTATAGTTACAACACTGGCATCTACCCGGCAATGTGGAAAATTGCCCAGGTATGTCCTGTACACAAAAAGCAGAACAAGTCCAACCGAGCCAATTACCGCCCCATTAGCCTACTCTCAATCATCAGTAAAGTGATGGAAGGTGTCATCGACAGTGCCATCAAGCAGCACTTGTGAAGCAATGATCAGCTCAGTGATACCCAGTTTGGGTTCCGCCAGGGCCACTCAGCACCTGACCTCATTACAGCCTTGGTTCAATCTTGGACAAAAGAGCTGAACTCACGAGGTGAGGTGAGGTGAGAGTGACTGCCCTTGACATCAAGGCAGCATTTGACTGAGTATGGCATCAAGTAGCCCTAGCAAAACTGAGGTCAATGGGAATCAGGGGGAAAACTCTCCACTGGTTGGAGTCATATCTAACGCAAAGGAAGATGGTTGTGGTTGTTAGAGGTCAATCGTCTGAACTCCAGGACATCATTGCAGGAGTTCCTCAGGGTTGTGTCCTAGACCCAACCATCTTCAGCTGCTTTAGCAATAACCTTCCTTCAATCATAAGGCCAGAAGTGGGGATGTTCGCTGATGACTGCACAATGTTCAGCACCATTTGCTACTCCTCAGATACTGAAGCAGTCGTGTAGAAATGCAACACGACATGGACAATATCCAGGCTTGGGCTAATTCGTGGCAAGTAACATTTGTGCCACGCAAGTGCCAGGCAATGACCATCTCCAACAAGAGAAAATCTAACCATCTTCCCCTAGACATTCGATGACATTACGATCGCTGAATCCCCCACTATCAACATCCTGGGGGGGTTACTGTTGACCAGAAATTAAACTGGAATAGCCATATAAATACTGTGGCTACAAGAGCAGGTCAGAGGCTCAAAATGCTGCGGTGAGTAACTCACCTCCTGACTCCCCAAAGCCTGTCCACTATCTACAAGGCACAAGTCAGGAGTGTGATGGAATACTCTCCACTTGCCTGGATGGGTGCAGCTCCAACAACACTCAAGAAGCTTGACATCATCCAGGACAAAGCAGCTCGCTTGATTGGCACACCATCCACAAACATTCACTCCCTCCACCACAGATGCACAGTGGCAGCAGTGTGTACCATCTATAAAATGCATTGCAGCAACACCCCAAGGCTCCTTCAACAGCACCTTCGAAGTCCGCGACCTCTACACCCTAGAAGGACAAGGGCAGCAGATGCATGGGAACACCACCACCTGCAAGTTCCCGTCCAAGCCACACACCAATCTGACTTGGAACTATATCGCTGTTCCTTCACTGTCACTGGATCAAAATCCTGGAACTCTCTTCCTAACAGCACTGTAGGTGTACCTACCCCACATGGACTGCAGCAGTTGAAGACAGCAGCTCACCACCACCTTCTCAAGGGCAATTAGAGATGGGCAATAAATTCTGGCATAGCCAGCAATGCCCACATGCCATGAATGAATAGAAAAAAAAAATTGTCTTCAAAAAATCTGTGCATGGGAAGGTGCCATGGGAAGGGGATGAGGTGTCGGGGGTAATGGAGGAGTGAACAAGGATGTCGCAGAGGTAATGATCCTGAGCTTCCGGTCACTTGCCATTTCAACTCATCCCCCTGATCTCATGCCCACATCTCTGTCCTGGGCCTGCTGCAGTGTTCCAGTGAACATCAACCTAAGCTCGAGGAACAGCACCTTATTTTCCACGTAGGCATGCTACATCCACTCAGTGACATCCTTGACAAGAGAGACAACATGCCACTGCAGCAGACGGAAGGTACGACACTTGCCATGGCTCCACCTGAGCAGCCATTGAGCGGCCATTGGACTGCTGAAGATGAGACTCCATTGCCTTGATCGATCCGGTGGAGCCCTGCAGTACGCCCCAGCGAGGGTTTCACATATTGTAGTGGGCTGCTGTGCTCTGCATAATCTAGCACTGCAGAGGAGCTAGGCCTTGCATGAAGAGGACATGATTAATTGTCAGTCCTCAACTGATGAGGAGGACACAGAGCAGGCTAATGAGCAGGCAGCACTGGATATTGATTCCCTTGCAGCGAAGACCAGGGCCATTGAGAGACGCACAAGGGAGGCAAGAGACAATCTCATGTATACTCACTTCCTGACATCTTGATGACCTGTCAAAGTGAACTCAATAAAGGCTCACGTCACTGAATTCCTATCTCGCTCCAGTGTCTAATGCCCAGCTTCACCACGCTCTCTGGTAAATCTGAGACACTAACCAAATACCACCTCTGCCTACACTGGCAGCCCATTGAGGGAGCAAGGGTGAAGGCAGCATTTCCCAATTCATGCATGAATGCTTGAGCATTTTACAACAATGAATGTGAACTCTATTTATAACACCAATTGCAGAAAACAATACAAAGGCCAAATGTAATACACCAGTGAATCCCAAGTGTATCCATGTGCTCTTTATACATTTCTATGTGATTCTACAAGCTGTTCAAAAAAGGGTGTAAAGATAAGCCCAGCAACTACAGGCCAGTCAGCTTAACTTTGGTGGTGGGAAACTTCTAGAAAGAAAAATTCGGGACAAAATTAAGAGTCTTATCAACAAATGAGAGTTAATTAAAGAAAGCCAGCATCAATTCCTTAAGGGAAAATCATGTTTAACTAATTTGCTGGAGTTTTTTTTGAAGAGATAACAGAGTGTTGACGAGGGCAATGCAGTTGATGTGGTATACATGGACTTCCAAAAGGCATTTGATACGATGCTACACAACACACTTGTGAGCATAGAATAAAAGGGACGGTCGCAAGATGGATACGGAATTGGCTGAGTGACAGGACACAAAGGTTAGTGGTTAATGGATGTTTTTGGGGCTGGAGGAAGGTTTGTGGTGGAGTTCCCCTAGTGGTCAGTGTTGGGAGCCTTGCTTTTCCTGATATATATTAATGACCTCGGCCTTGGTGTACAGGGCACAGTTTCAAAGTTTGCGGATGATACGAAACTTGGAAACATTGTGAACTGAGGAGGATAGTGTAGAACTTCAAAAGGACATAGATAAGTTGGTGGAATAGGTGACCAGGTGGCAGATGAAGTTCAATGCAGAGAAATGTGAAGTGATACATTTTGGTAGGAAGAACATAGAGAGGCAATATAAAATAAAGGGTACAATTCTAAAGAGGATTCAAGAGCAGAGGGACCTGGGTGTATATGTGCATAAGTCATTGAAGGTGGCAAGACAGGTTGCGAGAGCGGTTAATAAAACAGACAGTCTCCTGTGCTTTATTAATAGGGGCATAGAGTACAAGAGCAAGGAGGTTATGTTGAACTTGTATAAGACACTAATTCGGCCTCAGCTGGAGAATTATGTCCAGTTCTGGGCGTCACACTTTAGGAAAGATGTGATGGCATTAGAAAGGGTGCAGAAAAGATTCACGAGAATGGTTCCAGGGATGAGGAACTTCAGTTATGAAGATAAAGTGGAGAAGTTGGGACTGTTTTCCAAAGAAAGGAGAAGGCTGAGAGGAGATTTGATAGAGGTGTTCAAAATAATAAGGGGTCTGGACAGAGTAGATAGAGAGAAGCAATTCCCATTCATGAAAGAATCAAGAATAAGAGGGCCCAGATTTAAAGTAATTGATAAAAAAAAAGTGACATGAGGAAAAACTTTTTCATGCAGCAAGTTGTTAAGGACTGGAATGCACTGCTGAGAGTGTGGTGGAGGCATGTTCAATTGAAGCATTCAAAAGGGAATTAAACTGTTATATGAAAAGGAAGAATGTGCAGGGTTATGGGGAAAAGGCGAGGCAGTGGCACTACGTGAAATGCTCATTAGGAGAGCCATGCAGACATGATGGGCTGAATGGCTTCCTTCTGCACTGTAACAATTCTGTGATTCTGTGTAACCTGGTCTGGCAGCTGGGCTGGAGGCAGGCAGCTGATTAGGCTGCTCCTTGGCCTGTGTTGACTTCCTCTGACGTCCTCTGGCTGCCTGAGGCCTAGATGGCCCCGATCACCTGAGACAGTCCTGCACAGGTGCAGGAGACGCCTCAATCATCACGGCTACTGGATCTGGCCTCATTGGCGGAGGGGCTGAGGAGACACTGTCTGCACTCAGAGCGCCCTGAGGGGGGACCCCAGATGTGGAAGTCAGCCTCTCCTCCTCCCTTTCAAAGCTTACTTGAACCTCCCTGCTCACCAGAGAAGGACGAGGATCTGGAGAAGACTCCAGGCACCTCGCTCTTCTCTCACCTTGCCACTGCTGAGTTGAGCTCATGGCCAAGGCAATGATGTGCAGGTCTGCTCGCGTCTGTAGGATCTGGTTGCCCAAGAGGGTCACCAACCTCTCAATGGAGGAAGCTATGCGCTCACATGCCTGAGACATGGCAGCACTCATCCCATGGATGGACTCCACCATCATCCACTCATGGCTGCGCATTGCCTCTGGCAGCTTTGTCAGATGTTCTCTTACCTCTCTCTGCAACTCCAGCATGCCCTGTACTGTCAACACCAGAGGATCGTCATCAGTCTAAGGCTCAGCATGGGCCTGGCCACCCACAGTTCACCAACTGTCAGTGACTTTGGCTGTCTCAGCCTCTATCAGCTGCTTGGGCAGATGTATAGTGCTTTCACCAGTTTCTGACCCTGAATCTAAGCCTAAGCACATATTCACCTCGGTGAAAGTATCTGCACTGGTGGAAGGTGACAGAGAATTTTGTGACAGTGCATCCTCTGACTGTTCCTCTTCATCCTCAGAAGTTGATGGCAGGCACCCTGTCACAGTGGCTATGCTTGCCTCGAGCATTCGACGACTTACATGAGGGAACACAAACATTTGTGGGTTAGGGTGTGCAGATCTCCTCATGCCAACCATGCATGATGTGGATCTCCAGATGTGTGGTGGAGGTTACCTGAACACAATGTTTCTTCACTCTGTTGTGTGGACATTCCAGTCTCACTGTCCAAAATTGAAAGGCTGCCCTGGGCCCTTGCTAGCTCCAGAGCCTTCTTCTTTGTCAACGTCAGAGGACGAAGGTAGGGATCCCTCCGCCAGTACTCGATGTCTCCCTGGTGTTATGGGCCATTTGTCCTGAAAGTGGAAAGAAGGACACAGTTAGGCTTTGCATGAGGAGCAACAGAACAGTTCTGCTCGTGGCAGCCCCTCATCCCTTGATGGGTTTTCAACATGGCTCCTCCCCACATCCGCTCTCAGGGAACGTAGGGAGGGTGAGCTCTGAAAGAAGATGGGCTGTCGCCGAGATGCAGCCATGCATCTGCCAGGATGTTGTGATACCTCACCCCTTTGCCACCGCCTTTGTGATAACACCCTCCCCATGAAGCGCTCCCTCCCACGTACCCACATAAAAGCTCCAAATTGGAAAGAGCTGTGGAGGATTCACCTTGGTGGTGCAAAGGAGGTCACTGAACCTCTTGTGGCACTAGATCCAGTTCTGGGAGGTGACCCCATGTCTGCTATTCTTCTTTGCGATTTCCATCCAGGCTTGTTTGGTCAGGTGGGAGGATCTCTTCTTGCCTTCCCTTGGAAAGAGGACCTCCCACCTTTCCCTTGCAGTCTGGAGGAGGACCTCCAGGAAGGTACCGCTAAACCGTGGGGCCACGATGTCTTGCCTTGGACATGGTCCCAGTTCAGTCAAGCTCCGTTCTAACGGTTGGCAGTCCTGGTGCAGGGGGGTCCAGGAAACGCAGACACAGCAAGAAGATGCAGCCATGGTGCGGGGGGGTGTGGGGGTTCCAGGAATTGCAGTCACAGCCAGCAGCTACAGCAGTGGTGTAGAGGGGCCCACGATTTCAAAATACCACCAGAAGGGTCCAGCAGCACGCCAGGTTCACTGCCTCACTGAAAGGCAGCAGTACATGCAGGGTTGGCAGCACTTTAAAAATGGCACCATTACCTGCATCAGAATCATCTGATGCCATCATTAGCACCTTGGACCCTATCGCTGTCGTGCAATTGCACAGGCCCCGCACCCCCATTATGTCATGTGGCTGGCTGCCACGTGATCGTGGTCAGCCAACCACACACATGCCATGCGGCAATGACACCCACTTCCAGGTCAGCTGCCGACCTGTGATGGGCTCACAAAATTTTGTCTGTGGCTGTCCATGACACAGTACATATCCTGGAGTTCCCACATGGAACAGGATGTACATTCAACGGGTTGGAGGTGCCCTGCCATGACCCGATTTATCGGACTACGAACTAAATTTATCAGAAATAATACTTAATTCTTAAAAAAAACAACTTAAGGTTTAAAACCTAATTTAATTATTTTAGTTCCTTATCATACATCCTTACCTCAATACTTACCCTCCATACTTGTCTTAGTTCTCCCTAGTTATGCCGCACCTTCCTCTCTGCACTGACTCTGACCTCACTCTTTCAATTTCTGCCTGTGCTCCTTCCAGCCACAAGCCTGCTCTGCCGCTACACTTTTTATTCCACTCTTCTGTCACTCCTCCTGGTCTGTGGCCTGCTCTGTCACCCCCGCCTGTTATCTCACTCTGCTGCCGCTCAGCTCTCACTCTTCCTGGTCTGGTTTGCTCTGCCACTGCACCTTTTATCTCACTCTGCTGCCGCTCAGCTCTCACTCTTCCTGGTCTGGTTTGCTCTGCCACTGCACCTTTTATCTCACTCTGCTGCCACTCAGCTCTCACTCTTCCTGGTCTCTGCTGCCTATCATGTGGCAGCCCAATGATAGTCCTTGTTACTGAAAGCATACTTTTTCCTAACAGGCCTTTCATCTCCTCTGACCTCCTTGTCAAAGTCCAGCAACATTCCCTGGAGAATCCAAAAACTTCCAGACTCTTACAACGACTCTCAACAGAGTACTCCCACTCACCCTGCAGCAGCAAAAGATCCCTTTAAATACTGCTAGAGGCAGGTCCCTTGTGCAGCTGCACATAAGTTCAGCTGGGAGTGATCAAGAAAGGACGTTAACAGGATCTGCAATTTCCCAGATGGGCCAAAATTCCGAACACTTCCATCAAATCTCTAAACCTTCTGCTCTAAGGAGAATAACCTCAGCCTCTCCAGTCCCTCCACATAGTTGAAGGTCCTCATTCCTCATAACACTCTAGTACATTTCTTCTGTACTTACTCTAATGCTGTGACATCCTTCCTAAAGTATGGTTCCCAAAATTGAACATAATATTCTAGCTGAAGACTAAAGGTTTAGCATAATGTCCTTGCTTTTGTACTCCATGCCTCTATTATTAAGCAAGGATCCTTTTTTAACAGACTTCTCAACTTGTTTTGGCACCTTCTAAGATTTCTGCACATACAGCTCCAATGTCTCTGTTCATATACCCCCTTTATTATTTGTCTCTTCATTCAGGAGATGTGGGCATCGCTGGCAAAGCCAATATCCACTGCCCATCCTTAACTGTCCCCAAGAAGATGGTGGCATGCTATCCCCTGAGCTCTCCCACAACTGAGTGTCTTGCAATACCATTTCAGAGGGTAGTTAAGAGTAAACCACATTATTGTGGGTGATGATCATACTGCCCCTTGAACCTGTACCTTCCTTACCATTCCAATTATTACACTACCTTCATCATTGAACATATCTGCCCCATGCACCAACTCAGACATTTTCACCTGAAGGATCTAGATAGTGGGGATAACAATATGATACTGGGTGACTCACTGAGCTCAAGGGAGCCAAAGGAGCGGGCACGATGAAAATTCAGCTTTTCCCCAGCAAAGACTGTAGAGATGGCTTCCATTGGCTGAGGAGGCAGGATCCAATTGGGTCCTGCTATGTTAGGAATGTTCACTGAACATCACAATTATATAAAGGCTCTGAGATTTCTGTCCCAGAATGCATGCCATATGACAGGCGACTTGCTCATTCAATTGACATTATATGGAGGAACATAAGGGAAGGTTTTCCATGTTTGAGAGATCAGAGCTATATGTGGCAACTGCATTGCAGTGTGCAACTTTCCCCACCTTCCCTTTAGAAGTGTCCTAGGACAAGTTGGTGTCTCTTCCTCTATCAGAGAGTCCATCATCTCTCATTTGTCCTCCATGTAACATGTCATTTCTGATTTGGACATACAGTATTGTTTCTTCATCTTCACAGGATCAATTCCTCTGAATTCTGGACATAACACCATCAAAGAAGCCATTATCACCAAAAGGACTGCTGCCATCTTTTCAGGTTAACTGAAGGCATTGCCAACTTCACATGCAGTGCCAGAACAAAAAGAAGTTAAAAAAAATGGAGCCTGACAGGCATTCCTGGAAGTTGTAGTCCCATGACCCATGATCAGAACTGTGAAACCTAGCAGAACAGAATTTAACTTCCAGAATAAACTGTGGATCATTGTGCATACTCAATGAGAGTTATGCAAAGTAGCACAAGTGACTACACCAGCCTGAATTTTGCAGTCAACAGTGAAGCAACGGCACTTGCTGCTAACCTCAAAGAAAGCTGCTCTCAAAGATCTAGCATTCTTAATGACAGGGATTTCCCCTTTCCTGACAGCTGTTTAAATCTGGTGCCAGGTCAAGGGGATGCCTTGGTGTGGACCAGCACTGAAATCAGCAAGCAGGTATTCGCACACAGCAAACCAAGAAGCACTTAAAATCCTTCACTTTTAATTTACATTTTCAGATAGCATAATAAATGTATGACTGTATTGAGATAGAGGCTAAAATAAAGACAGACTTTAATAAAAAGAAAATATGTTTTAAAAATATATACTTTTTTTGTTATTGTGAAGAAATTTGACATTCCATAAATATGAAATTAACTTTTCAGGGCCAGTAAGGGTGTTTACCAATAATTATGAAGTTAGTACATTGTTAAAAATCCAGTTACACCTCATTCAACAAGGTGTTGTTTTTCCAGAGTTTTTGCAGTGAGACTAATAGCGTAGAATTGGAACTTTTTGTCAAATCATGATTGCAATGCAGATTGCAGTCTGTGGGAACCTCTACAGTGCCCCCTGTGGTGGAGCGTAGACTCACTGACAGCCACTTTTGGATTTCTGTGTCATTCTGAGCATGTCTGGACTCCCAACACTGCTGTCAGTTTCAGGGAGTAATGACAGTGAACGCTGATAATTTCACCGCCATAACTGCAACAAAATCTGTGCCATCATCATGAATTGTGATATGGGTATCTGGGGGGCTTAGGTTACTGGAATGTAGGTTTGTCATCTGTTAAGCAGTAGTTGCCCTTGTGTTTCCATTTGACTGCAATAAAATGCTTGTAGTCTGGCAGATAAATAGTAAAAGGTTAATAAGATGAGGTGTGGGTTTGATTAGGGACAAAAAAGGGGAGGCAGAGGGCATGGATGAGGTACTTAATCGGTATTTTGCATCTGTCTTTGCCAAGGAAGTAGATATTGCCGAAGTCATAGTTGAGATACTGGATGGGCTGAAAATTGATAAAGATGAAGTATTAGAAAGGCTGGCTGTACTTAAAGCTGATAAGTCACCAGAAATGGATCAGATGCATCTGAGGATACTGAGAGAAATATGGGAGGAAATTACGAAGGCACAGACCATAATCTTCCAACCCTCCTTAGATACGGGGGTGGGGTGGGGGCAGGGTTGTGGAGTGGTGCCAGAGGACTGGAGAATTGCAAATGTTATACCCTTGTTCAACAAAGGGTGTAAGGATAAACCCATCAACTAAAGGCCAGTCAGTTTAACCTCAAGGTTCAAAAGCTTTTAGTCAGTTGGACAAGTGTGGATAAATTAAGGAAAGCCAATACAGATTTGTTAAAAGCAAATCATGTTGAACTAACTTGATTGAGTTTTTTGATGAGTAACAGAGGGGGTTGATGAGGATAATGCAGTTGATGTGGTGTACATGGACTTCCAAAAGGCATTTGATAAAGTGACACAAAATAGGCTTGCTAGCCAAGTTGAAGCCCGTGGACAGTGGCAGCATGGATATGAGGGTAAAGTGACAGGAAACAGAGAACAGTGGTGAAGGGTTGTTTTTCAACATGGAGGCAAGATATACAGTGTGTTTACCCAGGGGTCAGTATTAAGACCGCTGCTGTTCTTGATATATGTTAATGACCAAGACACAATTTCAAAATATGCCGATGACACAAAATTTGGAAGTATTGTGAACTTTGAAGAGGATAATGATAGACTACAACAGGACAAAGATAGGCTAGTGGAATGGGCGGGCATGTGGTAGATGAAATTTAATGCAGAGAAGTGAGAAGTGATACATTTTGGAGGAAGTGTGAGAAAAGGCAATATAAGATAATGGGGCAATTCTAAAGTGGGTGGAGGAACAGAGAGACCTAGGTTAAGATGTGCACAAATTGATGAAGGTGACAGGAAAGATTGAGAAAGTGGTTAAGAGGCACATGGGATCCTGGGCTTTATAAAAAGAGGCAATGAGCACAAAAGCAAGGAAGTTATGATAAACTTTTATAAAACACTGCTTCGGCCTCAACTGGAGTATTATGTCCAGTTCTGGACACTGCACTTTAGGGAGGATGTGAAGGCTGTAGAGAGGGTGCTGAAAAGATTTATGGGAATGGTTCCAAGGTTGAGGGAGTTTAGTTATATGGATAGATTGGAGATGGAATTATTCTCTTTCGAAAAAAGGTTGAGAGAATATTTGATAGAATTGTTCAAAATCATGAGGGGCCTGGACACAGTAGATAGAGAGAAACTGTCTCCATTGGCAGAGGTATCAAGAACCAGAGGTGAATGGCAAGAGAAGCAACAATGACAAGAGGAAAAGCTTTTTTATGCGGCATGTGGTGATGATCTAGAATGTACTGCCTGAGAGTGGTGGTAGTGGTAGATTCAATCGTGGCTTTCAAAGTGGAATTGGATAGAATCCTGAAGAGAAAAAAATTGCAGGGCTCTGGGGAAAGGGCAGTCCAATGGGACCAGCTGAGTTGCTCTTGCAGAGAATTGGTGTGGATATGACAGGCTGAATGGCCTCCTGCTGTGCTGTAACCATTCTACAACTCTGCTTTTATTTAATTCAAATAGCATTTAAAGGGTTAGAGTTTCAGTCACAGGTTCCAACTGTTTTCAACCAGAAAATGCTGTTTTCCAGCAAACAGTGCAAAACAATTAGAAAATGGAGCTGAGAAAGAGGTTTATCTGCTTGAAAGTCAGACTGTTTGTAACTACAAATACAACTGATAGAATATTGGATAATATCTACTCAACCACAATCTGTAACCTCATGGCCTGGTATATCCCCCACTCTACCATTACCATCAAGCCAGGAGACCAACCCTGGTTCAATGAAGAGTGCAGGAGGGCATGCCAGGAGCAGCACCAGGCATACTTCAAAGTGAGGTGTCAACCTGGTGAAGCTACAACACAGGACTATCTGCATGCCAAACTACATAAGCAGCATGCAATAGACAGAGCTAAGCGATCCCATAATCAACGGATCAGATCTAAGCTCTGCAGTTCTGCCACATCCAGCTGTGAATGGTGGTGGACAATTAAACATCTAACTGGAGGAGGTGGCTCCACAAATATCCCCATCCTCAATGATGGGGGAGCCAGCACATCAGTGCAAAAGATAAGGCAGAAGCATTTGCAACAATGTTCAGCCAGAAGTGCCGAGTTGATGATCCATCTCGGCCTCCTCCTGAAGTCCCCAGCATTACAGATGCCAGACTTTAGCCAATTCAATTCACTCCGCGTGATATCAAGAAACGACTGAAGGCACTGGATACTGCAAAGGCTATGGGTCCTGACAATATTCCAGCAATAATACTGAAGACCTGTGCTCCAGAACTTGCCACACCCCTAGCCAAGCTGTTCCAGTATAGCTACAGCACTGGCATCTACCTGGCAATGTGGAAAATTGCCCAGGTATGTCCTGTACACAAAAAGCAGGACAAGTCCAACCCGGCCAATTACTGCTCCATCAGTCTACTCTCAATCATTAGCAAAGTGATGGAAGGTGTCATCAACAGTGCCATCAAGCGGAACTTGCTTTGCAATAACCTGCTCAGTGATGCCCAGTTTGGGTTCTGCCAGGGCCACTCAGCACCTGACCTCATTACAGCCTTGGTTCAATCTTAGACAAAAGAGCTGAACTCAAGAAGTGAGATGAGAGTGACTGCCCTTGACATCAAGGCAGCAATTGACCGAGTATGGCATCAAGGAGCCCTAGCAAAACTGGAGTCAATGGGAATCAGGGGGAAAACTCTTTGCTGGTTAGAGTCATACTTAGCGCAAAGGAAGATGACTGTGGTTGTTGGAGGTCAATCATCTGAGCTCTAGGACATCACTGCAGGAGTTCCGCAGGGTAGTGTCCTAGGCCCAACCATCTTCAGCTGCTTCATCGATGACCTTCCTTCAACCATAAGGTCAGAAGTGGGGATGTTCGCTGATGATTGCAGAATGTTCAGCACTATTCATAACTCCTCAGATACTGAAGCAGTCCTTGTAGAAATGTAGCAAGACCTGGACAATATCCAGGCTTGGACTGATAAGTGGCAAGTAACATTCGCACCACACATGTGCTTGGCAATGACCATCTCCAACAAGAGAGAACCTAACCATCTCCCCTTGACATTCAACAGCATTACCATTGCTGAATCCCCCACTATCAACATCCTAGGGGCTACCATTGACCAGAAACTGAACTGGAGTAGCCATAGAAATATCATGGCTACAAGAGCAGGTCAGAGGCTAGGAATACTGCGGCGAGTAACTCACCTCCTGACTTCCCAAAGCATGTCCACCATCTACAAGGCACAAGTCAGGAGTGTGATGGAATACTCTCCACTTGCCTGGATGTGTGCAGCTCCAACAACACTCAAGAAGCTCAACACCATCCAGGAGAAAGCAGCCCGCTTGATTGGCACATCATCCACAAACATTCACTCCCTCCACCACTGACGCACAGCGGCAGCAGTGTGTACCATCTACAAGATGCACTGCAGCAATGCACCAAGGCTCCTTAGACGGCACCTTCCAAACCTGCGACCTCTACCACCTCAAAGGACAAGAGCAGCAGATGCATGGGAACATCATCACCTGCAAGTTCCCGTCCAAGTCACACACCATCCTGACTTGGAACTATATCGTCGTTCCTTCACTGTTGCTGGGTCAAAATCCTGGAACTCCCTTCTTAACAGCACTGTGGGTGTACCTACCTCACATGGACTGCAGCGGTACAAGAAGGCAGCTCACCACCACCTTCTCAAGGGCAATTAGGGATGGGCAATAAATGCCTTTATAGTCAGTGACGCCCACGTCCCATGAATGAATAAAAAAAATAATCTGCAGCTTCAGGTCTGTCAAGTTCATGTCTCATTGCACACCCTACTGTATTTCATATAAAAAGTCATTTGGGTTTCAATTTTCACAGAGAAACAATACGAATAGTGCCATATGATCCCCATAAAAATCAGAAACCCAATGCAATTAAAGTGATTTACCTTATTCAGTAAACCTGAAGCAGTGGCCTTGGTCAAAGACTTTATTCAGGACTGTTTTTAAATTGCTGTTGTCAGCTTTTTTGGATTGTGTCAGCATTTTTGAAACAGATTATAAGCATCTCCAATTTTTTTGGTTTAACATGAATGCTGTCCTCTGGGTGAATCAGAACCTTTCAAAGCATTGCTTCTCAGTTCAGGTCCAAATAATTCCTTTGTGGCTGATATATTTAGTTGGTCGGGTAGTAGCATGCAGGAGCTCTCCTCTTGCAATGATGTTGTTTTTCCTTGCATCTAAAAGTTCTTCCTAACCTTCCTCCTGCAATTAGCATTGGTACAATGGAATTCTGAATGGGACACCCATAATGTGAAGGTGGAAAGTGGGAGTCAAAGCCTGTATGGACAATTTTAACTCACTCTGCCCTGCTGTGGCAATGGCCCTGAATTCACAGCACTGCATTTCCTGCTCCATTCTTGTTTTGACCTGTAGGTAGATAAACTTGCACCCTCTCTCATATACTATAATTCCAGAGTCTGATGTGAACCCATCCAGATGGGATAAAATGGTCAAAGCTCATAACTCATTACAACTTAGTATTCTTTTAACCATTTATTGTACCACAGATAACATACCAACAGCAGTACACTGTTCCCTTTAATTTCAAGCAGTACGCACATACACTGTTCCCTTTGACACTCTTTAATTTCAAAGATGACTCACCTTGGCAATCACTCAGGACAGTATATTCCCATCTGTGTGGATATCATGTCCGCCTGCAGTTATCCTCGCAAATTGCCCAGTCTGTCCTAAATGCATGCTTCTTATGGTAAACCTGTGACAGTGATTGATGCAAACCCCCTTTTGATTGTAACATATTAATCTTGTCTGTTTCTGCAAAGCATAGAGTGCTTGACTTGATCACTTCCACATCCTGAGTCCTTGAATATGACATTAACACACAAAGGTGTTTTGATTGGGAAAATTATGGACTTATCAGCATCATCAGGTTGGTGAATGCATTTTACGGATTTGAGATTAACATTTCCAAGGGATGTGGAGGTCCATTCAGATGTTGTGAAACCATGGCTGTTATTTTGTAAATCCTTGTTAACAGCTTGGCCACAGGAGTTCAATGGTCAGGACAGTTACTTAAACCTGAACAAACACATACCATTGTGTGGTCTGATAGCTGCAGCTATATCCTGGTTAACATATTTATGAAGTCAATCCATCATGTCTGTGCTTCTGTATGAATAATTTCATTTCAGCTCCTAGTTTGTTTGAAGAGTTCAGTTAAAAGTCCTGTTTGTTCTTGGGATATATAACTTGGCAATTTCTGACGATTGTCAATTTACAAACTGCCTTCACAGTACAATCGCTTGATCCTTTATTGTCTGTTTAATTTAAATAAAATGTGTTCTTGCTGCAGAACTGGCTACAGATCACACCCGCCACCATTTTGATCAGGCTCTTCACTCGGAAAGCCCAGGCACCCACATGAAGCAGGCAGGAGCCTTAATAAGGTAATTTAATCAGAGTTCTATGATATTGATAGGACCCTGATGCTATTTTCAAAGGCAAAAGCGGAAATAGCACAGAATACTAGATCCATCCAGAACTATTAGGTGATACAGGCATGAAACAGCAATTGGAAGGACCATTTAAAGGGGCACTTACCTGCAAGTACTCAAATCATTGGTATCAATGTTTAATTCACCTGATTGGATTTCTTCATATGTTTTTCTGTTGGAATTAACAGATTTTCATTTTCTTCTGCTTTTAAGCCTTCAAGTAGCCCATAGAGGACTGTACAAGATTGCTTCTGACTCTCTGCACACCATCAAAAGGGAGCTGTACCAGTTTTTCACTAGGGAAGAGATTACATCATCTAGAAGGTAAGTGGATTTACAGCAGGTACATAGTCATATGATCTCCTGGACTGGTTTTGATTATCTAAAGAGAATGGAGAGGAACTTTCCAGAGTGTTTTTTCCCTTACTGGCCTGGTTTTTCTCTGTTCTTGTTGCCTGTCCCAGGAGATGACATGACCGCAGGGGTAGAACGTGCCTAGACTCCAGCTATCAAGAGCATGAGGCAGTCTAGATGGAGCAACTGGTTTTTTCCCGCCCAACATTTTTGTATATTTGTATGTATCCTGGTCACTCTACTGTGTTTGGAGGAAGAGGAGCAAAAGGATGGGACTCTGAGGCGATCACACATGAGAAGGGCTGAAGCTCATCAATGAAATTTAAGTGATGCGCAAACTCACAATGGCTCAGGTTTCCTTGCCCACTTAGAGTCATAGTGTCATAGAGTTTTACAGCACAGAAACAGGCTCTTCGGCCCAACGTGCCTGCGCAGACCATCAAGCATCCGTCCAAAACTAATCCCACTTCTCTGCAATTTGCCCATAGCCTTGTCTGTTATGGCGTTTCAAGTGCTCATCTAAATACTTCCTAAATGTCATTAGTGTTCCTGCCTCTACCACCCCTTCAGGCAGTGTGTTCCAGATTCCAACTACCCTCTGGGTGAAATTTTTTTTCGTTAACTCCCCTCTAAACCTCCTGCCCCTTACCTTAAATCTATGCCCCTTAATTATTGACCTCTCCACTAACCGAAAAGTTTCTTCCTATCTGTCCTATCTATGCCCCTCATAATTTTGTCTACCTCAATCAGGTCACCCCTCAGCCTTCTCTGCTCTAAGGAGAACAATGCCAGCCTATCCAGTCTCTCTTCATAACTGAAATGATCCAGCCCAGGCAACATCCTGGTGAATCTCCTCTGCACCCTCTCCATTGCAATCATATCCTTCCGATAGTGTGGTGACCAGAACTGTTCACAGTACTCCAGCTGTGGCCTAACCAATGTTTTATACAGCTCCATCATAACCTCCCTGCTCTTATATTCTATGCCTCGGCTAATAAAGGCAAGTATCTGGTATGCCTTCCTAACCACCTTATCTACCTGTGCTGCTGCCTTCAGTGATCTATGGACAAGCACTCCAAGGTCCCTCTGACCCTCTGTACTCCCTAGGGTCCTATCATCCATTATATATTCTCTTGCCTTGTTAGTCTTCCCAAAGTGCATCGCCTCACACTTCTCAGGATTAAAGTCCATTTGCCACTGCTCCGCCTATCTTATCAGCCCATCTATATCATCCTGACTTGGAACTATATCGCCGTTCCTTCACTGTCGCTGGGTCAAAATCCTGGAACTCCCTTCCTAACAGCACTGTGGGTCCACCTACCCCAAGTGGACTGCAGTGGTTCAAGAAGGCAGCTCACCACCACCTTCTCAAGGGCTATTAGGGATGGGCAATAAATGCTGGCCTGGCCAGCGACGCCGACATTCCACGAATGAATTTTTTAAAAATCCTGTAATCTAAGGCCTTCCTCTTCACTATTTACGACACCACCAATTTTCATGTCGTCTGCGAACTTACTGATCATACCTCCTATATTCATGTCTCAATCATTAATGTCCACGACAAACAGTAAGGGTCCCAGCACCAATCCCTGCGGTACACCACTGGTCACAGGCCTCCATTTGCAAAAACAACCCTCGACCATCACCCTCTGCCTCCTGCCACGAAGCCAATTTTGAATCCAATTTGCCAAATTACCCAGGATCGTATGGGCTCTTACTTTCTTAAATAATCTTCCATGCGGGACCTTATCAAAAGCTTTACTGAAGTCCATGTAGACGACATCAACTGCTTTACCCTCATCTACACCTCTAGTCACTTCCCTGAAAAATGTAATCAAGTTTGTCAGACATGATCTCCCCCTGACAAAGCCATGCTGACTATCCCTGATCAATCCCTGCCTCTCCAAGTGGAGATTTATCCTGTCTCTCAGAATTTTTTCCAATAATTTCCCTACCACTGACGTTAGACTCACAGACCTATAAGGGTTACCGACCTGAAACGTTAACTCTGCTTCTCTCTCCACAGATGCTCCCAGACCTGCTGAGTTTTT
Organism: Heterodontus francisci; assembly: GCF_036365525.1. Classification (NCBI taxonomy): domain Eukaryota; kingdom Metazoa; phylum Chordata; class Chondrichthyes; order Heterodontiformes; family Heterodontidae; genus Heterodontus; species Heterodontus francisci. The sequence continues at coordinate 97,666,187 of NC_090374.1, forward strand.
CCAGCACTTTCTATTTTTTTTTTCAGATTTCCAACTTCCGCAGTATTTTGCTTTTACCTATAATTACCTGGTTTATCCCTGCTACCCTTCTTGAGTAATGGTACCACATTCGCTGTCCTCCATTCCTCTGGCACCACTCCTATGGCCAGAAAGGATCTGAAATTTGTGTTAGAGCCCCCGCTATCGCCTCCCTTGCCTCACATAGCAGCCTGGGATACATCTCATCTGGGCCTGGGGATTTATCCACCTTTAGGCCCACTAATACAGCTAATACTTCCTCCTTTTCAATGCTAATTTGATCAAGTATATCACAATCCCCCTCCCTGATCACTACACCTACATCGCCCCTCTCCATAGTGAACACAGATGAAAAGTAATCATTCAAAACCTCACCTATGTCCTCCGGCTCCACACATTGCTTCTTCGATCCCTAATGGGCCTCACTTTTTCCCTGGTTATCCTCTTGCCCCTAACATACTTACAAAACACCTTGGGATATTCCTTTATCTCGTCTGCCCGGGTTTTTTCATGCTCCTTATTCGCTCTCCTAATTACTTTTTGAAGTACTCCCCCACAATTTCTATACTCCTCTCAGGCCTCCACTGTTTTCAGCACTCTGAATCTGCCATACCCCTTTTTTTTCCCTTATCCAATCCTCAATATCCCTTGACATCCAGGGTTCCCTGGACTTATTGGTCCTACTCTTCATCTTTATGGGAACATGCTGCACCTGAACCCTCGCAATTTCCTTTCTAAATGACTCCCACTGATTTGATGTAGACTTTCCTATAAGAAGCTGCTCCCAGTTCACTTTGGCCAGATCCTGTTTTATCATATTGAAATCTGCCTTCCCCCAATTCAGTACTCTTATTTCCGGTCCCTCTATGCCCTTTTCCAAAACTACCTTAAATCTTACAGAGTTATGGTCACTATCCCCAAAATGCTCCCCCATTGCCACTTCTATCACTTGTCCGGCTTCATTCCCTTGGATTAAGTCCAATACCATTCCTTCTTTTGTAGGACTCTCTATGTGCTGGCTCAAAAAGCTCTCCTGAATGCACTTGAAGAATTCTGCCCCCTTTAAGCTTTTTGCACTAATACTATCCCCTCTAATATAGGGGAAGTTGAAATCCCCTACTATTATTACCCTTTTATTTTTTCACCTCTCTGAGATTTGCCTATATATCTGCTCCTCTATCACTGCCTGACTGGAGGACAGTAGTACACACCCAGCCAAGTGATAGCCCCCTTTTTGTTTTTATGATGGGGGAGAAGGCAGTTGGCTGCCCAAAAGTGAAAATCAGCACCAGCATCATATGCAAGATTTTTAATAAATGCACTGATATATTAATTTAACAGTCTTCTAAATTATATTTGGTTTTCCTTTGTGGTATCTTTAAGCTTCCTGCTCAAACATTTTGGTCTATATTTTTGCTATCCATCAGTACTAAGGTATATTTTCTGCAAACATAAAACCCATTATCAATTGTACTTAGAATGTTTATGAATAACAAAAGGATCCGGGATTGACCTTTGCTAGACTTAGTTAACCGATTCTAACTTGATAAAATCACCTTACCCTTTACATTCTCTTCTCAAACCAATTTTCTATCCAATTTGATATTTGCCCCTGGGTCCTTTGGGCTATTACTTTATCTACTGACTTGTATAACATCTTTTGAAAGTCAAGTTTTATGATTTTGAACAGCATTACTATCATCCACAAAGTTCATTATCTATGGCCTGCCTTTCCTGAACCCATATTGACATTGGCTTTTTCCTTTTGTCTCAACAAACGATTTTGAAGTAGAATTTCCCCATTGCTGACATTAAGCTTGCTGAACTTTGCTTCCCACAATCATACTTTTTGTAAAAGAGGTTAGATTTGTTACATTCATCTTCTGTCAAACTATGGAAGATACAAAAGCAAAATACTGTGGGTGCTGGAAATCGGAAATAAAAACAGAAAATGCTGGAAATACTCAGCAGGTCAGGCAGCATCTGGGAAGAGAGAAATAGAGTTAATGTTTCAGGTCGATGACCTTTCATCATGCATGCAGCCTCGTGCCCAAAATGTGATAGACAATTATTTTAATGCCAATTGTAATAATTGCCTTCCATTCATTTCTCAACCAAGTGATCAACCCATCGTGCTTTTCCGTAAGGAAGATTTCCTATCTCTACTAGTCCTATAAGGTGTTTCCCCAATGGCCAGAAGCAGAGCTGGTGGAGGCTGATGTTCCTCATGTGGGGACCCTTGAGATGCTCATGGCAAATGATTTCTGGGTTCTGGAGTCTTCAAGGGCCTGGCTGTTGGCTGTTACAACTCAGCTGCTGCTGGAGCAGGCTAGCCCAGCTGACTTGTTAGCACTATGACAGGTATTAATTGAAAGCAAGCAAATATGCAGATGTACTGACATCCTACGAAAGGTCAACATATACTGTTCGCATCGCGCCACTACCATGGGTCTAGGCTCAACACTTCCAGTAATCTGCAGGAGCCCTGATATGAAGGCTCTGTGACAGCATGTCTGGTGTTGACCACACTATCCACGGTAGACTGCAGAGTGGTGATGCCTTGCGACATGACACAACAGGGTTTGGGTGCGGACTTCTCCACAATTTCAAACTCCTTAGCGTGCTTTACAATACTTTGTACAGCTTTCTGTGTGTGGCCGGCAGTTTGTTTCTCATGACAGGGCCCTGCAATTCCTCACCTCTGCCGCCTTCGGCAGACCTAGGAGAGAGGCTCCCCTCCAGCAAGGTCTATACTGTTCTGTCTCTGCTGCTGATTGCTACTTCTGACCACTGGTGCTGGGTGTCTCGCCAATTACAGATTCTTATGGTTCACTATTTAATCCATGTGGAATACCTGGCAGGAATGGAGTCTCTGATGGTACATCCTCAGGAAGATTTGCCCTCTGAGTAAAATGTCCCGAGGCTCTTCACCAGAGTAATTATCAGACAAAGATTTGGAACTGAACCACATGAGGAGATATTAGGCCAGATGACCATAAGCTTGGTCAAACAAGTAGGTTTTAAGGAATGTCTTAAAGGAGGAGAGAGAGATGAAGAGAGGTTTAAGGAGGAAATTCCAAAGCTTAGTGTTGAGGCAGCTGAAGGCACAGCCACCAATTATGGAATAATTAAAATCAGAGATGTACAAGAGGCCAGAATTGGAAGGATGCAGAGATCATGAAGACTTGCAGGGCTGGAGAACACTACAGATATAGGGAGCGGTAAGGCCTTGGAGGAATTTGAAAGCAAGGATGAGAATTTTAAAACTGAGGTGCTACCAGACCCGGAACCAATGTAAGTTAGCGAGAGTAGGTGTGATGGGTGAATGGCATTGGCACAAGTTAGGATATAGGAAGCAGAGTTTTGGGTGAGCTTAAGTTTGTGTTGGGTTGAAGATACAAGGGCAGCCAGGAGAACATTGGAATAGTCAAATCTAGAGGTAACAAATTATGGATGAAGGTTTTAGCAGCAGATGAATTGAGGCAGGGACTGTCTTACAGAGGTGGAAGTAGGAAGTGGTGATGGAGCAGATATGTGGTTGAAAGTTCATCTCAGTGTCAAATATGAAACCACGATTGCAAACTGTCTGGTTCAATCTCAGACAGTTGCCAGCGAGAGGGATAGATAGAGTCAGTTGCTAGATAACAGAGTTTGTGGTGGGGTCCAAAGACAATGGCTTCAGTATCCTCAATATTTACCTGGAGGAAATTTCTGCTCATTTATTTTTTATTTGATCATAGGGTATGGATATCGCTGGCAAGGCTAGCATTTATTGCCCATCTCAAATTGTCTCTTTGAAGGTAGTGGTGAGCCACTTTCTTGAATCGCTGCAGTCCATGTGTTGTAGGTACACCCACAATGCTGTTAGGTTGGGAACTCCAGGATTTTGATCCAGCAACAATGTTGGAATGGCGATATATTTCCAATTCAGGATGGTGTGTGACCTGGGCAGGATCTTCCACGTGGTGCTGGTCCTCTGTGCCTGCTGCCCTTGTTCTTCTAAGCAGTAGAGGTCGCAGTTTTGGGAAGTGCTGTCGAAGGAGCCTTGGTGAGTTGCTGCGGTTCATCTTGTAAATGGTACACACTGCAGTTACATTGCTCTGGTGGTTGAGGGAGTAAATGTTTAAATTGGTGGATGAGATGCTGATCAGGCGGCTTTCTTTGACCTGGATGGTATTGAGCTTCTTGAGTGTTGTTGGAGCTGCACTCATCTAGACAAGTGGAGAGTATTCCATCACACTCCTGACTTGTACCTTGTACATAGGCTTTGGGGTGTCAGGAGATAAGTTACCTGCTGCAGAATATTCATCCTCTGACCTGCACTTAGATGGCATGACTGCTGTTTGCCACTTATCAATCCAAGCCTGAATGTTGCCCAGTCTCACTGCATGAATCATGGTCTGTTTCATTATCTGAGGAGTTGCAAATGGAACTGAGCACTGTACAGTCATCAGCGAATATCTACTTCTGACCATATGATGGAGGGAAGGTCATTGGTGAAGCAGCAGGGCCTAGAACACTGCCCTGAGGAATGCCTGCAGTGATGTCTACAGTCTGAGATGATTGGCTTCCAACAACCACAATCATCTTCCTTTGTGCTAAATAGAGCTCCAGCCAATGGAGAGCTTTCACCCGATTCCCCCATCTTCAATTTTGCTAGGGTTCCTTGATGCCACACTGAGTCAAATACTGCCTTAATGTCGAGGGTAGTCACTCTCACCTCACCTCTGAAATTCAGCTCTTTTGTCCATGTTTCGACTGAGGCTGTAATAAGATCTTAGTGACCCTGCAGAACCCAAACTGAGCATCGATGAGCAGGTTATTGGTCAGTAGGTGGTGTTTGATAACACTTTTGACGATGCCTTCTATTACTTTGCTGATGATTGACAGTAGACTGATGGAGTGACAATTGGCCAGATTGGAATTGTCCTGCTTTTTGTGGACAGGGCATACCTGGACAATTTCCCACTTTGTCGGGTAGATGTACTGGAACAGTAGTGGATGTCGGACAAGCAATTTTAAATAATCAGAGACAGTGGAATGGTTGAGAGATGGGGGCAAGGTAGAGCTGATTGTCATCAGTGTACATGTGGAACCTTACATTGTGCTTGCGGATGATGTCGCTGAGGGGTGGCATGTAGATGAGAAATAGTTAATTTTAAAACTTATCCCTATTTGCAATTGCAGCACTGTATTTTTCACCCTTTAGCTATTTGACTTATCCTTTTCAATATCTGACCTCACTTCTTGCAAATATATCCCTGAAGAGCCTCTTACTATTCTCTTATATATCAATAGATCATGTGGCTGTTTATTTGCAGCAGGCTTAATGTTATAATGACAGTATTCTCTCAATAGCATACAAATCAATTATAATTAGCAAAACATTAGCTTAATGTAGGAAGGCATGTGTAATATACCATGAAAGAGACATTCTTCATTTTTGAAAATGGGCTTACCTTTAGATGAAATAGTTGTTCTCTTTTATTATCAAACATTTCATGCTCTGTTTATCAAGTTATTGGGCAATGGAGCCACTACAAATAGACTTGCTCATACATATTATCTGACTTTTAACACTGCTTGAAAATAACACAGAAAATTTGTAATAATGAGGATGTAGGATGCTTTGGTTTTTCCATCAGCTTCTGACATTTGACGAAGTGCTCCTTCACAAAGCACTTGTTGATGTACCTCACAGTAACAGTGAGTTGCATTGTCTGATAGTTTACAAAAATACCACTAATTTCAAAATATTTTTTTGAAAATGATTGGAATAGTTATTTCAAAAGCAGTTAGGTGCCTAAACAAATTATATAAAGTATAAAATGTAAATAATCTAGCAATTGCCATTTTAATTTTTACATATTTTTCCTTACTGAGTGTAAAATATTTGAAACACTTTTGTTGGTTGTAGGATAAAATTATTTCATTTTATATCAGAACATAAGTAAAGGTAAAGTCAAGAAGAAATGACACCTAGTGCGTAGGGAGTCTCTTGACCTGATGCATAAGACATCACAACTATGCACAGGCTGGATGGTCTTTTTCTATACAACATTTTTATATGACGATATCCTTAACCCAATATTGCTGTTGGAGACTTGTATTTTACTGTTCCAAGAATCTAACCCTGCATTCAAGTTGCTTTTGTAATTAATTGTTACTGTCCAGATATAAAAGTGATAATTCTACCATTGTCTCAGGTCTAAGTTTCTTTCTGAAAAACAGCTCCTATAGTCCAGTGTCTCTGGTTTGTATCTTTGCACTGTTGGAAAGTTCCTACATGAACAATCTATATGAGCCTTTAATCCAGTGTATCAGTTGCTACCAGGCATTGCTGGGAAATCAGCAGGAGCACAATGTGAAAAGACTGTCCCCACCCCTATCCACGATTATTACATATTCCAAGCCCTGGGCCAATTGAAGGGAGATGGACACTTCCCATATCGCTGGCCTGTTATCAAGGATTGGCTGTGGGTAATCGTTGATATATTTATTTTGTGTATTATTAAACATTAAAGTTTCAAAATGTTCTATTCTTGCTTGACTGAAGTGCCTTTCAGCAATTCTTCACTGTTCATTTCTTTTATTTCATTTCTTATTCCCTTGAAATTTGCCTTTTTAATTGGTCTAGATCAGTAGTGTGAAACGGGCTGTTAGTGAATCACCAGCCCATTTTACACAGTGCTACATTGAAGTCAATGGAAAAGATAATAGGACATGATGTAAAACGTCCTGCTGATTTACTACAAGGCCATTTAGTGGTATTGGTGAAGACCAATTTCACCCTCTAACATTTTTGTTTTGGCACGTTCTAATATTATTGCCAGATAATCTTCGGGTTTCAACGTTTGATTATTTTGTTACCATTATGTCCTTATGTTTGCCAATAATGTTAACATTCTTCTGTAGATTAAATATTTTCCCACCTTGGTGTTAATGTTAACACTGGAATTTTGCACATTTTGATTTGCCTTTGCTCATGGCAGTTTCGTACTTCTCAATTAATTATTACTTGAAATTTCATACTTCTCAATTAATTTAATTCTCAAGTAGTGTAATAGCTATCAACTACTATAAGATAATCAACTTTGTTGTTAACTGCATTGTACAGTGCATAATTCTGGGTAAATAATTGCACAGAAGAATATGCCACGTCACTGACAAAGCTCCATCTGTAACAGTCGATATGCTGATTGACAGGACAAATTAAATTTTTTAATCTGTGGGCATCACAAAGGTCATGCAGCAGCATAGGTGATATGATGTGCCAAGTGCACAAGACAAGTGTTAGATCTTTAATGCCCCAGACACTGGATGATGCTTGCAAGAGGTTTTACAAGAAGAAAGCCACAAATGTAAAGTAAAGGAAGGGAAAAATAGATAGATTTGGATTGTGACCCAATAAATTGCAAGATGCTTATAATGTCTTGGTGCAGTCACCATGTGGGCCAAGTATGCTGTGACAGTTTAAGTTAACATGCAAATGGTCCACAAATAATGCAGAACCTTACAGAACCTGGTTGTGCGGTTTTCTAGTCTATGCATAGATTTTACTTTAATTTGGAATAAATTACCAGATATTTGTGAGAATGTTTAAGAGTTGATTGAGTGCATAATAATTGTAAACTGTATGTGAACAATGTCAGCAGTTAATCTTTCTTAGCTCATCATTCTAGAATTTTTGACCCTGCTGTGCCAGTCCCCAACCATGTTCATTGCCTCTCTTTGGGTTGCCCTTGCCATGGGTTCCTGTATCGAGTAGAGTTAGGTACTCAAACAAATTCATCTGATACCTTAACTTCATTATGATTGTCATCAGTGGCACTTATGTAGCTGGCACACTCATTTCTTACCTTTTCACTTTTCTTCAAATTTTATGCCTATTTCTAGATATTGTTTCAACTTCTCTTGATACATGTCCCTACTTCAGTCTCCTGTCTGATAGCCTCCCATACCTACTCCACAGCCTGACCATAATTGGTTTACCCACCTCCTCCATGCTGAGAATGTTATTATGCTGTCTACCTTGATCTGTAAAACTTGATTCATAAATCTTGGTTACACATTCTGCAATGTCCCTTTATTACACACAGTGCACTCTCCACAGTTGGAATGGTCCGTAGTGTATTATTTATATCACATAAGTGTTCACATAGCCTGGTAAGCAGCACTGTTGCAGGTGCTTTCTGATTGGTTGATTAATTGTGCATTTTTTCATGCACCGCAAAACAGCTGTGCTTCCAGAAACTACAGATTATGTTGTGATGCATGTTTCTGCAACAATACAGACTCAATGCGTAACCCATCTCCCTTCTCCCTTTCTCTTTCCTCTAGGTCATTCTCAGCAGCCACAGTCCCTGGAAGGATAGTGGAGGAGAGTCCTATTGAGGTTGTGCCATCCCTTCCAAGCACCGGTACAGAGGTTGGCACCACTGCTGGGATAGAGAGTGAGTTGGTGATGTCTGCACATGGTGATAAATCTAGCACGTGTCCACAGGAGCAGATGGTAGTGGCAGGAACAACTGAAGAGAGAACTCACTGGAAGACTACTTCTTTATGCCATTAATTCCCACACAAACTTCATATTTCATATTTCTCATATTCTGCAATAGCCCATTGACCATCTCTTCAGATTTGCTGTTGAGTAGCTGCACACCTCAGCAGGGGGCTCAAGTTCGTGTAAGGCTAGCACCACTTAAAGCTAGTATGCATTACTTAAAACCAGCCTGCAGCTCTTAAAGTTGAGGTGCATTCTGGCTGCAGCAGTTGTTGGAACTGTTTCTGGAAGAGTGGCTGAGCAGAAAAAACACTGAATAATGGTGCAACAGTGCAGAGAGCAGGCTCCAAGATTATCTGATGCTGCACTGCAGGAAGTGAAGAGAAGAAGAGATGTGATCTATCCTCAGGGTGCCAGGAGGCCCTCCTGACAAACTTTGCAAAGGCAATGGCACCAGATAGCAATGGCTGTCAATGTCAGGGGTCAAGCTCCAAGGACCTGGATGAAGTGTGACAATGATCTCACATGAGTGGTCAAAGTCAATGAATATATCTTCAAATGCCATATCTTACACCATATGCTTACACTATCTGCAGCTTGTAAATCTGAGGAGATTGTGGGTGGAGAAGGAAGTGGGATGTGCCTCATACACCGCCCAATACATCACACCCTATCATCAATCTTCATCAATCTTTATCAATCACGACGCATATCTACCATTCATAGCTTCACCTCATCCTCACACACTTAGCACTGCTACGAGTCTCACACCCACATCTCACAGTTTGCACACACTGCCGGTTATTTAACTATGACAGACATATCATCTGAACACATTGCACCATGCTCACTGACACACTTCCCACTCTCTTGCAGGGCAAGTTGGAGGAAATCAGAGGCAGCGGGAGCTAACTGATGGGGGATATGCACAACTTCATGTCCTTACCCACATGGAGGAGGCTGTGGTTGCCATCATTGGAGCGGCCACTGCTGAGGCTGTGACCAGCAGAGGGGCTGAAACCATTGGATATGACGGTATCCTCATACCTAATCCTCCTTCTCACATCCCACTTCCCTGTCAATCCACAATCTTCTCAGATTTATAAGCTGCAGATGGTGTAAGCATGCACCTCTTGATTTCCCCTTCCTATCACCACAACTCTACTCTTGTCCCTTTCTCTTTTTAGATACTTAAGAACTACAAACTGACTAGGCAGTGGTGGAAAAGCAAGAGTTGGAAGAACAGGAAGAGAGTGATAAAGAAGAAACATCATCACTCGCTCTCACACTCATAGCCACTAGCTCAGATACTGACACTGCCTGTGTGTTAGAGGACAGCATAGAGATGGTATCTGCACATGGTGAGACATCAGACACAATTGGCCTGCAGCCAGGGTGGACAACCTTCTAGCACCTGGTCCGTAGCCATGCAGGTTACAGCATTTCAGGTGCAGGTCCATCATCGATCTGGACAGTGAATTCCAGACACCCACCAACCTCTGGGAGAAAATGTTTGTCCTCGTGTCCCCTCTAATCCTTCTAATATGACACAACCGCTCAAGACAAAGCCCCCAATCAAAATATATGATCCTGATTACGGTGGGAGCAACACACTGTCAATTCAGTCCCATCACTCCACAGATCATCTAACATATCATTTAAACTTTCCAAAATAAAGAAAACCTCAGCCAAACTGAACCATCTATTAACCCCTGAATGAGGCAAACCAAACCAGGTGTCTTTAGACCAAGAAATTAACTGTTTATTAGAAAATATTAAATTCTTAAACACTACTAAGATAAAAATAACATTTAAAAAAAAAGGAAAACTTAGAGTCCTTGCAGATTTACCATTCCCGATGAACAATCCTCTGATTAAAGTCCATTAGCAATCTTCCAGGGTCCGATGAGGAAAGGAAAACAGCCCGACATCCAAAGCTTCAAACTTCTCTTTGTTCCAGCCATGACCACAGCAGATTTAACAACTTGCAACCACTTTCAATAGAATCAATCTGGCTTTAGAATTTTTAGGGTTAAAAATAGTCATAGTTTAAATTCTTCCTTCATTTTACTTTAATAGAGATCTCTGTTCAGTTCATGTTGACCCAGCTGTCTGTCTGTTAGAACAGTCTGTTTCAGACAAAAAGCCAATTTAAAAGTTAATTACAGCATTGTATATCGATCCTCAGTCTCTGAGTGGCTGTATCCAAGGCAGCCAGGATGCAACTTCTGAAAGTGCTTGGTCCCCTCCCTGTATGGTTGTATCCAACAGCAAGCAAAATGCATCTTCTCGGTAACTCTTGAGGCTTGCTTGTTCTTAAAGCAGTACTGATACTTTGTTGTCTTAAAGACACACTGCATAGTGCCCTGGAAAAAAAAAGGACAGGATCATGACACCTCCTCCCCTGGCAGAAGGAAACACCTTTCCCAAAATGCATTTCATTACAATGTGTAAAAAATAGATATTGAAAAAAGTGGTAAAATTTTTTCTTTTCCCTGCATTTACATTTACTCTACTAATAATTTACAGAATTCTTTTATACAATCACCATCTACATACGTTATCATGGTTAGATCCACGACAAAACGTCAGCAGTAACAGTATTTTCCCCGAAATATGTACGACCTTTAGATAATAAGGCTGTAACCACAGAATCCATCTAAATATTCCAGCATTTCGGTTTTTAAACTTTTCCACAAATGTTAATGGGTTATGGTCAGTGTATATTAATATCTCTTTATAGTCCTGGCAGACATATATCTCAAAATGTTTGAGAGGCAGTAAAAGTTCCAATGTTTCTTTTTCCACAGTGGAATATTTTTTCTGATGACAATTTAGTTTTCTGGAAAAATACCCGACCGGCTTCTCTATAACCGATTCGTCATCTTGCAGTAGGATGGCACCAACCCTCAGGTCACTAGCATCGATTTCTAATTTAAAGGGTTTAGCGAAATTTGGAGCAGCCAACACTAGTTCATTTGTTAGGAATGCCTTTAGCTTTTCAAAAGCTGCCTGGCATTCATCTGACCATACTAGCTTGTTTTTCTTTTTTTCCAGCAAGTCAGTTAACGGAGCAGCCACAGTACAAAGAACAAAGATCAAAGAACAGTACAGCACAGGAACAAGCCATTTGGCCCTCCAAGCCTGCGCCGATCTTGATGCCTGTCTAAACTAAAACCTCCGGGGTCCGTATCCCTCTATTCCCATCCTATTCATGTATTTGTCAAGATGCCTCTTAAATGTTGTTATCGTACCTGCTTCCACCACCTCCCCCGGCAGCAAGTTCCAGCCACTCACCACCCTCTGTGTAAAAAACTTGCCTTGCACAACCCCTCTAAACTTTGCCCCTCATACCTTAAACCTATGTCCTCTAGTTTCCACCCTTGGAAAAAGCTTCAGACAATCCACTTTGTCCATGCCACTCAGAACTTTGTAAACATCTATCATGTCGCCCCTCCACCTCTGTCGTTCCAGTGAAAACAATCCAAGTTTATCCAACCTCTCCTCATAGCTAATACCCTCCAGACCAGGCAACATCCTGGTAAACCTCTTCTGTACCCTATCCAAAGCCTCCACATCCTTCTGCTGGTGTGGTGACCAGAATTGTACGCAATATTCCAAGTGTGGCATAACTAAGGTTCTGTACAGCTGCAGCATGACTTGCCAATTTTTATACTCTATGCCCTGACCGATGAAGGCAAGCATGCATTACCTCACATTTGTCTGGATTAAACTCCATCTGCCATTTCTCCACCCAAGACTCCAACCGATCTATATCCTGCTGTATCCTCTGACAATCCTCATCACTATCCGCAACTCCACCAACCTTTGTGTCATCCGCAAACTTACTAATCAGACCAGCTACATTTTCCTCCAAATCATTTATATATACTACAAACAGCAAAGGACCCAGCACTAATCCCTGCGGAACACCACTAGTCACATTCAGAAAAGCACCCTTCCACTGCTACCCTCTTCGATGACCGAGCCAGTTCTGTATCCATCTTGCCAGCTCACCTCTGATCCTGTGTGACTTCACCTTTTGTACCAGTCTGCCATGAGGGTCCTTGTCAAAGGCTTTACTGAAGTCCATGTAGACAACATCCACTGCCCTTCCTTCATCAATCATCTTTGTCACTTCCTCAAAAAGCTCAATCAAGTTACTGAGACACGACCTCCCCTTCACAAAACCATGCTGCCTCTCACTAATAGGTCCATTTGTTTCCAAATGGGAGTAAATCCTGTCCCGAAGAATCCTCTCCAATAATTTCCCTACCACTGACATAAGGCTCACCAGCCTGTAATTTCCTGGATTATCTTTGCTATCCTTCTTAAACAAAGGAACAACATTGGCTTTTCTACAGTCCTCTGGGAGCTCACCTGTAGCCAATGAGGATACAAAGATTTCTGTCAAGGCTCCAGCAATTTCCTCCCCTGCCTCCCTCAGTATTCTGGGGTAGATCCCATCAGGCCCTGGGGACTTATCTACCTTAATGTTTTTCAAGACACCCAACACCACCCCCTTTTTGTTAGCAACAGGACCAAGACTATCTACACTCCCTTCCCTAGACTCATCATCCACCAAGTCCTTCTCTTTGGTGAATACTGATGCAAAGTACTCATTTAGTACCTCGCCCATTTCCTCTGGCTCCACGCATAGATTCCCTCCTCTCTCCTTGAGTGGGCCAACCCTTTCCCTGGCTACCCTCTTGCCCTTTATATACGTATAAAAAGCCTTGGGATTCTCCTTAATCCTGTTTGCCAATGACTTTTCAGGACCCCTTGTAGCCCTCCTGACTCCTTACTTAAGTTCCTTCCTACTTTCTTTATATTCCTCAAGGGCTTCGTCTGTTCCCAGCCTTCCAGCCCTTACAAATGCTTCCTTTTTCTTTTTGAATAGGCTCACAATATCCCTTGTTATCCAAGGTTCCCAAAACTTGCCAAACTTATCCTTTATCCTCACAGGAACATGCCGGTACTGGATTCTAGTCAACTAACGTTTGAAAGACTCCCACAAGTCAGATGTTGATTTACCCTCAAACAGCTGCCCCCAATCTAAATTCTTCAGTTCCTGCCTAATATTGTTATAATTAGCCTTCCCCCAATTTAGCACCTTCACTCGAGGACTACTCTTATCCTTATCTACAAGTACCTTGAAACTTACGGAATTACGGTCACTGTTCCCGAAATGCTCCCCAACTGAAACTTCGACCACCTGGCCGGGCTCATTCCCCAATACCAGGTCCAGTACGGCCCCATCCCTAGTTGGACTATCTACATATTGTTTCAAGAAGCCCTCCTGGATGCTCCTTACAAATTCTACCCCATCCAAGTTCCTAGCACTAAGTGAGTCCCAGTCAATATAGGGGAAGTTCAAATCATCCACCACTACAACCCTGTTGCTTTTACATCTTTCCAAAATCTGTCTACATATCTGCTCCTCTATCTCCCTGTAGTAAACCCCCAACATTGTGACAGCACCCTTCCTATTCCTGAGCTCTACCCATATTGCCTCGCTGCATGAGCCCTCCGAGGTGTCCTCCCGCAGTACAGCTGTGATATTCTCCTTAACCAGTAATGCAACTTCCCAACCCCTTTTACATCCCCCTCTATCCCACCTGAAGCATCTAAATCCTGGAATGTTTAGCTGCCAATCCTGTCCTTCCGTCAACCAAGCCTCTGTAATAGCAACAACATCATAGTTCCAAGTACTAATCCAAGCTCTAAGTTCATCTGCCTTACCTGTTATACTTCTCGCATTGAAACAAATGCACCTCAGACCACCAGTCCCGCTGTGCTCAACAACATCTCCCTGCCTGCTCTTCCTCTCAGTCTTACTGGCCTTATTCACTAATTCCCCCTCAGTTATTTCACCTGCTGACCTACTGCTCTGGTTCCCACCCCCCTGCCATGCTAGTTTAAACCCTCCCGAGTGACACTCGCAAATCTCGCAGCCAGGATATTTGTGCCCTCCAGTTTAGATGCAACTCGTCCTTCTTGTACAGGTCCCACCTGTCCCAAAAGAGATCCCAATGGTCCAGATATCTGAAACCCTCCCTCCTACACCAGCTGTTTAGCCATGTGTTTAGCTGTACTATCTTCCTATTTCTAGCCTCACTGGCACGTGGCACAGGGAGTAATCCCGAGATTACAACCCGAGAGGTCCTGTTTTTTAACTTAATACCTAACTCCCTGAACTCCCCTTGCATGACCTCGTCACTCTTCCTGCCTATGTCGTTAGTACCAATATGTACCACAATCTCTGGCTGTTCACTCTCCCCCTTCAGGATGCCCCCTGCCCGTTCAGAGACATCCTTGACCCTGGCACCAGGGAGGTAACATACCATCCTGGAGTCTCTTTCACGTCCATAGAAGCGCCTATCTGTGCCCCTGACTATAGAGTCCCCTATAACTATTGCTCTTCTGCTGAACAACAGAGCCAGCCGTGGTGCCACTGCTCTGGCTGCTGCTGTTGTTTTCCCCTGATTGGCCATCCCCCCCAACAGTATCCAACAGTATTGTTAGAGAGGGGGATAGCCACAGGGGATTCCTGCACTGACTGCCTGCCCCTTCTAGCGGTCACCCATCTATCTGCCTGCACCTTGGGTGTAACCACATCTCTAAAATTCCTGTCTGTGATGCTTTCCGCCACCTGCATGCTCCTAAGTGCATCCAATTGCTGCTCCAACCGATCCATGTGGTCTGTGAGGAGCTGCAATTGGGTACACTTCCTGCAGATGTAGTTGTCCGGAATGCTGGAAGCGTCACGGACCTCCCACATTTCACAGGTGAAGCACTTTCCCCCTCTGACTGACATTTATAGCACTAATTAATAAATTAATTTAAAATAAATACTTATTAAATCCTTATTAAATTAAATTACAATTAACCATATGGTCTAAAGTTTTGTACAGATTTCCAGTAAAACACGCACATCCCTAAAAATCTCATTATTTCCCAGTTAGATTTAGGGATAGAGAACTCAGTTAAGGCTTGTACCTTTGCAATTTTTGGTAATACCTGACATTGCCCCACTATGTGTCCGAGGTCAGTTACTCTTGCCTTTCCAAATTCACTTTTTTCCAAATTTACCACTAAGTCTGTGGCTTGTAACTTTTTAAACAAATGTTTTAATTGGTTTAAGTGTTCTTGCCAAGTGTTACTGTATATTAGTACATCATCAAGATATACTACACAGTTGGGAACACTGGCTACCACCTGATTCATTCATCTTTGAAAGGTTGCTAGGGCATTTTTTAGCCCGAATGGCATCACCCGGCACTGACAAAGACCGCCAGGTGTTACAAAAGCTGATATCTCTTTGGCTCGAGGAGTCAAAGGAACTTGCCAGTATTCCTTGAACAAGTCAATCTTGGCAAGAAACTTAGCGCTGCCTACTGTGACAATGCAGTCTTCTAAATGCAGTATTGGGTAGGAGGCTGCCTTGGTTACAGCATTAACTTTTCTATAATCTATACAAAGTCAGGTTGACCCTTCAGGTTTAGGTACTAGAACTACTGGTGAACTCCAACTAGTTTGACGAGGTTCGATCAAATTGTTTTACGGCATGTACTGGATCTCCGCTTTCACTTGAGCCTGTTTGTCTGGACTCAAGCGGTAAGTCTGTTGTTTTAAAGGAACGATTCCCCCTATGCCCACATCACGTGTGGCTAAGGTTGTGCATCCTGGCTTATCCCTACAAACATTTTTAAACATTGTGAAAAGCCTGGTTAGATCTTCACGCTGTTTTGCCTCTAAGCGCACAAGCATATTGTCTAATATTCCTAGCCATTCTATATTCGCTAATCTGAGAGTTGGAGGTTCCATCTGAGAATTTCCTAGGCCTGCTTCTGCCTCATCCTCACTCTCCTTTTCCTTCTCAACAGTCCCAATTACTTGACATACCTGTACTGGTTTATCGTCCTCTCTGTGATAATATTGCTTGAGCATATTGATGTGACACAACCGGTTCTTCCGGCGATCAGGCGTGTCAATCAAGTAATCTACCATACCCACTCTTTTGATCATAGAAACATAGAAAATAGGAGCAGGAGTAGGCCATTCAGCCCTTTGAGCCAGCTCCACCATTCATCATGATCATGGCTGATAATCCAACTCAGTAACCTGTTCCTGCTTCTGCCCCATTCCCTTTGATCCCTTTAGACCCAAGAGCAATATCTGAGTCCTTTTTGAAAACATACAATGTTTTGGCCTCAACTGCTTTCTGTGGTAGTGAATTCCACAGGCTCACCACTCTCTGGGTGAAGAAATTTCTCCTCATCTCAGTCCTGAAAGGTTTACCCCATATCCTTAGACTATGATCCTTGGTTCTGGACTCCCCCACCATCGGGAACATCCTTCCTGCATCTACCCTGTCAAGTCCTGTTAGAATTTTATAGGTTTCTATGAGATCCCCCCTCACTCTTCTGAACTCCAGTGAATATAATCCTAACCGACTCAATCTCTCCTCATACGTCAGTCCCGCCATCCCAGGAATCAGTCTGATAAACCTTCGCTGCACTCCCTCTATAGCAAGGACATCATTCCTCAGATAAGGAGACCAAAACTGCATGCAATATTCCAGGTGTGGCCTCACAAAGACCCTGTTTAATTGCAGCAAGACATCCCTGCTCCTGTACTCGAATCCTCTCGCTATGAAGGCCAACATACCATTTGCCTCTTTTACTGCCTGTTGCATCTGCAATGTTTACCTTCAGCGACTGGTGTATGAGAACACCCAGGTCTCGCTGCATATTCCCCTCTCTCAGTTTATAGCCATTCAGATAATAATCTGCCTTACTGTTTTTGCTACCAAAGTGGACAACCTCACAGTTATTCACATTATACTGCATCAGCCATGCATTAGCCCACTCACTCAACTTGTCCAAATCACCCTGAAGCCTCTCTGCATCCTCCTCACAACTCACCCTCCCACCCAATTTTGTGTCATCTGCAAATTTGGAGACATTATGTTTAGTTCCCTCATCTAAATCATTAATATACATTGTGAATAGCTGCAGTCCTAGCACCGATCCCTGCAGTACCCCACTAGTCACTGCCTGCCATTCGGAAAAAGACCCATTTATTCCTACTCTTTGTTCCTGTCTGCCAACCAATTTTCTATCCATCACAATACGTTACCCCCAATCCTATGCGTTTTAATTTTATACGCTAATCTCTTATGTGGGACTTTGTCGAAAGTCTTCTGAAAGTCCAAATAAACCACATCCCCCTCATCAACTCTACCAGTTACATCCTAGAAGATTTATAGTAGATTTGTCAAGCATGATTTCCCTTTTGTAAAACCATGCTGACTCTGCCCGATTCTACCACAGTTCTCTGTAAAATCTTTGATAATGGACTCTAGAATTTTCCCCACTACCGACGTCAGGCTGACTGGTCTATAATACCCTGCTTTCTCTCCACCTCCCTTTTTAAATAGTGGGGTTACATTAGCTAACCTGCATTCTGTACGAACTGTTCCAGAGTCTATAGAATCTTGGAAGATGACCACCAATGCATCCAGTATTTCAAGGGCCACTTCCTTAAGTACTCTGGGATGCATACCATCAGGCCCTGGGGATTTATCCGCCTTCAATCCCATCAGTTTCCCCAACACCATTCCTCTACTCAAAGAACAAAGAACAAAGAACAGTACAGCACAGGAACAGGCCATTCGGCCCTCCAAGCCTGTGCCGATCCAGATCCTCTATCTAAACCTGTCGCCTATTTTCTAAGGGTCTGTATCTCTTTGCTTCCTGCCCATTCATGTATCTGTCTAGATACATCTTAAAAGACGCTATCGTGCCCGCGTCTACCACCTCTGCTGGCAACGCGTTCCAGGCACCCACCACACTCTGCGTAAAGAACTTTCCACGCTTATCCCCCTTAAACTTTTCCCCTCTCACTTTGAACTCATGACCCCTAGTAATTGAATCCCCCACTCTGGGAAAAAGCTTCTTGCTATCCACCCTGGCTATGCCTCTCATGATTTTGTACACCTCAATCAGGTCCCCCCTCAACCTCCGTCTTTCTAATGAAAATAATCCTAATCTGCTCAACCTCTCTTCATAGCTAGCGCCCTCCATACCAGGCAACATCCTGGTGAACCTCCTCTGCACCCTCTCCAAAGCATCTACATCTTTTCGGTAATGTGGCGACCAGAACTGCTCGCAGTATTCCAAATGTGGCCAAACCAAAGTCTTACACAACTGTAACATGACCTGCCAACTCTTGTACTCAATACCCCATCCGATGAAGGAAAGCATGCCGTATGCCTTTTTGACCACTCTATTGACCTGCGTTGCCACCTTCAGGGAACAATGGACCTGAACACCCAAATCTCTCTGTACATCAATTTTCCCCAGGACTTTTCCATTTATTGTATAGTTCACTCTTGAATTGGATCTTCCAAAATCCATCACCTCGCATTTGCCCGGATTGAACTCCATCTGCCATTTCTCTGCCCAACTCTCCAATCTATCTATATTCTGCTGTATTCTCTGACAGTCCCCTTCACTATCTGCTACTCCACCAATCTTAGTGTCGTCTGCAAACTTGCTAATCAGACCACCTATACTTTCCTCCAAATCATTTATGTATATCACAAACAAAAGTGGTCCCAGCACGGATCCCTGTGGAACACCACTGGTCACACGTCTCCATTTTGAGAAACTCCCTTCCACTGCTACTCTCTGTCTCCTGTTGCCCAGCCAGTTCTTTATCCATCTAGCTAGTACACCCTGGACCCCATGCGACTTCACTTACTCCATCAACCTACCATGGGGAACCTTATCAAACGCCTTACTGAAGTCCATGTATATGACATCGACAGCCCTTCCCTCATCAATCAACTTTGTCACTTCCTCAAAGAATTCTATTAAGTTGGTAAGACATGACCTTCCCTGCACAAAACCATGTTGCCTATCACTGATAAGCCCACTTTCTTCCAAATGGGAATAGATCCTATCCCTCAGTATCTTCTCCAGCAGCTTCCCTACCACTGACGTCAGGCTCACCGGTCTATAATTACCTGGATTATCCCTGCTACCCTTCTTAAACAAGGGGACAACATTAGCAATTCTCCAGTCCTCCGGGACCTCACCCGTGTTTAAGGATGCTGCAAAGATATCTGTTAAGGCCCCAGCTATTTCCTCTCTCGCTTCCCTCAGTAACCTGGGATAGATCCCATCCGGACCTGGGGACTTGTCCACCTTAATGCCTTTTAGAATACCCAACACTTCCTCCCTCCTTATGCCGACTTGACCTAGAGTAATCAAACATCTATCCCTAACCTCAACATCCGTCATGTCCCTCTCCTTGGTGAATACCGATGCAAAGTACTCGTTTAGAATCTCACCCATTTTCTCTGACTCCACGCATAATTTTCCTTCTTTGTCCTTGAGTGGGCCAATCCTTTCTCTAGTTACCCTCTTGCTCCTTAGAGATGAATAAAAGGCTTTGGGATTTTCCTTAACCCTGTTTGCTAAAGATATTCCATGACCCCTTTCAGCCCTCTTAATTCCTCATTTCGGATTGGTCCTACATTCCCGATATTCTTCCAAAGCTTCGTCTTTCTTCAGCCTCCTAGACCTTATGTATGCTTCCTTTTTCCTCTTAGCTAGTTTCACAATTTCACCTGTCATCCATGGTTCCCTAATCTTGCCATTTCTATCCCTCATTTTCACAGGAACACGTCTCTCCTGCACGCTAATCAACCTCTCTTTAAAAGCCTCCCACATATCAAATGTGGATTTATCTTCAAACAGCTACTCCCAATCTACATTCCCCAGCTCCTGCCGAATTTTGGTATAGTTGGCCTTCCCCCAATTTAGCACTCTTCCTTTAGGACCACTCTCGTCTTTGTCCATGAGTATTCTAAAACTTACGGAATTGTGATCACTATTCCCAAAGTAGTCCCCAACTGAAACTTCAACCACCTGGCCGGGCTCATTCCCCAACACCAGGTCCAGTATGGCCCCTTCCCGAGTTGGACTATTTACATACTGCTCTAGAAAACCCTCCTGGATGCTCCTTACAAATTCTGCTCCATCTAGACCTCTAACACTAAGTGAATCCCAGTCAATGTTGGGAAAATTAAAATCTCCTATCACCACCACCCTGTTGCTCCTACATCTTTCCATAATCTGTTTACATATTTGTACCTCTATCTCACGCTCACTGTTGGGAGGCCTGTAGTACAGCCCCAACATTGTTACCGCACCCTTCCTATTTCTGAGTTCTGCCCATATTGCCTCACTGCTCGAGTCCTCCATAGTGCCCTCCTTCAGCACAGCTGTGATATCCTCTTTGACCAGTACTGCAACTCCTCCACCCCTTTTACCTCCCTCTCTATCCCGCCTGAAGCATCGATATCCTGGGATATTTAGTTGCCAATCGTGCCCTTCCCTCAACCAAGTCTCAGTAACAGCAATAACATCATACTCCCAGGTACTAATCCAAGCCCTAAGTTCATCTGCCTTACCTACTACACTTCTTGCATTAAAACAAATGCACCTCAGACCACCAGTCCCTTTGCGTTCATCATCTGCTCCCTGCCTACTCTTCCCCTTAGTCACGCTGACTTCATTATCTAGTTCCTTACAGGCTTTAGTTACTACCTCCTTACTGTCCACTGGCCTCCTCATTTGGTTCCCATCCCCCTGCCACATTAGTTTTAACCCTCCTCAACAGAGTTAGCAAAAGCACCCCCAAGGACATTGGTTCCAGTCCAGCCCAGGTGTAGACCGTCCAATTTGTAATAGTCCCACCTCCCCGAGAACCGGTCCCAATGTCCCAAAAATCTGAACCCCTCCCTCCTGCACCATCTCTCAAGCCACGCATTCATCCTGACTATTCTTTCATTTCTACTCTGACTAGCATATGGCACTGGTAGCAATCCTGAGATTACTACCTCTGAGGTCCTACTTTTTAACTTGGCTCCTAACTCCCTAAATTCTGCTTGTAGGACCTCATCCCGTTTTTTACCTATCATTGGTGCCTATGTGCACAACGACAACTGGCTGTTCACCCTCCCCCTTCAGAATGTTCTGCAGCCGATCTGAGACATCCCTGACCCGTGCACCTGGGAGGCAACATATCATTTGGGAGTCTCGTTTTCGACCACAGAACCGCCAATCTACTCCCCTTACAATCGAATCCCCTATGATTATAGCCCTTCCACTCTTTTTACCGCCCTTCTGAACAGCAGAGCCAGCCACAGTGCCATGAACCTGGCTACTGCTGCCTTCCCCTGGTGAGCCATCTCCCTCAACAGTATCCAAAACGGTATACCTGCTTTGGAGGGAGATGACCGCAGGGGACACCTGCGCTGCCTTCCTGCTCTTTCTCTGCCTTTTGGTCACCCATTTCCTTTCTCCCTCAGCAATCCTAATCTGCGGTGTGACCAATTCGCTAAACGTGCTATCCACGACCTCCTCAGCATCGCGGATGCTCCAAAGTGATCCATCCGCAGCTCCAGAGCCGTCATGCGGTCTAACAAGAGCTGCAGCTGGACACACTTCCAGCACGTGAAGGAGTCAGGGACATCAGCCGTGTCCCTGAGCTCCCACATTGAGCAAGAGGAGCATAACACGGGTCTGAGATCTCCTGCCATTTTTAATCTTAAGCTTAACTTAGTCTTAACTTAGGTAAATGAAAAAGGAACGAAAAGTTTTTGCCAATCACACGAAGAAAAAAAAAGAAATAGAAAAAGCCTTACCTTATCTACACACCAGCGAGTCCTTTTTTTTTGGTTGGAGGAGGAGAGCGGGTGGGAGACACTACAGGTGTAGTGTCTCGGGTTCAGCCGCTGCCCAAATATATAGGACTTACTTACCCAGCTGCCACCTCGCTCTCCCTGTCGCCGCTGCAAAAAGAAACTGCCGAAACAAAAAGGTAAGTTTATATTAGTTGAAACTCACTTACCCAGCTGCCACCTTGCTCTCCCTGTCGCCGCTGCAAAAAGAAACTGCCGAAACAAAAAGGTAAGTTTATATAAGTTGAAACTCACTTACCCAGCTGCCACCTCGCTCTCCCTGTCGCCGCTGCAAAAACATTTCTGATATAATATTTGTGTCCTTCTTTGTGAAGACAGAACCAAAGTATGCATTTAGTTGATCAGCCATTTCTTTGTTCCCCATAATAAATTCCCCTGTTTCTGACTGTAAGGGACCTATATTTGTCTTCACCAATCTTTTTCTCTTCACATATCTATAGAAATTTTTACAGTCAGTTTTTATGTTCCCCGCAAGCTTGCTCCCGTACTCTATTTTCCCCTTCTTAATCAATCCCTTGGTCCTCCTTTGCTGAATTCTAAGCTGCTCCCAAACCTCAGGTCTGTTGTTTTTTTCTGGCGAATTTATATGCCTCTTCCTTGGATCTAATGCTATCTCTAATTTCCCTTGTAAGCCATGGTTTGGCTACCTTCCCCGTTTTACTTTTGTGCCAGACAGGGATAAACAATTGTTGCAATTCATCTCTTTAAATGTTTGCCATTGCCTATCCACCGTCATCCCTTAAAGGAACATTTCCCAATCTGTCATGGCCAACTCCTGCCTCATACCTTCGTAGTTTCCTTTACTAAGATTCAGGACCCTTGTCTCAGATTCAACTACTTCACTCTTCACCTTGATGAAGAATTCTATCATATTATGGTTGCTCATCCCCAAGGGGTCTCGCACCAAGTGAATGTCAATTATTCCTTTCTCATTACACAATCCCCAGTCTAGGATGGCCTGTTCTCTGGTTGGTTCCTCACTCTATGTGGGCCACTGAACCGTGCTTTTAATGGTTCTCCCCGTAATGGTAACAACACTAATACTTCATCCCCTGGTTGGAAATCATGGGCTTTTACATTCTTGTCTGTCGATTTTTTCATATTGGTTGGAATGCTTTAAGGTGTTCCTGAGGCACACCACAAGCTTTTGTGAGCCTTTCCAGGAACACTGATACATAGTCTAGTAGCGAGGATTCACTCTTTTGTTCCAAGAATCTGTCCTTTATAAGTTTTAGAGGACCTCTTACTTCATGTTCATAAACCAATTCAAACGGTCTGAAGCCTATAGACTCATTCGGTGAGTCTCTGGTGGCAAATAAAAGAAGGTCTGGTCCTTTATCCTGGTCATGTGGATATTCATGACCGTATGTTCTAATCATCATTTTGAGAGTCTGGTGAAATCTCTCTAAAGCTTCTGGTGACTGTGGGTGATATGCTGAATATTTCAACTGTCTAATTCCCAAATTGCCCATGACTTCTTGAAGTATCTTCGACATGAAATTAGAACATGGATCTGATTGAACTTCAAGTGGCAACCCATCTCTTGCAAAGAATTGGGTTAACTTTTATACCACTACTATTCGAGCAGTAATTGTCCTCGAAGGAATGGCGTCTGGAAATCAAGTAGCCATATCCATGATAGTCAGTATGTATTGATGTCCCGCTTTTGTTTTTGGCAAGGGTTCTACACAGTCTACTAATACCCTGCTAAATGGTTCCTTAATCACTGGTATGGAAACTAGTGGTGACGGTTTTATGATAGGTTGTGGTTTTCCCACCATTTGACAGGTATGGTATGTCCTACAAAATTGTCTCACATTCTTTGTAAGACCTGGCCAGTAATAATGTTGGCTTATGCGTGATTTGGTCTTCTGAGTTCCCCTATGTCCTGCAAAAGGAATGTTGTGTGCTAACCTTAATAATCCTTGGCGATATTTAACTGGTACCACTATCTGTTCAACAACTGTCCAGTCTTCATCTGCAGGTGTATGTAGCAGTCTCCATTTCCTCCTCAAAACCCTGCTTGCCATATAATAGCCTTCCAGAACTCCTTTCACCTCAGCTTCTGACAGAGCTGTCTGTGCTATTTGGTAAATCGCTGGATCAGCTTGCTGTGCTGCAATGATAGACGATCTGTTAAACATCTCATTTGGATTATCTAAATCCCCAAATAAGGTTTCATATGCTTGGTTATCTATTTGTGGTGCCCCTTTTACCTCTGACAATGGATCCTGTTTAGCCATTCCAGGAAATATTCCTGGAACTTCCATTTCCTTAATTTTACTTGGTTCCACTGTAATTATAAGAGAAACTGATACTTTTGATCCAACCAAATCATTTCCTAGGAGTAGATCAATTTCCTTTTCTGGCAAACTGTGGACAACACCTACAGTTACTATCCCAGATATTATGTTACTCTCTAGGCATACTTTATACAAAGGTATGGATATATACTCCCCGCCAATTCCATTAACTAAAACTTAGCGTTCAAGTTGCTTTCTGGTGGAAACCTTATACCTTTCCCCAGCAAGAGTGTTTGGGTTGCTCCTGTGTCCCTGAGCATAATGATAGGTTTTCCTGCCTCCCTTACAGGATATGGCATTACTCTCCTCTTTGACACTAATTCATTATAACTCTCAGGTATTTTATTCTTAACCTCTACTTTCCTTTTAGTTTTAGTATCTGGTTTCACAGCTGTCATTAAAGCTATAGCCTGGTCTCATTCAGTGTCTTTCCCTCTGCATTAGCTTTATGTACCCCAACAAGTCCTATGGGTTTACCTCACAATTTCCAGCACTCTGAACGCAGATGACCCGTTTTGGGGCAATGATAACACTTTGGCTTGCAACCCTCACTTCTACCCTCAACATCTTCCTTTCTGACCTAAGGAGGTGATTCTGAGGCATTCCCAGCTGTTCCTTCTTGTCCCTGGCTACTTGCCTTCCTTTCATTCTCCCACTTTCTATCCTTCTTGGGTTTATGGGGGTAATGGACAAAATAGGTTGGCTTATTCACAAGCTCAAAATCCTTAGCAATTTCGGCTGCTTGCCTAGCTTTCAAAACTTTCAGGTTATCTATATGAGTTCTCACTACTGAAGGAATGGAGTTTTTAAACTCTTCTAAGAGAATCAATTCTCAAAGGTTCGCATGTGGTTTCTATCTTTATCCAATAGTCAAAAATAATTTGCTTCGCCCTCTCAAATTCTAAATGTGTTTGCCCAGCCAATCCCCATAAGTTCCGACACTTCTGACGGTAAGCTTCTGCAGCGAGAATAGCCTTTTATGCCATCTCATAACCTGCAGAAGCCTCTTCAGAAAGCATGGCATAAACCTCATGAGCTCTGCCTACCAACCTGCCCTGCATAAGCAGTCATAGACTCATAGAGAGATACAGCACTGAAACAGGCCCTTTGACCCACCGAGTCTGTGCCAAACATCAACCACCCATTTATACTAATCCTACATTAATCCCATATTCTCTACCACATCCCCACAATTCTCCAACCATCTTTTTACAATGGTCAATTTATCTATCAACCTGCTAGTCTTTGGCTGTGGGAAGAAACCGGAACACCCGGCGGAAACCCACGCGGTCATAGGGAGAACTTGCAAACTCCACACAGGCAGTACCCAGAATTGAACCCGGGTCGCTGGAGCTATGAGGCTGTGGTGCCATCCACTGTGCCACTGTGCCGCCCCACTACCCAGCTTTCTTTCAGCCATTTCATCTGTTTGCTACTTTTTCAAAGTTTCAAAGTTTCTCGAAGTTAGGAAGAGCCTTTATAAATTTAAATAACGTTTTGCTGGGTCCTGAGCTAAATTCAGATTCTTCCTGACCCTGGATTTAAGACTACCCTTTTGTCTTGGTTCCATCTCTTTTCACTAAAATTGCCTCTCTTCTCTTTCATTTTCTCTCTGAAGTTCAAGTTTTCTTATTGCAATTGCTTTTTTCCTTTCCTCTTTTTTCAATTCAAGTTTTCTTAATCTTTTCCTGCTTCAAGATTTTTCATTTCTAATTGAATTCTGGCCAATACCACTGCATCACTCTTGGACCTATTACTTTCTTATTCCTCTTATTCCCCTTCATCACCATCACCATCATCATCATCTTCTTCTACTAATTCAAGATGTTCGGCTATTATGTCAATTATCTCTGCTTTTTTGGCACCTAATTTTATTTCCAAACCCAATTTCGCTGCCAATTCTTTGAATTTGTTCTTCGTTAAAGTTATCAAGTCACTGAGGGAAACATTCTGCTTTCCCAAAAACTCTGCTGCAACCATGAATGCCATTACAGTAGTATAGACTGTACCTTATTATACAAGAGACCTGGTTCTTTTATTTTCTTTGTAATTGGCATTAGATTTAGTTCCCAACAAACAAATTTCCAACTGATATGATCCCAAATGCGAGACAAATTAAATATGATGCCAGACGCAAGACTCCAATTTAAATATGTTATCCCAGAGACAAGTAATTAATATGATTCTGAATGCGAGCCCTCCAAATTAGTCTGATTCTGATCCCAGATGCAAGCCACTTAATTAAATATGATTCAATCGAGGGCGAGCCCCTAATTAATATGTTATGATATGAGCGCTCAAAACAAAGCCTCCAAGCAAAATATATGATTCTGATTGTGGTGGGAGCAACACACTGCCAATTCAGTCCCATCACTCCACAGATTGCCAAACGTATCACTTTAAACTTTCCAAATTAAAGAAAACAACAGCCGAATTGAACCATCTATTAACCCCCGAATGAGGCGAACCAAACCAGGTGTCTTTAGATCAACAAATTAACTATTTATTAGAAAAAACTAAATTCTTAAACACAACTAAGATAAAAACAACATCTAAAAAAATAGGAAAAATTAGAGTCCTTGCAGATTTACGCTTCCTGATGAACAATCCTCTGATTAAAGTCCACTTGCCATCTTCCAGGGTCCGATAAGGAAAGGAAAACAGTCCGACATCCAAAGCTTCAAAAACAGGATCCTGACACTTTTACCAATCACTTTAACTTTGTGCCCACTGGTAATTGTCCTCTCCACTCGGGGAAACAGGTCCTTCCTATCTACTCTATCTAGGCCCCTCATAATTTTGTACACCTTAATTAAATCACCCCTCAGTCAGATGACTTTTGTTCTGGCATTCTGGTACACATAGACGAGTGTCACTAGACACAAACAGTTATCACTGGGATCTTTTCAGAAACAGTTCGTTCAGGAGATGTCAAGAGGAAGTCTTCCAGAAGCGTCTCAGGAGAAATGCTGGATTAGTTTCTCCAGCTCTCACACTGGATTCTCAGGGTTTATCAAAAGGAAGGAACAGGATGGGTTGGTTGCTTTTCTCTCTCTGCAGGCTGCAACCCCAACTGAACTCCAAACAATATTCAAAAATGAAATAAAAACTCCTGAGCCATAAATCCAGTCATGTGACTCCTTTAAGTCCAAACAGTTCTATCATCCATAAGGCTCCGGCTGTTTACTTAGTTTAAGACCTGTGACTGCCAGTAAGTTTTTTTTTTAAACAAAGGGCTGAATTTTATAAGCCCGCTGCCGATATCAGAGGCAGGTGGAAAAAATGGTGGCCCTACATCGCGGAGCTGCCACAATATTAAGTTCAGCGGCACATTAACATGCCTGTGTCACGCCGACCCTCCCCCTCCACCCCCCAAGGACGCCGCTGTGCACAGCGTCAGGTGACAGGAAAGCAGGTGCTAGCGCCCTATTTAAATGGCAGCCAGCCCTGCATTACTTACAAATCTGAACACAAACTGTTTTGTCTGCTACTTCACACTGACAAATCCACAGAAACAGCTTGACAACAATATCCCTGCGACTTTGAGAAGATGTCAGAGGCGCAATCCAGGGTGGTCCCACAGTTCAGCGATGCCTCCCTGCTCAGTTTCCTCCAGGCTGTGTAGGCAAGGCGGGAGGTCCTTTTCTCCAGTGATGGTGAGAAGAGGCCCTCCCACTTGACCAAGCAAGCCTGGGTGGAAGTGACAGAGGAGGTTAATAGCCGTGGGGCCATTCGTCAGAACTGGGTGCAGTGCTGCAAGAGGGTGAACGATCTGTTGCGCTCCTCTAAAGTAAGTGGCACTTTGTTGCATAGCTGCACTGAACCTGGGTGTCCCCACACAGAGTGGCACATCTGTGTCACTGCCATGCCAAAGACAGGGAGATTGGACAGGGAAAAATGATGCTACATGAATGGCTGCATGTATGAAAGAACTCACCCTTGTCTGCTGCTCAGAGCATGGCACCTACATGACAGGCTCACTCAGTAGTGCAGACTGAACTTTCCCCACACGTGGGCCCAGCATCCCTGTTGTGACGTGTGTTGTGTTGTTGCTCTGCAAATCTCAATATCTGCCTCCTTGCTCCTCCAGGCAAAGAGGGCCCACAATTCTCATGAGACGAACAGGAGTGGTGGAGGAGTACCAGACATCCGCCACTTGCACAGGCTGAGGAGGAGGCCCTGGAACTCACTGAAATCCATGTGGAATGTTCCGCTGCTGAAGTGGAATTCAGGGTTCTGGGTGAACAGACAGCCATTTGATATATACAATGAACAGTGTGAAAATGTTATTGTTTGAGACAATGCTGTCATAATCGCTACATGTGCACCATAAAGACTAACACTGTGCTCTTCACATTGTATCTTGCAGGTCCACACTCCAGATCCAACCTGCCGGCCCAGGACTCCTCCGTCACCTCTGAGGAAGAGACTTCCTCAGATACAGTCTCCACGGTGGGAATCCGATCGGCTGTAGAGTCTGGGTTACAAGCACTGCACAGGTGCCC
Organism: Heterodontus francisci; assembly: GCF_036365525.1. NCBI lineage: Eukaryota > Metazoa > Chordata > Chondrichthyes > Heterodontiformes > Heterodontidae > Heterodontus > Heterodontus francisci. The sequence continues at coordinate 97,695,293 of NC_090374.1, forward strand.
GAGCAGCTGACTGAGGCTGAGACAGCTGAAGCCTCTGACAGTTAGAGGGCTGTAGGTGTCCAGGCCTATGCTAAGCCCCAGGCTAATGATGACCCTCTGTTGTCGACAGCACAGGGCATGCTGGAGCTACAGCAAAAATCATGGCGACATCTGGTAGAGATGCCACAGACCATGTGCAGCATGGAACATATAAAATTATGAAGGGAATAGATAAGATACAAGTAGAGAGGATGTTTCCACTGGCAGGTGAAGCTAGGACAAGAGGGCATAGCCTCAAGATTAGAGGGAGCAGATTTAGGACTGAATTGAGAAGGAACTTCTTCACCCAGAGGGTTGTTAATCTATGGAATTCCTTGCCCAGTGAAGTAGTTGACGCTACTTCAGTAAACGTTTTTAAGCTAAGGTAGATATCTTTTTGAACAATAAAGGAATTAAGGGATATGGTGAGAGTGCGGGTAAGTGGATCTGAGTCCACGAAAAGATCAGCCATGATCTTATTGAATGGCGGAGCAGGCTCGAGGGGCCGGACGGCCTACTCCTGCTCCTAGTTCTTATGTTCTTATGTTCTATGTTCAGTGGACGATGGGGGAGTCCATCCAGGCCATGACAGCTGCCATGTCCCAGGCATCTAAGCGCATGGCTTGATCCATGGAGAGGACGGTGGCCCTCTTGGAAAGCCAGATTCCATTGATTCACACTGACCGGCAATTCCTCGCTGCGTTCATAAGATCCACACAGCAGTGGCAAGGCAAGAGAGGGACCAGGGGCACGGAGACTGTCTCTGCCCCGGTCCATCCCGGGAGAGCAGTGAAGTTCATATGAGCCTTGAGATGTAGAAGGCAAGCCCGCGCGCCATATCTGGGGTTGCCCCTCAAGGTGATTCCAATGTGGTCGCCAGCCCCTCTGCCAGTGAGTCAAGCTCCAGCAGCCATGATGTCTGAGGAGAGTTCTGCACTAATGCAGGATTCCTTCAGCCAGCCGGGGCTCTCCAGGTCTCATGTACACAGAGTACGACCGCCAAAGTCATCCACAGCCAAAGGGTAATCTGATCAGCAGCCTTCCTCCATTCAGGCTGCTAGCACAGAAGTGGCACTGTGAGGGAGCACCTGCAAATGTTTCAAAAAGACACTGTGACACAAATGGGTCTGCACAGTTAACTCATTAAATGTTCTGTACTAACACGTGTATCGTTTTTACTGTGTGAATAAAGTGTGCCAGCATGTCCCGATCATGTCTCCTCCCATTACATCATTGGCCTTTCAGAACTGCCAATGTATGGAACAACATCATTGCCATGCCTGTATTACTCATGTGGCTCTCCACGGATGCAGTAACATGGACAATGACTCAGTCTGCTGTTGCCAGTAATGGTGGAGACAAAGATGTTGCAGATGCAGACTGCTGCACAACAGGTGAAGAAGGGTCGTGTGAGGCGTGTAGAACACATGGTGCACTTCATGGTGTGGAGAACCGTTGATCAATAAGGCACAGTCATGTATCCTTTGCTCGCTGCTCACCCTGCATGTGGCGCCAAGATGCTCTCCGTCCTCCCATGAGCCTTTCCTGCTGCAAGCCCTCTGTGTCCTCATCATCCGAGGAGGAGTCCTGCTCACCTCTCTCCTCATCCTGAAAGGCCTCTCCCCTTTTTATTGCAAAGTTGTGCAGAGCACAGGAAACAGCAACTATATGAGCTAGCCTTTCTGATTTGTATTGCAGGGCACCACCCAGGCAATGGAAGTGCATTTTCAGCATGCCAATCGCCTGCTCAGTGATGGCTTTTGTAGCACAGTGGCAGGCGTTGTATCTCTCCTCTGCATCATTGGTGGGGTTGCTCACTGGCGTCAGGAGGCATCTCTGTAAGGGGTAGCCCTTGTCTCCAAGAAGCTACTCCTTGATGTGAGCTAGTTCGGTGAAGAGCAATGGCACCTACGACTGGCGCTGGATGAAGGTGTCATGGCAGCTGCCTGGAAAACAGGCACAGATTTGCATAAAGCACTTACGATGATCACATACTAGTTGCACATTGAGCGAATGGAAGTGCTTTCGGTTGAGGTATGCAGCTGGTTGCCCGGCGGGAGCCTTGATGGCCATATGGGTACAATTTATGATCCCTTGCCCCTGTGGGAATCCTGCAATGGAGCCAAATTCGATGGCCCTCTGGGCTTGACTCTCAGGGTCCATCTTGAAGTGGACATAGTCACTCGCACTCTGGTACAGGGCATTGGTGATCTCCCTGATGCAGTGGTGCACTGCTGACTGTGTCACCCCACATAGGTCGCCGGTGGATCCCTGAAATGATGCAGAGTTGCAGAAGTTAAGAGCTGCTGTCACTTTGAGGGCCACAGGCATAGAATGTCCACCGAAGCCCATCGGCTGCAGGTCATTGTTCAGCAGGGCACAGAAATGTGTCATTGCCTCTTTTGACATCCGCAGTCGCCTCTGACACTGGCGCTCAGGCATCTGCAGGTATGTCATGCAGGACCTGTAGATTTGTGGTGTCCTGTAGTGGCGAGTTGGCCTTGGAGATTGCTGCTGCTCATGATTGGGGGCTTCCACATGGGCTGCAAGTGCCTCTTGGTTCTGCCTGCTGTGCATGCGGCTTCTCACGACAAGCGGATCGATGAATACAGGGTGTACCACCCCCATCTCCAAATTGCAATTAAACACGTTTCCTTCACGACTTCAAAGACACCTAACAGGGCAAAGAATGATATTGATTGGTACATCAGGTGAGTTCATGCATCCAGTATGCGGTGTGGCATGGCATTGCCCGTCTTAGCTTACACCCAGAGTGGCTCAACATGACCACATTCAGATTGTTGCTGTTGCATCGATTGGGTAACAAGCGACATTACCTTTACCGCCTACCATTTGTGGCCCCCACCCCATGCAAAGTGTTCATGGAGCGTTCCTTCACTCTCACAAACATTCAAGGGTGCAGAGTGTCCTCTTTTACTGAGGGAGGGTATGCGGTGCCTCCATATATGACTGCAGAGTTGTGCCTCCAGTAATACCATCCCCCTCCCATCTCCCTTCATAACTGCAGTTGTGCCCCCGGTAATACCATCCCCCTCCCACCTCTGTACACACGAATGCAGAGTTGAGACCCATCTCGCAACATTGACCTTCGCAGGCTCCGAGCACTGCAACCTCTGTCCCGCCAGCTTTTATCAGTCAGGAACAGGAAGGCACGTGAGAGATGCCCATTCAGCTGAATATTCAAAAGTGTTCGAAAAGTCGCAGCGGGATGCATAATGCAGAAAGGTGAATATCTCTTTGCATATTCAAATTTCCGCCACGAGGCCTTTCCGCCGCTGGAAAATCGGGTCAGTCCTTCCCAGCATTGGGGTGCATGGCGGCTCTCTCCCAGAGGCATTTTACAGCCCTCCACCTGCCACAACCCCTGACGTCAGGAGGTCTGTAAAATTCAGCCTAACATCCCAAGTGTCCTTCCAGTTTGAAAAAAACAAGTCCAGGGTATTTTTCACCGTCTTTAAACACAAGTCCGCAATAAAAATATCAATAATGGAAACACCTTCATGGCAACCATCAAAAACTGATTAATTAGGTATTCACCACATTTACTGAATTTTGAGACTGTGCTTTGTGTAATAACAGTAGCTGCATTTTAAATATAGTTAATCGGATATGAAGCACTTAGGGATGTCCTAAGAACATGATTAGATTAAGATGCTATTTAAATGCAAGTTCTTTCTTCCTTTTTCCTTTCTTTCTAATATTCCACTCCAGCTGGTCCCTGAGCTCAACTTATTTTCCATTTGAGTCTGAAGTGAATCATATATCATTTATAAATCAAACACAAAAAGTTCTGCAAATACACAGCTGGTCTTCCAGGATTTAAAATCAAAAAAGACTGGTTCATATTTTGAGCAGAAATCCCTTGCCAGAACTCATATTTTTTGCCTTCTATGAACTGTTCCCTGTAAACACACTGGCCTTGTTCCCCAAATCCACTGTCCTTCAGTTCCTTGTTTAACAAACAATGTTTACACAATAGCTATGTCTGAATTCCTCAGTTCTGAAAACTGTACATCTAATCTCGCACATATAAAGTTGTTCTCATTTCACTTTCCATTTTATTGTGTATTTCAGGCCTGTTTTAAATGTGTTTCATAATATATTGGGTGATCTAATTGAGTTGTTTAAGGTAATTAAAGGAGTTAATAGGGTAGACAGAGAAATTACTTCCTCTGGTGCGGGAATCCAACACAATGGGGCATAACCTTAAAACTAAAGTAAGGCTGTTCAGAGGTGATGTCATAAAGCATTCCTTCATGCAAAGGGAAGTGGAATCTGGAACTGTTTCCCCAGTTGGATGTTGAGGCTCAGTCAATTGAAAATTTCAAAACTGAGATTCCTAGATTTTTGTTTCACTTTGTTCCCTTTTTCCATTTTGTTCTATCCCTGAACTATTCCCTCTTTGAAGGCCTCCAACTGCTTATTTACTGTTTTACCTGCCAATATTTGATACCAATCCACCTGGGTCGGTTCCTGTTTCAACTCACTAAAATTAGCCCTTCTCCAGTTGCTTATTTTCATATTTAATTTTTCTTCATCCTTTTCCATAACTAGGCTAAATCTAATGCTATTGTGATCACTGCTTTCCGAATGCTTTCCCACTGAACCATGTTCCATTTGTCCACTTCATTCCCCAGAATTAGATCCAGCACTGCTTCCTTCCTCTGTTATTCCCATTTACACTTCCTCTTGAACTATCTTTTGTTTCTTTACCTGTTCCATTTGCCATCTCCTTTTGCCTTGCACCATCATCCCTTTTGTCATTCAATCTCTCCTGCTTTCCACCCTATCACAGACTGTCCCTTTCATTCCCTCCCCCACCCATTTTCTATGCCTTTGTACTTGCTTAAAGCCTGCTCAATCTCGAAAGTTTTCCTGTTCTGACATAAGGACATCGACCTGAAACATTAACTCTCCACAGATGCTGCCTGACCTGCTGAAAATTTCCAGCATTTTCTGTTTTTATTTCAGATTTCCAGCATCTGCACTATTTTCCTTTGTTTACTAGATTTTTGTTAGGCAAGGGTATTAAGGGTTACGGAAGCAAGTCAGGTAGGTGGAAATCAGCCAAGTTCTAACTGAATGGAGAAATAGGCTTGAGAAGCAGAACGGTTTTCTCCTGTTCCTATCCTCCTACCCTCTTTCAGCCCTTTTTCTATAATTTGTTTGTTGTACTTTCTTTAATATAAAATGCATAAAACTCAAATTTTCCAACATCAATGGAAATAATATAAAATGTCAATCTGAGAATACAACATGGAATATTTTGGCTTCCTCCTGTTTCCCCCATCAACAAGAGTCACTACATCCTCAAGCTGAACTCAGATGAAGGTTCCATTGTTGTAGTTTTATTCACATGCTACAGTAAAACGCTTTGTTATTTCATTTCAAGAGTTTGAGAACCCTATGGTTCTTGCCAATGACAACTTGTATTTGCATAACACATCTTGCTGGAAGAATTCCTCAGTGTGTTGTACGCTGAATTGTAAACCTGTTTATAAAGAATAGCTTAATGATTCTGCCACAAAGGAAATCTTCTTCCTCATGTGAAAACAACTCAGGTGCCTGACAAGTGGAAAGATAACCAGTAAAGAGAATAAAGGAGGAATATGAAAGCAAGAAGAGAACAAGAGTTCAGTCAAAAAGATGAGATTTCTGAATGTTGGAAAGGAGATAGGAAGGTGAAATAATTTTCGGAGAGAGTTGCAAAGACCGAGAACACAGCCACTGAACAGTGGGTATAGGGGTACAACTAGGCATAGGGATTATATGCACTCATGAACAATTTTTAATTTCCTAGCGCACTCCTTCCCAAACTTCCTGCTACTCCCAAGGATGAAATGTTGCTGAAGGCAGGATTTCTAATATAAAAGCAAAATACTGCGGATGCTGGAAATCTGAAATAAAAACAAGAAATGCTGGAACCGCTCAGCAGGTCTGGCAGCATCTGTGGAAAGAGAAGGGTCACTGACCCGAAACGTTAACTCTGCTTCTCTTTCCACGGATGCTGCCAGACCTGCTGAGTGGTTCCAGCATTTCTTGTTTTTATTTCAGGATTTCTAATAATAGTTTTGCAAGATCAGGATTCCAAATCTCAGAAAACTGTTGTGAGATTTGCTGTTCAGTTTCAATATTTTTTTCCTCAAAATATAAGAGTAGGGGTAGGGGAAAGAGTGTTGTGGGCGCAGAGAAGGCAATGAACCAAAAGCCCATCTAAATAAAGCATCATTGATCTTTATACAATAGTAAGCTGCTGATTGACTAATGTAACAAAGGGCATCTGAGGCTACCTGAAAAGATCCAGTGCCTAAATTCGATCAGTGGTCATTTTCATAGCTACAGGTAAGGCTTTACTCCTCTTGGACTTGGGATGCCAGTGTTCAGCCAGCAATTGGTAAAACTCCCCATTAGTCTCCAGGTAAGTCCAGTCTTCTGAGGCATTGATGGCTTGAGAAATCTAAATAAGTCCTTCAAGATTGATAAACTTTGTGAAGTAGGTATCTAGGGATTGAAAATAAATGCCTTCTGTGTTCCACACTCTAATGTCCTGCATTATAACCTTCACTAGATCCTCCTCCTCTTCTGTTACCACAGAAAGAGAAGGATTCCCAAAATAAATTTATCTTCCCACTCCAAAATTTACATTTGTCAGAAGACACCAATGTCATTATTACCTCCTCCTGGTGGCTTCTTCAGGTAGAAATCTTTTGTACTGTCTCACTCTCTGGGGTGTTCTGCTTGCATGGGAAGTTTATTGCAATGTGTTGAAGATGTGGGTACTGGATTTCTATTTCTCCATCACCTCAAATGTATCATGAACACTGTCCCCACTGCTTAGACATGAAAACTGTGCTCTCTAAATATAGCTTCTCTGGAGATTAGGTTCCTGAGATCTGGGACCTTTCTGTGAACCTTTCTTCCTCCTCTGAAAAGGAATGACACGCTCTCTCTTTTTCCATTCCCAGGTCCTCATGTTCATTATTGCCCAGTGCTTCAAGCAGTGATAATTCTTCTGATTCATTAATTAATCCTTCAAAGTTCATTATACTGCGCTTGTGCAGATAAGATGCTATGACAGAGTTGATGAGGTGACAGAAGTGGCACATCTCTGATTAAAGAAAAAGAAGGAAAGTCTTGCATTTATGTAGCACTTTTCACTACCACTGGACAGCCAATTAATTACTTTTGAAGTGTAGTCACTGTTGTAATGTAGAAAACATGGCATCTAATTTGTACACATCAAATTCCTACAAACAGCAATGTGATCATGACCAGCTAATCTGTTTTTGTGATGTTGATTGAGGGATAAATATTGGCCAGGACACCGAGGATAACTCCCTTGCTCTTTTTCAAAATAGTGCATGGGATCTTTTACATCCACCACAGCAGGCAGATGGGGTCTCAGTTTCACACAGGGTTGTCCAACCTTTTCAGGCAGAGGGCCGCATTATGATTTTTTTCTCAGCCTCGGGGGCTGGTGAACAAATTTCGCAAGATAAAGGCATTAAAACTTTATCTTACTAATAAAACCAACAACAAATGTGCATTTTTGTGAAGAAGCTTTAAATGAGACTAATTTATTGATTAACTTTCTCGTCACTATATAGAAAACTGATTCAGTGACATACCTCGCATTATTTTTGCTTGTATAAGTAATCAATCTCTGCCAGTACACTTGATGTAGCGATGCTGAGTATTCTGGATAGATGTCCATCTTTTAGAAGAGATCGTGATCTCTCTCCCCCCTCTCCCCACGCTCTGTGTGTGTGTGTGTCTTATTCTCTCTCCCCCACCCCCGGCCCCTCCTCTTTAGGACTAGGGGACACAGATTGAAAGTTTTGTGTAAAAGATGAAGTAAGCACTTTTTCATGCAGCGGGTGCTAATTACCTGGGTGGTGGTGGAAACAGAGACAATCAATGACATCAAGAGGAAGTTGGATGGCTACCTGAGAGAAATAGACTTACAGGGGTATGGGGATTGAGCCAGGGAGTGGGGCTGATTGCATAGTTCAGTGGAAAGCTGGCATGGCCTCCTTCTGTGCCATAAATAAATGAATCTTTGACTCTCTCTCCCCCCTTTCGTTCCTCTCCCCTCTCTGTCTGTCTCTCTGTCTCCCTCTCCCCATCTCTCTGTCTCTCTCCACCCACCCTCTCTCTGTATCTCTCCCTCTCTCTCCATCCCCGTGTACCCGCTCAGTATTCCCTGCTCTCTTTGTCCCCCACTATCTCTCTGCCCTCCCCCCGTCTCTCTGGCCCCTCTCTGTCTCTCCTCTCTCTCTCGCTCCCCCCACTTTCTCTCGTACACAGTTGCAGAGAGCGGATGCTCAGCAGATGGTTGGTCAGTTCTTTTTAAAAATATCGCAATGTCAGTTTCAAGCCGACAGCTGTTGACATCAGGAACAGCCATTTTCCAACAGACTGGGGATTTTCTGGCGAGCTTTTTTTTTTGAAAAGTATCCCTGTATGCTGGGCAACCCTGGTTTAACATCTCATTTGAAAGACTACACCTCTGACAATGCAGGACTCCCTCAGAACTGCCCTGGAATATCAGCCTTGATTTTTGTGCTAAAGCCCTGAAGTGAAATTTGAACCTGAAACTTTATGATTCAGAGACAAGAGTGCTACCAACTGAGCTATGGCTAACACCTTGGTAGCAGTTATGACTGACAGGTGGAATGCGATGATGAAAATTGAATATTTTTATGGTACTACCCCAAATGGACTGCAGCGGTTCAAGAAGGCAGCTCACCACCACCTTCTCAAGGGCAATTCGGGATGGGAAATAAATGCTGGCCTGTCCAGTGACGCCCACATCCCACGAATAAAAAAAAAACTTACCCAATGGAAAGTTACCCAGATCTGACAGCTAAAAAATACCTGAAAAAGTGACGTCACAGGAAAGCTGTGACATGATTGGCTGGTAGGGAATCTATACTGAATTTGAAAATAAAACATTGATAAAAATTGATTAAAAACCAAACTAACTAATTAATTAATAAGGAGAGTAACTAAATCGGAGGGAGGAGATTATTGTATTTAGTTAGCATTTAATATTTGTAGAAGAAATCTAGCACTAGGGACCATATAGTTAATTGTAAGATAATTTAGTGAGGATTTAATAAGTATTTATTCATTTGAAATTAATTTATTAATTAGTGCAAGAAATGTCTTTAGATGGGGAAAGTGCTTCACCTGTGAGATGTGGGAGGTCTGTCACGCTTCCAGCGTTCCGGACGACTACATCTGCAGGAAATGTACCCAGTTGCAGCTCCTCACAGACCGCATGGATCGGTTGGAGCAGCAACTGGATGCGCTTAGGAGCATGCAGGTGGCAGGAAGTGTCATAGACAGGAGTTTTAGAGAAGTGGTTACACCCAAGGTGCAGGCAGATAGATGGGTGACCGCTAGAAGGGACAGGCAGTCAGTGCAGGAATCCCCCCCCTGTGGTTATCCCCCTCTCTAACAAGTATACTGTTTTGGATACTGTTGGGGGGGATGGCCTATCAGGGGAAAACAACAGCAGCAGCCAGAGCAGTGGCACCACGGCTGGCACTGTTGTTCAGCAGGGAGGGACAAAGCGCAGAAGAGCAATAGTTATAGGGGACTCTATAGTCAGGGGCACAGATAAGCGCTTCTGTGGACGTGAAAGAGACTCCAGGATGGTATTTTGCCTCCCTGGTGCCACGGTCAAGGATGTCTCTGAATGGACAGGGGGCATTCTGAAGGGAAGGGTGAACAGCCTGAGGCTGTGGTACACATCGGTACCAACAACATAGGCAGGAAGAGTGACGAGGTCATGCAGGGGCAGTTTAGGGAGTTAGGTAGAAAGTTAAAAGACAGGACCTCTAGGATTGCAATCTCAGGATTACTCCCTGTGCCACGTGCCAGTGAGGCTAGAAATAGGAAGATAGTGCAGCTAAACAAGTGGCTGAGCAGTTGGTGTAGGAGGGAGGGTTTCAGATATCTGGATCATTGGGATCCCTACAGGGACAGATGAGACCTGTACAAGAAGGACGGGTTGCATCTAAACTGGAGGGGCGCAAATATCCTGGCTGTGAGATTTGCTAGCGTCACTGGGGAGGGTTCAAACTAGCATGACAGGGGGGTGGGAACCAGAGCAGTAGGACAGCAGGTGAAATAACTGAGGGGGAACTAGTAAATAGGGCTAGTAAGACTAAGAGGAAGAGCAGGCAGGGAGATGTTGTTGAGCACAGCGGGACTGGTGTTCTGAAGTGCATTTGTTTCAATGCGAGAAGTATAACAGGTAAGACAGATGAATTTAGAGCTTGGATTAGTACTTGGAACTATGATGGTGTTGCTATGAGAGAGACTTGGTTGAGGGAAGGACAGGATTGGCAGCTAAATGTTCCGGGATTTAGAAGCGTCAGGCGGGAAAGAGTGGGATGTAAAAGGGGTGGGGGAGTTGCATTACTGGTTAAGGAGAATATCACAGCTGTACTGTGGGAGGACACCTCAGAGGGGTCATGCAGCAAGACAATATGGGTAGATCTCAGGCATAGGAAGGGTGCAGTCACGATGTTGGGAGTTTACTACAGGCCTCCCAACAGCCAGCGGGCGGTAGAGGAGCAGATATGTAGACAGATTTTGGAAAGATGTAAAGGTAACAGGGTTGTAGTAGTGGGTGATTTTAACTTCCCCTATATTGACTGGGACTCACTTAGTGCTAGGGGCTTGGATGGGGCAGAATTTGTAAGGAGCATCCAAGAGAGCTTCTTGAAACAATATGTAGATAGTCCAACTAGGGAATGGGCCGTACTGGGCCTCGTATTGGGGAATGAGCCCGGCCAAGTGGTCGAAGTCTCAGTAGGGGAGCATTTCAGGAAGAGTGACCATAATTCCGTAAGTTTTAAGGTACTTGTGGATAAGGATAAGAGTAGTCCTCGGGTGAAGGTGCTAAATTGGGGGAAGGCTAATTATAACTATATTAGGCAGGAACTGAAGAATTTAGATTGGGGGTGACTGTTTGAAGGTAAATCAACATCTTACATGTGGGAGTCTTTCAAACATCAGTTGATTAGAATCCAGGACCAGCATGTTCCTGTGAGGATGAAGGATAAGTTTGGCAAGTTTCGGGAACCTTGGATAACGCGGGATATTGTGAGCCTAGTCAAAAAGAAAAAGGAAGCATTCATAAGGGCTAGAAGGCTGGGAACAGACGAAGCCCTTGAGGAATATAAAGAAAGTAGGAAGGAACTTAAGCAAGGAGTCAGGGGGCTAAAAGGGGTCATGAAATGTCATTGGCAAACAGGATTAAGGAGAATCCCAAGGCTATTTATACGTATATGAAGAGCAAGAGGGTAACCAGGGAAAGGGTTGGCCCACTCAAGGACAGAGGAGGGAATCTATATGTGGAGCCAGAGGAAATGGGCGAGGTACTAAATGAGTACTTTGCATCAGTATTCACCAAAGAGAAGAACTTGGTGGATGATGAGTCTAGGGAAGGGAGTGTAGATAGTCTGGGTCACGTTGTTGTCAAAAAGGAGGAGGTGTTGGGTGTTTTGCAAAGCATTAAGGTAGATAAGTCCCTAGGGCCTGATGGGATCTACCCCAGAATACTGAGGGAGGCAAGGGAAAAAATTGCTGGGGCCTTGACAGAAATCCTTGCATCCTCATTGGCTACAGGTGAGGTCCCAGAGGACTGTAGAATAGCCAATGTTGTTCCTTTGTTTAAGAAGGGTAGCAAGGATAATCCAGGAAATTATAGGCTGGTGAGCCTTACGTCAGTGGTAGGGAAATTATTAGAGAGGATTCTTTGGGACAGGATTTACTCCCATTTGGAAACAAATGAACTTATTAGTGAGTGGCAGCTTGGTTTTGTGAAGGGGAGGTCGTGTCTCGCTAACTTGAGTGAGTTTTTTGAGGAAGTGACGAAGACGATTGATGAAGGAAGGGCAGTGGATGTTATCTATCTGGACTTCAGTAAAGCCTTTGACAAGGTCCCTCATGGCAGACTGGTACAAAAGGTGAAGTCACACGGGTGAGGTGAGTTGGCAAGATGGATACAGAACTGGCTCGGTCATAGAAGACAGAGGGTAGCAGTGGAAGGGTTCTTTTCTGAATGGAGGTCTGTGACTAGTGGTGTTCCACAAGGATCAGTGCTGGGACCTTTGGAGGAAAATGTAGCTGGTCTGACGACACAAAGGTTGGTGGAGTTGCGGATAGTGATGAGGATTGTCAGAGGATACAGCAGGATATAGATCGGTTGGAGACTTGGGTAGAGAAATGGCAGATGGAGTTTAATCCGGACGAATGTGAGGTAATGCATTTTGGGAGATCGAATACGGATGGGAAGTGTACAGTAAATGGCAGAACCCATTGGAGTATTGACAGGCAGAGAGATCTGGGCGTACAGGTCCACAGGTCACTGAAAGTGGCAACACATGTGGATAAGGTAGTCAAGAAGGCATATGGCATGCTTGCCTTCATCGGTCGGGGCATAGAGTATAAAAATTGACAAGTCACGCTGCAGCTGTACAGAACTTTAGTTAGGCCACACTTAGAATGTTGCGTGCAATTCTCGTCGCCACACAACCAGAAGGACGTGGAGGCTTTGGAGAGGGTACAGAAGAGATTTACCAGGATGTTGCCTGGTCTGGAGGGCATTAGCTATGAGGAGAGGTTGGATAAACTCGGATTGTTTTTACTGGAACGATGGAGGTGGAGGGGCAACATGATAGAGGTTTACAAAGTTCTGAGTGGCATGGACAGAGTGGATAGTCAGAAGCTTTTTCCAAGGGTGGAAGAGTCAGTTACTAGGGCACATAGGTTTAAGGTGAGAGGGGAAAAGTTTAGAGGGGATGTGTGAGGCAAGTTCTTTACACAGAGGGTGGTGAGTGGCTGCAACTTGCTGCCGGGGGAGGTGGTGGAAGAAGGTACGATAGCGACGTTTAAGAGGCTATTTGACAAATACATGAATAGGATGGGAATAGAAGGGTACGATCTCCGGAAGTGCAGAAGGTTTTAGTTTAGACAGGCATCAAGATCGGCGTAGGCTTGGAGGGCCGAATGGCCTGTTCCTGTGCTGTACTGTTCTTTGTTCTTTTTTCTAAACTGCCTACCCAAAGCCAGCGAGGTCCTAATTTCGATATGCTAATCAGTGTTCAATGATTTCATCAGGCCCCAACAGCAATTTGGCCTTTGGCCTAAACAGGAAAGCCATTGTGCCTTTCTTGGCAGGTGAAGGCCATCGTGAAGATTGTTGGGAAGCCGAAGAAGTCCTCCAGTTAATTGGATGGGACGCAGCTGCTGGGCCTCTGGCACTCAGCTCAGTGTGGGAAAGGTGAACCTCGGAGGTCACACAGTACGGAACAGTGTAGGGCGCAAGGGAGTGTCTGGGGAAAGGCTTGCTCTTCTTGGCCTCACAAAGAAGGGATTTAAAAAAAGATTACCTGGAGGACTTTTTCCAACTTCCCAGCCATGCTGGACATCACCTGGTGTGAAATCTATTTGGCTTCCCCACTCAGGCTAAGGTTAAAATGCTGTTCGGACCCAATAGTATCATTAGATTCCAAGTACAGAAGGTTCTTGCCAGCATTGCACGAGCAGTTTAGCTACCTATGCTAAGGCTTTAAACATCCTTTGTAAATGGCATGATCTGGGCAGCTTTGGGCAAGTTAATAACATAGGCTATTTTAACTGCCCATGTGGTCAGTTTCCTCCTGGTGCGTATCATTAAAATGTTTTGGAAATCAAAAAAACAACCAGATTTTCATTGCTCATTTGAAAGGCATATCAAAGTACAGTGATTCAGCTACTATACCATAAGAGGAGTGGAAGTTGTAAGCAAAGAGAGTGTGTAATCTGAAAGAGGCTTATGAATGTTAAGTGAATTCATCAGTAAAAGAATGATTAATGCTGAATGATATATGGAAGAGGTCACTGAATGAAGAAAAAAGTGAGAAAGAGGACAGACCTGCAGTAGTTCTTTACATTAATGGAAGACGAATCATAGGATGAAGTCATCAACTACAACACAATTAAGTGTTTCAAGAGAAAATTAGATTGTCATAAAGGTAGTTTTAGTGATTTAGAATTGCATGTTCGTAGACGATAACACAAAGATAGCAAATTAGCAAGTCAATTTTTTCTGCTTAACTGTTTATTTAGGTTAAACAATAATCAGGCAATAATCAGGAAGGTGCAAAAAACCCAGCAGAAATAACATGCCTTATATAATACCTTTTGAAATGTCCCATGGGTTCCACAGGGTGACACAGTGGTGCAGTGGTTAGCACTGCAGCCTCACAGCTCCAGTGACCTGGGTTCAGTTCTGGATACTGCCTGTGCAGAGTTTGCAAGTTCTCCCTGTGACCGTGTGGGTTTCTGCCAGGTGCTCCAGTTTCCTCCCACAGCCAAAGACTTGCAGGTAAATTGGCTATTATAAATTGCCCCTAGTGTAGGTAGGTGGTAGGAGAATTGAGGGAAGGTAGGCATGTGGTATGGGATTAATGTAGGATTAGTATAAATGGGTGGTTGATGGTCAGCACAGACTCAGTGGGCTAAAGGGCCTGTTTCAGTTCTCCCTCTCTCTATGAGAGGTGTAAGGAGAAACAGACAGTCAATATTTTGTCTATCCACAGGCACTATATAAACAGAAGAAAATCTTCCTTCCTGTTGAGGGTTTGTATTAAGTTGTGTATACCAGTCTGATGTGAATTTAGCTCAATATTACATATGTGTCAGGGGGTGCAATTGGTCTACACCAGTAGTGTGAAATGAGGTCATGTCAAATTGACAGCCCATCCAGCTCCACAAAAATAATTTTAAACTTACTTTTTGGCACTTCTTCTGCTGTACCACCAGTAAAATCAGGCAGAGTTTGCACAACGCATGTTTTGCCTGGTTGTGCATCAAAAGCGCTAAGGGCTGAGCAATCCCACACCAACGGATCAGAACAAATCTCTGCAGTCCAGCCATATCCTGTCATGAATGGTGGTGGATAATTAAATAACTAATGGGAGGAGGAGACTCCATGAACATCGCCATCTCAATGATTGGGGGAGCCCAGCACGTGAGTGCAAAAGACAAGACTGAAACATTTGCAACTATCTCCAGCCGTGCCGAGTGGATGATGCATCTCAACCTCCTCCTGAGATCCCAACCATAACAGTTGCTGGTCTTCACCCAATTAAATTCACTCTAAGTGATATCAAAAAAGTGGTGATCGCATTGGACATAACAAAGGCTATGGGCCCTGAAAACACACGGCAGTTTTTGAAGACTTGTTCTCCAGAACGAGTCACGCCCCTAGCCAAGCTGCTCCAGTACAGCTACAACACTGGCATCTACCCAGCAAAGTGGAAAATTGCCCAGGTACATTCAGTCCACAAAAAGCTGGACAAATCTAATTCAAACAATTATCGCTCCATGTGACTACCCTCCATCATCAGCAAAGTGATGGAAGTTGTCATTGACAGTGCTATCAAATGGCACTTACTCTCCAATAAGCTGCTCACCGATGCTCAGTTTGGGTTCTGCCAGTACTGCTTGGCTCCAGACTTCACTACAACTATGGTCCAAACATGGACAAAAGAAGTGAATTCCAGAGGTGAGGTGAGAGTGACTACCCTTGACATCAAGGCAGTATTTGACTGAGTGTAGCATCAAGGAGCCCTAGGAAAATCGAAGTTAATGGGAAGCAGGGGGAAAACTGGCTGGAGTCATACCTAGTGCAAAGGAAGATGGTTGTGGTTGTTGGAGGCCAATCATCTTAGCTTGAAGATATCACTGCAGGAGTTCTTCAGGTAGTGTCCTTGGTCCAACCATTAGCTGCTTCATCAATGACCTTCCTTCCATCAGAAGTGAAATTTTCGCTGATGATTGCACAGTGTTCAGTTCCGTTCACATCTCCTCAAATAATAAAGTCCCCACATGCAGCAAGAGCAGGACAACATTTAGGCCTTGGCTGATAAGTAGCAAGTAACATCTGTGCCACACAAGTGCCAGGTAATGACCATCTTTAGCAAGGGAGAGTCTAACCACCTCCCCTTGACATTCAACAGGATTACCACTGCAGAATCCTCCACCATCCACATCCTGGGGATCACCACTGGCCAAAAACTTAACTGGATGAGTCCCATAAATACTATGGCTAC
The DNA here is from genome assembly GCF_036365525.1 of Heterodontus francisci. Lineage (NCBI taxonomy): Eukaryota > Metazoa > Chordata > Chondrichthyes > Heterodontiformes > Heterodontidae > Heterodontus > Heterodontus francisci. The sequence continues at coordinate 97,711,447 of NC_090374.1, forward strand.
AAGAGTAAGTCAGGGACTGGGTATTCTGTGATGAGTAACTCATCTCCTGACTTGACAAAGCCTGTCCAGCATCTAGAAGACACAAGTTGTAATGTTACATGTTCCTTTGATATTTGATATAGTAAGACTCACAGGATTGCAAGTAATATCCAAATAAATTTTTTTAAATTATAATGTAACTAGAACATATATATACAAATAGTTACTGCAGGAGTACTTCTAAACACATTTCACTGCCAGGCTACACCCACAATTCCCTGTTCATGTGTGACACTACATCACTTCCTCTGGTGATCTTCATTTACAGCTTCTTAAGGTGGTCCACTTTTGAGGTCATCCCACAACACAAGACAGGAGTGTGATGGAATATTCTCCACTCGCCTGAATGAGTACCTGATTGGCGCCCCATTCATCACATCATACATTCATTCTCTCCACCACCGGTGCACCATGGCTGCAGTGTATACCATCTACAAGATGTACTGCAGCAATTCGCTAAGGTTTCTTTGACAGCACCTTCCAAACCCATGACCTCTACCACCTAGAAGGACAAGGGCAGAAGACGTAAGACCACCTGCAAGTTCTCCTCCAAGTCACATTTCACCTTGACTTGGAACTATCATGCCATTCCTTCACTGTCGCTGGATCAAAATCTTGGAACTCTCTGCCTAACAGCACTGTGAGTATATCAACACTACCCAGATTACAGTAGCACAAGAGGGTGACTCACCATTGCCAAGGGAAATTAGGGATGGACAATAAATGCTGGCTGTGTCAGCAATGCCTGCATCCCATGAACATATTAAAAAAATTACAAACATACATTCATAGGACCCCAATTTGCATAGTAAAAGGGTCGACTACCACATACTCTGGCCACTCAGTTCAAAGCCCCTTTGAAGATGGCCAGCATGAATGCTGGCCTAAATGGTGCAGTAAGACATTTACCAACGATTTAAGCTAGGCAAACAAAGTTGAAATCTACCACATGGGGTCTGGTTGGACTTAATTTTTGGCTGTGAATAAAAATAGCTAAGACATAGCCAGACTAATTGGAAATGCACAAAAAAAATCTCAACTCATTGACAGAATTTTGGCAAGTCAGAAAAGTCAGGGGATTCAGAAGTGGCAGTTAAAAAATGAAGAGAAATTCGAACCAGGATGTAGCATGAAACTTCAGGCAAATGTCAGAGCATCCAAGTGCAGATCCTCTGTTTGATGTCTTGCTAAGTGGAAGTGTTGCTACGTGTGGCAGTTGTGACCATCTCATAGATCAGCATTCCAGCAATCCTGCAAGGAGATGGGCCAAATCTCAGGCCACAGCAGGCCATTACTGTCACTATATGTACCAGCCGTGTGTCACAGTGCAGCAGATGGCCCAGCTGGTTCTCTGATAACCCAGACTCTATGAAGCAGGTTTCCCCATAATTGTGTGCCACAGCCTGCAGTTGTTTAGCGGAGTCTTGGCAAGTGAGCTAATCAGAATATGCTGTCTGTGTTGTCCCAGCATGCTATCTTTCCTGCAGAAAGCATGACATATTATGATGGGGCTGCTTCCAAGGAAGCATCCAGCATTATGGGTGCCAGACATTCTGACAAAAACTGGCCCATTTTCTCTAAAGTAAATTAGATAATGCTGATATAATTTTAATTTTTGCTTGTAAACATCTTTTGTTCCAGAATGTGATGTACTGACCAGATTTAATGCTATCTGATCGCATGATGTTTGTCTGCCTACAAGTGTTAAAAGTGATTTTACTTGTAATCTAAATAACAAATAGCACAATCATTTGACATGTGAAAGGTATCACTAGCTAACAAGGAGTGCATTATGAATACAAACCTACCTCTGTGGCAGCCTACCTGGCAGTATTCATTTCTTGGACCACCTGTGTATCATTTGGTGCCGAACAGTTCATCAAGAATTAATTTTGTCTCAGTAAACTAGTCCATTATCTTTGGTTCAAGACTCCCGTAATTACTTAGTCTCATTTAGTGCCTGCTAAGCTTTTAAGTACATTTGCTTGATTGCTGACTTTGCATCATTCTGAATAGTCGATCCTGTTTTCACCCAATGTCCACAGAATCACTTAGCAGCAAAGGGCCACTGGTGACTTAACTATAATTACATTTAATCAATCTCCTGGTTTTATTATTTTAGCGTTCTGTTGTATCACAGTATTCAGTACTTTTTACAGACTTACCACAAAAAGTCAAGCACCTTTGTAGTGTTCCATTCTATCACAAAAAATGTTGTGTTCTAACCTGGAAAACTGGATCAACTTTTTGGACTGTCAGGCTGTGAAATCATTTCTGATGTTTTTTCAGAGATATTTGTCTAGCTACTGCTTAGCCAATTAAATTTCTTTTCAGCTTCATTCGTTTTAACTTATCATTAGTGCTGAATGAAGCCATCTGTTCAACATTTTTTAGCATCGCAAAAAGCAGAAATTGAGATTTGTGACCTTATAAGTAGTTAACATCACTACCAAAGTTAACCAGGGAATGACACAAAAAGCTCAATAATTCTGGAAGCCAAGTTTTACTAAGCAAGAAGTAGAATTCAACATAGAAATACATTGAAGTTACAATATGAAAACAGGCCATTCGGCCCTACCGGTTCATGTCACTGCTTACCCTCCACGAGTGCAAAGTGGAGATAATCCCTCGGATTGAAGGCATCTTTGGAAATAAATGCTTACAAATTCAAAATTTGGGCAAGATCTTTGAGAAGTTTGCTCAGGACTTGAATACAATGCAGGTGAAGTTCAACATTGGCTGGGATGCAAAGCGAATAATGGTGGTTCAGCCATCCGTTCTAAGCCACGTCCAGTTTTCTTCTCCACTGACTTTAATGGAAAGGAAAATAGGGCAAGGTTTATAATGCATGGCTAATCCACTATCTTCTTGCATCGTGCCATGGTTGAATTTTACTCCCAATCTCCAGAAATAAGAGGAGGAAATAAAACACGAGGAAGTGGGGCCATGAAATTGGGCTCCGTGGCGTCAGTATTTTCTGTGCTACGGGAGATGGCTCAAGAAAGAAATGGTGAGTGGACAGCTCCTGACCACTTCCAGCACAGCTTGCACCAAAAGCCATGTTGTGAAGGGCAATAGCATAGGAATCCCATACGTGCATCAGAAGCATGCAAACTGGTCAGATCGTGATGTCAGCCAGTGTATAATGCTGATTTAACACCCGACCTACCACTTTGGACCTCACTGCTCTTGTTGATGCCCTCTGTCAAACAGGCACAGCTGCACATGAACTCAGCTACACAGGGGACCCCTGCCATTGCTATTTAAAGGCAACACCATTCAACTTTTAGTTGAGGTGTTTTTGACTACCTATTTGCTGCTGCAGAGTTAGTGGAAGTTCTATGCTGTTGGAGGAGTTGACAGAAGCTTTTTTTGTCAGTCAGAAGGGACTAGTCCTGGACTTTTAGAAGGACTTGTAAGTTGTGTGGTTTTGAAAGGCCTCTGAGCTCATCACATGCTGCCAGTCATGGGGACTACAGTTACTGTTCCCCTTGGACTGCAGCATTAGCTGGAGATGGAGCAGAAACAGCAGAGAAGAGAAACTGCTTGCCGAGGGAAGAGGAGGGGTCTCAGCAGGAGGCCTTATCCATCTAGGGTCTTCAGAAAGCACTTCCACCCACACTTTGACCAGGAGCAATGTGTTCATGGCTGTGTTTCATCAAGGAGATGGTCACAGAACTGTGCCTGAAATGAACCTGCAGCCTCAGAACAGGACGTAGCCATCAAGGTAACCATAGCCTTCAATTTCTACACCAGTGGATCCTTCCAGGATGGAGCCAGTGCCATCACCAACATATCATCGTTCGCCGTCATTCTCTGCATCTGAGAGATCTCAAATATCCTGAATGCCAGAAGAGGGGACTTCAAAGTCTGCTCTCTAAGCAGAGAGAAGGATGTTCCAGGATAGTGGGCTTCCTAATAGTGCAGGGAGACATTGACTGCCCGTCTGTGACCTTGCGGACACCACATCTCAATGAGATGTACCATAGTCGCAAGGAGTACCATCTCTTTATGTGCAGTTGTGGTATGACCACGCCAGATCATCATGTTGGTGAATTCCCATTATCTTAACAGCAGTTATGATGCTTTCATCCTGTGGCAGTTCACAGTTTCAGCCATCTTCAAGCCACCATTTCGAACCAGTGTGTGGTTGCTCCGCAGCACGGGCTACTCTCTCCGCATGTGGCTAATGACTCCCTTTTGCCACTTGACCACACATGGACTGTGCTCATGCAATGAGAGCCAGGCTGCAACTGGAAACATCATGAAGAAACCCATCAGCATCCTGAAGCAATGGTTCCGCTGCCTGAACCCTGCTCCTGGTAGGAACACTGCTGATATTCGCTGGAGCATATCTCACAATACATGATCTGCTGTGTTCTCCACAACCTGACCATCATGAGGGTGCAGCCCTTGCCACCAGGTCTTCGGCGACCAACTCAGGAGGAGGAAGAAGAGGAGGAAGGGAGGAGGTAGCCAACACATCATCACTCCAGACAGGCTGTCCGCCAACGTCTCATCAGACTCCAGATACTCTGAATAAATCTCCAGATCACTATTGCTCAGCACTACTCCATCTTACTATCCCTCTGTTATGGACCATCACAGCATCACCTTGGCCACAATCCTGAGATAAAAGTAAACTTGCCACAATCATTCCATACCAATTTTATCCAACAACACTTTCAATAATACATACAATACTCATATACTCACTCTTGTGCATTCCCTAAGTGTCTGTCTTATGTATGCCTTTGCTTGGCCTAGTGCTCCTAGGCAGTGCAACTCCTGTGGCTGCAGCATGGCTGTTGAAAGGCTGCTGACTTTCATTGGGAGAGACTGCAGGTGGTGTTGCAGGATGCCCTCAGGCATTGTGCCTTGAGGACCCAGCTTCAGACTGCAATACCTCAGCATGTGTAGCAGGAGTCTGGGATGCCTGGCTGACAGGCAACAGCAAGGCCACTAAAATCAAAGCAAAATACTGCGGATGCTGGAAATCTAAAATAAAACAGAATGTGCTGGAAATACTCAGCATGTCTGGCAGCATCTGTAGATAGAAGCATAGTTAATGTTTCAGGTCTTTGACCTTTCATCAGAACCCATTTTTATAACAGCAAGGGCTCTGGTGGAATGGCAGTGATGGGAGCATGAGTGCTGTCATCCTGAGAGAGAACAGCAAGTTCTTTCACCATGGAGCCATTCCCACTTCCCCGGGGTGGCACCTCTGCAATCCTAGTAATTTGCTGGAGCATAGATTACTGGATGGCTATGCGAGCCTGCAAGCTGCTTGGAGCACTGATATCCCCAACCATGATGATAGCAGTCTGAACTTCCACTGCAGCACTCAGACATTGAGTGGCTTTTGCCTGTGCTGCAATGGAAGCTGAAACGTCAACCACCAGATACTACTTCACTGAATCTGCTAGGGTTCTCATTTGCAACCACTTCCATGCTGGAAAGGATGGACTACAAGCTCCACATTCACCCCTGTGCCAAGATGGATCTGGTCTCCTTTATGCGCCTTGCTAATGACAGCAGTTTCTCTGTAAGGTCTGCCAATGCACTAAGCATCTCAGTGTGTGTGCCCATCACCCATTTCCTATACACTACCCCATTGAAGTCCTCATCTGAGAGCTCTGCAGCATAACAATGTGCGACCTTGCCCTCTGGTGAGCTGGCACACATGCAATCCTTTCCCTATGACCTGGCGACAACCCACTTATGCCCAGTGACTCATCATGTGCAGATCCCACCTCTATACATCCCTCTAAATTACATCTGAGCTCGTGGCTGCAAATATCAGATCAGATTATGGTGCTTCTTTCTCAGAGACCTGCGCTTTCTCTGGGCCTCCATCCTCAGGCACCATTGACTAGCCTGGCAACAGGTTGTGTCTCTGAAATAGTAAATGCGCAAGGGGTGGAAATAAACTAAGATGTGCATGACTACACCATCTGTAGCCTGTACATCATTCCAGATTGAAGAATGAGGGTATAGTAAGATTTCAGAAGTTACATAAGGCAGAAACATATTGTCATGCTGGATAGCTTCAACGACGCCAGTTGCCATGGGCTAAGCAGCGGCTGTGCTAATAATGCAACACATTATCTCTTCCAAGGGGATGAGGACATGCAACCGTGCCTGTCCCCTGCTGCTTTGTTGCTGCTGGTTCTTGTTATGGGCCACCTTGTCCTGCATGAGACAGGGAAGAGTGTCAGTGAATGTGTTGCAATGTGTTTGGTTGATGAGCCTGTCAAAGCTGAATGGCTCGAAGTGTGTGCAAGCTGTAAGATATGTGCATGAGGGTGAGGTTTGAGCATATGAATGTTAGACATGAGTGCTGATTGCTCGAGATTGTTGATGGGTGAATGATGGTGTTTTGGTGCATTAAGCAGTGTGAGAGGTTGGTGGTGCAGTTTGTAGGATAAGGCATTTTATGACGCATTTACTGACTTTGACCCCTTGTGAATGGCCATTGAACTTCTTCTGGCACCGTATCCATGTCCTTGTGGCTAGACTCAGAGCTTTGACCTTCATGGCTATCTGCTCCCGCTGCCTTCGCAATATCTGTATTGAGGACCTCCTGGCCCTTTGTGGAAAAATTACCTCTCATCTTTTCAACCACCTGCACTAAGGTCTCCAGCGCTGCATCAGAGAAACCAGGAGCCCTCTCTCCGACCTACTGCACCATTACTTCGGTTTCTTCCTGCTCTTAAAGTGTTTTCCAAACAGTTGAGTGAGCTGTTGCAGCCAGAATGCACCTTTCCTTTAAGCAGAACAGCTGGCTTTGATAAGTGGAGGCTAGCTTTAATTGTTGTTAGCCTTGCTAACAATTTTGGGCCCCTGCTGAGCATGTAGCTCCTCAGAACCATGTTTAGTGCTGGGCTGCACACCACAATTATGGAAATGAGCAGGCAGCACAAAGTTTGCATGCTGCCTGCATCACTTTCAACAGGCGCGGGTTAATCATGCATTACGATCCCCATGCCTGTTAACGAGACTTATCAAATTTTTAGCTTTGTGTTGATAACATGAAGAATCCCAAAAAAGAAAAGATTTAATTCAACTGAATGAAAGTGCTGGGGGTGATGCATTGATTAATATGAAAGAGTTAATTCTGATAGAGCTGAGTGTTGTCTTTACGATAGAGAGCATGGAAGGTTAAGTTCAGAGGCAGTGCCGTTGCGGCTTGTAAGTGCAAACCTAATGCATGCTGTCTCCATATACATGTATACAGCAGGAATAATCAGACAATATTGATCTAAAATTGAAATTCTATGCACGCCTCTGCCATGCCCCATGCCATCTCCTAGCAGTAAATCTGTACTTCATTTTTGCTGAGGTGGCTACAAGGGTTTTGTCACATATTCCAAAGTTTTCAAATACCGCTTCTAAATACAGAATGCTACTGCCACAGGAAGAAAACAGACTTCCATTTTCCTGTATAAAATCAGATAGTTCAACAAAGATATTCTGTGTTCTCTTTCTGCAGATGTTTCATTACCTCTTGTACACATTTTATAGTGGATCTGTATTAGTCATTAACTGTGTTTCAAGAATATATTTACATTTTTGGGTTTGGTTAGTTTTGTCAAAAATTCAATTGACTGTGGTTTAGGGCTGTCAGCATAAAACCATCCTATCAAGCTACTGTGGTAGCTATTTTGATAGTTTGAAAAACTATGTTATCAATGTTTTACCATATCATGAGGTTAGTGACCTTTGGGAGCAGATTCTCCTTATTAGCAGCTGCCTTTATGGTTCGAAGTTAAGGTAAGTTTTTTCACTGAGACTTTTAGTCTTATAGAAATGAACCTTTTCAACCTTTTAGAAAGATGAAGTCTTTTAATTTTTTTTAAATCCCTCATTCATAGGAAAATAATTATTTTAACCTAATAACCCCTCATTATGGCTGGATTCCTTCACAATTTGAAGAGTCAGTCAGGTATGATTAAGAGAATTGCATTTATTCAGCCACATGGGTTGTTCATAGACAATGTTATCAACAATATCAAATAAGCAGACTGGTCCATAGATTTAGGGTACAGATTTTCATAGCAACATAGGAACAAAAACATAGGAACAAGAATAGGCCATTCAGCCCCACAAACATGTTCTATCATTCAAGGAAATAATGGCTGATCTGTATCCTAACTGCCTCCATTGCTTTAGCTCCATATCCATTAATACCCTTGGCTATCAATTTCAGATTTAAAATTATTCATTGAGCTAACATCTGCTGTTGTAGCAAAGCTTCCCCCCATTATATTCTTGCCTTCTATACCTAAAGGCTAATATTCTAGTACATTTGTGATTTTGTTTGTGCCTATTACCTTTTAGTGATCTGTGTGCATAGACCCCTAAATCTCTTTGCACCTCCACTGTTCCTATCTTTTCATCATCTAAAAAATACTCAGATCTATACTTTGTTCAAAATGGATGACCTCACAATTACTTGCATTGAAATCCATCTGCCACAGTTTTGCCCACCACTTAATCTATCTTTGTAATTTTATGCTTCTGTCTACACTGTTTACGATACCACCAATCTTTATGTCATTGGCAAACTTGTAGTTATGGTTTCCCGTTATGTTACCTAAGTCATTAATAAATATAACAAATAGTTGAGTCCTCAGCATAGACCCTTGTGGGACACGACTAGTCTCATCCTACCAACAGGGGTACACACCCATTATTCCTATTCTGTCTTCTGCTGCCTAACCTAGTTAATAATTTGCCTTCAATTCTATGAACTGTAATCTTAGCTAACAGTCTGTTATGTAGAACCTTATTGGATACATTCTGGAAGTCCTTATAAATGACATTTCTAGACAGTCCCCACTCTACTACTTTTGTTACCTCCTCAAAAAAAAAATTTCATTAGACATAGCTGACCCTTTATAAATCCGCGTTGGCTCTCTCTAATCAGCTGAAACTTCTCGAAGTGTTCAGTTGCTTTGTCCTGAATTATAGATTCCAATAATTTCCCCACAACACATGTTAGAAATTAGATGTCATAATAAGGAGCATAAATTTCAGTATTTAACAAAAGATTAAACTAATTTATATCTGTTCTTCTTTACAAACTATCTCCACAACAGTCTTAAAATAACAGAACATGTTTATGAATAAAATCAGGACTTTTATTCAAAATTCCTTCTCCAAAATTGGATAAATTAAATTGCCTGCTAGCACTCATTAATGAGGTTGCATGCCATTTTGATGAATAATGCTGCACTTAACAACCGCTCCTCACCGCAGCCAGTTGAACAGGAGTAACCAAGTCACTGCTGACTATTTCGAATGCTACTTAAAGCCATGCTCAGTTTCCAGTGTTCACTTGCTGATTGACATCGACTGACTACACTTCATTTGAAGAGGACTTTTGAGACACATTGGGAGACTTTCTAGGATGCTTTGTCAACACTTTACCAACACTTTATCAACATTTTTCCCAGAAATTCGCTTAAGACTTCATTGACAAAGAGTGAGTACTGTACTGCTTACTTTATTGTGCATGTTATAGGAGTCACCAGGAAAAAGGAAGTGGTTGGTCATAGGCAACTTGCTAGTGGCCCCCCCTTGTCTGAAACAGGAGATTAGGCCAGGCCGAGTAGCACCAGCTGCTACAGGAGAGAGGAACAGGATGGACAGGATAGTGAGGAGAGCTCTCAGCAGGAGATGATTTCCACCCAGGGTATTCAGAAAGCACCACTTCTACATTCACATGACCTGAGAATAGTGCATGTCGAAGCTGCGCTTTACCAAGGAGGCCATCACAGACATCTGTGACCTTGTGGAATGAAGACTCAGATATGTCGCAACACAGCCAGGACTACATTGCCTATGGCAATCAGGGTCACAGTAGCACTTAATTTTTATGCTGTTGGAAACTTCCAGGCTGCCACAAGTGCTATAAGTCACATCCCACAATCCTCTGTGCATTTCTGTATAAGGGAGGTCTCTGCAGCTCTGACTGCTTAGGACAAAGACTATGAAGCATCCCCTATTGCCAGAGAAGACCAGATGCAGAGAGCACTAGGATTCAATAGGTTTCTAGGATTCCCTACAGCCCAGGGAGCCATTGACTATACACATGTGGCCATGTGAACCCTTCATTTAAAGTCAACGGTGTTCAGGAACAGGAAGAGATTCCATTCCCTCAATGTGCAGCTCGTGTGGGACCACCGGCGGCATATCATGCAGGTGAATGCCTGTTATCCAGGGAGCTGCCACAATGCTATTATAATGAGACATTCATTTGTCCCACAAATCTTTGAGACCTAATGTAATGTGTATGGTTAGCTACTAGGTGGCAAAGGATACCCTCTGATGCCAAGCTCATGACTCACCTGGGAAACACCATCTGAGTACTCATACAATGACAGTTATTCAGCCACCAGGAATATCACTGAGCAGACCATTAGAGACCTGAAACAGATTTACATGCTTTGACTGATCAGCAGGTTCCCTGCAATCCACAGCTGAGAAGGTCTCCAAATTTGTGCTGAATTTCTACATGGTCCATGACCTGCTGATCATAAGGCACCAGCCATTACCAGCAACAATTGTGCCAGAGGGTCAAGCTCAAGACCTGGGAGAGAAGGAGGAGAAGGAAGAGGAGGAGGTCGAGGTGGAGGAGGACAGGGACTAGTGGGAACAGCAGATGGCTCCAGGTATACATCCAGCAACTGGCTTGTTGCTATCCAAGTGAACAGTACTTTGAGATGTGCTCCACTGTCAAATTCTAGAGCACAGTTGTCACATGATATGCCTTCCACAATTTAGGATCCATCTGGCAGTCCGTCTGCACTCAATCCTTTCAAATTCTTCCCCATGCAGTACACAATAAAAAGACCACCAATTCCACCACTAACCAATTACCATATTCATTCTTTCCATACATCAAAAACAAACAATGTAAATATGACAGCACTTACAAATGCTAAGTTATTTACCCTGGTGTTTAACTGTTGTGGCTACTTGATAAATTCACTTGTGGAATCTAGTGCTTCTATGAAGTGCAATCCCAGTGGCAGCAGCAGGCGAGGTAAATGAGGGCTGAGAATCTGAAGAGGGTAGATCATATGTCCTCCTGGGTTGTCCTCAAGAGGCTGTGGGCTGTGATTGCCCACCTCAGACTGCATGCTCAGTATGAGCTTCAGTAGTCTGGGCCACCTAGATGGCAGGCAAGGGCAATATTGGAAGGAATGACAATGTTGACATCTGAAAATAGGCCAATAAATTTATTCCCATGCCACTACCTCGTGCCTCTGTTCAACCTGCCCAGTAATCTGGTGGAGGACAGGTCTGTGGCATCGGAGATACTCTGCAAGCCCCTTTCAACTGAGGAAACCAGAGCCCCCATAGCAGCTGCCTGAGTTTCTATTGCAGCAATTTGACATTCCATGCAAGCTGCAATGTCTGCAGCGGAAGCCATGGCCTCAGTCATTAGACGCTGCACAATTTCAGGCTCTGCAGGTCACTGGCTGGAGGTGACCACTCTCTCTACACTGGAGAGAATGGATTACAGGCAATGCGTCCAACCAAGGACCAAGGCGGAGGCGGATTCCTCCATCCCCCTACACAAGACTGATGGATTTACACACAGACTGTCCATTGCACCAAGCACTTGGTTTGTTTCACCTATCAGCCTTCTTCTGAAGTTTAACCCTTCCCACTCGTGCCAATGTATCCCACTGTGGTGATCCCTGCTCCAACACAGCCTCTAAGTTACACGTGCTGCCATTCTCTGAGCTGGTGTGTGCGACAGTGGTAGCCATTGACAGTGCCTTCATCCTCACTCTTCTCTTGCTCTGGGGACAGTGGCAAGGTGGATCTTGTTCCTCGGAGCATGAAATGATAATGCTGGAAGGGTTCGGGTGCAGCATATGTGGTCACTACAGGAGGATGTGTGTGATGAGACCACAAGTAGTTTGGGAGTGAGGATGGCTTTGGGTGATTAGGGATCAGGAAGAGTTGTGCATCTGTAAGAAAGCAGCAGTGGCCACATACATCTAGGCAAGATACCCCTGTTGCCAAGTCATCTGCCATTCCCCTTTTGATCATGGCCAGCACTGCCTCCTTGAAGCAAGTGACCTCATGAAGGCTAGATTTCATAAGATCATAAGATCATAAGAACTAGGAGCAGGAGTAGGCCGTCCGGCCCCTCGAGCCTGCTCCGCCATTCAATAAGATCATGGCTGATCTTTTCGTGGACTCAGATCCACTTACCCGTGCTCCCACCGTATCCCTTAATTCCTTTATTGTTCAAAAAGATATCTACCTTAGCTTTAAAGACGTTTACTGAAGAAGCGTCAACTACTTCACTGTGCAAGGAATTCCATAGATTAACAACCCTCTGGGTGAAGAAGTTCCTTCTTAATTCAGTCCTAAATCTGCTCCCTCTAATCTTGAGGCTATGCCCTCTTGTCCTCGCTTCACCTGCCAGTGGAAACATCCTCTCGACTTGTATCTTATCTATTCCCTTCATGATTTTATATGTTTCTATAAGATCCCCCCTCATTCTTCTGAACTCCAATGAATATAATCCCAATCTACTCAGTCTCTCGTCATAAGCCAACCCCCTCAACTCCGGAATCAACCTCGTGAACCTCCTATGCACCCTCTCCAGTGCCAGTATATCCTTTCTCAGGTAAGGAGTCCAAAACTGCACACAATACTCCAGGTGCGGCCTCACCAGTACCTTATACAGCTGCAACATAACCTCTCTGCTTTTAAACTCAATCCCTTTCGCAATGAAGGACAAAATTCCATTTGCCTTCCTAATTACTTGCTGTACCTGCAGACCAACCTTCTGCAATTCATGTACAAGGACACCTAGGTCCCTCTGCATAGCAGCATGCTGCAACTTTTTACCATTCAAGTAATAATCCTTTTTACTGTTACTCATACCGAAATGAAGACTTCACATTTATTAACATTGTATTCCATCTGCCAGACCTTTGCCCACTCACTCAATGTATCTATGTTCCTCTGCAAAGTTTCACAGTCATCTGCACACTTTGCTCTGCCACTCATCTTAGTGTCATCTGCAAACTTTGACACCCTACACGTGGTCCCCAACTCCAAATCATCTATAGAAATTGTAAATAATTGAGGTCCCAACACCGATCCCTGAGGCACACCACTAGAATAGCACTCATTTATCCCCACTCTCTGCTTCCTGTTAGTCAACCAATCCTTTATCCATGCTAATACTTTACCCCTAACGCCATGCATCCTTATCTTATGCCTCTTGAGCGGCACCTTGTTGAAGGCCTTTTGGAAATCTAGGTACACCACATCCACTGGGTCCCCATTGTCCACCTTGCTCGTAATGTCATCATAGAATTCCAAAAGATTTGTCAAGCATGACCTGCCCTTCATGAACCCATGCTGCGTCTGCCCAACGGGACAATTTCTATCGAGATGCCCTGCTATTTCTTCCTTGATAATAGACTCAAGCATCTTCCCCACTACAGAGGTTAAGCTAACCGGTCTATAATTCCTCATCTTTTGTCTACTTCCCTTTTTAAACAGTGGTGTCACATTTGCTGTTTTCCAATCAGCTGGGACTACCCCAGAGTCCGGCGAATTTTGGAAAATTGCCGTCAGTGCACCTGCTATTTCTCCCGCCATCTCTTTTAGTACCCTGGGATGCATTCCATCAGGGCCAGGAGACTTATCAATCCTTAGCTCCATTAGCTTGCCCAACATTACCTATTTGGGTTTTGGTAAAGTAAATAAGGAGCGACTGGGTGGGTTGATAACCAGAGGACTCAGGATTAAAATAATTGGCAAAAGATCCAGAGGGGAGATGAGGACCTTTTTCTTTGACGTGGAGAATAGTTATGATCTGAAATGCACAGCCTGCAAGGGTGGTGAAACTACATTCAATAGTGACTTTCAAAAGGGAATTGGATAGATATACTGGCAAATAAAAAATTTGCAAGGCTAGGGGAAAGAACTGGAGAGTGGAACTAGTGGGATAGCTCTTTCAAAGAGCCAGCACAGGCACAAAGGCCTGAACGGCCTCATTCTCTGCCTTAACGTGTTATGCCGCTGAAACTGACGTTATGGCAGCCGGAGGCCCTCAGAGTGGGGCAACAGCACCTCCGGCCATTCAGGAGCAGCCCGGGTGGTGGAAGGCGCTCATGCAGGCATGTCCTGTATGCGCTGGAATTTTCCAGCTGGCCAGATCGTGATGTCAAACAGCCATTGCAGCTGATTTGATGCAGAACTTACAAACTTGGACCATGCAGATTCACTCAACATCTTCAGTTGTTACTCAGCAAAAATCAGTCGTACAGCACCTGTAGCAGAACTCGTCTGCAACTTCACCCTCCAGTGAGCTGGCATTCAAACTATCCTTCTTCCCCCCCGCCCTGGCTGCAGTCCACTCATGCCCGGTGACCTATCATATGCAGATCCCAACTTTATACTAGTCCCTAATGTACATGCAGTGCCAGTATCTGAGTTAGTGGCTGCCCTAAAAGACAGAGGACCAAAACTAAAGAACTTTAACAACAATTAAAAGAATTCCTAAACAATGTCAAATCCAAGACCAAGGGATGGATTTTCCCTCCGGGCAGGAAATAGATGTCAGGACTGTTTCCGGGTCCCGAACACACCACCGGAGGGGAAACTGTCATTCATTGGAATTTTCACAGGGGCAACCAGTTAATTGGCATGGAGACAGGTTCTTTGGGAGGGTTCTTGAAGCTGGAGGGCCAATGAGAGGTCTTTCAGCTTGAGAGGTAGCAGGCTATAATAGAAAGTAAATAAGAGAAAGGGTGCTTCAACATGGAGGCACCCTCTCTCCAACTGTTTCAAATCTTTAATTTAAAAATAGATTCAGTAGCCACTGTTGGTGGGGATTGGGTGGGGGGAACCCCTCTACAGGGCAGCATGTGACTACTTCTACACCCAGGCAAACAAGGAGGGCCTCTAGGCCTGCCTGGAGCACTGTACCACCTGCCCCCCCACCCCAGTCTGCTGCCAGGTGCCCACTTCGATGCACCTAAATTGGCCCCTGCTAGTGGGAACCTGGAAGCTGACTGGAAAATTCTAGTTGACCTCCTTTAATTGGCCTCAAAATAAATCTAATCAGCTCGGAAAAATGGATCGGAGGTGGGATGGAGCTGGAGAACCGGAACGTCAGCCAGCGGGCCTAATTTTAGGCCTGCCTGCTTCCGATCTCAGTCCTGGTGGGACTGAAAATGCAACCCCAAGTGCATTAAATGCACATCTCAATGGTTTATTTCCAAATAACTCCAGAACCAGGCACCTCTGCATACTGTGCCCTGGACAAAGAAAACATTTAGAAAACATCAGGACTCAGCTAAGAGTCAAAACTAGAATTTTGGAAGAATATCAGTCAATGTATAGGTCACTCAGGGGGAAGGTTGATAGTATCTGCTCTCCCATCTGTTTTCTAGACATGAAGAGGCTCATGTCCTAACCTCAGGAAGAGAGGAATCCTCACAAAGTGGAATAAAACCTCCAAAATTGATATATTCTCCCTTAAGGAGGGGAGAGGGAAGATCTAATTGCACCTCAAGAGAGGATTGCTCAGATGATATAGAGGGGGATTCATACTTGTCCAAATATGATCCAGATTTAGAGGAGGACATCTCCCAAAGAGGACAAACGTCTGCCAAAAAATGAGAAAGTAACTCAGGAAAGCGGAGAAAGAGAAAACGGTGCATTGGGAGGCACTGAAGATAGAGGTTCTCAAGCTCCCAATTCTATTTGTGAAATTGGTGTCTCCAAATACATAAAATATGTTGTGCATGTTCATATTTACGATAAATTCTTTCAGATGTCAAAAGGATTATTCAAGCTATATGATTTTAGTCTGTTGATGTTGATGAGGCTTAGTTGAAATGTGAGTTATGAATTATGCGTTATGTATGTGAAGTACATATAAAATGTAATTAATTGAAATGTGCAGCATGATTTAAGTTAATTGTCTCCACTTTATAGGAATTGTTGGAATATTTAGTCTATTACATGAAACTTTCACTACCTTGTTAAATTTACAACAGAATTTCTAAAATGGTGTTAATAGTGTCTTAACTCCTGATATAAGTAGATGTAACGCTATAGACCCTCCTCATGTAGGGCCCAGCAATTATAAATCATTGCTCTCCAGATAAAAACAGCTTTCTATCCAATAGTTCAAATTACAGAAGATATACAGGATGGCAACTTTAACCTCCATGTCCATGAAGAAGATGATTGTGTTTGCTGCTGTAAACATGACATCAGTCACATGTTTCATGCAAGCATGAATGTCAGAGTGACTAATGTCTCTGATATCCCAGCATAGTAGGAGCCAGGGCAAAGAAGATCAGGACTGCAGTAATCCTGACTACTACACATCACATTTGTTTGTAGATCTTCATGCAAGATATGACACTATTTTGTGACAACTTTCCTCGAGAAGTACAGACTCATTATACACTGCTGCTCAGAGAATTGAAGGTATGTTGTCCCGGGCCTGTAGACTCTGTTGGGAGTTTATAGTGCTGGGAGCATAAGGATCGTTCTATTGGTGTCACCTGCAGCTGCAGCTCTGTTGGCTCCTTCCTCCAACAACTCCTGCTCTTACTCCTCCTCTTGCCAGAGTGGTATTCCCAGAAAGACCCCAGAAAGAAATAAGTGTGGTGCCAGAGACCCTTCAGCAGTTCGGAATGTTCCACAACTAGTAAAAGCAGTTTGATAATATCTAAAGTAAAAAAAAACGCAAGTTTATGCAAGAAAAATGTCTCTGAAAACTTTCAACAGCTTTATCTGAGAACAACTGAGGATCCATTTAAATATTACAAGAGATGGCCACCTTCTAGTTTGTACTCCTCATGGTTCTTGGGTGAAAGCTGGAAGTGGCGGCAGGCAGAGGTGTCGGACGTCCTATGTGTGTGAGCCTGTAGGACCTCCAGTTGCCTGGATCAAAATTGAAATGGATTGGAACTCTTTACTGTGTCAGTGCTTTGCTGGTTGCACAATTTTAGTTTTGCTACTACCACATTCTTAAGCACAAACAAGGTATTGGCAGCACAAAAGAGTCTCCATTGGACTCTGTAGTCAAGTAAAGTCTCGCAAATAATATTAACACTAGTTTCAGGAAAAATGCTACATTAGACATTTGGGCTTGCTACACTCTTTTTCCTTCAGAATCTTTCTCAAATTTTGTAACAGAAGAGTACTTTCAGCCAAGTATCTTGTCTTTCACCTCAGCCTTTTCAAAAGCCATTCATGTAGTTTGCCAGCAATCTGAACCAAACTATGTTTGTTGGATAATAATTTTAAAAAATCAAGTCTTTTTTTAGCAAAAAGAGGTCCAGGTTTCAGTGGAGCAGAACCTATCAGTGTCACATTGACATACAGAAAACAGCAGCTCTTCACAATAACAACTGTAGGAATCCATTTGAAACAGACTGAAGTGATCAAGGAGTATAATAAAAGCAAAATACTGCGGATGCTGGAAATCTGAAATAAAAACAAGAAATGCTGGAACCACTCAGCAGGTCTGGCAGCATCTGTGGAAAGAGAAGCAGAGTTAACGTTTCGGGTCAGCGACCCTTCATCGGAACTGACAAATATTAGAAAAGTCACAGGTTATAAGCAAGTGAGGTGGGGGTGGGGCAAGAGATAACAAAGGAAGTCTAGATTGGACCAGGCCACATAGCTGACCGAAAGGTCACGGAGCAAAGGCAAACAATATGTTAATGGTGTGTTGGAAGACAAAGCATTAGTACAGATTAGGTGTGAATACACTGAATATTGAACAGCTGCAAGTGCAAACCTGAAAAAAAACAGTGGGTAAGCAAACTGAACAAACTAAGATGAAATGAAATAAATGCAAAAAAAAAATTGTAAAAAATGTAAAAAAAGGATGTAAAAAAAAGGAAGAAAAAATAACTAAAAATGAAAGTAAAATGGGGGGCTGTCATGCTCTGAAATTATTGAACTCAATGTTCAGTCCAGCAGGCTGTAGTGTGCCTAATCGGTAGATGAGATGCTGTTCCTCGAGCTTGCGTTGATGTTAACTGGAACACTGCAGCAATCCCAGGACAGAGATGTGAGCATGAGAGCAGGGGGGAGTGTTGAAATGGCAGGCAACCGGAAGCTCAGGGTCCTGCTTGCGGACTGAGCGGAGATGTTCCGCAAAGCGGTCACCCAGTCTGCGCTTGATCTCCCCAATGTAGAGGAGACCACACTGTGAGCAGTGAATACAGTATACTACATTGAAAGAAGTACAAGTAAATCGCTGCTTCACCTGAAAGGAGTGTTTGGGGCCTGGGATAGTGAGGAGAGAGGATGTAAATGGGCAGGTATTACACCTCCTGCGATTGCAGGGGATGGTGCTCACATCTCCGTCCTGGGATTGCTGCAGTATTCCAGTTAACATCAACGCAAGCTCGAGGAACAGCATCTCAGCTACCGATTAGGCACACTACAGCCTGCTGGACTGAACATTGAGTTCAATAATTTCAGAACATGACAGCCCCCCATTTTACTTTCATTTTTAGTTATTTTTCTTCCTTTTTTTACATTCTTTTTTACATTTTTTACAATTTTTTTTTTGCATTTATTTCATTTCATCTTAGTTTGTTCAGTTTGCTTACCCGCTGTTTTTTCTTCAGGTTTGCACTTGCTGCTGGTCAATATTCAGTGTATTTACACCTAATCTGTACTAATGCTTTGTCTTCCAACACACCATTAACATATTGTTTGCCTTTGCTCCGTGACCTTTCGGTCAGCTATGTGGCCTGGTCCAATCTAGACTTCCTTTGTTATCTCTTGCCCCACCCCCACCTCACTTGCTTATAACCTGTGACTTTTCTAATATTTGTCAGTTCCGATGAAGGGTCGCTGACCCGAAACGTTAACTCTGCTTCTCTTTCCACAGATGCTGCCAGACCTGCTGAGTGATCAAGGAGTATGCTGCTTTCTGAAAGAACAGCCCTCTGTCCTTTTTTCCCTTTAAAATAAACAAGAATATGAATGTTCTTGTGGCTCAGCAAATTATTAGAAACACAAATTCGAAACAGAGTAATTTAATGCAATGTCAATTACTTCTTTACATCAGTCTCTTCGTTAAATCAAGTTCTGTCTGAAATCCCAGTTAAATTGTCTGCATTGTGTGAATCTGGTTGCCGCTCTCCAGGAATTTGGTGTGATATGCTCAAAAGTCTATTCTGTTTATCCTGTGAACAACAGGGAATCTCAAAAACACCACATCATTGCATGAGATTGATGTCTGGCATGCAGTTTTCAGCCTAGGGCTGTGAAGCTATGTTTTCTTACTGAATTTATGTCACATTCACCTACTATTTTTATTTGGTAGGATTTACATTACAAACTCTAACAGCATCTCCAGTATCAATATTGTTCTACTTGGGAAAAATTACGCTGATTTCAGTTTGCAGAGGCACCATAAATACATTCAAAAGAATATTTAGCAGAAACAGCAATCCTAGCCAACTGGTATTACATCGAAATTGGGTGTTAGACAAGGATTGCCTGTCCTCATTACAAAGAATATGCAAGTAGGGAGACCACATCATTTTCATGAATATCTGAGAGCTAATTATCATGAACCCATACTCCTGGCATGGAGCTTTGTCTGCAAGGAGTGCATATCGGGCTTTAGATTCAAACACCCCACAATTTTCCATTTGTTATTTTGATGATGGAAATTCAAGAAGAGCACTCTTCTGAATTTCCAATATACAGTAAAAAGTATGGGAGCAAATGACCAAAATCCTGATATGCACTCCTGCTGGCAAAGTTTCTCACTGGGAGCATAAATCCGAAAAATTGCCCCTTTTGTTCCCAGACTGAACTAATTTATTCTATGCCAGCATGCTTCCTGGCATAAGGAACAATAAGTCCATGTGTAAGGGCTAATGATTGCTGCCTGGTGAGTGGCTCTCATTACTAAGTATGGAGGAATGCAGGTCAAGGAAAGAGTCATATTTAGTAGCCACCATGGCACAACGAATGTTACAGTGCAATTCAACCGATCCAATGGAAGTACAACAATCTTCTCCTGTTTGTCTGGTATTTGCTGTTTAGATTTAAACTATAGCTGCCAATTTCATTGGACTTGAAGTTTCCCTGGATTCTAGTTATTTACCCCTTCATCCAGCTAGATCAACCAGCCCTGCAGCATAACTCATATAATCTCACAATGAGCTGTCTTTCTTACATCAGCTCTCCTTAAAATAATATCCTGGATTTGACTTTGAGCTCTCTATTTAACACACATGATTATACTGACAGTACTAGCTCCCTGATGAAATTGTAGCATCCTTAAGAGTCTGTGGGGGGAAAAGTAGGATAAGGGATGTTAGCATGCATGATTGCACAATGTTCAGCACCATTCACAGCTCCTCAGATAGTGAAGCAGCCCATCTCCAGATGCAGCAAGATCTGGACAACATCCAGGCTTGGGCTGATAAGTGGCAAGTAACATTTGCACCACACAAGTGCCAGCCAATGACCATCTCAAACAAATGTTACGACGAGGTGAGGAAGGGGTCTCAGACTTCCCTCTTGCCCCTTTCCTGGTTTGGCCATAACAGGGTTTATCTTGTTAAACACTGTGATTTTAGCTTGCCACCTCAGTGAGCCCTTGCTTACTGCACTCTAATTACAATTGCAAATGAACCAATCAGACAAGTATTCTTAGGTTTAAACAAGAAAAATGTACGTTTACTAGCCTTATCACGCTAACCCAGATAAAATTACTAAAATACTCACGCAACCACGCCCAATTGCATATGAGAGGCATACACACACAAATATATACAGAGGGGAAGAAAGAGTTAGGAGGGGGTTGAAGTAAAGTTGGTAATAAATGGAATACAAGTATGGTTCTTAGTGTCCTTGCGGTAGTGTCCTTGATTGAAGTGAATGTCTTGGAATCCTCGCTGGGGCCAGGTACACAATTGCTAGCTTGCTTCTCTGATACCAGAAGGCAGAAGAGGGGCTTTGTCTGTAGTCTTGAAGTTTAAGCTGCCACTATAGGTTCCCTGGGACTTTGCTGGACAGGGAGACAGAGAGAGAGAGGCTTTTCTTTTGCCAGTCCAGTTCAGTCTGTTTTCTTTCTGTGAGGCACAATTCAAAAAGCCCCAGTCCCAGTCTGGCCAGCAGGTAGGCCACGGAGGTCAATGCAAAGAGTCTGGTCCCGAGGACCTGGATACAGTGCTGGAAAAATTTCATATGAACATACGAATTAGGAGCAGGAGTAGGCCTCTCGGCCTTTCAAGCCCGCTCCGCCATTCAATAGGTTCATGGCTGAACTGATTGCTCCACATTTCCACCTACCCCTGATAACCTTCCACCCACTTCCTTATCAAGAATCTATCTACTTCTGCCTTAAACATATTCAAAGACCCTGCATCCAACGCTTTTTGAGGAAGAGAATTCCAAAGGCTCACGACCCTCCAACACATTTACATCCTTCCTTAAATAAGGAGACCAATACTGTACACAGTCCTCCAGATGTGGTCTCACCAATGCCCTGTATAGCTGAAGCATAACCTCCATACTTTTGTATTCAATTCCCCTTGTGCTGCTAGTATAATTCAGGGAATGTCTCAATGCAATGGTAATTTAAGGTGTTAATTTGCTGACTTGTAGTAAGGCCAGTAAAACCTTAGCTTACAATGTTGGAATTTCTGCAGTAGCCTCATGTACTGCTGTTAAGATGCTCCCAAACTAGCCAAGGTATAGCCATACAAATGATGGGCTGAGGAGAGAATGATTCTCTTTACCGGTGTTCCCTTTAATGTCATATTTCTGTGCGGGACCTGTTTGTTGGACTGCGCAGTCCCTTTAAGATTGCCATGCGGCCGGGCATGCATGTTTCCTAAAGCAACCACAGCCTGTTAGTCCCAGGCACAGCACATTCCTGATTGCTGTGCGGCCGTGCACCCTTGCAGCTTAGAGGGAACATTGTTCTTTTCTCCACCTGGACTCCTCTCTCCTATTGTCATACTCATTTCACTTATCCCTTCTCAGGAGTTAATCTTACCAATCTCTTTCCTGTTTATCTCACCTCTCCCACTGCTGACTCTGTGAACTCTGCCAGCGGATTAGCTGTCATCACCCCCCTATGTATCTCTCTCCAGTATGTCTGTTCACTTGTGAACAAGACGCTTGCCATCCATGAACCTATTGTTGATGATTTCACAGACTTCATAGCCCCAACGGATACCTTCCCCCTTAATAAAGCTCCCCATCTGACTATATCTTGCAGCACCTGCCCCACATTGGTGGTGTGGCATTTACCACCAAATCAGACTGTGGTCTGACCCCTATTTCTCTGGTGTCTTTTCCTTCTCTGAGTATCTCACCTTGTTCCACCCCTCTTACCTCTCATTCAAAATCCTCATTCTCTACTGCCCTCACAAGTAAGATAAAAATTTTATTCCCAACATATCTTCACTGTTTTCCTCCCTTAGCGTCTGCTTCGAACAACTTCTCATCCTCAGTGATTTCAAACTCCATCTCAATTCACCATGCCCTTTCTACTCAGAGTTCACTGCCCTCTTATCCTCCATAAATCTCTGGCTCCATGTAAACTCCCCAACCCATATTCACAGCCACCCCTTTGACCTTGCCATCTCATGCGGTTTCACTACTCATTTCATATCAATTACACATAAGGCCATCTCTGATCACTTCTTTGAAACACTCTCCACCCACATCCCACTTCTAAACCCCAACCCTTCCTCCTTCTGTGACTGCGCTTGAAAAAACCTATCCCCAATTCACTTACAACTGTACTTTCAAAATGCCAACTGTTCAGCCTTTGGATCTCTGTTCGCCACAACATTCCTCATAACAACTCAACTGCACCGCCACATCCAGCTTTGATGCAATTGTCCACAATATGAACATACGAATTAGGAGCAGGAATAGGCCACTCGGCCCTTCAAGCCTGCTCTGCCATTCAATAAGTTAATGGCTGAACTGATTATTCCACATTTCCACCTACCCCCGATAACCTTCCACCCTCTTGCTTATCAAGAATCTATCTACCTCTGCCTTAAAAATATTCAAAGACTCTGCTTCCACCGCCTTTTGAGGAAGAAAATTCCAAAGACTCACGACCCTCTGAGAGAAAAGAATTTCTCCTCATCTCTGTATTAAATGGACAAACCCTTATTTTTAAACAGTGATCCCTTGTTCTAGATTGTCCCACAAGGGGAAACATCCTTTCCACATCCACTCTGTCAAGTCCCCTCAGGATCCTCTATGTTTCAATCAAGTCGCCTCTTACTCTTCTAAATTCCAAAGGAATACAAGCCTAGCCTGTCCAATCTTTCCTCATAAGAATGTCCGCCCATTCCAGGTATTCGTCTAATAAATCTTCTCTGCACTGCCTCCAATGCATTTACATCCTTCCTTAAATAAGGAGACCAGTACTGTACACAGTCCTCCAGTTGTGGTCTCACCAATGCCCTGTATCACTGAAGCAGAACCTCCCTATTTTTGTGTTCAATTCCCCTCACGATAAACGATAACATTCTATTAGTTTTCCTAATTACGTGCTGTACCTGCATACGAACCTTTTGCGAATCATGCACTAGGTCACCCAGATCCCTCTGCAATCTCTCAACATTTAGATAATACGCTTTTTAAAAATTCTTCCAGCCAAAGTGGACAATTTCACACTTTCCCACATTATACTCCATTTGCCACATTTTGCCCATTCACTTAACCCATCTATATCCCTTTGTAGCCTCCTTATGTCCTCTTCACAAGTTACTTTCCTACCTATCTTTATGTCATCAGAAAATCTAGCAACCATACCTTCGGTCCCTTCATCTAAGTCATTTATATAAATTGTAAAAAGTTGAGGCCCCAGCACAGATCCCTGTGGCACACCACTTGTTACATCTTGCCAGCCAAAAAATGACCTATTTATGCCTACTCTCTGTTTCCTGTGAGCTAGCCAATCTTCTATCCATGCCAATATGTTACCCCCTACACCATGAGCTTTTATTTTCTGCAATAAGCTTTGATGTGGCACGTTATCACATACCTTCTGGAAATCTAAGTACAATGCATCCACCAGTTCCCCTTTATCCACAGCACATGTAACTCCCTCAAAGAACTCCAATAAATTGGTTAAACACAATTTCCCTTTCACAAAACCATGTTGATTCTGCCTGATTACCTTGAATTTTTCTAAATGCCCTGCTATAACGTTTTTAATAATAGCTTCGAACATTTTCCCCAAGACAGATGTTAAGCTAACTGGCCTGTAGTTTCCTGCTTTCTGTCTCCCTCCCTTTTTGAATAAAGGAGTTACATTTGCTATTTTCCAATCTAACGGAACCTTCCCCAAATCAAGGGAACTTTGGAAAATTAATACTAATGCATCAATTATCTCACTAGCCACTTATTTTAACAGTCTAAGATGAAGTCCATCAGAACCCGGGGCACTTGTCAGCCCACAGATGCAACAATTTGTTCAGTACCACTTCCCCGGTGATTGTAATTTTCTTGAATTCCTCCCTCCCTTCCATGTCCTGACTTACAGCTCATACTGGAATGTTAGTTGTATTCTTAACAGTGAAGACCGATGCAAAATATCTATTCAATTCATCTGCCATCTCCTTATTATCCATTAGCAATTCCCCAGACTCACTTTCTGTGGGACCAATGCTCACTTTGTTAACTCTTTTCTTTTTTACATATCTATAGAAACTCTTACTATCTGTCTTTATATTTCTAGCTAGCTTTCTCTCGTCCTCTAATTTTACCTTCCTTATTAAGCTTTTAGTCATTCTTTGCTGTTTTTTAGATTCTGTCCAATTTTCTGACCTGCCTCCTATCTTTGCGCAATTATCGGCTTTTTCTTTAAGCTTGATACTATCTTTAACTGTTTTAGTTAACCACGGATGGCAGGTCCCACCCTTGGAATTTTTCTTTCTCGTTGAAACGTATCTATTCTGTGCATTCTGAAATATCCCCTTAAATGTCTGCCTCTGCATCCCTATTGACCTATCCCTTAACATGATTTTGTAGTTCACTTTCACTAGCTCTGTTTTCATGCCCTCAAAATTGCCCTTATTTAAGTTTAAAACACTAGTCTTGGACCTACTCTTCTCTCCCTCAAACTGAATGCAAAATTCAATCATATTATGATCGCTGCTACCTAGGGGTGCCTTAACTATGAGGTCATTAATTAATCCTATCTTGTTGCACAATATCAGATCTAGTATAGCCTGCCCTCTGGTTGGCTCCAGAACATGTTGTTCCAAAAGATTATGCCAAAAACATTCTATATACTTCTCATCTAGGCTACATCTGCCCATCTGATTTTTCCAGTCTATATGTAGGTTAAAATCTCCTATAATTATCGCCATAGCTTTCTGACAAGCTGCCATTATTTCTTCCTTTATACCCCGCCCTACAGTGTGGTTAATGTTAGGTGGCCTGTACACCACTCCCACAAGTGAATTCTTGTCTTTGTGATTTCTCATCTCTACCCAAACTGCTTTTACATCCTGGTCTCCTAAACTTAGGTCATCCCTCTCTATTGCGCTAATACCATCATTAATTAACAGAGCAACCCCTCCACATTTTGCTAGCTTCCTGTCCTTCCTAAATGCTATGTACCCTTCAATATTCAGGTCCCAATCTATGTTGTCCTGCAGCCATGTCTCTGCAATGGCTATCAGATCGTACTTATTTATTTCTATTTGCACTCTCAGTTCATCTGTTTTGTTTTGAATGCTACATGCATTCAGATACAGAGCCTTTAGTTGTATCCTTTTATTATCTTTGTAACCTCTAGCCTTATCTGTTGATTTACTCTTATATTTGTATGCTCAGTCCCTTCCTGTCACAGTCTGTCTATCATTTCCCGTATTAATACCTTTCTCTCTTGCCTTGTCTCGACTCATTGATTTACCATATCTTTCCAAATTTTATCCCCTTCCCCCACTATTCAGTTTAAAACCCTTCCTACTTCCCTAATTTTGCGGCTCAATTGAACACCAGCCCCAGCACAGTTCAGGTGTAGAGCATGCCAACGGTACAGCCACCACTTTTCCCAGTGCTGGTGCCAGTGCCCCATGAACTGGAACCCACTTCTACCACACCAGTCTTTGAGCCACGCATTAATTTCTCTGATTTTATTTGCCCTATGCTAATTTGCACGTGGCTGAGGTAATAATCCAGAGATTATTACCTTTGTGGTTCTGCTTCTTAATTTGGTGCCTAGTTCCTCATACTGACTATGCAGAACCTCTTTCCTTGTCCTGCCTGTGTCGATGGTACCTACATGGACCATGACAACTGGATCCTACCCCTCCCATTGTAAGTTCCTCGCCAATCCTGGCACTGGGCAGGCAACACAGCCGTCTGGACTCTCGCTCTTTGCTGCAGAGAACTGTGTCAATCCCCCTAACTATATTGTCCCCTACTACCACTATATTCCTGTTCTCTCCCTCCACTTAAATGACTTCCTCTACCATGGTGCCATGGTCAGGTTGCTCATCCACCCTGCAGCCCCCACTCTCATCCAAACAAGCTGAAAGAACCTCAAATCTGTTGGACAATCGCAAAGGCTAAGGCTCCTGCACACCTGCCCTCTGGGGCCCCTTACCTACCTCAGCTGCAGCCACATTCACCTGTCCCTGACCACTGACCAAGTCAGAAGACCCGATCCGAAAGGGTGTGACCGCCTCCTGGTACAAAATGTCCAGGTAACTTCCACCCTCCCTGATGTGTCTCAGTGTCTGCAGCTCGGACTCCAGTTCAATGGTTCTGAGCTGAAACTTTTCAAGCCGCAAACATTTACTACAGACGTGTTTGGCCTGGATCACACCGGCATCCAGGAGCTCCCACATGCTGCAGCCATTACACATCACCTATCCTGCCATCTGTAATGTATTTTAATTAACTACTTAATCATTTTATTTTCCTTTTTTTATATATTTTATTAAGCTTACCACTAGTTCCTTTACTATTTTAAACGTTCTGATTAGAATGGACCTTAATCACTTCCCAGATACTCACCAAACAGGTAGCTTCTTCCCAATCCAATCACCTACCTGCTTCCCTGTGATGTTTGATGCTATGTTTGATTTAAATTAAATTAAATTAAAAGCTTGCTTGTATACTCACCCCAACAGCTCTGTTTCCCTGCCCTCACTGTTGATTGTGACATCACTCTGATGTCACTTTATGATTTTCCCTGCTCCGCTCCTGCTGCTCCCATCGTGCTCTTCTCTCTCTCTCTCCATTCCCACCGTGCTCCTCTCTCTCTCTCCGTTCCCACCGTGCTCCTCTCTTTCTCTCTTTCCGTTCCCACCGTGCTCCTCTCTCTCTCTCCATTCCCACTGTGCTCTTCTCTCTCTCTCAGTTCCTACCGTGCTCCTCTCTCTCTCTCCGCTCTCACCGTGCTCCTCTCTCTCTCTGCTCCCACCGTGCTCCTCTCGCTCCCACCGTGCTCCTCTCTCTCTCCCCGCTCCCGTCGTGCTCCTCTCTCTCTCTCTGTTCCCACCGTGCTCCTCTCTCTCTCTCCGCTCCCACCGTGTTCCTCTCTCTCTGTCTGCTCCCACCGTGCTCCTCTCTCTCTCTCCGTTCCCACTGTGCTCCTCTCTCTCACCCCGCTCCCGCCGTGCTCCTCTCTCTCTCTCCGCTCCCACCGTGCTCCTCTCTCTCTCTCCGTTCCCACCGTGCTCCTCTCTCTCTCTCTGCTCCTACCGTGCTCCTCTCTCTCTGTCTGCTCCCACCGTGCTCCTCTCTCACTCTCCGTTCCCACTGTGCTCCTCTCTCTCTCTGCTCCCGCTGTGCTCCTCTCTCTCTCTCCGCTCCCACCATGCTCCTCTCTCTCTGTCTGCTCCCACCATGCTCCTCTCTCTCTCTCCGTTCCCACCGTGCTCCTCTCTCTCTCTCCGCTCCCACCGTGCCCCTCTGTCTCCGTTCCTACCGTGCTCCTCTCTCTCTCTCTGCTCCCACCGTGCACCTCTCTCTCTCTCCGCTCCCACGTGCACCTCTCTCTCTCTCCGTTCCTACCGTGCTCCTCTCTCTCTCTGCTCCCACCATGCTCCTCTCTCTTTCTCCATTCCTACCGTGCTCCTCTCCCTCTCTGCTCCAACCATGCTCCTCTCTCTCTCCGCTCCCACCGTGCTTTTCTCTCTCTGCTCCCACCGTGCTCCTCTCTATCTCTCCGTTCCCACTGTGCTCCACTCTCTCTCTCCGCTCCCACCGTGCTCCTCTCTCTCTGCTCCCACCGTGCTCCTCTCTCTCTCTCCGTTCCCACTGTGCTCCTCTCTCTCTCTCCGCTCCCACCGTGCTCCTCTCTCTCTCTCTGCTCCCACCGTGCTCCTCTCTCTCTCTCCGTTCCTACCGTGCTCCTCTCCCTCTCTCTGCTCCCACCATGCTCCTCTCTCTCTCTGCTCCCACCGTGCTGCTCTCTATCTCTCCATTCCCACTGTGCTCCTCTCTCTCTCTCCGCTCCCACCGTGCTCCTCTCTCTCTGCTCCCATCGTGCTCCTCTCTCACTCTCCATTCCCACCGTGCTCCTCTCTCTCTCTCCGTTCCTACCGTGCTCGTCACTCTCTCTGCTCCCACCGTGCTCCTCTCTCTCTCTCCGTTCCCACTGTGCTCCTCTCTCTCTCTCCGCTCCCACCGTGCTCCTCTCTCTCTCTCTGCTCCCACCGTGCTCCTCTCTATCTCTCCGTTCCTACCGTGCTCCTCTCTCTCTCTCTGCTGCCACCGTGCTCCTCTCTCTCTCTCTGCTCCCACCGTGCTCCTCTCTCTCTCTGCTCCCACCATGCTGCTCTCTCTCACTCCGTTCCCACTGTGCTCCTCTCTCTCTCTCCGCTCCCACCGTGCTCCTCTCTCTCTGCTCCCATCGTGCTCCTCTCTCACTCTCCATTCCCACCGTGCTCCTCTCTCTCTCTCCGTTCCTACCGTGCTCGTCACTCTCTCTGCTCCCACCGTGCTCCTCTCTCTCTCTCCGTTCCCACTGTGCTCCTCTCTCTCTCTCCGCTCCCACCGTGCTCCTCTCTCTCTCTCCGCTCCCACCGTGCTCCTCTCTCTCTCTCCGTTCCTACCGTGCTCCTCTCTCTCTCTCTGCTCCCACCGTGCTCCTCTCTCTCTCTCTGCTCCCACCGTGCTCCTCTCTCTCTCTGCTCCCACCGTGCTCCTCTCTCTCTCTCCGTTCCCACTGTGCTCCTCTCTCTTCGCTCCCACCGTGCTCCTCTCTCTCTGCTCCCATCGTGCTCCTCTCTCACTCTCCATTCCCACCGTGCTCCTCTCTCTTTTTCTGTTCCCACCGTGCTCCTCTCTCTCTCCTTTCCCACTGTGCTCCTCTCTCATTCTCCATTCCCACCGTGCTCCTCTCTCGTTCTCCATTCCCACCATGCTCCTCTCTCGCTCTCCATTCCCACCGTGCTCCTCTCTCTCTCTCTCCGCTCCCACTGTGCTCCTCTCTCTCCCTCTCTCCATACCCATCGTGCTCCTCTCTCTCCGCTCCCACTGTGCTCCTCTCTCTTTCTCTCCATTCCCACTGTGCTCCTCTCTCTCTCTCCACTCCCGCCATGCTCCTCTCTCTTTCTCTCTGTTCCCACCGTGCTCCTCTCTCTCTCCTTTCCCACTGTGCTCCTCTCTCTCTCTCCACTCCCACCGTGCTCCTCTCTCTCTCCGCTCCCGCCATGCTCCTCTCTCTCTCCGCTCCCGCCATGCTCCTCTCCCTCTCTGCTCCCACCGTGCTCCTCTCTCTCTCTCTCCGTTCCTACCGTGCTCCTCTCTCTCTCTCCGTTCCCACTGTGCTCCTCTCTCTCTCTCCGCTCCCACCGTGCTCCTCTCTCTCTGCTCCCACCGTGCTCCTCTCTCTCTCTCCGTTCCTACCGTGCTCGTCACTCTCTCTGCTCCCACCGTGCTCCTCTCTCTCTATCCGTTCCCACTGTGCTCCTCTCTCTCTCTCCGCTCCCACCGTGCTCCTCTCTCTCTGCTCCCACCGTGCTCCTCTCTCTCTCTCCGTTCCTACCGTGCTCGTCACTCTCTCTGCTCCCACCGTGCTCCTCTCTCTCTATCCGTTCCCACTGTGCTCCTCTCTCTCTCTCCGTTCCTACCGTGCTCCTCTCTCTCTCTCTGCTCCTGCCGTGCTCCCCTCTCTCTCTCCGCTCCCGCCATGCTCCTCTCTCTTTCTCTCCACTCCCACCGTGCTCCTCTCTCGGCTCCCGCCATGCTCCTCTCCCTCTCTGCTCCCACTGTGCTCCTCTCCCTCACCGCTCCCACCGTGCTCCTCTCTCTCTCCGCTCCCGCCGTGCTCCCCTCTCTCTCTCTGCTCCTGCCGTGCTTCTCTCTGTCTCTGTGTCCAGTCTCATACCCTAGGCTTTTGCCGCACTTTTTAGACCTCCGCTCCCGCCGTGCTTCTCTTTCTCGCTTTGTCTTCAGACTCCGATTCTGGGCTTTTGGCGTGCTTTTTAAGCCTCTGCTCCTGCCGTGCTTCTCTCTGTCTCTGTGTCCAGTCTCATACTCTGGGCTTTTGCCGCACTTTTTAAACCTCCGCTCCCGCCGTGCTCCTCTCTCTCGCTCTGTCTCCTGTCTCCGACTCTGGGCTTTTGCCTCACTTTTGAAATCTCCGCTCCTGCCGTGCTCCTCTCTCTCTCACCCTGTCTCTGGACTCTGACTCTGGACTTTTGCCACACTTTTTAAATCTCCACTTCCACCATGCTCCTCCGTCTCTCGCTCACTCTTCAGTCCAATGACTCTCACGAGTGATCAAGGTCTGTGAATGCACCTTCAAATGCCATCTCCTACCAACCACACCATCAACCTTACACAATGCACCACACCGCCATCACTCACTGATCAACCATCGCTAACAATCAGGGCTCATATTTAACATTCATATGCTCCACCTCATCCTCACACAGTTAAACTGTTGCAGTTCTCACACCCATATCTCATAGCTTGTACACAATGATAGCTGTTCAGTTATGACAGATTCATCAAACAAACACATTGAAACACATTCACTGGCACTTTTCCCGTCTCTTGCAGGACTAGGTGGCCCATGACAAGAGGCAGCAGCAAGCTGCAAGCTCACACCTGTACTATACTGATCAGCGTGCTGTTAATATTAAATGAGGTTAGTAGACTTTGGGTCAAAGTAACAGGAGTTTCTTTCCAGGGGTCTTATCTCTAAGGCATCTACATTAACAGTGAGCAACACCAGGTTCAGATTTGTGACATCACATCCTGTGATGATGTGTAAGGTCTATATACATAATCTACCCAGCAACAGCTTATGCACATTATACTACATCTCCCAAGTCTCTGACTTCATTCATCAGGACTGTAATGCTGCAGGGATCTCACAACTCTTCCATAGCGTGTTCTTCTTTCACTCGTTTGGGGTATTGGACCTTTCAATTCTTCTTCCTCAATTTCCTGCAGGTGAGTGAAACTACTGGATGTCTCAGGTTCTCTACTTCCACTGTCGTCTCAGTGATCAATTGTTGGTTGTATCATTGGTTCATCAGCTCTCTCTGGTAGCTGATTCTCTTAATTTTTTCCCACGTTGTTTTCTGAGATGTCAGGATCAAAGATATCGAGATTTCTCCATCACTTGCCCATAGTGACCCTGATCTGTAATCCAAACCAAATCTCCAGGTCATGGGTCTGTTTGATTTTTTGCTCTGTAGCATCTATCATGATTCTCTGTTTGGATTGATCTCTCTTTCGCTTCTCTCACCCTTACCCTTTCCCAGTCTTCTGCACCGATTCGTGGCTGAAGGGTTCTTGGGAGTGTGGGTAATTGTGTCCTCACATGAGGCCAGTTGGTTCTGGAGCGGTGTTGATCGATAGTTTCATAGTGCCAGCTGAAAATCATCATTCTTTTTCAGTAGCATTTTCATGGTTGGAATGCCTCTCTCCACTTCTCCATTGCCCTGGGGGTACCTCGGTGAACTTGTAACCTGGGCAAACACATATGTTTCTGCGAAATGTTGGAAGGCTTCATTCATGAATTGTGGACCATTATCAGAGATGTCTAGGTATGGAATGCCATGTGTGGCGAAAATTTCTTTTCATGATTTGATTACAGCTTCAGAACTCTGGCCATGTATTGGTTTGACTTCAACCCATCTGGAGTAATAGTCAATGACAATAAGGAAAATCTTTCCTTTATGTTCAAACAGGTCCATTCTCAGGCGCTCCCATGGCCTGGACACATCTCTAGAGTCATGTCTGTGGTAGTGCATGTGATACACCTGGAAATCCTGTCGTCAATCTCCTAGGAAACCCCTGGCTATCATACTAAATTCCTTGCTGTTACCCTACACTTTGTGATTCCTAAGTGCCCTTGGTGTAGCTTCTCTCGGATGTCTAACCGTAAAGCCCGTGGAGTAACTAGTCTTTCGTCGTAGACTAGTAAGTCGTCTGCACTGTCTCCCATGGCGTAAAGTAAAACACTGATCGGTTCCTTGTCTGTTGTGCCACTAGACCTGACGCAGAATGGTACCTGTTGAATTTTCAAATCCATCTCAGCCATGCCTCAGCCTGGCTGGGCCCTGCTGCTCGCTCAAAGCTCTCCAGTAAGGGCATCGACTTCTCCATGCTTCTCTCCAATGTTTCAATATCTTCTGTCTTTACCTTACAAAAGTTGTTTTTATCGTTGCCACCATATACTATACTGGTCAGTGTGCTGTTAATATTCAATGAGGATAATGGACTTTAGGTCTCTTAGCTCTAAGACATCTACATTAACACTGAGCAATACAAGGTTCAGACTTGTCATGATGCTTAAGGTCTATATACATAATCTACCCAGCAACAGCTTATGCACATTATACAACACCCACATCTCAAAGTTTCCACATATTTATAGCTATTTAGCAAGAACAGGCATTTTTCTTTTTCTCTTGCCGGATAAGCTGGCAAATAACAGGCTGGTGCTTGGCATTATTAGTGCTGCTGACATTAAGGCCGTGGCAAACTGCGTCATTGAATTCACCCTGGATGAGGGTATGTTCCTGTCTTATGCACCTTCTCAAATCCCTCTTCATCCTCATCCCACAATCTAGTATGATGTACAAGCTGCAGATGGTGTAACTCCACTCACCTTCCCTCAATCTAACCCTCCCCTTGTACATTTATGCTTTCAGACACCCAAGAACTGCAGCTGGCCAGCCACTGGTGCCTGAGGATGAAGGCCCAGAGATGAGCAGACTTCTGAGAAAGAATCGCCATCACTTGATTTGTCATTTGCAGCCTCCAGCTCAGATAATGGCACTGAGCATACCTTAGTACAAAGGTGGGATCAGCACACAGAGAAACACTGGGCACAAGTGGGTTGCAACCAAGACGGGGGAAAGGATAGCGTGAATGCCAGCTTCTCGGAGGCTGAGGTTGCACACGAGTTATGCTGAAGAGAACTCTGATGAGGACTTCAATGGGGTGGTGTATAGAAAAAGGCTGATAGGAATGCATACCTTGCTGCATTGGCAGGCCTGTTGTCACTACTAAGGAGCATGGAGGGTCCAGCTGAGATTGGAGCCCATCAGCATGGAAGTGGTGGCCAAATCCATGAGAACACTTGCAGACCCAGAGATGATGCAGCATCTGATCCATTGTAGTTTCCATCGCAGTACAGACATAAACCACCTAATGTTTGAGTCCTGTAGTTCCAAGGTCACGAGATCTCTGCTGTTGTCATGCAAGCCCAGCTTGTTGTCATGAAGGCTCAGACTGCTGCCATCATGTCTGCAGATACCAGTACTCAAAGCATTTGCAGGGCCTCACAGCAGTCCCGTAATCTGTGCTTCAGAAGATTACTAGGATTGCTGAAGCACAGCCCAGGGGGAGTGCCAGTGGCTCCATAGTGCAGGAACTGTCTGTCTTCTCTCAAGATGATTGCATTCATACTCTGACCACTGCCATTCCACCAGTACCCCTGCTGTTACATTTCAGCCAGCCAGCCCAGACTGCTGCCACCCATGCCGAGGTGGTCCAAAGCTGGGTGCTCAGGGCTCATTGCTGCTCGAGGGCATTGTACAAGGTCATCTGGAGTCTCCCTACTGACAGTCAGCAACCTTGCACAAGCCATGCTGCATAAACTGGGGTAACACAAGGCCAGGCAAAGGCACCAACAAGACAGGCACTAAGGAAAAGTACAAGGGTGAATAGTTGAGTATTGTATGTATTTTTGGAAGTGTTGTTGGATAAAGTTGGAATGAAATAGTTGCTGTGGTGTCTTTTATTTTGGTACTTCATCCAAGAGGGCACTGTGATCGTCAGTAAGAAAGAGATGGAAAGGTGGGGAAAGGTGATCTGGGGATTTATTTCTGGGAACCGAAGTCTGATGAGACACTCATGGACAGCCCATCCAGAGTGATGATGCGCCAGATACCTCAACCCTTCCTCCTCCTCCTCTTCCTTCTCCTCCTGATGTGGTGCCCAAAGCCCTGGTGACAAGGGCTGTGCCCTCATGATGGCCAAGTTATAGAGGATGCAGCAGACTAACACAAATCAAGAGACGTATTCCATGGCTTCTCCAGGAAGCAGGACAATTGTTTCAGCACATCAATGGTTTGCTCCACAATGTTCCTAATTTTAGCATTGCTGTCTTGTAGGAGCGCTGTCCACCTGCGGTCAGGTGGCAGAAGGGAGTCGTGAGCCATGTGTATAGCAGGTAATCCTTGTCACCAAGCAACCAACGTCTGGTTCGACGTGGTGGCTTGAAGATGGTTGGAACATCTGAGTAGTGCAGGATGAAGGCATCATGGCAGCTGCTAGGACAGCTTGAATACAACATGATTGTCTCAATGTGGTCACACACTAACTGCATGTACAGGGATAAGAAACCTTTACAGTTTTGGTACATCTACCCATTGAGATGTGGCTCTTGGAGAGCCATATACGCGCAATTGAAGGCTCCCTACTCCATGGAGAAGCCCACCATTTTGGCAAAGTCATGTGTCCTCTTGTTTCTCTCTGCTTAGGGAGAAGACAATAGATCCTCTCGACTGGCATACAGAGCCTTGGTAACTTCCCAGTTGCAGTGGTAGACAGCGAACTGAGATATGTTAGCAATGTTGCCAGTTCAAGCCTGGATCTGCTGGCATAGAAATTGAGGGTCACAGCGATCTTGACAGCCACTGGTAGTGCCTGCTTTGCTACTTTAGGTCTGGGTCAAAGAGGTGGTGCAATTTTGTGACCACCTCCTTGGTGAAATACAGCCACTGCAGACTGGTGAGATACAGGTTGAAGCGTTGTCTGAAGATCCTCCTCCTCATCCCTCTGTGAACAGCTTCTCCTTCCTGCTGCCTCTGCTCCATTTTTCTGTGATGTTGCAGCCCATGAGGAACTGCAACTAGAGCTCCCATGACTGGGAGCAAGTGTTGTGCTCAGAGGCCTTTCAAAGCCACACCACTCCTTCAAAGGTCCGACCCCACTTCCTTCTTACTGAAAGAACTTCTGTCAACTACTCTAACAACACTATACTTCCACTAACTCTGTAGCAGCAAAGGAAAAGCAAAAGCACTGCACCTGAGATTTGTGTGCCAATACCTTTAAATAGCACTGGTGGGGGTCCCTCATGCAACTGAATGCATGTGCTGCTGTGCATGTTTAAGAGAGGGTGTTAACAGGAGCAGCGAGGTTCAAAATAGCAGTGGTCAAATCAGCATTTTTTTCTTTATTCTTACATGGGATGTGAACACGGCTGGCTTGGCCAGCATTTGTTGCCTATCCTAATTGCCCTTGAGATGGTGGTGGTGAGTTGCCTTCCTGAACTGCTGCAGTCCATCTGGTGTAGGTACACCCACAGCCCTGTTATGAAGGGAGTTCCAGGTTTTTGACTCAGTGACAGTGAAGGAATTGTGATATATTTCCATGTAATGATGAGGTGTGACTAGGAAGGGAACTTGCATGTGGTGGTGTTCCCATGTGTCTGCTGCCCTTGTCCTTCCAGGTTGTAGAGGTCACGGATTTGGAAGGTGCTGTTGAAGGAGGCTTAGCAAGTTGCTACCGTGCATCTTGTAGATGGTACACACTGCTACCACTTGTGTTGGTGGTGGAGGGAGTGAATGTTGAAGGTTGTGGATGGGGTGCCAATCAAGCGGGCTGCTTTGACCTGGATGGTGTCAAGCTTCTTGAGTGTTGTTGGAGCTGCACTGATCCAGGCAAGTGGAGAGTATTCCATCACACTCCTGACTTGTGCCTTAGAGATGGTGGATAGGCTTTGGGGAATCAGGAGGTGAGTGGAATTCCCAGCTCTGACCTGCTCTTGTAGCCACATTTATGTGGCTGGTCCAGTTCTGTTTCTGGTGCATGGTAACCTCCAGGATGTGGATGATGAGGGATTCAACAATGGCAATGCCGTTGAATGTCAAAGGCAGATGGTTATATTCTCTCTTGTTGGAGATGGTTATTGCCTGTCACTTGTGTGGCTCAAATGTTACTTGCCACTTATCAGCCCAAGCCTGGATGTTGTCCAGGTCTTGCTGCATACGGACATGGGCTGCTTCAGTATTTGAAGAGTCACAAATGATACTGACCACTGTGCAATCATCAGCAAACATCCCCACGTCTGACCTTATGATGGAGGGAAGGTCATTGATGAAGCAGCTGATGATGGTTGGGCCGAGGATACTACCCTGAGGAATCATAAGAATCATAAGAACTAGGAGCAGGAGTAGGCCGTCCGGCCCCTCGAGCCTGCTCCGCCATTCAATAGGATCATGGCTGATCTTTTCGTGGACTCAGATCCACTTACCCGCACTCGCACCGTATCCCTTAATTCCTTTATTGTTCAAAAAGATATCTACCTTAGCTTTAAAAACGTTTACTGAAGAAGCGTCAACTACTTCACTGGGCAAGGAATTCCATAGATTAACAACCCTCTGGCTGAAGAAGTTCCTTCTTAATTCAGTCCTAAATCTGCTCCCTCTAATCTTGAGGCTATGACCTCTTGTCCTCGCTTCACCTGCCAGTGGAAACATCCTCTCGACTTGTATCTTATCCATTCCCTTCATGATTTTATATGTTTCTATAAGATCCCCCCTCATTCTTCTGAACTCCAATGAATATAATCCCAATCTACTCAGTCTCTCCTCATAAGCCAACCCCCTCAACTGCGGAATCAACCTAGTGAACCTCCTCTGCACCCTCTCCAGTGCCAGTATATCCTTTCTCAAGTCAGGAGACCAAAACTGCACAAAGTACTCCAGGTGCGGCCTCACCAGTACCTTATACAGCTGCAACATAACCTCTCTGCTTTTAAACTCAATCCCTTTAGCAATGAAGGACAAAATTCCATTTGCCTTCCTAATTACTTGCTGTACCCGCAGACCAACCTTCTGCGATTCATGCACAAGGAGACCCAGGTCCCTCTGCATAGCAGCATGCTGCAACTTTTTACCATTCAAGTAATAATCCTTTCTACTGTTACTCCTACCGAAATGAATGACTTCACATTTATTAACATTGTATTCCATCTGCCAGACCTTTGCCCACTCACTCAATGTATCTATGTTCCTCTGCAAAGTTTCACAGTCATCTGCACACTTTGCTCTGCCACTCATCTTAGTGTCATCTGCAAACTTTGACACCCTACAAGTGGTCCCCAACTCCAAATCATCTATATAAATTGTAAATAATTGAGGTCCCAACACCGATCCCTGAGGCACACCACTGGTGACTGATTGCCAACCAGAATAGCACTCATTTATCCCCCACTCTCTGCTTCCTGTTAGTCAACCAATCCTCTATCCACGCTAATACTTTACCCCTAACGCCATGCATCCTTGTCTTATGCAGCAGCCTCTTGTGCGGCACCTTGTCGAAGGCCTTTTGGAAATCTAGGTACACCACATCCACTGGGTTCCCATTGTCCACCTTGCTCGTAATGTCATCATAGAATTCCAAAAGATTTGTCAGGGCGGCACAGTGGTGCAGTGGTTAGCACTGCAGCCTCACAGCTCCAGGGACCCGGGTTCAATTCCGGGTACTGCCTGTGTGGAGTTTGCAAGTTCTCCCTGTGTCTGCGTGGGTTTCCTCCGGGTGCTCCGGTTTCCTCCCACATGCCAAAGACTTGCAGGTTGATAGGTAAATTGGCCATTAGCAATTGCCCCTAGTATAGGTAGGTGGTAGGGAAATATAGGGACAGGTGGTAGGAATATGAAATTAGTGTAGGATTAGTATAAATGGGTGGTTGATGGTCGGCACAGACTAGGTGGGCCGAAGGGCCTGTTTCAGTGCTGTATCTCTAAACTAAAGCATGACCTGCCCTTCTTGAACCCATGCTGCGTCTGCCCAATGGGACGATTTCTATCGAGATGCCCTGCTATTTCTTCCTTGATAATAGACTCAAGCATCTTCCCCACTGCAGAGGTTAAGCTAACCGGTCTATAATTCCTCATCTTTTGTCTACCTCCCTTTTTAAACAGTGGCGTCACATCTGCTGTTTTCCAATTTGCTGGGACTATCCCAGAGTCGAGCGAATTTTGGAAAATTACCACCAGTGCACCTGCTATTTCTCCCACCATCTCTTTTAGTACCCTGGGATGCATTCCATCAGGGCCAGGAGACTTATCAATCCTTAGCTCCATTAGCTTGCCCAACACTACCTCTTCCGTAATAATGATTGTTTCCAGGTCCTCACCTACGTTCGTCTCTTTGCCAATTATTGGCCTGTTATTAATGTCCTCCACTGTGAAGACCGATACAAAATACCTGTTCAATGCCTCGGCCATTTCATCATATCCCATAACTAAATTCCCCTTCTCATCCTCTAAAGGACCAACGTTTACTTTAGCCACTCTTTTTCGTTTTATATATTTATAGAAACTTTTGCTATCTGTCTTTACATTCTGTGCTAGTTTTTTCTCATGTTCTATCTTACTTTTCTTTATAGCTCTTTTTGTGGCTTTCTGTTGAACTTTAAAGTTTTCTCAATCTTCTAGTTTCATGCTGTTTTTGGCCACTTTGTATGCCTTCTCTTTCAATTTGATAGCCTCCCTTATTTCCTTAGACACCCATGGCAGATTACCCCTTTTCTTCCAGTCCTTCCTTTTCACTGGAATATACTTTTGCTGAGCACTTTGAAAAATTGCTTTGAAAGTCCTCCACTGCTCGTCAACTGTCCCACCATAAAATCTTTGTTTCCAGTCCACTTTAGCCAAGTCCTCCCTCATTCTATTGTAGTCCCCCTTGTTCAAGCGCAGGACCCTGGTATTGGATTTTATCTTCACACTCTCCATCTGTATTCTAAATTCAACCATACTGTGATCACTCCTTCCAAGAGGATCCCTAACTATGAGGTCATTAATTATTCCTGTCTCATTACACAGGACTAGATCTAGGATAGCTTGCTCCCTCGTCCGTTCCATTACATACTGTTCAAGAAAACTATCACGGATACACTGAACGAACTCCTCCTCAAGGCTACCCTGACTGAGCTGGTTCGACCAATCTACATGTAGATTAAAATCCCCCATGATAATTGCCGTACCATTTTTACAGGCATGAGTTATTTCTTTGTTTATTGCCCGCCCCAATGTGATGTTATTATTTGGTGGCCTATAGACTATGCCTATCAATGACTTTTTCTTCTTAGAGTTTCTAATTTCCACCCAAATGGATTCAACCTCATTCTCCATGGAACCTATATCATCTCTCAGCACCGCCCTGATGTCGTCCTTGAATATCGGAGCTACACCACCTCCCTTACCTTGCTGTCTGTCCTTCCGAATAGTCTGGTACCCCCTGGATATTTAACTCCCAGTCGTGACCAACCTGTAACCATGTCTCCGTAATGGCTACCAAATCATACTTATTCGCGATGATTTGTGCCGTTAACTCATCAACCTTGTTACGAATGCTGCGAGCATTCAGGTAAAATGCCTTTATGCTAGCTTTCTTACCCTCATGATTTCCAACATCTCTAATAATAACTCCTGAGTTATCCTTCCTTTCTGCTTCTTTCATAGTCTGCCTTGAACTTAAACCCTGCTGCACCCATGTTAACCTGCTGATTACCTTTTTATTTACCATCATACTCCCTGTCGTTTTCCCTTTCCCTTCCCCCCGAGTCACTAGTTTAAAGTCCTAGTGACCACCCTATTTATCCGTTTCGCTAGAACACTGGTTCCAGATCGGTTCAGGTGGAGACCATCCCATCGGTACAGATCCCCCCAGTTCCAAAACTCCTACAGCGATGTCCTGAAGCTGAGATAATTGACCTCCAATAACCACAACCATCTTCCTTTGTGCTAGGTATGGCTCCAACTGGTGGAGAGTTTTTCCCTGATTCTCAATGATTCCAGTTTTTCTCGGGCTCCTTGATGCCACACTTGGTCAAATGCTGCCTTGATGTCCAGGGCAGGCACTCTCACCTCATCTCTTGAATTCAGGTCTTTTGTCAATCTTTGGACCAAGGCTGTAATGAAGTCTGGACAACGGCCCTGGCAGAACCGAAACTGAGCATTGGTGAGTCGATTATTGCTGTGTAAGTGCCACTTGAAAGCACTATCCATGATGTCTTCCATCATTTTGCTGATCATCGAGAGTAGACTGATGGGACAGTAATTGGCCAGATTGGATTTGTCCTGCTTTTTGTGGATAGGGCATACCTGGGCAATTTTCCACATTGTTGCGTAGATGCCAGTGTTGTAGTTGTAACGAAACAGCTTGGCAAGGGATATGGCTAGTTCTGGAACACAAGTCTTCAGTAGTACTACCGGGATGTTGTCAG
Source organism: Heterodontus francisci (assembly GCF_036365525.1). Lineage (NCBI taxonomy): Eukaryota > Metazoa > Chordata > Chondrichthyes > Heterodontiformes > Heterodontidae > Heterodontus > Heterodontus francisci. Next base: position 97,752,230 of record NC_090374.1, read on the forward strand.
AACCCATAGTCTTTGCTGTATCCAGCAGCTTCAGCTGTTTTTTGATATCATATAGAGTGATTGGAATTAGCTGAAGACTGGCATCTGTGATGCTGGGGACCTCAGGAGGAGGCCGAGATGAATCATCCACTTGGCACTTCTGATTGAAGATGGTTGCAAATGCTTCAGCATTGTGTTATGCAATGATGTACCCTCTTTGCACATCTCTGGCACATGCAAGTAACACCCACGCTATTTGCCTCCAAGGCGTGGCAATCAACGCAGGCCATGCCAGAAATTGTCGGGAGTGGGCCAACAGCCATTCTTTCCTTACCCGGCTCCTTAGCACCGACACTAGTGGTGTTGTGGAGCAGAATTTTGTGGCTTTTGTCTCTTTTTCCGAGTCTCCTTCTGTCCCATTCTGGCATTTAATAGAAAGAACTCGCTTTAATCTTGTTTTAATCAAGTGTCTTCCACATCCTGAGACCATCCCAAAGCATTTCACAACCAATCAATTAATTTTTCATTTGGTCAGTGCTGTTATGTAACCCAGTACTGCATTTAGTTTATGCAGCGCAAAGTTCCAGAAACAGTGAATGAAATGTGATGAATTAAGTTGTTTTGACTAATGAATACATTCAGGCTAGACCACGAAAGAAAACTCTCTTTTCTTTATTGAATTGTATAATGGGATATTTTAAGTCCACTTGAACTGGCGGATAGGGCCTTTGTTAACATTTCATCAGAAAGACATGTCAGGAAATCCTCCCACTGGCCAAGACTGAGGCACACGTTATTTCGCCACATGAACATTAAAACTTAAAATTGCAAGCCCCTGCCTGGAAGGACATTTGCATAGTAACTGACAGTGTTAGAACAAAGGGACCCAGTTGTTGCTTCCCCAATGCACAGAAGAAGTGGTCAAACCAATTGGTCACGTGACCACCTGCTGGCCATCTAGGGGAGTTTTAAATTGTAAAAAACAGAATTTGAACTCAGAAAGCCAAGTGCTCCCGGTTGGAACAGAACCTCCCCTCCAGTCTTGCCTGCCTCCAATTCTTTCCCATGGAACTGAATCTTCTGAAAACACATGAACCTCAAAGAGAGAAAAGTCTCCTACGTGAACAAAGTTCAAGAAGAACACTGGGCCCCGACGAACAGCAAGATTACCTACAATCAAGTGAGCTCGAAGCACAGTAAAAAAAAACCATTAGAGACTACCTCAAACCTTTCACCTAATAATTTCTTCTCTTTTCTGTCCCTATCTATACGTGCATATCGCGTGTGCATGCTAGAGTGGGTGCATCATATATCTGTAAGCGTCAACCGTATAAAGTTTAAGTCTAAGTTTTAATAAATTTCCCTTTTCTCCTTTCAATCTGTGAAAACCTGGTGTGTTGGTTTCTTTGCCTTATAATTGGAAAGCTGTGAACAAGGATACACAAAAGGGGGTGCTCAAAACACAGTGTGTTGAAAAATAAAACCATGTTCCAATAAGACCAGGTGAAGACAGCAAAACACCCCTCGGCACCTTTCTCACCTGGTCGTAACAGACAGCAATCCCTGCACTGAAATACCATCCTAGATTTGATATGCAAATCTGGTACTGGAGCTTGAACCCGCAGGGGGGAAATTTTAATCCCAAAACATGGCTTGGTTACGGGCAGGTGGGTATTTAAAATAATTGATTTATGGATCTGACATGTGGGAGTCTTTCAAACATCAGTTGATTAGAATCCAGGACCAGCATGTTCCTGTGAGGAAGAAGGATAAGTTTGGCAAGTTTCGGGAACCTTGGATAACGCGGGATATTGTGAGCCTAGTCAAAAAGAAAAAGGAAGCATTCGTAAGGGCTAGAAGGCTGGGAACAGCCAAAGCCCTTGAGGAATATAAAGAAAGTAGGAAGGAACTTAAGCAAGGAGTCAGGAAAGCTAAAAGGGGTCATGAAAAGTCATTGACAAACAGGATTAAGGAAAATCCCAAGGCTTTTTATACATACATAAAGAGCAAGCGGGTAACTAGGGAAAGGGTTGGCCCACTCAAGGAGAGAGAAGGGAATCTATGTGTGGAGCCAGAGGAAATGGGCGAGGTACCAAATGAGTACTTTGCATCATTATTCACCAAACAGAAGGACTTGGTGGATGATGAGCCTAGGGAAGGGAGTGTAGATAGTCTGGGTCATGTCGTTATCAAAAAGGAGGAGGTGTTGGGTGTCTTGCAAAGCATTAAGGTAGATAAGTCCCCAGGGCCTGATGGGATCTACCCCAGAATACTGAGGGAGGCAAGGGAAAAAATTGCTGGGGCCTTGACAGAAATCTTTGCATCCTCATTGGCTACAGGTGAGGTCCCAGAGGACTGGAGAATAGCCAATGTTATTCCTTTGTTTAAGAAGGGTAGCAAGGATAATCCAGGAAATTATAGGCCGGCGAGCCTTACGTCAGTGGTAGGGAAATTATTGGAGAGGATTCTTTGGGACAGGATTTACACCATTTGGAAACAAACGAACTTATTAGCGAGAGGCAGCATGGTTTTGTGAAAGGTCGTGTTTCACTAACTTGATTGAGTTTTTTGAGGAAGTGACGAAGATGATTGATGAAGGAAGGGCAGTGGATGTTGTCTATATGGACTTCAGTAAAGTCTTTGACAAGGTCCCTCATGGCAGACTGATACAAAAGGTGAAGTCACACGGGATCAGAGGGGAGCTGGCAAGATGGATACAGAACTGGCTCGGTCATCGAAGACAGAGGGTAGCAGTGGAAGGGTGCTTTTCTGAATGAAGGGCTGTGACTAGTGTTCTGCAGGGATCAATGCTGGGTCCTTTGCTGTTTGTAGTATATATAAATGATTTGGAGGAAAATGTAGCTGGCCTGATTAGTAAGTTTGTTGACGACACAAAGGTTGATGGAGTTGCGGATAGTGATGAGGATTGTCAGAGGATACAGCAGGATATAGATCGGTTGGAGACTTGGGCGGAGAAATGGCAGATGGAGTTTAATCCAGACAAATGTGAGGTAATGCATTTTGGAAGGTCTAATGCAGGTGGGAAGTATACAGTAAATGGCAGAACCCTTAGGAGTATTGACAGGCAGAGAGATCTGGGTGTACAGGTCCACAGGTCACTGAAAGTGGCAACGCAGGTGGATAAGGTAGTCAAGTAGGCATACGGCATGCTTGCCTTTATCGGTCGGGGCATAGAGTATAAAAATTGGCATGTCATGCTGCAGCTGCACAGAACTTTAGTTCGGCCACACTTAGAATATTGCGTGCAATTCTGGTCGCCACACTCCAGAAGGACGTGGAGGCTTTGGAGAGGGTACAGAAGAGGTTTACTAGGATGTTGCCTGGTCTGGAGGGCCTTAGCTATGAGGAGAGGTTGGATAAACCTGGATTGTTTTCAACAACGGAGGTGGAGGGGCGACATGATAGAGGTTTACAAAGTTATAAGCGGCATGGACAGAGTGGATAGTCTGAAGCTTTTTCCCAGGGTGGAAGAGTCAGTTACTAGGGGACATAGGTTTAAGGTGCGAGGGCAAAGTTTAGAGGGGATGTGCGAGGCAAGTTCTTTGCACAGAGGGTGGAGAGTGCCTGGAACTTGCTGCCAGGGGAGGTGGTGGAAGCAGGTACGATAGTGACGTTTAAGAAGCATCTTGACAAATACATGAATCGGATGGGAATAGAGGGATACGGTGCCCGGAAGTGCAGAAGGTTTTAGTTTAGGCAGGCATCAAGATCGGCGCAGGCTTGGAGGGCCGAATGGCCTGTTCCTGTGCTGTACTGTTCTTTGTTCATTGTTCTTTGGATCGTGACTGCAACTCAGCTCCAATGTGCTCACTTCACTTTAATGGGGATGTGTTTTGATCCATGCGAGTAACCTGGGTTTTTAATTGCTACAGATGAGTGGGTACTTATAGCTGCAACCAATGTACTTAGAAGACATGAATGAGGTGTTTTTAAATTTCAATTTACTTCGGTTTAATTTTAATATCTTCAGCATAGGTTTCCTGGGGCTCAGGAAACTGACTATTGACACAAAGGGAATATGAAGCTGAAGTTCAAGTGGGTGTGTAAATTTGTAGGCTGGGAATTTACACCGCAGAAATGGACGGCAATGGAGGCTGGGAGAGTGGCTGTAAAATTGCATGGAATGGCGCCAGCCTGGCTACCTAACGCATCACGCCAAGTGGTGGGCAGGAAGCTGCATGGGGATGCCACTTGCCACATGCATTTTCAAAATTTGTAATTGACAGGCATTTAAGCTCATTAATGAGACGATTGACTTGATTTAACCGGCTCCTCCGGATTTAACGGTAAGTGCATGGTGGGGCGGACACAGGGAGTCAGAGTCTCAGCAGCTTTTAAAGGGCGGCAGTGTGATGGCAGTTGTTGCCATTGCTGCACTCAGCAGCCGTGGGGTAAGGCTTTTATCTTTAGTTGGCTGAAAGGAGTTGGGAAGTCTTTGCTTTGGGGTAGAGGTCCCCTTGATGAGAACGTGCTCCTGGCAGGAGCCTCACTAGAGAGAGGCCAGCGAGGGGTAGGGTTGGGCAGCATTTCAACAGCTAAGGGTCGGGTGTGCTTGTCAGGCTGGCAATGCCCAAGTGCCATGGGCATCATTCATTCCAGAGGACGGTCCTCCAGTGAGGAGGAAAACCTGAGAGAGGGGGAGTTGTGGGCACACACATCAGGACAGCAGAAACCTTCTGGCCACCTGCCAGGGTAGCCTCCTGATGGGGAAGTGGCAGAAGGCCACAGAGGGGACTGCAAGCAGGTGCCAGCAAAGAAACAAAGGTATCCTGCAGCAAGGGTATACAGACAGAGAATGAACTACCTTGAGATGTCAGAGAGGCAGTGTCGCCAAAGACTTAGCCTCTCCCAAAGGCTGTGACCACTCTGTGTGCCATAATGGCTGAGGAGGTGAACTCAGCTTGCAGTGCTGGGCATCCGATGCCAGTGGCCATCAAGGACACTGTGGCTCTGAATTTCTATGCCTCTGATTCATTCCAGGCGCCTACTGGAGACGTGTGGCATTTCCCAATCAGCCACACATCACTGTATCAAGGTGGTGACAGATGCTTTCTTCAGGAGGGCCAGCCAGTATATTCATTACTGAACTGACATGGACAGTCAGGTTCAGAGAGGCGAGAGGATTCACCACCATAACAGGCTTCCCCCAGGCGCAAGGTGTGATAGATTGCATGTATGTAGCCATCAAGGCTCCCACAGGCCAGCCAGCGGGCTTCATTAACCAGAAGGTATTTCACTCCTTCAATGTGCAACGTGTCTGTGAACGAATCCTGCAGGTGTGTGCACAGTACCCTGGCAGCAGTCACAATGGTTACATTCTCAGCACTTCCAGGTGCCATAGCTTTTCACCCCCCAACCCCACTGTGTGCCTTCAAGAATGGATACATGCCGAGAAGGAATATTCACTGAAAAGATGGCTGCGACACATGTGATGAACCCTAGGTCGGAGGCTGAGGAATGCTGTAATGCAAGCTACGTGTTGACCTATGCCACCATTAAGCAGACCATTAGTCTTCTCAAGATGAGTTTCAGGTGCCTGGAGCATTCTTGTGGGGCACTTGAATCTGTCCCAGGGTGTCCTGAATAGTGGTGGTTTGCTGCAATTTACACAACTTGGTGCTGCAGAGGGCTTAGTGACATGCAAGGAGTCCTCAGACAAGGAGGAAGATGAGGAAGCTGATGACCAGCTGCAACATCCTGAACAAAGTGGAAGGTGCAATGACATAGGCGCAAGGGAGGCTCGCGCGGCACAGTGGCGCAGTGGTTAGCACCGCAGCCTCACAGCTCCAGGGACCCGGGTTCAATTCTGGGTGCTGCCTGTGTGGAGTTTGCAAGTTCTCCCTGTGTCTGCGTGGGTTTCCTCCGGGTGCTCCGGTTTCCTCCCACATGCCAAAAACTTGCAGGTTGATAGGTTAATTGGCCATTATAAATTGCCCCCAGTATAGGTAGGTGGTAGGGAAATATAGGGACAGGTGGGGATGTGGTAGGAATATGGGATTACTGTAGGATTAGTATAAATGGGTGGTTGATGGTTGGCACAGACTCGGTGGGCCGAAGGGCCTGTTTCAGTGCTGGATCTCTAAACTTATACTTGCTCGTTTCAGCTGGCCCTTACCACTGCTGCCAACCAGCCAAATAAAGAACCACAATCTACCGACATTAATGTCACTCACATCTGCTCTCAGCCCACATCCCCTCAGCCACTAGCACCTGGTGCTTCTGCAATTTGCAAAGTTTGAACACACACTCCATGGTTGCCTGCAGCCAGCCCTTGGGTTGATCCATGCCATTCTTGCACTACCGGAGGGCCACCAAACAATGGATGGAAACTTACAGAAAGCATATCTGACATTTATTACATAAATGATCACAGTCAAGCAAAGAATCTTTAACTATCTATTCACCTGTGAGGCCCAAGTGCATTAGTGTTTTTTCTTAATTCTTTTACGAGTGCTCCTATGTGGTGTTCCCTCTTCGCTGGAGGCAGCTGCTGACCTTCTCACCCTGTGGCCCGCGATGACCTTGAAGGTCATCCTCTGGCTACCTGAGTCCTTCCAGGCCCAGGCATGCTGAGGAGCTCCCGCACGGGTGCAGGAGCCTCCTCTATCGTTGTGGCAACTTGAGGCGCTGGTGTCACTGGCAGAGGGGCTGAGAAGCAACTGTTCACTCCAGGAGCGCCCTTGGAGGAGCTCTCTGAGGCAGAAGGCAGCAGCTCCTCCTCCCTTTTAAGGCATACTTGCACCTCCCTACTGATCTGAGAAGGATGAGGACCTGGTAGAGACTCCAGGTGCCTCACCTATCTCTCTCCGTGCCACTGCTGGGTAGAGCTCATGGACAAGGTGATGGCATGCAGGTCTGCGCACATCTCTTGCATCCACTGACTGTCCTGCTGGATGTGGCTCACCATCAGAATCACCAATCTCTTGATGGAGGAGGCCACGCACTCAGACAAGAGGGAGATTGCAGCACTTATGGCCTGGATGGAGTTCTGCACTGTCAGAGCCAGCGTGCGCATACCCTTTGGGATCCCTACCAGCCCTTCATACACCTCACACTGGACTTCCAGCATCTGCTGCCTCATAGATGACACCAGAGGCTCAGCATAGGCCTGGCCTCCCACACTCCTCCGTGTGTCAATGGCCTCAGCTATCACAGCATCTGACAACTGGTTCGGCGTGGATGTGGTGCTTGCACCAGGCTGTAACTGCAAATCTCCTCGCAAATGCATCCCCACTGAGGTGAAAATATCTCTTGGAGGGTGTGGTGAAAAGTGATGATGCTGCACCGTCTGAGGTCCCCTCCTGCTCCTCAGAGGTGGACGACTGTCCCCCAGAAATGATATCAGTCTGTTCTTGTGGTTGACCTATGAGAGCGAACGAAATGATCTCACATCGATGTCTGTATATTGGAGGACACATGAACACTTTCCTTCATGCTTGCCTGAATCTTCCCTCATGTCCAGTGATGAGGCAACTCACCTTCCTGTGACTACACTCCATTCTCACCCTCTGCGATGGAGCGGCTGCCATGATAACCTGCCAGCTCCCGAGTCTCCTCCTCCATGGGCATCAGGATGGCAATCACTGGGACTCCAGCCCCAGTCCAGGCCCTCTCTCTGGCAATCTGAGAACTCTTCTCCTGCGAGAACATGGAAGAAAAATGCTAGTGGCTGCACAAGAGCAAACAAAACTGACTTGCATGCTTGCTGGTGTGTCTGGGGCCAATGGTATTCACGTGGCATTGGGGCCACCTTGGAAGCACCCTATGTAGCTCAGCGGTACCAGACTCACTCCCCATGACAGACTGCAGCCATTTCTACAAAGAAAATGCTGCAGCCTCCACCCATTGCCACCGACACAGTGGGATCTCCCTCCCCACCATCTGTATCCTCACACTTATCCATTTGCTGCCTCCCCCAAAGGAAATTGAGTTGTGGTACTTACCCTTGCAGAACAGAGAAGATCATTGGCACGCCTGCGGCACTGCAGTCACTTTCTCTAGATGAGTTCACTGCTCCTGACCTCCTCTGTGACTTCCAGCCAGACTTGCTTGGTTAGGTGGGGAGGTGTCCTCCTTCTATCCCTGGGGAAGAGGACCTCCCACCTTGCCCGAGTAGCCTGGAGGAGAACACGGAGGGAGTCGTCACTGAATCGTGGGGTCACCCATGATCTTACATCTGCCTTACCGACAAGCTTCTTTTCTTCTGCAGCTTTCTTCCAAGGATGCTGGAAGGATCATTGGCAGCTGGTTGCCAGAGGGGTCACTGGCAGTTTGATACTGGCAGGTCTGAGCCTTCGGAGGATGGTTGCCGGGTGGAATGCTGCAGCAACAGACATCCGCAGCAGGTTTAAAAACATGGTGTCAGCACTTCCTTCTGCGTCAGGTGACGAGACGGCTCCTGCCCGAAAGCCCGCCTCTGGTCTCTGTGTAGCTGGTCACCCCGCCTGCCTGCCGTTAATTGGCCAGCTGGTGCGAGATTCCAATGGGAACGGGAGTCAGAGTGGGAGGGCCTTTGCCGCTTCTGATTCTGCCGGGTCTTGTGAAATCCCAGCTGTAATTTTTCAATCTGAGTAAAAACTCACCGTTGGCAGACAGTTCTTGCATAGAGAGAGCTTTTTTCTAAACTTTGGAGGCTTTCAAACTGACAAGAGCAGAATGGAAGGCTCTTTGACAGCACAACAGAAGAGGAAGACCATTATGTGTGGCAGTCACAATGTGCTGTAGTTCGATCAACACTTGTACAGGAGAGAAGTGTTCAGGAGGGAGGTACACAGGAGAAGGGCTGAGATTACAGGAAGCACAACCCACATCACAGGGTTTACAGACAGGCTCAGCTTCATTGACCTCTTGGAAGATCAGTGCTTCCACAGTCTGAGGTTGTCATGTCAGGTGGTGGTAGACACCTGCAGCCTCCTAAAAGAAAACTTGCTACCTGCTAGACCTGGTGAGCATGCAATACCTGTAGCTGTAATGGTCACAACTGCCCTAATTTGTTTTGCCTCTGGTTCCTTCCAGCACTCTACCGGAGACATGTCAAGGGTCTCGCAGTCTGCTGCACATAAATGCATAAGCCAGGTGACAGATGGATTATTTGCCAGGGCTGGGAGTATATAAACTTCCCTCTGATGATAATAGCCAGAATGACCTGGCATTCGGATTCGTCTCTCTGACTGGATTATAGGTACAGGGTGCATCAACTTCATGAGAGCATGTGTACCCAGGCAGCACCATGATTTTCTGATGCTTCCCTAGAGGCACTGATGGATACAGAGGCAGAGACGAGAGAGCTGTTCTTCCCAGACAGACTAAGGCAGCTTGGACAGAGGTGGCGACAGAGGTCAGCAGCTGGGGACTCACCAGAAGGACACGGGTCCAGTGTAGGAAGAGGTTTAATGACCTCTTGTGGTGTGGTAAGGTGAATGGCCAGTGGCACCTGGATGATTGGTCACTAACTCTGTAAACACCAGTATGCATATGAGCTGACCTCACAAAATGTCCATTGAAAAACAAAGAACAGTACAGCACAGGAACAGGCCATTCGGCCCTCCAAGCCTGCGCCGATCTTGATGCCTGCCTAAACTAAAACCTTCTGCACTTCCGGGGTCCGTATCTCTCTATTCCCATCCTATTCATGTATTTGTCAAGATGCCTCTTAAACGTCTCTATGGTACCTGCTTCCACCACCTCCCCCGGCAACAGGTTCCAGGCACTCACCACCCTCTGTGTAAAGAACTTACCTCGTACATCCCCTCTAAACTTTTCCCCTCTCACCTTAAACCTATGTCCCCTAGTAACTGACTCTTCCACCCTGGGAAAAAGTTCCTAACTATCCACTCTGTCCATGCCGCTTATAACTTTGTAAACCTCTATCATGTCGCCCCTCCACCTCCGCCATTCCAGTGAAAACAATCCGTGTTTATCCAATCTCTCCTCATTGGTAATGCCCTCCAGACCAGGCAACATCCTGGTAAACCTCTTCTGTACCCTCTCCAAAGCCTCCACGTCCTTCTGGTAGTGTGGTGACCAGAATTGCACGCAATATTCTAAGTGTGGCCTAACTAAAGTTCTGTACAGCTGCAGCATGACTTGTCTATTTTTATACTCTATGCCCTGACCGATGAAGACAAGCATGCCGTATGCCTTCTTGACTACCTTATCCACCTGCGTTGCCACTTTCAGTGACCTGTGCCCAGATCTCTCTACCTGTCAATACTCCTAAGGGTTCTGCTATTTACTGTATGCTTCCCACCTACATTAGACCTTCCAAAATGCATTACCTCACATTTGTCCGACTGAAACTCCATCTGCCATTTCTCCGCCCAAGTCTCCAACCGATCTATATCCTGCTGTATCCTTTGACAATCCTCATCACTGTCCGCAACTCCATCAACCTTTGTGTCTTCCGCAAACTTACTAATCAGACCAGCTACATTTTCCTCCAAATCATTTATATATACTACAAACAGCAAAGGTCCCAGCACTGATTCCTGCGGAACACCACGAGTCACATTCCTCCATTCAGAAAAGCACCCTTCCACTGCTACCCTCTGTCTTCTATGACCGAGCCAGTTCTGTATCCATCTTGCCAGCTCCCCTCTGATCCCATGTGACTTCACCTTTTGTATCAGTCTGCCATGAGGTACCTTGTCAAAGGCTTTACTGAAGTCCATATAGATAACATCCACTGCCCTTCCTTCATCAATCATCTTTGGCACTTTCTCAAAAAAATCAATCAAATTAGTGAGACACAACCTCCCCTTCACAAAACCATGCTGCCTCTCGCTAAAAAGTCCATTTGTTTCCAAATGGGAGTAAATCCTGTCCCGAAGAATCCTCTCTAATAATTTCCCTCCCACTGACATAAGGCTCACCGGCCTATAATTTCCTGGATTGTCCTTGCTACCCTTCATAAACAAAGAAACAATGTTGGCTATTCTCCAGTCCTCTGGGACCTCACCTGCAGCCAATGAGGATGCAAAGATTTCTGTCAAGGCCCCAGCAATTTCTTCCCTTGCCTCCCTCAGTATTCAGGGGTAGATCCCATCAGGCCCTGGGGACTTATCTACCTTAATGCTTTGCAAGACACCCAACACCTCCTCCTTTTTGATAATGAGATGACTGAGACTATCTACACTCCCTTCCCTGGGCTCATCATCCACCAAGTCCTTCTCCTTGGTGAATACTGACGCAAAGTACTCATGTAGTACCTCGCCCATTTCCTCTGATTCTCTTCTCTGTCCCTGAGTGGGCCAACCCTTTCCCTGGCTACCCTCTTGCTCTTTATATACGTATAAAAAGCCTTGGGATTTTCCTTAATCCTGTTTGCCAATGACTTCTCATAACCCCTTTTAGCCTTCCTGACTCCTTGCTTAAGTTCCTTCCTACTGTCTTTATATTCCTCAAGGGATTCGTCTGTTTCTAGCCTTCCAGCCCTTACGAATGCTTCCTTTTACTTTTTGCCGAGGCTCACAATATCCCGCGTTATCCAAGGTTCCCGAAACTTGCTAGACTTATCCTTCTTCCTCACAGGAACATGCTGGTCCTGGATGCTAATCAACTGACATTTGAAAGACTCCCACATGTCAGATGTTGATTTACCCTCAAACAGCCGTCCCCAATTTAAATTCTTCAGTTCCTGCCTAATATTGTTATCATTAGCCTTCCCCCAATTTAGCACCTTCACCCGAGGACTACTCTTATCCTTATCCACAAGTACCTTAAAACTTATGGAATTATGGTCACTGTTCCCGAAATGCTTCCCTACTGAAACTTCGACCACCTGGCCGGGCTCATTCCACAATACCAGGTCCAGTACGGCCCCATCCCTAGTTGGACTATCTACGTATTGTTTCAAGAAGCCCTCCTGGATGCTCCTTACAAATTCTGCCTCATCCAAGCCCCCTCGGACTAAGTGAGTCCCAGTCAATATAGGGGAAGTTAAAATCACCCACCACAACAACCCTGTTACCTTTACATCTTTCCAAAATCTGTCTGCATATCTGCTCCTCTACATCCCGCTGGCTGTTAGGAGGCCTGTAGTAAACTCCCAACATCGTGACAGCACCCTTCCTATTCCTGAGCTCCACCCATATTGCCTCGCTGCATGACCCCTCTGAGGTGTCCTCCCACAGTACAGCTGTGATATTCTCCTTAACCAGTAATGCAAATCCCCACCCCTTTTACATCCCCCTCTATCCTGCCTGAAGCTTCTAAATCCTGGAACATTTAGCTGCCAATCCTGTCCTTCCCGCAACCAAGTCTCTGTAATAGCAACAACATCATAGTTCCAAGTACTAATCCAAGCTCTAAGTTCATCTGCCTTACCTGTTATACTTCTTGCATTGAAACAAATGCACTTCAGACCACCAGTCCCGCTGTTCTCCGCAACATCTCCCTGCCTGCTCTTCCTCTTAGTCTTACTGGCCTTATTTACTAGTTCCCCTTCATTTATTTCACTTGCTGTCCTACTGCCCTGGTTCCCACCTCCCTGCCACACTAGTTTAAACCCTCTCGAGTGACGCTAGCAAACCTCGCAGCCCGGATATTTGTGCCCCTCCAGTTTAGATGCAACCCATCCTTCGTGTACAGTTCCCATCTGTCCCTGAAGAGATCCCAATGGTCCAAATATCTGAAACCCTCCCTTCTATACCAGCTGTTCTGCCATGTGTTTAGCTGCACTATCTTCCTATTTCTAGCCTCGCTGGCACGTGGCTCAGGGAGTAATCCCGCACTTACAACCCTAGAGGTCCTGTTTTTTAACTTTCTGCCTAACTCCCTAAACTCCCCCTGCAGGACCTCATCACTCTTCCTGCCTATGTCGTTGGTACCGATGTGTACCACAACCTCTGGCTGTTCACCCTCCCCCTTCAGAATGCCCCCTGTCCCTTCAGAGACATCCTTGACCCTGGCACCAGGGAGGCAACAAACCATCCTGGAGTCTCTTTCATGTCCACAGAAGCGCCTATTTGTGCCCCTGACTATTGAGTCCCCTGTAACTATTGCTCTTCTGCGCTTTGTCCCTCCCTGCTGAACAACAGTGCCAGCCGTGGTGCCACTGCTCTTGCTGCTGCTGTTTTCCCCTGATAGGCCATCCCCCCAACAGTATCCAAAACGGTATACTTGTTTGAGAGGGGGATAGCCACAGGGGATTCCTGCACTGACTGCCTGCCTCTACTAGCGGTCACCCATCTATCTGCCTGCACCTTGGGTTTAACCACTTCTCTAAAACTGCTGTCTATGACACTTCCTGCCACTTGCATGCTCCTAAGTGCATCCAGTTGCAGCTCCAACCGATCCATGTGGTCTGTGAGGAGCTGCAACTGGGTACACTTCCTTCAGATGTAGTCATCCGGAACGCTGGAAGCGTCACCCCTCTAACTGTCATCTTTAGCACTAATTAGTTAATTAATACAAAATAAATAAATACTTATTAAATCCTTACTAAATTGTTATAATTAACTATATGGTCCCTAGTGCTAGATTTCTACTATAAATATTAAATGCTAACTAAATACAGTAATCTCCTCCCTCTGGTTTAGTTACTCTACTTATTAATTAGTTAATTAAGGGTTTTAATCAATTTTTACCAATGTTTTATTTTCAAATTCAGTACAAATTCCCTGCCAGCCAATCAGGTCACAGCTTTCCCGTGACGTCACTTTTTCAGTTTTTTTTTTTCCCACCTGAGGTAACTCACCGGACTGGAACTCCGCCCTCCGAGTCTTCTCCGAGAATGTAGACCGCGAATCCCCGAGGTAAGTTTTTTATACTTACTGGTCCGGAACTCCGTCCGCCGATTCTTCTCCGAGAATGCTCTTCCGAAACATTTAAAAATCAAGTGTCATAACACTGAATCGGCAGCAGCCACTTACAATTTAAAAAAAAAAATTCATTCATGGGATGTGGGCATTGCTGGCTAGGCCAGCATTTATTGCCCATCCCTAATTGCCCTTGAGAAGGTGGTGGTGAGCTGCCTTCTTGAACCGCTGCAGTCCATGTGAGTTCGGTACACCTACAGTGCTGATTGGAAGGGAGTTCCAGGATTTTGACCCAGTAACAGTGAAGGAACGGCGATATAGTTCCAAGTCAGGATGGTGTGTGACTTGGAGGGGATCTTGCAGGTGGTGGTGTTCCCATTCATCCGCTGCCCTTGTCCTTCTAGTTTGTCGAGGTCGCGGGTTTGGAAGGTGCTGTCTCAGGAGCCTTGTTGCATTTCTGTAGTGCATATTGTAGATGGTACACACTGCTGCCACTGTGCATCAGTGGTGGAGGGAGTGAATGTTTGTAGATGGGGTGCCAATCAAGCGGGCTTCTTTGCCCTGGATGGTGTCGAGCTTCTTTAGTGTTGTTGGAGCTGCACCCATCCAGGCAAGTGGAGAGTATTCCATCACACTCCTGACTTGTGCCTTGTAGATGGTGGACAGGCTTTGGGGAGTCAGGAAGTGAGTTACTCACCGCAGGATTCCTAGCCTCTGACCTGCTCTTGTAGCCATGATATTTATATGGCTACTCCAGTTCAGTTTCTGGTCAATGGTAGCCCCTAGGATGTTGATAGTGGGGGATTCAGTGATGGTAAGGCCATTGAATGTCAAGGGAAGATGGTTAGATTCTCTCTTGTTGGAGATGGTCATTGCCTGGCACTTGTGTGGCACGAATGTTACTTGCCACTTATCAGCCCAAGCCAGGATATTGTCCAGGTCTTGCTGCATTTCTACACGGACTGCTTCAGTATCTGAGGAGTCGCGAATGGTGCTGAACATTGTGCAATCATCAGCTAACATCCCCATTCCTGACCTTATGATTGAAGGAAGGTCATTGATGAAGCAGCTGAAGATGGTTGGGCCTAGGACGCTACCCTGAGGAACTCCTGCAGTGATGTCCTAGAGCTCAGATGATTGACCTCCAACAACTACAACCATCTTCCTTTGCTCTTAGTATGACTCCAAGCAGTGGAGAGTTTTCCCCCTGATTCCCATTGACTTCAGTTTTGCTCGGGCTCCTTGATGCCATACTTGGTCAAATGCTGCCTTGATGTCAAGGGCAGTCACTCTCAGCTCCCCTCTTAAGTTCAGCTCTTTAGTCCATGTTTGGACCAAGGCTGTAATGAGGTCAGGAGCTGAGTGGCCCTGGTGGAACCTAAACTGAGCGTCATTGAGCAGGTTATTGCTAAGCAAGTTTGATGGCACTGTTGATGACACCTTCCATCACTTTACTGATGATTGAGAGTAGACTGATAGGGCGGTAATTGGCCGGGTTGGACTTGTCTTGCTTTTTGTGTACAGGACATACCTGGGCAATTTTCCACATTGCTGGATAGATGCCAGTGTTGTACCTGTACTGGAACAGCTTGGCTAGGGATACGGCAAGTTCTGGAACACAGGTCGTCAGTACTATTGCCGGCATATTGTCAGGACCCATAGCCTTTACAGTTCAGATGGGAACATTGCTGAACGGAACATCACCCCACATCTATGTCATGCTGGAAGAGATGAGGGTGGGCAGCCTACTGATGAATCATTCTCCTCTCATCCTGCAGTAAAAGAAAGTCCACAATGTTCGAGAGATAGCCAGAACAGGTAGTGGAGAGGCCCAACTGTACACCTTGTCCCTGATGGAAGAAGTGGTACTGGAGGGTGCCCTCGAGACATTCAGTAGGGGATGGCAAAATGGGAGGCCATGAGTAACAGGGTCATTGAATAGCTCTTTCTTGAGGTGAAGGGCATGGAGGCGACTCCTGTCCAATGCATGCTGTGGATCTTAGACAGCTGTCACCTGAAGGGATGGTTGTGCTTGGGCACTTGTTGAGTATGACAAGCATTTTCTTGTGTTTCCACAGGGCCAGTTGCAGAATGGGAGGGAAGTGCATAAGCATAATTGTCGCCATCCTTAGCCAGAGGGGAGACCCCATGGAACCTGTACCATCATGTCTGACTTCAGCACCTTCCACCAGTACAGACACACTCACCTCAGTTCGGCCCCAGAGTAGCGTGGAAAAGGGAACATCCTCACATCACGGATAGGCAGGAGGAAGAGGGTGAGGCAGAGTCAGTGTGGGTAGTCCCCCTTGGAAGACAGAGGACAGACACGACAATGGGTGAAGATGCTGGGCCTTGGGTGTCACAAACAAGGAGCGCCTTCCTCGAGAACCAGAGACAGATAAGTTCCCATTTGGTGGAGCTCCCTGAGGCCTTGAGGCAATGGAGGAGTCCATAAAGCACATGTGCTCTGTCATGACTCAGGAATTCGATCACATTAGCTCCTCCATTGAGAAATTAGGCAACCTCTTGGAGAGCCATGTATGCAGCACCACTCTGAGTGGGTGCAAGAGCAGCATGCTGATACACACAGAAAGAGTGAGAATTTCTGTAGCATAAACGCTCAGCATCGTTGATGACGTAAAGAAGCTCAAAGTGGATGCCAGCTGCATCCCAGTTGGTCGTCTCATACAGCATCCCCCAGGGTGCCAGGAAAGGACTGAGGCAGTCAAAATGGCAGACGAAGGGATCGCCCCTCAAAGGGCAGTGGTATCATCCTATGGCCCCTCACTCCCTCTGATTCAGGGACCATCTGTGTGTCAAGGCCCTGTGATAGAGGCAGCCTCTGCAATGACACTGGTGCGCAGCCTGTGGAAGAGCTTCCTCAGGTGCCTCTAAGACAGGGACAGAAGCCAAGAGCACCTCAGTTGGAAGCGGAGAGAAGGGAGTAGGCTGGCTCCACCTTATACTCTGCTATAGGGGGAACACCCTGTAGACGTCATGGAGAGATACAGCACCGAAACAGGCCCTTCGGCCCACCGAGTCCGTGCAGACCATCAACCACCCATTTATACTAATCCTACATTAATCCCATTTCCCTCTCCCGTTCCCTCAAATTCTCCTACCATCTACCTACACTAGGGGCAATTTACAATGGCCAATTTACCTATCAACCCGCATGTCTTTGGCATGTGGGAGGAAACCAGAGCACCTGGAGGAAACCCACGCGGTCATAGGGAGAATTTGCAAACTCCACACAGGCAGTACCCAGAACCAAACCCGGGTCACTGGAGTTGTGAGGCTGCGGTGCTAACCCCTGCACCACTGTGCCGCCCCAAGTGTTAGAGAAAGAAAGACGACATGCCGTTGATTTCACTGATTGGGTCTCCTGGGTGCTGTGTTGCACAGTCTAGCCCAAGTAACTTTAAGGCTCCTGAAAATTAATTGGATGGGGTCCCTGCTGTTGGTTTCCATGTTACTATGCTTACTGGTTTATGAGAGAGCAGACCCAGGAATGGCATAATGATAGACCTTTTTTATTCATTCATGGGATGTGGGTGACGCTGGCCAGGCCAGCATTTATTGCCCATCCCTAATTGCCCTTGAGAAGGTGGTGGTGAGCTGCCTTATTGAACCACTGCAGTCCATTCGGGGTAGGTATACCCACAGTTCTGTTCGGAAGGGAGTTCCAGGATTTTGACCCAGCGACAGTGAAGGAACGGCGATATAGTTCCAAGTCAGGGTGATGTGTGACTTGGAGGGGAACTTGCAGGTGGTGGTGTTCCCATCTATTTGCTGCCCTTGTTCTTCCAGTTGGTAGAGGTCGCGGGTTTGGAAGGTGCTGTCTAAGGAGCCTTGGTGCATTGCTGCAGTGCATCTTGCAGATGGTACACACTGCTGCCACTGTGCGTCGGTGGTGGAGGGAGTGAATGTTTGTAGATGGGGTGCCAATCAAGCAGGCCACATCCGCTGCTTCATCTGGCAAAAGACATCAATTATCCTACCAATGAGGACATCAGCTTGGAACTCATGGCCTAAATAGCAGCCATCAGAGCTGTCATAAGGCCTCTGTTGAGAGGCTGCACTGCAGATTCTCCTGGAACTGTATCATTGCTATTCTCTACCTAAGCAACACATATATGTGGTTGCTGGACTCCTTCACACTTAATAACAGTGTTGAAAACTCCGAATGGCTGTAACAATTTGCTGTGCTCCAAAAGCATTTGTCTTTTCATGACTGTGGGGCTAGTATTGGATAGTCCCAGAAAAAGGCTGCAGGGATTATGATGCATGATTAACCTCTGCTAGTACAAAGTAATGCAGGAAGCCTGCAAATGTCGTACTGCCCCCTTCTAATTATAACGGTAGTGGCTTGTAGCCCAGTGCTAAATGCACTGCTGAGTGGATGAATGCTTCAGCAGGGGGCCCAGGTTTTTGTTATGCGAGTACCACTTCAACCTAGCCCGCATTACTTAAGGCCAGTCTACACCTCTTAAAGGCAAGGTGCATTCTGGCTGCTGCAGGGGCTGGAAGTGGTGAAAGAACAGTTAATAAACAGTAAGAACATTGAAAAATGGCACAACAGGCCAGAGAGCATGCCCCAAGGTTCTCCGATGGACTTTGTATATGAGCTTACGTTTATGCAGATCTCTCACACTTTCCTTCGGAAGAAGGGTTCCGAAGAAGGGTCACTGACCCGAAACGTTAACTCTGCTTCTCTTTCCACAGATGCTGCCAGACCTGCTGAGTGAATCCAGCATTTCTTGTTTTTGTTTCAGATTTCCAGCATCCGCAGTATTTTGCTTTTATCTCACACTTTCCTTGTTGGCTGTTGCCCTGTTTGCTGTTTGTGTCCTATTGTGACTTCTAGCTGCATCTTTCTTGCATAGACGAGCCCAGTGTCCTTTTGCACCGCATGCCTTGCACAGATCTTGAAATGCAGGACAACTTCGCGGTGAGTGGAGCAATCCACACTTACACACAGCTTAATAAAATGACGAAAGGTCACAGACCTGAAACATTAACTCTGCTTATCTCTCCACAGTTGCTGCCAGATCTACTGAGTATTTCCAGCACTTTTTGTTTTTATTTCAGATTTCCAGCATCTGCAGTATTTTGCTTTTATTACCACACAGCTTGCTTGCTCTTGTCGACCTGGTGATCGTGCCGATACTGTTGGTTGCACCTAGTGCTTGCAGTTGCTGTTGTCTGGCTACAATGCCATCTTCTAGCAGCGCATCAGTGCTGTAACCTTTTTCCCCCAAGAGGTCTTTCGGAAACACTCCAATAGGTGTTGAGACAATCACCAGCTCCATTAGTCACTTTGACAGCTCAGTTTTGGAAAAATCACATTCGTTGCCCTTACTACAACATCTGCTGATGAACTGATCTATTGATTCCTGTGTCTGTTGCCTGTAGGACATCAATTCCAAGCAATGAGTTCCAAAATTCACTCTTAATCGGAGATGATTGTCTCGCACTTTCCATATCGTTGCGGAATCTTTCTGGTCCTCTTCAGATAAGACAGAGGTGTTGATTCTGTGTAACCACTCATTAGACTTTGTCTTTTCACCACAGCTGCCACAATATAATGACTTCTTGATGTTGTCTGATGCAACATAAATGAGATGTGTGGAGTCCAGTTTGCTGAAGATTGCAAACAGGTTAATTAACAGCTAAACTATTATATATAGTATAGAGCAAACTATCTACAGAACCTTCATCTGCGTGTTACAATTGCAAAGTGGCTCTGGCTTCGAGTCACATGACTACATCCTGGTACTTAGCACATTAGCACACTGAGATCTTCAAGGGACATCACCCTTAAGGCAATCATACAACACAGCACATGCTCCTAATGCCCTCACTAAGATGGCACTTCGTGCGGGCTACACTGGGCATGAGCATGAGTGGTGTAGATGACATTTTCAGATCAAAACAACACCTGTAATGCTGAAACTGCGGGTGCCACAGAGCCAAAGTTTGAGGCCTCTGTCTCATAAATTGGAATCTTCGACTTCAGCTGCAGGGAAGAGAGTTGATCCAAGCCTCTGGGTATGTGCTTCCTGTCATCTGTTGCCACTTGCCATGTCTCATGCTCACCATGGTTCTGTGGCTCTACCACTGTGCTCCGGCTATCTAGATTCCCTGCGGCGAGATAGCTCTGTGCTACTGCTTGCCTGCGTTAGATGCAGCAATGAGATGTTAGGTAACAAGCTGACTGACTGAAGATGGGATCGCACAGTAACAGTTTTTCCTGTCAAATGTGTGGGGACACAGAAAGGGCAATGTTGTGTTATCTTCACATAGTTATTTGTCCAAGAGTAACTGCATGCTAACTGTTAGCATGGTGCTGTTGATGCACAGCAGATTGGAAGTGTCAGCAGCAGCATGTAGGCTTAAGTCTGAAGGGTAGTGTTATGCAGGCCCCCACCTGCCAACAATGAAGCATATTAATTTTGCCATATGGACATTAAATTTCAAATTGTTGCTGGGAAGAAGAGAAGGCCTGTTACAAAGACTGCCAGACCTTGGCTGGGAAAAAAATTATTTACATACTAACAGACATTGAAGGCAGGGAAGCGCATTCCATTCCCTGCTAAGATGATACAATACACAGAGCCAAGATGTGGTCAGACCAGTTAGTCACATGACTAACCTGCTTGGCAACCTGGGGGTTTCTGAATTGTACAATTTGAACTGAGACCTGCAAAAAGCTGTTTGCTCCTGGACTGAGAAGATCTCTTTCCTGTCTGCTCCCATCTCTTTCTCACAAGCCTATGATTTCACTGAGGACACATGAACCCCAAGAGGGAGATGTCTCCTACAGTGAAGAAGTTTTAAGAAGAATACTGGACCCCAATGAAAAGCAAGATCGACCTACAATCAAGGACTCTACAGTGAGCTCGAATAACTCATAACAACTCTTCAGATATTGCCTCAAACCTTCCCATTTTATTTTTCTTCTGATCTTTTCTGTCTCTATTTGCAAGTGTGTATCACATATGCATGCCAGCATGGGGTGCGGTGTGTATCCGGAGGCGTTAACTGAATTAGAGTTTAATGTTAATAAATTTCACCTTTTCTTCTTTAAAACTAAGAAAGCCTGTTTGTGCTGGTTTCTTTGCCTTATAATTTGAAAGCGATGAACAAGGATTCACCAAGGGGGAGCTAAAAACACAGTGTGTTTAAAATTAAACCCTGTCACAGTAAGACCAGGTGAAGGCTGAAAGGGAACCCTAGAACTCTTTCTCACCTGGTCGTAACAGTAGTTTTTAGTGATACTAGCCCTGAGTTACAACCAGTCCTCTTGTTTCTTCCTTCAAATCCTGGTCCTGAATTTGCAGGGCCAGCTCCAAAAATGGGGTCAGATTTCTTATGGAGGGTTTCACTCTCCAGTGGCTGCTCCTCCAGGGTAAGGCCCAGGTTTTGACAACGGGGTTATTTGAATATACAGAAGTGGCCAGTAAGTGTTCTTCAACAGTACTCACTTAATTATTAGCCAGAATTTTGGAGTGGCACCATGCTGCTCTGAGAAGAGAAGACACAGTTATACTCCAACAACAAACAAGGTATGTTGCTTCTCCTCCTGGATTGATTAACTTTTGCTCTAATTATCTTCAGGCCTTTTCTCGAGCCTCCAAAGAACTCTCTCCAGCTATCAGGACTATCAAAAGCAAAATGGTTGGAACTTGTGGTTTGACTCACCAGGGTGCACATGAGGTAAAATCACAGCAGAAGCATGTTCTGACCCATTTTGCCATCCCCAAAGTGAAAATCCACTGTATTTGTGCCTTGGCATCAATCAGAATTGTTGGTCTATGGTCCTGAGCAAGAAAAGGACATTGCACCAAAACAGTCATCAACATAATAGAGGAAAAGATCAGGGCAGTGGCCTGGGTAGGATTAAAACAAAGAATATTTCACATATCCCACAAAGAAACTATGGCACCAATGTGAGTTCACAAAGCAAAATATTTTTACTGGGAAGAGATTAAGAAATGAGAACAGTTGAAAGAAATTATTCAAGGTGAAAACAAATTTTTCCACTGGAAGAAGCTGGTGCTGAATGTGAATAGGTTGGGCTGTTGTATCAGGAAGAAATGAAAAGCATGGAAACTATCCTGGTGATAGAACAATGACATCTGATACCGAAAATAAATCATAAAGCTTCTAACTTACTGTTTATGGACTTGATCACCAGCATTAGCTGAATCAGCTTTGTCTTCATTAGCCTTGGTTCCATTTTATTGTGATTCATAATTGATTCGTCTATCTGGTTTCCCAACTTTTGTTGGTAACATCCTTCCTTAATCAAGGAGCACACTTACCTTAAATAAAAGCAAAATACTGCGGATGCTCGAAATCTGAAATAAAAACAAGAAATGCTGGAACCACTCAGCAGGTCTGGCAGCATCTGTGGAAAGAGAAGCAGAGTTAACGTTTCGGGTTCCGAAGAAGGGTCACTGACCCGAAACGTTAACTCTGCTTCTCTTTCCACAGATGCTCCCAGACCTGCTGAGTGGTTCCAGCATTTCTTGTTTTTATAGCACACTTACCTTGCCTTTTAGCAGATTTCATCTGTGACTTATACCTTAATGGGCCACTCTTAATCCTTTTTATTAATCCAACAGATTGCTATCTGTTTTGTACCACCACTAGCAAATCAGTCCCAGTGATGAAATTACAAATGGGGGAAAGAAAGTTATAAGTTCAGCAAAATAGCTCCTGGTATAGAAATGCCAGTGGCACCATTACACTGCCAGAAGTGTAGGAAGACGGAGCTTTCAGCCCCCTGCCTGGTTCCCATATATGACCCAATCTCATTTTAGGAGGCGTCAAGAATGACACTACAGTGGTCTCAGAAATGTCAGAATCTCAGAACAGCCCCTCTGTGGGTCTACAGATCAGTCTGCACAAAGACTGGAAAGTATCAAAAAGTATCTTCTTCCGACCCCTGATGGTAGGTTCCTCTGGGAATGATTGTTATTTGAATATTGCAGGGTGCACACTTGGCTCAGAATGACAGGTGGGCATGCTTTTTGCTGGAATGTATATTGCTGGCTTGCTTGCCAGGATTTCTGGGAGAGACAGAGCCTTAGTGTCAGCTTACTCACAGGATTCTTCTTCTGGTTACTATGCTGCAGCAATGTTTGACATCGACGCTAGGCAGGAATGGAAGTTCCAGGCTCCTGTGTTACTTGGTTTATCACACGATATCTATTATTCTCAATAATTAAAAATGTAGTCTGTGAACTTGGACTTTGTGCATCCGTAATCCAATGCTGGAAGTGCAACAAGTTGCACTAGCCACCACTATACCCTGGAGTTAACTTGGTCTCAAATAACAGGATCAGGATGATTTAGAAGGTCAGGGTGCACTGCATGCACCTGTAAAGATAGAAACTGAGGTGCCCATCACACCTCAGTTGGGGCGGCACAGTGGCGCAGTGGTTAGCACCGCAGCCTCACAGCTCCAGCGACCCGGGTTCAATTCTGGGTACTGCCTGTGTGGAGTTTGCAAGTTCTCCCTGTGCCTGCGTGGGTTTCCTCCGGGTGCTCTGGTTTCCTCCCACATGCCAAAGACTTGCAGATTGATAGGTAAATTGGTCATTAGCATTGCCCCTAGTATAGGTAGGTGGTAGGGAAATATAGGGACAGGTGGGGATGTGGTAGAAATATGGAATTAGTGTTGGATTAGTATAAATGGTTGATGGTCGGCACAGACTCGGTGGGCCGAAGGGCCTGTTTCAGTGCTGTATCTCTAAAGTAAACTAAACTAAACATGCCTAATGGAAACTTGGAGCAGCAGGGAACGTGAGGCTGAGTGTGATCAATTCCTTTGTTCATTGAAATCTCTGGGGACTTGAAATGGCCCTGTATGGATCCTATGCTGGCTCTCAGCAGGCATGCCTTCCACAGGGATTGCAGAGGGTTAATTGAGTGGAATTTCTGAAATAACCCAGCTCTATCCTCCACACATGCCCCAAAAGCTGGCAGCAGACTTGGATTAGAACAGGAGTCCATTCTCCCTTTTGATTCAATTTGGGCCACAATTTGCATTGACAAAGATGTGGTTCTGCTGCCAATACATGGAACTCGGCAAGGTGATCTGCCTAAGTTGCAACCTACCCCATCCCATTAATTTTTTACCCCTTTATTCTCTCACTTTTTTAATTAGGAACATATGAGCGTATAACATAATTGATTATACTAAATTGAAACAGAAAGTTAAGATATCCTAAGGTAGTATGGAGTTACTCATCTTATTCCTGCAATTGCTTCATTTCTTCCCTGCATATTTATCTCATATTCTCTGCAAACTCTTATTCTCATTTTTGCTTGCCTTAATCTCTTACTCTTTCATTTTCTCTCATTTTATCCTTATCATAGCTCCCTTGATACCTTGTTAATTATTTTTCACTTTCATTGCTGCTGTTCTTTGTACCCATTTCATTTTCCAACTTGGTCCATTTCCTTGTTTTTAGCACTCTCTCATCTATTTGCTCTACTACTTGTCGATCACATTTACGACAGGGAATTCTGTGCAAGTGACAGGGCTCTTGGCCGCTGGCTGGACAGCCGGCGAGAGACTTTCATTGCCTCCTTTGGTGAAGGCCCGCTGAAGACTAGCCAATAGGGCACTTGAGAGGCCACTGGTGGCCCTTCCTGGGATCAGGTCCCTGGGGGCAGCAAGTCCCTCCCACTGAAAGCTGCCGGCCAATCAGAGACCACCAGCTCTTTTGCTCAGCTACACCACCAGGGAGGCAGTGGCTGCTGCTGGAAGTACACCCATCAGAGGTCCAAGATCATGCAGCGACCCAGGCCAGAGCTAAGTGATGGCGGGAGGGGTTTCACAGGGTGGGGGTCATGGGGGGGGGGGAGTTGTTGGGGGGTTGGCAGCAAGGGCAGAGGGTGGCCCTTCTCAATGCTGGGTCCCTCGATTAAGCATTGAGTGCCTTTGATGAGGGACTCCCCCCCACACCCCCCCAGGAGATCACAAGTAACCCTGCACAGGTTTGCATGTCATGCTCCCCACATGGCAACAGGCCCACCCACCACTGGGTTAATACCAGCGGCGGTGGGAAAAGTCCCTGAATTGGGCATTAATTACCCCTTAAGGGCCTCAGTTGGCGGCAGGGCGGGAAGGCCATCCACGGGCCTTGCCATTACGGACTTAATCTGGATGGAGGCAGGAAGGTGGCAGGGTCTCCACACGTCACCATCCCATTGGATTAAATACGCTTGCTGCCTCCAAACTTGCAATGGAAGACAGCATAAGATACTGCCTCCCCCACAACCCCCTCCATTTCTCTTTCTGTAATTTCTTTCCATTTTTCTCTTTAGGAACCTATCTTCTCCTAATTAAAGTCTCATAACAATAAGTTTGGGCCTCATGTTTAAAGTGCTTGCGGGTCTATTTCCCTCAACAGTGCACGATTGCTTCACTCTTCTACTTCCAGCAATCGACTGCTGATTTTGCTATGCGGCATATAGTCCTTTGCTTCAGCCCATTTATTTTCCAATCATCAGTCCACGCATTTAAAAAGAAAGCTGTGCACAGAGGGAGGTTTTGTATTTCCTCAAATTTACACCTATGAATGTGGAGCACACTGTTGCACTGTGAACCATCACACTGTATTGTGGCCCCCTTTTGTGTGGGGCTAACTGTTTTCATCACATTAGGTATGTGATATGAATGAAAATAACCTCATATGTTATATTGGCTACCTAATCTGAAGAAGAACCAGCCTGATTATAACAGCTCAGACTATGACAGGAAAAATAATAATACACTGTCACACTAATAGCTACGATCTCCTGTACTCTTGTAATAAGTACATATGAAAAAAGCTTTTAAGCAATCAGCTATGTAGCAGAGACACACTGAAGGTTGTAGGTCCTTCACTTTGGCACTGTAACTGGCCATCCATTATAGGAAGCTGCCATATAAGGAC
The DNA here is from genome assembly GCF_036365525.1 of Heterodontus francisci. Taxonomy (NCBI): domain Eukaryota; kingdom Metazoa; phylum Chordata; class Chondrichthyes; order Heterodontiformes; family Heterodontidae; genus Heterodontus; species Heterodontus francisci. The sequence goes on from NC_090374.1 coordinate 97,777,941, forward strand.
ATTAGCATCCTGATTGGCCATCCGAGATGCCAGTCAAAGACTTAACCAATCAGCAACCAACAAAAACTAGTAGGTGGGGCTACCAGGAGTGGGTAATGCTGGAAGGTTCACCTGACATGGTAGAGTTCTTTGTGCTTAAATAAAAAAGGTCTTAGTTTGCCAGTGCATTTAAGAGATCATCTTTAATTGTATCTGCTTGGATCAGTTGGAAGCCTCTTGTTTTTGAGTTGGGAGTCCATGGCTCCAATATTAACATGAAGGCAACTTCCGAACTGGGCATCGGGATAGCATGGGGGGAGCACAATTGTGGTATTGAGTGCTTGAAACTCAGGAGTCAATTCAACGAGTCGCAATCATGATCACAACTGAATCGAAAATAATTTTGACTTCTGAGTTTTGTGACTCGATGCTACATAGCAGGCACCATGCACACTCACATGACACGGTTTCAGCATAGATGGTGCAAATATAGCAAGGGCAGCAACCAGTTTCAATGACGCACCAGTGGAATTACTGTTGGGTGCAGTCTGGAGCAGGAGGAACATACATTTCCCCAGCAATGAGAGGAAGAAACCTGCAGCTCATAGAAACATAGAAAATAGGAGCAGGAGTAGGCCATTCAGCCCTTCGAGCCAGCTCTGCCATTCATTATGATCATGGCTGATCATCCAACTTAGTAACCTGTTCCCGCTTTCCCCCCCATATCCTTTGATCCCTTTTGCCCCAACTCCTTCTTGAACACAGACAATGTTTTTGTCTCAACTGCTTTCTGTGGTAGCGAATTCCACAGGCTTACCACTCTCTGGGTGAAGAAATTTCTCATCATCTCAGTCCTGAAAGGTTTACCCCGTATCATTAGACTATGACCCCTGGTTCTGGACTCCCCCACCATCGGGAACATTCTTCCTGCATCTACCCTGTCAAGTCCAGTTAGAATTTTATAGGTTTCTATGAGATGGCCCTCACGTTTCTGAATTATAGCGAATATAATCCTAACCAACTCAATCTCTCCTCATACATCAGTCCCGCCATCCCAGGAATCAGTCTGGTAAACCTTCGCTGCACTCCCTCTATAGCAAGAACATCCTTCCTCAGATAAGGAAACCAAAACTGCACACAATATTCCAGGTGTGGCCTCACCAAGGCCCTGTATAATTGCAGCAAGACATCCCTGCTCCTGTATTTGAATCCTCTCGCTATGAAGGCCAACATACCATTTGACTTTTTTACTGGCAGCTGCACCTGCAAGCTTACTTTCAGCGACTTGTACAAGGACACCCAGGTCTCGTTACATATGCCCCTCTCTCAGTTTATAGTCATTCAGATAATAATCTGCCTTCCTGTTTTTGCTATCAAAGTGGATAACCTCACATTTATTCACATTATACTGCATCTGCCATGCATTTGCCCATTCATTCAACTTGTCCAAATCACCCTGAAGCCTCTCTGCATCCTCCTCACAACTCACCCTCCCACCCAGTTTTGTGTCATCTGCAAATTTGGAGATATTACATTTAGTTCCCTCATCTAAATCAGAAATATATGTTGTGAATATCTGGGGTCCTAGCACCGATCCCTGCAGTACCCCACTAGTCACTGCCTGCCATTCGGAAAAAGACCCATTTATTCCTACTCTTTGTTTCCTGTCTGCCAACCAATTTTCTATCTATCGCAATACAATACCCCCAATCCCATGCGCTTTAATTTTACACACTAATCTCTTATGTGGGACTTTGTCGAAAGCCTTCTGAAAGTCCAAATAAACCACATCCACTGGCTCCTCCTCATCAACTCTACTAGTTATATCCTCGAAGAATTCTAGTAGATTTGTCAAGCATGATTTCCCTTTTGTAATTCCATGCCGACTCTGTCTGATTCTACCACTGATTCTCCTAGTGCTCTGCTATAAAATCTTTAATAATGGACTCTAGAATTTTCCCCACGACTGACATCAGGCTGACTGGTCTATAATTCCGTTTTCTCTCTACATCCCTTTTTAAATAGTGGGTTTACATTAGCTACCCTCCAATCTATAGGAACTGTTCCAGAGTCTATAGAATCTTGGAAGATGACCACCAATGTATCCATTATTTCTAGCGCCACCTCCTTAAGTACTCTGGGATGTAGATTATCAGGCCCTGGGGATTTATCAGCTTTCAATTCCATCAATTCATCAATTTCCCCAACACCATTTCCCTACTAATACTGATTTCCTTCAGTTCCTCCCTCTCACTGAGCCCTGTATTCCCCAACACTTCTGGTGTGATATTTGTGTCCTCCTTTGTGAAGACTGAACCAAACTATGAATTTAGTTGGTCAGCCATTTCTTTGTTCTACATAATAAATTCCCCTGTTTCTGACTGTAAGGGACCTACATTTGTTTTCACCAATCTTTTTCTCTTCACTTATCTATAGAAATTTTTACAGTCAGTTTTTATGTTCCCCGCAAGTTTACTCTCGTACTCTATTTTCCCCTTCTTAATCAATCCCTTGGTCCTCCTTTGCTGAATTCTAAACTGCTCCCAATCCTCAGGTCTGTTGTTTTTTCTGGCGAATTTGTATGCCTCTTCCTTGGATCTAATGCTATCTCTAATTTCCCTTGTAAGCCATGGATTGGCTACCTTTCCCGTTTTACTTTTGTGCCAGATAGGAATAAACAATTGTTGCAGTTCATCCATGCGCTCTTTGACTGTTTGCCATTGCCTATCCACCGTCATCCCTTTAAGTAACGTTTCCCAATCCATCATAGCCAACTCGCTCCTCATACCTTTGTAGTTTCCTCGATTAAGATTCAGGTCCCTAGTCTCAGAATCAACAACATCACTCTCCATCTTGATGAAGAATTCTATCATACTATGGTCGCTCATCCCCAAGGGGTCTCACACAACTAGATTGTCAATTATTCCTCTCTCATTACACAATACCCAGTCTAGGATGGCCTGTTTTCTAGTTGGTTCCTCAATGTATTGGTCCAGAAAACCATCTGGTATACACTCCATGAATTCTTCCTCTACAGTATTGTGATTAATTTGATTTGTCCAATCTATTTGCAGATTAAAGTCATCCATAATTACAGATGTTCCTATATCGCATGCATGTCTAATTTCCTATCTAATGCCATTCCTAACATCATCACTACAGTTTGGGGGTCTGTAGACAACTTCCACGAACATTTTTTGCCCCTTAGTGTTTCTCAGCTCTACCCATACAGATTCCACATTATCAGAGCTAATATTATTCCTCACTATTGCGTTAATTTCCTCTTTAACCAGCAATGCAACTCCACCGCCTTTTACTTTTTGAGTGTCTTTCATAAATACTGAATACCCCTGGATGTTCATTTCCCATCCCTGGTCACCTTGCAGCCATGTCTCCTTAATCCCGACTGTATCATACCCGTTTACATCTATTTGTGTTATTAACTCATCCACTTTATTGCCAATGCTCTGCGCATTAAGGCACAAAGCCTTAAGGCTTGTCTTTTTAACATTACTTGTCCCCTTCCCACTATTTTTCACTGTGGCCCTGTTTGATTCTGGCCCTTGATTTCTCCGCCTATCACTTTTCTTATTCCCCTTACTGTCTTTTGTTCTTGTCTTTGATCCCCCCCCCCTCCTCTGACTCCTTGCAAAGGTTCCCCTCCCCCTGCCATTTTAGTTTAAAGCCTTCCCAACCACTTGAGCAAGTACACCCCCCAGGACATCAGTCCCGGTCCTGCCCAGGTGTAACCCATCCAGTTTGTACTGGTCCCACCTCCCCCACAATGTCCCAGGAATCTAAAACCCTCCCCCTCACACCATCTCTTCAGCCACATATTCATCCGATATATCCTGCTATTTCTACTCTGACTAGCACATGGCACTGGTAGTAATCCTGAGATCACTACCTTTGAGCTCCTACTTTTCAACTTACTTCCTAACTCCCTATATTCTGCTTTTTGGACCTCATCCTTTTTTTTATGTATGTCGTTTGTACCAATGTGTACCACGACCACTGGTTGTTCACCCTCCCCCTTCAGAATGTTCTGTAACAGCTGTGAGACTCCTTGACCCTAGCACCAGGGAGGCAACATACCATCCTGGAGTCTCGTTTGAGTCCACAGAAACGCCTATCTATTCCCCTTACAATTGAATCCCCTATAACTAGTGCATTCCCACACTTTTTACTCCTCCCCTGTGCAGCAGAGCCAACCAGGGTGCAACAAATTGGGCTGTTGCTGCTTTCCCCTGAGAGGCCATTCCCCCCAACAGTATCCAAAGCAGTATATCTGTTTTGCAGGGGAATAGCCACAGGAGATTCCTGCACTGCCTGTCTAGTCCTCTTACTCTGCCTGATGGTCATCCATTCCCTTCCTGCCTGTGGAGTCCGAGCCTGCATTGTGACCACCTCTCTATACTTGCTATCCACGATACTCTCTGCCTCGCGGATGTTCACAGTGTCCCCAGCCGTCACTCCAGCTCTGAAACCCGGGCTCCCAGGAGCTGCAGCTGGAGACACTTCCTGCACATATGCCTTTCCTGGGCACTGGAATTGTTCCCGGCTTCCCACCTACAGCACGAGGAGCACACCACGGCTTTGAGCTCTCCTGCTATGACTTAACCCTTTAAGTTAAACCTTTTCGAAGATGCTTTATATCAAATAATATCAATTTCTCTAGGGCCCTTCTTCCCTGGTCCTTGTGCTAAGAACGCATGGTTGGAGGTAGCTGAAGAGGTGAGCAGCAGAAATGTTGTACCCAGGTCTTGAAGGCAAAGTAGGAAGCCATTTTAATGACCTAACCAGGTCAGGAACAGTGAGTACATTTGCTAATTCACCTACATCCTGTAGTTTAAGCCCCAGTTCCCTTTCACTCTGTCCTGATAATTGTTCTCCTTCACAGCAATCCTCACACTCATTCAAATTTCAGCAGCATCCAGCCTTCACTTTGTATGCACTTCATCACCTTCCAATTTATTCATTCACTGTTGCCAATCACCCCAATCCTTATGCAATGTGATGCATCAGTGTCATAGTCACCCTCAGTGAATATATTGTGTACGTCAGGTGAATACCTGACCTTCACTCAGCACAGGTCTGCTTGTTCACCCTTTGTAGGAGAAGAGAGCACAAAAAGTAGGGGAGAGGGATTGGAAGTGGGCCACCACAAATAGTATAGCCCACAGATTCAGAGGATGAAGCCCTGGAGGTAAGTGGCACACTTTTGTCCTTCTCAGTCAGAGTTGGAGAGACAGGGAACTTCCAGATAACTGCTGACAGAATTACAAATATCTCTGAGACACATATGCTGACTTCATTCACCAATGAATGAACAATGAGAAGACTGAGTATGGCGATTGTCAAGATTGTGACATTTGCCAAAACTAAATTATATCTCTTTATCTGTCTTCCAGGACCTTCCTGTATACAGCAAGCATCGCAAGGCATCTTGAGGAAAATTCCTCACAGGACCTCATTCCTTCTGCGGGTCCAGTATCACAGGACATACAGTCATGCATCAGCACAGAAACTCACACTTTGATGGGTTCACTTAAACAGCTGGGTTTTCACCTGGTGGTTTACACTTCATGAGTGAGCAGGAGCAGATACAGGTGGCAGGGACAGCTGCGCAGAGTTCACATCAGGGAAGTGCAATCCTTTCCAAACTCTACACAGTTGGACACAGATGCTGAATAGTGGGGGCTAGTGTTGAGAAGGAAAATGATAGAGGTGCATCAGCAACTTAGCCAGGTACTGACAGATGTGCCATGCACACACTGTCCACACTAACGGAGAAGATGGAGGATTGGTAGTGCAGGGATTCAAGAGAATGTCTGCCATGGAGAGAGTGGAGCTTCAAGCATAGCTCTCAGATGAGTCCATGCAGGTCATGACCATGGCTGTGCAGCAGACGTCCACCCCCTTAAGCAAGATACCAAATACCTTATCCATGCCCTACAGCATGTCACTGATCTCCACCAAGCTGGTCTGCAGCAGAGTGATAGCAATGATGTGATGCTGGCCCAGGAGAGAGTTGATGATGAAAGTGGACACTCAAAGCATTCCCACTTTTCACCTGTTACCCTCCTTAGCCAGTATCCGACATGCGGCCTCATCTCCCGTTGGCCAAATCTACCCTGCACAGGTACAGAGGGTAGAGCAATCTTGGTGGAGCCCCCAAAGGCTCAGAAACCCAGAAGGCATGAGCCAAAAGTACCTCAGCAGCTAGCGCAGGGCTCAGAGCAGCCTGCCTCTACCTCTGCTGAAGCCACACGGGTGCACCATGTAGAAGCGATGGAGGCACAATATCAAGAAATTGCAGCTCACCAAGTGTATGCATAAGGGTGTTTGACAAAATGTTATATTAAGTTTCCTTTTTTATAATGCTACATAAAATTTATTGATTCACATTACTTACACGTCTTGTCCATTATTGCTCTCTAAGGGCTAACTCATCCTTCCACTTGTTTTCATGATGAATGTCAATACATGCCGGAACCTATCGGGCAGCTGTGCAATGGGCAAATGAGTGGCTAAAGGACCTAGTGGTCCTCAGAACTTCATTTGCTATATTCTGCTGTGTGAGCCAACACTAGGTAAACCTTCGCGGTGTGAGGGCATCCTTGACAGCCCCGGCAGCAATGTAAATGGCAGGTCTGGCAATGGGTGCTCATCTTCATTCTCCTCCTCCTTTATTTTCTTCTCATCCAAAGATAAATGATATTCCTTTTATCCTTTTCCTTCTATAGTCCTCTCTGCTGTGCAATGTTGTTCAGGATGCAGCACACCACTATCATTCTGGACACCCTCACCGGCAGGCACTGAAGGACACCTCCAGACCTATCTAGACTCCTGAAGTGTATCTTCAACATTCCAGTATCTTGCTCAATGACACACATTGTAGCGCTCCTGTGCCTCTTTAGTGGGATTCCTCACACGTGGCATGAGCCAAGTTTAAAGGGAGTATCCCTTGTTTCCTATGAGCCAGTCCTTATGTCTGCTTCCTAGAATGAAAGGGTCTTTAATATTGCATGCCATAGTATGAATGCATCATGACTGCTCCCAGCAGGAACCTTTTTTTGCGGCTACACACCAGCTGCACATTAATAAATGAATATCCCTTTCAATTTATAAAAACTCCTGCGGCTGGATTTTGAAAGCCTGTTGGGAGCGGGAGCAGGTCTGTGTACAATTTGAAGATGGCGTTCACGACGGCCATCACTGGGTCCGGCCAACTCCAGAACATGAAGCAAATTTTAAAGGGACGCCAGGAGTGAGGGAATGGGAAGAGCAAATGCCTCCAATTAATTGGCTGTTGAACTCATTGAGGAGCTCATTGAAAGGCTTGTCAGGAGCAGTTTGTAAGTTTCAATAGAAGAGCATGGGGAAAACGCCATGTCTGGAACATGGCAGGGTGTAGAAGTTGTGAACAATATGGAAGGCAATGAGGGCTATTGGAAGGGCTGATTAACATAATGCAGAAGACCAAAATAAAGCACAGCTGCTGAAAGACTTGCATTTGTCAGTGGTGAGTGGTAGGAATCTGAAAAGGGACATGAGATCGCTGGCATCACTTGGGTAGCCAGGGTTGGCAGATGAAGGCCTGGTGAGCAAATGTGCTTTAGCTGAGGGAGGTGAGATGGGGACATGCTACTCTGACACTGGACAGAGCAACCAGTGTGAGCTTCAGCAAATGCATCCTCCTGGATAGGAGGAGGCCATAGGAACACAGCGGGGGTTGCAAGGGAAGAAAGCGCTATGCAACAGATCAGGTATACCGCCCAAGAGTCAGCTACCTGCAAATGACACTGCGCCAGTACTATAGGAGGCTGCAACTATCCACGCAGATGTGCTCTGATCCATAATGATTTGAAGTCTTGTGGTCTCCATGGCAGTCCCTTACCAGCAGCAGCTAATGTCACCGTTAACCTAAATTTCTATGCAACTGGGTCGTTCCAGGGATCAGCTGCAGACCTACGTGGCATCTTGCAATCGGCAGCTCATCACACCATCAGACAGGCCACGGATACCATATTCTGGAGTATAGGAGACTACATCCACTTTGACACAGATGGGCCCACGCAGGCACAAAGGACATTGGGCTTTGCCGCCATCGATGGATTCCCTTAGGTCCAGGGGGTCATTGATTGCATCCACATAGCCATCAAGGCACTGACAGACCAGCCAGTCAGATTCCTGAACAGAAAGGGTTACCGCTCATTGAATATCCAGCTGGTCTGTGACTACAGGAAGTGAATCTGGCAGTTCTGTGCCCAGTTTCCAGGTCACTGTGATGACTCCTTTATCCTTTGAGAGTGTCAGGTGCCACACCTCTTCAGGCCCACATCCAGACTCCATGGGTGGCTGTTGGGAGACAAAGGTTATTCTCTAAAGAGATGACTCCTGACACCCGTCTGAAACCCAGACACAGATGGAGAGAGGTGTTACAACCAGAGCCAGCTATTAACACAGACCTGCATTGAACAAATCATTGGCATCTTGAAGATGTGCTTACTCCAATACGATCCAGCCACTGTCCCGTTTCATGGTCAGCTGAGGTGCCATGGCAATGCTAAGAGGTCTGGAGATATATGAAGAGGAGGAGCCAACAGTATCAAGCAGGGTCACCTGGCAACCATGCTGCCTATGCTGCAGAACCACTTGCTTCAATGGAGTCTCTCGATGGCACTCAGCTGACACGTCGCAGGCTCCTGCCATGCAGATTACAGTGAGAAAAAGCACCATGTTAAATAGGAGTATAAAACACACAGAGACTGACAGGAAAGGCCTATGGGAGCAGACATTAGATTCAGTGACATTTCTGTGATTGTGTAATAATAAAGTACTGAGCACGCTGCATGCTATACTGAACCCACATTCATTTGGTCATATGTTGTGAGTGCTGTGATGGACACAGCATTTCTGATGCCGGACAGAAGAATTTTATTCTAGCTGCTCTGGTGACAGATGTTTCAGTTCATAGGATGGAGATTATAGAGCGAGGAATGTGGGGATGATGCTACCAGTCTAGGTTGCTATGCGTGCCTGCCTTGTCAAATTTTGTTTGATAATGCTCCTGTGAAACGCCTTCGGACTTTTCACTATGTTAAATGCACTTTAGAAATAAAAGCATTCATTCTTCCTGCAGGAGAAAAACTCATGATACACATATAGACTTACACAGTAATTACAGCACAGAAACAGGTCCAACTGGTCTATGCTGGCATTTATGCTCCACATGAGCTTCCTCCTACCCACTGCCTCTAATCTTATCAACATATGGGGGTCGATGGTGGTGTAGTGGTAATGTCACTGAAATAGTAATCCAGAGACCCAGGCTAATGTCCTGGGGATGCAGGTTCAAATTCCACCATAGCAACTGGTGGAATTTAGAAGTTCAAATAATTAATTTTAAAAAAGTAATCTGGAATTGAAAACTAGTTTCAGTAATGGTGCCATGTAGCTAATTATTGATTGTTGTAAAAACCCATCTGGTTCAGTAATTCCCCCTTTAGGGAAAGAAATCTGCTGTCCTTACCTGGTCTGGCCTATATATGACTCCAGACCCACAGCAATGTGGTTGACTCTTAACTGCCCTCTGAAATGGCCTAGCAAGCCACTTAGTTCAAGGGTAATTAGGGATGGCAAACAAATGCTGGCCTGCCAGTGATACCCGCATCCCATGAAAGAATTAAAAAAATCCTTCTATTCCTTTCTCCCTCGGGTACTTACCGTGCTTCCCCTTAAATGCATTGATGTTATTTGCTTCAGCTAATTCATGCGATATAAATTTATGTAGAAATTGCATGGCAGTAGGGGAACAGCCACCAGATCTTTGGGTATTAATACATCAGAAGGAAGCAGCCATGGGACTAACTCTGAACAAGCAATAGGAGACAGAGACATCAAGGTTCTGCAGCTACAGTTCTTGCTGATCATCTGCATATCTTACAATCTCATAAGGTACTTATTGATCATATATGATTCCGTTATTGTGATAGGACCACCAAACAGATAAGAATACCCAGCATTGACCTTAGAAATCAACTCAACAGAAGCATCAAGTTAGAGTGATGCAGAGGAATGTGATAATGATAAGATCCCAGGGTCTCAACATCAGGCACTACAAGCATAAATTGCCCCACTTCATCATTCATCTATCACTTGTACTCACCAGCCCAGATAGAGTAACAGGATGAAATAGATATGGTAGGTCATGGTTTGTCAGAAGATAACGCACAAAGCACAAGGAAGCAAGAGGGTGTGGTAATGGAAAAGAAACCTGATGCTCCTGAGCAAAGGCATGAGAGCCCTCGCAGGAGAGCATGAGGTCAATGAGACCGAGGATCGTGCCATGAAAATAATGAGAAAACATTATCTGATCAGGAGTCAGTGCCTTCCAGAAAGGAGGAGAGAAAATGGGGGATAAATTTACTCCAATGCACTAAGATTAAAAAAAACACATTTATGTGGTATATAAAACAGACAACCAATGCAACACTGACAGTTTCTCACTGGGGGCAATCACCTTGAAAGTCTATAAAATACAGCAGAAATAGATGGTTAATTTAACCTGCAAAAAAACGGGTGGGTGTATGTTGGTTGGGAAATCAAAATTGAAAATAATTGTGCATCGTCTCCAGCCCACCTCGAACCTGCCACCTCTGATTTTAATGGAGGCAGGATGGGGAGCAGGCAACCAATCGACTCTCAGCAGGTGGGTTGGCCATTGGAAGATTTTAAGGAGGCTGCATGCTTCCATTCTTACATGGTTTCCATTTTTAACTAACGTTGGCTGATTTTCTCAAACGTCAGGAAACTCAACAGGTAAAAAGAGATGAGAAAGATTAGATCCTTAAGAATCAGAGGTGTTTCCTCTAGGTCCAACAAGCTAACCCCGTAAGCACACCCACCATCTGACTGATTCCCTCCCACCACTAAGATCTCATCCCACAAACACCACCTTATCCACCAATCACACTGTTCCTCCGTGACCTCCATTGATTACAGTCTACACCCAAGGTCTCATCCCATGCAATCACCATTTCGCGCCCCAACCAAACTCTACCCCTATGATCTCACCCCAAGTGACCATCCTCTCGAACCCCCTCAATCAAATTGTATCGCCAAGATCTCACCCTGCGTGACCATCATTTTGCCCCACTGAAGACATTCTACCCATGTGACCATCATCTCAACCCCCAGGCACATTCTACCCTGTGACCTCACCCCCAAAACCCAATCTCACACCTTGACCACACTCTACCCCTGTGATTATCATTTAGTCCCTGATCACACTCTACCTCCATGATCACACCCCAGACTATGTGATCTCACTCCCAACCACAGCCTTGCATCCTCCCCACCCATGATCTTGCCCCTACTCCTGACCACACTCTACCCACATGAACTTGTCCCCTGACTACACTCTACTGCTGCGATCTCCCCCCCAAAACACACTATCCTCCACAATCTCACCACTTGACCACACCTGTGGTCTCACCATGCCCTTCTCACCAGGCTGTATCCCCATGACCATCATCTTGCATCCACCCCCACCCTGACTAGGCTCTACCCCCAACCCCCCATGATCCCCAACTCGCATCTCTACCAGGCCCCACACCCATGACAACATTCTCACCTTAAAACCACACTCCATCCCACTCCCTGCCTTCATCTCTCGCTCCCTGTCCCCCCTCCCCACCAGTAGACCTACCTGCTCCTCTGCTGTGTCCTTCCACTAAAGACTTTCCTACCCGACAGGCTGCCAGTCTGTCAATCAGGCAAGTTATCGGGCAGGAAACCTGGAGAAAAGATTCAAAACAGCTTGTTTCTTGTTTATAATCCTCTTTCACCACCTCCACCACCACCCCCCAGTCCCTCAATCCTCCCCCAACAACTCCAAATGCACAGCTTAGGACCCCTCTCTTCCATTCCAATGAATGATGGGCAGACATTCCCTGAACACAATTATTTTAGGATCTAGACCTAAGTTAATTTCTTGTGAATGCTCAGCAAACAAAAATTAGATGTAGAGTAAGGAGGAGTCTAAAAAAAATCACTCCTCTTTTTAATTGACTGAGATTTCACTTTGTTCCAGTATGATATTGTTGCCTTGACCTGGCTTCAATACAGAAATGTAGATTGAAGAAAGTAGTAAGAGCCAAGACTCAAGTATAGGATGTCACAAAGGAGTTGGCGAGGAAACTAGATAAATCAAATCCATAAGTAATTAGGCAATATGAAGGTTGGGTTTTAAGAGGAATGAAAGATTAATTAACCTCTGAGCAAATCCACAGTCTGGGTAAGTGGAGGCAGAGATTTTGCCAGAAGACCACTCCTGCTCCTCTTACCCTACAAAAAAAGTTTAACATTCACCTTTTGTAGCCATTTCAGTCTTCAGAGTGATTTTCAGAGTGGTCCTGCCACATTGGGCACCTGGCTCTGACTTCAGAAAAGAACCTCACAGAAAATAAACTAATTGAGTATTTAAAACATCTGGAGAAGTATAAAGTGGTCAGATTCATTTGCTTTAGAAGAAAAACAGAGATGGCTAAATGAGGTGATGTCCTCAGGTCTCCTTCATTTTAGAGTCCCTTGTAAATTTTGCTTGTAAATAGTTATTGTATGGAGCATCAGTGCAATGCAAAAATGTTATCCATTAGTGAATTGTTAATAGCAAAAGCTATAGTTAGATCAGCAAAAGTGTGAAAGCTTCTGCATCTTAATTAACTTTGATGGAGCATAAAAATGATAACTGATACCTAAAATGAAGCAGGTGCTTTATTAATTTCAAAACCAAAACAACTGATTCAAGGTCATATGTTCATGTATAACATCAGAATGATTATGAGAGGGATTTAACAAAGGTAAACAGACACCAAACAGCTCCTATTTTAGTTAAACTCAACTGTGTTATTACCTCAAGGAGCACACAAGAGATCAAAATGCTAATATAAGATTCATGTAATTTATCATATTTTATAACTGCAATGTAAACATTGTTAAAACAGGTCATCGAATAAGATTCTGTCAGCATCATAGAATTTATGAATACCTTATTTAACAGGACAGCATTGCACATTGTCTATACAATGCTCTGGGAGCTAGTTTTCATATTTCTATGTTTGGATTGTAACAAAGACATAATATAATTAAAGCAATACATTTTAATCAGGAGTGGAAACTAGGAATGATCAGGTAATTTTAGGTTTAGATTTAGCTTGTAAGGTTTTATATTTTAGGTGGTTTGTACTAAAAAGGGCAAAATATGAGAGAGGTTTCACATTTTTTTCACAAAGGGACCTTAAATTAATTCAATGAGGAAAGGGCAAAGATATGAAATGCAAAAAATTACTGTCACATTTGCCTACATCAGAACAACACTTTAAATGTGATTCATTGGCTGTGACGTGTTTTGGGATGTCCTGCGGATATAAAAGTCACTACATAATTGCAAGTTCTTTCTTTTTTCAAGGAGACTGTAGATTGCTATTTGTATAGCTTTATGATCCCTCATTCTTCAATTTTTCTACCTATTGCTTGTGAGTAATGTTATTGTGCAAAGTCTTAATGGGCCAAATCTTCCTGGAAAAAAATGATGAGTTCATGACACACACTATTGTTAATGTGCAAATCCGCCCTCAAGTTAAGTTGAACAAGAGATATATCGGGAGTCGTGATTCTCCAGAACTTGCTCAACTACTCTCTCCACACATCTCCATAACCTGCTGGCCCATTACTCACAATGCTTCCCTACCCATCTTTCATTTGCTCGCGACAATCACAGCACCACACTTCACTTCCTGCTCAGTCTGCATCTTCTATTCTCATCTCTATTGAAATCCTGACTTCCTCACAACTTACCTCTTTCACATAATGGGAGGAATTTAGTCAGCATGGCAGGAGTCAAGGCGCACAGCACCTGCTTCCAGTGCTCCTGCTGCATGTGACGTATGCAGCCGGCCAACCGCGATCATGAGGCGGCTGGCCAATTAGTATACATAATGCACGGGACCCTTCCTATCACAGGACAGGGGTAGGTGACAAGGTGCCGGTTGTAATGTCAACTAAGGCAGGTGCTGGCACCATATTTAAAATGTTGCCAGCCCTGCGTGTAATGTTGCCTTGGTTTGAACCTTTGCTTCAGGAGCTGTGCTGCTGAAGACCCCTGCACCAGTGCTACTGAAGACCCTTGCACCAGTGCCACTGAAGATCCCTGCACCAGTGCTGCTTAAGACCCCTGCACTAGTGCTGCAAAGACCCCTGCACTAGTGCTGCTGAAGACCCCTGCACCAGTGCTGCTGAAGACCCCTGCACCAGTACTGCTGACGACTCCTGCACTAGTGTTACTGAAGACCCCTGCACCAGTGCTGCAGAAGACCCTTACAATGCTGATGAAGATTGTGTGTGTGCAATAATGTGGGTGTGTGAGTGCGTAGTTTATTATTTTCATGAGTTCGATTTAGGTACAATATAGTTAACCTCTTTCTTTGTCAAACTCAAGAAAACCTGTCTGATTGGTTCTTATTATGATCATAGCATGTAAGTAATCAAATACCTACTGAATTGGCCAGTGCATCCACTTTAAGAAATAATTAAACATGGTGTGGTCAAACAAGGGGAGGGAAAAGAGGGAAACCCTTCAACCCCTCCTCACTTGACCATACTAGTCATGACCCCCTTCAGGGGCATGGGCATTGGGTGTCTACTGAGGCCCATGGGTTTGCAGCATGGCACATAATTCGTTGATGGTCTCCCTGGAGAGCTGTAGTCTTCATTGACACTGCTTCTCAGACATTTGCACATTGTTGGTGCATCTGACTGCTGTTGCTCCGCTTTACCCACTTCACCATTGTGCCCAGCTGGCGCCTGATCCTCCCTCCTTCTGAGCTGCTGCTTCATCGCACGGGGGTTGACAAAGACTGGATGAATGAGACACATGCCAGGTGGCTTCACCCCCTCCCATGCGCTTTCCTGGGAGAGACGACCTTCTCGTTGCTACTCTCCTCTGAAGACATGCTAATGACCCTCAACGCCCACCCTTGCAGAGAGCCCACTACCTGAGACAGTACCCATCCTGCTAGAGAGCGTTATGCCACAGGCCAAAAAAAAAGCCCTCTGTTCCCCTCTTCCCCTTCCAAGAATCATCCGGCGATCACCGTGGCTGCCTTCCTGAGGCGGCACTGAGGCCTTGCCTTGGTACCAACGCCTTCAAAGGTTCAATGATTCCTATGTGCCATTCACTAAATTCCATCTGTCCATAAAATCACAGTCAGGTCCATACAAATGCATGCTAAGTACCTGATCAGCAAGGTTAATTGCAGTCCCGCGATGTTGTAGCACAACCCCGCCTTGGACCTTTCCCACCTCTGACAAAATCTGGAACTGACACCACGGCATCAGCATTCCGTGCAAGCGCATCCCCTCCCAATTTTTCTGCCATCAATCCTGCCATATAAAATTCAGCCCAACATATACATTATTTGACCAAGACAGGCATATTCACAAAGCAGCTCACAAAGCTGTTTACAAACTTCCTTCTTTGTTACAGGAAAAGGTTGCACACAGCTTGAAGCAGCATATGCTGACTGAACAAGCCAGAGGCAAACCTGACACAAAACTAGGTGGGAATGTGAGTTGTGAGGAGGATGCAAAGAGGCTTCAAGGGGATTTAGATGAGCTAAGTGAATGGGCAAGAACATGGCAAATGGAATATAATATGGAAAAATGTGAAGTTATCCACTTTTGTAGGATAAACAGAAATGCAGTGTATTTCTTGAACAGTGAGAGACTGGGAAGTGTTCGCGTTCAAAAGGACTTGGGTGTCCTTATTGACAAGTCACTGAAATCTAACATACAGGTGCAGCAAGCAACTAGGAAGACAGATGGTATTTGTCTTTATTGTAAGAGGGTTTGAGTACAGGAGTAAAGACGTTTTGCTGCAATTGTATAGAGCCTTGGTGAGACCGCACATGGAGTACTGTGTACAGTTTTGGCCTCCTTACCTAAGGAAGGATATACTTGCCATCGAGGGAGTGCAATGAAGGTTCACCAGACTAATCCCAGGGAGGACAGGATTGTCCTATGAGGAGAGATTGAAGAGACTGGGCCTGTATTCTCGAGAGTTTAGAAGAATGAGAGGTGATCTCATTGAAGCATACAAAATTCTTAAAGGGCTTGACAAGGTTGATGCAGGAAAAATGTTTTTCCTGGCATGGGTGTCTAGAACCAGGGGACACAGTCTCAGAATAAGGGGTAGGCCATTTAGGACTGAGATGAGGAGGAATTTCTTCACTCAGAGGGTGGTGAATCTTTGGAATTCTCTGCCCCAGAGGGCTGTGGAGGCTCAGTCATTCAATATGTTCAAGATTGAGATCATTAGATTTCTAGATATTAAAGACGTCAAGGGATATCGGGATAGTACAAGAAAATGGCATTGAGGTAGAAGATCAGTCATGATCTAGTTGAATTGAAGAGCAGGCTCGCAGGGCTGAATGGCCTACTTCTGCTCCCATTTCCTATGTTCCTATATGCACATCTTCTCCCCACTTGAGGAGGGCATGCTGGACATCAAGGGTAGGGGCTAAGTCTTGTCCATAGTGAGCAGCAAACTGCAGATGTCATGCAGTGTCTCTTCACATCTTACCCTTTTTTCAATCTTCTCATTTCTATCTCACCCTACACGTACTGTATGACAAACAGTTACTTATTTCTGTTCTCCCTTCACATTAAAAGTGCAGGAAATGGAGGGCATCCTTCCCAAATATGCAGTGTCATTTGATCTAGCAAGCATCAGCTCAGCGTCTGGCATCATATATACTTTACAGGGTAGGTCAGCAGATGGGTCCTCACAAGGTGAATCACCAGCTACAAGTGTGCAGGAGTTGGGACAGGGTATAAAGGTGCCAGGGGTGACAGCTTACTGGAGGGTGTGATCACATATTCTGTAAACCGTGGCGCGGAGTCAACTCCCCCTTGGCCCCTTTAGTCCCTTCACCCACTTGATCCTGGCCGTCACGTAGGACTAAGTCCTCTTAATTCAGTTTCAGGTGAGGTGTTTGGGATATCGGGTTACAGGAGAGCCACCCTCCACCTAATCCACCGGCTACAGTCAATGGCTTAGTACAAAGAGGAGGAAACTCAGTCCTTTCTTTAACTATCAATTTACTTTATTCACGTTGTTGTACAATGTAAGAATAAGGCTTATACACTTGGTTAAACAAAAGCATGCAACTCAAACTGGGTTATACAGTTAATAACACAGCTAGCTAGAATTGATAAGCACACCCACTAGGTTCCTCTGACCTTTCCCTGACCTAGTCACAGAAAACAAAGGATAATACCCGAAAAAGGGGCGAGCTGACGCTGGCCAGGCGTTCCGTTCTCTCTCTCTTTTACGTCGTCGCCGCTTTGCTCACGCAGGGTCTTCCACTTTCGCGATGGTTGGTCTCCGGAGTTTCTCGCTGGCTCTATGCCTGAGATTTTCCATACTTATTCTCTTTCTTATCTCTTCAGACTTGTGCTGTTTCTGTGCAGTTGGTTTAGGCTTGCTCACCTCATTCGTATCTCCTTATTGGCCCAGGCCCAAAGGCCCCGGTATCACACCATTTCCAAATAAGGCTCCATTGCTGTGCTCTCTCTCCTTGTCTTGTCACATAAATTAATTAGTTCAAACAGGTTTTTACCAGCACAGGCCAGTGTCTGAGCACCGGTTACTTTTAGTTCATGAACTATCCAGCAGTTTGTAACAGATTCTGTACTTCTTGCAGCCCCTGGCCAACATCTCCCCCCTCATGATCCAAAGATACTTATCTTAGGATCATCAAGTTTCCCTTCTCTGTGGACCATTCCTGAGAACGTCATTGTCCCCCAATGAGTGTGCTATACCGTTACGTATAAAAAGATACGTTTATAAAACTTAGTATATACAGTTGTTGTTTTTTTTTTACAGTTTTTGTTTATATTGATAACCATTCCTTCTGTTTCATTATAACCCCATCATCCAATCTTTGCAAAATTTCATTTTTCCACCTTCTAAGTTGATATACATTGAGTACAACAATTATTAGCGCACATAGAATCACTATGACAGCAATATGTGATACAATTCTGACCCATGGATGTATTTGAACATTAGATCCTCAATTCCAGAACTTACTTCAAACCCCTGGGTCACGCAACAGTTCATTTGCCTTGTTGGCATGAGTTCTAACTGTTTTAGTGTGTTTATTCCATTGATGAATTATTTCTTTTGCCTTTTCTGCTATTTGTGCCCAATCCGCTGTTAGTGTGTGATGGATGGTAATTCGATGGCAATATATTCCCGTACCTCTTGATCTGTATCAGTACGTTGGACCGTGAGATTCTCCTTTATCACTATCCTTATTATTGGCTTAGGCAGCACTTGTCCACCAACTACCAAGTCCGAGGTTACATTGTGAATGGCTACATTGTGTCCCTCCAGAGGGCACTGTTTCCATCCCTTGTTGCAGTTCATAGCAGCCGTGGCTATGTAAACGTTTGCCCCACAAGGGCATATTGTAAAAAGGTCTGGTTATTAACAGGCAAAGTGGACAATGAACAATTTTCATAGGTGCTGAGCCCGCAATTTGTAAGTTTCTGTCTCATTGTCTCTTCCGGACAGGCCCAGTGATTCTCCCCTTTGATGACATTTTGACAAATCTACCCTTTTCTCAACACCATCCATTACGATGGCATGAGATGGTGGGTTACTTAAAGATATCCAAATACCCTCTTGGTACTTGCCCACGTTATGGACTCTCTTTAAAGGGTAGGTCAAATTGCTTCCGTGTCGGGGAATATGAAACACTGCCCCAGCATAATATCTTCCTCTATCCTCGTCACAGGTACCTAACACTCTGTTAGTTTCCTTCTCCCATGCTCTAACCATCCTCCTGAGTACCCAAGCCTCTGTGTGCGTGTCATCAGAGGGATCAAATTGATCTAGTGCCCTTCTTGACTCCTCAGTACCATGCGACACCAGCGTTCTCAGCCATCGATTTCTAATCTCTGCTGTTGGATTGGCTCTATCTAGGTTTGCGCCATATACCCCTTGAAACACCGCCCAGATGCGGGCCGCAAATGCGACAGGGTGTTCACCTTTGCTTTGATAGCATTTTGTTAGCGCCTCCACTGGGTCCCCTCTGTTAGCGCCCATGACATTTAATACTTGATCTTTTAAAGCCTCATTTGTGCCTCTACCAAGTTTTTGCTCCTCTGGTAGGGCGGAGTGTATGTGTGGGTGTAGGCACATTACAATTAATTTTCTTTCTTCAGCATCATCTAAGCCGTGTATTCCTCTCTGTTGACTGACCGCTTGGAACAGCTCCTTAGGATCATCCCCGGGTGCGCACGTCCCAATGTCTTTCGCAATATCCCTCAATTGCTGTACTCCCATTGGAGTGGAATATGTCATACGCGGGCCAGCTGCCACCTGGCCATCTGCTCCTATCGCTGCCCTAGTGGTCACAAGGGGGGCCATGGGGCCGATGGCTCCTTTGGCTCTGGCCCATATGCTGGCGGAGGATCCTCGGGTCGAGGGTCTTCGTCATCATGGCCGTATCTAGCCGCTTCGTCTGCTAACTCATTCCAATCTATGCCCCCTTCACCGTTCTCCTCACTTCCTTCGGGTGCAAAAGCACAGATTATACCTCTCTGTGCGGCTAGCTGCTCTTGCAGTCTCGCTATGTATTTTTGACACTTTTTGTGATCACCTGCATTACTTCTCTTTTCCTGAGCTGCTCTCTGAATCACATTCATGGCAGTTTTTAAATCACTACATTGCTGTTTCCATCCTTCTACCTCAGCTTTAGCTGCTTGGGCTTCTCTCTCTCGCCTACTTTTTTCCGTAACTAGTTTTTCGCACTGTAACTGATATTGGTTCATATGCATCAAATCCGTACTTCTCTGTCCCTGCAAATCAGTTACTTTTTCACTAAGGCGGGCTGCCTCCTCACGGAGATTTTTAATCTCTTCCTCTAGTCTGTTCTGCTCTTTTTTAGCCTGCTGTTGGCATTCTATCCATTCCTCAAGTAAACAGCCGATAGCCACTGACATCTGTATCTTTTTAAATTTCCTAGCTGACATCTTTGCTTGTGCAATCTTCCAAAGGGCTTCTCCTATGGGTTTTCCCTTGTCGCTAGTGTGACCTGCATACTCCCTGTATTGCGGCCACTTCCCTATTACATATTTTTGGAGGAATCCCTTCCAATCAAAACAATCCAAGTCTCTAGGGCTTGGAGATTCCCTTTGATTCGTCATCTGAGGTTAGTGGCTACGAATTAACCCCTAAGTTCCTGTTCTCTCTGTACTTTGCCAATTTGGTTCGGCTCGAGTCTCCTGCTGATTCAACGGAGAGATTTATCCTCGTGCCCACCCAGGGACGCCAATTATGTAAACCGTGGCATGGAGTCAACTCCCCCTTGGTCCCTTTATTCCCTTCACCCACTTGATCCTGGCCATCACGTGGGACTAAGTCTTCTTAATTCAGTCTCAGGCTGGGTGTTTGGGATATCAGGTTACAGGAGAGCCACCCTCACCTAATCCACCGGCTACAGTTAAAGGCTCAGTACAAAGAGGAGGAAACTCAGTCCTTTCTTTAACTATCAATTTACTTTATTCACGTTGTCGTACAATGTAAGAATAAGGCTTATACACTTGGTTAAACAAAAGTATGCAACTCAAACTGGGTTATACAGTTAATAACACAGCTAGCTAGAATTGATAAGCACACCTACTAGGTTCCTCTGACCTTTCCCTGACCTAGTCACAGAAAACAAAGGATAATACCCGAAAAAGGGGAGAGCTGACGCTGGCCAGGCGTTCCGTTCTCTCTCTCTTTTACGTCGTCGCCGCTTTGCTCACGCAGGGTCTTCCACTTCCGCGATGGTTGGTCTCCGGAGTTTCTCGCTGGCTCTATGCCCGAGATGCTCCATACTTCTTCTCTTTCTTATCTCTTCAAACTTGTGCTGTTCTTTCCGGTTGGTTTAGTCTTGCTTACCTTGTTCGTATCTTTTCCTTATTGGCCCAGGCCCAAAGACCCCGGTATCACACCATGTCCAAATAAGGAACAAAAACAAGAAATGCTGGATTCACTCAGCAGGTCTGGCAGCATCTGTGGAAAGAGAAGCAGAGTTAACGTTTCGGGTCAGTGACCCTTCTTCGGAAGTTCCGAAGAAGGGTCACTGACCCGAAACGTTAACTCTGCTTCTCTTTCCACAGATGCTGCCAGACCTGCTGAGTGAATCCAGCATTTCTTGTTTTTGTTTCAGATTTCCAGCATCCGCAGTATTTTGCTTTTATGTCCAAATAAGGCTCTATTGCTGTGATCTCTCTCCTTGTCTTGTCACATAAATTAATTAGCTCAAACTGGTTTTTACCAGCACAGGCCAGTATCTGAGCACCAGTTACTTTTAGTTCATGAACTATCCAGCAGTTTGTAACAGATTCTGTACTTCTTGCAGCCCCTGGCCAACAATTCGTTCAGCTGCCACAAATTCAGATGATGGTTTTGAGGGCCTAGATTTCTGAAAGAGGCTGATGGGAATATACCAGAAAATCCTAGGTGCACTGGGCAGCCTGCCAACAAGCTTATGCACAATGGCTGAGAGCATGATGGAGTGTCTGATGACAGCTCTAACAGCTTTCATGGCAGCTGCTGCCATCTTGGCCGTGGGAGCTAACAATGATGAGGGCTTCCACAGGATCTCAACACTCCTACCTTCTGTTCTTGTGCAGTTCCGGGGTGAAACAAAGCAATTTCACAAACGGTCTGAGAAGGGCCTAGGGCCCTTAATTAAATACTGTAATTCAAAATTATTCTGGAATATGCCATGGAAGCATCCCAATCCAAAATGACAGGAAACATTTTTCTAGTATTCGGTCTTGTGTACACTGCCCACAATATTCGGCCCTTAGGCACCCATTTACTGCCTTGAACAGGTGGTCTGGAAGAATGCCTGAGCATAGGGTTAATCTAATGATGTCAGGCTAATTGGAGTCCTATAAAACAATTAGGATCCTGATGCACTAAAGGGTGAGACTTCCCAGCAATCCTTTGGGGTATAAGCTGAAATCAGCAATTAGGAGGCTGACTTAAAGCAGTTTCAAGCAAAAATGATGAGTATTATTGGTAAATTTCATGTGGAAGGATTTGAAAATTCAATACTAATTAGAATTCTTGGTTGAATTCTTTGCCTTCAGGAAAGGTGAGTGAGGAGAAGAGGATTGGGAGTGATTCCAGAAATGCAATTCTGGGCAGAGGAGGAGGAGAAAGAGGAGAAACAGCAACAGTAATAGCAAAGAGGACATGCTGGAACCACAGCAAGTATTATCAGATCACTTCTTAGGAGGTGGATGCATACATGAGACACTACCTTCCACAAGCAAAATGACTCAGGCCACACAGTGGCAACAAGTGCTTCAACCATTGCCCACCTGTTGTGCACTTCAAATTAAAATTATCCCTTGGAAGTCTCACTGGAAATGTGACTTGGAACTTGGGGTGTTAGTATTGCTGGTGTTACGACCAGATGAGCAATGTCTAGGGATCTTCTGCTGTCTTTACCTGGTCTTATTGTAACAGGGTTTAATTTTAAAGACACTGTGTTTTGAGCTCCCCTTTTTGTGAATCCTTGTTCACAGTTTCCAATTATAAGGCAAGGAACTGAGCACACACAGGCTTTCTTTGGTTTAAAGCAGAAAGAGGAAATACATGAAAAAACTTAAACTCTAATACGGTTCATGCCTATGGATGTACGACGCGCTTATACTAGCATGCACACGCGATATCAACGTACAGATAGGAATAGAAAAGAACAGAAGAAAAGATAAATAGAACAGTTAGAAGCAATATCTTTTTACTGTTTCTCGAGCTCACTGTAGTCCTTGATTGAAGATATGGTCTTGCGATTCGTTGGGGCCCAGTAATTTTCTTAAGACTTTCTTTATGTGGCAAACCCTTCTCTCTTTGAGTTTCACATGTTTTCACAAGATTCAGTTCCGTGGGAAAAGATGAAGGCAGGCAGACAGACAGGCAGTCAGGAGATGTCCTTGCTTCAGTTCCAGGAGAGGTGTTTTACTTCATGAGTACACGGCTTTGTCTCCGTTCAAATCCCTTTGATGGAAGTTCAAATTCAAAAACTCCAGCCAGCTAGTCATGTGACCAAAACTGGCCCAACCACTTCTGTGTATTGGAAAAGCAGCTCCTGGATCCCCATTGTTTCAACATTGTCTGTTACCATGGAAATGCCTTTCCGGTCAGGGCTTGCAATTTTAAGTTTTAATGTTCATGTGGCGAAATAATGTGTGCCTCAGTCTTGGCAAGTGGAGTTTGCCTGACACTGGTAAGGCCAGCATTTATTGCCCATTCTTAATTGCCTTTGAGAAGGTGATGGTCAGCTACCTTCTTGAACTGCTGCAGCTCAGTTGGTGTCGGTATTCCCACGGTGCTGTTAAGAAGGGGGTTCCAGGATTTTGACCCAGAGATGATGAAAGAATAATGACATATTTTGAAGTCAGGATGGTGTGTAATTTGCTGCTGCCTTTATTCTTCTAGGTGGTAGAGATTGCAAGGTTGCAATGTCTGTAGTGTGTCATGATCCTGTTTTTTTTTCTCCTCGGGAAATATACAGTGTGCCTTTAAGGCTGTAAGAGATCAGTACTTCTTTAAGGCAGCCAGCTTCAGAAGTTACCAAATAAAGGTGCATCTTGGTTGCCTGGATACAACCATACAGGGAGAGACAACAGACAACAAATGTTGCCGTTTGACTTTGAAAAACTGACTTTGCAGAGAGAGTTGACAGACTTTTCTGACACGTGAAGAAAAGAGAAGAGCTTTCCCTCAGTCCATTTAAACCCTATTTATTTAACTCTCAAAATTCTATAAGTTAAGCCAGATTGATTCTTTTGAAAGTGGTAGCGAATTGTTGATCTGCTGTGTTCATCGCTGGAAAAAGAGTAACACTTCAACCTCTGAACTATACTACTAAATTTCCTATCGTTGAAGACCTTGTTTTTTTCCCCATCAGACAACTGCAAAGACTTCAAGCAACCTTGGACTGTGTCTAAATTGAAGATTCCATTCTGTAAGGAACGTAAATCAACAAAGACTTTATTGTTATTTCTATTTGTTCGGACTGCTAATTAAACACCAAACTACCGATAGTTTGGGTATATGGACACAAATGCGGGAGTTAGATTCTCTAAATAAGTTATAAGGTCTTTAGATATTGGCTTATCTTAGTAGTGTTTAAGATTGTATTTTTTTTTAAATAAACAGTTAATTTGTTAATACCTAAATATACCTGGTTTGGTTCGCCTTATTCCGGGGTTACTAGCTTGGTTCAATTTGGCTGTGACTTTCTTTGATTTGGAAAGCTTGAAGATATGTGTGATGTGACCTGCGGAGCGACAGGACTGAATTGACTCCCTCTGCTTCACTTTCAGACTGGGCAGCCTATGCTAACTCTCTCAATACTGGGTCAGCTCACTAAGCCTCAGCTAGGGAAAATGTATTTAATTTATTCCATGGGTCTTCTAAGTTCCTAAAGAAAGTCTCAGACAGACAGAGCTCATGGTCATTGCCTGCAGTGCAATGCAGTCTCCTCTAGGGGAGCTGGTTTGATCATGGCGAGATTCGTTACACATGCAGGGGACGGTCTCCTGCCACTGCCCCATCCCTCTGACCTCCTGCAGTCTTTCTTTCACTACTTGGAGGGCTACCACCTTCACCCCCGCCAGAATATTACCCTAGGAGCAGGTCATCCCCATCCACAGGCAAACTAGGGACAATTGCTATGGTCACCGGTCCCAACACTAGATCGCACTCCAGATGCCCCCGGTGTAAGGTACAGGCATACAACTGCCCTCCAATACCATTCATCACCATTCTGGTGTTCACTGCAGTCTCTGGAGGAAAGGTCAGACTTTTTCCCAGGAAAAGAGATCTAGTGGCCCCTGTGTTCCTGAGAATTACTATGGGCTTGCTTGCCCCATTCGAGGGGTATGGAGTTACTTTCCCTTCAAATACAGAACCCTGATAACCTTCAGGATTCCTATGAACTTTTCCTGCACCTGTAGTAGTAAGCCTCCTGGGTCTCACTGCTGTTAAAGCCACAGCTTGCTCTGCTGTGCTTTCCATCAGCATCCCTTCTCCTTCACTGAGTGGGTGTGCCCTGATTAACCCTACAGGTTTTCCCTGTAGTTTCCAGCAGTCAGCTTTTAGATGCCCTGCTTTGTTACAATCGAAGCACACAGATCTCCGGGTCTCACTCCTACTCACAGCACCTTCCTTTCTGGCTAGAGGAGGGCACCCTAAGTCGCCTGCTTTTCTTTCTCTCCCAGGACTCCTTGGGCTCCTATCACCTTCCCACCCTTTGTCCTTCTTGGATTTTTGGGGATGACTAGGAAAGGTTCTCCACTGGGAAACTGACTTATAAATTAAAGAAAACTCAACAGCTAGAAAGGCCGCTTGCTGGGCTGTCTGAACCCGCTGCTCCTCTACATGGGTCTTTATAGAGAGTGGGAGAGAGTGCTTAAATTCCTCTAACAGATTTACTTCTCTGAGATTCTCACAGCTGAGCTGTACTTTAAGAGCCCTCAGCCACTGGTCAAAATCCAGCTGCTTACTTCTTTCAAACGCCAGATAAATTTGATTAGCTTGCTTCTTGAGGCTTCGGGTACTAATTCATATGCCCCAAGGATAGAATTTTTTGTCAGTTCATAATTTGATGAACTCTAATCTGGCAACAGGGAATAAACCTAATGGGCTTTCCGGTTAGCTTGCTTTGTAGTAAAAGAGGCCAGGTCTCACCTGGCCATTTTAGCTGCCTTTCCAGTTTCTCAAAGGACACAGAAAACACTTCCATGTCTTCCTCATTGAATTTTGGGATTAGTTGAGATAGTTTTAACAATTCTGTGCCCAGCCCTGAATAATGCTCTTCCATATTGGCCATGCTTTCACTAGCATTCCTCTGTCACCCCCTAGTTAATTCACGTTGTCTCAGCTCTTCTTTGCATTCTTTCTGGAAGGGTCTTTCTCTTTTTCTCTCCTCTCTCTTTCTTTCTCCTCTCTTGCTTTCTCTTTCTCCTCTCTCTTTCTTCACGTACCTTCTGGAAGGCTCTTTCTTTCTCCTTCTCCTGCCTCTCTCATTTTTCCTTCCCTCAAATTCAAGTTTCCTCTGTTCCAATTGTATATTTGCTAACAATACCCTGTCGGAGTCTGCTTCTAACCCTGTCAGAGTCTGTTTCTTCAGATTTAATGGAAAAATGGTTCACTACTAGTCTTAGGATTTTAGACTTTCTAGCCTTGGCACGTACAGTGATCCCACACTGCTCAGCCATTTTTCTCAGCTCCTCCATAGACAGTGCTTTTAACTTATCCCAAGT
Organism: Heterodontus francisci; assembly: GCF_036365525.1. NCBI lineage: Eukaryota > Metazoa > Chordata > Chondrichthyes > Heterodontiformes > Heterodontidae > Heterodontus > Heterodontus francisci. Next base: position 97,804,326 of record NC_090374.1, read on the forward strand.
TACTTCACCCTGGCTTGGAGAGCTGCTAGCTTCAGTTGCAGACCTGATAGTATTCAAGCACACATAACCACAAGAAAACCTGTATTGAAATCCTGCTTTGTTTGATTGGGAACAATTTGGCTTCCCACTTCCAATTTCTCTAATATATCTGTGGGTAAAATCCAGGATGGTAGTCCCCAAATCTCTGTTACAACCAGGTGAAAAAGGGGTTTCCTCTCAGCCTTCACCTGGTCTTACTGTTACAGAGTTTAATTTTAAACACACCGCTTTTTTTTGAGCCACCCCTTAGTGAATCCTTGTTCACTAACTTCCAACTATAAGGCAAATAAACTAGCCAAACAGGTTTTCTTAGGTTTAAAGAAAAAACGTTGAACTTTATTAAACTTAAACTCTAATTCGGTTAACGCCTAAAGATACGCGCGCCCCCATGCTAGCATGCATACACGATACACACATGCAGATCGAGACAGAAAAGAGCAGAATAAATAAAGTGGAAAAGTTTGAGGCAATATCTGGAGATGGTTTTGGTTACTGTCCTTCGAGCTCGCTGTAAAGTCCTTAATTGTAGGTCGGTCTTGCTTTTTGTTGGTGCCCAGTATTCTTCTTAAACCTTGTTCAATGTAAGAGATTTTCTCTCTTGAAGTTCATGTGTCCTCAGTGGGTCCAGAGGCTTGTGAGAAAGAGATGGGAGCAGTCCAGACAGGTCCAAGACATGTCTTTTTTTCAGTTTAAACTCTTAGTAAAATTCAGAAAAACCCAGTTTGCCAAGCAGGTTAGTCATGTGACTAGCTGGTCTGACCATGTCTTGTGGATTCTCTTGTCTTAGCCGACCCTGGAATGCCTCTTCTTACACACAATACCTGGTGTTCAAAGTCTATTGTGGGTTAAATTGGAACAGGGAATAGCCCCTTTGTCCCTCCAAGCACTGTCTGTTAGTATGCACACATTTTTTCCAGCCACGGCTGATCTGGTTAACAAGGTATTTCCTTGCTCCAGCAACAGTTTAAAATCAATGTTCATATGACAAAATTAATATGTCTCATTCTTGGCAGGAGGGGAGTCTGTATGACACTCTGCACTAGCTTTGCATACCTCAACAAGTCCTTGGGGTTTACCTTGCAATTTCCAGCACTCTGAACGAAGATGACCCATTTTGTTGTAATGATAACACTTTGGCTTGCAAACCTCACTTCTACCCTCAGCATCTTCCTTTCTGACCTGAGGATGTGATCCTGGGGCATTCCAAGGCCTTCCTTTCACTCTCCCACTTTCTATCCTTCGTGGGTTTATGGGGGTGGTGGACAAAATAGGTTGGCTTATTCACAAGCTCCAAATCATCAGAAATTTCTGCTGCTTGCCTAACTTTCAAAGCTTTCAGGTTATCTATATGAGTTCCCACTACTGAAGGAATGGAGTTATTAAACTCTTCTAAGAGAATCAATTCTCAAAGATTCTCATATGTGGTGTCTATCTTTAATGCCTGTATCCAACGGCCAAAAGCAATTTGCTTCATTCTCTCAAATTCTAAATATGTCTGCCCAGCCAATCTCCAGAAGTTCCTAAACTTCTGACGGTAAACTTCAGGACCTAACTCATAAGCAGCGAGAATTGCCTTTTTTGTCATCTCATAATCTGCAGAAGCCTCTTCAGGAAGCATGACATAAGCTTCATGAGCTCTGCCTACCAACCTGCCCTGTATAAGCAGTGTCCAGCTTTCTTTCGGCCACTTCATCTGTTTGCCAATTTTTCAAAAGATATGAAAAATTTCTCTATGTCCCTTTCCTTGAACGTAGGAAGAGCCTATATAAAATAAAATAACTTTTTGCTGGGGCCTGAGCTAAATTCAGATTCTTCCTGACCCTTTTGTCTTAGTTCGATCTCTTTTAGCCTAAATTCCCTCTCTTTCTCCCTGTCTTCCAATTCAAGTTTTTTTGTTTCTAATTGAATCCTAGCCAATACCACTGCATCCCTCTCAGACTTACTAAATTCTTATTCCTCGTATTCCCCTTCATCACCATCATCATCTTCATCTTCTTCAACTAATTCCAGATGTTCGGCTATTATGTCAATTATCTCTGCTTTCTTGGCACCTAATTTCAATTCCAATCCAAATTTCACTGCCAGTTCTTTTAATTTGTTCTTAGTTATAGTTATCAAGTCACTCAGGGAAACATTCTGCTTTCCCAAAAACTCTGCTGCAACCACGAATGCCATTACAATGGTGTAGACTGTACCTTATTATACAAGAGACCTGGTTCTTTTGTTTCTTTGTAATTGGCGTTAGATTTAGATCCCAACAATCGAGTTTCCGATTTCCCCAATTTAAATATGTTATCCCAGAAATGAGTAGTTAATATGATTCCAAATGTAAGCCCTCCAAATTAGTCTGATGCTAAGCCCAGACATGAGCCATTGAATTAAATATGATTCAATCTTAAGTGAGCCCCCAATTAATATGTTATGACTGACCACTCAGGACAAAGCCCCCAATCAAAATATATGATTCTGATTGCCATGGGAGAAAAGCACTGTCAATTCAGTCCCATCCCTCCACAGATCGCCTAACATATCACTTTAAACTTTCGAAACCAAAGAAAACCACAGCCAAATTTAACCATCTATTCACCCCCAAATGAGGTGAACCAAACCAGGTTTCTTTAGATCAACAAATTAACTGCTTAATTAGAAAAACTAAATTCTTAAACACTACTAAGATATAAAAAACATTTAAAAATAGTAAATATAATTAAGTCCGTGCAGAGTTAAGCTCCTGCCGAAGTGGAATCTTCCAATGTGGAACAGTCAAAGGTTGCTTGATGTTCGCGCAGCCGTCCGATGGTAATAAAAAAATGTCCAACATCCGAAGCTTCAACTCTTCATCCATCCAGCGATGACCACCATGGATCAATCACTTACAAACACTTGTCAATGAATCAATTTGGCTTTAGAATTTTTGAGGGATTGTCACAGTCTAACTTTCTTTCCTTCAGTTTAAATTATCAGAGATCTCTGTTCCGTTCATGCTGTTCTAACTGTCTGTTTGTTCCAACAGTCTGTCTCCACTGAAAAAAAAGTTCAAAAGATAATCGTAACATTGTATCGCGATCCTTAGTCTCTGAGTGGCTGTGTCCAAGGCAACCAGGATGCACTAGCTGAAATTGGTTGGTTCCCTCTCTGTAGGATTGTATCCAATGGCAACCAGAATGCACCTTCTCTATAACTCCTGCTAACTTCTGAGGCTGGTTTGTAGTTAAAGCAGTACTGATCCTTTGATGATTTAAAGACACACCGCATACTTTCCGGGGAAAAAAAAACAGGATCATAACAGTAATCATTGAATATTTTAATTTTGTACCAACCAGTCATGGTTTAAATGGTTATAAATGGAAAGTCAATGAATTTGCTGCCATCAAAGTCATTTTTGATTTTTAAAAAGCACAATATACCAACAACACAGCACCTACTTTTACAACTCATTTTAAACAAGGCTGATTAACTTTAGCATTTTGGAAGTAATCATCCCCTTATTGCTGTACTTTTGTTTTAATATTTCTTTTGGGCCTCCTTATCTCAAGAGACAATGGATACGCGCCTGGAGGTGGTCAGTGGTTTGTGAAGCAGCGCCTGGAGTGGCTATAAAGGCCAATTCTGGAGTGACAGGCTCTTCCACAGGTGCTGCAGAGAAATTTGTTTGTTGGGGCTGTTGCACAGTTGGCTCTCCCCTTGCGCCTCTGTCTTTTTTCCTGCCAACTACTAAGTCTCTTCGACTCGCCACAATTTAGCCCTGTCTTTATGGCTGCCCGCCAGCTCTGGCGAATGCTGGCAACTGACTCCCACGACTTGTGATCAATGTCACACGATTTCATGTCGCGTTTGCAGACGTCTTTATAACGGAGACATGGACGGCCGGTGGGTCTGATACCAGTGGCGAGCTCGCTGTACAATGTGTCTTTGGGGATCCTGCCATCTTCCATGCGGCTCACATGGCCAAGCCATCTCAAGCGCCGCTGACTCAGTAGTGTGTATAAGCTGGGGGTGTTGGCCGCTTCAAGGACTTCTGTGTTGGAGATATAGTCCTGCCACCTGATGCCAAGTATTCTCCGAAGGCAGCGAAGATGGAATGAATTGAGACGTCGCTCTTGGCTGGCATACGTTGTCCAGGCCTCGCTGCCGTAGAGCAAGGTACTGAGGACACAGGCCTGATACACTCGGACTTTTGTGTTCCGTGTCAGTGCGCCATTTTCCCACACTCTCTTGGCCAGTCTGGACATAGCAGTGGAAGCCTTACCCATGCGCTTGTTGATTTCTGCATCTAGAGACAGGTTACTGGTGATAGTTGAGCCTAGGTAGGTGAACTCTTGAACCACTTCCAGAGCGTGGTCGCCAATATTGATGGATGGAGCATTTCTGACATCCTGCCCCATGATGTTCGTTTTCTTGAGGCTGATGGTTAGGCCAAATTCATTGCAGGCAGACGCAAACCTGTCGATGAGACTCTGCAGGCATTCTTCAGTGTGAGATGTTAAAGCAGCATCGTCAGCAAAGAGGAGTTCTCTGATGAGGACTTTCCGTACTTTGGACTTCGCTCTTAGACGGGCAAGGTTGAACAACCTGCCCCCTGATCTTGTGTGGAGGAAAATTCCTTCTTCAGAGGATTTGAACGCATGTGAAAGCAGCAGGGAGAAGAAAATCCCAAAAAGTGTGGGTTTTGTTTTAATATATTGCATGAATTATTGCATTGTTATTATTGTCTGGGAAGTTAACAATCCCCAATGTCGAAGCATTCTGAATTAACATTAATTATTTATCATTTAATCATGGATCTTCTGTTACTTTTACTATTTTAGTTGTGTATGCTAATTCAGCTCACTCATATTACTGCTCTTCATAAATAATCACTATTTTAAACAAATTAAAGCAAAGAATGTTCAACTTTCTCACAATTATATTAAAATATGTTAACCACAATTCAAACAGCTTTGGCAAATAGTTTTTGTTTTTCAGGCAATCAGTGCAGTGTTGTAATAGACATTTAAAGCTGTTGCCTCATTTAAAAGACATTAGCCCTGAAAATCTATGCCACTGGCATTGTTCCTTTGGCTGCTCTCCAGATCCCTGTCAAAGTTTGCCATGCAACCAACCACCTTTCGTGATATTGGCCATCAAGTCAACATGGAGGGGAAGCACTAGTAGAGGAGAAAGCAAGATAAAGTTAGACACCCAGAGGATGCATATTAGGAGTAGGATGGCTACTGTTGGATTTGTTTTGATTTTTTAAAAAAACAGATGTATTTATTCTGTGTTCAATTATTCATGAGGCATGTTAGTAATTCTCGGGTATTGGAGGGATGGAAATGTCTGACATGATGTGAGGTTCCAAGATATATTTGAAATGGAAGTTTTTTGGCTTGAACTTTTTTTTATTCTTTCATTTGATGTGAGCATTGCTGGCATTCAACATTTGTTGCCCATCCCTAATTGCCCTTGAACTAAGTGGCTTGCTAGGCCATTTCAGAGGGCAGTTAAGAGTCAACTGCATTGTTGGGGATCTGTCTGGAATCACATGCAGGCCAGACCAGGTAAGGACAGCAGATTTCTTTCCCTAAAGGACATTTGTGAACCTGATGAATTTTTAGGACAATCAATGATAGTTTCATGGCACCATTACTGAGACTAGCTTTCAATTCCAGATTTTTATTAATTAATTGAATCTAAATTCCACCAGCTGCCATGGTGGGATTTGAACCAGTGCCCCACAGGACATTAGCCTAGGCCTCTGGATTATTAGTCTAGTGACATTACCACTACACCACTGTCTCCCCTAACTAAAGATGAGGGTCATGGAATAATAGCAGTGCTGACACAGCAAGATACTTTAACACAGGAGAATGCTTCATTAACAATATGAGTTCTGATGACCCTTGAAGCTGTTACTGAGGAATCCTCCGGAGGCTGGCCCATCTGATGTTCTCCTCAATGCTTCTCTGCCTCCAAAGTAGCTGTGGCCACCTCCCAAGGAAGTTCCATATCTAAGCCTTTTTAGACTGCAGAACACTGCAAGCTATCACTATGCGAGATATTGCTCAGCAGCATACTACCACGTCCCTCCCGATCTATCAAGGCTGCAATGTGCCTCTGTAGTTTTCTCAATTACAGCTCTTGTTGAAGCATATGGCTCATTATCACAATCCACGGCTGCTTATTGTTACAAATTTAGAGGAGTCATGATCCATAGCAGCAGGAGTTTTGCTTTGTTGCACATAAGCCATCTGGTTGCTTCAGATTCTTCTTTGAAGGGATCAAGGAGGGCAGAATTCCTGAGCACAAAACATCGTGGTAACCTCCAGCAAATCTGGCACTGATATGCAGAATTCTTTGTATCTGGTCACATTTTGTATAGAACGACATCTTATAATATCTATGGCCCAGAAACAGGCCATTTGGCCCAATCTGTCAATGCTGCTGTTTATACTCCACATGAGCCTCCTCCAACTTGAATTATCTCTTCCTATCCTGCCCCTGTATCTCTCCCATTAAATGCATCAATGCTACCTACATCATCATTCCACATGTGGCAGCGAGTTCAACATTCTCATCATTCTCTATACAAAGAAATTCCTCCTAAATTGTTTATTTAATCTGTTAATGGCTATCTAATATTTATGCTCCACTGTTCTGGACTCACCTACATCATATCAAACTCGTTAATAATTTTAAAGACCTGTCAGTTTTCCCCTTATTCTTCTCTGTACATTCAGCATTGGTATCCTTTTTTATTCAGAAATCTTAGTAGGTTTAACCATGGGAGCTCACAGTCCACCATATCATCTATTGAACTCTGCACTTTGGGTAATCCAGTAACTTGATAAAACCGTATGCGCTGGATTTTGTGCAGGAAGCAGGCTCCCAGCATCAGGCCAAAAAGGCAGGGGGAGCCCTACCTCTGCATTTTTTCAAATCCCCAGAGCGATCCTCTGGTCTCTTGGAGTCAAAGTTTAAGGAGGCGAGATCCCCGTTCCATTAAAGACTTTATTGGGATGGTGACCTCGCCTCCAAGAGCTGCTGGCCAATCAGAGGGCCGGCAGCTCAGCAATATCGGCAGCGCCACCGGGAACGGTGGCCACTGCCAGTACTGCAGAGGCCTCAGACCCTGGCCCAGCACTGGAATCCAGGGGATGAGGTCAGTGAGGTGGGGTCACTGCAGCCAGTCCGGAAGGCCCTGGCGAGGGGGTGTGAGGGGATGGGCGTTCGGTCCGGGGCAGGTGGGTCCCGGGGCGGTACAGTGGTTCCTGGTGGGGGTCCTCCATGGGCCACAAATTTCCCACAAAGGCAGGACACCCACCCCCCCAAGCCTGCAGGGAGGGCACCTCCTTTTCCAAGGCATCCTACCCATGTGGCAGAGGTCCCCCCAACATGGTATCCCAGCGACAGTGGGAAGAGGCCCTTATTTGACCTATGGTCAGGAAGGTCACTGTCGGCCTATACTGCCCCCAAGAGAATTGGAACTGGGATTCCAGGCGTTGGGTTCCATGGCGGGCGATTCTGCCCTGATTCTCCGGCCCCCCCCCCCACCCCGCCATGAAAGCTGCCGTTGGGATGGGAACAAAATCCGACTATTACCCAGAGGTCATTCCAAATTTAAGCTCTCCTTAAATTGGTGTCAGTGACCTGAAAAACGCATGTCCATATGGCACTCTGCTCGATATCACACAGGTACCATATGGATGCTTGAAATGAGTTGGGTGGTGTAGAAGTTACATGCTGTAACAATAGGTAAAGTAGCAGATCAAGATTGGATATGGGGTCCTCACAGGGGTGAAGGCTGAATTCTGATCCAGGTTCCTAAAATATGCCCAGGAAATGTTTTCCGACTTTAAAATGGCCTCGGAAAGCTAAAAATTTACTTCCATAGAGAAAGATCACTCAACCACAAACTCCACCCATCCCATGACTGGGTTTCTTCGACAGTACATCGTCTTTAGCAGGGTGGGGTAAAGACATCCCAGACTTGCCCCGAGCCTGCTGAAAACATTCAAATTATAGGACACCCCTGACCTTGCTAATGTTGAGGTGGAGGACCATGATTACATTGAGATGACCTACTCTGCAAATTTTTGGGCCCTCATTTTTTCAACTTTTCAATGGTTTCAATATATCCCCAACAGATATTTATGAGATATGATGACAGCAACTGTGGGTCACTCCCACGAAATCTAGTAAGGATGGGGACCATTCTGTGCAGAGGTGCTTGCAAGCGATTTACAAAACATCTATGACATGGATTAAAATTATATTCAAAAAGGGCGTGTAACTCATCACTCTTAACATGGCATTACATCACAATCATAGTCCAAACAAAATACTTGCCTGGATATATTAACATTCAATATATGTCACTTGATTTTAAAGTCAAACATTCCCTCAGATGTTTGCACTGATAGTTTTCTTCATTTTGCATTTGTTCCTATCCTGTAAAATAAGGATTTCAATTGTTAGATGGGCTTTATGCAGCACAGACTGAACCAATGATTGGTTAACTAATTTCTAACAAGAAAGTTCAGTGAAATCCATATCTACATGCCAGTGGTATTATGTCTCAATTTAATACAAGTGCTGTGTATAATGATAAGAGTCGTTATTGTAGGATAGCTTTTGGCCATCAAAATAAATCAGCTCACAACTCCTGAACCAGTTCTTTGATCATACAGTATGCTCCAGAGAAGCAGAACTGTGGCTCACCATGATTTACCAACAGTATGCATTAACTGGCTGACTCAGGTGTCTTATAAGTTTTGTGATGGAATTCTGATCAAATACATTATGTTTAGGAAGGTTATTTTCTGAAGATTTATATAATTTTATCTCCATATCACATCTTTTCAAATCAAAGCTTTAAAACAGGATCTTTCAAAATAAGTAACCATAATTTAAGATCTTCAGTGAGCATTGAATAATGGGATTATCCTACTATTTATGTTATTCATTAGGTTTGTCAACACACTACATAAAGCACAGACGGTTAGGATAATTAGAAAATGATTCAGTGTCTCACCAGGCCAAATGGCAATAACAAATCACAGCTAACGGGTTGGAATTTAAAGTGAGTTCAGTCTACCTTTAGAAATATTAGAATTACAAAGTATTAATGAATTTTTGAGGGGCAGTTATTACAAAGCTTCTGAAGATCTTATTATACGTGTTCATAGAAAAGAATCTTGATGGGTAATAGGAATCATGTGGAAGCAAAAGTCATTTCCCAGATGTACATTTATTGTCCATATGCAGCAAGATCTGGACAACATCCAGGCTTGGGCTGACAAGTGGCAAGTAACATTCATGCCACACAAGTGCGAAGCAATGACAATCTCCAACAAGAGAGAATCAAACCAACTCTCCTTGACATTCAACAGCATTACCATCACTGAATCCCCCACTATCAACATCCTGAGAGTTACCATTGACCAGAAACTGAACTGAGCAGCCACATAAATACTATGGCTACAAGAGCAGGTCAGAGACTGGGAATTCTGTAGCGAGTAACCCACCTCCTGACTCCCCAAAGCTTGTCCATGATCTACAAGGCACAAGTCAGGAGTGTGTTGGAATACTCTCTCCTAGCCTGGAATGGGCAGCACAGTGGCGCAGTGGTTAGCACCGCAGCCTCACAGCTCCAGGGACCCAGGTTCGATTCTGTGGGTACTGCCTGTGTGGAGTTTGCAAGTTCTCCCTGTGTCTGCGTGGGTTTTCGCCGGGTGCTCCGGTTTCCTCCCACATCCAAAGACTTGCAGGTGATAGGTAAATTGGCCGTTGTAAATTGCCCCTAGTGTAGGGAGGTGATAGGGAATATAGGATTACTGTAGGGTTAGTATAAATGGGTGGTTGTTGGTCGGCACAGACTCGGTGGGCCGAAGGGCCTGTTTCAGTGCTGTATCTCTAAAAAAAAAAATCTTATGAGGAAAGATTGAACCGGCTAGGCTTGTCCACTGGAATTTAGAACAGTAAGAGGCGACTTGATTGAAACATGTAAGATCCTGAGGGGTCTTGACAGGGTGGATGTGGAAAGGATGTTTCCCCTTGTGGGAGAATCTAGAACCAGGGTCACTGTTTAAAAATAAGGGGTTGCCCATTTAAGACAGAGATGAGGTGAAATTTTTTTCTCTCAGAGGGTCGTGAATCTTTGGAACTCTCTTCCTCAAAAGGCGGTGGAAACAGAGTCTTTGAATATGTTTAAAACAGAGGTAGATAGATTCTTGATAAGCAAGGGGATGAAAGGTTATCGTGGATAGGTGGTAATGAGACATGCACAGGGAGTCTGACCTACAGGGTACAGAAAAACCCTGCAAGCATGCACCCTTGAAAGGCTGCAGTATAAATTTGAAGAGAAATAGCTACTGAAGGTAAGTGGCTACACATGGGGACAAATGTTATTTGAACCTTTTTAAAGTCTCAAAAGAAATTTTAAGAGCAGGATTTTCTTCTGATTTTAGGAGGGATAGTGATAAAAAGGTAATCAATATAAGGTGGTGAACCCTAATACGATCTTTTTGCCCAACCTCAATTTTCAACTTCTTTGCAGGGACCTCTTTTGGCAACCTCTGTTGCATCAGCCACATGCATATACTGTTGAGGCAAGATCCAGGTTCCTGACTGCCACTGTTTTTGTCACTCCCTGTCACACATGGCATATGAACCATGGTTGTGGGCTCTGGCAGGAGGAGGTGGCCAGACTCAGCATTGTCTGCTTCACTTCTATCACCTTGGGAGAGAAATGAAGAAGGCAGCATATATTAAGAACTCTGGCAAGATAAGACTGACCAATAGTGCATCAATAAAACAAAAAGAAATCTTCAAATGCTGGAGACATAAAGTAAAAAAAAAAGATGCTGGAAATACACTGCACGTCTGTCAGCATCAGTGATGAGAAAAGATAGATTAACATTTTGAGAGTATACCTTTTATCAGAATTGCAACAATAACAACAACAACTTGTATTTATGTAGTGCCTTTAATGTAGTAAAACTCCAAGACACTTCACAGGAGCGTTATAAAGGCAAATTTAGCACTGAGCCACATAAGGCGCTATTAGGGCAGAGAGCCTAAAACTTGGTCAAAGAGGTCAGCTCAAAGAAGTGTTTTAAAACAGAAAAGAAAGGTAGGGAGTCAGAGAGATTTAGGGTGGGAATTCCTGAGCTTAGGGCCTAGGCAGCTGGAGGCACAGCCAACAATTAAATTAGAAACATGGACAGATTTACGGCACAGAAGGCAACCGTTCGGCCAATCATGTCTGTGCCAAGTGAAAAAGAGCAATCCAGTCTAATCCCATCTTCCAGCTCTTGGCCCGTAGCCTGGGTTACCGCACGTCAAGTGCATTATCCAAGTGTTTTTTAAATGCGATAAAGGTTTCTGCCCCTACCACCTTTTCAAGCAGTGAGTTGCAGACCCCCACTGCTCTCTGGGTGAAAAAAATGTTTTTGAACTCCCCTCTAATCCTTCCACCAATTACTTTAAATCTATTCCCCCTGGTTACTCAGCTCCCTGCTAAGGGAAATAGGTCCTTCCTATCCACTCTATCTAGGTCCCACATAATTTTGTACGCTTCAACTAAATCTCCTCTTAGCCTCCTCTGTTCCACAGAAAACTAACCAGCCTGTCCAATCATTTCTCAAAGCTAAACTTCTGCATTCCTGGCAACATCCTCATAAATCTCTTCTGTACCCTCTCTAATGTGATCACATCCTTCCAGTAATGCAGTGACCAGAACTATACATGATACTCTAGCTGCTCTTGTACACTAGCACACAGACAATAAAAGAAAGCATCCCGTATGCCTTCTTAGCCACCTTATTTACCTGTCCTGGTACCTTCAGGGTTCTGTGGACATGTACTCCATGTGAAACTGATGTGAGCTGTACCTACTACTCTCATTTCTCCTTGAAAGCCATAGTCCGGGTCCTGGAATAGCCATAGGACTCTGAATTGCATCTATGACCAGCCTCCCGTCTGTTTTGGGTGGAAGTACCAGAGATCCATTTAAAATCTGCCTGAAAGTTGAATCATTTAGGAAAATGGGTTCACAAGGCCCAAATCAGATTTTAAACTGCCAGTTGCCTGCTTTTCAGGTAAGAAATAGACTACCAGAAGTTGGTGAATCGAATAATTTCCTTGTGAGCTGTGGTTATAAATTGGAAAAAGGGAGTAACAGTAGATTCCAACAATGTAAAAGACCATTCTCTAAGGCAATGAAAATGCCTTAAAACAGCTAAAGAATGTACAAATAATGAATATTGTTCACAGCTCTTCTAATGCTTCAGTGACATTCAGTCCTGCTGGGTTGAGATTCCAGCAATGTCAGAGGTGAGGATACATAATGATATATTATGACTGGTTTCTCTCCAACACACTTTTAGCTGCTGAACCACCAAAAGGAATAGACATTGCAGTTGCATAACAACTAGACTAATATGCAATTTTCATTGATTATATCTATAAGATAAAATACTTTCATCTAATGATCATCTCTTTTCTTCCAGATCTCAATAAACGAAGACTCTAATAATGAATTGTGTGAGGGTTTAATCTCAACTCACTGCATGCAGTTTTTGCCATTAAGCATCATCTATTTAAACTGTTTTGTCAAGCAGGGGGACTGCCTGCGAATCTGCCTAGTACAATTTCTGGAGAGAGAGAGAAGAGAAAGCTGCTGCTTTTGATGATTTTCTTGAAACTATTTTAATGGTTTCCAAGTCAAATATTTTATATATATTTTGATGCCATGAACATTTCGGGAATATAACATCCATGTCATTGACATCCAATACGCACAGTAGTACATTGAAGTGATGTAAGTATCCACACTTTGTGTGATACATTACAACACAATGAAAAAATGGATTAACCTAACTTCGGTTTAATTAATTAATATGTTTAAACATGTACCTAGGGGATGCACAGGTCCCCCCAATCACACGGTGGGGATAGGAAGCAATTTGTTGATCACAGCCTCAGATGACTCCAGAACAGTGCTGGCATCATATTTACAGGCCTGCCAGCCTTGCATTCACTCCTGTCCTGGATACATTGTCAGCTTGGTGCAGCCTACAACTTTGTCCGACTGGGCCCTGTATCCCCCTCGCCACCCATCCACCCACCCACCCCACCTGCACTCCCCGCCGAGGAGGGCAGAAAACAATGTTTGAGAAAAGGCAACAGTTGGCCCCATGGTTCAGTGCTGCCTCCCTGCAGATTCTCCTCCATGCTGCAAGGGAAAGGCGTGAGATTCTCTTCCCCCGCAATGGCAAGAAGAGGTCTTCCCGTCACACCAAACAAGACTGAGTGGAGATCGCAGAGGAGGTCAGCAGTCATGAGGTCACCCACCGCAACTGGGTCCACTGCAGGAAGAGGGTCAATGACTTACTGCGTTCAGTCAAGGTGAGTGCTCCATACCAGTCACCTTCTAGAGGATTGCATGTGAATACAAGGGAGGTTGTGTGACATGGAGAGGGTAGCAGTGCTGCAACATTGGCTGAGTGACTACGGTTCTGTCTCTTCCTGACAGATCCATGGATGTCTCTCGTCCACAGGCCACCTTCTTTCATAGCTCACCCCCCTTAAATCACATGACAGCAAGTGTTGGCATGAGAGACATCAGATTACTCATTAGGGGTTAAGGGGCTGAAAAGAGTTTAACATCATGTTGATCTGTGTGCCATTCTAAACCATCTCCATCCTTCATCTTGCAGGACAAGAGGAGTGAGATGTCCTGGAAAGGTGGAAGAAACCCAGATGTATGTCCACCGACCTCTGCCAAGGAAGAGATCTTGGAGCTGACGGGTACCCACAGCGGCCGCTCTATAGCTGATGGGGAGATTGGTGCCCCTGTGCAACAGAATGAGGATTGTCTCCCATTGGCATGGGCATCAATATTGGAGACCCACATAATGCTTGGTAGGCATCAGGAGAACTTCACAGCTTAACCCACGTATGTTTATAATAAAAACAGAAAATTCCGGAAGTACTCAGCAGTCTGGCAGCATCTGTGGATGGAGAAACAGAATTAACAGGAGGGCTTTTATGCTGGCGGTGCTGGTCTTGACATTGGGGGAAACCGTTGCTGAGATCCCCGCGTTGCCTCTTCTCTGGACCACCCCACCCTGCCCCCCAGCCCCAGAACCGGGAAGCCGCCTGCATGGTTTTCATTCTTGTGTGGCGACAGGGCCACCTGCTGCATGGGTAATTGCAGCTACGGCAGGAAGAGGCCCTTAACTGTGGTTAATTATCCAGTTAAAGGCCTCAATTGACGGCTGGGTGGGAAGGCCGTTCACAGGCCTTCCTGCTCCTGACTAAATCTCAGTGGAGGCGAAATAGTGGTGGTATCCCCCGTTCCACCACCATCCCATCTGATTTTATGCTTTTCTGCCTCCAAATCCACCATGAGGGAGAGCATAAAATTCCACCCAATGTTACAGGTCTGTGACCTTTCATCAGAACTCTATTTCTTTCTCCACAGATGCTGCCAGAACTGCTGAGTATTTCCAGTGCTTTCTGTTTTTATTTCCAATTGCCAGCATCTGCAGTATTTTGTTTTTATTTTAATATCACATATGGTTGGAATAGGTAGCCATTCGCAGGGGTCTGCAACCATGGGTGGGCGGGGGGGGGGGGGGGGGGGGTGGGGGTGCAGCTGTCCACCTCTGAGGAAAGAGGCTCAGAGGATGTACTCTCTTGCACCCTCCATCAATGCAGATGCTTTCACCTCGGTGGGTACCCAATTGGCTTCAGAATCAGGGTCATAAGCTGGTGAGATCACTACACACGCATGTGAGCAGCTGGCAGAGGCTGAGACAGTCAGAGGACTGTGGGTGGCCAAGCTCATGTTGAGCCCCAGAATGATGACAAGCCTTTGGTGTCGACAGCACAGAGCATGCTGGAGTTCCAGAGAGGGATAGGGCAAGATCTGGCAGCGATGCCAGAGGCCATGTGCAGCCATGAGTGGATGATGGAGGAGTCCATCTATGCCATGTTAGCTGCCATGTCTCAGGCCTATGAGTAGATGGTTTCCTACATTGAGAGGTTGGCGACCCTCATAGCCAGCCAGATCCCACAGATCAATGCACAGCATTGCCTTGGTCATGAATTTGATGCAGCAGTGACAAGGCAAGAGAAGGACAAGTGAGCCTTTAAAGGGAGAAGGAGAGGCTGACCTTCACAGCTGGCAGCTCTCCTCAGGACGCTCTGAGTGTGGCCACGGCTCCCCAGCCCCTCCACCAGCTCCAGTAGCCACAATGCCTGAGGCGAGTTCTGCACCAGTGCAGGAGACCCTCAGGCAGACAGAGGACGGCCAGGGCCTTCCAAGCCTCAGGCAGCCAGAGGATGGCTGCCAAAGTCATCACAGGCCATGGAATAGCCTGATCAGCAATCTGCCTCCAGCCAGTTGCTGCTATTGGGATCACACCATGTAGAACCATCTGCAAACCGATTAAAAAGAGCACATAGCAACACTTTGGGTTTCACAGATGTAGAATATACATTTTATGTTAACTAATTAAAAGATCCTTTGTTCAAATCTTTAGGTTTCATTGTCTGAAAGTCATGTGCCATTATGCCTTAATTATGAGATGTAGACTTCATCCTTCCCCCTTAGGGCTATGCCAATGTGACCACAGTCCACATTAACATGCCAATGTGATGAATACCTTTCTTAACATATGCTTTCCTATAGGCACTGGAGCACATTGCATCCACTCACAAAACAGGGACCACAAATGGAAAAGACACATCCCAGCTCAGGCATTAAAGTGATTTGTTATTTCACTGTCTGCGAATGGACACCAGGATGGCTGCATACGAGTCACTGTGAGGTTGTCTCTTGCCTTCTTCGCAAAGTAGCTCTACTCAGCTGGCCTCCTCCCCTGATACCTGAGGATGTGCCAATTCTGTCGGCATAGTCACTCATGGATTTTAGACCCCAACCTTGATGATGGCCCATCCTCTGTTCCAGCTGTGTGATCACACAGATCCATCACATAGCAGTTTGCCTACCCCATACTGACACCCCAATCCTGCTCCCCCAAATGCACATTCCACCCCTTTACAGAGCTCCCGCTAGCCCAGACCCCTTTGCAGAGTCTGCAGCATCATGCTCCCACAAACTCCTCCAAACCCCCCTCTTCCCCTATGCAGCAATGCTCAAGGCTGCCTACCCATTGCTTCAATATGCCCTCTTGCCTTTGTGCCACCAGGTTTCACTGGTTGTGGAACTGGAGGCAAGTCAGTGCCACCCGCCGTTCATTAATCATTAAATTGCTTATAATTATACTTAAATACATTTAAATCAGCATCTCAGCAATTAAAAATATGTTCCCATCGCATTGCGGTGATAGTGCTACCATTGTGCTTTCCCGTCACTAACAAAATCTGGAACCGACATCACGATGCCCGATTTCCGGGCAGGCGGCTGTGTTACGATTCTCCAGCCCACCATTCCCACCCTCGACGGCAGCACAAAATCCCGTCTGTTGATTAGACAGACAAATGCGTAAATACCTTTCACAGCACAGTTATATTAAATGGACATCATTTCATTTTTCTCCTCTGTAGTTTCATGGGAAAGCCACTGAACTCTGTTTGAGTGTTATTTTTCAAGGAATTTGTCAGATACAAGTAACCAGCTGATTGGATGACTGGTCAGAAAAGCAACTGATGCACAGATATTCTACCAGATGTTCACAGTCATCACAAACCCACTGGGAAATGGTGTATATGTCAACGTAGGGAATGAATAGGATTGACAAAATTAATTAGCAGTACAAACAGCAGAGACTGATTATTTAGCAAACTGAGACACAACAAAAGAGACTGATCAATCTCCATGTCAAAAATGCATTATGTTGGTTAGAACTAGCAATAGTTTATCTGCTTTGAAATAACAATATTCCAAAAGAGTGCAAGGACAGTGACAATTTCAGATAAATTGGCCTATAATATAATGATTGAGGAGTGGAAATTGTTACTATCAGGTGAGGGTGGGTTGCAAAGCTCCCTTCTTGTTCTCCCTCTTGTTTGACCACAATAGGTTTAATTCTTTTTTTTAACAGTGGATGTGCTTGCCACTTCAGTGTGTGTTTTACCTTTAATCTTTGTTGTGATCATAAAAGAACCAATTGGACAGGTTTTCTTGAACTTAAACAAGAAAAAGGAGAGTTTATTGTAGTTAACCAAAAACCCGAGCTAAATAAAATAATAAAATTACGCTACACTTTCACTTACTCACTTACACAAGAATCACACACACCAATAGATTACAGAATGGAGAAGAACAGTAGTTGGGATAGATTTTGGATCAATAGAAAGGAATATATAGTCTGTGGTGTCTGGTAACTTTAGTGGTCTTCCGGTCAAATTCGCAGTTCTGAAGTTCTGCGTTGATAGTTTTTATGGAGACAGGTAAGCAGAAGGTTTCCTTCCTGAGGTTTTTTATCTTGCATTTTGCAGCTGGCTCCCAGGCTTGACATGCCCTGCACAAGGTCTGCTGGAGAGAGAGAGAGAGAGACCCATTCTGGCTTCTGCACAGATTGAGTCTCTCTGGCACTTGTCTGTCTTGTCCAAGGGAAACTCCCAGCTTTCACAGAGATGGACAGATGGTCACATGGCTGTCTCAGTGTATTCTCTGGTGCCTTCTAATGAGATTCAAGTTTAGGCATCTCAATCTCTCTCAGGCCTCATGGTGTCAATGTTTACCCTGGAGGGGTTCACCTTTCAATGTTAAAGTCCCAGGATGGCTTTGAATGTCTTGCTAATGAAAGCAGTTTCAGGTAGTTCAATCAATGGAGCAAGCCATCGTTTTGGGTAAAGGTTAATCAGGCATGCATCTCCACTTTGATGCCTTGGAATGTGAATGGTGTTCAAATGCAAATGGTGGTGGCCATTTTTAGCTGTGGCAAAAGTCTTTGTAAAAGTTGAATGTAATATTCCAGATTTCCTTTTTTTTAAGTTTAATATAGATTTTCAATCGAAGAATTATAAATCCTCATTCAGTATATCACGTCTTCATGACAAAATGTACAGCATATTTTTAACAATATGTAGAGTCCTGAAGTGTAATAGATAGCACACTATTTAGATAGACTAAAAATGAACAGGTAATTACCTCACATTGGTTGTAATAAAGGATCTCTTGAACCTTTGTGACTTCACTAGCAAATAAGCCAGCAAATCTGAAGCATTGTCATGGAATGGACCTTCAGCTGAAAATGTGAGCACTCACTTGGTAATATTAATAAGCAAATGAATGCCCATGAGGAATGGACAATGTATAACTGCTACTTCAAGAATTTTGAAAGTTAAAAGATACTTTGTGGAACAAAACTTTTGTCTAATTTTCATAATTTGTGACTTTTTCCAAATCAATCCTCAATTGCATAGATAGTTCTTTGAATTTTCTAATAATCACTATTTTATAAGCTCATCCAATTAAAATAAACATTAACTTAACAATATTGTGGGAAGATTAGATGTAGAAAAGTGGGTTGGATATTCAGAATAGCCTATACAAGATACGAATGCTATGTGATAAATGTGCAGGAACTGAGTGGGGAAGTGAATATAATGATAGAAAAAAGGCAATGAAAACATAATGGATGAAAAGTCTGCATCCATTTTAAGAAATCAGAAAGAGTTTTAAAAATAGTGTAGAAAAATATTACGACCCGTATGTGATCCTCAGGATTGCTATGAAGCTGAAAGAACTCCAGATCAAGCTTTAAAAAAAGTATTTACTTTTTTGCTAGATCATGCCCACACCAGTAAAACCTCAGCAAAGTAGACCCAGCACCTGCTCTACTCAGGGCAGCCAGTTTCATTGAGGAGTCCTAAAACAGGCCTCTTATTAGCATATGTTTGGGTCCCAACCCCTGCTTTACATGACTGCCCAGGAGGCCTGAAAAATGGCTCAACCCAATATCGGGTCAGACATCCTTCAGATGTCCTTGAGCATGCAGGGTGTTGGTGCCTGTAATTGGCATAAAACAGGTGCAGCAAAGTCCAATTTCTACCCTCTATGGGTCAGATAAATCCCAAGAAGAGATACAGAACAAGGCAGCAAAAAGATTATGGACCATGTAAATTTAAGATATGGTGAACTGAGAAACATACATTAGACATGGTGTTGGAGGATAGCAAACAATGGGACAAGGTGTGCACCAGAGAAAAACATCCAGCTGAACCCTTAGGTAAGGTAAGATATTGGACCAGTACCTAGTAAGGAAGTCAAGGTGATTCAAATTCAATGAGATGAATTGAATAACGTAAAGGCACCTGAAAAGGATTGAAACCAAAGTGCCAGGCCTACTACCCACTAGAACTGTCGGCAAGTCTTATTAGGACCATAGTAGTCTAATCCAGTGTATTGTTGAGAGCATGTAGCCTTGGGAGTACAAGTACAGTATAAAGCAACAATCTATTGTGCAGTAAAATAAAAGCTGAGATTGCACCCTTAATTTATATGTTCATTATTTAAAGATATTAGTATGCAACTTGTACATTATGTCTGTTGCTATACTTGAGAATTAGACACCAATTATTTTTGTATCAGTGGCACACCAAGATGACATAAATTTAATTCTAAACATATAACAGGCTTGAGCCATCCCAACACCAAAGAAATATACTGCAGATGCTGAAAATTTGAAATAAAAACAGACAGCAGGTCAGGCAGCATCTGTAGAGAGATAAACAGATTTAATGTTTTAGATCGCTGACCTTTCATTTGGTTCATCGACCTTGTCATGATGATGCTTCTGTATTTCTTGTTAAGTATTTTAAAGTCCTCAGCATACTGCCCACAGATCCAAAGGGCTTTCGAAAGGTACCATCAGACCCTCAAAATGATGATCAGAGCATACTGTCATGAATATCCCCATGGTTGGGATAAAGGGCTAGAATTTATTTGTTTGCCATGAGGGATTCACCTAATGAGTCTACTGGTTTTAGTCCTTTTGAATGAGTTTATGGACATGAGATAAGAAGTCCTCTAAAACTAATTAAAAAAGGTTTTTAGAACAGAGGGACAAAACTTGCATGTTACATTGTGTATCCGTGATCCAGGTGTGGCTTACGAGAGCCTGCAAAGTGGCTCAGGAACACCTTAAAGCTTCCAAACAACCATGAAGAAGTGGGCAGACAAGCATGCCAAGACCCAAACATTTCAACCAGGGGATGAGGTGTTCATTTTACTGCCTTTACAGGGTGAACCACTGAAAGCACAGTTCAGTGGTCCGTATAAAGTGATCAAAAGAATTGGTAAATTATTTGATTGACACCCCAGAGCACCGCAAAAAGAATCAGCTGTGTCAAATCAATATGTTGAAACAATACAACCGCTGGGAGGAGGACGAGCAAGCACAGGTATGTCAGTTAGTAGGGACAGTGAAGGATGAAATGAATACTCAGGATGAGGCAGAAGGAAGCCTAGACAATTCCCAAAATGAACCCTCTACGATCCAGTTAGCTAATACTGAATTGTTAAGGAGATTGGACACTATGCTTTTCTATTTAGATGAAGAACAACGAGAAGACCTAACAAGGCAATCACAGCATTTAAAAGAGTCTGTAGGGACAAACCAGGATGTCCTTAGCCACACATAATGTGGATGTAGGGGCATCCTTTCCTATAAACCAGCATGCTTATTGCTTAAGATCAGAGAAACAGACCCAGGAAAAAGCAGAAATCCAATACAAGCTGGAAAACCACATAATTGAATCCAGTCAAAGCAGCTGGAGTTCCCCAGTGGTGTTAGCGCCAAAACTTGATTGCTCAGCAAGATTCCGCATAGACTCAGAAAGGTTAATGCAGTAACAAAGGCAGACTCCTACCCAATTCCTCACTTCGAAGACGGTAATGACAGAGTGGACAGTGCCACAGTTCTTACAAAAATAGGTTTGTTAATGGGATGCTGGCAGGTTCCTTTAACACCCTGAGCGATAGAAATATCGGCCTTTGTCACACCAGACGGACTTTCCCAATGCCGAGTGATGCCATTCAGGTTATAAAATGCCCCAGCCACTTTTCAGAGACTAATGAACGAAGTGGTAGCCAGTGTTCCTAACTGTGTGGTTTACCTTGATGATGTGTTGGTATACAGTGACACTTGGAAGGACCACTTGGAACAACTAGAAGCTGTGTTTAGAAAATTGCAATTGGCTGATTTGGTGATAAACCTTGCCAAAAGTGAATTCACAAAAGCCAGCGTAACAAACCTCTGGCATAGAGTAGGGCAAGGGCAAGTGTTGCCAAGAACAGCAAAAGTACAAGCATTGGTGGAGGTCCCCACCACGAGGACTAAGTGAGAAATCATGAGGTTCTTGGGGATGTGTGGCTTCTACTGAAAGTTTGTACCAAATGTTATGACTATAGCTGCTCCACTGATAGATTTGCTGCAAAAAACAAAGCCAAGGTAGTGTGGTCAGGGGAGTGCCAAACATCTTTTGAGAGGCTGAAAGCCATTTTGATGAATGAACCAGTGTTGGCTGCTCCAAATTTCACTAAGCCCTTCAAGGTAGTAATTGATGCTAGTGACCTGGGGGTCAGTGAAGTCCTGTTACAAGATAATGAATCAGGCATAGAAAAGCCAGAGGGTTACTTTTCCAAAAGTGAAATCAACACCAAAAAAGATTTCAACAGTGGAAAAAGAAACCCTAGGCTTATTACTAGCTCTTAAGCATTTTGAGATCTATGTCCACCACAACTTATGGAGAGACACTGGTATCTATGGATCATAATCCCCTAGCCTTTGTGGAAAAATTCAAAAATCAGAATGCCAGACTATTCTAATGGAATTTACTATTACAACGTTGTCACTTAAAGATGATCCACATTGCTGGAAAAAATAATGTGATTGCAGATGCCTCGTCTAGGATTTAACTTTGCTTTGAGTTATCTGAATGCAAAGATGGTACAAAACAGAACTGTATTAGCTATAGGTAAAGAGTGAATGAGTATGAGTGTGAAAATATGTTTTAAAATATTTTTCATCTTTTTTATCCCACTCTTTGTAATGAAACGCATTTGAAAATGTCGTTTCATTATTCCACGGAGGAAGGTGTTTTTTAAAAATTCATTCCTGGGATGTGGGCATCGCTGGCCAGGCCTGCATTTATTGCCCATCCCTAATTGCCCTTGAGAATGTGGAGGTGAGCTGCCTTCTTGAACCGCTGCAGTCCATGTTAAGATGATGCTTCTATATTTTTTGTTAAGTGTTTTATTGAGGACTCGTATTTTAAAATTATGGCTATTGTTTTATGGGAAAACTGAAAAGGAGTCCATGGATCTTTTTTCACTGGGGTCATTGAAAGGACACTAAGAGGTCTTGTTTGAAAACAACATCTACTGGAAGTCACCTGTCTTCAGATGAATACCAAACAGGGGCTTTTTGACTTGGGGGAGATGTTTACGGAGAAGTGACAAGTTAAGTTTTATAGGGGTCAGGATGCTTGGCTCTTGAGATATTGGGCTGAATTTTACACTGCCCCAGCGGGTCAGTTGGCGGTGTGGGGTTGGTGTAAAATTGAGCAGGAGGCTCTGGGAGGCCTACCCGCCCCGCTCCTGCCTCCAGTGAACTTTACGGCGGTCGGAGGGGGGTGCCATGGCAGTCGGGCACAAGGTGCCCAATTGAGGGCCGCCCCGCCTCCCAACCCACCCCCAGGACCCAAGACGCCCCCCCCCAAATGATCACTCCAGCCTCACCAGGGAAGAACCGATCCCCCTGGTGAGGCGAGCCCAACTTACCTCATATCCAGGCTCCATGGTAATGGCTGGGCTGCAGTTCCAGCAGTGGCCAGCGCTCCCGGTGGTGCTGCTGGGAGCTGTTGGCCCACTGATTGGCCGGCAGCTCAATGAGGCGGGTCCTCCTCCCTCAAGTGGGTGTAAGTCCGGTCTCAGGAAAATTAAAGCCCGGGGACCCGTAAAATGCAGGACAGATCCCCAGGCTAGGCAGAAGCGGGTCCAACAACGACTTTTATGTCGGTGGTAAATTCCCGTCTGCCGAAGGTAAAGTCCAGCCCATTGTTTTTGGTTTCTCTTTGGACAGTGTTTTAGGTTGTGAACTGTTTCGAAGACAGTTGGAGAAAACCAGCAAGAGAACAGTCACCATCAGCACCCTCTTCTATCTCTTTGAGAACTTCCTGAGAATCAAGTGTAAAAAATAGAGAAACTGATGTTGCATTTCTTCTGGAAAGCCTGCCAAACTGATCTTCAACGTCACCTGAAAAGAACAGTTCTAGAAAGATCCCAGTGATAGCCATCTACGCATATTTGGGACGCCAAGCCAAAAAGCGACAATTGACATCATTCCATATCTTTTCTTTCTTCAGGAATCAGCAAGTATTTGGCCAAAGTATTGGTTTTTTGTCTTTTTTTGTAACAGAGCTCTAAAGAGAAAATCTCTATTTTTTCAGTTGTGTGTGTGTGTGAGTGGCGAAGATAAAAGGGAACTTTCATGTTTCACGCTCTGTGTATTATATGCTTTGCTGCATTGCAGGTTATATCTTGTTTTGTAATAAATTGATAATTTTCTTGTTTATTAACAAAACCTGGTTGGTGTATTTTATTCAGGGATAATGAGTAGAGGAATTACTTTTTTAAGTACTCCCCTACACTTTCTATACTCCTCTAGGGCCTCAGCACTTTGAATCTGCCATACGCTTCCTTTTTTTCCCTTATCCAATCCTCTATATCCCTTGACATCCAGTGTTCCCTTGACCTGTTCATCCTACTCTTCACCTTTACAGGAACATGCTGCACCTGAACCCTCACAATCCCCCTTCTAAATGACTCCCACTGGTCTGATGTAGACTTTCCAATAAGAAGCTGCTCCCAGTTCACTTTGGCCAGATCCTGTTTTATCATATTGAAATCTGCCTTCCCCCAATTCAGTACTCTTATTTCTGGTCCCTCTATGTCCTTTTCCATAACATCCTTAAATCTCACAGAGTTCTGGTCACTATCCCCGAAATGCTCCCCCACTGCTACTTCAACCACTTATCCGGCTTCTTTCCCTAGGATTCAGTCCAGTACCGCCCTTCTCTTGTAGGACTCTCTACGTGCTGGCTCAAAAAGCTCTCCTGAATGCACTTGAAGAATTACGCCCCCTTTAAGCTTTTTGCACTAAGACTATCCCTTCTAATATAGAAGTTGAAATCCCCTACTATTATTACTCAATTATTTTTGCACCTCTCTGAGATTTGCCTATATATCTGCTCCTCTACTACTGGCTGACTGTTTGGAGGCCTATAATACACTCCCAGCCATGTGATTGCCCCCTTTTTGTTTTTAAGTTCTACTCATATGGCCGCATTAGAGGAACCTTCTAGGATATCATCCCTCATTACTGCAGTAATTGACTCCTGAATCAACAACGCAATGCCACTTCTCTTTTACCCCCTCCCCTATCACGCCTGAAGATTCTATACCTTGGGATATTAAGCTGCCAGTCCTGCCCTTCCCTCAACCATGTCTCAGTGATAGCAATAATATCATATTCCCATGTGTTATTCAACGCCTTCAATTCACCTGCCTTACGAGTAAGACTCCTTGCATTAAAATAGATACAATCCAGCCTTGCATTATTTGCTTGAACCTTAACAGGTCTACACTTACTCTGTCCTCCGGACTGACTTAGCTTCACATTTATATTTGAATGTACAACACCCCCTACTGTGCTTCCACTCTGTATCCCATCCCGCTGCCAAATTAGTTTAAACCCCCCCCAACGGCACCAGCAAACCTCCCAGCAAGGATGCTAGTCCCATACTGGTTCAGGTGCAACCCATCCATCTTATACAAATCCCACCTTCGCCAGAAACAGGCCCAGTGATCCAAGAATCTAAAGCCTTCCCTCCTGCACCATCTCCCCAACCATGCATTCATCTGCTCTAACCTTTTATTCATATACTCACTAGCCTGTGGCACCGGAAGAAACCCAGAGATTACAACCTTTGAGGTTCTACTTTTTAATTTGCTGCCTAGCTCCGTAAATTCTTTTTGCAGGACCTCATCCCTCTTTCTACCTATGTTATTGGTGCCAACGTGACCACGACCTCCAGCTGTGCACCCTCACCCTCCAGAATATTTTGTAGCCGCTCAGTGATATCCAAGACCCTTGCACCAGGGAGTCAACATACCATCCTGGAATCACGTCTGTGACCACAGAAATGCCTATCTGTTCCTGTAACCATAGAATCCCTTACCAATATTGCCCTCTTGTCCCTTTTTTTCCATCCCAGCACAGCTGAGTCAGCCATGACATTCCGGTCATGACTCTCAGTGCATTCTCCAGAGGAACCCTCTCTCTCATCGGTACTCAGAACTGAATACTGGTTAGAAAGTGGGATGTCCTCTGATGACTCCTGCACTACCTGCTCTGACTTCTTTGTCTGTCCGGCAGCCACCCAGTCACCCCCCCAACTGTGCTTGCCTAGGCATCAGCTTGACTACCTCCTGAAATGTGCCATCCACGTAGTCCTCCACCTCATGGATGCGCCACAGTGACTCCAGCCGCCGCTCGAGCTCCGAAACGTGAAGCTCAGCAACCAGAGACGCTTTCTGCAAACATGTTTGCCTAGGTCACATGGCACGTCCACTACTTCCCACATTGCACAGGAGGTACATTCCGCTTGGCCAAGCTGCCCCGCCATTACTTACTTTTACAATGAAAAAAAACTTGCTTGTGTAATATCTTAGCAACTATTTACAAACAACTTTTATCCCCTGTACCTTTGAGGCTGAGAAAGAAAAAGAGCACCTTCCACCGCCCCCAGCCAACAAAAATACCACACTTAACTTACAGCCTCACTCAATGCAAGCAGCACTAGTATAGCCAGTAAAAACTAAAAATTTACAGGTAGCTATGCTAGGGCTTTAATTTAAAAGGAACCTTTTTTTTTTAACTCCAATCAATCACAGTTATAACAGCTGCTGCCCACCGACCAATCAGTGCACAGAATTACAGTGATGTCACTGTTCGTTTTTTTTTACACTAAAACCAAATAGAGCCCGCGCAGAAACAGTCAGAGAGTCTGCTGCTGCCATCCCCGACTTCAGGTTAGTGAAGAGCCTCGAGCCCCGCTCTTTCTTCAATAGGTCTGATTCCACTCCTGACTCCTTCCAGGTCCGTTGCCGTTGTCCCGACTTCAGGTCAGTGCCCTAGAGGAGTATAGAAAGTATAGGGGAGTACTTAAAAAAGTAATTAGAAGAGCGAAGAGGGGGCATGAAAAATCACTGGCAGACAAGATAAAGGAAAATTCCAAGGCGTTTTATAAGTATGTTAAGGGCAAGAGGATAACCAGGGAAAAAGTGAGGCCCATTAGGGATCATAGAGGCAATCTGTCTGTGGAGCCAGAGGACATAGGGGAGGTTTTGATCAATTACTTTTCATCTGTGTTCACTATGGAGAGGGATGATGTAGGTGTAGTGATCAGGGAGGGAGATTGTGGTATACTTGATCAAATTAGCATTGTAAAGGAGGAAGTATTGGCTGTGTTAGTGGGCTTAAAGGTGGATAAATCACAGAATCACAGAATAATACAGTGCAGAGAGGCCCTTCGGCCCATCAGGTCTGCACCGGTGCATTACAAGACCTGACCAGTCTACCTAATCTCATTTGCCAGCACTTGGCCCATAGCCTTGAATGTTATGATGTGCCAAGTGCTCATCCAGGTACTTTTTAAAGGATGTGAGGCAACCTGCCTCTCCCACCCTCCCAGGCAGGGCACTCCAGACCGTCACCACCCTCTGGGTAAAAAAGTTCTTCCTCAAATCCCCCTTAAACCTCCCGCCCCTCACCTTAAACTTGTGACCCCTCGTAACTGACACTTCAACTAAGGGGAACAGCTGCTCCCTATCCAACCTGTCCATGCCCCTCATAATCTTGTACACCTCGATCAGGTCACCCCTCAGTCTTCTCTGCTCCAGTGAAAACAACCCAAGCCTATCCAACCTCTCTTCAAAGCTTAAATGTTCCATCCCAGGCAACATCCTGGTGATTCGCCTCTGCACCCTCTCCAATGCAATCACATCCTTCCTATAATGTGGTGACCAGAATTGCACACAGTACTCCAGCTGTGGCCTTACCAAAGTTCTGTACAACTCCAACATGACCTCCCTGCTTTTGTAATCTATCCCTTGATTGATAAAGGCAGGTGTCCCATATGTCTTTTTCACCACCCTATTAACCTGCCCTTCTGCTTCAGAGATCTATGGACAAACACGCCAAGGTCCCTTTGTTCCTCAGAACTTCCCAGGGTCAGGCCATTCATTGGATACTTCCATGTCAATTACTCCTTCCAAAGTGTATCACCTCACATTTTTCAGGGTTAAATTCCATCTGCCACTTTTCTGCCCATTTGACCATCCTGTCTATATCTTCCTGTAACCTAAGACACTCAGCCAATCTTTGTGTCATCCGCGAACTTACTGATCCTACCCCCCACATAGTCATCTATGTCGTTTATAGAAATGACAAACAATAGGGGACCCAGCACAGATCCCTGTGGTACACCACTGGACACTGGCTTCCAGTCACTAAAACAGCTGTCTGTCATCACTCTCTGTCTCCTACAGTTAAGCCAATTTTGAATCCACCTTATCAAGTTACCCTGTATCCCATGTGCATTTGCTTTCTTGATAAGTCTCCCATGTGGGACCTTGTCAAAGGCTTTGCTGAAATCCACATAAACTACATCAACTGCACTACCCTCATCTACACACCTGGTCACATGCTCAAAAAATTCAATCAAATTTGTTAGGTATGACCTCCCTTTGACAAAGCCATGCTGACTATTCCTAATCAAATTTTGCCTCTCCAAGTGGAGATAGATTCCCTCCTTCAGAATTTTCTCCAATAGTTTCCCTACCACTGACGTGAGACTCACTGGTCTATAGTTCCCTGGCTTATCTCTGCAACCTTTCTTAAATAGTGGGAGCACATTAACTGTTCTCCAGTCCTCTGGCACCTCCCCCGTGGCCAGAGAGAAATTAAAAATTAGGGTCAGAGCCCCTGCAATCTCCACCCTCGCCTCCCACAGCATCCTGGGACACAAATCGTCCAGACCTGGAGATTTGTCCACTTTTAAGCCTTCCAAAACCTCCAATACCTTGTCACTCCCTATGACAATTGGCTCAAGAACCTCACAGTCTCTGTCTCTAAGTTCCATATCTACATCCTCTTTCTCTTGGGTGAAGACAGATGTGAGGTATTTGTTCAACACCCTACCAATGTCCTCTGGCTCCACCCACAAATTTCCCCCTTGGTCCCTAATGGGTCCTACTTTTTCCCTGGTTA
This sequence comes from Heterodontus francisci, assembly GCF_036365525.1. NCBI lineage: Eukaryota > Metazoa > Chordata > Chondrichthyes > Heterodontiformes > Heterodontidae > Heterodontus > Heterodontus francisci. The sequence goes on from NC_090374.1 coordinate 97,832,657, forward strand.
TCCTCTTCCCACTGATATACTTATAGAATATCTTGGGATTTTCCCTACTTTTACCAGCTAGAGCTTTCTCATGTCCCCTCTTTGCTCTCCTAATTGCTTTCTTAAGCTCCATCCTACACTTTCTGTACTCCACTAATGCTTCCATTGATTTGCTCTCCATGTATTTGCTCAAAGCCTCTCTTTTCCTTCTCATCGTAACCTGAATGTTTCTGATCATCCATGGTTCTCTGGACTTGTTGCTCCTACCTATTACCCTGGAGGGAACATGTTGGGCCTGTACCCTCCCCATTTCCTTTTTGAATGCTCTTCTGTAGATTTCCCGACAAGTAACTCCTTCCAGTCTACCTTGACCAGATCCTCCCTTATTTTATTAAAATTCGCTCTCCCCCAATCCAAAACCTTTTTTTGCAACTTGTTTATTTCTTTCTCCATAACAAGCTTAAATTGTACCATGTTGTGGTCGCTATCACCAAAATGCACCCCCATCAACACATCAACCACCTGTCCGGCTTCATTCCCAGAATTAGGTCCAGCACTGCACCCTCCCTTGTTGGATCCTCTACATATTGAGCTAAAAAGTTCTCCTGTATACATTTTAATAACTCCACTCCATCTAAGCCCTTAACACGATGACTATCCCAATTAATGGTGGGAAAGTTGAAATCACCTAATATAATTACCCTATTATTTTTACACACCTCTGCAAATTGCGCACATATTTGCTCCTCAATTTCCCGCTGACTATCTGGGGGTCTATAATAAACACCTAGCAATGTGGCTGTTCCTTTTTTATTCCTAAACTCTACCCATAAAGCTTCATTTGATGCCCCCTCCAAGATATCATCTCTCCTTACTGCAGTAATTGACTCCTTAACTAATATTGCAATGCCCCCTCCTCTTTTACCCCCTCCTCTGTCCTGCCTGAAGATTCTATATCCCGGGATATTGAGCTGCCAGTCCTGCTCCTCCCTCAACCATGTCTCCGTGATGGCTGCTATATCACAATTCCACGTGTCAATCATTGCCCTCATCTCATCCGTTTTACCTGCAATACTCCTGGCATTAAAGTAGAGGCCTTCCATCCTGGTCTTACTCCCTTGAAACTTAACTTCCGCTGTATTCCCTCTGACTTGTTCACTTTCCTGTGTTTAGCTGTGTCCCTATTCTGCTAAAAGTCTGCATCCCCTCCCCCTGTCAACTTAGTTTAAACTCCTCCCAACAGCACTAGCAAACCCGCCAGCAAGGATGTTAGTTCCCCCTTTGGTTCAGATGCAGACCGTCCCGTTTGTACAGGTCCCACCTTCCCCAGAAACGATCCCAGTGGTCCAGGAATCTAAAACACTCCCTCCTGCACCAACTCTTAAGCCACGCATTCATCTGTGTTATTCTTCTATTTCTATATTTGCTAGCACGTGGCACTGGGAGTAATCGTCACGTTGACGGCCACAATAGCGCCTATCTGTTCCCCTGACTATAGAATCCTCTATTACTATTGCTCTTCCTCTCTTTCCCCTTTCCTGTGCAGACAGGCTGCTTGCGGTGCCAGAAGCTTGGCTCTGTCCGCACTCCCTGGAGGAACCAGCCTCATCAGCCTCCAAAATGGAATACCAATTTGCAAGTGGGACCCCAGGGAACTCCTGAACTACCTGCCTGATTCTCTTGGACTGCCTGGTGGTCATCCATTCCCTTCCTTCCTCAATTCCCTTCAGCTGCGGTGTGACCACCTCTCTATACATGCTATCCACAATGCTCTCAGACTCACGGATGCTCCACAGTGTTTCAGGCCCCTATTCCAGCTCTAAAACCCGAGCTTCCAGGAGCTGCAGCTGGACACACCTCCTGCACACATGCTTGTCCCGGGCACTGGAAATGTTCCCGGATTCCCACATGCAGCAAGAGGAGCAAACCACGGCTTCAAGCTCTCCTGCCATGACTCAACCCTTTAAATTTAAAACTTTAGAAGATTATAATTAAAAATAAAACAACTAAGTCTTGCTAAAATCCCCAGGTCCAGATGAGATGTATCCCATGTTGCTATTTGAGGCAAGGGAGGAAACAGCGGGGGCTCTGACACAAATTTTCAGATCCTCTCTGGCCACAGGAGAGGTACCAGGGGACTGGAGGACAGTGAATGTGGTACCATTATTCAAGAAGGGTAGCAGGGATAAACCAGGTAATTACAAGCCAGTGAGTCTAACATCAGTGGTAGGGAAACTATTGAAAAAAATTCTGAGGGACAGGATTAATCTCCACTTGGAGATGCAGGGAATAATCAGGGATAGTCAGCATGGCTTTGTAGGGGGAGATCGTGTCTAACAAATTTGATTGAATTTTTTGAGGCGGTAACTAGATGTGTAGACAAGGATAAAGCAGTTGATGTAGTCTACATGGACTTCAGTAAGGCTTTTGATAAAGTTCCGCATGGGAGATTGGTTAAGAAAGTAAAAGCCCATGGGATCCAGGGTAATTTGGCAAATTGGATTCAAAATTGGCTTAGTGGCAGGAGGCAGAGGGTAATGGTAGAGGGTTGTTTTTGTGAATGGAGGCCTCTGACCAGTCGGGTACCGTAGGGATCAGTGCTGGGTCCCTTATCGTTTGTAGTGCACATTATTGATTTAGACGTGAATATAGGAGGTATGATCAGTAAGTTCACAGATGACATGAAAATTGGTGATGTTGTAAATAGTGAGGAGGAAAGCCTTAGACTACAGGACGATATAGATGGGCTGGTAAGATGGGCAGAGCAGTGGCAAATGGAGTTTAATCCTGAGAAGTGTGAGGTGATGCACTTTGGGAGGTCTAACAAGGCAATGGAATATACAATGGATGGTAGGGCCCTAGGGAGTGCAGAGGGTCAGAGGGACCTTGGGGTGCTTGTCCATAGATCACTGAAGGCAGCAGCACAGGTCGATAAGGTGGTTAGGAAGGCATACAGGATACTTGCCTTTATTAGCCGAGGCACAGAATATAAGAGCAGGGAGGTTATGATGGAGCTGTATAAAATGCTGGTTAGGCCACAGCTGGATTACTGTGTACAGTTCTGGTCACTACATTATCGGAAGGATGTGATTGCAATGGAGAGGGTGCAGAGGAGATTCACCAGGATGTTGCCTGGGCTGAAGCATTTCAGTCATGAAGAGAGACTGGATAGGCTGGGGTTGTTTTCCTTTCAGCGGAGAAGGCTAAGGCGGGACCTGATTGAGGTATACAAAATTATGAGTGGCATAGATAGGATAGATGGGAAGAAACTTTTTCCCTAAGTGGAGAGGTCAATAACTAGGGGGCATAGACTTAAGGTCAGGGGCAGAAGGCTTAGAGGGGAGTTGAGATAAAAAATTTTCACCCAGCGGGTGTTTGGAATCTGGAACACACTGTCTGAAGAGGTGGTAGAGGCAGGAACACTCACGACATTCAAGAAGTATTTAGATGAACACTTGAAACGCCCTAACATGCAAGGCTATGGGCCAAGTGTGGGGAAATGGGATTAGTTAGGACGGGTGCTTGATGGTCGGCGCAGGCGCGTTGGGCCGAAGGGCCTGTTTCTGTGCTGTAAAACTCTATGACTCTATGACTCTATATGATTGATCGTATCAGTAACTGTGTAAACATTGAAATATAGGTTGCGACATGTGGAGAATTGGAAGTGGAACTCCTCCCACCTCACTCGTAACAACCAGAAATGTTGGGCTGGATTTTATTCCAAAGCTGCAGGTCCCGACATCAGGACCTGAAGTGGGTGCGGCTTCTGTTGGGGCCATGAACGCCTGGCCGAATGCGATCAAGTGGCGGCTGGCCAATTAAGGTTAATGAGCTGCAGGAGCTGAACACGCAGCAGGTGCTGTTACCATATTTAAAGGGCTGCCAGCCCTGTGTTCAATGATTGATTGCTAACTATAAGGATTTCTTCAGGAGAGAGAGGCAACACAAGAACTTCCTGGGTGACCCCTGCCTTCCTCTAGGTTCTCCTACAGGCTGTCAGGGAAAGGCTGGAGGTCCTCCTCCCAGGGAGGGGAAGAGGAGAGCCAGGCACCTGACCAAGAAAGCCTAGCTACAGATACTGGAAGAGGTCAACAACGATGGGGTCACCCGAAGGATCTGCATCCAGTGCTGCAAGTGGCTCAATGACCTCATCCTGTTTGCAAAAGTGAGAACCTCATAAACCCTTAACCTCTTGGGCCTTGCATGCATCAGAACAGGAGGATGCATTGGGTCAAGAGGGACTGCCCACCCAAACATGGGCAAAGGGTCATGGCATTAAGACGAGCTGTCTGAGGCATGGTTAAATGGTGTCGAAAGGTAATCCTTTGTCATTGAAAACCCTCACAAAGTCCCTGTAAAAGGGTCGCATGCAGGAGGCATCTGTGTGCCCCCTTCAGTAATTGCTGACCTACCACCAGCATATGTCTTGGGTTTGTCCCTGCTGGGAGACAAACAACATTCATCTTTGTGGCTCCAGGAGAAGATTGCACACAATTGCAGAGTGGGCCAAGACCAGTGGTCTACTGCTAAATTTCTATATCCTACGCCCGGTGGAGGGAGAGGCCATGAGCTGTCATGGCCACAGGATGGACGTTGCGTTGCAGATAGGGAGACAAGGACACCTTCCCAAGATAATGAGTAAGGTTGCCATGGGCATCAGTTTGCATCAGCAGTGATGGAGCCATGTTGTACATGAGGCAACCAGTGCCTACAGGGGTCTCCAATGTAGGGGTGTGTGCTATGTCAGGAGGGGAGGCCCTTGACCCTTCAATGTCTCTATTCTCTCATGCAAGTCACACAGAACATCAACAAAGAGCCTCGTACACTGTGGGAGAGCCTGCCACTTCTGAGGGGGAGGACGGCACCTCAGAGGGTGCATCGTCACTTTATGCCCCTACACCTTCCACCAGCACAGATACTCGCACATTGGTGGATATACGCTTGTGGTGAGACTCGGGCACACAACCTGGTGAACACAGCCCGGATGCACCTGAGCAGCTGATGGAGGCTGTGACAGCCCAGGCTTTTGACAGTCAGAGGATGTGCCTCTGGTGTCACCAGCTTCACAGGGAATGCTGCAGCTGCAGTGAGAGGTCAGGTAACATCTGCCCAATGTGTATTCTGAATTGAATATGTTTACATGGAGAAAAGTGGATAAAAATACCAATTTGACGTTTATTTTCCATTTGGAGTGGCAGAACAACATGCAGCAAAAATAATCCCACCTCGATGCTGGCCTTGTCCTCAACATAATTTTGATCTTGGACTCTCTCACATTACATATGACTGGAGCTCAATCCCCAGAAGATAAATCAAAACTTTTGCTTGCGACATATCGGCAATTTCCTATAAATGTAGCTTTCAGGAGGAAAATCTCGATAGACAAATGCAGCTGTTGAAAAGATCACTCATGTATATTACTTATCTTGATGAAATGCAGTGTTCTCACTAAACAGAGTGGTACATGTTGGATGCTTCAACAGCAAGTGTAGAACTGCTGAGATTATCCAGTTTGTCTGTTATCTAGTGGAGACAGAGACAGTGGCTTGGCCTCCATAATTAATAAGTAAAAGGCTCACAATTGTACTGTTTGATTGATAAGACTGTGTGTGAGTAGACAATTTTCTATCTGCTCTATTAAGTCTTGCAGGAAATTTGTTTCTTTTGATGGTTAACATCAGCACAGCTTTCAGCTGGACATTAAAGTAAGTAAACAGCTTAAAATAAAGAAAACAAGGAAGGAATAGCTTTTTCATCAAGATTCTTCAGCTTATACATAACAATAGATTATAACGGCTGACTAGCTGAATTATTGTAATGGTGAAGAAATAATCTGGTATGAAAAATACTCTTCATCGTCTGATCATGTGAATATTTTGCTGTGTATAATTTATCTTTTTTGTGCAAATAAAGATCGGGGGCTTGATTTTTGGCCTCCACCAGGGCCGAGATCGAAGGTGGGTGGGAGCTAAAAATAGCCCCGCAGTCATGCATGCCAGTTCCCCATCTCCACCCCGCTTGTTGGCCATTTTTGCGGAGGAGGGATCGGGGGCCGAAAAGGCTACCCATTCACACGTGCCTGGTAGACGATCAGGCACATTAAGAGACTAATTGAGGCCAATTAAAGGAGAGCGACTGGAATTTTCCTTTCGGCCTCCAGGTTCCTACACCAGCGGGGGCCAATTTAGGTGCCTGGAGGCGGGCACCCAGTGGCAGGCTGAGGCGCCAGTGGTCCCGGCAGGCCTAGGCCCTCCCTGCCTGCCTGGGTGCAGGAGTAGCCACAGACAGCCAGTAGAGGAACTCCCCCCATCCCTCACCCCTGCCTCGACAGTGGCGGCCTGACTGCTGAATCTATTTTTTAATTAAACTTAATTTAATTTAATTTAATTTTAAAAAGGTTGAAGAGTGGGCATTTCCATTGCAGCCTGCTGTTCTTTTCAAGCTGGGAGGCCTCTGATTCGCCCTCCAGCTTCAAGAGCCCACCTACCATCCTTAATTGGACAGTGAACCTGTCTCCAGACCACAATTGGCCACGCCAGGGAAAATCACAGGTGAGTGACTGTCTACCCCCGCCGAGTGGGTTCAACACCTGGAAGCAGTCCCAACATCTGTTTCCCTCCCCCAAGAAAAAATCCAGCCCAGAGAAACTGAATATTTAGGGATAAAGACAAATGTTAAATACTGTTATCTGATAATTGAAAAAAAATCTGACATCAGTAGTCAGAAACAATCAGAAGTTGCCATAGGAAGAGATTAGTAAATAAAAATACAGGACTGAATTTTACCTGCCCCCTGATGTCGGGGGTCATGGCAGGGGGTGGGGGGGGGACTGGAAAATGCCTCTGGGAGAGGCCTGCTGTGGGCCTTGATGCCAGGAAGGGCCCGCCCCATATTACTAGCAGAAGTGAGGCCTCGTGCCGGCCTCCCTGCCGCTCGGCGACATGGCTGAAATTTAAATATTTTATTGGATGCTAATGAATGAATGATTACTTACGTCATCGTGCCAACCGTCCAGCCCCCTTATTACGGTCGGTGGCCGGCACTCCCGTGCCATCCAATCCCCGACCAGTGAAGTATGGCGGAACACTGGTAGGGAGGGGGCAGGAGGTAAGTTTTCAGGGCCCGGGGTGGGGGCAGGGGGGGGCGGTGTGGGGAGTGGCCTCAAACCGTTTTGATTGGTCTCGGAAGTGGTGGGAAGGGGTAAAGTTCAAAGTTTATAAACTTTGTGCAGGGGGAAGGTCGGGATCGCAAGGTAAGTTTTTTTAGGAGGGAGAGGTCAAATGACAATTTGTTTCGTAATTGGGGGGGTGGGACACAAGAGGGTCTTCTTTTATTACTTTTATTATGTTTTTCACTTTAAATTAATACTGCCTATAACTTTCAAAATTTAAATGAAGTGGAAGAGCTTGAAGCCCTTTAAAAATGGCACCGGCACCTGCATGGTGGGGCAGGATGCCTTTGTGAGGACAGATCGCCCGCCCCCTCCACATCATCAGGGGTGGGGGGGAGCAGTCTGCCCCGACCATGTAAATGAGTTGCCATGGTTAGTAAGGCAGCGGCTCCGTGGAGTAAATTCCGCTGTACACTGTGCAATCTTTAAAGCTCATCGCCAAGAATGCCATGAACTGGTAAAACTCAGCCCACATTCTGTACAAATGCAATGCAATATATAACTATCAAATTGCAACCTTTGCCTCCATTTTGTTTCATTTTTTCCTAGCCGGTGTGTTTATTTCTCTCTTGTTTCTCTCTTATTTCCTTGCTTTTTTTTTTGGACAGTAGCTCTTCAGGATGCTGCCACTCACTCTTCCTCTAGACACATGTTTTCATTTTTTTGCCACTCCCTTTAGCCTTGAACCATGAAACCTTTTTTCATTTAATCTCCTCCACCTTCCAATCTGCTCCATCTTCCACCCTATCACAGAACTTCCCTTTTGTTCTTTTTCCCACCCTCCCCCCTTTCACTTGCTCAAAACCTGTTGCATTTCTAACTTTTCCCAGTTCTAAGTAAAGGTCACAGACCTGAAACATTGGTCATTTTGGCCGAAGGGCGGAGGTAATGATAGAGACATTGGATTTCATTTGGTTGTTAAGCAGCCAGCCACACACGATCTTGTGTCAGCTGACCAATTAAGGATTGGGCTGGAGTGAAGGCAGTAGCTTCTCCAGTAGTCACGGAAAGACCAAGTGAGGTCAAGGAGACAGAACAGTTGTAGGAAAAGGTTCCAGGAAATTTTCCTTCATGTGTAGTGACCCAAGCAATGGCTAAACAAGTTCCATCATCAGAGATCAAATTGGCACCACAGACAGATATTTGGCTATCTGAAACTTTTTGGGGGGATTTGGATAATCCGAAGGAAATGTTCGGTAAGTCTTCTCTGATCGAGGTTCAGCAAGCTAATCCAGAGTTAAGTAAAGTGGCACAATCAGCTCAAACTGAAGCTGAAGCAGAGGAAATTCCAGAATGCTACTATATTAAAAATGGGATTCTGATGAGGAAGAAGAGACCTCCTCACACACCTGTGTACAAAGAATGAACAGTGGTTCACAAGATAGTGGTACCGTGCAAGTATTGCCAGAAAATATTAAGAATAGCCCATGAAATCCCTTGGGCCCAACATGTAGGGATCCAGAAGATGGCAGCATGTATAAGTTAACATTTTTACTGGCCAGGTCTTCACAAGCACGTGGTGCAGTTTTGTACATCGTGTCGTATGTGCCAGTTTGTGAGAAAACTGCAACTGCAATAAAACTGGCACCTCTAATTCTCATACCAGTTTTCGTGAACCACTCAGTCGGGTTTTGGTAGACTGTGTGGGACTTTTACCAAAAACAAAAGAGGGACATCAATATCTACTCATTATTATGGATATGGCTACTCGTTTCCCATAGACCATTCCCTTGAGAACGATTTCTGCCAAGGTAGTTATAGAGAAATTAACCCAGTTCTTCACTCGATATGGATTACCGATTGAGATCCAGTCAGATCAGGGTTCCAATTTTATGTCTAAAATTTTTCAGGAGGTTATGAGTAATCTGGGTAGAACACAGTTACAGTCCTCAGCATATCATCCAGACACAAGGAGCTTTAGAACAGTACCACCAAACCCTCAAAATTATGATCAGGCCATATTATCATGAATATCCACATGATTCGGACAAGGGCTGGAATTTCTTTTGTTTGCCACCAGAGATTCACCTAATGAGTTGACTGGTTTTAGTCCTTTTGAGTTAGTTTATGGACATGAGGTAAGAGGTCCTCTAAAGCTAATCAAAGAAAAGATTCTAGAACAGAGGGACAAATCTTCCATGTTAGATTATGTATCTGTGTTCCGGGAACGGCTCACGAGAGCCTGTAAAGTGGCTCAGGAACACCTTAAATCTTCCCAAACAACCAAGAAAAAATGGGCAGACAAGCATGCCATGACCAGAACATTTCAACCAGGGAATGATATGTTAGTATTACTGCCTTTATGGAATGAACCGCTAAAAGGACAGTTCAGTGGTCCATATAGAGTAATCAAAGGATTGGAAAGCAAATTATTTGATTGACACCCCAGATTGCTGGAAAAAAATTAGCAGTGTAATATCAATATGTTGAAACAATGTCACTGCTGAGAGGAGGATAAGTAAGCACAGGTATGTCAGGTGGTAAGGACAAGGAAGGATGAAAGAGATAGTGAGGATTAGGCAGAAGGAGGCCTAGACAATTCCCAAATTGAACCTACTATCTGGTTAGCTAATACTGAATTGTTACGGAGATTAGACACTAAGCTTTCATATTTAGATGCAGAACAATGAGGAGACCTAACAAAGCTACTCACAGCATTTAAAAGAGTCTGTAGGGACAAACCAGATGTACAACCTTAGCCTTACATGATTTGGATATAGGAGAATCCTCTCCGATAAAACAACATCCTTATCACTTAGGTCCAGAGAAATAGACCCAGCTGAAAATAGAAATCCAATACATGTTGGAAAACTACCTAATTGAATCCAGTCAAAGCAGCTGGAGTTCCCCAGTGGTGTTAACGCCTGATGGTTCAACTAGATTTTGCAGAGACCACAGAAATATTAATGCCGGATCAAAGGCAGACGCCTATCTAATTCCTCGCTTGGAAGACTGTATTGACAGAGTTGGCAGTGCCACGTTTCTTACCAAAATATATTTGTAAAAGGGATACTGGCAGGTTCCTTTAACAGCCCGAGCTAAAGAAATATCGGCCTTTGTCACACCAGATGATCTTTTCCAATGCTGTGTGATGCCATTTGGGCTTTCAAATGCCCCAGCAACTTTCCAGGGACTAATGAACCAAGTGGTAGCCAGTGTTCCTAACTGTGTAGTTTACCTTGACAATATGCTGGTATACAGTGGCACTTGGAAGGACCATTACGAACAACTAGAAGCTCTGTTTAGAAAATTACAGTCAGCTGATTTTGTGATAAAACTTGCCAAAAATGAATTTGCAAAAGTGTGGGTAACCAACCTCAAGTATATAACAGGATGTCAAGAACAGGATTGAGAGAAAGTCTTGCAGCATTGATGGAGTTCCCTGCCCCTAAGACTAAATGAGAAATCATCAGGCTTTTGGGAATGTGTGGTTTCTACTGCAAGTTTGTACCAAAGTTCAGCACTACAGCTGCTCCACTGATGGATTTGCTACAAAAGAAAGCCAAGGTAGTGTGGCCAGGGGAGCGCCAAGCATCTTTTGAGAGGCTGAAAGCAATTTTGATCAATGAACCAGTGTTGACTGCCCCAAATTTCACTAAGGTAGCAATTGATGCTAGTGTTGGGGAAAAACAATGTAATTGCCGATGCTTTGTCTAGAATTTAACTTTTCTCTGAGTTATCTGAGTACGTTGATGATACAGAGCAGAACTGTATTAGTTACAGGTAAAGAGTGAATGAGAAGGAGTGTGTAAATGTGTTTTAATTTTCTTTTCATATTGTTATTTTTTTTGTCCACACTTTATAATGCAACACATTTAAAAATGGCATTTCATTCCTCCAAGGGTAGAGGTGTCAAGAATATGCTTCCATTATTAATATTTTTGAGGACTTGTGAAACGACTGTGAAAAAATACCTGAGGAGATGCCAGACTTGTTTTTTTTAAAGCATCACTCGAAGGACACTTGGGACTTGGTTTAAAAACAAACACTTACTGGAAGTCACATGTCTTGAGCTAAGTAAACAGCTGGAGCATTATGGACGATGGACCTATTTGGAGTTGTTTACAGAGAATTCACCTGTTGAGATTCATGGTGGTCAGCTGTTTTGTTGGATTGTTTGGAGTGCCTTTGGTGTGTATCCTGCTAAGAGAGAAGCCACCCAACTCATCCTTTTCCACCTGTGATGAAAAATCTTCTGAGAATCCAGTGTGATAGATGAACCCACTCATGCACTGAAAAGCCTGCAAGACTTTCTCTCAACATCTCCTGAATGAACTGCTTCTGAAAGGTCTCAGTGACAGCCATCTGCATGTACCTGGATGCCAGACCGAAAGTCATCTGGAACATTTCATATCATATCCTTTTTTCTTCAAGAATTAACAAGTATTTGGCCAAAGTATTTTTTGTTTGTTGTAAAGTTGATCTCTGCAGAGAAATCTTCCTTAATTTTCTTTAACCGGTGTGTTTGCGTGCATGTGTGTTGGGTTATTTAGAAGGAAATATATTTATACTTTCATATTTCAACCTTTGTGTTAATAAGCTTTGCATCTTTATTGAATAAGTCTTGTTTTATAATAAATTAATAATTTTGTTGTTTATTAAAGAAACCTGGTTGGTGGATTTGTATTCTGACACGGATAGATAAATGTTTATATGATTGGCTATATCCTTAACTGTTAAAATATTTTTAAATATGTGTTGTGACCAGTGGAGGAGTGTGACTAGAAAAAGACAGTGCACTCCCCCAACCACAGTCGGAACACCATAGGCAGCTGGCATTTGTGTGCCCCCATCATGGCCTGCTGGGCCCCCACCAACATAGGTGTTGCATTTGTTTCCATGGTGAAACTGACAGTCTTCATTTTTGTCCTTGCAGGGGAGGACAGCGCACAACGACAAAGAGAGGGCCAAGACCGGTGGAGGGGTTATGTAGCTCTACATCCTCACCCTCATGCAGGAGGAGCCTTTGGAGTTGGCAGACCACCAGGGCAACCATGCAATTGCTGATGGCGAGACAGGAGTGCCAAGAGGATGAGAGAATGAGTGCAGATACACAAAGGTGTGTCACAGCTTCACAGAAAGCATGGTTGGGATGAGTTGATGGGAAGCTCTTAGCCATTACATTTTTATGTTCGCTCATGCAGGTCAGGATCAAGCCGAGGCACGAAAATCTCAAGAAACCAGGGGCCAGCTGACCGTTTAGGAGGAGGAGAAGGAGGAGGGATCCTCAGAGGATTCAGCGTAACATCATTCCTCCACACCCTCCACCAGCGTAGATACTCTCATGTCGGTGGGTACGTATTTTCAAGTAGATTCAGGGTCACAAGCTGGTGAGAACATCACAGATGCACCCGAGCAGCTGATTGAGGCTGTGACAGCTGACACCACTGACAGGCAGAGGATTGTGGAAGGCCAAGACTATGCTGAGCCCCAGGCTCATGACTTGCCTCTGGAATTAGCCACGACACAGCATCTGCTGCAGCTGCAGCGAGAGGTGAGGGAACATCTGGCAGAGCTTCCGGAGGCTATACGCACCCATGAGTGGACAATGAAGTTCATCCAGGCCAAGAATGCACATGGCTTCTTCCATGGAGAGATTGGCAACCCTTATGGAGAGATGATACAGGAGCCCCTTAGCATGCTGGGGCCCTCTTGACCTCAGTCAGCCAGAGAACAGCTGTCAAGGTCATCCCAAGCTATGGCGTAGTATGACCAACAGCCTTCCTTCACCTCAGCTGCAGGCACAGAGGTGACACCTCATTGGAGCTCTTGTAAGAGAATTAAGAAGAGCACATTGCTTCACTTGTGGTTCACGGATGATTATAATATGTGGATGTTAAGTCTTTTTTTCTGTTGTGCCTCTCAATAAATCTTTCATTCACTGTTGTTGATTTTCTATCTAATTCTTGCTGTCCTGTGAGATCTCATCTGCACCCTTGCTTCCTGAATGGACTGGAAGCAATGGGCAAAGGTGTATCTGTTCAGCTCCTCAGCCTTGCCACTTTGCGCTGCGAATTTGGGCACTGGGTGATGAAGTGAAAAATGAAGGGTAGGGCAGCAGGGCTGATTAAAGGTAAGGCTTCTGAAAGGGCAAAAGGGTCACAGGAAATGGCTCTGTATGAGGACATCCCAAGCCTCCCTTGCACATATCCCATATTGCCTTGCCTATGGTCCAAGGGGCCCTTCATCTTGCATCGCCTGGTCAGCTGGCTCCTCCACATCCTCATCATTGGAGGAGGGATCGTATTCAGTGATGTCTTCATTGCTCAATGCCTCCCCCTCTGCAGTGCTAGATTGTGCAATGCAGACAACCACAATACACGTGGACCCTCGCTGGGGCATATTTAAAGGTTCCACTGGATTGGTCTAGGCACCTGAATCGCATCTGCAGAAGCCTGCTCAATGGTCGCTCAGGTTGACCTGTGGCAGGTATTGTACCTCTCCTCTGCATCCATGCGTGGGGTCCTCACAGGTGTCTTAAGGGGGTAGCCCTTGTCTCCAAGTATCCACTCCTGAATGTATACGGGATTGGGGGGGCCCGGAGGGGGCACTAAAGCTTCCCCACCTGGGACTATTGAAGTTTGTAGGCATCGTGGCTACTTCCACGACTGCACACAACTCAAGGAACCACTTTCGGTGGTCGCAAACCAGTTGGACATTGATGGAATGGAAGCTAATCCAGTTAACGAAAGCCTCTGACTGGTCCGTTAGAGCCTTGATGGCAACATGCGTGCAATCGATCACACCTTGCACCTGGGGGAATCCAGCGATGGCCACGAACCCAAAGGACCTCTCTGCCTGACTCTCTGGATCGGTGCAGCAACGCATATTGTCACCAGCTCTCTTGAACATGGAACTGGTCACTTCCATGATGCATCGATGAGCTGCAGACTGGAAGATCCCACACAGGTCCCCAATGGATCCCTGGAAAGAGGCAAAGGTAAAGAGGTCGAGAGCCATGATGATCTTCAGGGCCACTGGCATTGGGTGTCCACCAAACCCCCTGGGTCTCAGCTCATCTTGCAGCATGGTGCAGAGATCAGTGACATTTTATGGACAGCTGCAGTCTTCGCTGACACTGCCACTTGGACATTTGGAGAAAGTGCACCCTCGATATTAAACTGTCTCCTAGGGATAGCCTCTTCCACGCGAGGTACCTCTTGGCATGCCTCTCTGTGCCCTTTTCTGATGTGCCCACCCTGAGACTGACCCAATTGTTGGTCCTCAGGTTGGTGATGCGTCCCTGCCGGTGCCTGGACTGCTCTCCCTCTGAGCAGCCTCTCCTCCTCAATGGGGCCCCAATGCCTGGGTGGATGAGGCCCATGGCAGATGGCCTCTCTCTGAAACCTAGGCATCCCCCCAACCCCCAAGCCTGTTCCTGAGGCCTTTCCTTGGAGCAAGTGCCACTGCCCCGAGATGATCCTGGCAAAACACTTCACTGTCCTGGCAACTGCTGTCCCCTTCGGCTGACATCTGGCAGCGCCCTTTGTGAACCACCCTTCCTGCCTCTGCATCCTGGCCCTTTTGATGGTTTCCTGAGACAGCCAGCACTAATCCCCCGTTTCCTTGCTTCCTAGTTTCACCAGGTGGGTCTCTGAAGTCCCATGCTCCCCGTGTGCCATTGATAAAATTAGAAATGCACCGTGAACTTGGAGTTAATTCCCTTTCAAGTATCTTAATTGGTGTCCCACTGCCCTGATGTCAGAAGTCTGCCCTCTCTGGTTCTCACTGCTGGTAAAATCTGGAAGTGACATCAAGACAGTGGATTTCCTATTTTACAGCCATCCTCACCTTTCCCATCACCTCCAAACTTGCTCTAAATTCCATCCATTGACTCTATTTCCTCTCTGCCCAGATGATGCCACACCTGCTGAGTATTTCTAGCATTTTCTGTTTTTGTGTATTTAGGAATACATGGGCTAACCAAGAACAGTCAGCATCAATTTGTTAAAGGTAGGTTACATTCAAAAAATTAACTGAAGAAACAATTGATTTGGTATGATGAAGGGAATTTAGTAGATTAAGTCTATATGGAGCTTCAAAAGATATTTGATAATGTGTGTCTCAAGAAACTTGTTAGAAAAAAAATCAGGCATATGGCACACCAGAAAACATAGCATCATGGGTAGAAAAGTGTCTGACAAATACCTAACGTAGCTAATGGTGCATGACATAGAACATACAATTGATGGGAATGATTGAATTAGCTTACTTTCAAAACTTACTTTATATAGATTGAGTTAGCCATGATTCATTGAACAAGATGCTCCTCTATGTTTTTCTACTCCTTGCTATTGACACTTCAATTACCTAAAACAGGTCATAGTCATTCTGTTCAAACATTGAATGCTACCTCAAACATTAGTAAAGCAACCATCTTTTGTTAATCCATTTCTCCTCCTCACAGAAGATCCAATTGTTCATCCGTCCAATGACAGCATTCCTCAACCTCTAGGCTTCTGCCAAATAATCCCTGAATTGCAGGCTGAGTCTGATGGATAATTCAAACTACTGAGCATTTCTCCAAATATAGCTGTTTGGATGCTTCAGTTCTCCAGACTGATTTCCTGATCTTCAGGCCGAGATATTCTGGGCTCCGTTTTTTATTATTCCAGAGTTCACTCAGTACTTGCTGCAACTCTGGACCCCTGGATCGATAATTCACATTTTCTGTTTCAATCCCTCCAATTGGGTTTCTGCCCCACCACAGTACGGTAACAGCCTTTATAAAAGTCACAAATGACACCTTATGTGACTGTAACCCTGGTAAACCAAGCCTTCTTGATCTTCTTAATCTGCCTGCATCCTTTGACAGGTTGACCACAACATCCTCCTCCAACACGTCTTCTCTGTCGTCCAGCTTAGTGCAACTTCCCTTGCCTGGTTCCATTCTTATCTATCCAGTAATAGCCAAAGAATCACCTGCAATGCCTTCTCTTCCTCTTCCCTTCCCATTACAGCTGGAGTCTTCCAAGGATCTATCCCTGTCCCGGTCCTATTTCTCATCTACATGCGGACCCTTGGCAACATCATCCATGAATATGTTAGGTTCCACATGCATGTTGATGATACCCAGCTTTGCCTTGCTACCATCTTTCTCGACCCCTCCACAGTGTCTGATTTGTCATACTGCTTGTCTGACATCCAATATGAAATGAGCAGAAATTTCCTCCAAATAAGTATTGGGAAGACCGAAGCCATTGTCTTCATTCCCACCACAAACTCCATTCCCCAGTCATAGACTCTAGCCCTCTCCCTCACAACAGTCTGGGAGAGAACAAAACTGTTCGCAACCTTGGTGTCATATTTGAGTTAGTTAGTTAGTTTCTGACCACATATCCACTCCATCAACAAGACCAACTACTTCCACCTCTATAGCATTGCCTGTCTCCATTTCTGCCTCAGCTCATCTGCTACTGAAGCCCTCAACCATGCTTTGGTTGCCCCTAGATTTGACTGTTCCAACGCTATCCTGGCCAGCCTCCCATTTTCCACTAAAATAAAAGCAAAATACTGCGGATGCTGGAAATCTGAAACAAAAACAAGAAATGCTGGATTCCCTCAGCAGGTCTGGCAGCATCTGTGGAAAGAGAAGCAGAGTTAACGTTTCGGGTCAGTGACCCTTTTTCTAATATTTGTCAGTTCCGAAGAAGGGTCACTGACCCGAAACGTTAACTCTGCTTCTCTTTCCACAGATGCTGCCAGACCTGCTGAGGGAATCCAGCATTTCTTGTTTTTGCTCCCATTTTCCACCCTGCCTAAACTTGAATTCATCCAAAACTCTTCTGCCCATATTCTAACTTGCATCAAGTCCTGTTTGCCCATCAGCCCTGTGCTCACTAACCTACATTGGCTCCCGGCCTGGCAGAGCCTCAGTTTTAAATTTCTGATCATTGTTTTCAAATCCCTTGAGCGCCCCCCGCCACCCCACAAGCCTTCAGAAACTCTACACTCCTTCAATTCTGGCCACTTGTACAAGCCCGATTTTAATAGCTCCACTATTGGAAGACATGCTTTCTGTTGCTTAGGCACTAAGATCTGGAATTCCTTCTCTCAACCTTTCCATCTCTACCCCTCTCTTCTCTTTTAAGATGTTCCTTAAAATCTATCACTTTGTCTAAGCTTTTGGTTATCTGTCCTAATATCTCCCTGTTACGACAAGGTGAGAAAGAGGTCTAGGGTTCCCTTTCAACCTTCACCTGATCTTACTGTAACAGGATTTTATTTTTAAACACACTGTGTTTTAGCTCCCCCTTGGCGAATCCTTGTTCACCACTTTCCAATTATAAGGCAAAGAAATGAGCACA
Organism: Heterodontus francisci; assembly: GCF_036365525.1. NCBI lineage: Eukaryota > Metazoa > Chordata > Chondrichthyes > Heterodontiformes > Heterodontidae > Heterodontus > Heterodontus francisci. The sequence continues at coordinate 97,850,114 of NC_090374.1, forward strand.
AACCAGGCTTTCTTAGGTTTAAAGAAGAAAGGTGAAATTTTATTAAGCTTAAACTCGAATTCGGTTGATGCCTACGGATACATGACCCACCCACATTAGCATGCATACTCAATATGTGCATGCAAATTGAGACAGAAAAGAGCAGAAGAAAGATAAAGTGACAAAGTTTGATACAATATCTGAAGAGTTTGTTATGTTTCTTCAAGCTCACAGTAAAGTAATTTTCTGGGTTGATCTTGCTTTTTGTTGGGGCTCAGTTTTCTTCTTCAACCTTGTTCACTGTTGGAGACATTTTTCTCTTGGGGTTCATGTGTCTTCAGTGGGTTTCAGTTCTATGAGAAACAGTTGGGAGCAGACAGCAGGAGAGGAGGCCTTCTTCAGTCCAGGAGCCAAGAGCTTTCTCCCAGTTCAATACGGTCTCTACAATTTAAAACTCCCCAAGTTGGCCAGCGGGGTGGTCGCGTGACCGACTGGTTTGACCAGGTCTGTTCTGTGTATTTTATGGGAGCAGGGGTTAGCTCCTTTGTTCCAACACTGTCTGCTAACATGCAAAAATGTCTTTCCAGCCAGGGGCCTGGCAATTCCTTGTAACAGGCCTTCTCTTCTTCCCAGCAACAATTTGAAATTTAATGTCCGTGTGGTGAAATTAATGTGCCTCATTCTTGGCAGGTGGTGACCTGCATGACACTCCCTATATGGCTCAAAGTCAAAATTTGTTTGATAATGCTCCTGTGAAGTGCCTTGGAATATTTTACAACATTACAGGTGCTATGTAAATGCAAGTTGTTATTGTTGTTCTGTTCCAAGTACAACAATTGCTTTGGCAACATGACGGTATTGAAGTTGTTTGAGGGTTAAAAATCATGATACATAAAATAGCGACATCATATGATTTCTTTTGAAGACAAGTAGAGCCAAAGCATTAAGTCCAAAGTTGGTCTATCACACAATTTGTTTGCACCAGGGAAGATTGTAGAGGATTGGTTCATAGAGCCACAACACTCACCAGAATTTTAAAACTCACAAGGTTTCACTTTTGATTATTTCTGTCAGAGGAGAAGCATTCTTCATTTCCAGTTAAGATCAATTATTCCTCAATGATATTCAACAGAATCCATTAAAACTACATCTGGCATGAAATTGTAATTATTCAAATTATGTTTTCCAGATGTTTACACTTAATGAGTGCGTCAAAGAAAGGTAGCGATTTTGACCCCAGCCATCCAGTGGAAAATGGATAGATCGGCAGTTAAAATGCTTTTTGTTACGCATATTCCCAAAAGCTGCCTGGATCTCATTAACTGCAGTTTTTTTTTCAGGATTCTGGTGGGGCCCTTCTTTAAATATGCACATTGGGGTCCAATATTGTCATCGGGCCCTGACTGCAATGTGAACTCAGACCTGAATGAGGAAATTATCCCACTTGGGGTGAAGAAAGTTGAGACCTGCCAGGAAGATGAAGAGGCACAGACAGGAATGCTCCTCCAGAGCCCACAAGGTAAGTCGCTACTCATGGACAGTGCCTGCCCTTCCTGCAAGACCCCTCCCCACATCGACTGTCATGCTAGCTGGGAAGCCAAGGGTCACCAAATTTTCCAGAGCCTCTTCTTGATCCCATCTATTTCAGGCAGGAGGTGGAATGCTGGCTTTTTGTTCAGGCCCTGGGGTAAAATAACTCAAGTTTCAAAACTTCTAAAACACATATGCCCACCCAGAGTTAAAATTGATCCTAAACTGGTGGTTGCAGTTTCACATTGCTGATGCTATCTAGTTGAGATGAACTGGATACACAGGCAAGCAGAGGTGGGGGTTATGGTGATGGTAACATTTTCCCAATCTCCTGCTGCAATTTCACCATTTCTCGAGGTCTTCCAGCAATCTTGCATTAACGTTACAGCAGGAGAATATGACAATCTCCTCCTCCCATGGAAATTGTACCCCTGCACTGCAGTTTACTACAAGGTTCATGTTACCATTTTATTGATCTACAGTATTGAATTCTCTCAATGTTTTCAGAGCAGCTCTCAAAACCAAACTTTGTTCCATTGATAATTTGTCCTTCCAGTGCATGGCCAAGGATTAGCTATTACCATGTTTGCAGTAATCTTATTACTAAATTAAAAGTAGTCACATGCTATGTTAACAATCACTTTGCAATGGCAGATATTAAACATCGTTCAGATTTTATAGATTGAAAATAACCAGCATATTTATTTACAGCTAAATGGAAATATTGAAGCAAAAGTCAGTTCACTATATACATTCTTCTTTGGCCTCCTTGTCTCGGGAGACAATGGGTAAGCACCTGGAGGTGGTCAGTGGTTTGTGCAGCAGCGCCTGGAGTGGCTATAAAGCCCAATTCCAGAGTGACAGACTCTTCCACAGGTGCTGCAGAAGAAATTGTTTGTCGGGGCTGTTACACAGTTGGCTCTCCCCTTGTGCTTCTGTCTTTTTTCCTGCCAACTGCTAAGTCTCTTCGACTCACCACACTTTAGCCCCGCCTTTATGGCTGCCCACCAGCTCTGGCGATCACTGGCAACTGACTCCCACGACTTGTGATCAATGTCACAGGACTTCATGTCGCGTTTGCAGACATCTTTAAAGCGGAGACGTGGACGGCCGGTGGGTCTGATACCAGTGGCGAGCTCGTTGTACAATGTGGCTTTGGGGATCCTGCCATCTTCCATGCGGCTCACATGGCCAAGCCATCTCAAGCGCCGCTGACTCAGTAGTGTGTATAAGCTGGGGATGTTGGCTGCCTCGAGGACTTCTGTGTTGGAGATATGGTCCTGCCACCTGATGCCAAGTATTCTCCGGAGGCAGCGAAGATGGAATGAATTGAGACGTCGCTCTTGGCTGACATACGTTGTCCAGGCCTCGCTGCCATAGAGCAAGGTACTGAGGACACAGTCTTGATACACTCGGGCTTTTGTGGTCCGTGTCAGTGCACCATTTTCCCACACTCTCTTGGCCAGTCTGGCCACAGCAGTGGAAGCCTTTCCTATGCGCTTGTTGATTTCTGCATCGAGAGACAGGTTACTGGTTATAGTTGAACCTAGGCAAGTGAACTCTTGAACCACTTCCAGAGCGTGGTCGCCGATATTGATGGATGGAGCATTCCTGACGTCCTGTCCCATGATGTTCGTTTTCTTGAGGCTGATGATGAGGCCAAATTCGTTGCAGGCAGCCGCAAACCTGTCGATGAATCTCTGCAGACACTCTTCAGTGTCAGATGTTAAAGCAGCATCGTCAGCAAAGAGGAGTTCCCTGATGAAGACTTACCGTACTTTGGTCTTCGCTCTTAGACGGGCAAGGTTGAACAACCTGCCCCCTGATCTTGTGTGGAGGAAAATTCCTTCTTCTGAAGACTTGAACGCATGTGAGAGCAGCAGGGAGAAGAAAATCCCAAACAGTGTGGGTGCGAGAATGCAGTCCTGTTTCACGCCACTCGGGATAGGAAAGGGGTCTGATGAGGTACCGCTATGCTGAATTGTGCCTTTCATATTGTCATGGAATGAGGTGATGATACTTAGTAGCTTTGGTGGACATCCGATCTTTTCTAATAGTCTGAAGAGACCACGTCTGCTGATGAGGTCAAAGGGTTTAGTGAGATCAATGAAAGCAATGTAGAGGGGCATCTGTTGTTCACAGCATTTCTCCTGTAGCTGACGAACGGAGAACAGCATGTCAACGGTCAATCTCTCTGCTCGAAAGCCACACTGTGCCTCAGGGTAGACACGCTCGGCCTGCTTCTGGAGCCTGTTTAAAGCGACTCGAGCAAAGACTTTCCCCACTATGCTGAGCAGGGAGATTCCACGGTAGTTGTTGCAGTCACCGCGGTCACCTTTGTTTTTATAGAGGGTGATGATATTGGCATCGCGCATGTCCTGAGGTACTGCTCCCTCGTCCCAGCACAGGCAAAGCAGCTCATGTAGTGCTGAGAGTATAGCAGGCTTGGCACTCTTGATTATTTCAGGGGTAATGCTGTCCTTCCCAGGGGCTTTTCCGCTGGCTAGAGAATCAATGGCATCACTGAGTTCCGATTTTGTTGGCTGTATGTCCAGCTCATCCATGACTGGTAGAGGCTGGGCTGCATTGAGGGCGATCTCAGTGAAAACATTCTCCCTATAGTACAGTTCTAGGTAGTGCTCAACCCAGCGGTCCATTTGCTTGCATTGGTCAGTGATTGTGTCCCCTGATTTAGATTTGAGCGGGGCGATCTTCTTGATGGTTGGCCCAAAAGCTCTCTTCATGCCATCATACATTCCTCTGATGTTTCCGGTGTCTGAGGCCAGCTGAATATGACTGCATAGGTGTTGCCAGTAGTCATTTGCGCAGCACCTGGCTGTTCTTTGTGCAGTGCTTTTGGCTGCTTTAAGTGCTACGGATGTTAACTCGCTGGGGGCTTTCTTGTAGTTCAACAGTGCAATGCGCTTAGCGGCGATGACAGGTTCCAGCTCTTCAAAATGAGATTGAAACCAGTCTGCATTTCTCTTCACACGTTTGCCATAGGTGGTCATTGCTGAGTCATAGATGGCGTCTCTGATGTGGGCCCACTTGGTCTCTGCATCCCCTGTGGGAGTGTTTTGAAGGGCTTTTACAAGTGAATTTAGAAATTTTTGTAACAGCTGTGGATAAGAAATTCTGCTCGTGTTGATGCGCGGGTGGCCCTTCTGCTCAGAGTGATGCAACTTCTTTGGTTTGAGTCTAACCTTGCTGCACACCAGGGAGTGGTTGGTGTCACAGTCCACACTGTGGAAGCTGCGTGTGATTTGAACACTGTTTAAGGAGGCTTGCCTTGTGACGATGAGGTCCAGCTGGTGCCAACGACGTGATTTTGGGTGCCTCCATGAAACCTGGTGACAGGGTTTAGTGTGAAAGAACGAGTTGGTGATGCAGAGGTTATGATAGGTACACAACTCAAGCAGTCTCTGTCCATTCTCATTCATCCTTCCAACACCATAGCGCCCAAGGCAGAAGGGCCATGAGTCATGGTCGGCCCCAACCCTGGCATTAAAGACCCCCAGCAGGAACAGGTGTTCAGTGTTGGGGATGCTACTAATGATATTATGGAGTTCCTCGTAGAACTGGTCTTTAGCTTCATGTGGGGTGCAGAGTGTTGGAGCATAGATGCTGAGTCGGTGTACAGACCAGAGGCGGTGAGCAGTCGGATGGACAGTATGCGTTCTGAGCCATTTGAGGGAGGCTCTATCATGCTGAGCAAGGAGTTTCTGATGGCGAAGCCCACTCCATGCTGTCTTGGTTCTTCAGGATCCCTACCCTGCCAGAAGAAGGTGTAGTCTTGCTCTGTTAGAGATCCACTCGCAGGGAGGCATGTCTCCTGAAGTGCTGCAATGTCTATAATGAGTCTACTGAGCTCGTTGTTAATGATGGCGGTCTTCTGAGAATCGTTGATGTGTGTAAGGTCTTCCGACAGGCCAGGACACTTAGTTCTGACGTTCCAGCTTGCAAAACGAAGGGCTGGTACCTTCGTTCCCTTTTTCGTGCTGTTTGGTGCGGTGTTGCAGTCCACTTTTCGGGCAATGACCCTGAGATCCAATCACCCATTGAAGCAGGTGGACTGTGGCGGGACAGAACCTTATTGACCAGGGGCTGCCCGGTTTGAGGCGGGCGGTCGCTGTCCAGTGAAGTGCGATGACCTCTCCCACCGACAAAGGCAACCCGTGGTGCCCAATCTCTCCGCCAATTGAGCTGGACTTATAACCTGTAACTGCTGCCTTCCATGTCGTTTCAGTCGCTGTGAGGCGACTATGGAGTGTCCTCTCCATGGCGCATGCCTGGGCGAATGTATGGAGGTTGAGAGTTGCCCAAGTGTCAAAACCCCCCTCTCGGCCTTTCTGGTGGGGTCCAAAGGAGTGCAGAGCACAACGTTTGGCACCGGTATGGCTGCAGGAACTGCCGGAAACATGCTGAAGGTGACACATGACCGCCTACGGGGTTCCGCTCCGGATTATCTGTTAGGGTTTACTCCCACAAGGCAGTGGGGTTGTTCGGGCCCCTACACAGGGGTAGGAGGATGCCAGTGGGAGGAGGGGGTGCGAGGGGAAGGGGTGGAGGGAAGGGGGTGCGAGGGGGAGCTGGGAAGGGGGCTGTAAGGGGGAAGGGGGGGTGCAGGGGAAGGGGGTGCAGGGGAAGGGGGTGGACTATAAATATAGATTTGTATATATTGAAAAGCATTTACTGGATCAATTGTCCTTAGCACTTTCCTTTAATGAAATGTTATCGTGTTTTTTTCCTGACAAAAGGAGTGCAAACTCCTCGTGACAGTTGAAATAAATTTCAGTATTTCATTTTTTCCAAAATACCTATATAATGTAACAAATGTTTTCTCAAGGCCTTGAACTCCTGAGAGTATTTTTTTCTCTAAATTCCTTTGAAGTCTAACAATGTAAAATTTCAAATATGCAATGAATTTTGCTGCCTAATGAATTTTGAATATGTTATGCAAGTGTGCAGCTTGAGAATACTCATTGCCTAGAAATTGAGTTGTGTAGCGCCTGTTTCTCAGGTGTGATGTGGCCTCTTAAGTGCCCAGAATGGTGGACAAAAATGTGTACAGACTTCCAACCAGAATTGCGCCAACCACCACATTGAGATGGTGGAACAAGTGGCATCCTTTGCCCACACAGGCTTCTGGCACTTTGCAAATGGAAATAAGGAGCCTAAAGCCTATTTCAGGTTCGGTCTGCAACATTTGTTTCCCCTGAGACAGCCAGCACCAGTACCCTCAGCACTCAGGGAAACCAATCCTAAATATCTCCTGCAAAATAAGAGTAAGTTTCTTATTTGTAAAGTACCATTCCAGTCGCTACTGTATCCCTGCCTTTGAAATTCCTGACCCCCAAACTTGAGGTGTAACTGGATTTCAACAAGGTACTAAGTTCATTATTACTGCTTAGAAAGTCGTGGGAGTCAATTGTCAGTGATCGCCAGAGCTGGCGGGCAGCCATAAAGGCGGGGCTAAAGTGTGGCGAGTCGAAGAGACTTAGCAGTTGGCAGGAAAAAAGTCAAGCGCAAGGGGAGAGCCAACTGTGTAACAGCCCCGACAGCCAATTTTATCTGCAGCACCTATGGAAGAGTCTATCACTCTAGAATTGGCCTTTATAGCCACTCCAGGCACTGCTTCACAAACCACTGACCACCTCCAGGCCCTTACCCATTGTCTCTCGAGATAAGGAGGCCAAAGAAGAAGAAAAAGAAGACTGTTTAGAAACCTCTCCAGCCCTGAAAACCTAATTTTATATTCAAGGAATGTCTCGTTTCTCCATTAAGATAAAATTCAACATATTTTTAAAGTATATTTTTTCAAAGATTTGTTTTTGATGTCTCAACTTCTATCTTAATCCTATGTGTATGTCCCAATCATTTATTTTGTTCTCTGTAAAATTCAAATTCAAAGCGAAGGATTATCAGTACATTTTAGTTCCTTGTTTGCTGTCGGTGAGAATACTTCAACCCGATTGGCTGCTTACCCTGCTGAATGACATCACTATTGTTGAACCCCAAGAGATCCCCTTGACTCGGAGCCAGATTCAATTAATGTTGGGAAAGGGGGAAATCTACGCCACAGAGATCGATAGATAGTGTCATAGGGCTGAGTTTTACCAGCCCCTTGATGCCGCGGGTCACAGTGGCGGGCGGGGGGTGGCGGTAAAATTGTGCGGGAGAGGCCCACCTCAACCCACGACATCGAGAAGGGCCTGCCGCATATTACCGGTGGCAGGGGGACCTTGGTGTGGCCCCCCCGCCTGGCAGCGGGCCCTTCATCTGCATATTAGAATTAACCTAAATGAAATGCAAATTTACTTAACCTGCATGTTATAGCCGTCCCATGCCGATTTTATGACCGCCGTTTGTACTTCCCACACCTTCGGAACTCCGTAGTGAGTTCCGAGGCGAGCACCTGGTGGGGAGGAATAAAACTTTCAGGGCAGGAGGGGTGGGGGACTGTGGAAAACAGTGTTTTTTGGTTGTGGGGATGTTGGGAAGCGGTTGAAGGGCATGTGATAGAAGGTTGGGGGGAAATTTCGGGTAGGAAATAAAATGAGTTTTGTCAATGAGGACTAATTAAATGATCATTGGGGGAGTTGGGGAAGGGCTTCCATTTCATAATTGTTTATTTTACAAAGTAGGCACTACTGTAATTTTATAAATCTGTGTTAAGGGCTTAAAGCCCTTTAAGAATGGTGCCGGCGCCTGCGCAGTGGCACCGGCCGCCATTGCAAGGGACTCGGTGGCCGCCCCCTTACATCATCGGGGGCGGCCGCTCTGCCCCCTCTATTTAAATTAGCCCCCGTGCATAATATCGTAGGAGGCTGTACAGCGGCCCTTCCATGTCGGAAGGCCACCAAGTTCAAAGCGCGCTGCATCGGAGCACCGCAAGTGCATAAAATCCAGCCCATAGAGTCATAGAGCTATTTATGGTATCGAAAGAGGTCATTTAGCCCATTGAGTCCATGCTGCCTCTCTGTGGAGCAATCCAGTCAGTCCCACTGCCCTGCTTGATCCCTGTAGCCCTTCAAGCTTATTTCCTGCAAGAGCCCAACCAATTTCCTTTTCAATTATTTATTCTTATTCTTCTTACTAAAATGTACCACCTCACACTTGCCTAGATTGAAGTTTTATTTGCATTCTGCAAATTTATTAATGTCTTCCTGAATTTTGTCACAGTTCTCTTCGGTATTAACTATACCCTCTAATTTGGTGTCTTCTGCGAAATTTGAAATTCTACCTTCGAATCCTGAGCCATTAGTTCCCAATCCAACAACACATCTAATTTTTTTTTTAGATTTAGAGATACAGCACTGAAACAGGCTCTTCGGCCCACCGAGTCTGTGCCAACCATTAACCACCCATTTATACTAATCCTACATTAATCCCATATTCCTACCACATCCTCACCTGTCCCTATATTCCCCTACCACCTACCTATGCCAGTGGCAATTTATAATGGCCAATTCACCTATCAACCTGCAAGTCTTTTGGCTGTGGGAGGAAACTGGAGCACCCGGAGGAAACCCACGCAGACACAGGGAGAACCCAGAATTGAACCCGGGTCGCTGGAGCTGTGAGGCTGCGGTGCTAACCACTGCACCACTGTGCCGCCCTCAATTTAAAATTAATTTATTAATTAATTTAAAATTCACATGTTTCTATTTAAAATTGCTTCCTGGCTTTGCCCCTTCCTAACCAGCTCTTTGCAGGTACCTTTCCTCGAGATCAATGGTGAAGCTATTGCTTTGCTTATGACAAAGTGATCCATTTTCTCATAATAGGCCTGAAAAAAGATTCTGTAATCTTATTACTTCAATATAACCTTGAGTCCATGCCCCTTTGTTATATATAGGAATGAAAGGCGTGAGACGACAAAGACGTTCACCCCATTAAAGGGGTGAGCCATAAAGATGCTCCCACAATAAAATTTCAAAAACATTGTGTTATCATGTGGATTGAAGACCACAACTACTTAAATCCTTTTTTGGTAGTTGCAGGGTATTGAAGGCCTGATATTTAACAGAGCAAAGAACATTCTTTTTTCATTTACAGGTTAAAACTTTTGGCTTAGGTTTTCTTCTTTTGACGTTGCTTCAACTCAAACTGTTATGGGCAAATTTTAGACAAACACAAATAAAAGTGTGATGTCAGTAATTATCCAGGACAGTTTACTGAAGCATATCTTCAGATGTCTCAGGTATAGAACATACTACTGATTGGAATAGGAAAGTGAAAGGACGTGGAATTTAAAGGGTTGAAGACAATAAAGGGGAATGTTTACATTGAAGGGAATAAACTTCTGAATCTTTCCGAGAGTCTGAGTAAGACCCATTGGAAGCCTTTGCCAAGCCACAAAGGGTAGTGAATAGATCGTAAAAATAAAAGTGGAAACCCAAATTGCAGGACTGAATCTGCAAGGAAACTGCCTTTACTTCATATTTTTCTCATTCTTCCTACCAAAATGTATCACATCACAGTTCTCTGCCTTTGCTTTTGTCGGCCATGTGTCCGCCCATACCACCAGCCCGTCTATGTCCTCTTGCACTATTCCATTAGTTCAGCATTGCAGAATGTCTGCAGGGAACTGGATCCCAGTATTAGATCATAGCTGTCAATTACCTTCTCTAGTTGGTCCGGCATTATGCTGTGCGTTTGCTGCAGGTGACCTTGCAACAGATCTATATCGCTTACAAAGCTTGTTACGATTGAGGCGGGAGGAGTGCACTGTCTTTCTCTAGTTCCACGTCTCCACAGGTCACAACATATATTTAAATGTTTACCCAGTAACCAATATGGTCAATTATATACTCTATTTTTATTTCAGAATAAAATCCACCAACCAGGTTTCTTTAATAAACAACAAAAATAGTAATTTGTTATGAAACAAGACTTAGTCAATAAAGACGCAATGCTTTAACACACAGTTTGAAATATGACAGTAAATATATATATATATTCCATTCTAAATACCCAATAGACACACACACACACACACGCACAAACACACGCTGGTTAAAGGAAAAATGAAGACGCTTTGGCCAAAGTACTTGTTAATTTTTTGAACAAAATGGATTAGATATGTTATGTTCCAGGTGGCATACAGTCTGGTGTCTAAGTACACATAGATGGGTCACTGGAATCTTTTCTGAAGCTGTTCGTTCAGGAGATGTCAAGAGGAAGTCTTCCAGAAGCTTCTCAGGAAAAATGCAGCATCAGGGGTTTTAGCTGTCACACACTGGATTTTTCAGGGTTTCTCAAAGGTGGAGAAAAGATGAGCTGGGTTTTTTTCAGCAGGCTACAAAACAGCATTCAAAAATGAAACCCACTCTTGAGCACCCTAAATCTTGACATGTCACTTCTCTTGTAAACAACTCCCATAGTCAAAAAGCACCTGTTTACTTAGCTGAAGACATATGACATCCAGTAAATGTTGTTTTTAAGCAGAGTCCTTCCAGTGGCCCTGTTAATAAAGTCCAACATCTATGGAATCACTTCAGTCCTCCAATGAATCCATCTCCACAGTTCTAAAACATGAGTCCTCAAAAAATATTAAAAAATTGAAGCACTTTTATAATAAGTTGCTGATCCACACCGAGGAGACTTGTCATTGCTCAATGGATATATTAGGGCTTGCTGACGTGGTTGAGTCATATCAGGGAAGTCCCAATGGGTGGTGTAAATGCACCTCAGGCTGATGTCTGTCTCCCAAATGACTCTACCATGGAGAAGGACAACAATGTGGGAACATTGTCACCTCCAAGTTTCCATCCAAATTACATGAACCTGTATATATCACTGTCTCTTCATCATCACTTGGTCAATACCCTCGAATTCCATACCTGACATCATTGTGGCAGCACTGCAGTGATTCCAGAAGAAGGTCGACTATCAGATTCTCAGGGCAACTGAGAATGGATAATAAATGCAGCCTGGCAAGATTCCAGCAAGTCATCTCCTGAGCTGAGGAACTCCACAGAATTTCAGAGACCACCTCCAGTTGGTGCAGATTACATATCACTTTCTTGCATATTTTCAGCATTAAAAATGGTGAGTAATAAAAATTAAACACATTAGTAAAGGAACATTATTTAAAATTTAAAGACCTCTCATTTGCAGTTTTGACAGAATGATACATTTGTGAAGTTCAAATAAAAATTCAAATAAAGCATTAATAAAGATCCCAGAATACAGTTAAAAAATCTAATCACTATAAGTAGGTAGCTCTGATGCTCCTTTACATATCTTCTAATTCACTGTGAACAACTCCAATGAACCCTCTGCTAGTCATATGTTGAGACTCTCGTGGCTGAAATTCATTGGCTGTTCTGATAGACATCAGCCATAGAATCAGTAGAAATCCACTGGAATGCCTCAAACATTGCCAGGACTTGGATACAGATCAAAATATTTAGTTGGTCTTCTGGCCTGAAATCTTGAAGATCAAGTCCAGAAACAAAAAGGAATGTAAATGGCTTCCAGATACAGGGGACCACAAATGGCAGAATCTTCATCTATCCTCCCATGCTGGTAAATTTTACACAAAATATCTAGCCTCTTCTTCCAGGGAGCTGGTCAGCAGAGGAGTTCACTGGCAGGCGCAATCCAAGCATAACAGCCTGGATTGTATCCTTGAGTAATTTCCAGACATTTATTTCTGCACACTGGGCTGAATTGTGTGCAACCACTTGAAACAGCAATGGTGGCGTTGGGGGACGGAGAATCACGTCGGAAGCATCCACCCAGAAATCAGACGTCAAGGCGTTGGTTCCGGATTTAGTCAGCGGCGGTAAAGCACCAAGGCAGAATTGCCGCCCCAACAGGATGTGGCTAGTGAGATAGTTGATGCATTAGTTTTAATTTTCCAAAATTCCCTAGATTCAGGGAAGGTTCCGTTTAATTGGAAAATAGCGAATGGAACTCCTTTATTCAAAAAGAAAGCAGGAACGTACAGGCCAGTTAGCTTAACATCTGTCTTAAGGAAAATGTTAGAAGCTACTATTAAAGACGTTTAGAAAAATTCAAGGTAATCAGGCAGAGTCAACAAGGTTTTGTAAAAGGGAAATCATGTTTAACCAATTTATTGGAGTTCTTTGAGGGACATGCATGTGCTGTGGATAAAGGGGAACCAGTGGATGTACTGCACTTAGATTTCCAGAAGCCATTTGATAAGGTGCCACATCGTAGGTTATTGCAGAACATAAAAGCTCATTGTGTAGGGGGTAACATATTGGCATGGATAGAAGATTGGTTAGCTAACAGGAAACAGAGAGTAGGCATAAATAGAGTAAGAGCGAAAGCTAGCTAGAAATATAAAGATAGATAGTAAGGGTTTCTATAGATATTTAAATAAGAAATGAGTTAACAAAGTGAGCGTTGGTCCTTTAAAAAGTGAGTCTGGGGAAATTACTAATGGATAATAAGGAGATGGCAGATAAATTGAACGGATATTTTGCATTGGTTGGCAAGATGTAACGAGTGGTGTGCCACATGGATCTGTGCTGGGGCCTCAACTTTTTACAATTTATATAAATGACTTAGATGAAGAGACCAAAGGTATGGTAGCTAAATTTGCTGATGACACAAAGATAGGTAGGAAAATAACTTGCAAAGAGGACATAAGGAGGCTACAAAGGGATATAGATAGGTTAAGTGAATGGGCAAAGACCCGACACCTTATCAAATGCCTTCTGGAAATTTAATAAATTGAGTAAACATGATTTCCCTTTCACAAAACGATGTATTGATTACCTTGAATTTTTCTAAATGCCTGCTATAACATCGTTAATAATAGCTTCTAACATTTTCCCTAAGACAGATGTTAATTTTCTTGAGTTCCTCCCTCCTTTCCATTTCTTGACTTATAGCTCATTCTGGGATGTAACTTGTATCCCCAATAGTGAAGGCCAATGCAAAATATCCATTCAATTTATCTGCCATCTTCTTATTATCCATTAGTAATTTCTCCAGACTCACTTTTTAAAGGACCAACGCTCACTTTGTTAACTCTTTTCTTATTTAAATATCTATAGAAACCCTTACTATCTGTCTTTATATTTCTAGCTAGCTTTCGCTCTTACTCTAATTTTACTTTCCTTATCAATCTTTTAGTCACTCTTTGCTGTTCTTTTATATTCTGTCCAATCTTCTGACCTGCCTCCCATCTTTGTACAATTATAGGCTTTTTCTTTAAGTTTGATACTATCTTTATAACTGTTTTAGTTAACCACGGATGGCAGGTCCCACCCTTGGAATTTTTCTTTCTCGTTGAAATGTATCTATTCTGTGTATTCTGACATATCCCCTTAAATGTCTGCCACTGCATCTCCATTGATCTGTCCCTTAACCTGATCTGCCAGTTCACTTTAGCTAGCTCTGCTTTCATGCCCTCATAATTGCCCTTATTTAAGTTTAAAATACTAGTCTTGGACCCACTCTTCTCTCCCTCAAACTGAATATAAAATTCAATCATATTATGATCGCTGCTACCTAGGGGCACCTTAGCTATGAGGTCATTAATTAATCCTATCTTGTTGCACACTACCAGGTATAGTACAGCCTGCTTTCTGGCTGGCTCCAGAATGTATTGTGCTAATAATATCATTAATTAACAGAGCTACCCCTCCACCTTTTGCTAGCTTCCTGTCCTTCCTAAATGTTATGTACCCTTCAATATTCAGGTCCCAATCTATGTCATCCTGTAGCCATGTCTCTGTAATGACTATCAGATTGTACTTATTTATTTCTATTTGCTCTCTCAGTCCATCTGTTTTGTTTCGAATGCTACATGCATTCAGATACAGAGCCTTTAGTTCTGTCCTTTTATTATTTTTGTAACGTCTAGCATTATCTGCTGATTTACTCTTAGACATGCAAGCTCTGTCTCTTCCTGTCACGGTCTATTTATCATTTCCCATAGTAAAACCTTTCTCTCTTGCCTTGTCTCTACCCATTGATTTACCATATCGTCCCAAATTTGATCCCTTGCCTCCACTATTCAGTTTAAAACCCTCTCTACTTCCCTATTTATGCTGCTCGCTAGAACACCGGCCCCAGCACGGTTCAGCTGTAGACCCTCCCAACGGTACAACCACCACTTTTCCCAGTACTGTTGCCAGTGCCCCATGAACTGGAACCCACTTCTACCACACCAGTCTTTGAGCCACACATTAATTTCTCTAATCTTCTCTAATCTATTCAATTTGCACACGGCTCTTCTAATAATCCAGAGACTATTACCTTTGACATTCTGCTTCTTAATTTGGCACCTAATTCCTCGTACTGACTATGCAGAACCTCTTTTCCTGTTCTGCCTATGTCATTGGTACGTACATGGACCATGACGACTGAATCCTCCCCCTCCTACTGTAGGTTCCTCTCCAGCCCTGAGCAGATGTCCTGAACCCTGGTACTGGGCAGGCAACACAGCCGGCTGGACTCTCGCTCTTTGCTGCAGAGAACAGTGTCAATCCCCCTCACTATAATGTCCCCGAATACCACTACATTCCTTTTTTCTCCCTGCACTTGAATGGCTTCCTGTACCATGGCGCCATGGTCAGGTTGCTCATCCACCCTGCAGCCCCCACTCTCATCCAAACAAGCTGAAAGAACTTCAAACCTGTTGGACAATTGCAAAGGCTGAGGCTCCTGCATTCCTGCCCTCTGTGTCCCCTTACTTGCCTCAGTTGCAGCCACACTCTCCTGTCCCTGACCACTGACCAAATCAGAAGACCCCATCCTAAAGGATGTGACCGCCTCCTGGTACAAAATGTCCAGGTAACTTTCACCCTCCCTGATGTGTCGCAGTGTCTGCAGCTCAGATTCCAGTTCAATGACTCTGAGCCGAAGCTCTTCGAGCTGTTTGCCCTGAATCACACTGGCATCCAGGAGCTCCCACATGCTGCAGCCATGACACATCACCTATCCTGCCATCCTTAATGTGTTTTAATTAACCACTTAAATATTTTATTCAATTATTTATTTTTATATATTTTATTAAGCTTACCCTTCCTTTACTATTTTAAACATCAGGATTAGAATGGATCTTAATCACTTACCAGATACCAACAGATAGCTTCTTCCCTGCTCTCTGTTAATTGTGGCGTCACTCTGATGTCACTTTTTGATTTTTCCCTGCTCTGGTCCTGCCGTGCTCCTCTCTCTCTCGCTCTGTCTGTGTCTGGTCTGCGACTCTGGGCTTTTGGTGTGCTTTTTAAACCTCCGCTCCTGCTGTGTTCCTCTCTCTCTCTCGCTCTGTCTGATTCCGGATAGTATGCCTTCAACGTGCTCGTATAACTTGCATCATCCAGGTGGGAGTGAGGATCATAATGCCAGTTTGCAAATGGCAATCAGGCAAAGTGGCAACTCAGAAATCTGAACAGTTTCGACCAGATGGAGTGGAAGGGTGCTGCTCTGAAAATCCTGGCCCCTTAAAGAACGAACGCCCAGGGAGTTCTGCAAATGGTGGATGTGTGCTCCTTTTCTGCATATGATCTCATCTCATGGATTTGAAATGGGATCTAAGTCGAGGCAAACTGACAACTGGAAGTCCACATTTATGGTTATGAAATGGGTCTCCAGGAACACTGGACATAATTTTTTTCATGGGAGAGACCACTTTTTATTAAATGGCAGGATTCCCCAAAAGTCCATTGTTAGGACTGAAGCGGGAGGAGTGCAGTCTCTTTCTCTAGCTCCACTTCTCCACAGGTCACAACATATATTTAAATGTTTACCCAGTTACCAATATGGTCAATTATATTCTCTATTGCTATTTCAGAATGAAATCCACGAACCAGGTTTCTTAAATAAACAGTGAAAGTATTTATTTATTATAAAACGAGACTTAGTCAATGAAGATGCAATGCTTTAATGCACACAGTTTGAAATATGACAGTAAATATATATTCCCTTCTAAATAACACACACACACACACACACACACACACACACACGTTAAAGGAAAAATAAAGATGCTTTAGCAAAAGTACTTGTCAATCCTTGAAGAAAAATGATAAGATGTGTTATGTTCCAGATGGTATACAGTCTGGTGTCCGAGTATATGTTCCTGGGTTCCTGGGATCTTTTCAGAAGCAGTTCATTTAGGAGATGTCGAGAGGAAGTCTTCCAAAAGCTTCTCAGGAGAAATGTGGCATCAGAGGTTTTAGCTATCACACACTGGATTTTGCAGGGTTTCGCGGAGTGGTGGAGAAAGATGGGTTGGGTGCTTCTCTCTTAGCAGGCTTACCCCCAACTGACTCAAAACAGTATTCAAAAATGAAGCCCACTCTTGAGCACCCTAAATCTTGACATGTTACTTCTCTCGTAAACAACTCCCATACTCAGAAGGCACTTAACTGAAGACCTGTGACATCCAATAAACAAAAACAAAAAGTGTTGGAAATACTCAGCAGGTCTGGCAGCATCTGTGGAGAGAGAAGCAAAGGTAACGTTTCAGGTCTGTGACCTTTCATCAGAACAGGTAAATGGGGGATCAGGACCAGAGGTTAGCACCAGTGTGTTTCCCACTGCACTGAAGTTCCTCCATCCTGACTGCAGACCTGAAACATTAACTTTGCCTCTCTCTCCACAGATGCTGCCAGATCTGCTGAGTATTTCCACCACTTTTTGTTTTTGTTTCTGATTTCCAACATCTGCAGTATTTCGCTTTTATTTTAGTGACATCCAGTAAATGTTGTTTTTAAACAGAGTCCTTCCAGTGACCCTTTAAAAAAAGTCCAGCATCTATGGAATCACTTCAGTCCTCCAATGAATCCATCTTCATAATTCTAAAAAAAGAGTCCTCAAAAAATATTTTAAAATGGAAGCACCTTCATATCACCATGCATATAGCTCCACCTGATCTAGTTAGCAGTATCCCATTTGTGAACCACAAGGGGTTCCACTCAACCAATGTTAATTTTTTATGTGCCGTTCAGCACAGAACAATGCATGTGAATGACAGATTCCCTGGCAGCAGTCAGGATGGAGGAACTTCACTGGAGTGGAAAACACACTAGTGCTAACCTCTGTTCCTGATCCACCACCCCAAGTATGTAAAATAGAGTCATAGAGAGACACAGCACTGAAACAGGCCCTTTGGCCCACTGAGTCTGTGCCGACCAACAACCACCCATTTATACTAATTCTACATTAATCCCATATGCCCTACTACATCCCCACCATTCTCCTACCACCTACCTACACTAGGGGCAATTTACAATGGCCAATTTACCTGTCAACCTGCGAAACCCACGCAGTCACAGGGAGAACTTACAAACTCCGCACAGACAGTACCCAGAACTAAACCCAGGCCACTGGAAGCTGTGAGGCTGTGGTGCTCACCACTGCGCCACTGTGTCGAAGCAGGACCTTAATTGCCCTAATTGGCTGCTTGCCTCTGTGGAGAGGGCAGCCGGCCTGGTTCCCAGTCCGTTTCTGGAAAAGTCCCCTGGAGGTGGGAAGGCATTAGGGAGCCATCTTAATGTGGCACCCCACTATCTACCCAACCCCCACACCTCCAACCCTATCTCCACAGTGTCAGGAAATTCCAGCCTCTAAGAGGGAAGATAAAGACTGCACAGAGGTCAGGGAGCTATTTAATCAAATCAGAATAATCCAGATAAATTGCGTCATTAGCGAGAATAATCAAGCAAGAACACCTGGGCGGCACAGTGGCACAGTGGTTAGCACCGTAGCCTCAAGGACCCAGGTTCAATTCTGGGTACTGCCTGTGTGGAGTTTGCAAGTTCTCCCTGTTAACGCCGGGTGCTCCAGTTTCCTCCCACAGCCAAAGACTTGCAGGTGATAGGTAAATTGGCCATTGTAAATTGCCCCTAGTGTAGGTAGGTGGTAGTGAATATGGGATTAATGTAGGGTTAGTATAAATGGGTGGTTGTTGGTTGGCAGAGATTAGATGGGCCGAAGGGCCTGTTTCAGTGCTGGATCTCTAAAAATAAAAAAGCGGGAACATAATCTGCCAACCTTATGTGCGCCTCAGCTGTTGAACTGTGAAGTCCACTTGAAAGTAATTCTTTCAAAGGACTGTCCTGTAACTGTTTTTTGATCAATAAACTCTTGATTAAAATAGTTAATTAAATGCTCAAGTGCATTAAATACTAATAAGAATGACAGGGAATTCCAGTAGATAGCTTAGAAACACTGTTGACAACATTAGCATTCAGCTATTTAATGCATTTGTATAATATTCCTTTATCTGCTTTTAACCACATCTAAAATAATCTGTGTAGGTTGCAACATTCCATATCACATTACAATGAAAATTCTATATCAGGCTCTGTCAATGGGAAAATCCATAAGAAAATGGTCAATGTTTACGTTTAATATCAGTTATACCTGTAGGTAATGCTGCGATTGGAATTTGTAATGTTAATAGACATTTCACATATTGTTCGTGAGTGTCAACCTCCAGCTCCTTACAGAGCCACTGCCTGGAAGATTAAGGGGGTTAAATTCTACAGAACCTGAAAATGGGGCTTGTGATGTGGGATTAACCCTGCCCATTGCTTCAAATGCAGGCAGCATGTCAATTTCAAGCTGCCTGCTAACTAACATAATTGCAGCGTGCGGCCAGTGTTCACTGTGCTGTTGAGTAGCTGCACAACTTTGCAGGGGAACCAACACTCTGTGAGAGGCTAGCACCACTTAAAGCTAAGCTGCAACACAAAGCCAGCCTGCCCCTTTTAAAGAGGAGATGCATTCTGACTGGAGCAGATGCTGGAAGTCATTAAGAAAGTCATTCTGATGTGGAAAAAGATGTATTAATGGCACAATATGGGAGAGCACAGGCTCCAACATTTTCCAACGCAGGAGTGGAAGGCTTGGTTGAGGAGATGTAGAGATATGCTCTGTCCACAGAAGGTGAGGAGGCCCTCCAGACAAACTCTCAGAAAGCAATGGGTTCAGATATCCGCAATCAAGGCCAGAAGTCAAGCCCCAAGGATCTTGATTCTGTGCTGCAAAAAGTTCAATGGCCTCACTTGAATGGTCAATGTCAGTGAATGCAACTTCACATGCCATACCACCAACTGCACCACTAACCACAGCCACTACTCAAATCATCACACCACCATCACTCACCTACCAACAATCTCTATCAAACAGAACTCATACCTAACATATGCTTCGCCTCACTTTCACACACTTAGCACTGCTGCAAGTCTCACACCCACATTGCACAGTTTGTACACACGAGCAGCTATTCAATTATGACAGCCACATCGCCAAAACAGATTGCACCACACTCACTGACACACTTCCTTCACTTTTGTTGGACAAAGTGGTGCACATCCGGAGGTAGGAGGTGCTAGTAGGGGTCAGGCATGTCTGCACCTCCTTACCTCTATGCAGAAGACTGTGTTCACCATTATTGGAGAGGCTATGGCTGAAGCCATGGCCAGCGGATGGGCGGAAACGATAAAAGATGATCAACAGTATCTAATCCTCTGACTATACTGTCCCCTGTTGACACTGCATTTCTTTTCACTCCCCCCACTTGAATGATCTCCTGTAATACATCATAATGGTCAATTTGTTCATCCACCCTGCAGACTTTGCCGTCATCCATACAGGCAGCAGAAGCCTCGTACCTGTTAGATAAGGGCAAAGGACTCACACCAGAAATGCGTGTGTGCACCACCGATGCCATTTTGGACCTCTAAGGCCACTCTTAGCACCGACAAATGTGTGCTGCACATGTGAATTTTGTGCCACAAGGGTCTTTTTTTTATTCATTAATGGGATGTGGGTGTTGCTGGCCCTTGTCAACTGAATGGCTTGCTAAGCCATTTCAGAGGGCAATTGAGAGTCAACCACATTACTGTGGGTCAGGAGTTACATGTAGGCCAGACCAGGTAAGGATAGCAGATTTGCTTCCTGAAAGGACATTAGTGAACCAAGTGGGTTTTTGCAACAATCGTCAATGGCTTGATGGTCATCATTAGACTAGCTTTAATTCCAGATTTATTAATTAAATTCAGATTTCATCATCTGCTGTGGTGGGAGTTGAACACATGTCCCCAAAGCATTGCCCCAAAGCATTGGCCTGTTTCCCAGCATTACTCGTCAAGTGGCATTACCATTCTGCCACCATGTCCCCCGTTTGCCATTATCACAGACTCTCTGAACCAAAGACAACAGTTTCCTGAACTGTAAGTTGGAAGAACAACAATGTATTCACAATTTAAATGCTAAAACTAATATTTATTCTCTCTGATTGAAATCAAATCTCTTTACCTGTCAATCAAATACCTAGAGTTATGAGAATTCTACATGGAGATGCTTGTCAGACTAAACTTTAATTCTGCAGAAGTCTGTGATTTCTACCCTGCTTAACTGTGCTGCAGACCTATGGATCTCCCTCACCTGCTAATCACTTGCAGGGAATTTCCCTTCCACCACTTCTGAAAACTGAAGCATCTGCTAATCAGCCCTTTCTTATTCCTCTACCTTTTCTGTCTCCCTTTCAATCTTCACTGTCTCCCCATTGGCCTTTGTTCTTCCCTCCCCTATTCTAACAGGCTGGTGCCTACCTGAAAATACTGGATAAGGAACATCATATTAATGTCTGTACACTAATTTTAACAGATTTATCCAGTGACTAGCTTAGCCACATAAACAAGGACGGTCCTAACTTTAAACCCTGATCAGCGCCCAGTGTAAAAATATAGGCCTAAATTTCCTCAAAATGACTTACGATGCTGATGCACATTTAAAAAAGAGTGTTCTATTTAGGTCAGATGGTTTCACAGGTCGGCGCAACATTGAGGGCCGAAGGGCCTGTACTGCGCTGTAAAGTTCTATGTTCTATCCAATGGTGGCCTCATGCCTGAGACCCATATGAGTTTCCTGGGTCTGCTTACTTGCATTCCTATTGGTGCAAAATGGATGAAATTGTTGAACTACCTGGAAACTTCTACTGAGCCTTTAAAAGAGGCAGTTTCGCCTGTGCTCATCAGCAGCAGACTGGCGAAAAGCAGCTAAGACATCAGTGCCTTGCTCTTGCACTTAATTTTCTAAGATGTCCGCATGGCTTACCAAGATGTTTATTCTGCTTGTACAGAATTATGACCACCAGCCCCATCAGTGCCAAGGGGGCAATAAAGCAAAGCACCAAACAGAAGTGGATTATAATGCTAGCACCTTTTGGGGATCATTCCAGATCTGACATACTCCCGATGATCACTCTCACTTAAGATTGAGAAAGACAGATCACACAGACACTTGACTGGGCCTGAAGAATTGATCCAACTCTCCCCAAAGAAAAAGAGTGAGGAGAGGATATTATCATCTTCCAGATAGCCTTTTTAACAAGTTTAAGCCAGATTAGAATAACCTGGATACTATAAGGGTCCAGACGTCTCTCCTCAATAATGTACCTCTCCATTAAGTACAGAGATGTGTTTTTGAGTTGAGGTATGGAAGACTATATGAGGCAATATATTTTCTAAATTATATAAAGGTTTATTAAAGAGGCAAACATGCAATTCACACTTTGATGGGTAAAACAATTGCAACATTAATAGTTCTAGGAAAAGAAAGAAAATATAATACTATTACTAGTAACGAATCCAGGTTTGAAGTCTAAATAATGTTACAGTAAATTATTTAAGATATATATAAAAATTTAAAGCAGCATTTAACATAAATCCCTAAGTAGAAAGCTACAGAGTTGAGACAGATAACGGTATCCTAATTAAGGGGAGAACTATCGTCACCGCACCAGGTAGCTCGTACCTTAACCATTAGAAAGGCAGGAATGAATCCAATGATTCTGAAGAGTCACTGTGTAATTCCAATATTTATACTGTTTCTAAGCTGCATAACTAGTTTTTTTTTTTATGTATGGGGGTGCTACCTCTCTTGCAAATAGGTTCATCCCCTTCAATTTCCCAAATAAGGCTGCATAACTGTCAATAACTCATTGAAATCCACATTATTTAATTTCTAAGGAAAGACGAAGTTAGTGAAGAGCTGTGAGCACAGATGTTGGTCAATAATTCTAAAGCTAGCAGTACAGTGAAGCTTGCACTTAATGGTACACTTTCTAACTACACAATAGTTACACAATAGTTATAACACAATAGATTATAACTCAGTTTTCCAGATTCAATTAACAGGTAAGTTAGCTGCATCTGTAGAAATTAATGTCATCCATTGTTAGTTTGTGGTATGTTACAATGAGACGTGTATTGTCAGTACTTTACTGAAGTAAATATATTTACGCATTTCCGAAGACTTCCTGTTTTTCAGAAACTGGCTTTGAAACTGATGAAGAAAGGGAAAAGAGAACATGAATGAAAGCAAGCGAGAAACATAAAGGCGGACTCTAAAATTTTTTTAGGTATGTGAAAAAGAAAAGATTAACAAGGACAAATGTGGGTCCACTATAGGTGGAGACAGGAGAATTTGTGGCGGAGAATGGAAAAATGGTGGAGAGACTAAACAATTACTTTGGACCGAATTTTATTCGCGGCTCCCTTTAAACTCAGTGGGGCGCCCGCATTTACTGGCCGCCACAGAGCCCCCGCAATATTATGCGCGGGGGCTCATTAGCATCTTGGTGCCGAGCCACCCTCCCCATATTAGGTGGGGAGCGGCGGGACATTTAGCGCAGTAAGAGACCTTTTGACAACTATGCAGCAGGTGCTGGGGCCCTATTTTAAGTGCCCCAGCACCTGCTTCCTGACAGCTGTCAAAGAATACTTACCTGACTGCTGAAGAGTGAGGCTGCTGTCAATTTGGCAGCAAAGCAGAGAGTCCTGCAGAAATCCAGCAGGTCAGGCAGCATCTGTGGAGAGAGAAGCAGAATTAACTTGTCCAAGTTCACAGACCTGAAAGTTAACTCTGCTTCTCTCTCCACAGATGCTGCCTGACCTGCTGAGCAACCCCAGCACTTTATGCTTTGCTGCCACATACTTGCCCTGCTGTGTCCCAGTGTCCTGTGAAGTTGCGATCCTCTTCTTCCACTCAAGTGTAACATTCCTTCTTGTAGGCATGCTGCACCTGGATGAATAATCTTAAATTTACACATTCCAGGACGTGAGAATTAAATATACCATTAAAGGTATTACAGAGGTTTACAGAGAACACACTGACACAAATGGAAATGCAAAGGTGTCACAGCAATATAAAACGTCTTTCACTAATTGCTCCTCACCAACATGTGTGCCCTTTTCTCTGTGTGAATGATGTGTGCTAACATGTAGCGCCAATGTCACGTCCCTTTGCACCGTTGGCCCTTCGGAAGAGCCAAAGTATGCAATAAAATCATTGCTATGCCAGCATTACACACGAGCGGCTCCGCGGATGCAGTGACATGGACATTGGCTCAGTTAGCTGCTGCCTCTAATGGTTTGCACAGGGATGCTGCAGATGTGGACTGGTGCACAGCAGGTGAGCGAGGGTGATGTGTGGCTTGCAGGGACATCCCGAGCTCACTGCTAGCCTTGCGTGCATAACCTGGGTGCCATCTGCCCTCCCATGCGTCGTTCATGTTGTAGGTCCTCAGCGCCCTCAGAGTCTGAGGAAGAATCCTGTTGATGACGCTCTTCATCATGCCAGGCCTGGCCCATATTGGGTGCATAATTGTGCAGAGCAGCAAAGAAAGGAGCTGGCCTTTTCGCCCCGTAGTACAGGGCATCATCCTATCCATACAGTCATTGGAGGCGCTCTTTCAGCATGCTGATCTCCTGCTCGATGGTGGCTCATGTAGCTTAGCGGCTGGCATTGTATCTCTCCTCTGCAGCAGTGGTGGGGTCTCTCACCGGTGTCGGAAACCATGTCTGCAAGGGATAGCCCTTATTTACAAGAAGCGACCCCTCTATCTGAGCCATTTCAGTGAGCAGTGGTGGTAGCTGGGACTGGCGCAGGTCCCTGGTGTCATGACAGCTGCCTGAGAAGCAGGCACAGATTTGCATGAAGCATCTGCGGTGATCACATACCAGCTTCACCTAAATTGAGAGGAATCCTTTAATTGTGACATCTGCAGGTGGTTGCCTGGCAGTAGGCCTGATGGCCACATGTGTGCCGTCTATGAACATTACAACCTATGGTTCTCTGGCAATGGTGCCAAAACCGATGGCCCATTGGGCCTGGCTGTGAGAGTCCGTCCTGAAGAATACATACTCACTGGCCCTTCGGTGCAGGGCATTGGTGACCTCCCTAATGCAGCATGGCACTGCTGACTGAGTGACCCCACAAAAGCCTCTGGTGGGCCTCTGAAAAGCTGCATAGGTGTTAAGCTTGAGAACCACTGCCACTATGAGGACCAAAACCAAAACAAACAGCAAGAGCTTCGACAGATATATAAAAAGACAGAGAGTAGCTAAAGTGAGCATGGGACCCTTGGAGGATGCGACTGGAGAATTGATAACGGGGAACAGGGAAATGGCAGATAATTTAAACCAATATTTTGGATCGGTCTTCATGGTGGAGGACACAATAAACATCCCTAGGGGCCATAGGTTTAAGGTGAGAGGGGCAAAATTTAGAGGGGATGTGCGAGGCAAGTTCTTTACACAGAGGGTGGTGAGTGCCTGGAACTTGCTGCCGGGGGAGGTGGTGGAAACAGGTACGATAATGACGTTTAAGAGGCATCTTAACAAATACATGAATAGGATGGGAATAGAGGGAAACGGTCCCTGGATATGCAGAAGGTTTTAGTTTAAGCAGGCATCAAGATCGGCGCAGGCTTGGAGGGCCGAATGGCCTGTTCCTGTGCTGTACTGTTCTTTGTTCTTTGTATCCCACAGATATCAAATAAGCAAGGAGCTAATGGGAGGAAAGATCTTGTAAAAGTCTCTATCATGAGGGACAAAGAATTTGACAAACTAATAGGACTAAAGGCAGATAAGTCTCCAGGCCTGCATCCAAGGGTTTTAAAGAAAGTGGCTACAGAGATAGTGGAGGCATTGTTTGAAATCTTCCAGAACTCACTGGATTCCAGGAGGTTCCCAGCGGATTGGAAAACCACTAATGTGGCGCCACTGTTCAAGATGGGAGGGAGACAAAAAGCAGGAAACTATAGGCCAGTCAACCTAACATCGGTCGTTGGGAAAATACGAGAGTCCATTATTAAGGAAGAAATAGCAGGACAATTAGAAAAGCTGAATGCAAGCAAACAGAGTCAACATGGTTTTGTGAAAGGGAAATCATGTTTGACAAATTTGCTAGAGTTCTTTGAGGATATAACCAGCAGAGTTGATAAAGGGGAACTAGTAGATGTAGTGTATTTGGATTTCCAGAAGGCATTCAATAAGGTGCCACAGAAAAGATTATTGCACAAGATAGGAGCTCACGGTATTGGGGTTAATGTATTAGCATGGATTGAGGATTGGTTAACTCACGGAAGGCAGAGAGTCAGGATTAATGGGACTTTTTCAGGTTGGAAAGACATAATTAGTGGAGTGCCCAAGGATTAGTCCTAGGGCCTCAATTGTTTACTATCGATATGAATGACTCAGAGGAGAAGCAGAGTTTAATATATCCAAATTTGTTGATGATACAAAAATAGGTGGGAGGGCATGTGGTGATGAGGATATAAGGAATCTGCAAAGGGATATAGATAGAGTCATAGAGTCATAGAGTTGTACAGCATAGAAACAGGCCCTTTGGCCCACCGTGTCCATGCCGACCATAATGCCTATCTATACTAATCCCACCTGCCTGCATTAATTCCATATCCCTCTATGCCTTGCTCATTCAAGTACCTGTCCAGATGCCTCTTAAATGTGGCTACTGTTCCTGCCTCCACCACCTCCTCAGGCAGCTCATTCCAGATACCCACTATTCTTTGTGTGAAAAATTTACCCATTTGATCCGTTTTAAACCTCCTCCCTCTCACCCTAAATCTATGCCCTCTAGTTTTAGTCACCCCTACCATGGGAAACAGGCTCTGGCTATCTACCCTATCTATGCCTCTCATAATTTTATATACCTCTATCATGTCCCCTCTCAGCCTCCTTCACTCCAGGGAAAACAGACCCAGCCTATCCAATCTCTCTATATAACTCAAGCCCTCCAAATCAGGCAACATCCTTGTGAATCTTTTCTGCACCCTCTCTAGCTTAGTCACATCTTTCCTGTGACCAGAACTGCACACAGTATTCCAAATGCGGCCTAACCAACGTTACATACAACTGTAACATGACGTCCCAACTCAGCCGACGAAGGCAAGCATGCCATATGCCCTGTTCACCACCCTGTCTACATGTGTTGCCACTTTCAGGGAACTATGTACTTGCAGCCCAAGATCTCTCTGCTCAACAATGCTCCCCAGGGCCCTGCCATTCACTGTATATGTCCTGCCCTGGTTTAATTTCCCAAAATACATCATTTCACACTTGTCTGCGTTAAATTCCATTTGCCAATCCCTTTCCCACTTTCCCAGTTGATCTATATCCTGTTGTAACCTTAGACAACCTTCTTCACTGTCCACTATACCAACAATTTTGGTGTCATCTGCAGACTTACTCATCATGCCCCCTACATTCACATCCAAGTCATTAATATATATGACAAACAACAGAGGGCCCAGCGCCGATCCCTGCGGCACACCACTGGTCACCGGCCTCCAATCTGAAAAACAACCCTCCACGGCCTCCTATCACCAAGCCAATTTTGTATCCAATTTGCTAGGTCACCCTGGATCCCATGTGTTCGAACCTTCTGGACCAGCCTACCATGCGGGACCTTGTCAAAGGCCTTGCTAAAGTCCATGTAGACAACATCCATCGCCCTGCCCTTGTCAATCCTCTTGGTCACCTCCTCAAAAAACTCAATCAAATTCGTTGGACATGATTTCCCACACACAAAGCCATGCTGACTATCCCTAATCAGACCTTGCCTTTCCAAATGCATATATATCCTGTCTCTCAGAATCCCTTCCAATAACATTCCCACCACTGATGTAAGGCTCGGCGGCCTGTAGTTCCCTGGCTTATCCCTGCTGCCCTTCTTAAATAAAGGCACAACATTAGCTATCCTCTAGTCTTCCGGTACCGCACCCGTGGCTAACGATGATACAAAAATCTCTGCCAGGGCCCCAGAAATCTCCTTTCTTGCTTCCCATAGCATCCTAGGATACATCTGGTCAGGCCCTGGGGATTTACCACCTTAATCCGCTTCAAAACCTCCAACACCTCCTCCTTTGTAATGTTGATATGCTCTAGGATAAAACTGTTCCCACCTTGAACTCAGTAGCTTCCATGACCTTCTCCATGGTAAATACAGACAAGAAATATTCATTTAAGACCTCGCCCATTTCCCGTGGCGCCACACATAGATTGCCACACTGATCCTTAAGGTGACCTACTCTCTCCCTTGCTACCCTTTTACTCTTAATATACTTATAGAATCTTTTAGGATTCTCCTTCATCTTATCTGCCAGGGAAATCTCATGGCCCCTTTTCGCCCTCCTAATTTCTTTCTTAAGTGTAGTCCTACATCCGCTATACTCCTCGAGGGACTCGCTTGATCCCAGCTGTCTATACCTGACATATGCCTCCTTCCTTGTCCTGACCAGACCCTCAATATCCCTCATCAAACAAGGTTCCCTAAACTTGCCAGCCTTGCCCTTCCATCTAACAGGAACATGCCCACCCTGAACTCTTCCTATCTCACTTTTAAAAGCCTCCCACTTGCCAGACGTCCCTTTACCTGTAAACAGCCTCTCCCATTCAACTTTTGAGAGTTCTTGTCTGATGTCATCGAAATTAGCCTTCTCCCATTTTCGGACTACATCCTGAGGACCAGTCCTATCCTTTTCCAAAACTATCTTGAAGCTAATAGAGTTATGTCACTGGTCCCAAAGTGCCCCCCCACTGACACATTAACCACCTGCCCATCCTCATTTCCTAAGAGGAGGCCGAGTGTAGCCCCTTCTCTAGTAGAGCCATCCACATACTGCTTCAGAAAACTATCCTGGACACACTTAACAAATTCTTCCCCATCTGATCCCTTAGCACTAAGGCAGTCCCAGTCAATATTAGGGAAGTTAAAATCACCTGCTATTACAACCCTATAATTCGTACATCTATCTGTGATTTCCCTACATATATGCTCCTCCACTTCCCTCTGACTATTGGGGGCCTTGAGTATAATCCCATCAAAGTGATCACCACTTTCTTATTTCTAAGTTCTACCCATGTGGCCTCGCTGGACATTCCCCCCGGGATATCCTCTCTAAGTACTGCCGTGATGTCCTCCCTAATCAATAGTGCAACTCCCCCTCCTCTCTTACCTCCACCTCTGTCACGCTGGAAGAATCGGTACCCTGGAACATTGAGCTGCCAGTCCTGCCCATCCCTCAACCACGTTTCCGTAATAGCTATGATATCACAATCCAATGTAACGATCCATGCTCTGAGTTCATCTGCCTTACCTGTAAGTTTTCTTGCATTAAAGTAAATGCAGTTTAACCTATCAGACCTTCCACGCTCCCTGTCCTGCCCCTGCCCGGCCTGCCTACTGGACTTGCTTGCTTTAACCTCTACATTTGCCTCAACTATCTCATCGGAGAGACTACTACTTTGGGTCCCACCCCGCTGCAAGACTAGTTTAAACCCTCCCGAGTAGTACTAGCAAACCTCCCCGCAAGGATATTGGTCCCCTTCCAGTTTAGATGCAACCCGTCCTTCTTGTACTGGTTACCTCTGTATCAGAAAAAGTCCCAATGATCCAAGTAGCTGAAGCCCTCCCACCTACACCAGCTCTTCAGCCTTATCCTCCTATTCCTACCCTCACTAGCGCTGTATAGGTTGAGTGAGTGGGCAAAATCTTGGCAGATGGAGTTTAATGTAAGAAAGTGTGAGGTCATGCACTTTGGTAGAAAGAATCAAAAGGCAGACTATTATTTAAATGGATTGAGACTCCAACAAAGTGCAGCACAGAGCTGATCTGGGTGTACTTGTGCATGAAACACAAAATGTTAGCATGCAGGTGCAACAAGTAATTAAGAAGGCAAATGGAATTTGGGCCTTTATTGCTGGGGGTTGGAGTTTAAAAATAGGGAAGTCTTGTAACAACTGTACAGGTGTTGGTGAGGCCGCACCTGGAGTACAGTTTTGGTCTCATTACTTAAGAAAGGATATACTGGCATTGGAGGCAGGTCAAAAGAGATTCACTAGGCTGATTCCTGCGATTAAAGGGTTGGCTTATCAAGAACAGCTAAACAGGTTAGGCCTTTATTTATTAGAGTTTAGAAGAATGAGGGGTGATCTTATTGAAACGTACAAGATTCTGAGGGGGCTTGACAGGGTAGATACTAAGAAGATGTTTCCACTAGTGGGGGAATCTCGAATTAGGGGACATAGTTACAGATGGAATGAGCTGCCAGAGGAGGTGATGGAGGCAGGAACAGCAGCAACATTTAAGAGGCATCTGGACAGGTACTTGAATGAGCAAGGCATAGAGGGATATGGAATTAATGCAGGCAGGTGGGATTAGTATAGATTGGCATTATGGTCGGCATGGACGTGGTGGGCCCGAAGGGCCTGTTTCTATGCTGTACGACTCTCTGACTCTATGACTTCTTCTCTCAGATGTTCGTGAATGTCTGGAATTCTCTACCCCAGAGAGTTGTGGAGGCTATATCACTGAAAGTATTTAAGGAGGAGGTAGATAGATTTTTGAAATATCGGGGTGTTGAGGGCTATTTGTAGAAGGCAAGTTATAACTGATATGTTAATAGTCCTTGGAGAAATAACTGCGTGTTTATAATGGAAATTTAGAGAAAACTGTCAATGTAAATTTTCAAGATGCATCTGATTTCTATATATTTTACATGAAAGAGGCGTTGAGGTCTGGGGCAGATCAGCCATGATCTTATTGAATGGTGGGGCAGGCTTGAGGGGCCGAATGGCCTACTCCTGCTCCTATTTCTTATGTTCTTATGTTCTTATGTTCAAAGGCATAGGATGTACACCGGAGCCAATGGGCTGCAGGTCATCCTTGAGCAGGGCACAGAGACATGTCACCACCCTCTCTACATACGCAATCGCCTCTGACGCTGGTGCTCTGACATCCGATGGCATGTCATGTGGGGCCTGTAGTTGCATGACCGTCATAATGGTGAGCTCCCCTTGGGGGCTGCTGCTCATGACCGGGGGCCTCTACATGAATCACACTTTGCCTGTTGATATTGCCTCTGGCCCATACGGATCCTCACGAGCAGAGGATCACACAATGTAGGATGAGCCATAACTATTTCCATGGGATAAATAAAGTTGAACCCTTGATGTATTCGAAGGTTCCTAACAGGGCATGGATTGGTGTTGACGGATACATCAGCTGCTTTCCTGGATCAACTATGTGGCGTGCCATGGCATTGCCCATCTTGGCCAACACTCAGTGGCACAGCATGACCACATCAAGAACCTACCAGCTGAATCGATTGCCCCCACCATCCATATAACCTTAATGCTCCTATCCTTTCTGGCACCGTCCCCACACACAGGGTGACTCGAGTGCCATCGCTCCTTCACAAACATGAATAAACGTACAGCATACACTGATTACGGAGAGAAGATACACAGTACCTCCCTTCAAGACTGCAGAGCTTTCCCTCCAGTAATCCCAGACCCCCTCCCTCCTCCCTTTTAGAATGCAGAGTGAGACCCCGATGTATCCCCCCTCCCTTCCAGTAAGCAGAGTGGGACTCCTGTGTATCCCCCCCTCCCTCCTCCCTTTATGACTGCAGAGTGAGACCCCTGAAAAGGAACTTTCCTGCTGTCCCGAAACATTCTGCTTCTGAGAATCCGCCGGCTTTTCAAATGGTGAATGGGACAGCACGTGACGTCAGAGAAAAATCCAGAGGTGTCCATGGAGAGGCAGCGGGCTGCATAATCTGCAGAGCTAAGTACCATATTATTTAACATATTGTAATTGGGGTGTTGCTGCCGTGTGGTGGGGGGGCTGCGCCGAGGTCCCCCCCCGCCGGTAATTTGCGGCGAGCCCTTCTCGACGGTGCGGGTCGAGGCGTGCCTCTCCCAGCAGAATTTTACCGGCCCTCACGTTGCATTCCGCGGCTTCGTGGGGCAGGTAAAATTCAGCCCTTTGTGTCTGTGTACACAGAGGAAGATGCAGAAAATCTCCCAGAAATACAAGGGAACCAAGGAACTTGTAAAAATGTGGAACTGAAAGAAATTTGTATCAATAAAGAGGCAGTACTCTAAAAATTAATTGGATTGAAAGCTGATAAATCCCCTGGACCAGATGAGCTACACCCCAGAGTATTGAAGGAGATGGCAATCGAGATAGTGGTTGCATTGGTGGTTATCTTTCAAAAATCTATAGATTCTGGAAGAGTTCCTGCAGACTGGAAAGTAGCAAATGTAACCCCACTATTTAAGAAGGGAGCAAGAGAGAAAACGGAGAACTACAGACCAGTTAATTTGACGTCAGTAGTAGAGAAAATGTTAGAATCTATTATAAAGGATGTGATAACAGGACATTTGGAAAATAATATAATTGGGCAGAGTCAACATGGATTTATAAAAGGGAAATCATGTTTGACAAACTTGTTGGAGTTTTTTAAGGATATTACTTGTAGCATCAATAAAGGAGAACGAGTGGCTGTAGTGTATTTGGATTTTCAAAAGGCTTTTGATAAGGTCCCATACAGGAGGTCAGTGAACAAAATTAGAGCATGTGGGATTGGGGGTGATATACTGGTATGGATTGAGAATTGGTTAACAGACAGAAAGCAGAGAGTAGGAATAAATGGGTCATTCACAGGATGGCAGGCTGTTACTCGTGGGGTACCACAAGGATCAGTTCTTGCGTCACATCTGTTCACAATCTCTATAAATCATTTGGATGTGAGGACCAAATGTAATATTTCCAAATTTGCAGATGTCACAAAACTAGGTGGAAATGTAAGTTGTGAGGAGGATGCAAGGAGGCTTCAAGGGGATTTGGACAGGCTAAGTGAATGGACAAGAACATGACAGATGTGAATAAGTGTGAAGTGATCTACTTTGGTAGAAAAAGCAGAAAGACAGCGTATTTCTTAAATGGTGAGGGGTTGGGAAGTGTTATTGTCCAAAGGGACCTGGGTGTCCTTGTTCATGAGTCACTAAAAGCTGGTATGCAGGTGCAACAAGTAATTAGGAAGGCAAATGATATGCTGGCCTTCATGCAAGGGGATTCAAGTACAGGAGTAAATATGTCATTAAAGTAAAGTAGATAAGTCCCCAGGGCCTGATGGGATCTACCCCAGAATACTGAGGGAGGCAAGGGAAGAAATTGCTGGGGCCTTGACACAAATCTTTGCATCCTCATTGGCTACAGGTGAGGTCCCAGAGGACTGGAGAATAGCCAATGTTGTTCCTTTGTTTAAGAAGGGTAGCAAGGATAATCCAGGAAATTATAGGCCGGTGAGCCTTACGTCAGTTGTAGGGAAATTATTAGAGAGGATTCTTCGGGACAGGATTTACTCCTATTTGGAAACAAACGAACTTATGAGTGAGAGGCAGCATGGTTTTGTGAAGGGGAGGTCGTGTCTCACTAACTTGATTGAGTTTTTTGAAGGACGTGACGAAGATGATTGATGAAGGAAGGGCAGTGGATGTTATCTATATGGACTT
Source organism: Heterodontus francisci (assembly GCF_036365525.1). Taxonomy (NCBI): domain Eukaryota; kingdom Metazoa; phylum Chordata; class Chondrichthyes; order Heterodontiformes; family Heterodontidae; genus Heterodontus; species Heterodontus francisci. The sequence goes on from NC_090374.1 coordinate 97,883,230, forward strand.
CAGTAAAGCCTTTGACAAGGTCCCTCATGGCAGACTGGTACAAAAGGTGAAGTCACACGGGATCAGAGGTGAGCTGGCAAGATGGATACAGAACTGGCTCAGTCATAGAATCATAGAAGACAGAGGGTAGCAGTGGAAGGGTGCTTTTCTGAATGGAGGGATGTGACTAGTGGTGTTCTGCAGGGATCAGTGCTGGGACCTTTGCTCTTTGTAGTATATATAAATGATTTGGAGGAAAATGTAGCTGGTCTGGTTAGTAAGTTTGCGGAAGACACAAAGGTTGGTGGAGTTGCAGATAGTGATGAGGATTGTCAGTGGATACAGCAGGATATAGATCGGTTGGAGACTTGGGCCGAGAAATGGCAGATGGCGTTTAATCCAGACATATGTGAGGTAATGCATTTTGGAAGGTCTAATGCAGGTGGGAAGTATACAGTAAATGGCAGAACCCTTAGGAGTATTGACAGGCAGAGAGATCTGGGCGTACAGGTCCACAGGTCACTGAAAGTGGCAACACAGATGGATAAGGTAGTCAAGAAGGCATACAGCATGCTTGCCTTCATCGGTCGGGGCATAGAGTATAAAAATTGGCAAGTCATGCTGCAGCTGTACAGAACTTTAGTTAGGCCACACTTAGAATATTGCGTGCAATTCTGGTCGCCACACTACCAGAAGGATGTGGAGGCTTTGGTGAGGGTACAGAAGAGGTTTACCAGGATGTTGCCTGGTCTGGAGGGCATTAGCTATGAGGAGAGGTTGGATAAACTTGGATTGTTTTCACTGGAACGACGGAGGTGGAGGGGCGACATGATCGAGGTTTACAAAGTTATGAGCGGCATGGACAGAGTGGATAGTCAGAAGCTTTTTCCCAGGGTGGAAGAGTCAGTTACTAGGGGGCATAGCTTTAAGGTGCGAGGGGCGAAGTTTAGAGGGGATGTGCGAGGCAAGTTCTTTACACAGAGGGTGGTGAGTGCCTGGAACTTGCTGCCGGGGGAGGTGATGGAATTAGATACGATAGCGACGTTTAAGAGGCATCTTGACAAATACATGAATAGGATGGGAATAGAGGGATACAGTGCCCAGAAGTGCAGAAGGTTTTAGTTTAGGCAGGCATCAAGATCAGCGCAGGCTTGGAGGGCCGAATGGCCTGTTCCTGTGCTGTACTGTATTTTGTTCCTTGTTCTTTGTCTTGCTGCAATTGTATAGAGCCTTGATGAGACTGCACCTGGAGTATTGTATACAGTTTTTGTCTCCTTATCTAAGGAACGATATACTTGCCATAGAGGGAGTGCAACGGAGGTTCATCAGACTAATCCCTGGGATGGCGGGATTTTCTTATAAGGAGAGATTGCAGAAACTGGGCCTGTATTCTCGAGAGTTTTGAAGAATGAGAAGTGATCTCATTGAGACTTACAAAATTCCTACATGGCGTGACAGGGTAGATGTGGATAGAATGTTTCCCCTGGCTGGTGAGTCTAGAACCTGGGGACACACAGTCTCAGAATAAGGGGCAGGCCATTTAAGACTGAGATGAGGAGAAATTTATTTACTCAGAGGGTGATGAATCTTTGGAATTCTCTATCCCAGAGGCCTGTGGAAGCTCAATCATTGAGCATGTTCAAGAAAGATATTAATAGATTTCTGAATACTCGTGACATCAAGGGATATGGGGATAGTGGGGAAAAATGGCAGAGACATAAAATGGCAGAGCAGGTTCAACAGGCTGAATGGCCTACTCCTGCTCCTATTTCCTAAGTTCCTATGTCGGAAGTAAAGTTAACATGCCACAGGATGTCGGTGTCCTTGAACATGTCCTGGTATGGGGTCCTTCTATCCTTCTTGTCAGATGAAATTCTGCTTTTAATTATTTAATCTCTAATTCATAGGAAAATAACTTTTTAACATTATAACCCCTTATTATAACCAGATTCCTTCACACAAGCCAAGAAATAATAATGTACAACTTCACTCATTCACATGACCAAGCTCTCTGGGAGGGAATTGAAGCCAGGATGAACAGACTCCTGGGTGTGGGCACCACCAGGTTTCCCACAATTATCACTTGTGCCACCTGAAGGGAGGTGGCACTGGCACTGACTGGCAACTCCTTCACAACTGTGACGGAAACCACACCTGCCAAATGGAAACATATTAATTTCATCATATGGAACTATTTGAACTTTTACTGGACCATGAACATAACTTGTTTAAAAAGACCACAGGACTGAATGGCTGAAAACATGGCTGCACATTTGCATTATGAGGGACAGTTAAATGGAGAGACAATGGGAGTGCTCCCTTGTTCAATGAGCCAGATGGGTGTTGTCAATAGTGATGATCAGAATATATTGATAGTCATTGTCTGTGTAAGAGCCAGAATTCCAACGCCACACCCCTCCTCCACTCAGTCAGTCTAATAAGCTTTGAAGAATCAATAAACCTCGCAACCGATGCTGTCTCAAGCAAAGAATTAGTCACCTGACTAACCTGCTGGTCAACCTGAGAATTGATTGAATTGTGGTCACAGTTATGTTTTGGAGGCAGACTGCTTTTGAAGACCAAAGAGAAGCAAGGTCTCTCTCTCTCTCTATCTGTCTCCCTTGCATGCAAAGTTCTAGGGACCCATGGAAGTAATTTAAGCCTCAAGACAGAAGGCCCCAGCAGCCTTCTAGTACCAGCAAAACAAGTTTGATAGTGTGCACTGGGCCCCAGTGAGAACTACAAGACTTAACTGCAATCAAAGACTTTACATCAACCCCAAACCAGTAACTGAATTCCATCTATTACTTCAAACCTTCTCCCTTTAATTCTTTCTCCTCCTCTGTATCTATTTGTGTGTGTGTTTATTGCGTATGCATGCCAGTGTGGTTGTGTCACGTATTTTTAGTAGTTTTAACTGAGTTAGAGTTTTAAGGTTAATAAAGTTACACCTTTCTTGTTTAAACCTGAGAACACCTGTCTAGCTGATTCCTTTACAATTACAATTAGAGAGCAGTGAGCAAGGACTCACTGAGGGGAACCTAAAAAACACTGTGCTGTAAAAGTTAAACCCTGTTACGGCCAAACCAGTAAAAGACTGAGAAGGGCGCCCAAGACCTCTTCCTCACCTCGTTGCAGCAGAAATTTGGGGGCTGGCGTCCAGGTTTGGACCTCCAGTCAAAGGAGAAATTGGAAGTGGGAAGTCAAATTGATTCCAATCAAAAAGAGAACAGATTTCAATACAAGTTTTCTTGTGGTTGTGTGTGCTAAAATACTAACATGTCCGTTACTGAAGCCAGTAACTCTGCAACTTGGGATAAGTTAAAGGCACTGTCAATGGAAGAGTTGGGGAAAATGGCTGAGCAGTGTGAGATCACTTTCCGTGCCAAGGCTAGGAAGTCCGAACTCTTAAGACTAGTGGCCAACCATTTTTCCCTCGATTCCGAAGAAGCAGAAACAGGGTTAGAAATAGATTCCAACAGGGTATTGCTCACAAAGGTACAATTGGAACAGAGGAAACTTGAATTAGAAGACAGGGAAAGAGAGTGAGAAAGAAAGAGAGAGGAAAGAGAGAGAGAGAGAGAAAGACAGGAGATAAAAAGAAAAAGAAATTTCCAGAAGGAAAGGGAGGAAAGAGAGCTGAGGCAGCTTGAGTTAAGTAGGGGGTGACACAGTAACCCCAGTGAAAGCATGGAAAATGCAAGCAGTATGGGGCTGTGTACTGAATTTTTAAAGTTTTCCCAACTGATTCCAAGATTCAATGAGGGAGACGTGGAAGCATTTTTTGTATCTTTTGAGAAGCTTGCAAGGCAGTTAAAGTGGCCAGCTGAGACTTCAACTCTTCTGTTGCAAAGTAAGCTAAACAGAAAAGCCCATGAGGTTTATTCCCTGTTGCCAGATGAGAGTTCATCAAATTATGAATTGACAAAAAATGCTATCCTCGGGGCATATGAACTAGTACCGGAAGCCTATCACCAGAAGTTCCGAACCCTCAAGAAACAGACTGATCAAGCTTACTTGGAGTTTGAGAGGAGTAAGCAGCTAGCATTTGACCGGTGGTTGAGGGCTCTTAAAGTACAGCTCAGCTATGAAAACCTCACAGAGACGATTTTGCAAGCGGAATTTAAAAACTCTCTCCCCCTCTCCATAAAGACCCATGTGGAGGAACAAAATGTACATAGAGTGAGGCAAGCCACCTTTATGGCTGATGAGTTTGCACTAATATACAAGTAGGATCCCCAGGGGAAAACCTTTCATAGTCACCTCCACAAATCCGAAAAGGACAAAGTGTGGAAAGGTGATCGGAGCCCAAGCAGTCCTGGGAGAGAAAGAAAAGCAGGACTCACCGAGGCCCTCCTCCAACCAAAAAGGAAGGTGCTGTAAGTAGGAGTGAAACCCAGAGGCCTGTGTGCTTCCAATGTAATAAGGCAGGTCATCTAAGAGCTGACTGCTGGAAACTACAGGGAAAGCCTGTAGGGTTAATCAGGGCACACCCACTCAGTGAAGGAGAAGGGACCCTGATGGAAAGCACAGCTGAACAAATTGTGGATTTACCTGCAGCAGCAGCAAGACCCAGAAAACATACTGCTGCGGGTGAAGGAAAATTTAATAGGGTCCCTGAAGGTTATCAGGATTTTGTATCCAAAGGGAGAGTAACCCCATACCCATCGAGTGGGGCAAGCAAGCCCATAGTCATACTCAGGGATACAGGGGCCTGGAAAAGGCCTGACCTTTCCCCCAGAGAGTGCAGTAAATACCAGAATAGTGGTGAATGGTATTGGAGGGCAGTGTACGGTTGTACCTTTACACCGGGCGCACTTGAAGTATGACCTAATTTCAGGACCGATGACTGTAGGGATTGTCCCTAGTTTGCCTGTGGATGGGGTTGACCTGCTCCGAGATAATGACCTGGCAGGTGCGAAGGTGGTAGCTTCCCCAGCAATGAAATAGAGACCGAAGGAGGTCAGAGAGACAGGGCAGTGGCAGGAGATGGTCCCCTGCAGTTCCTCTGCATGTGTAGTGAATCAGGCCATGACCAAACGAGCTCCCCCAGAAGAGACTGAATTGGCACTTCAGGCAGATGACCATGAGGTTCGTCTGTCTGAAACTTGCTTTGGAAAGTTAGAGGACCCAGGGAATGGGTTAAATGGATCTTCCCTAGCTGAGGCTCAGTGAGCTGACCCAGTATTAAGAGAGTTAACACAGGCTGCCCAGTCTGAAACTGAAGCAAAGGGAGTCCCTGATTGCTACTATTTAAAGAATGAGGTACTGATGAGAAAGTGTAGTTTTCCTCACAGACATAAGGACAAAGAGTGGACAGGGGCTCACCAGGTAGTGGTGCTGCAGAGGTACTGGAGAGAAATATTAAGAATGGCCCATGATATTACTGTGGCTGTACATGTCGGTATACAAAAAAACAAAGCTCGCATAAGACAGCAGATGGACTGGCTAAAACTCCACAAAGATGTGGTGGAGTACTGTTGCAGTGGCCACAAGTGCCAGGTTGAGGGAAACCCCAACCTATAGTGAAATATGCACCCCTAAGTCCTGTACTGGCATTTGGAGGACCCTCCAGCAGAAGGCTGGATAATTGTAAGGGACCACTGTCAAGAACAAAAGGGGACAGACAGGCACAGGGCTGGCAAAATGTTAGAGAGAAAAGTGGAAGTAACTTCAGCCTTAAGACAAAAGACCCCTGCAGCCTTCTGGTCCCAGCAAAACAAGTTTGAAAGTGTGCACCGGGCCCCAACGAGAACTGCAAGACTTAACTTCAAGCAAAGACTTTACATCCAACCCAAAACCAGTAACTGAATTCCATCTACTACTTCAAACCTTCCCCTTTAGTTCTTTGCCCTCTTCTGTATTTATTTGCGTGTGTGTTTATCATTTATACATACTAGCATAGTTGTGTCATGTATTTTTAACTGAGTTAGAGTTTTAGGATAAATAAACTTACACCTTTCTTGTTTATTTATTTATACAGCACTGAAACAGGCCCTTTGGCCCACCGAGTCTGTGCCGTTCAACAACCACCCATTTATATTAATCCTACATTAATCCCATATTCCCGACCACATTCCCATCATTCTCCTAACACCTACCTAAACTAGGAGCAATTTGCAATGGCCAATTTACCTATCAACCTGCAAGTCTTTGGCTGTGGGAGGAAACTGGAGCACCCGGCGAAAACCCCCACAGTCACAGGGAGAACTTGCAAACTCCGTACAGGCAGTACCCAGAATTGAACGTGGGTCGCTGGAGCTGTGAGGCTGTGGTGCTAACCACTGCGCCACTGAGAAAGCCTGTGTGGTTGATTCCTTTGCAATTACAATTAGAGAGCAGTGAGCAAGAATTCACTGAGGGGAAGCTAAAAAAAACTGTGTTTTCAAAGTTAAACCCTGTTATGGTCAAATCAGGAAAATGCCGAGGGGAGCCCTAGACCACTTCCTCACCAGGTCGTAACACACCCCAGAACTATAGACCAGTGCTGCCAAAAGTTCTACATCCTCAGCAAGACGGATGAGGTAGCACACTGCACAGCTCTCCCTTTTCAAATTTCCAGCATCCACAGTATTTTGCTTTTGTCTCCCTTCCTTGCTCTGCCCTCCCCCACCCCGGGCATGCTTCTCTCTCTTAAAGCAACATTTTCTCAAGTAACCCTTCACATTGCTCTCAGGTTATGGGGGGCTCCAGCACAGCATCCTCCATTCTATATACCTAGTTCCCCTCACAGCAATTACTTATAGGTACAATCCTACAACATTTTCCTCCACTTGAACAATGATAGCCTGTTCTTTTTATGGTATCTGTAATTGTTTTCATGCTGCATTTCTGGTTTTGTTTCCAACACTGGTGCTAAGTTGGTCGAAAGCTTGGCTGAGTTAGAAATGTACTTGTTTCCTCTCTTCTGCTCTTGGAATTTGAAGGGAAAGAGTGCCTTTAAAAGACAAAAAAAAACATGGTCATATATAAGACCAACTTCTCGGAGGCCTTGTTCCTCAACTTCTGTTTTAAAAACAAATAGGTACGATGGAAAGTTTGTCAGAATGCTATGAATGTTATTGTGCCATTGAAGCATGGCCTTCCCCGAGCATGATAGATTATTTGTCAGGAATTTTCTCAGCCCGTGGAGATTGTTTTGGAGGCAGGAGGACCCGGACATTCTGAACGATCAGCTTCAGGCTGTCTCCCTGATGTGTTCCTGCTTCTGTATGCTTTTACTGTAGGCCAGCTCCCATCAGCAATGGCTACACACCTGGCGGTGGCAGAAAGCCAATTCAACTAATTAAATGTACAATTAGCCCCCATTTCACCAGTTCAATGAAATTTTCTGAACATCGTACCGGTGACACGCAGTATCAGGAGACAAAATCACTGCGGGAAGTCATCATTGCATGCAAATGACAGGTATTCGAGTCAACAAAGGGACAAAATGGCAAGGCTCAAGGCAGGGCTAAATTAATTAACAAATTAATCAGTTTCAAATATGAATGAAGAGTAACATTTTTAAATCCTGTATGAAGAAAGGTGAAGGAGTTCACTGGGATGAATACAGAACATACAAAAACATGATGACAGCATGAACAGAGGATCAAAGAAGGACCTGTAAAACCTATAACTAGAGATATAAAACATAACGATAAGTTACTATTTTAGTAATACAACCATAAGGAGGTAGGTGAAGAGATGTAAACAAAGTAGAATTTGAGGATGAGCCCAGGATAGTTAGTATAGTGATTCCTTTCCTAGTGAATACTAGGAGAAAATAATGAGCACCATGCTCTCCCTCAGTGACCATGATCCAGTAGAACTCATTCAGCATAAATCAGCTGGAAGCCAGAGACAGACTAAAAGGACTCAAAACAAATGATTCTCCATGAATAGGTTACCTCTCCAATTGTAGTAAAGGAGCAGAGGTGGGAAGTATTGATGGTCATTTTCAAGGGGGTCAATCATTTCTGATGTCAATGTTCCTTTAAATATAGCACTCTCCATTGTGCAGCTGACCTCATTTCCTGCCTGCTATCCTTAATTGGACAACAAACGCAGGGGTGGCCTGTTACTTGGCCGACTTCATTAAAGATTGTGCCAGAGGACTTGCCACTGACACAAGTGTGTTCGGGATCCGGAAATGATCCCAACACCCGAGTATTTTATAAGTCTGGAAGACTGAGGCCTTCCTATCTGCGGTTTACAACCTCTCTATAACCATATTTCACTTCTCAAGATTTTCTCCAAACAGATAGGGTGATGTTACATCTTTATCCTCCTGCCATCGTAAATTATTTGAGTCCAGTGATAATAGCTTTTAACACTAGTAAGAACTGTCCATTGTATAAACAAGCCTTCATGATGCAATTAACTTAGAAGCTTTAGAGCCTCATCAGCTGAGAAAATATGTGTTAGTTCAAAACGTTTATAGTTCATTGGTTTGAATTATCCTGCATTCCAGCCACTTCCCAACATTCAATTCAATGGCTCAACTCCATTTTATATGAACATCTTTTAAGGGGAACTCCATTTTGAATGTATTGCTGACAGCTCACAGGTCAATTTTCCTATAAATCTCCAAGGCACCCATGCAATTTACAGGGCACTGTATCCACAAGGTGGCTTTTATGTACTTTTATGTACCCCTCCCTTTTATGATCACTTTTATGATCATATTCAGCTGGCCTCAGACACCGGAAACATCAGAGGAATGTATGATGGTATGAAGAGAGCTCTTTGGTCAACCATCAAGAAGATCGCCCCCCCTCAAATCTAAATCAGGGGACATAATCACTGACCAACACAAACAAATGGACCGCTGGGTTGAGCACGACCGAGAACTGTACTCCAGGGAGAATGCTGTCACTGAGACTGCCCTCAATGCAGCCCAGCCTCTACCAGTCATGGATGAGCTGGACATACAGCCAACCAAATCGGAACTCAGTGATGCCATTGATTCTCTAGCCAGCGGAAAAGCCCCTGGAAAGGACAGCATTACCCCTGAAATAATCAAGAGTGCCAAGCCTCCTATACTCTCATCACTACATGAACTGCTATGCCTGTGCTAGGACGAGAGAGCAGTACCCCAGGACATGCGCGATGCCAATATCATCACCCTCTATAAAAACAAAGATGACCGCGGTGACTGCAACAACTACCGTGGAATCTCCCTGCTCAGCATAGTGGGGAAAGTCTTTGCTCGAGTCGCTCTGAACAGGCTCCAGAAGCTGGCCGAGCGCGTCTACCCTGAGGCACAGTGTGGCTTTCATGCAGAGAGATCGACCGTTGACATGCTGTTCTCCCTTCGTCAGATACAGGAGAAATGCCGTGAACAACAGATGCCCCTCTACATTGCTTTCATTGATCTCACCAAAGCCTTTGACCTCGTCAGCAGACGTGGTCTCTTCAGACTACTAGAAAAGATTGGATGCCCACCAAAGCTACTAAGTATCATCACCTCATTCCATGACAATATGAAAGGCACAATTCAACATGGTGGCTCCTCATCAGAGCCCTTTCCTATCCCGAGTGGCGTGAAACAGGACTGTATTCTCGCACCCACACTGTTTGGGATTTTCTTCTCCTTGCTGCTTTCACATGCGTTCAAGTCCTCTGAAGAAGGAATTTTTCTCCACACAAGATCAAGGGGCAAGTTGTTCAACCTTGCCCGTCTAAGAGCGAAGTCCAAAGTACGGAAAGTCCTAATCAGGGAGCTCCTCTTTGCTGACGATGCTGCTTTAACATCTCACACTGAAGAGTGTCTGCAGAGTCTCATCAACAGGTTTGCGGCTGCCTGCAATGAATTTGGCCTGACCATCAGCCTCAAGAAAATGAACATCATGGGGCAGGACGTCAGAAATGCTCCATCCATCAATATTGGCGACCACGCTCTGGAAGTGTTCAAGAGTTCAGCTACCTAGGTTCAACTATCACAAGTAACCTGTCTCTAGATGCAGAAATCAACAAGCGCATGGGTAAGGCTTCCACTGCTATGTCCAGACTGGCCAAGAGAGTGTGGGAAAATGGCACACTGACACGGAACACAAAAGTCCGAGTGTATCAAGACTGTGTCCTCAGTACCTTGCTCTATGGCAGCGAGGCCTGGACAACATATGTCAGCCAAAAGCGACGTCTCAATTCATTCCATCTTCGCTGCCTCCGGAGAATACTTGGCATCAGGTGGCAGGACCGTATCTCCAACACAGAAGTCCTCGAGGCGGCCAACATCCCCAGCTTGTACACCTTACTGAGTCAGCGGCGCTTGAGATGGCTTGGCCATGTGAGCCGCATGGAAGATGGCAGGATCCCCAAAGACACATTGTACAGCGAGCTCGCCACTGGCATCAGACCCATCGGCCGTCCATGTCTCCACTTTAAAGACGCCTGCAAACGCGACATGAAATCCTGTGACATTGATCACATGTCGTGGGAGTCAGTTGCCAGCGTTCACCAGAGCTGGTGGGCAGCCATAAAGACAGGGCTAAAATGTGGCGAGTCAAAGAGACTTAGTAGTTGGCAGGAAAAAAGACAGAGGCGCAAGGGGAGAGACAACTGTGCAACAGCCCCGACAAACAAATTTCTCTGCAGCACCTGTGGAAGAGCCTGTCACTCTAGAATTGGCCTTTATAACCACTCCAGGTGCTGCTTCACAAACCACTGACCACCTCCAGACTCTCGAGATAAGGAGGCCCAAAAGAAAGACAAAAGAATTACTCCTACAAGAGCCCAAAGAAATGCTCAAAACATCTATAGTTTTAAAGAAAAATTCATATTTAGGACTTTTCTGTGGGTTACTGCTCAACTGAGAAATATTAGCACATTCTCATTATTTAAGAATGCATTTGTATAAAATCAAAAATAACTTCAGTTCTGTTAAGGCAGAATGGTACTGAACACACTGTTGTGGTGTACTGGGATGTGTGCTGTTGCATGCTACATTGTGAACATTGCTTATGGCCCTGCACAACAATATGTTTACACTTGGGTATAAAAGTTATAATGAAACAGAACAGCTGAGAATTGACTATGTTCCAAAAATTTGTGAAGTGTAATGTATGTTCCAATTCCTCCTCCAGGGGTAAAAAAGCTCAGCTTCACGTGTTATTGGTGCAGCAGTGAGGAATTTACAGGCAGGCTAACTTCCTGAAACGTGATGAATTGTTTTTGTATCATCACACTCTTTCCTTGGAGAATAGTGTGAAGTGGTGGAAGGATTCACAAATCTATATGGCTGTGACATGATCACTTCTTCCATGGCAGTAACCATCTATATACCAGCCAATAGGGTGCTAGTTCTTTAGAGCAAAACAATTTTGTTGGCTCCCACAATCCATATGATGGGGGGGTTCTACCCACACCCACCAGATGTGAGTAACCCCCCAGATGTTAACCCAGAATTCAGAGCCAAAGCTCCAGTCTTCATTTACCGGGACTGTCTGGAATGGGTTTCCAATCTTGTACCTTCTGACTTGGAGGCAGGAATGGCCTACTAAGCCAAAGGCTCACTCTGATGCGAGATAGAGTAATCTACTGCATTTTTTTCTTATATTATGTCTCTTCTCCAACTAGTAAACATCCTGGGAGACAGTTCTATACACAATTCCCAAATCCTAAAGATCATCAAGCAAGACTCTAGAATATTTATGTATTGTCACTGCTCCATTGTTCAACTAACTCAATAGATAACAAGCCCTGACCCAACATCAGGAACCCAGAAACCATCTGCCATGATTGTTTGCTTCCAAGCATGCTGGCACACAATTTACCATCCATTAAAATGAATGAATGGAAAATCATGGGCTGGGGACAGTTAGCAGGAAACCTCAGGAAGATGGTGACATAGTGATAATGACACTAGACTAGTAATCCAGAGGCCCAGGCTTAATGTCCTGCAGGCACAGGTTCAAATTCCACCATAGCAGCTGGTGGAATTAAAATTCAATTAGTTAGTAAAAAATTTGGAACTGAAAGCTAGTCTCAGCAATGGTGCCATGAAACTATAATTGATTGTAGTTTCAAAAAAATACCATCTGGTACACTAATGCCCTTTAGGAAAGGAAATCTGCTGTCCTTATCTGGTCTGGCCTACATGTGACTCCAGACCCACAGCAATGTGGTTAACTCTTAACTGCCCTCTGAAATGGCTTATTAAGCCATTCAGTTCAAGGGCAATTCGGGATGGGCAACAAATGCTGGCCTCGCCAGCAATGCCCACATCCCATGAAAGAATTTAAAAAACTGCATCTCATGTAGCATTTCATCATCTCTAACAAGTGCATAAAAATGAAATGAAGAAATGTAATTTTCCCATCAAAGAGACCTACTGCTATCGGTTGTAAGTCAGATGATAATCTTTTTGCAATGCAAATACATTCTAAAAAAATGTGACCTAGAGCATGGCTACCTGACCTGAACCTGACCAGGCCTGACGACATGTGTCGGGTTCGGGTCGGGTCGCTCTCCCGGATCCGGCATTCGGGCTCGGGTCGGATTGGGCCGGGTAGGCCATAGTGACAGCCCGGGCGTCAAGGTGGGAAACGTGAATTTGGACTCAGCACAAGTCTGCAGTGAGCGATTCCATCCAAGGTAGAGCACAACCTCTTTAATATAATCAACTTTATTCCGGTGGTCGGGTCAGGTCAGGTTGGGTCAGCTGCGGGAAAAAAATCAAAGGACTCAGGCTGGACCGGGCTCGGGTCGGATGTGGTTCTGTCGGGCTTGGGTCAGGTTTAAATTGCAGACCCGAGCAGGCCTTTAATGTGACCCTGAAATTTCAATGGAGTCTGCCAGTCTCCTGACAACTTCAGAATTCAAAAGCAGAGACATTATCATAAACCTATATAGATACTTGGTGAGACCACACTTAAAGTACCATGCACATTTGTGGTCTCCATGTTACAAAAAGAATATAGAGGCACTAAAGAAAGTGCAAAAAAGATTTACAAGGGTGATACCAGAACTTAGAAGGTACAACTATCAGGAAAGACAAACAGGCTGGGGCTCTTTTCTCTAGAAAAGTCAAGACTGAGAGGTGACCTGATAGAGGTCTTTAAAATTATGAAGGGATTCAATAGGGTAGATGGAGAAAGGAAGTTTCTGCTTTTTAGTGAGTCCAAAACTAAGGGTCATTCAGGAGAGACTTTATTACTCAGAGAATGGTGTAGAATATGGAACTAGCTACAACATGGAGTGGTTGAGGCAAATAACATAGGCGCATTTAAGTGGAAACTCGATAATTATATGAGGGAGAAAGGAATAGGATATATTGATGGGGTGAAATGAAGTCAGGTGGGAAGAGGCTTGTGTGGAGCATAAACACCAGCATAGGCATGTTGGCCTGAATGGTCTGTTTTTGTGCTGTAGAAGTGTATGCAATTCTAACTTTGGTAGGAGCTCCCAAAGAAACAGAGTATCCAGATACATTAGGTCTCTGCCTATTCTGCCAGTTTACTCATTCCCTTGTAAGGGGCAGAACCCCTGCTTGCCCCTTCCAAGGCAAATGATGGGCCAGTTGCAGCCAGTACGCCAAGAGAAATAAGGACGCATGAGGACTTTGGAGTTGGAATCTTGGTGTCCGATGAGAACAATTTTTTCAATACAATTACTTTTTGGATTATTCTTCCCATTTGGGGTTTGTTTGGAGTGTTGGCAATGTCGGTGGAATCTGGTCTCCTTCTCCCCAAAGGATGGGTAGTTACCCCCATTTCCTGGCTAGGTTGTCACTAAATAAGGTGCCTTTGTAATACCCACAAACCGCAGGTGGGGATAATGTTAGAGTGTGGTCCTTCCAGAACTTCCAGAATCATGTCCGTGGAAATTTGGGTCCTGTGTGCCACTGGAGAAATTGTACGAGTCACTTTTTCTAAAACTGTGCTTGTTTAAATTGTCACAGCAGATGTCATCACATCACCAATCATATGGTTAATTGTCTTGTCTTGTATGACATGTTCCTTAAACAGGAATTTCTACTGACAAACATATTACAATAGGGCTTAGCCAATATAGAGCTGTACATGTTTGTCAAGCAAATTGCTGAAAGTATCTTGTTCAAAAAAGGATGTAAAGATAAGCCGAGCAACTACAGGCCAGTCAGTTTAACTGATGGTGAAACTTTTAGAAAGAATAATTTGGGACAAAATTAATAGTTGCAAGGACAAAACATAGAAACATAGAAAATAGGAGCAGGAGTAGGCCATTTGGCCCTTCGAGCCTGCTCCGCCATTCATTATGATCATGGCTGATCATCCAACTCAGTAGCCTATTCCTGCTTTCGCCCCATATCCTTTGATCCCTTTAGACCCAAGAGCTATATCTAACTCCTTCTTGAAAGCATACAATGTTTTGGCCTCAACGGCTTTCTGTGGTAGCGAATTCCACAGGCTCACCACTCTCTGGGTGAAGAAATTTCTCCTCATCTCAGTCCTGAAAGGTTTACTCCGTATCCTTAGACTATGACCCCTGGTTCTGGACTCCCCCACCATCGGGAACATCCTTCCTGCATCTACCCTGTCAAGTCCTGTTAGAATTTTATAGGTTTCTATGAGATGCCCCTCACTCTTCTGAACTCCAGCAAATATAATCCTAACTGACTCAATCTCTCCTCATTCGTCAGTCCCGCCATCCCAGGAATCAGTCTGATAAACCTTCGCTGCACTCCCTCTATAGCAAGAACATCCTTCCTCAGATAAGGAGACCAAAACTGCACACAATATTCCAGGTTTGGCTTCACCAAGGCCCTGTATAATTGCAGCAAGACATCCCTGCTCCTGTACTCAAATTCTCTTGCTATGAAGGCCAACATACCATTTGCCTTTTTTACCACCTGTTGCATCTGCATGCTTACCTTTAGCGACTGGTGTACGAGAACACCCAGGTCTCGCTGCATATTCCCTTCTCTCAGTTTATAGTTGTTCAGATAATAATCTGCCTTCCTGTTTTTGCTACCAAAGTGGATAACCTCACATTTATCCACATTATACTGCATCTGCCATACATTAGCCCACTCACTCAACTTGTCCAAATCACCCTGAAGCCTCTGCATCCTCTTCCCAACTCACCCTCCCACCCAGTTTTGTGTCATCTGCAAATCATTAATGTATATTGTGAATAGCTGGGGTCCTAGCACCTATCCTTGTGGTACCCCACTAGTCACTGCCTGCCATTCGAAAAAAGACCCATTTATCCCTACTCTTTGTTTCCTGTTCGCCAACCAATTTTCTATCCATCAATGCGGGTTAATTAAAGAAAGCCAGCATGGATTTCTTAAAGGAAAATTATGTTTGACTAACTTGCTGGAAATTTTTGAGGAGGAGTTGGTGAGGTCAATGCAGTTGATGTGGTGTACATGGACTTTCAAAAGGCGTTCGATACAGTGCCACACGACAGACTTGTGAGCAAACTATTACGACCAGGTGAGCTAGGTGTCTAGGGGTCTCTTTCAGCCTTCACCTGGTCTTATTGTAACAGGATTTAATTTGTAAACTCACTGTGTTTTGCGATCCCTCTTGGTGAATCTTTGTGTACCACTTTCCAATTATAAGGCATTGAGCAAAAACGGGCTTTCTTAGGTTTAAAGAAGAAGAGGGAAATGTTATTCAAACTTAAACCCTAATTTGGTTAACGTCTACGGATACACGCCCCGCCCCACACTAGCATGCATATGCATTAAGCACATGCAAATAGAGACAGAAAAGAGCAGAAGAAAAAATAAAGTAGAGAGGTTTGAGGCAGTATCAGAAGAGTTTCTTGTTACTGTTCTTCGAGCTCACTGTAGTCCTTTTGTATGTAGTCTTGCTTTTCGTTTGGGCCAGTATTCTTCTTAAACCTTTTTCACTGTAGGAAACTTTTCTCTCTTGGGGTTCATGTGGCTTCAATGGGTTTTCAATTCCGTGAGAAAGAGATGGGAGCATACAAGAGAGAGATGTTCTCAGTCCAGGGGCAAAGAGCTAACTGAGTTTTTTTAAAGCTCTGTGGCAAGTTCAAATTCAAAAAAACTCCAAAAGCCAGTTAGTCATGAGACTAAACTGGTCTGATCACATCTGTTTGCGTATTCGGCCATCTTAGCAGTTAACCTGGAATGCTGGCCTCTCCACCTTCAATGTCTGGTAATCAAAAGTCCATTGCGGATTAAATTGGAGCAGGGAGTGGTCCCTTTGTGCTTTCCAAATACTGTCCGTTACTATGCAAATGTCTTTCCAGTCAAGGGTCTGGTGCTGTTACTTAAAACAAGTACTTTCTTTACTCCAGTAACAGTTTAAAAATCAATGTTCATGTGGCAAAATTAATGTCTCATTCTTGGCATGTGGGGGCCTACATGACAAAACTTATAGCTCATGGAATAAATGCGACAGTAGCAACGTGGATATGTAATTGGTCGAGTGACAGGAAACAAAGAGTCGTGGTTAATGGATGTTTCTCGGGTGGAGGAAGGTTTATAGTGGAGTTCCCCAAGGGTCAATGTTGGAACCTTGCTTTTCCTGATATATATTAATGACCTAGACCTTGGTGTACAGGGCACAATTTCAAAGTTTGCGGTTGATATGAAACTTGGAAGCATTGTGAACTGTGAGGAGGATGGTGTAGAATTGCAAAAGGACATAGACAAGTTGGTGGATAGGTGGCAGATGAAGTTCAATGCAGAGAAATGTGAAGTGGTTCATTTTGGGAGGAAGAACAAGGAGAGACAATATAAAATAAAGGGTACAATTCTAAAGGGAGTGCAGGGGCAGAGGGACCTGGGTATAAGTCATTGAAGGTGGTAGGACAGGTTGAGAACACGGTTCATAAATCATACAGTATCCTGGGCTTTATTAATAGAGGAATAGACTACAAGAGCAAGGAAGTTATGTTGAACTTGTATAAGACACTCTTTCAGCCTCAGCTGGAATATTGCGTCCAGTTCTGGGCATTGCACATTACAAAAGATGTGAGGGCATTGGAGGGAGCACAGAAAAGATTCACGAGAATGGTTCCAGGGATGAAAAACTTCAGATATGAAGATATTTTGGAGAAGATGGGACTGTTTCCTTGGAGAAGAGAAGGCTGAGAGGTGATTTGATAGAAGTATTCAAAATCATGAAGGGTCCAGACAGAGTAGATGGAGAGAAACTGTTCCCACTTATGAAAGGATCGAGAATGAGAGGGCACAGATTTAAGTAATGGGTTAGAGAAGCAAAAGCGACAAGAGGAAAAACATCTTCATGCAGCGAGTGGTTAAGGTCTGGAATGCGCTGCCTGAGAGTATGGTGGAGGCAGGTTCAACTGAAGCATTTAAAAGGTAATTAGACTGTTATATGAAAAGGAAGAATGTGCAGGGTTATGGGGAGAAGGCGAGGAATGGCACTAAGTGAATTGCTCTTTCAGAGAGCCAGTGCAGACACGATGGGCTGAATGGCCTCCTTCTGCGCTGTAACAATTCTGTGATTCTGTGATTCTCTGTGATCTGTCAAATCAATTATAGTGTTGTTCAAGTGACAACGGTAACATTTGGTAATTTTGGGTAAGTAGAAAGCCTAACTAGTAAAATTGAGATGTAAGGTCCGTTGGGTAGTGTTAAGGTGTAGTGCTTCAGTGCTTAGAATCATTTTATGCATAAAAATATTTAATTATCTCTGTAGAAAGGTATAAATGAGATGCTTTTAATGACTAAGTGATAATTTTACTAGCACGATTTTTGCTGAACTACGGGCTGGATTTTATCACCACACACCGCACCCAACTGCCACCAACCACCACCCCCCACCCCCCCCCACCGTCCCACAACTTTCTGAAATGGGCTAGTAAGCCACTCAGTTGTATGAAACTGCTATGAAAACATACAAGAAGAATAGAACTGGATGGACAACTCCATATCGACCTAGGCACTGGAAACAACAACAGCAAACCCAGCCCTGTCAATCCTGCAAAGTCCTCCTCACTAACATCTGGGAACTTGTGTCAGAATATGCAGAGCTGTCCCACAGACTTGTTAAGCAACATCCTCACATAGTCATAGTCACAGAGGCATATTTTTCAACCACCATTCCAGACGCCTCCATCACCATTCCTTAGATGGTGGCACAGTGATATGCAGGCAGGAAGCAGTGGCCCTGGGAGTCTTCAAAATTGACTTCTGGCACCATGAACAACACTTGGAAGAAGCGCTGAAGGTAGCAAGGGCACAGCATGTATTCTGGGTGAGGGACTTCAATGTCGCAGTTGCATCTATCCATGACAATATTGGTCGGCATGACCAGGGCACGATCCTTGTGAAGATAAAGTCCTGCCTCACACTGAGGAGATCCTCGATGGGTTGTGTGGCACTACAACTGTAGTTAGATTCAGAACAGATCCAGCAGCTCAAAACTGGGCATCCATGAGCCACTGTGGACCATCAGCAACAGCACAATCTGTAACCTCATGGCATGGCAAATCCCTCACTCTACCATTATGATCAAGTCAGGGGACCAACTCGGGTTCAATAAGCAGTGCATGACAGGAGCAGCATCAAGTATAGCTTAAAATTAGGTGCTAACCTGGTGAAGATACAACACAGGATGACAGGCATGCTGAACAGTGGAAGGATCACGCTGTAGTCAGAACCTAGCGATCCCACAGCCAATGGATCAGATCAAAGCTCTGCAGTCCTACCACATCCAGTCTTGAATGATGGTGCCCAATGAAGCAAATCATGAGGGGAGAAGGCTCCATAAATATTTCCATCCTTAATGATGCTGCAGGCCAATACATGAGTGCAAAATCAAGGCTGAAGTGCTTGCAAATACCTTCAGCCAGAAGTGCCGAGTGAATGATTCATCTCGGCCTCCTCGTGAGATCCCCACCACCTCAAATGCCAGTCTTCAGCCAGTTATATTCACTCCATGTAATGCCAAGAAATGGCTAAGAGCACTGGATGCAGCAAAGGCTACGGGCCTTGACAACATCCTGGGCTGTAATGCTGAAGACTTGTGCTCCAGAACTAGCAGCACCTCTAGCCAAGCTGTTCCAGTACAGCTACAACACTGGCATTGACCTGACGATGTAGAAAATTGCTCAGGTATGTCCTGTCCACAAAAATCAGGACAAATCCAATCTGGCCACTTACCGCTCCATCAGTTAAGTCTCAATCAACAGCAAAATAATGAAAGGTATTGATCAAGTGGCACTTACTCACCAATAATCTACTCATCAATGCTCAGTTTGGATTCCACCAGGATCACTTAGTTACTGACTTTATTGCAGCCTTGGTTGAAATATGGATAAAAATGCAGAATTCTAGAGTGGAGGTTAAAGTGACATCAAGGTAGCATTTGACCAAGTGTGCTATCAAGGAGCCTGAGTAAATGAAGTCAATAGGATTCGGGGAGAAACTCTCTTTTAGTTGGAGTCATACCTTGTTTTTTTATTCATTCATGGGATGTGGGCATTACTGGCTAGGACAGCATTTATTGCCCATCCCTAATTGCCCTTGAGAAGATGATGGTGAGCTGCCTTCTTGAACCGCTGCAGTCCATGTGGGGTAGGCACACCTAAAGGCTGTGAGGAAGGGAGTTCCAGGATCTTGACCCAGCGACAATGAAGGAATGGCATCTAGCACAAATGAACCTAGCTCTGGATATCAGTCACATTCCCATTGTTATGGGAATTGTAAGTTAAATTCTATTCTTTATGTGTATCTGCCACATAAGGCAAATTTATGCAGTGACAGTGTTGATGGGTGCAGCAGGATATTTATGTCACATCCATAATATAATTAATGGAAGTTGTGATGGTGCGTTGTTTGGAAAGCAAAAGTCTGACTCCATAATTGTCCTCCTTAACCATAATAATAGATATAAAATTTAAAGCCTTAGCCCTTCATTGGAATTAACAATTGAAGTAGGACTTTGTTTGTCCTGCTTTTTGAAATTTTATGATCCATTTATCACATTAAGAGCCTTAACAATTAAGCTCAAGAAGTTGGAATGTCCTTGTGCGTGTTTTCTGACTTTACCCTGTCACTGGACTAGTAATCCAAAGGCTGAGCTCATGCTCTGGGGACATGGATTCAAATCCCACCACAGCAGGTGGTGAAATTTGATTTCAATGAATAAATCTGGAATTAAAACTTGTCTAATGGTGACCATGAAACATTGTTGATTATTGCAAAAACCCATCTGGTTCACTAATGCCCTTTAGGAAGAAAACCTGCTGTCTTTACTTGGTCTGGCCTACATGTGACTCCAGACCCACAGCAATGTGGTTGACTCTTAAATGCCCTCTGAAATGGCCCAGCAAGTCACTCAGTTGTATCAAACTGCAATGCAGTCTAAGAAAAGGAATGAAACCGGACAGACAACACGGCATCGACCTAGGTACTGGAAACGACAATAGCAAACACAGTCCTTTTGACCCTACAAAGTCCTCTTTACCAACACCTGAAGGCTTGTGCCAGAATTGGGAGAGCTGTCCCGCAGACTAGTCAAGCAACAGCCTGACATAGGCATACTCACGGAATCATACTGTCAAGCTAGGCCCCCGCACGCCAAAAATGAGGCACATTGATTTTGTCATGAACATTGATTTTAAACTGTTACCGGAGTGAAGAAAGGACTTGTCAAACAGATCAGCTGTGGCTGGAAAATACATTTGCATTTTAACAGATAGTGGTTGGAAGGACAAAGGACCATTCCCTGACACATTCAACCCACAATGGACCTTGATCACCAGGTATTGTGTGTAAGAGGAGCATTCCAGAGACTGCTAAGGTGATACAATCCAAGATGTGGTCAGACCAGTTAATCACATGATTAACCTGCTTGGCAACCTGCGGTTTTCTGAATTGTACAAACAGTTTGAACTCAGAAAGACCATTTGCTGACTGAGAAAATCTCTTCTGTCTCCTCCCATCTCTTTCACACAAGCCTCTGAATCCACTGAAGACACATGAACCCCAAGAGAGTAAAGTCTTCTAAAGCAAACAAGGTTTAAGAAGAATATTGGGCCCTAACGAAAAGCAAGATCTACCTGCAATCAAGGACTCTACAGTGAGCTCAAAGAACCCTAACAAAAACTCTTCAGATATTGCCTCAAACTTTTCCACTTTATTTTTCTTCTGTTTTTTTCCGTCTTTATTTGCATGTGTGTATTGCGCATGCTTGCTAGCGTGAGTGCTTCGAATATCCGTAGGTGTTAACTGAAATGGAGTTTAAGTTTAATAAATTTTAACTTTTCTTCTTTAAACCTAAGAAAGCCTGTTTGTGCTGCTTTCTTTGCCTTATAATTGGAAAGCAGTTAACAAAGATTCACCAAGGGTATGTTTAAAATTAATCCCTGCTACGGTAAGACCAGATAAAGGTTGAAAGGGAACCCTAGAACTCTTTCTCACCGGGTCGTAACAATACCTTACAGTCCATGGCCCAGACACCACCATCACCATTCCTGGGTATGTCTGTCCCACCGGCAGGACAGACACACCAGAGGTAACAGCACAATGCATCCACAGAAGGTGAGGGAGTTGTCCTGGGAGTTCTCAACATTGACTCCAGACCTCATGAAGTCTCCTGGCATCAGGTCAAACATGAACAAGGAAACCTCCTGATGATTACCACCTACCGTTCCCCCCTCGGCTGATGAGTCAGTGCTTCTCCATGTTGAACACAAATTGGAAGAAGCACTGAGCGTAGCAAATGTACAGAATGCACTCTGGGTGGGGAACTCCAATGTCCATCACCAAGAGTGGCTTGGTAGCACCACTACTGACCGAGTCTTAAAGGACATAGCTGCGAGACTGGGTCTGTGGCAGGTGGTGAGGGAACCAACAAGAGGGAAAAACCTACTTGACTTCATCCTCACCAATCTACCTGTCGCAGATGCAAGTCCATGATAGTATTGGTAGGAGTGACCACCACACAGTCCTTGTGGAGATGAAGTCCCATCTTCACATTCAGGATACCCACCATCGTGTGGCACTACCACTGTCCTAAATGGGATAGATTTCAAACAGATCTAGCAACTCAAAACTGGGCATCCATTGGGTGCTGTGGGCCATCAGCAGCAGCAGAACTGGATTCAACCACAATCTGTAACCTCATGGCCTGGCATATTCCCCTACTCTACCATGAACACCAAGCTGGGGATCAATTCGGTTCACTGAAGAGTGCAGGAGGGCATACCAGGAGCTGCACCAGGCATACCTGAAAATGAGGTGTCAGTCTGGTGAAGCTACAACACAGGACTACTTGCATGCCAAACAGCGGAAACATCATTCAATAGACAGGGCTAAGCAATCCCACAACCAACAGATCAGATCTAAGCTCTGCAGTCCTGCCATATCCAGTTATGAATGGTGGTGGACAATTAAACAAATAATTGGAGGAGGAGGCTCCACAAATATCTTCATCCTCAATGATGGGGGAGCCCAGCACATCAGTGCAAAAGACAAGGTTGAAGGATTTGCATCCAGAAGTGCCAAGTGGATGATCCATCTCCTGAGGTCCCCAGCATCACAGATGGCAGTCTTACCTTCAGGAGAGGAGTGGAATTGGACTTGCGAAGGAACACCAAAAACCAGGAGAGAATAAATAAAGTTCCAGGCTTGGGGCCTTCACTTTCCTTCAGGAGCTGAGAGGAGCAGCATCGGACCTGCGAAGGAACACCGAGAACCGGGAGAGGATAAATATAGCGCGAGGCTCCGGGCCTTCACTTACTTCGAGAGAGGAGTGGAATCAGACCTGTGAGGGAGGAGCTCTTCAGGAGTCGGTGCACGCTGATTGTGTTTCAAAAAAAATTCAAACAGTGACATCACAGGAAAGCTGTAAAGTGATTGGTTGGTGAGTAACTGCTGGTAGGGAATATCTGCAAATAACTAGGTTAGTACACTACTGTTAGGGTGTGTGTGTTAATAGCTAGAAACTAGAAAAAAAAGTCAAATTAACATTTATGTAAATTATTTAATAATATGTTATATATAATATATAATTATTAATATTAATTAATTAAGGCACATAAGCAGAAGGGAAAAGGGAAGCTAGTGAGTCTACTGTTCTGTTTTATTTTTAAGCGGTAGGCTTATTGTATTGCCAAGGTTTTTTCTTTTGGGCCTCCTTATCTCGAGAGACAATGGATACGCGCCTGGAGGTGGTCAGTGGTTTGTGAAGCAGCGCCTGGAGTGGCTATAAAGGCCAATTCTGGAGTGACAGGCTCTTCCACAGGTGCTGCAGAGAAATTTGTTTGTTGGGGCTGTTGCACAGTTGGCTCTCCCCTTGCGCCTCTGTCTTTTTTCCTGCCAACTACTAAGTCTCTTCGACTCGCCACAATTTAGCCCTGTCTTTATGGCTGCCCGCCAGCTCTGGCGAATGCTGGCAACTGACTCCCACGACTTGTGATCAATGTCACACGATTTCATGTCACGTTTGCAGACGTCTTTATAACGGAGACATGGACGGCCGGTGGGTCTGATACCAGTGGCGAGCTCGCTGTACAATGTGTCTTTGGGGATCCTGCCATCTTCCATGCGGCTCACATGGCCAAGCCATCTCAAGCGCCGCTGACTCAGTAGTGTGTATAAGCTGGGGGTGTTGGCCGCTTCAAGGACTTCTGTGTTGGAGATATAGTCCTGCCACCTGATGCCAAGTATTCTCCGAAGGCAGCGAAGATGGAATGAATTGAGACGTCGCTCTTGGCTGGCATACGTTGTCCAGGCCTCGCTGCCGTAGAACAAGCACTGTGTCCTCAGTGCCAAGGTTTAATTTGGCGTAAATAAGAACAAGAAATGCTGGAAATATTCAGCAAGTCTGGCAGCATCTGTGGAGAGAGAAACAGAGTTAACGTTTCAGGTCAGTGACCCTTCATCAGAACTTTAATTTGGTGTAGTAGTGCTGGTGAGGAGAACCATCAACTGAAACATTAATTAAGTAAATAATTAATTAGTTATTTAAAACACAATAATAATGACAGGGTAGGTGATGTGTTGCAGCTGCAGTATGTGGGAGCACATGGACCCCAGTGTGATCCACAGCAACCACGTCTGCAGTAAATGTCTGCAGCTTGAGGAACTTCGGTTCAGAGTTAATAACACTGTGACACATCAGGGAGGGGGAAAGTTACCTGGATGCTTTCTACCAGGAGGTGGTCACACCCCTTAGGAGAGGGTTTTCTGATTTGGTCCATAGTCAGGGATAGGAGAGTGTGACTGCGAGTGAGGCAGGTATGGGGACCCAGAAGGTAGAAGTGGGGGAGCCTCAGCCTTTGCAACTGTCTAACAGGTTCGAGGTTCTCTCAACCAGTGTGGATGAAAGTGAGGGTTGCAATGTGGATGAGCAAACTGAGCATGGCATCATGGTATGGGAAGCCATTCAAGTAAATAAGAATATAGTGGTAGCAGGGGATAGCGTGGTCAGGGGGATAGACACAGTTCCCTGCAGCTGAGAGCGAGAGTCCAGACAGATGTGGTGCCTGCCCGGTGCCAGGGTTTGGGACATCTGCTCTGGGATGGAGTGGAACTTGCAGTTGGAAGGGGAGGATCCAGTCGGCGTGGTCCATGTAGATACCAATGACATAGGTAGAACTAGGAAAGAGGTTCTACTGAGGGAGTATGAGCAACTAGGGTCTAAACTAAGAAGCAGAACCTCAAAGGCTATAATCTCTGGTTTATTACCTGAGCCTCATGCAAATTGGCATAGGGCAAATAAGATTTGAGAAATGAATGCATGGGGAAGGTGAGGACCAGACCATTGGGACAGTCTACACCTGAACCATGCTGGGACCAGTCTTCGAGCGAGCCACATAACGAGGGAAGTAGAGAGGGTTTTAAACTAAATAGTGGGGGAAAGGGATCAAAATTGGGAAGATGTGGTAAATCAAAGAATAGAGACAAGGCAAGAAAGAAAGGTTGGAACAAAAACAAGAAATGCTGGATTCACTCAGCAGGTCTGGCAGCATCTGTGGAAAGAGAAGCAGAGTTAACGTTTCGGGTCAGTGACCCTTCTTCGGAACTGACAAATATTAGAAAAGTCACAGATTATAAACAAGTGAGGTGGGGGTTGGGCAAGAGATAACAAAGGAGAAGGTGCAGATTGGACCAGGCCACATAGCTGACCAAAAGGTCACGGAGCAAAGGCAAACAATATGTTAATGGTGTGTTGAAAGACAAAGCATTAGTACAGATTAGGTGTGAAAGAAAGGTTGGAATATGGGAAATGATAAACAGGCTGTGACAGGAAGGGACAGAGATTGCAAGTCTAAGAGTAAATCAGCAGATCATGCTAGACATTACAAAAATAATAAAAGGACAGAACTAAAGGCTTTGTATCTGAATGCATGTAGCATTCGAAACAAACAGATGAACGGATATCGCAAAGGGAAATAAATAAGTACGATCTGATAGCCATTACAGAGACATTGCTGCAGGATGACATAGATTGGGACCTGAATATTGAAGGGTACATGACAGTTAGGAAGGAAAGGAAGCTAGCAAAAGGTGGAGGGTGGCTCTGTTAATTAATGATGGTATTAGCACAATAGAGAGGGATGACCGAAGTTCAGGAAACCAGGATGCAGAAGCAGTTTGGGTAGAGATGAGAAATCATAAAGGCAAGAAGTCACTTGTGGGAGTGGTGTACAGGCCCCCGAGCAATAACCACACTGTAGGACTGGGTATAAAGGAAGAAATAAGGGAGCTTGTCAGACAGGTACGGCAATAATCATGGGGGATTTTAATTGACATATAGACAGGAAAAATCAGATGGGCAAAGGTAGCCTAGATGAGGAGTTCATAGAATCTGTTTGGGTTAGTTTCTTAAAACAGCACATTCTGGAGCCAACCTGGAATTGCACAACAAGATAGCATAAATTAATTAATGGCCTCATAGTGAAGACGCTCCTAGGCAGCAGTGATCATAATATATCTGAATTTTACATTCAGTTTGTCATAGAGTCATAGAATCATACAGCATAGATACAGGCCCTTCGGCCCACTGCGTCCATGCCGACCATAATGCCTGTCTATACTAATCCCACCTGCCTGCATTAATTCCATATCCCTCTATGCCTTGCTCATTCAAGTACCTGTCCAGATGCCTCTTAAATGTTGCTACTGTTCCTGCCTCCACTACCTCCTCTGGCAGCTCATTCCAGATACCCACTATTCTTTGTGTGAAAAATTTACCCCTTTGATCCCCTTTAAACCTTAAATCTATGCCCTCTACTTTTAGTCACCCCTACCATGGGAAACAGACTCTGGCTATCTACCCTATCTATGCCTCTCATAATTTTATATACCTCTATCATGTCCCCTCTCAGCCTCCTTCGCTCCAGAGAAAACAGACCCAGTCTATCCAGTCTCTCTTTATAACTCAAGCCCTCCAAACCAGGCAACATCCTTGTGAATCTTTTCTGCACCCTCTCTAGCTTAATCACATCTTTCCTGCAGTGCGGCGACCAGAACCGCACACAGTACTCCAAATGCAGCCTAACCAATGTTATGTACAACTATAACATGACGTCCCAACTCTTGTACTCAATGCCTCAGCCGATGAAGGCAAGCATGCCATATGCCTTCTTCACCATCCTGTCTACTTGTGTTGCCACTTTCAGGGAACTATGCTTGCACCCCAAGGTCTCTCTGCTTAACAACACTCCCCAGGGCCCTGCCATTAACTGTATATGTCCTGCCCTGGTTTAACTTCCCGAAATGCACCACTTCACACTTGTCTGCGTTAAATTCCATTTGCCAATCCCTTGCCCACTTTCCCAGTTGATCTATATCCTGTTGTAACCTTAGACAACCTTCTTCACTGTCCACTATACCAACAATTTTGATGTCATCGACAAACTTACTAATCATGTGCACTACATTCACATCCAAGTCATTAATGTATATGACAAACAACAGAGGGCCCAGCACCGACCCCTGCACTGGTCACCAGCCTCCAATCTGAAAAACAATCCTCCACTACCACCCTCTGCCTCCTATCACCAAGCCAATTTTGTATCCAATTTGCTAGGTCACCCTGGATCCCATGTGTTCGAACCTTCTGGACCAGCCTACCATGCGGGACCTTGTCAAAGGCCTTGCTAAAGTCCATGTAGACAACGTCCATCGCCCTGCCCTCATGAATCCTCTTGGTCACCTCCTTGAAAAACTCAATCAAATTCGTGAGACATGATTTCCCACGCACAAAGCCATGCTGACTATCCCTAATCAGACCATGCCTTTCCAAATGCATATAAATCCTGTCTCTCAGAATCCCTTCCAATAACTTTCCCGCCACTGATGTAAGGCTTAGCGACCTGTAGTTCCCTGGCTTATCCCTGCTGCCCTTCTTAAATAAAGGCACAACATTAGCTATCCTCCAGTCTTCCGGTACCTCACCCATGGCTAACGATGATACAAAAATCTCTGCCAGGGCCCCAGCAAACTCCTCCCTTGCTTCCCATAGCATCCTAGGATACACCTGGTCAGGCCCTGGGGATTTATCCACCTTAATGCACTTCAAAGCCTCCAACACCTCCTCCTTTGTAATGTTGCTATGCTCCAGGATATCGCTGTTCCCTCCCTTGAACTCACTAGCTTTCATGACCTTCTCCATTGTAAATACAGATGAGAAGTATTCATTTAAGACCTCGCCCATTTCCCATGGCTCCACACATATATTACCACACTGATCCTTAAGGGGACCTACTCTCTCCCTAGCTACCCTTTTATTCTTAATATACTTATAGAATCTTTTAGGATCCTCCTTTATCTTATCTGTCAGAGAATTCTCATGGCCCCTTTTTGCCCTCCTCATTTCCTTCTTAAGTGTACTCCTACATCACCTGACCAGACCCTCAATATCGCTGGTCAACCAAGGTTCCCTAAACTTGCCAGTCTTGCCCTTCCATCTAACAGCAACATGCTGTCCCTGAACTCTTCCTATCTCACTTTTGAAAGCCTCCCACTTGCCAGACGTCCCTTTACCTGTAAACAGCCTCTTCCATTCAACTTTTGAGAGTTCCTGTCTGATGCCATCGAAATTAGCCTTCCCCCAATTCAGGACTTCAACTTGAGGATCAGTCCTATCCTTTTCCATAACTATCTTGAAGCTAATAGAGTTATGGTCACTGGTCCCAAAGTGCTCCCCCACTGACACATCAAACCACCTGCCCAGCCTCATTTCCTAAGAGGAGGTCGAGTGCAGCCCCTTTTCTAGTCGAGCCATCCACATACTGCTTCAGAAAACTATCCTGGACACACTTAACAA
This sequence comes from Heterodontus francisci, assembly GCF_036365525.1. Classification (NCBI taxonomy): domain Eukaryota; kingdom Metazoa; phylum Chordata; class Chondrichthyes; order Heterodontiformes; family Heterodontidae; genus Heterodontus; species Heterodontus francisci. The sequence goes on from NC_090374.1 coordinate 97,911,399, forward strand.
ATTCTTCCCCATCTGATCCCTTAGCACTAAGGCAGTCCCAGTCAATATTAGGGAAGTTAAAATCACCTACTATTACAACCCTATAATTCCTACACCTATCTGTGATTTCGCTACATATATGCTCCTCCAATTCCCTCTGACTATTGGGGGGCCTATAGTGTAAACGCATCAAAGTGATCACCCCTTTCTTATTTCTCAGTTCTACCCATATGGTTTGAGGGAAATTATGAGGGCATGAAAGCAGAGATAGCTAAAGTGAACTGACAAATTAGGTTAAAGGATAGGTCAATAAAGATGCAGTGGCAGACATTTAAGGGGATATTTCAGAATACGCAGAATACATACATTTGAATGAGAAAGAAAAATTCCAAGGGGAGGACCCACCATCTGTGGTTAATTCAAGCGTTAAAGATAGTATCAAACTTAAAGAAAAAGCATATAATTACGCAAAGGTGGGTGACAGGTCAGGAGGTTGGACAGAATATGAAAAACAGCAAAGAATGACTAAATGATTGATAAGGAGGGAAAAATTAGAGTATGAAAGAAAGCTAGATAGAAATATAAAAACAGGAAGAGTTAAGAGTTTCGATAGATATTTAAAAAAGAAAAGAGTTAACAAGTAAGCGTTGGTCCTATAGAAAGTGAGTCTGGGGAATTTATAATGGAAAATAAAGAGATGGTAGATGAATTGAACAGGTTTTTTGCATCGGTCTTCACTATAGAGGATGCAAGTAACTTCCCGGAAATAGGGGTAAATCAAGAAATAGAAGGGAGGGAGGAAAGAAAATCACAATCACCAGCAAAGTGGTACAGAGCAAATTGTTTGAGCTGCGGGCCGACAAGTCCCCGGGTCCTGATGGACTTCATCCTGAGGTCTTAAAAGAAGTGGCTAGTGAAATAGTTGATGCATTTGTTTAAATTTTCCAAAATTCCCTAGATTCGGGGAAAGTTCCATTAGATTGGAAAATAGCGAATGTAATTTGTTTATTCAAAAAGGGAGGGAGATAGAAGGCAGAAAACTGCAGGCCAGTTAGCTCAACATCTATCATAAGGAAACTGTTAGAAGCTATTATTAAAGAAGTTATAGCAGGGCACTTGGAAAAATTCAAGATAGTCAGGCAGAGTCAACATGGTTTTGTGAAAGGGAAATTTATCAGAGTTCTTTGAAGAAGTATCATGTACTGTGGAGAAAGGGGAGCCAGAGGATGTACAGTACTTAGATATCCAGAATGCATTTGATAAGTTGCCACATCAAAAGTTATTGCGGAAAATAAAAGCTCATGGCGTAGCGTGTAACATATTGGCATGGATAGAAGAATTAGAATATTACAGCGCAGTACAGGCCCTTCGGCCCTCGATGTTGCGCCGATCATCTGACCTACACTATTCCATTTACATCCATATGTCTATCCAATGACCACTTAAATGCCCTTAAAGTTGGCGAGTCTACTACTGTTGCAGGCAGGGCGTTCCACGCCCCTACTACTCTCTGCGTAAAGAAACTACCTCTGACATCTGTCCTATATCTTTCACCCCTCAACTTAAAGCTATGTCCCCTCGTGTTTGCCATCCTCATCCGAGGAAAAAGACTCTCACTATCCACCCTATCTAACCCTCTGATTATCTTGTATGTCTCTATTAAGTCACCTCTCCTCCTCCTTCTCTCTAACGAAAACAATCCCAAGTCCCTCAGCCTTTCCTCGTAAGACCTTCCTTCCATACCAGGCAACATCCTAGTAAATCTCCTCTGCACCCTTTCCAAAGCTTCGACATCCTTCCTATAATGCGGTGACCAGAACTGCACGCAATACTCCAGGTGCGGCCTCACCAGAGTTTTGTACAGCTGCATCATGACCCCGTGGCTCTGAAACTCGATCCCCCTACTAATAAAGGCTAACACACCATATGCCTTCTTAACAGCCCTATTAACCTGGGTAGCAACTTTCAGGGATTTATGTACCTGGATACCAAGATCTCTCTGCTCATCTACACTACCAAGAATCTTCCCATTAGCCCAGTACTCTGCATTGCTGTCACTCCTTCCAAAGTGAATCACCTCACACTTCTCCGCATTAAACTCCATTTGCCATCTCTCAGCCCAGCTCTGCAGCCTATCTATGTCCCTCTGTACCCTACAACACCCTTCGACACTATCCACAACTCCACCGACCTTCGTGTCATCCGCAAATTTACTAACCCACCCTTCGACACCTTCATCCAGGTCGTTTATAAAAATGACAAACAGCAGTGGCCCCAAAACAGAACCTTGCGGTACACCACTAGTAACTAAACTCCAGGATGAGCATTTGCCATCAACCACCACCCTCTGTCTTCTTTCAGCTAGCTAATTTCTGATCCAAAGCTCTAAATCACCTTCAACCCCATACTTGCGTATTTTCTGCAATAGCCTACCGTGGGGAACCTTATCAAACGCCTTACTGAAATCCATATACACCACATCCACGGCTTTACCCTCATCCACCTGTTTGGTCACCTTCTCGAAAAACTCAATAAGGTTTGTGAGGCACGACCTACCTTTCACAAAACCGTGCTGACTATCGCAAAGATTGGCTCACTAACAGGAAACAGAGAGTAGGCATAAATAGGTCATTTTCTGGTTGGCAAGATTTAACAAGTGGTGTGCCACAGGGATCAGTGCTGGGGCCTCAACGTTTTACAATTTAGAAAAGACTTGGATGAAGGGACCAAAGGTATGGTTGCTAAATTTTGCTGATGACGCAAAGATAGGTAGGAAGGTAACTTGTGAAGGGGACATAAGGGGGCTACAATGGGATATAGATAGCTTAAGTGAGTGGACAAAGATCCGGCAAATGGAGTATAATGTGGGAAAATGTGAAATTGTCTATTTTGGCAGGAAGAATAAAAAAGAAGCATATTATCTAAATGTTGAGACATTGTAGAGCTCCGACATACAGAGGGATCTGAGTGTCCGAGTGCATGAATCACAAAAGGTTAGTATATAGGTACAGCAAGTAATTAGGAAAGCTAATAAAATGTTATCGTTTATTGTGAGTGGAATTGAATACAAAAGTAGGGAGGTTATGCTACAGGTGTACATGGGCATTGGTGAGACCACATCTGGAGTACTGTGTACACGATTATTCTCCTTATTGAAGGAAGGATATGAATGCGTTGGAAGCAGTTCAGAAAAGGTTTACTAGACTGGAGTGTGAGGGTTGTCTTATGAGGAAAGTTTGGACAGGTTAGGCTTGTATCCGCTGGAATTTAGAAGAGTAAGAGGTGACTTGATTGAAACATATAAGATCCTAAGGGGTCCTGACAGGTTGGATGCAGAAAGAATGTTTCCTCTTGTGGGAGAATCTAGAACTAGTGGCCAGTGTTTAAAAATAAGAGGTCACCCATTTAAGACAGAGATGAGGAGAAATTTTTTGTCTCAGAGGGTTGTGAGTCTTTGGAATTCTCTTCCTCAAAAGGCGGTGGAAGTAGAGTCTTTGAATACTTTTATGGCAGAGGTAGATAGATTCTTGACAAACAAGGGGGTGAAATGTTATCGGAGGTAGGCGTGAATGTGGAGTTGAGGTTACAATCAGATCAGCCATGATCTCATTGAATGGCGGAGCAGGCTCGAGAGGTGAAGTGGCCTACTGCTGCTCCTAATTTGTATGTTCGTATGCTCTTCACCCAATTCGATTCACTCCACGTGATGACAAGAAATGGCTGATGGCACTGGATACTGCAAAGGCTGTGTGCCCTGACAACATCCCAGCTGTAGTACTAAAGACTTGTGCTCCAGAACTTGCTACGCCCCTAGCCAAGCTGTTTCAGTACAGCTACAACACTGGCATCTACCCCACATGTGGAAAATTGCCCAGGTATGTCCTGTCCACTAAAAGCAAGACAAATCCAACCTGGCCAATTAATACCCTATCAGTCTACTTTCAATCATCAGCAAAGTGATGGACAGGGTCGTCGAAAGTGCTATCAGCGGCACTTATTCAACAATAACCTCTCACTGATGCTCAGTTTGGGTTCCGCCAGGGCCACTCGGCTTCTGTTCTCATTACAGTCGTGGTCCAAACATGTACAAAATAGCTGACTTCCAGAAGTGAGGTGAGAGTGACAGCCCTTGACACTAAGGCAGCATTTGACTGAATATGGCATCAAGGAGCCCCAGCAAAACTGGACTCAATGGGAATCAGGGGGAAAACTCTTCCGCTGGTTGGAGTCATACCTAGCACAAAGGAAGTTGATTGTGGTTGTTGAAGGTCAATCATCTTAGTCCCAGCACATCACTGCAGAAGTTCCTCAGGTTAGTATCCTAGGCCCAACCATCTTCAGCTGCTTCATCAATGACCTTCCCTCCATTATAAAGTCAGAAGTGGGGATGTTCGCTGATGATTGCACAATATTCAGTATCATTCAGGGCTCCTCAGATACTGAAGCAGCCATATCCAGATGCAACAAGGCCTGAACAACATCCAGGCTTGGACTGATAAGTGGCAAGTAACATTCGCATGACACACAAGTGCCGGGCAATGACCATCTCAAACAAGAGAGAATCCAACCATCTCCCCTTGATGTTCAATGGCATTACCATTGCTGAATCCCCCACGATCAACATCTTGGGGGTTTACCATTGACCAGAAACTGAACTGGGACAGCCACATAAATACTGTGGCTATAAGAGCAGGTCAGAAACTAGGAATTCTGTGGTAAGTAACTCACCTCCTGACTCCCCAAAGCCTGTCCACCATCTACAAGGCACAAGTCAGGAGTGTGTTGGAATACTGACCACTTGCCTGGATGGGTGCAGCTCCAACAACACTCAAGAAGCTCAACACCATCCAGGACAAAGCAGCCCACTTGATTGGTACCCCATCTACAACTTTCAACGTTCACTCCCTCTACACCGACACACAGTGGCAGCAGTGTGTACCATTTACAAGATGGACTGCATCAACTCACCAAGGCTCCTTCAACAGCACCTTCTAAATCCATGACCTCGACTACCTAGAAGGACAAGGGCAGCAGATGTAGAGGAACACCACCACCTACAAGTTCCCCTCCAAGCCACACACCATCCTGACTTGGAACTATATCGCCGTACTTTCACTGTTGCTGGGTCAAAATCCTGGAACTCCCTTCCTAACAGCATTGTTGATGTACCTACTCCCCAAGGACCTCAGCGGTTCAAGAAGGCAGCTTACCACCATCTTCTCAAGGGCAATTAGGGATGGGCAATAAATGCTGGACTAGCCAGCGACATCCACATCCCATGAACAAATAATTTTTAAAAAAACCCTTATGCTGCTAGTATGAGTTCAGAGAATGTCTAAATGCAATGGTAATTTAAGTTGTTAATTTGCTGACTTGTATTAAAGCTAGTAAAACCTTAGCTTACACCATTAGAATTTCTGCAGTAGCCTCATGTACTCTTGTTAAGATGCTCCCAAGCTAGCCAAGGTATAGCCATGCAAATGATGGGCTGAGGAGATAATGATTCTCTTTATCAGTGTTCCCTTTAATGTCAAAATAAAAGCAAAATACTGCAGATGCTGGAAATCTGAAATAAAAACAAGAAATGCTGGAACCACTCAGCAGGTCTGGCAACATCTGTAGAAAGAGAAGCAGAGTTAACGTTTCGGGTCAGTGACCCTTGGAACAGGGTCCGAAGAAGGGTCACTGACCCGAAACGTTAACTCTGCTTCTCTTTCCACAGATGCTGCCAGACCTGCTGAGTGGTTCCAGCATTTCTTGTTTTTATCCCTTTAATGTCATATTTCTGTGCGGGACCTGTTTGTTGTACTGCGCAGTCCCTTTAAGATTTCCACGCTGCTGGGCGTGCATGTTTCCTAAAGCAACCACAGCCTGTTAGTCCCCTGTACAGCACATTCCTGATTGCTGTGAGGCTGTGCACCCATGCAGCTTAGAGGGAACATTGGTCTTTAATCCACCTGGACCCCTCTCTCCTATTGTCATACCTCATTTCACTTCTCCCTTCTCAGGAGTTAATCTTGCCAATTTCTTTCCCATCATATTTTCACTGTTTTCCTCCCTTAGCCCCTGTTTCGAACAACTTCTCATCCTCATTGATTTCAAACTCCATCTCAATTCACCATGTCCTTTCTACTCCGAGTTCACTGCCCTTTAATCCTCATTAAATCTCTGGTTCCATGTAAACTCCCCAACCCATATTCACAACCACCCCCTTGACCTTGCCATCTCATTCACTACTCCCTTCATATCAATTACAGATAAGGCCATCTATGATCACTTCTTTGTAACACTCTCCACCCACTTCCAAACCCCAACCGTCCCTCCTTCTGTGACTGCGCCTGGAAAAACCTATCCCCAATTCACTTACAACTGTCCTTTCAAAACCCCAACTGTTCAGCCTTAGGCTCTCTGTTTACCACAGCATTTCTCATAACAACTCAACTAAACCCCCACATCCAGCTGGCCCGCGAGCCCTATGTTGGACAACTAAGGCATACAAAGCTAGTGGTAGGCCAGCGGATGATATAAAAAGCTAATAAAAAGGGAGAAAATTGATTATGAAAGTAAATTGGCAAGAAATCTAAAAACAGACAGAAAAAGCTTCTATAGGTATATAAAAAGAGAGTAGCTAAAGTGAGCGTGGGATGCATCCTTGGAGGATGCGACTGACGAATTGATAATGGGGAACAGGGAATGGCAGATAATTTAAACCAATATTTTGCATCGGTCTTCATAGTGGAGGACACTATAAACATCCCACAGATATCAGATAAGCAAGAAGCTAAATGGAGGAAAGATCTTGTAAAAGTCTCTATCACGAGGGGCATAGTATTTGACAAACTAATGGGACTAAAGGCAGACAAGTCGCCAGGACCTGATGGCCTACATCCAAGGGTTTTAAAGGAAGTGGCTGCAGAAATAGTGGAGGCATTGGTCGAAATATTCCAGAACTTGCTGGATTCTGGGAGGGCCCCAGCGGATTGGAAAACTGCTAATGTGACGCCCCTGTTCAAGAAGGGAGGGAGACAAAAAGCAAGCAACTATAGCCAGTCAGCCTAACATCGGTCATTGGGAAAATGCTAGAGTCCATTATTAAGGAAGAAATAGCAGGACATTTAGAAAAGCTTAACGCAGTCAAACAGAATCAACATGGTTTTGTGAAATGGAAATCATGTTTGACAAATTAGCTAGAGTTCTTTGAGGATATAACAAGCAGAGTTGATAAAGGAGAACCGGTAGATGTAGTGTATTTGGATTTCCAGAAGGCATTCGATAAGGTGTCACATAAAAGATTAATGCACAAGATAGGAGCTCAATGTACTGTGGGTACTAGCATGGATTGAGGATTGGTTAACACACAGAAGACAGAGAGTCGGGATTAATGGGTCTTTTTCAGGTTGGAAAGACGTAATTAGTGGAGTGCCCAAGGATCAGTTCTAGGGCCTCAATTCATTACTATCTATATTAATGACTTGGAGGAGGGGCAGAGTGTAATATATTCAGATTTGCTCACAATACAAAAATAGGTGGGAGGGCATGTGGTGATGAGGCATAAGGAATCTGCAAGGGAATAGGTTGAGTGAGTGGGCAAAAACTTGGCAGATGGAGTTTAATGTAGGAAAGTGTGAGGTCATGCACTTTGGTAGGAAGAATCAAAAGGCAGACTATTATTTAAATGGATTGAGACTCCAAAAAAGTGCAGCACAGAGGGATCTGGGTGTTCTTGTGCATGAAACACAAAAAGTTAGCATGCAGGTGCAGCAAGTAATTAAGAAGGCAAATGGAATTTTGGCCTTTATTGCGAGGGGGTTGGAGTTTAAAAATAGGGAAGTCTTGTTGCAACTGTACAGGGTGTTGGTGAGGCTGCACCTGGAGAACTGTGTACAGTTTTGGTCCCCATATTTAAGAAAGGATATACTGGCATTGGAGGCAGTTCAAAAGAGATTCACTAGGCTGATTCCTGGGATGAAGGGGTTAACTTATCAAGAATGGCTAAACAGGTTAGGCCTTTATTCATTAGGGTTTAGAAGAACGAGGGGTGATCTTATTGAAACATATAAGATTCTGAGGAGGCTTGACAGGGTAGATGTTGAGAAGATGTTTCCACTAGTGGGGGAATCACGAACTAGGGGACATAGTTACAGAATAAGGGAACACTCATTTAAAACTGAGATGCGAAGGAATTTCTTCTCTCAGAGGGTAGTGAATGTCTGGAATTCTCTACCCCAGAGAGTTGTAGAGACTAGATCACTGAAAGTATTTAAAGAGGAGGCAGATAGATTTTTGAAATATGGGGGAGTTGAGGGCTATGAGGAACTGGCATGAAAGAGGAGTTGCGGTCTGGGGCATGATCTTATTGAATGGCGGGGCAGGCTTGAGGGGCCGAATGGCCTACTCCTGCTCCTATTTATTATGTTTTTATGTTCTAACCCTTGTTTAAAGCCTGCTTTGACAATGCCAACCATTCTTAAAAATATTCATTAAATTTCCATCAACTTGGATGATGCAGATGGCTTTAGATTGTTATCATACATACATACAGTAGAAGAAGGTTCTCTTTTTCTTCTTTTCCTGGTCACACATTCCAGGACCACCAAGATAATTAAACAATCAGAGTCCCTCAAATAACCGATTCCTTGCAAGTTGCTGCCAGTGAATTTTTAAAAAGTCAATCTGATATTAGAAAGCACAGAAAAAGATGCATAGCTGCTTGTAGAGTTAATATCTCTGCATTTCAAAAGTAAACAAACCCTGACACCATCAATCAAGGCCGGCTTGTGTCTATTTCTTGCAGCCTTCTAAACACCACTTAAATCAGCTGAATTAGCATCCTTTCAAACAAGTTCAACCATGTTTATCTCCTTTCTGTTCTCCATAGTTGGCTGTTATAACTTCTTGAAACAGAGATTCTGTCTTCGATTTGTAAACTAACTTTCAGGGTTTCCTTGTTCAAATTTACCTGTTATCATTTATCTATGATCCAGTTTCATTTCTTATCAGACTTATTGAAACATCAAGGGCTGGATTTAGACAGTAGAGGTCTCACAACCAGGGCCAAAAGAAGGCCAACCCTTCTTCGGCGTGTGGCGGGACTCAGGGCTACATTTTGCCAGTGGCAGCAAATTAAGTGACTGCCGCTGGAGCTGCAGTTCCGATTAAGGACAGCAGCCTGCTCGAAGAGCAGCCGGCCCAATTAGAGGGCTGGCAGCTCAGCAGCCTCAGCAGCGCTATCGCTAGCAGAGGCCACTGTTTGAGCTGCACTTGGAGGTTGAGGGTGCATCGATGACCGTCAGGTAAGTAGCGTCCAGGGCTGATAAGGGGGGAGGGGGGGAGGGGGGGGTCACTGAGGTCAGGTGGCGCTGTTCTTGCAGGGACAGCCATTGCTGCGGGACCTCTGTGGGTGGAAGAGTGCCCAAAAATGAGGGACTACCACCCCCCGCCCAAGCCCGCTTGAAGGCCACCAAGGTTTACCTGGCGGTCTCCCCACAGAGCAGTGGGGTGGGGGCCAGAAAATCGGAGCGGCAGTAGCTGCCTTGGAACCCGATGTCGGGAATGCCGGGCCCAATCTGTCCGGGGGCGGGGAAGATTCTTGGTGGCATCTCTGCCACTCTGCGAAAATACCTCTGTTTAAAATACCTCCCTGCATAAATTTCAATGTCATCCACTGCAATCTTCCAATCTATTCCCGATCTTGAGCTCGACGCGCAGAATTCACGCGTCTTCGCTTTCCTAATCATGAGAAGCTGGTTCCACCAAGGAGGGGAAGGGGTCAACTCTGCATTTTGTTTATAGATGGGGGATGGGGGAAGGGGTCAACTCTACATTTTGTTTATAGATGGGGGTGGGGGAAGGGATCAACTCTACATTTTGTTTATAGATGGGGGATGGAGGAAGGGGTCAACTCTACATTTTGTTTATAGATGGGGGGTGGGGGAAGGGGTCAACTCTACATTTTGTTTATAGATGGGGGATGGGGGAAGGGGTCAACTCTGCATTTTGTTTATAGATGGGGGGAGGGGTCAACTCTGCATTTTGTTTATAGATGGGGGATGGGGGAAGGGGTCAACTCTACATTTTGTTTATAGATGGGGGGGTGGGGGCAGGGGTCAACTCTACATTTTGTTTATAGATGGGGGATGGGGAAGGGGTCAACTCTGCAATTTGTTTATAGATGGGGGATGGGGGAAGGGGTCACCTCTGCAATTTGTTTATAGATGGGGAATGGGGGAAGGGGTCAACTCTGCAATTTGTTTATAGATGGGGGATGGGGGAAGGGGTCAACTCTGCATTTTGTTTATCGATGGGGGGGATGGGGGAAGGGGTCAACTCTGCATTTTGTTTATCGATGGGGGGGATGGGGAAGGGGTCAACTCTACATTTTGTTTATAGATGGGGATGGGGGAAGGGGTCAACTCTACATTTTGTTTATAGATGGGGGATGGGGGAAGGGGTCAACTCTGCAGTTTGTTTATAGATGGGGGATGGGGGAATGGGTCAACCCTGCATTTTGTTTATAGATGGGAGAGGGAAAGGTCCAACTTTTTTTGCAGGGCTGGCGGCAGCAACTCCCCCCACATCAGGCGATGCTGTTCATGGCGTCATCGATGCTGCCCCCGTCACGTGATTGGGGGGGTGGGGTTGGGTTGCTGGCTGCCATCAGTAAATGGTGACCGCCCAGCCGCAGAATCATGGCAGCACGGAGGCAGAGATCCTGTGCGGGGTGTCCACCATTTTCTGCACCTGCCGCAGCTCCTGGTGGTGGGACAGCAAAATCCAGCCCAATGGAAGGGCCAGAGTAGCAGTCTAAGTGGCATGTTAATCTGTTACCAAATTCTACAGGTTAGGTATCACTGTTTATGCACATTTAAATTTCATCAAAATGAATGCACAGAGGAAAACGTGGCCCTGTATTTTCAACCATGTGATTCAACCATTTGGCGGATCTTGCTTCCTTCCATTAGACGTAAGTTTATTTATATGGTGTCTTGTTTCTTAGATTTATTATGTTTGCAAATAAACTGGCAGCCGTTTTACATACCTTAATGCACTACATACTGTTCCAGTTGTGGAAAGAGGAAACCAAAAACAAACTGCCATAATCCTAGTTCCATAGCAAGCAGTACTATGTATTAAAATAAAATAAAATTTTAATTCAGCACCCTGCTGTCACAACCACATTTCTGTCTTTGGTCTGCTGCAGTGTTCCAGTGAACATTAACGCAAGCTCAAGGAACAGCACCTCATTTTCCAATTAGGCACTCGACAGCCTTCCAGACTCAATATTGAGTTTAATAATTTCAGATCATGACTGGCCTTTTTTATTATTACTTTATTTTATTTTATTTTTTAACCATGTTCCTGCCTTAAATTTGGTTTTTCATGTTTGTGCTTTTGGACAGAGCTGGTCATTATTCTATCATTAACACTCTCTTTGGACCAGTGCTTTGTCTTTCACCACACCACCCTTTGCCTTTGTCCCATGACGTCTTTGTCATTTCATCTCTCCTGCCCTCTGCCCTATCACACACCTTGGGCTGGATTTTACAGATCCCCCCGACGTCAGGGGTCATGGCGGGGGGCCTCTGGGAGAGGGCCACCACGCATCCCGATACCGAGAAGGCCTGGTCCAATATTGCTGCCGACGGCGAGTCTTCGTGGCAGCCACTCGCCACTTGGTGACAGGACCGTCATTTAAATATGTAAGTAGATACTTACCATGCCACATTATGCATCCTGCTGCGAGTTATCAAACAGTTTAGAATATTGAGCTGAATGGGCATCTCTCACGTGCCTTCCCATTCCTGACTGCTAAAAGCTAGCGGAACAGAGGTTGCAGTGCTTGGAGCCTGTGAAGGTGAGTGTTGTGAGACGGGTATTATCTCTGCATTCATGTATGGAGGTGGGTGGGGATGGTATTAAAGGGGGCACAACTCTGCATTTATGTATGGAGATGGGTGGAGCAGGCCATTGAAGGGGCACAACGCTGCATGTATGTACGGAGGCATCGCGTACCCTCCCTCCATAAAGGGGGCCACTCTACGCCCTTGTATGTTTGGGAGAGTGAAGGAAAAATGGCACTCCAGGAACCCTTTGTGTGGGGTGGGGGCCACAAATGATAGGAGGTTAAAGGTTATTCGGCTGGTGGGCCAATCAATGCAACTGCTGCAATCTGAAAGTGCTCATGCTGCTCCAATCTTAGTGAAAGCTAAGACCGGCAAAGCCATGCCATACCATATAGTTAATGCATGAACGCACCTGAAGTACCAATGCACATCATTCTTTGCCCTGTTAGGTGTTTGAAGTACTGAAGGAGCCGAGTTTAACTGCACGTTTGAGATGGGGATGGTCCACCCTGTCTTCATTGATCCTCATTCCGTGAGGAGCCATATCCGCCGCAGGCAGAACCAGGATGCAGTTGCAGCCCTCGTGAGCAGCAGCAGCCCCCAAGGCAAACTCGCCACTACAGAACGTGGCACATTTACAGGTTCCGCATGACCTATCTGCAGATGTCTGAGATCCAGTGTCAGAGGCGACTGCGGATATTGAGAGGAGTGGTGACACATCTCGGTGCACTGCTGAACAATGACCTGCAGCCAATGGGCTTTGGTGGGCATTCTATGCCTGTGGCCTTCAAAGTGACAGCAGCTCTTAACTTCTACGCCTCTGCATCATTTCAGGGACCCACCGGCGACCTAAGTGGGGTGACACAGTCAGCACTGCACCGCTGCATCAGGGAAGTCACCGATGCCCTGTACCGGAGGGCCGGTGACTGTGTCCACTTCAGGATGGGCTCTGAGAGTCAGGACCAGAGGCCATCAGATTCGGCTCCATCGTGGGATTTCCGCAGGTGCAGGGGGTCATAGACTGCACCCATGTGGCCATCAAGGCTCCCACTGGGCAACCAGCTGCATACCTCAACCAAAAGAACTCCCACTCGCTCAATGTGCAACTAGTATGTGATCACCGTAAGCACTTTATGCAAGTCTTTCCAGGCAGCTGTCATGACACCTTTGTCCTGTGCAAGCACCAGGTGCCATTGCTGTTCATTGAACTGGCTCAGATCGAGGGGTGGCTTCTTGGAGACAAGGACCACCCTTTGCAGACATGGTTCCTGACGCCTTTGAGAAACCCCACCAGTGATGCAGAGGGGAGATACAACGCCTGCCACACGCTACAAGAGCCACCCTTGAGCAGGCGATCAGGCTGCTGAAGATGCGCTACTGCTGCCTGGATAGATTGGGTGGTGCCCTGCAGTATGAACTGGAAAGGGTAGCTCGTATAGTTGTTGTTTGCTGTGCTCTGCACAACTTTGCACGAAATAGAGGGGGAGGCCTTGGAAGATGAGGAGAGACTTTAGCAGGACTCCTCCTTGGACGATGAGTACGCAGAGGGTTTGCAACAGGAAAAGTGCATGAGAGGACGGACTGCATCCAAATGCTGCATGTATGGAGAGCAGCGAGCGAGGGATGCACGACAACACCTTATTGATCAATGCTTCTCCAGACCCTGAAGTGCACCATGTTCTCTCCACACCATATGCCACATCGTTCACCTGTTGTACAGCAGTCTATGTTTATAACATCTTTGTCTCCACCATTACTGGCAGCAGCAGACTGAGTCATTGTCCATGTGACTGCCTCCGTGGAGAGGCACATGAGTAATGCTGGCATGGCAATGATGTTATTGCATACATTGTCAGTTCTGTCATGCCAATGAGGTAATGGGAGGAGACACAATCAGTACATGCTGGTACACATCACTCACACAGTAAAAATGATGCACATGTTAGTGAAGAACATTTAATGAGAGCAAATTATACATTGGAGTGTCACCCGTGCAGACCCATTTGTATCACAGTGTCTTTTTGAGACATTTGAGGGTACTCCTCCGCAGTGTCACTTCTGTGCGAGCAGCCTGACTGGAGAAAGGCTGCTGATCAGAATATCCTTTGGTTTTGAATGACTTCGGCGGTCATCCTCTGGGCATCTGAGGCCTGGAGGGCCCCGGCTGGCTGGAGGCCTCCTGCGTCAGTGCAGAACTCTCCTCATATGCCGTGGCTGCTGGAGTTTGACTCACTGGCTGAGGGGCCGGCGACCACATTGGAATCACCCTGAGGGGGGACCCCAAAGATGGCACGCAGGCTTGCCTCCTCCCTCTCAAGGCTCGTATGAACCTCACTGCTCTCCTAGGAAGGAGCTAGAGCAGGGACAGTCTCCATTTCCCCGGTCCCTCTCTCACCTTGCCACTGCTGCGTCCATCTCATGGCCACAGAAAGGGTTTGCAAGTCAGCGTGGAGCATCGGAATCTGGCTTTCCAATAGGGCCGCCAACCACTCCAAGGATGAAGCCATGCGCTTAAATGCCTGGGACACAGCAGCTGTCATGGCCTGGATGGATTCCCTTATCATCCACACAAGGCTGCACATGGCCTGTGGCATCTCTGCCAGATGTTGCCATGATTGCTGCTGCAGCTCCAACATGCTCAGTGCTGTCGACAACAGAGGGTCAACATGGGCGGCACAGTGGCGGCAGTGGTTAGCACCGCAGCCTCACAGCTCCAGTGACCCGGGTTCAATTCTGGGTACTGCCTGTGTGGAGTTTGCAAGTTCGAACTGTGTCTGCGTGGGTTTCCTCCGGGTGCTCCGGTTTCCTCCCACAGCCAAAAGACTTGCAGGTTGATACGTAAATTGGCCATTATAAATTGCCCCTAGTATAGGTAGGTGGTAGGGGAATATAGGGACAGGTGAGGATGTGGTAGGAATATGGGATTAGTGTAGGATTAGTATAAATGGGTGGTTAATGGTCGGCACAGACTCGGTGGGCCGAAGGGCCTGTTTCAGTGCTGTATCTCTAAATCAAAAAAAATCAAATTCATTAGCCTGGGTCTCAGCATAAACCTGGACACCCACAGCTCTCCGACTGTTAGTGGCCTCAGTTGTTTCAGCCTCAGTCAGCTGCTTGGGCGCATGTGCAGTGCTCTCACCAGCTTGTGACCCAGACTCTACAGCCGATCGGATTCCCACCGAGGTGATTGTATCTGCGCTGGTGGAGGATGCGGGAGAGTCATGGGATCCTGGGTCCTCTGAGGGTCTCTCTTCCACAGAGGTGCGGGAGGCCTCCAGGGCCTGCAGGTCGGAATCGGAGAGTCGACCTGCAAGATACAATGTGAAGAGCACAGTGTCAGGCTTTATGGTGCATAGGTAACAATTATGACAGAATTGTCTCAAACAATAAAATGTTCCAAGTAATCATTGTGTATATCAAATGGCTGTCTATTCACCCAGGACCCCGAGTTCTACTTTCACAACGTCATGTTCTACGTGGATGGCTTCTAGTTCCAAGGCCTCCTCCTCGGCCTGTGTAAGCGGACATAGGTCTGGCACTTCTCCACCAGTCCTGAATGCCTCACGTGAATTGTGGCCCACTTGCTGGAGGAGCAAGGAGGCAGATATTGAGCATTGCCAAACAACAGCACAGCACATGTCACTAGAGGGGTGATGGACCCAAAGGTGGGGAAGGCTCAGTCTGCACTATGGAGCGAGCCTGTCATGTCGGTGCCATGCTTTGAGCAGCAGACAAGGGTGAGTTCTTTCATACATGCAGCCATTCATGTAACATCATTCCTCCCTGTCTGACCTCCCTGTCTTTGGCATGGCAGTGGCATGCATGTGCCACTCTGTGTGGGGACACCCAGGGTCAGCGGAGCCATGCAACAAATGCCACTTACCTTTGCGGAGCGCAAGAGATTGTTCACCCTCTTGCGGCACTGCACCAGTCCCGACGGATGGCTCAATGGCTGCTAACCTCCTCTGCTATCTCCGCCCAGACTTGCTTGGTCAGGCAAGCAGGGCTGTTCTTACCATCGCCGGGGAAAAGGACCTCCTGCCTTGCCCGTACAGCCTGGAGGAGACTGAGCAGGGAGGCATCACTGAACCATGGGGCCACCCTGCATCGCATCTCTGCCATCTCGTCTGCCTTAGAGTCATGGAGTTATACAGCACAGAAACAGGCCCTTCGGCCCATTGTGTTTGTGCCGGCCATCAAGTACCTAACTACTCTAATCCCATTTTCCAGCACTTGGCCCATAGCCTTGTATGCTGTGGCATTTCAAGTGCTCATCTAAATACTTCTTAAATGTTGTGAGGGTTACTGCCTTTACCACCTCTTCAAGCAGTGCGTTCCAGATTCCAACCACCCTCTGGGTGAAATTTTTTTTCCTCAAATCCCCTCTAAACCTCCTGCCCTTTACCTTAAATCTATGCCTCCTGGTTATTGACCCCTCTGCTAATGGAAACAGTTTCTTCCTATCTAACCTATCTATGCCCCTCATAATTTTGTATACCTCAATCATGTCCCCCTCAGCCTTCTCTGCTTTAAGGAAAACAACCCTAGCCTTTTCAGTCTCTCTTCATAGCTGAAATGCTCCAGTCCAGGCAACATCCTGGTGAATCTCCTCTGCACCCTCTCCAGTGCAATCGTATCCTTCCTACAATAGTGTGCCCGGAACTGTACACAGTACTCCAGCTGTGGCCTAACAAGCATCTTATACAGCTCCATCATAACCTCCCTTCTCTTATATTCTGTGCCTCGGCTGATAAAAGGCAAGTATCCCATATGCCTTCCTAACCACCTTATCTACCTGTGCTGCTGCCTTCAGTGATCTACGGACAAGTGCACCAAGGTCTCTCTGACCCTTTGTACTTCCTCGGGTCTTACCATCTATTGTATATTCCCTTGCCTTGTCAGTCCCCCCAAAATGCATCACCTCACACTTCTCAGAATTAAATTCCATTTGCCACTGCTCCGCCCATCCCACCAGCCCATCTATATCGTCCTGTAACCAAAGGCTTTCCTCCTCACGATTTACGACACCACCAATTTTCGCGTCATCTGTGAGCTTACTGATCATACCTCCTTTATTCACATCTAAATCATTAATGTACACTACAAACAGCAAGGGTCCGAGCACCGATCCCTGTGGTACTTCCACTCGCAAAAACAACCCTCGACCATCACCTTCTGCCTCCTGCCACTAAACCAATTTTGGATCCAATTTACCAAATTACCCTGGATCCCATGGGCTCTTACCTTCTTAACCAATCTCCCATGCGGGACCTTATCAAAAGCCTTACTGAAGTCCATGTAGACTACATCAACTGCTTTATCCTCATCTACACATCTAGTCACTGCCTCGAGAAATTCAATCAAGTTAGTTAGACCCAATCTCCTCCTGACAAAGTCATGCTGACTATCCTTGATTAATCACTGCCACTTCAAGTGGAGAGTAATCCTGTGCCTCAGACTTTTTTCCAATAGTTTCCCAACCACTGGTGTTAGACTCACTGGCCTGTAATTACTGGTTTATCCCTGCTACCTTTCTTGAATAATGGTACCACATTCGCTGTCCCCCAATCCTCTGTTACCTCTCCTGTGGCCAGAGAGGATTTGAAAATGTGTGTCAGAGCCCTGCTATCTCCTCCCTTGCCTCATATAACAGCCTGGGATACATCTCATCTAGGCCTGGGGATTTATCCACTTTTAAGCCTGCTAAAACAGCTAATACTTCCTTCCTTTCAATGCTATTTTGTTCAGGTATATCAGAATCCCTCTCCCTGATCACTTCACCTACATCATCCTTCACCTGAGTGAACACAGATGAAAAGTAATCATTTAAAACCTCACCTATGTCCTCCGGCTCCACACACAGATTGCCACTTTGGTCCCTAATGGGCCCTACTCTTTCCCTGGTTATTCTCTTGCCCTTAATGTACTTATAAAACGCCTTAGGATTTTCTTTATCCTGTCCGCCAGTGTTTTTTCATGTCCCCTCTTTGCTCTCCTCATTACCTTTTGAAGTACCCCCCAACACTTTCTATACTCCTCTAGTGCCTCCGCAGTTTTTAGTGCTCTGAACATCTGCCATAAGCCTCCTTTTTTATTCATATCCAATCCCCTATATCACTTGACATCCAGGGTTCCCTGGACTTGTTGTTCCTACCCTTCACCTTTACAGGAACATGTTGGCCCTGAACTCTCACTATTTCCTTTTTGAATGACTCCCACTGGTCTGATGTAGACTTTCCTACAAGTAGCTTCTCCCAGTCCACTTTGGCCAGATTCTGTTTTATCATATTGAAATTGGCCTTCCCCCAATTCAGTACCTTTATTTCTTTGTCCTTTTCCATAACTACCTTAAATCTTACCAAGTTATGGTCACTATCCCCGAAATGCTCCCCCATTGACACTTCTACCACTTGTCCGGCTTCATTCCTAGGATTAGGTCCAGTACTGCCCCTTCTCTTGTCGGAGTTTCTACGTACTGGCTCAAAAAGCTGTCCTGTATGTATTTTAAGAATTCCGCCCCCTTTAAGCCTTTTGCACTAAGACTATCCCAGTTAATATTGGGGAAGTTGAAATCCCCTACTATTATTACCTTATTATTTTTACACTTCTCTGAGATTTACCTACATATCTGCTCCTCTATCTCTCCCTGACTGTTTGGAGGCCTGCAGTACACTCCCAGCCAAGTGATTGCCCCCTTTTTGTTTTTAAGTTCTACTCATATGGCCTCATTTGAGGAACCTTCTAAGATATCATCTCTCCTTACTGCATTAATTGACTCCTTGATCAACAGTGCAATACCACCTCCTCTTTTACCCCCTCCCCTGTCACACCTGAAGATTCTATACCCTGGAATATTGAGCTGCCAGTCCTACCCCTCGCTCAACCATGTCTCTGTGATAGCAATAATATCATAATCCCATGTGCTAATCAATGTCCTCAACTCATCTGCCATACTAGTAAGACTCCTTGCATTAAAATCGATACAATCCAGCCTTGCAGAGACCCTGGTTTGCAGAAGTGCCTGGACAGATTCTTCTGTATTCAGCTCCAGCAACATGGTGTAAATAGAGAATTCGAATGAATGTAGGGCTGGCTGCCATTTAAATATGGTGCCAGCACCTGCTGACCTGTCCGCTGATGCCATTCACAGTGCGTCAAGCCCACCCTTTCCATGTCATTGGGCGGGGGGCGAGAGGTGGGGCAGCATGACACGGGCATCCGAATGAGCCGCCGTGCTTAATATCAATGGCAGACCGCCATTTTTTTGGCCCACCGCCGATTTTGGCGGCGCAAATATAAATTTCAGCCCCTTCCCTTTTACTCTCTTCCCTCCCACCCCGGCTTCACTTGCTTAAAACCTATTATATTTCTAACCTTTGCCAGTTCTGGTGAAAGGTCACAGATCTGATAAGTTAACTCTTCTTCTCTCGCCAGAGATGCTGCCAGACTGGCAGAATATTTCCTGCACTTTCTGTTTTTAGTACTATTTATTACTTTTACATATGCAAATAAGCGACCTAACATCTGTTTACAGTCCCACTGCATGATCGGTTTGCCCTGAGGCAGCTGAGACTGGCAGCTAGGGACCAGGAGGGATCATCTGTTCGGCAATAACCAACAAGGTAATTTTTCAAAATATATCTACCTGAATGTGAAGCTGGGAGGACTAGGAGCATCCTTCCTGACACTACAGAAATAGAATGTGAACTGCCAATGACCTGGCTACTAATCCCCACCAGCCAGCCACGAATTGGTCACCTTCAGCTACCAATGCTCCCGACCCAGCTACTGATAATTCCTCTCTCGTCACCTGTCACACCCCACACCATTTCCCCCTCACTTACCTGAGGGCCTCACCATTCAGATGTAGAGAAATTACCCAGATGTGATGATACTTCAAATATTCCTGCCCATTAACTCCAGGATAATCTGCCCCCTGATGTTTCTGTGCAGCTGTGACGTACTGAGCATATTTATTAAGAATACCCTGAATAAATCCTTGGCACGTAGAAATTGACCTTTTCTCTGAGTTTTCACGAATATTTGTTTTGCTCATTTTTAGAGGGGTAAGAATCCACAAAGCACTTTCCACTGATGTTACATTCAGTTTTTTATATCTCCAATTTCACTAAACCAGAAATGAAAGGATATAACTATCAAGAAAGGCTCAACTGGCTGGGACTCATTTCTTTAGAAAATAGAAGGCTGAGGGATAATCTAATAGAGGTCTTTAAGATAATGAAAGAGTTTGATAGGGTAGTTGTGGAGAAAATGTTTCCACTTACAGGGGATTCCAAAACTAGAGGTCATAATTACAAGATAGTCACTAATAAATCCAAAAGCAAATTCAGGAGAGACTTCTCTTAAAAGTGATAAGAATGTGGAACACAATAGCACAAGGATTAGTTTAGGTAAATAGCAGAGAAGCATTTAAGGGTAAGCCAGATAATCATATGAGACAGAAAGGAACAGAGGGATAGTCAGTAGGATTAGATGAAGTTAGGCGGGAGGAGGCTTGTTTGCAGCATAAACACCAGCATCGACCAGTTGGGCCGAATGGCTTTATCCTTTATCCTTTATCATGTATGTTCTGGACAGTGAGTGTCACTGCGCCTATGACATAAAAGAAAGTCTTCCATTTATATAAAACATTTCACAACCTCAGGATGTCCCAAAGCACTTTACAATCAATTAAGTACTTTTGAAGTGTAGTCATTGTTGTAGTGGGAAATGCAGCAGCCAAATTGTACACAGCAAGTTCCACAGACAACAATGTATAATGATCAGGTAATCAGTTTTAGTGATGTTGATTGAGGGAGAATTGTTGACCAGATTGCCAGGGAGAACTACACCGGCATGCTTGCCTTCATTGGTCGGGGCATAGAGTATAAAAATTGGCAAGTCATGCTGCAGCTGTACAGAACCTTAGTTAGGCCACACGTGGAATATTGCGTGCAATTCTGGTCGCCACACTACCGGAAGGATGTGGAGGCTTTGGAGAGGGTACGGAAGAGGTTTACCAGGATGTTGCCTGGTCTGGAGGACATTAGCTATGAGGAGAGGTTGGATAAACTTGGATTGTTTTCACTGGAACGACGGAGGTGGAGGAGCGACATGATAGAGGTTTACAAAGTTATAAGTGGCATGGACAGAGTGGATAATCAGAAGCTTTTTCCCAGGGTGGAAGAGTCAGTTATTGGGGGACATAGGTTTAAGGTGCGAGGGGCAAAGTTTAGAGGGGATGTGCGAGGCAAGTTCTTTACACAGAGGGTGGTGAGTGCCTGGAACGTGCTGCTGGGGTAGGTGGTGGAAGCAGGTACGATAGCGACGTTTAAGAGGCATCTTGACAAATACATGAATAGGATGGGAATAGAGGGGTATGGACCCCGGAAGTGCAGAAGGTTTTAGTTTAGACAGGCATCAGATCGGCGCAGGCTTGGAGGTTCGAATGGCCTGTTCCTGTGCTGTACTGTTCTTTGGTTCTTCTTCAAATAACACTTCAAATGGAACCTGTTATAGCCACCTTAGAGGGAAAATAGGGCTTTGGGCTAATATTTCATCTGAAGACAGTACCTACAACAGTACAGCACTCCCTCAATACTGCAACATAGATTTTGTGCTTACGGCTCTGAAGTGGGACTCAAACCCACAACTTTTGAACTCTGAGGCAGGAGTCCTCCTGAGCCATGGCTGGCACCAGCTTTCCAACTGCAATATTTAGGCTTTGATTGATAATCATTTCATTTTTGACTCTTCTGATAGTCATGCTGGAACAGACTAATGTATAAATAGTATTAATCACTAAGACGTGAGTGGTCCAGTAAGAGATGGGGGAAAAAATTGTTTTTCACTTTAGCCAGTAATGCAATAAATGCTGGAAATAAATGTAACTTTTAATTTTACATAAAATTCCACTGGATGTTGCAAAATAAAGTTCCTTTTTGTAATAATGCTAGGTATTTATTTTATTGATTTTAATGCTGATATAAAGAGTGAAAATAAACTAATTTACTATAACTTAAGTTTTTAATTAAGGATGAAGTTATTAGGTATTTAGATAATGAGAAAATAGAAGTACCCAATGTGGATGTCAAAAAGGACCTAAGGCATAAGTTTTTTTAATTCATTCAAAGGTTAGGGGCATCGCTGGCAAGGCCAGCATTTATTGCCTATCCCTAATTGCCCATGAGAAGGTGTGGGAAGCCACCTTCTTGAACTGCTGCATTTTATCATAGTAGTTTTAATACAACGCAGTGGCTTGCTAGGCCATCTTAGTGGGCAGTTAAGAGTCAACTGTGCATTTGGAGTCGCATGCAGGCAGATTTCTTTCCCTAAAGGACATTAGTGAACCACTTGGGTTTTTATGCCAATGCAGCAGCTTCATAGTCACTTCCACTAATACCAGGGTGGGCAAAACAAAAAAACTGACATTTCAAGATCTACATATGGACTCCTAGGGCCAATTTTTCCCATCCTTACATCAAGTTATATCTAATGTACAGTGTCAACACAGGCCATTCGGCCCAACTGGTCGATATTGGTGTTTATGCTGCACACAAGCCTCCTCCCACCCAACCTCATCTAATCCTACTAGACTATCCCTCTGTTCCTTTCTGTCTCATATGATTATCTGGCTTACCCTTAAATGCATCTCTGCTATTTACCTAAACTAATCCTTGTGCTATTGTGTTCCACATTCTTATCACTTTTAAGAGAAGTCTCTCTTGAATTTGCTTTTGGATTTATTAGTGACTATCTTATAATTATGACCTCTAGTTTTGGAATCCCCTGTAAGTGGAAACATTTTCTTCACAACTACCCTATCAAACCCTTTCATTATCTTAAAGACCTCTATTAGATTATCCCTCAGCCTTCTATTTTCTAAAGAAATGAGTCCCAGCCAGTTGAGCCTTTCCTGATAGTTATATCCTTTCAATTCTGGTATAATCATTTTAGTGAAATTGGAGATATAAAAAACTGAATGTAACATCAGTGGAAAGTGCTTTGAGGATTCTTACCCCTCTAAAAATGAGCAAAACAAATATTCGTGAAAACTAAGAGAAAAGGTCAATTTTTACATGCCAAGGATTTATTCAGGGTATTATTAATAAATATACCCAGTACTTCACAGCTGCACAGAAACATCAGGGGGCAGATTATCCTGGAGTTAATGAGCAGAAATAATTGAAGTATCATCACATCTGGGTAATTTCTCTACATCTGAATGGTGAGGCCCTCAGGTAAGTGAGGGGGAAGTGGTATGGGGTGTGACAGATGACAAGAGAGGGGTTATCAGTAGTTGGGTCAGGAGGATTGGTAGCTGAGAGTTACCAATTAGTGGCTGGCTGGTGGGGATTAGTAGCCAGGTCATTGGCAGTTCACGTTCTGTTTCTGTAGTGTCAGGAAGGATGCTCCTAGTCCTCCCGGCTCCACATTCAGGTCGATATATTTTGAAAAATTACCTTGTTGGTTATTGCCGAACAGATGATCCCTCCTGGTCCCTAGCTGCCAGTCTCAGCTGCTTCAAGGCAAACCGATTGTGCAGTGGGACTGTAAACAGATGTTAGGTTGCTTATTTGCATATGTAAAAGTCCTAAAGCTTTTGTTCCTGGCATTGGGACTACATGCTGATATTTTGGCCTTTAACAAAATGGTGGGTAGTGCACTTTCAGCCCATCATGAGCGTACACTTCTTGCCCACCACATTGGAGGGTTAGGGGACCAAAAAATTGCTTTTCATTTTCTAGACGTCAAGACCATAAAATGATAGATTGAGAATCCCTTCCTCTAAATCCAAAACATTATGGTTTTTGATGAAACAAAAACAAGAAATGCTGGAATCACCGAAGAAGGGTCACTGACCCGAAACGTTAACTCTGCTTCTCTTTCCACAGACGCTGCCAGACCTGCTGAGTGATTCCAGCATTTCTTGTCTTTGTTTCAGATTTCCAGCATCCACAGTATTTTGCTTTTATTTATGGTTTTTGATGAACTCCATAGACAGAACCCACGTCAGGAAAAGAAAATTGGACAGAATGTAAAATGGGCTGTCAATTTCCTTTGCCCATTGTGTGATACATTCCAGAACTATAACTTTTTACTAATTTTAGCCAAAGAGTAGACACCTATATGAAGCAATGCTCTTCATTTTTTTTTATCAAATTAGTGAATGGAGTATAATGTAGCAATAGGTTTTCCGAGAAGCTAAAGCAATAAATCTAATAAGTTTAGTAATAATTTGTAGGTTACTTGAAAGAATGCCTTAAAAAAGTTTACGCAACAATCATTATCAAGGCCAAAAGATGGGCTTTATAGTATTGGTTTAACGATAAGTTGAAAGCTAATAGATAGTACTCTGAATCCACTAATTTTATAATACTGTAATATATACAAATGATATATACAAATAAAAATTATTCATCCTGTTAGTGAAAGCACCAACAATGCCGAGAGTACGTATCTAATGAATACTCAAAGATATGATGCCTTGCCAAGTAATGAAAGCATTAAGCTCAATTAGGTTGCTGCTTCTTCATTCCCTATTACATATTCCATGCCAATTGTTGGAGTTTTTAATTTATTTTTTGCAAAAGGTCTTCCAGATGCCACTTCAGATTAAACAAAACAAATACTGTGACAATAAAAATTAAGCAGGGTTATCTGCTTTAATTAGTAACTGTTAATATTCTTGAATAATTTATTCACCTTAGAAGATCCATTTGGATCGGGCTTTATTCAAAGTCGTGCTATTATGAATCTTTACTTAAGGTGTTTGGCACAAAATAATTACATGAATATCAACAAGTGAGATATTAATGTGTGAAACACATTCACATTTCGAACAATTCTAGGAACACAGGCAGCAAATTTCTCTTTGCTTATCTGATTTGTGCATAAGTTTAGTAAATAAATTTAAAATTAATATCTTTAATGTTAATGGGCTTATTTCTCATCTGTCACATTTGGCAGGGGAGTGATGGAAAATGATGGAACATTTGGGCAGTCAGATCTAACATGGCCTCGCCTCTCCATCCACATTTCTTTCCTCCTATCTCTGCTGAACTGCCACTGGCCATTCCTTCCCTTTCTGCTGCATGAAAATGGTGGAGGGCCTGGGGAAGGGAATGAGGAGCAGGCTCGGGTCATTTGATGGAGTTTCATGATGCCTGAACCTGCTACTCGGTGGTGGTAGGCCCCAGGAAGCAATGCCAATGGCACTGAGGTTCACCTGCAGAGGGTTCTGGCTGCAAAATGGCCTCCTATCTCTCCATTTTACCCGAGCACTTCTCTGCTGAATGTCCTGGTCCAAATTTCAGGGCACTTCTGCCCCTTTAATGGATTACCACCTCTGCAGTACCTATGAAAATGGGTCAAGGTTATGGGAGGGTTGTAGCAGGAGGTAAATTCTTGGCACCCTAGAATACACTGGAAGGAAAATCTCAGCCATTTTCATTTCCCTACTGTCAGTAATGGATAGTTTTTCTGGATAATCAACGAATACGATGGATGCTAAATATGATAGCTGCTGAAAACATGTCCGGGAATAGTGATGCAGAATTAATCCGCGTCTGTAGCTTCCAATGTAGGCAGCAAGCCAACGTTGTGCTACCTACCACTCAACATGATTATAGCATTCTGTCAGTGCTAACCATACTGTTGATTAGCTGCATGCCTCAGCGGGGGCCCTGAAAATGTGAGAGGCTAACACTAGTTGAAGCTAATCTACTATACTGATCTGCAGCTCTTAAAGGGGAGATGCATTGTGGCTGTTGCAGGTGGTGGAAGTCATTGTGGAACTCATTCTGACATGAAAAAAAAATGTAATAATGGCACAGCATGGGAGAGGGCAGGCACCAAGATTTTCCAACTGCACTGGAGGCCTTGGGTGAGAAGATACAGAGAAAGGGAGATGTGCACTATTCACAGGGGACAGGTAGCCTTGGCAGGCAATGTCAGGAGTCAAGTCCCAAGGACCTGGATGCTGTGTCACAAAAGTTAATGTCCACACCAGAGTAGTCAAGATCAGTGAATGCATCTTCAAAGGCCATATCCCACCAACAATTACCACTAGCTTCAGCAATTGCAAAATGCACCAAACCCTTATCAGTCACCGACCAATAATCTCTATCAATCAGGATTCATATCTATAATTCATAGCTTCACTTCACTCTCTGAACTTAGAGCTGCTACAAGCCTCACACCCACATCTCACATCTTGCACACAATGCCAGCTAATTAACCATGACAGCTACATCATTCAAACAGATTGCACCACACTCACTAACACACTTCTCTCTCTTTTGCAAAGCAAGGTGGCACACATCCAGAAAGTACTAACTGTTGGGGGATAGGCACGGCTGCTTGTCTTTACCCACACGCACCCCGCCCCCCCACCCGAGTCGACAGTGCTTGCCATTACTGGAGTAGCCATTGCTGAGTCCATGACCAGTGATGGGGCTGAAATGATCGAAGATGATGGTATCCTATTACATAATTTTCCTTCTCACATTCCACTTCCTCCTCATCTCACAAGGTCTTCTCATTTACAAACTGCAGATAGCGCAAACATGATGGTAATGGAATAGGTGTAAGAGGAAGAAGACAGTGATGATGAAGAGACATCATTACTCAATCTCACACTCACAGGCATCTCTCAGGTCCTGATGCTGACAGTAATTCAGACGATGGCTGAGCAGCGGGTTCTGGTGAGACACCCGGCACAAGTGACCTGCAACCAGGGCTGGGGCCAAGGGTAGCAGAGGTGTCAGCTTACCGGAGGACAAGATAGCATACAAGTTCTGCTGCAGAGAACTCAGATGAGCACTTAGATGGGGCAGGCTACAGAAGAAGGCAGATGGGTTTGCACACTAAAATGCTTGGCGCATTGGTGCCTTTGCAGTTGCCTGTCTGCATCCCATGCCGAGGTGGTGCAATCTGAAGTCAGACCTTCTAGGCCCAGAGCTGCTCGAGATCGTCTGCCAAGACCATCTGCAGTCTCCCCTACTGAAAGTCAGCTGCCTTCCAGCAGCCATGCTGCGGACACTGGGATAGCATGATACAGAAACACAAGGACAGGCAAAGGGAATGCACAGGGGTGAATCGTTGACATCTGTATGGAATATGGTATGCTTTTGATTTATAAATTTGCTTCAGAATGCTTATTTTGTGTTGGCTTTTATTATTGCATTGTGACCAAATGGATGCTGTGATGGTCAGTAACAGAGGGAAGGTAAAGTTGGTGAACGGGGAATTAGGTTTGTGATTATTGGTATTGCAGTTGGATGGGTTTGTCATGGACAGCCCAGTTGTAAAGGGGCTAAGTGGGTTTCCTCCTCTCTTCCTCTTCCTCTTCCTCCTGCTCCGACTCGTTGCATAGCTGGTGACAAGGGATGTGACATCACGATTGCAAGGTTGTGCATCATGCAGCAGATCACGACAAATCTTGACATTCGCTCTGCCAACTACTGCAGGGCTCCTCCAGAGGAGTCCAGGCAGCAGAAGAGATGTTTCAGAACATCAGAAGTCTGCTTGATCACACTTTGAGCTGAATTTTATTATCCTGCCGCCAGGAAAGACAGCAGGTGCACAAAAAGGTGGCGGTCCCACCTGTGACATCAGCGACCAGGCTGTCACGATTACACGGTGGGTGGCCATTTTGCACAGGAGGACGGCTGTCCCCCCCACCAATCATGTGGTAGAGGCAGCATTGGCAATGCCATTCATGGCATCATCTGATGTTGGAGCAGGTGCTGGCACCATCTTTAAAAGGCTGCCAGCCCTGCATTTTCTCTCTGTGTTCATTCAACATAAGCTTTCTGAGGCTACAATTTGGTGCTCTGCAAAAAGTTTTTATGTGCAAGCAGCTCCCCCCAGGCAGCCTTCTAACAAGGGCAGATGTCCGATCAAGGCTAGCCCCATGCTTCACTGATGCCTCCATGTTGATTCTCCCCTCGGTTGAAAGGGAAAGGCGGGAGGTCCTTTTCCACAGCGATGGCAAGAGGTCCTCCTGCCTCAGCAAGCAAGCCTGGAAGGAGATCCAAGAGGAGGTCAGTAGCCGTGGGGTTACCTGTCGGAACTGGGTCCAGTACAGGAAGAGGGTCAATGACCTCCTATGCTCAGCCAAGGTAAGTGGTGCGGTTCCACATAGCTTGTGTGATCTGCTTGCCCACAAGTGTAATGCCACACAGTTGCCAGAGCCATTCCAATGACAGGAAGGTCATAGCAGAATGATGGTAGATGACTGACTGCATATGTGAGACCAGTCTCCCTCATTTCTAACTTAGCCCAAGTGAGACCCATGACAGGTTGAGTCAGTATGAGTGCAGCGGCATACCTCAGGTGTTGATGAGGGGCCCATGTTAGTTTTGCCATAGTGTAGAGATGTTTGGAACTTGACAATAGCTGCATCCTTGATCTTTCAGGAGAAGAGAGCCCACAACAGCAGGGAGGCCGCCAGGACCAGCGACGGGGTGCCCGACCTGCGGCCCCTGTCTCAGGCCGAAGTGGAGGTGCTTGCGTCAGCTGGGAGCCAAGGAGGAAGTACCATATCAGACGTCGAGCTCGGGGTCCCAGTTGAAGAGAGTGATTATTGCCAAACAGTGAATGAGTCAAAATTAAACTTTATTGAGATACACAATGCTATCATCATTGGGACATGTGTGCCCTAATACCTAAATGTCTTTTGTTAACATTGTATCTTGCAGGGCAACGCTCACAAATGAATCAAGACATTGATCGAATGACAACAACCTCTGAGGAGGAGGAACACTCAGAGGATGCACTGTCCCATTCCTCTCCTGCACATTCCAACAGCGCAGATACTCTCACCTCGATGGGTTTTCGCTCGGCTTTGAAATCAAGGTCACAAGCTGGTAAGGCCACAAAACATTTACCCAAGCCACCGGTTGAGGCTGAGACAGCTGAGGTCTCTGGCAGTTGGAGGACTGTAGGTTGACAGCACAGGGCATGCTGGAGTTGCAGGGAGAGGTAAAGCAACATCTGGTGGAGATGCCAGAGGCTATGCGCAGCCTTGAGTGGATAGTGGGGGAGTCCATCCAGGCCATGACAGCTGCCGTGTCACTGGCAATTTGACCGCATGGCTTCATCCATCGAGAGGTTGGTGACCCTCATGACAGACACATTCCATAGATGCACCATGACCTGCAAACCTTCGTCTTGGCTGTGTCTTCAAATCAGTGGTGACAGGGCGAGAGAAGGACCAGGAGCCTGGAGAGTGTTTCTGCACCTGGTCCTTCTCCGGTGAGCATGGAGTTTCCAACAAACTTTGAGAGGGAGGAGGAGAAGCTGCACTCCACATCTGGGGTCTCCCCTCAGGGTGATTCAAGTGTAGACACCAGCTCCTCAGCCCCTCTGCCAGTGAGTCCAGCTCCAGCACTCATGATGCCTGAGGACAGTCCTGCATTGGTGCAGGAGGCCTTTGGGCAGCCGGGCCCCTCCAGGCCTCAGGCACCCAGAGAATGACCGCCGAAGTCATCCCAAGCCAAGGGGCGTCCTAATCAACAGCCTGCCTCCAGTCCAGCTGCTAGCACAGGGGTTGCACAGCACAGATATGTCATGTTTACTTTAATTAAATGTCCTTTTGTGCCAATCATTAGCCTTCATTGTTTGAAAACCACATTCCACATGGCGTGATTGTGATTCCTGCAATCCCATCATAAGTCTTACAACAAGACCAATGTGACCACTGACATTATTAACAAGCCAATGAGCATGATGTTAGGTTGCACAAATGATGTCACATGGGCACTGTTTTACTTGTTTCTGCCATTCATGCTGGAGAAACAGATAGTACGGAAGAGGAGGACGTGAGACAACATGCATGATGGTTAGTTTTTGTAACAAGCGTCATTGTGCTCTGATCTTCTGTGCCTGCTTGGCCTCATGTGCCCTCTGTGTCTTCTTTCTTAGAGGATGTTTCATGTTCTCGCATGTATTCATCTTGCAAGGTCTCCCCCCTCTGTAGTGCTATGTTATGTAGAATGCAGCAGACCACAACGATGCGCGCAACTGTCTCTGGGCCAGACTAAAGGGCTCTTACCAGATCTATCGAGGTAGCAGAACCGTATCTTCAGCATACCAATGGCCTGCTCGATGGTCACTCAGGTGAAGCCGTGGCAAGCCTTGTAATGCACTTCTGCATCATTAGTGGAGTTCCTCATAGGCATCAGAAGCCATGCCTTCAAGAGGTAGCCCTTATCCTCAAGAATCCACCCCTGAAAGCGAGCGGGGGGAGTGAAAACCTGTGGCACCTGGGACTGTCGAAGTATATATGAGTCATGGCAGCTTCCAGGGAAACAGGCACACACTTATAGGAAGCACTTTCTGTGGTCACATATCAGTCGGACATTAATTGAATAAAATCTCTTCCTGTTTATGAAAGCAGCTGGTTGGTCCATGGGAGCCTTGATGGCCACATGAATGCAGTTGATCACACCTTGCACCTGTGGGAATCCCGCAATGGCCCCAAATCCAATAGTTCTCTCGGCCTGATTCTCAGGTTCTGTCCTGTAGCATACATAGTCGTCGGCCCTCCAGAACAAAGCATTGGTCACTTCCGCGATTCAGCGGTGTGCTGCAGATTGAGAGACTACACACAAGTCCCCGCTGGATCCCTGAAATGATCCAGAGGCATAAAAGCTTAGGGCCACAGTAATTCTGTGGGTTACAGATATAGGGTGACCACCAAAGCCCATTGATCGCCAATGGTCATTTAGCAGTGCACAGAGGTCTGTGACGGCCAATCTGGACAACCGCAGTTTTCTCCTGCATTTTCACCCAGACATCTACAGGTATGTCAGCCGGATCCTATAGACTCGTCGGCGTATTTGTGCTCTTTGCCTTGGTGGCTGCTGCTGCTCACATCTGGGAGCTTCCTCTTGAGCTGCAGGGCAAGAAAACAGGGTGAATCATACCCCTCTCTATCCTCCTTGGTTCTTCGGCTTCCGTCAAAAGGGTAAAGTTGACCTATCTGAGCAAAGACTTGTTTTAATTTTGGTTCTGCAGGATGCCTGCATGAGCTCTATGGTGTGGATGATATTGGTCTCACTACCTTTCAGAAAGTGTGAGCCATCATGAACATACCAACACCATTTAAGTGCCCTGAACTGGCCCTCCCGATAAAAACCACCTATACACTTGCAGAGCTCACCCCATTTCACACACAATCCATTGCAGAATTCCCCCTTCCCCCACAACACACACAGAATCCTCTTGCAGAAGTTCCCCCTCCCTTCACACACAAACCACTTGCAGAGCTCCCCCTTCACACACAATCCACTTGCTGTTCCCCCCCACCCCCGCCAAACACACACAATCCACCTGCAGATTGAGCTTCGCGGCAATGTCCGCTGCAAAACCCACTTCACCTAGATAATACCAATAAAGTTACCTACCCTCTCTAGGCATTGAGGACTCCCGCTTCGGTGGCACCAGCTTTTCAAAGACGTGAAACTGAAGGCATATGAGTGCTGCACATCAAGTGCAAAATTGTGAACACCTGGAAGGATCATGGTGAATGACATTTAAATGTATGTAAAACAGTATGCAACAGACTTAAATGATGATGTCGCCTCCAATAAAATCAGGAACTAGCGTCATGGCATTGGATTCCGTGGATGATGGCTCTGGGTGGATTCTTCGCACCCCCCCCCCCCCACCCCCGACCAAAAATCACGCCTTCTAAAGGACCATAAAATCCAGCCCCTTTGTGTAGCAGCATGGCTTTCATTATATGCCTGCTGCCCATGTGTGTGGGTTGTGCACCAGAATCATAAGATACGGCATCAGCAGATATCCCTTGTCGTCCAGTAGCCACCCTTTATGTTTACCATAGTGGCTCAAATGAAGATGGCACAGCAGACTGCCACACAATGAAAGCATCATCACTGCTGCCAGGTTACCAGGGATTGACAAGTAGGATTCTCTGCATTTGGTCACACAACAGCTGGATATTGAACAAGTCGAATCCCTTTCAGTTGTGGTACATCTCAGAGTTGTTGACATGCGGCATCTGCATAGTGATGTGTGTGCAGTCAATGGCATCCTGCACCCTGGGGAAGCCTGCAATTCTTGCAAAGTTGCCTGTTTGCTCTACATGCTGCTCTCTGGCAAGAGAGAATGAAATGTAGTTAGCTCTATTTGAGTAGAGAGCCTCAGTGACCTCCCTTTGCAACAGTAAACATCAAACTGTGAGATGTTGCAAATGCCTCCATCTACAGCATGGAAAGAGATGGTTGCATTAAAGTTCATGGCCGCATTTACCTTCACAGCCACCGGTAATGCAGTCCTCCCTCTGCTCTGAGCTTGCAGCTATTGCTGCAGTAGGTGGCAGATTTCAGTGAGGACATCTCAGACATTATTCCTCACTGAGGTGCTGGTAGAACTGCTCCATGAACACCCATGATGGATAAGGTCTCCCGGTGGGAGCCTTCACCTCTCTCCCTCCTCCCTCTTCCAGCAGCTTTCCCTGTTCTGCATGCCCTCTACTCATTCTCCAAGTCATGCTGTTTTCCAAGAATGCCTACAACTGCACCCATGTCTGGGAGCAGTTGGTTTGTGCAGAAACCTTGAAGTCAGGAACAAGCCCTTCAGCTCCTGCCACATCACTCCTCCATTCCCTATAAATTTTAGCAACCGTAAAGAACTCAAGAAAGCACCAAACACTTGTACGATCATTCACTTGCAACAGCCAGTAAAAATCAATCAACAACTAACCTGAATGCATTTTATGAGCCCTTGAAGTAGAGTTGGTAGGGGTGGGGTAGGGTTCTCTTTTGAGCTGTTGAATGCATGTTCAGCAGTGTGTGGTTAAGAGACAGCAGCATTAAACTCCAAAATGGCCGTGCTGGCGTCAAGTCCATGTTACACACCAATTGATGTCATGATATGCATTATCTGCATAATTTCAGCAGAAGCTCACTGTGCACACGCGAACACCCTCAGCAATATAGTGTCTAGTGTGCCTTGCACCAGAAGTGTGCATGTGCACCACAGATGCCATTTTAGACCTCTAAAGCCATTCACCAAGGCTCCTTCGACAGCACCTTCCAAACCCACGACCTCTACCACCTAGAAGGACAAGGCAGCAGATGCATGGAAACACCACCACCTGCAAGTTCCCCTCTAAGCCACACACCATCCTGACTTGAAACTATATTACTGTTCCTTCACTGTCGCTAGATCAAAATCCTGGAACTCCCTTTCTAACAGCACTGTGGGTATAGCTACACCCCAAGGACTGCAGCGGTTCATGAAGGCAGTTCACCACCACCTTCTCGAGGGCAATTAGGGATGGATAATAAATGCTAGCCAGTGACACCCACATCCCATGAACAAATAAAAAAAAGTGCCCCGAAAATGAGAGCTACGCATCTGAACATTGCACTAAGCATATTCCAAACATGGATCCTGAAATAACACCATGGTAGAGGTAGCAAATAAAACAAAATTTAATATGCTTATCTGAATATCCTCTTTCTGTTATTTAGAAATTAAGGCATTAGCAACTCTGTTAGAATAGCAGTGAGGGAGATTTCAGACAAATGCAGTTTTGATCCATCTGTTAGTATCCCATGGCATAAGTTGAAAGCCATTGTTTTTCCAAGAAGGAAAAAGGTGAGCATCAAACTTCTCTCAGGCTAGTGTGGAAATGCTGCTTTTTCCCCCTAATGCTTGTTGAAATTTGATGTATTTCTTTGCTGAAATAAGCAATTCAGTCTCATTGAAATGTGCTTTCCCTTGTGCCTCCTTTTCAGTCTCCATTTTAACCACAGTAATAAGAAACACTCACTGCACAGGTCCACTATGTTATTTCCACTTAATAGAAGGCAACATTTGATCCTACTGAATGTCTTGAATTTGATATTATGTATTCATAGCTCATTAGTAAATCTATGCAAAGCCATCCAAGTCCTGTATACCTGAATATCCAACCATAATTTCCCCTTAAGTGGGTTAGACTATGATTTATTCCTGGGAGCGATGGATTTCAGGGTTCAAGACCTACTTGCTCGGGGATGGATAGGCCAGATGTAGCAGAACCATAAGGAAGCAATACTCATACATTGCCTCAGAAGAGAAGGTCAGCGTATATTTGAGCAGCTCACAGAAGATACGTCTACGTTTGATATGGCGGTAGGTTCTCTCGAAAAATACTTTGGGCCAAAGAAAAGTGTGACGACAGAGCAATATGCATTCCACCAGAGATCCCAGGGACATGATGTGCCCATTAAACAATATGAGACAGAATTGCAGCAATTGGTGCCTACATGTAAATTTGGCGCACTAACCAACAAACTAATTCAAGACCAATTAATTGAAAAGTCTTTAAATCCATGAATTAGGGAACGTCTTCTCATGGAGGATGATGATTTAACTTTGGAAAAAGACATAACCTTAGGAGTCCAAATCAAATCTACCATGTTAGATTCAAAGAGGTTACACACACATAGACTCAGGGTTGCAGACAAAGCTTGCTCAATCAGCTTCAGTGCAAAGGTTAAGGTCAAGAAGACCTCAGCAACCTCATCAAAATGTGCCCCATCACAGTCAATTACCTGCAAAACAGTGCCCAAATTGTGGAAATGTTCATCAAGTCACAATGCCATGTCCAGCTCGAGGGAAAAAGTGCACCTCATGTTTAAAGTGGAACCATTTTGCAAAGATGTGCAGGTCATCAAAGAAAAAGACTTCATTGGTACAATGTGTGGGGGAGTCTCTTCCTGAGAGTGAGGTATAACATGTATTTACGATCACAAAAAGTAAAGCACCAGGTCACTTTAAAGAGTGCTCAGTCAAGATCGCAGGCATCTCAGTGTCACTTCTTAGCAATGTTGGAACGAAAGTATCTATTTTGAGTGACAAACTCTACCATCACAATTTTCTTTCTCACTCCTGCATCAGACATTCTTCAAGCTTATGACAACACTATCATTCCAGTTTCGGGGACGATCACAGTTCCAGTACACTACAGAAATGTCACCCAAGACAGGTTCACTTTCTATGTAGCTAAAGGCCAAAGCCTTATGGAGGCAAACCTTTTCAATAGGCTTGGTGTCATGCTAGGCCCACATCTGCCAAGAGTGAAGCACATTAATTTTGGTCATGAACGTTGATTTTTAACTGTTGTTGGAGCGAGGAAATTACTTGTTAAACAGATCAGCCATGGCGGGAAAGGAATATTTACATATTAACAGACATCGGAGGTGAAGAAGCGCATTCAAAGGCCAGCTAAGGAGGATATAATCCACAACGGCCAGGACTGGTTACACCAGCTGGTCACATGACTAACTGGCTGTTCCAGGATTTTCTTTTGAACTGGCCCTCGAGAGTTTGAACTTAGAAAGACTGTTTGCTCCTGGACTGAGAAGATCTCTCTCCGATCTGCTCCCATTTCTTTCTCACAAGCCTCTGAATCCACTGAAGACACATGAACTCCAAGAGAGAAAAGTCTCCTACAGCAAACAAGGTTTAAGAAGAATACTGGTCCCCAAAGAAAAGCAAGATCTACCTACAATCAAGGACTCTACGGTGAGCTCGAAGAACCGTAACAAAACCTCTTCAGATATTGCCTCAAATTTTTCCACCTTATTTTTTTCTTCTGCTTTTTTCTGTCTCTATTTGCATGTGTATATCACATATGCTTGCTAGCGTGGGCGGGTCATGTATCCGTAGACGTCAACCAAATTAGAGTTTAAGTTTAAGCTTAATAAATTTCAACTTTTCTTTGTTAAACCTAAGAAAACCTGTTTGTGCTGGTTTCTTTGCCTTATAATTGAAAAATGGTGAACAAGGATTCACCATGGGGAGCTAAAAACACGGTGTGCTTAAAATTAAACCCTGCTATGGTAAGACCAGGTGAAGGCTGAGAGGGACCCCTCGACACCTTTCTCACTTGGTCATAACACTAGGATTCAAACTCACTCACTCCACCGGAGCACACATTAATGGGATTGATAATGCAGATTATACATACCAGTATCCTTTCTTATTTACTGGATTTGGGAAGATCAAAGGGTACTGTCATACTGCTCTTGTTGACACGTCAATTCGAACAGTTTCACAAAATTTGAGATGCTTGCCGTTTGCAATCCATGCTGAAGTATCACAGGAGCTGAAACCACTAGAAACAGATGGTATCATTGAGTGAATCGATTCATCACCGTGGATATCAAATCTAATCATTGCACAATGAAAAAATGGCGACTGTAGATTATGTATTGACCTAACAGCAACTAACAAAGCTATCCTACCAGACAAGTATCCACTTCCTGCAATTCAAGAATTCTGAGCATCATTTCATGACTCCACAGTCTTCACAAAGCTTGATATGCAATGGAGTTATCTTCAGATACCTCCAGCAGAATAAAGCTGATATCTTACAGCTTTTGTTATCCAAGGTGTGTTTCAGTACCGCAGAATGCCCTATGGACTAAGTTCAGCACCTAGTGCATTCCAGAAGATCGTTCCTTCAGTCTTGTCAGATGTTGAGGGAGTGCTTAACCTACTTGATGATGTCGTTGTCCACCGAAGGTACAAAGCTGAACATGATCAACACTTATCAGCAGTGCTCACTCGACTTATAAAGCACAATTTGACGCTCAACAAGGACAAATGCACATTTGCTGCACCCAAGAATCACTTTATAGGTTAGAGTGACCGCAGCTGGAGTAAAGCCTACACACTCTCTGACCGGAAAGACACCAGCCAAACTTATGATAGGTCGTAACTTTTATATGCCACTGACTGTTCTTAAGCCATCACTACCAGTTAACGAGAATGTCAGAGCGAAAGCAGATGAAATCGTAAAGTGACAAGGTAAAGCAAAAGCATACTTTGACAAACATACAGGCACAAGGGAACCAGGTTGGGTTCGAATCAAACGGCCAAATCGTGATCACAAACCTGCTTCATCAGTATCAGGTCCAAAGCAGATTAAACATTTGCTCAGTAGAAATGCTTATCTATTGGATGACAACAGCAAATGGAATGTGAGACCTTTGATAGGGAGCAGATATATTTTGAGGATAATGGTTATGAGGATACATTTCCTTTTCCTATGAGTGATATTAATAGCCCACCTCATCAAGCTGATCAAACTGATCCACAAACTCAAATTCAGAAATCTAATCACAGACCTAAGAGACCTTCCTATCTCAAATACTATTTCTGTACTTAAAGAAAACAGACAAGTTGAACACAAAGAAATAACTTGATGTATATATGTTTGTTGTTTAGAAAACTTTAATTCATAAATAATGTCTTTAGATAAAAGGGAGAAAATGTCATGTTTGATTGATTTGGGTTTGATTGTATTAATCTGTCCATTTACTTGTGCTCACTGTGCTTGATTGCTTCAGCCTATGGTTGGAGCTTAAGAGTTTGAAACTGAAACTGAAAAGAGACAGAGCTAGAATGTTCTACTAAACAGTGACTGTTCTGAGAAGACATTGTAACAAGATCTTGCAAGTGCTGGGATATTTTTAAGTGCTGTAAATAAACAAGTTGGTGATTTAATACAAGTGTGATATCAGCGTTGCTCTGAGATAAATCTGATATATATAATATCCAGCAACCTGGCGAAAACATAACAGCCCCCATCTCATAAGAACATAAGAGCAGGAGAAAATAAAAAATAGGAGGAGTAGACCATACAGCCCATTGAGCCTGCTCCACCATTCAATATCATCATCGTTGATTTTGAGCTTCAATTCCACTTTCCCATCCACTTGCCATATCCCTTGATTCCCTGAGAGACCCAAAACTTTGTGTATCCCAGCTTTAAATGTATTCAATGATGAAGCATCCACAACCCTCTAGGGGGGAGAATTCCAAAAATTCATAACACTTTGAGTGACTAAATTTCTCCTGATCTCAGTCCTAAATAATCATCACCTTATCCTGAGACTGTGCCCCGGTGTTTTAGATTCCCCAGCTAGCGGAAACAACCACTCAATGTCTACTCTACTTAGTCCTTTCAGAATCCTGTAAGTTTCAATGAGATCGCCTCTCATTCTTCTAAATTCCAGAGAATATAGGCCCAATTTACTCAGTGTCTTATCATAGGACAACCTTTGCATCCCAGGGACTAATCTAGTAAATCCTCGCTGTACTTCCTCCAAGTATATCCTTCCTTAAAAATGGAGACCAAAACTGCACACAGTGGGCAGAATTTAATGTGGCCGTTCAAAATGGGAATGTTGGTGTAGGGGGACAGAGAATCGCATCGGAACTGTCCATCCAGAAATCTGGCATTGTGATGTCGGTTCCAGATTTTGTCAGCAGCAGAAAAGCACCAAAGTGGCATTGCTGCCCTGACGTGATAGGAATCTATTTTTAATTGCTGAGCAGCTGATTGTAATGCATTTGCACATAATTAACCTCGATTTAATAGTTAGCTTTTGATTTAGTGGACAGCAGGTGGAACTCATGTGCCTTCAGGTTCACGGCCGTTGAATGTATTTTTGTTGAACATTTTGAATTGTTTCTTTAAATGTTTTCCACTGTTGCTTTACTGCGATACCTTTCAGTTTATTTAACTTTAAACCTTAGCCAGCTCTCTCCTCATAGCTACATAATTGGCTTTGTTTAAGTTTAAGATTCTTGTTTGTGATTGGAGTATTTCACTTTCAAACTTAACATGGAATTCAATTCTATAATGATCACTATTTCCCAGTGAATCTTTTACTCTGAGATTACTAACTAACCCTGCCTCATTACACAATGCCTAATTGAAACTAGCTTTATCCCTAGTTGGTTCCACAACATATTGCTCCAGGAAACTGTCACTCAACCAAACCATGGAAGTCAAGATCGAATACATTGTTACAACTCTTAAATTCATAAGGGTTAAATTTCCACGGAAGAAAGTCAAGATGAGGAAAAGGCCACTTAGCCCATCAAAACTCTGCTTGTAATATATTCAGTCCCCCATCATTCCTGATTCTACCCCTATTTTGATAGGTTTTTCATGGAGGCGAGCAGCTGATGTTGAATCTGTCTACTTCTAATTGGTGGAATAATGGAATATATGAGTCCAAGCTGGCAAAGCACACACCAATTGTATTGTGTTGCTCACCATCATGGTAGAAAAAAGTTCCTGGTGTCTACTGACTAACTAGTGAGGGTTCAAACTCACACTTTCTAGCTTTTCAATGACCATCCTCCTTGGAGAGGGAGGAAATAAGATGAGGTCTCTTTGGGGTTGAGTTGGTTGCAAAATGACTGGTCTGGAACTGGAGGTTTGAACTGAGTCAATCCCCTGCAGCAGACTCAGTGATTCAACACCCGAGTCCATAAGGTTTCACATTCGTCTAATGAACTGTTGATGACTGACCAGCCAACCCACTGATTAATGGGACCTGGACGGGTACACTTGTAACTGACAACCGGGATTTTTCTCCTTGATTCCAGGTATCTCTGCATGTTAGTAGATATGGAATTAGTTGGACAAGCTATAGGAAGCTTATTGGTGCCCTCTGCCAGTAATCTGTGTTGTTTTAATTGGTTCAGCTTCATAAAAATTTCTGTACCTTATCTCAAACACTTTTACATCTCTCAAAGACGAGAGGAGAGTAGCAGTAACCATTTTCTGAAATTTGGTTTCAGCAATTAAAAATGGACTAGTTTCCCTTTCAGAAAACACTTCCTGAAAGGCCAGAACCTGACTAGACTTTAATGCCATTTATATTTAGGCAAGTTGCATGCACTGCATGTTCCGTGAACAATGGGATTTGGTGTGGGGATTTATTAACATGCCATTAACAGTTAATTGGCTATATAAATGAAGCTCTTGCATATTCCATGCAAGAGCAATTAAAACTGATCAACTAGGTAGTAAATTTGCACAATACAATTTTCAGTGGGGATCTGGTAATTTAAAAACTATTGGATTTACTGCTTCTGCACACCTGTTTTGTGTTATTGGGAGCAATTCTACTTGTGAATAATTCTCCCGCATGGTATATTTTTAAATACATGAATTGATATTTGTTGCCGGAGATTTTTAGTAGTTTTCCCTTTTCTGTCATTTCCTGGGTTATACATCGTGCCTCCACTTAGAAAGCTGTTAGGTTCCTTACTTCTGAATGCTTGCCTGTGCTGTTAACTTAATTTTGAATGTTGTTTATTAAGATGAAAAAATTTCTCTGCTATTCAGGGCATTGACTGGCATAGTCACATCAAGCCCTTTTATGCTCTATTTTAATAAAGTCATTGGTCTAGGAATCAAATCATGCCCATTTTACAGGGGAGGCAGGGGTCACACTGCCTATGCCAGTTAAGACCAATGATGATTATAATCATCCGTGCATGCAACCAGTGCTATCATGTTATTCAATGGCTACATGCCTATCAGAGGTGACGGGGCAATATCAGGAGTCCTGATGCTAATTAAAGGCAGCCAGCACCTCTTTAAGGTGAGGTACATTCTGGCTGCAAGAGCTCAAGAACAACTTGAGTAATAAATGGTTGAAGGAGGTTGCAATCAGGCTGCACTGGAGGCCTTGGTACAGCTAGTGGAGACGAGAAGGGGTATCTTTTTTCCCCAGGCAGCACCAAATCCTCCAGGCATCTACCAAGAAGGCAATGGGAAGAGTTTGCTGAGTATGTCCATGGCAGGAGCATTGCAACAAGAATATGACTGTGATGCCAGGAAAATATTAATGATACAACTAGAGTGGTTAAAATAAGGAAACTGTTCCGATACTTTTTGATCACAGCTGCAGCATTTACAACCTCATTACTATGACACTCACAGCGCTCATAACAGTGCCTCCCCCATTGCCCTTCATTCTCCTACAATCACTACACCAGATTTCATAAGTCTCCGTCTCTTTGTGTTCACACTCACTGCTATTGCAAGCCTCACTTACCCACAACTCACTTCTCACCAGCAACTCACTTCTCACCCACAGACTATCAACTATTCTACCATGACAGTAATAGTCGCCATTGTTTTGGTTGTTGCAAATATGTCGGGCACTGAAGGAATGGAATCCCTTTCTATTCAAAAAGATGCCAGGCTGGTGATGGGAGCACACAAAGTAATGTGGGTGCAGTCTATGGTGCCTTGCACCTGAGTCTAGCGATGGGGAAAATGTAGGTGTTCCTTCCAGGTGTAAAGAGCCATGGTGACCTCCCTATAACAAAAGTGGTGTGCAAACTTGGAGATGTTACTGATGTCACCTGCTGCAGTCTGGAAGGGGCCTGTTGCATAAAAGTTAAGGGCCTCGGTGACCTTGACAACCACAGGCAGTGGTGTCCATGCCCTTGTTTATATCTCAAATTTGGCAGGTTTTGGCAGGTGATAGCCTCCTTTATGAAGCAAAGGCATCTGATACATTGCTTCTCAGGGAGGTTCAGGTCATTGAAGTGTTCCCTGAAGATTCACTGTGCATAAGGCCTTTTGCAGTACTCCACTCCTCCCAGCTTCTCTTATGCTATCCTGTCTTCCTTGTGCTCCCCTTCATCCTCCAAAGTGACTCCTAATGGAATACCCATGACAGCAGCAAAATTGTTTTGAAGGCAACCAAAAACAGTCCAGTACTAGCAAAATGAGGTAAGCAGGACTGAATTAAGTTTTGTAAGTCAGAAAACAGGCTAAAGTTTGCCCAGAAGTTAATTGGCAGCAGAAAAGGAAAACCAGTAATTAACATGCATGGAGCCGATGTACCCTTTAAATAGTGTACTGCAGGGTCCTTCCTGCTTGTTAGTGCCTCGGATTGCTTGGTGAATATATCATGTGGTGAGTCAGATGCTGCGGAAGACCAATGTCACAAAAGCATCCTACAACTGTAGGTCTCTTATTTAAATATTGGCCGCTTGGCATGTCACCAATGACTTTCTACAGCAACAACAACAACTTGTATTTATATAGTGCCTTTAATGTAATACATTGTCCCAAGGTACTTTGCAGGAGCATTATAAAGCAAAATATGAAACCAAGCCACATAAGGCGATATTAGGGAAGATGGTCAAAAGTTTGGTCAAAGAGGTAGATTTTTTATTCTTTCAAGGGATGTGGGCATCGCTGGCAAATCCAGCATTTGCTGCTCATCCCGAATTGCCCAGTGCTGTTAGGGAGGGAGTTCCAAGAATTTGATCTAGCAACAGTGAAGGAACACATTATAGTTCCAAATCAGGATGGAGGGGAACTTGCAGGTGGTGGTGTTCCCATGCGTCCGCTGCCCTTGTCCTTCTAGGTAGAAGAGGACGCGGATTTGGAAGATTCTGTTGAGGGAGGCGTGGTGGGTTGCTGCAGTGCATCTTGTAGATGGTACACACTGCTGCCACAGTGTGTCGGTGGTGGAGGGAGTGAATGTTGAAGGTGGTGGATGGGGTGCCAATCAAGCGGGCTGCCTTGTCCTGGATGGT
This sequence comes from Heterodontus francisci, assembly GCF_036365525.1. Taxonomy (NCBI): domain Eukaryota; kingdom Metazoa; phylum Chordata; class Chondrichthyes; order Heterodontiformes; family Heterodontidae; genus Heterodontus; species Heterodontus francisci. The sequence goes on from NC_090374.1 coordinate 97,953,611, forward strand.
ATCGAGCTTCTTGAGTGTTGTTGGAGCCTCACTCAGCCAGGCAAGTGGACAGTATTCCATCACACTCCTGATTTGTACCTTTTAGATGGTGACAAGCTTTGGGGAGTCAGGAGGTAAGTTTCTCACTGCAGAATTCCCAGCCTCTGACCTGCTCTTGTAGCCACAGTATTTATGTGGCTGCTCCAGTTCAGTTTCTGGTCAATGGTAACCCCCAGGATATTGATAGTGGGGGATTCAGTGATGATAATGCCACTGAATGTCAAGGGGAGATGGTTAGATTCTCTCTTGTTGAAGATGGTCATTACCTGACACTTGTGTGGTGCGAATGTTACTTGCCACTTATCAGCCCAAGCCAGGATGTTGTCCATGTCTGGTTGCTATGAACACAGACTGCTTCATTATCTGAGGATTTGTGAATGGTACTAAACATTGTACAATCATCAGCAAACATCCCCACTTCTGATCTTATGATGAAGGGAAAGTCATTGATGGAGCAGCTGAAGATGGTTGTGCCTAGGACACTACCCTGAAGAGCTCCTGCAGCAATGTCCTGGGGCTGAGATGATTGGCCTCCAATAACCACAACCTTGATTCCAATTGACTTTAGTTTGGCTAGGGTTGCTTGATGCCACACTCCGTCAAATGCTGCCTTGATGTCAAGGGCAATTACTTTCACCTTACCTCTTGAGTTCAGCTCTTTTGTCCATGTTTGAACCAAGGCTGTAATGAGATCAGGAGGTGAATGGCTCTGGTGGAACCTAAACTGAGCATTGGTGAGCATGTTATTGCTGTTTAATTCGCACTTGATAGTACTGTCGATGACACCTTCCATCATTTTGCTGATGATCAAGTGTAAACGGTTGGGGAGGTAATTGGCCAGATTGGATTTGTCCTCCTTTGTGTGGATGGGACATACCTGGGCAATTTTCCACATTGTTGGGCAGATGCCAGGGTTGTAGCTGTACTGGAACGGCTTGGCTTGGGCCACAGCTAGTTCTGCAGCACAAGTCTTCAGTACTACAGCTGGGATGTTGTCAGGACCCATAGCCTTTGCAGCATCCAGTGCCTTCAGCTGTTTCTTGATATCACATGGAGTGAATTGGATTGGCTGAAGACTGGCATCTGTGATGCTGGGAACCTCAGGAGGAGGCCGAGATGGATCATCCACTTAGCACTTCTGGCTGAAGGTGGTTGCGAATGCTTCAGCATTTTCTTTTGCACTGATATGCTGGGCTCCCCCCCCCCCCCATTGAGGATGGGGATATTTGTGGAGCCTCCTCCTCCTGTTAGTTGTTTATTTGTCCACCACCATTCACGCCTGGATGTGGCAGGACTGCAGAGCTTTGATCTGATCCGTTGGTTGTGGGATTGCTTAGCTCTGTCTATCGCATGCTGCTTCCGCTGTTTGGCATTCAAATAGCCCTGTGTTGTAGCTGCACCAAGTACACAACTCATTTTTATGTAGCCTGGTGCTGCTCTTGGCAGGCTTTCCCGCACTCCTCATTATAATGGTAGAGTGAGGGATATCCAGGCCATGAGGTTTAAGGAGTATCTTAAAGGACGAAAGTGAGGTAGAGAGGCAGTGTGATTTAGGGTTGGAATTCCAGAACTTAGGACCTAGGCACCTAAGGCACAGCTACCAATGTTTAAAATTGGGGATACTCAAGAGGTTGAATTAGAGGAGTACAGATATCTTGGAGAGTTGCAGGGCTAGAGAAGATGTAAACCAACTTTTCCATTTCCACTGGACTTCCCAGGTTGGGAAGTGCCTCCTCATAGGGTCCAATTTCTAAAGACTAGCTTGTCCTTCTCAGTGGGCTTTCTCCCTGACATTCTGTGCCATATTTTTCTGTAACACAAATGCAGATAATATCTCTCTGCGTATGTGGGAATTTGGCACGGCATTGAGTGGTTGCAAGCAAATTGGAAGATTCATGACTGCAACAAAGAGAGGGGTGACATTGATAATTTCAGTCAGGAGCATGGAGAAGGGGTGTTCATGATCATGCAATCTCTTGCAGGAGTGTTGATAAATTGACAGTTCTGTGTGTGAGCAATGTCTGTACTGGTAGCATATGCAACCCTGAAACATTGATTGTGCCAGTATGATAATACACACAAGGTGGGGCCCATGAGACCATTAAACTTTTTCCTACATTATACTGCTGATCTGCAGGTTATGGAAGTGGAACTCACCATGTGAGACACCTCCGTCTACTGTCTGGAAGCCAAAACATTGTGCCCTGTTTGCCCTCATTAATGTTATCATAGTGTCATGCAGACCCCCACCTGCCAATAATGACGCATATTAATTTTGTCATATGAACATTGATTTTAAACTGTTGCTCGAGTGAAGAAAGAACTTGCTAAAGAAAATCACCAGACACTTGGCTGGAAAAATATTTGCATACTAACAGATAGTGCTTGGAGAGACAAAGGACTATTCCCTGGTCCACTTAACCCAAAATGGACTGTGGTCACCAGACATTAAAGGTGAGGAAGCTCACATTCCAGGATGACTGCTAAGATGGCAGAATCTACAAACAGAAGTGGTCAAACCAGCTAGTCACATGACTAACCTGCTGAGCAACCTGAGATTTTTTGAATTGTGCCACAGAGAAAGAGGCAGAAGGAGTTTGAACTGGAAGCTGGAACAAGGAAGACTCTCTCTCTCCCAAACCAGCGGACCCACGGAAGACACGTAAACCTCAAGAGAGAAAAGACTCCTACATTGGAACAAGTTGAAGCGTGAACTGGGCCCCAACGAATTGCGAGACTTACTGGCAACTAAAGACTCCACATTGAACTTAAAGGACTGCAACTACCAGATATTGCCTCAAACCTTTATTCCTTCTACTTTTTTTGTCTCTATCTGCATGTGTGTTTATTGCGTATATATGCTAGCGTGGTCCCATCACATATTCGTAGTCGTTAACTGGATTAGATTTTAAGATTAATAAACTTCCATCTTTCTTGTTTAAAATATAAGAAAACCTGTCTGAATTGATTCCTTTGCCTTACAATTGGAAAGTGGTGAACAAAGATTCACTAAGGGGGAGCTAAAACACAGTTAAACCAGGCAAAGGCTGAGAGGGAACTCCTAGACCCCTCTCACCTGGTCCTAACAATAGTATCAAGTATGTCCTGCCACACTTTCAGATATGTTTTACTTGTCCTCCAATTATTTCTGTCTGGCTCTGTTAGAGAACAATGAGAACATATCTGTGGTCAGTGGATATACCTCCTATTTTATTATTCCCTGAATGTAAAGGTGAAAATGATTAGGAAAAGTTTAGGACACAATGGGCCACAATTTGCTGGCAAAATAATGGTGAGTTGTAGGTGCCTGTCATTAATAGTGCATACAAACTCCAATAACTTGAGGAAAGGAAGAGATATGCCATGAGTTGCGAATTGCTACAAATTGCTGGATGATTTGCGTAGCTCCACTGTTCGCCTTGCAAAAACGTGATCGCCCCGTCAATCTCCCCACGAGTATCAAGCAATTGCTAAATTTGTGCCGTCAATACAAATTAACGTCGCAGAAAGTTAAGGTCAGTATTTCACAATATAAGGGCCCTGTTAATGAAGAGATTTATGTTCATGCTGTGCTGCTTAACCTTGGAGGCTCAGAAAGGGAACAATTAAAACTGTGAAGGTTCATTTCTGTGGGTAGAAAATTGTTTCAAGAGGATTTTTTTCTTCATTTCAGTCTGTCTCTCTTTTTTCTCTCTCTCTTAATCCAATCTGTCTTTCTTTCTATTTATCTTTCTGTATCTAATTTGACTGTAATTCACCGAATTTCTTGTTTCTGTCATTTACTTTGTTGGTTTCTCGATCCTAAAATTTTGTTGGTTAAAGAGATAGCCTGTTGATTTCATCATTCACCTAGGTCCCTGATGCTCTGTTGACCCCATTATCAATTTGTATCTCCAGTAATTTGTGGAGCAAAATTAATTGGAGTTGACGGTTGAGGAAAGAATCCAACTCACCATGTTCACCACAAGATGCCTTGCTCCAGCAGATTCAGGGTCATTAGATCGCTTTGAAATTCAGGTAAAGCTGAGCACTAAAATCTTTTCTGTTCTGTTGAAATCTGCAGGTAAGTACATGCCTTTGAGAATACCATATTTTTCCCATGATATTTTTCTATTTTTGATAAAAGTGGTTTAGTTTATTCTCTGTCTGATTCGGCTTCACTTCACAGTGGTAACTTGAATGTGGAATAATGAAAAGAACTGAAATTGCATGAAACTCTGCATCTGCTCTCAATTTTACAAAGACTTTCAGACAATTGGAGCTGTTCTTTGGGCTTGCACATAATCAAACAAATTATTAATGCGATTGTAGATTTTGTTGCTGAAGCCATGGGATGGACAGATGTGAATTTGTGCTTTTTCTGTGGTACATTTTTCCACTGCATTTCTTAAACAGTACTGAATACAGCTTAGTTTGATGGCTGTCTATATTGGAAGCTATTTAAAGACTCTGACATATGCCTATATATATGCTACCATACAAGAAAATACACGGTCCAGATTTATTTATTTTTTCTCCCATTTATTCCTCTTACTTTTCCTTTTAACCAAACACGTCAACATGGTGACTTTTGCCATTCTGCTAAAATTATTTGATGTAATAGCTATTGATGTTTTATTTGATAGTAGTTGGAATACTATTAGTCCTGGTAGTAAAAGTGAAAGTAAAAACTGCAAATGCAGGAAACATGACATAAAATGTAAAATTCAAGAAGTGGACAGTCGACCAGCCAGCATCTCGAAAGCGAAATAAGGTATTATTAGATTTCAAGTTTATATCCCTTAATTCCTGGCATCATTCTTAGGGGACTAAATTGCACTGCCCCTGAAAAAAGTGCAGGGCTCACGATGCACACTGACACCTCACCCATTCAATGTGACACAGGCAGCACGCCAACTTTGTGCTGCCTATGCTTTAACATGATTGCAGCTTGTAGAAAAGCACTAACTACACTGTTAAGTGGTTGCACGTCTCAACAGGAGGCCCAAAATCATGACAGGTTAGCATGAGTTATAGCTAGCCTGTACTACTTAAAGCCAGCCTTCACATCTCAAAGGGGAGATGCATTGTGGTTGGAGCAAGTGGTGGAAGTCCCTGTACAAGTTGCTCTGACATGGAAGAAGACTGAACAATGGCACAATGTGGCAGACAGTGGGCTTCAAGATTCTCGGATGTTGCACTAGAGACCTTGGTGGAAGAAATGTAAAGGAGGAGAGACGTTCTGTATTCGCAGGAGGCCAGGAGGTCCTCCAGACAGCAGCTCAGAAGGCAGTGGGACAAGACAACCTTGGTGGTCACTGCCAGGAATCAAGCACCGAGGATCTGAATGCAGTGCCATAAAAAGTTCAATTACATCATACGAGCGGTCAAGCTTCGTGAATCCATCTTCAAATGTCATATCCCATCAACTGCGTCACTAGCTTCAGACACACCTCAATGCACCACATGCTCATCAGTTACGTACCAACAATCTCTATCAATCAGGACTCACACATAGACTGCTACAAGCTCACACTCATATCTCATACCTTGCAAGCACCGCCCGCTATACAACCATGACACCCACATCACCCAATTGCACCACACTCACTGACACACCTTCCTCTCTCTTGCAGGACAAGGTAGCACCCAACTGGAGGCAGCAACAACTAACTGGTGGAGGACAGGTGCTTTTGCATGTCCTCACCGCTCCCCACCCGCCACCACCCCTCCCCACCCCCCCTGGAGGATATAGTTCTCACCATCATTGGAATGGCATTGCTGTGGCTGTGAACAGTGGAGGGACTGAAATGATAGAAGATAATGGTATCCTCATATAATCATCCTTCTCACATCCCACTTGCCCCTTATCCCATAATCTCTTCTGATTTACAAACTGTAGATGTTGTAAGCATGCACCTCTTGCTTCCTCCCACCCCTTCTCCTCAACACAACCCTACACTTGTGTCTTTTTCCTTTCAGATATCCAAAAACTTCCACCTAATAGGTAGTGATGGAAGAGCAATAGGTGGAACAGCAACAAGACACTGATGATAAAGAGATACCTTAATCTGATTTCACACTCACAGCCACCAGCTCAGATACTGACCCTGTGTATAATTTAGAGAAGAGCAAGAGGCAGAATCTCCAGATGGTGAAACACCAGGCATGTCTGACTTTCAGCCAGGGTGGGGAGAAGGGTTGAAAAGGTGTCAGTTCATCGGAGGACGAGGCCATACACAAGTTCCACTGCAGAGGGTTCAGATGAGAAGTTTGATGGAGTGGGCTACAGAAGAAGGCTGATGGGGATGAACATGCACATGAAATGCTTGGTGCATTGGCAGATCTACTAGAAAGCCTGCATTTCAAAGAACATCGAGGAGTCAAACACCAAATTTGCAGAGGGCTTTGCACAGAGCTTGGAGCCCATTCTTTGCAGCAGGGAAGTGGTGGCCCAAGTCAATTAGCAAACTTGTGGAGCCAACCAAGATGCAGCATCTGATGACTGATGCCTCAGTTTCCATTGAAGCACAATCAGAAGCAACGCAATGTCTGAATGCTGCAGTGGAAGCTTAGGCTTCTGTTGTGCAAGGTCAGCCTGCTGCCAAGCAAGCTCAGACTGCTCTCGTGCAGGATCAGCTTACTGAAATGCAAGCTCAAACTGCTGCCATCAGGGCTGCAGATACCAGTGTTCAAAGGGGCTTGCAGGATTTCACAACAGTCCAACAATTTGTCCTCCAACAGATTACTAGCATTGCTATGTTGCTACCCCAGGAGAGAGGTAGTGGCTACTGTTCTCTCTCAGGATGACAGAATTTCTCCTCCCACCACAGCGACTCTGTCACTGACATTTGCTGTTGCCTGTCAGCCGCCAGCCCAGGCTTTTGCTGCCAATGCCAAGATGGTGCAGTCTGAAGCCAAGCCTCCTAGGCCCTAAGCTTTTCAAGGTCATCCTCCAATGCTTTTGCAGTCACTCCCACTGAAACTTGGCAGCCTCCCACCAGTCATGCTGTACCCTCTAGGGTAGCACCGCATAGGAGCCACAGGACAGGCAGAGGCACACGGAAGACCCACATTAAGGGAATAAGCAAGGGTGATTGGTTTACATTGTATGCAATATGACATGCTTTAATTTATAAATTTCGCTTGGAATGTTTATTTTGTGGTGGCTTTTATTTCAGCATTGTGGACAAGTAGACACTGTGATGGTCAGTAACAGAGGGATGGGAAGATGTGGGACTGTTGGTGAATGGGGAATTGGAGTTATGTTTACTAGTACTGCTGTCAGATGAGTTGTTCACAGACAGGCCAGGCAGCAGGAACCTGTCGAGGTTGCCTCTTCCCTTCCTTTCCCTCCTCCTCCTCCTCCTCCTCAGCTGCTCACTGCCAGTTGGTGGATGGGCTGTGCCCTCCCACTGGTTAAGTTGAGCAGCATGCAGCAGACCACCACAAATCATGCTGAGTATTGCAAGGCTCCTCCAGAGTGGTCCAGGCAGCATAAGTAATGTTTCAGCATGCCAATGCTTTTGTGCTTTTCAGACTAGGAGGCCACTTTTGGGCGTTCGGCACCTTCTTGATGACATTAGCTGGTAAGTTCTCAGTGAACTAGCACATACAGGGAGACCACAAGGAAAATTTTCACAGGCCAATGGAGGTTGGTATGATTAGATTAGATTAGAGATACAGCACTGAAACAGGCCCTTCGGCCCACCGAGTCTGTGCCGAACATCAACCACCCATTTATACTAATCCTACACTAATCCCATATTCCTACCAAACATCCCCACCTGTCCCTATATTTCCCTACCACCTACCTATACTAGTGACAATTTATAATGGCCAATTTACCTATCAACCTGCAAGTCTTTTGGCTTGTGGGAGGAAACCGGAGCACCCGGAGAAAACCCACGCAGACACAGGGAGAACTTGCAAACTCCACACAGGCAGTACCCGGAATCGAACCCGGGTCCCTGGAGCTGTGAGGCTGCGGTGCTAACCACTGCGCCACTGTGCCGCCCACAGAGGCAGGGAGCAAGGAAAATTGGAAAAATTGCAGTCATGTCTGTATCCCACCTCCTTCCATCTTTCCCAGGAGCGGGTAGGGAGTGTAGTCAGGAACTCCTTCCCAAGCTGAGGCCGTAAAGCAATTAAACTCATTAAGGAGGCAATTATGAGGGGTTTTCTGGGTGAAATCCCTCTTTCCCAACAGCTGAGCAGTCCCACACTGTGTCCCCAATCTGGAAATGAGGACAAGGTCAGAGAATGGCAGGAAGGACTTCCTCAGTGAAACTGACAAGCTGTGAAGGCTTTGATCAGTTGCACTGAACAGCTACAGAAATGGACAGGCTGCCTTGCACAGCACTGATCCTACCAAGGAGTGCTATTACTGCTTGGCAGGTAAGTGCCAACTGCTGGAAGGCACTTCGCCTGACCAGCACTACACCCACCCTCAGATGCACTTCCCTGCTGCCATCCTTCAGAGCAGCATGGCAGCAGCTTATGTATCTCCACCATCCAACTCTGCTGAGAGTCTAGGGCAGGGGGGTTTCCACTGCAACATGCTCCAGAAGCACCAACAGCAACACCAGCTGCCTTCTCCACAGCCACATGCCCCTCCACAGGGCAGAGAGGATGGACGATGGACACCAAGATGTAGGTGGAAGGACGCCTGACTCCCAACAGAGGGTATACAAGCAATGTACTGCCTATCCTGATATGTACGAGCATCAGTGCATCAGGAGGCTCAGACTCTCACAGCAGGTCACTGCTGGTATCTGCATCATCATAATATAAGACCTTCTTTCCAGTGGACCAGATGGGCACTCATTGCCAATGCCTGACAAGGTGCCAGTCACTGGAGGCCCAATCCCCTGCTTCCACAACCCCATGTCCCTGACTCTTGCTAAGTTGTGTGATCTCTTATGCCGGGAGACAAAGCAGGGAGGTGGGAGTGTTAGGAATGACTTGTGTTCAGAGGAGTGAGGGATAACATTTGTGTATGGTGACTGTGAGGCATGGGTGTGAGAAGACAATAGGGTGAGAGTCATTATGAGGGATGGCTGCTCATTTGGGGATGTGAGGTGCCAGCAGGGAGAGAATGCGTGCAGCTGCAAAGGTGTGTTGACCTGAAACATGCTATGCAGGAGAATGCTGTGCAAGTCAGAGTGTCTGGCCTGGCTCCTGACAGTGTCATGTCACTCATCTGTCATGCCTTCCTGATGTCCTGTGATCCATAGTCTTCAGGTTAGTGGCACCACACTGCTGCTGCTCCTTTCCTTGCTCACTTCCATCCTTGCTTGCTTGGGTGAAGAAGCTGTCCTCGTCGTCCTGCCTTTAGGATAGCTCGCCTCACTGCAGCCCCATAGCTCCCTCAGCTGGACTTCCAGGTAAGAGTGGGAGACCTGGAGGGGTGGTGGGGGCAACTTTCCCCAGTCTCCTCACCATTCCTCTGGTTGCTGCAGCCTCAAAAATCCATGTCCTGCTGAGGTTCTCCGAAACATACCTTGGTCTCTTTAATTAGAAAAGCTTCCTCTGAAAAAATGACCATGGCGTTCTGTACAGCCTCCCCAGTTGGTTGAGAAGCCCAGAGACAGGCTCTTAATTGGTTTGCTCTGACGATCAGATTCATGACACGAAAATGGTCCCAACGTCTGTAAATGAATTGAAGGTTTACCTTAGAGATAAGGCCAGCCAAGCTCGGATGCTCAACCAAAGGGGTGGGTGCAGGCATGACTTTTTCCAACATCTCTATTGAATAACATGGCCTGCTCCAAATCCCAGAAGCTCATCTATGCCTATGACAAAGTACTGCTGATGCAGGCATCAACACGAGAGGAAACAATTAGGATTCTCACCAATGACCTGGATCTCCTGGAATACAACTTCTGGACCTGGTGTCACCACTCCAATCTAAAGATGGCAATTGTGTCAGCGTCTATCTGAAAAATTGTGCCAGGAAAGAACTTAACGTTTCTTTCTGTTGAAGGCGACTTACCCATGATCTCTACCCAAAATGCCCGGGCATCACCATGGACAGGAATCTCACCCAACCGCCTCATCTCATCGACACTGGCCAGAAAGTAAAAAACAGTGAACCTGATCTGGGAACTCATTAGAATATCATGGGGGAGCACAGCCAGAACACTTCGCTCCACAACAGTGGCCCTAGTCTACTCTGCTGCAGAATAATGCTCTGCATCATGGTCCAGTAACTGCCACACAAAGATTATGGACGTGCAGCTAAACGGCACCATGAGAACGATGTCAAGGATGCTTAAGTCCATTCCAACTGAATTCCTCCCAGTGCTGTCCCACATTGTCCTGCCTGGCATTCGCTGCAATGCCATTGTGTTCCATGAGATAGAAAGATCATGAGCAACACTGACTTTCCCATTCACGTGGGCTTGAAAAACCCACCTAGAAAGTGCTTAAAATCATACCGCCAATCTGGGAAACAGCAGCTAATATCCATGCAGCTGGTATCAACCCACTATCCAGATGGAATGAATTGCATAGCATAAAGAACCAGCACCTCCTCACTGACCCAATAGCAGAAGTCCCTGACTTCAAACGACCTCAAGGACAGTGGACTGCACTCAACCAAATCTGCACAGGGCATGGACGATGCAGCCACCTGCTCCAGCAGTGGAAGATGAGGGATGACCCGAACTGCAGTTGTGACCATGAGTCCTAGACCAAGAAACACATCACATCAACCTGCTCACTAATTACTGTTGAAGGAGGAACCTCATTTCTCAACTCATCATCTCAGGAGGCCATTGACATGATGGCCAAACTAGAATAAAAACAAAAAGTGCTGGAAATACTCTGCAGGTCTGGCAGCATTTGTGGAGAGAGAAGCAAAGTAAACACTTCAGGTCTGTGACCTTTCACCTGAAACATTAACTCAGTTTCTCTCTCCGCAGATGCTGCCAGACCTGCTAAGTATTTCTAGCTGTTTATGTTTTTATTTCAGATTTCCAGCATCCGCAGTATTTTATTTTTATTTTAGCCTAATCCTGTTATAAGCTTTTCGCATCATATGAAAGTAGTACTAACACATCAGTGGTCTGCTCTATCGCAATTCATGTGTCAGTAGGGTTTTCACTGTATGCTTGCTGTCCACTTGTGCATAGTTTTCACACCACATTCATGAGCCATGCATTAGCAGATAGCCCTTGTCATCCGATAGCCACGCTTTATGTTTGCCATGGTAGTTCAAATGCAGATGTCACAGTGGACTACCACACTGAAGGCACCGTGACTGCTGCCAAGATACTAAACAATGATCTGCACGATTCTCTGTGTGTGGTCACACACCAGCTGGACATTGAAGGGGTGGAATCTCTTTTGCTTGGGATACATCTCAGACGTGCAGTGCCTGCAAAGCAAAATGTGCACAATGAATGCTACCCTGAACCATGGGGAAATAGTTTTAGCACGAAGAGTACTGACCCACATTGGTCTGTCACTGAATATCTAGGAGGTAAGGGCCAACCATACAGCAGGCTACTTCTCTTTGTAAATTGAGAACCTTGTTTAAAGATTTGGTAATGCTTTAGCCTGGCACATAGATTTGGAACTGGATGTCTAGATCATTACAATGGCTGTTACTTCACAAACTGCCCAGCACAGGTCTGTCCTTCACATTGAAGGGAGTTGTACTTCATGTAGCCAATAAGGATACTTTGACTCTTGGGATGATAGTTACTGGCATTACCTGGAGGCCTGGTCTATGGACACATCCTCAAATAGCCAGGCTTTGATGCTTATTATATTATTATAAGTGGTTGCAGTGAGGCAAAAGGGTGCTGCTGAAACTCTACATGATCAAGTTGATGGAACCATATTTTGATTTGTATCCTTGCTGTGGCCAGTGGGATAATGGCAATACAAATACACATTTCATGGTGACTGGCATTCTTTACGCCCTGCTGCAAATAACACTGCAAGCTACTGTCCTAAATTATAGTGAGTCCTGACTGGACAATCATTGGAAAATATTTTTTTAAATTTGTTTTTGAAATATGTGTGATGCTGTCAAGAACACATTTATTGTCTGTCTTTATTCATATGCTCTTGGGATGTGCACATTACTGCCATATGTTACCCATCCCCAGTAACCTTGAGAAGATGGTGGTGGATCTCCTACTTGTAGCAGTTTCATATAGCTTAGTGGCTTGCTAGGCCACTACAGAGAGCTGTTAAAAGTGAAGCAGATTGACATGAGACTGGAATCACATATAGGCAAAACTAGGGAATGAGAGGAGGTTTCCCAACAATAATCCCCTAACCCCCCAGCCCCACAAGCTCCCTACTCTGTTAAAATCAGGGCAACTGTTTAAAAAAAAACTTTGAAACATTATGCTAAATAAATATAAGAAGCTTACTGCACAATTTATTTTACTCTTTCCCTGGTGTTGGTAATATATTACCTTTTTAACATATTTTTTATAAATATCCTCTTCTTTGCAAAACAGGCAGTAAATTCATTTCTATTTGCTCTGGAAAATTATGCTCTTGATATTTACACATAGGAAGGTGAAGGCTCGTGAAGTATGTGCAAGAATTCTGTGCTAACACAAATTAAACTATTAAGAGCTCCCTTTAGGATATGTCAATGGACATCATCATCATGTTAGAAAAACTAACATTTCACCATTGTGATATTTAAATCAAAGAATGTGTGAAAATATTAGCTGAATTTTGTCAATGTTTTCCATTCTAATACCCATAAGCCTTTTCTCATTGGCTTGTGTCAATAAGTTGTAATGCACTATATGGTTAGAAATCATTTCAGTTTGTAGTTCTTGATGTTTTAAACAACTGCAGTGAGAAAAGAACAGCTCTGGTCACTATGATTAAGGACATTGGGGGAGATTTTCAACTGCCGGCCATTTGTTTCATGCCTGAAAAATGGGTGATTGGTAGTTGAAAGTCTGATGGGGACCATTTGCCCATCTGAATCAACTTTCAAGTAGGCCTTTAAATGGGTTCCTTAAATAGGCAGGAAGCTGTTCAGATACACCCGTTGTAGACCTCAAGTGCAACTTGCACAGAGAAATAAGTGAAGTATGCCAGTCCCATTTCTCCAGGCATTGAATGGCCTAACAGGTACTCCTTAAAGGGATGAGTGGAGACTTGGGTTCCCAACCCTCCTGCCTTGGGCTTGAGTCTTCCAATTGGCCGATTGGTCTCCTAAGTCCTGCTGTTGGCAACTCTGGAGAAATATCCTTGTTTTGCAGTTCACAATGCACATATCCCGTTATCTGCACCCTGCTCATCCCCCCCACAAGCGTACCACTTCAATATCAGTTGTGAAGATGGTGGCATTGGGGCCAAAGAAAATCACATGGATATCCAAGTCCTGAGAGAGCACTGGGGATGGGAAAGAGAAACACACACACAAACTGGAAGAGAAAGAGAAAAACACAAACAGAGGGAGTGAGAGAGAGAAGCATGAACTAGGGGAAGAGTGAGAAATACACAAACTAGGGGAGGGAGGGAGAGAGAGAAACACAAACTGGGGAGATAGATAAACACAAACTGACAGAGGGAGAGAGAAATACAAACTGAAGGAGGGAGAGAGAGAAGCATAAACTGCGGGAGGGAGAAGAGAGAAAAATAAACTGGGGCAGGGAGAGAAAGAAACATAAACTGGGAGGGGGGAGAGAGAAACGTAAACTGGGGGAGAGAGAGTCTGTGTCAGCCTGTGATATGCGCTTGTTATATGTTCGGGGAGTCAACAGTGTTGATGCTTCTCCCTGAGGACTGAGACTCATCTCCCTGAAGACGGGCTTCAGTGGTGAGGTGTGGGAGTCAGTGAATTGAATTAGGTTTAGTTTTCGTTTTAGTTATTATTTCTATAACTAACTTTCTATTGTTAAAGTCATGAAATTGTGCAAACACTTTAGATAGCAGTTACTTATATCAATGATGATTTTGTTAGATCAGCAGTATTTACTTGGCATTTCTCATTGTCATCAACACTGTAAAAATGTCACAAAAGTAGTTTTTATTTAAGCATTACTTAGCCTTAAATCTTTCTATTTTGCTGTGTTATTTCTTTGATTTATCAATTATGTTATTCATCTTACTATAAAACAAGAAGTAAAATATTATATTCAGGGCTTTGTGATACTCAGACACTCAACTAAATGCAATAACATTTTTGTGATCAAAGCAGTTTTCAGCTGCTGCCAATCATTTTTTCGGTGAGAAAATTGGCCCCAGCAATTAAGATGGAGCTCTACAGCAATATCAATTATAAAAGCTCTAATTTCACAGCCAAATTGGATGGCAAATGTGGATACAGCAATGACAATGATATTTTTTGATCAAAAAAATCGTAACTATGATGCTGGCAAATTAATAAAGAAAAATATTGTTTACTACATTTCTAGGTCCGGGGAAAAATACAGTGCATTTTCAGTGGGAAGGGGAGAACACTTGCTCGGCCATGTCACCTATTGGCCAGAGCTGGAATTGCAGGTGTATGCAAACAAATTTTCTTTTCAAACTACATTTTTCTAATAGGGTCACAAGTATTTTGTGACAGCAATATTGTGACAGAAGTGCACCTAGCTGAGAAAGCACTGTTACAGTCAGTTATAGATGTAATAGTGGTCTGGACACAATTAACATTGAAAATTCCATAAGAACTCTTTACAGGTGCTAGGACATAGCAATTTTTTATGTAGATATAAGAGTAGAGAGATACAGCACTGAAACAGGCCTTTCGGCCCACCGAGTCTGTGCCAACCAACAACCACCCATTTATAAGTGGATAATTTTAATAAAATTAGTATTAAGGACTTTACACATGTCTGATTTATATTTTATATGGTAGCAAATAATATGGAAACTCACTGGATCATAAGCTTTCAGTCAGAGTTTTTAATTTATTTAATCTTAGGGTCAGTAAATGTTATGCTATTAACACTGTGCAACAATTACAGTACTGATAGAACATTACAATGATGCCATCACAAATTTCACTGGAAAATGATAATGGAAAATTTGTTTCAACAATTAATTATGGTACAGCTGCCGAGAAAAAAGGAATAGCTTTGGGCACCAACATATCCATGAGTCATATATTGAGAACAAATGGGAAATAATGGTTTTGTGTGGTAGGTGCTGAAGGACTTTTTGCTGACTTCAAGGCTTCTGCACAAACCAGTTGCTCCCAGACACGGGTGCACCAGTAGGCTTTCCCCTTGGAATACAGCATGGCTTGAAGAATAAACAGAGAACAAGCCGTTGGAAGAGGTGAAAGAAATGGGAGAAAGGCTCTCAGCAGGAGACCATATTCACCCAGGATATTCAGTGGGCAATTCTTCTACCTGAATCTCAATGAAGGACAATGAGTGGGATGTCTTTGCTTCAATAGGGACATACTCAATTAAATCTTCCACCTGCTGCACTCATAACTGCAATCACAGAGCAGGGCAAGGACGGCATTGCCAGTGGCTGTGAAGGTGGCCATGGCCATACTCATTTATGTATCTGGCTCCTTCCTGGCTGCAGTTGAAAATATTTGCAACATCTCACCATCTACCATCCACCGTTGTGTAAGGGAGGTCACAAGGCTTTCTATTCGATGAGAGTTAACTGTATTTCAATCTTCCATGTCAGACACAAGCAGGAGAAGTAAACATGTGGCTTCACTAGGATTGCAGGTTTCCATTGGTGCAGGGATGCCATTGACGGGTCATACATCGTTTTGCGGGAGCTGCAAGTTAACCCTGCCTTATACCACAACCGAAAAGGATTCCACTTACTCAACATCCAGCTGGTGCGTGACTGTAGGCAGCAAATCATGCAGGGCAATGCCCAGTATCCTGGAAGCAGTCATGATGGCTTCGTTCTACGGCAGCCAGCTGTGACAACTGCATTTGAGCCACCATTGAAAACCAAAGGGTGTCTACTGGATGACAAGGGCTAGTTGCTAACAACATGACTGAAGACTCTGGTGCACAACCAGCACACATGTGCACAGCATGCATACAACGAAAGCAATGTTGTCACACAAAATATGATCAAGCAGACCATTTGCATGCTAAAATATGCTTGGACCGATCAGGAGGGGAAGCCTGCAGAGCACTAAAAAATAAACATTACAAACCAAATGCTTTAATGAAATCATGCCATTGTGCTTACAAAAGTCAACTAATCATCATCGTACATTCCCTTAATGCCTGCCTTCCTTGTACCTTTGCCTGTCCTAGTGTGCCCATGCAGTGCTACCCCAATAGCTGAAGCATGGCTGCTGGAAGGCTGCTGAAATTCAGTGGGGGAGACTGCAGATGACCTTGCAGGCCACCCTCGAGCAGCTCTGGACTGAGAAGGTATGGCTACGGACTGCACCATCTTGGTTGTCATGGGCAGCAGTCTGGTCTGTCTGGTTGACAGGCAATTGAAAGGGCACCGGCAGAGTGGCATTGGTGGGAAGATGAATGTTGTCTTCCTGAGAGAGGACAGCAGGTTCGTGCTCCATGGAGGCACTGCCACCTCCCAGTAGTAAAACCTCAGCAATCTTAGTAATCTGTTGGAGGATTGCTGGACACTGTGACACCCTGAAAGCCCCTTTGCACACTATAATCCATATCCATGATGACAGCAGTCTGAGCTTCCACTGTAGCACTCAGATGTTGGGTGGCTGTTGCTTGTTCCCTTTGACATTGACCACAGGCTTGCAATCAGGCGCTGCATCAAGGCTGGATCCATAAGTGTGTGAATGGAGTTGGCCACCATTTCCATACTGGAAATGATCAGCTCTAAGCCTTGCACAAAACCTGTGTCAAGTTGGTTCTGGAATCCTCCATTCTCTTTGACATTGACCACAGGTTTGCTGGTAGGTCTCCCAATTTACTAAGCGTTTTGTTGTGCATACTCATTAGTGTTCTTCTGTAGGCTGCCCAAATAAAGCTCTCATCTGAGTTCTCTGCAGCGGAACCTATGTACAATCTCTCTGACTGGCCAGCTGACAGTTGAGCTATCCTTGCCCCCTGCCCTGACTGCAGCCCACTCTTGCCTGGTGTCTCACCATGTGCAGATCCCGCCTCTAATCTGTCCTCTAAGATACGCGCAGTGTCAGTATTTGAGATGGTAGTTGCGAGTGTGAAATCAAATGATGGTGCTGTGTCTTCATCATCACTCTCTTCTTGTTGTTCTTTCACTGCCTGGCCAAGTTGCACCTCTTGGGTATCTGAAAGGAAAAGGCACAAGGGTAAGGTTGCAGTGCAGGTAGTGGGTGAAAGTAAGAGGTGCACACTTACACTATCTGCAGCTTGTTAATCAGAAGAGACTGCAAGGTTAGGGAGAGTGGGATGTAAAACTGCGGTCCCACAGTCCCAGCAATGGCATTCCCAATAATGGCTAACATCGTTTCCTCCATGGGGATTAAGACATTGAGGTGCACCTGTTAAACTCTGCTTATCTCCTATTGCCTCCGGTTGTGTGCCACCTTGTCTTGTAAGAAAGACGGAAGTGTGTCAGTGAGTGTCATACAACCTGTTTGGCTGATGTGGCTATCATTTTTTTATTCATTTCATGGGATGTGGCATTGCTGGCAAGGCCAGCATTTGCTGCCGATCCCCAATTGTCCTTCAGATGGTGGTGGTAATCTGCCTTCTTGAACAGCTGAATGGCTTGCTAAGCCATTTCAGAGGGCAGTTAAAAGTCAGTCATATTGCTGTGGGCTAGAATCACATGTAGGCCAGACCAGGTAAGAACTGCAGATTTCCTTCCCTAAAGGACATTAGTGAACCAAATGGGTTTTTATGATGATCAATGGTAGTTTCACGGTCACCATTACTAAGACTAGCCTTCAGTTCCAGATTATTTATGAATTAAATTTAAACTCCACAAGCCGCTGCGGTAGTGGGATTTAAACCCATGTAACCAGAGTATTAGCCTGGGTCTCTAGTCTAGTGACATTGCCACTATGCCATCACCTCCGCTTAATATGGATGGAAGCGTGTGCAAGCTGTAAGATGTGGCTGAGAGTCTTGGAGCAGTTCTAAGTGTGTGAGGTGAGGATAAGCCTATAAATGCTAGACCCAAGTCCTGGTTGATAGAGATTCTTGTTAAGTGAATGATGGGCATGAGGTGATTTGAGCAGTGGCTGAAGATGGTGGTGCAATTGGTTGGATATGGAAGATGGATCAGCTGTCCTTGACTACTCGTGTGAGCTCATTGAACTTCTTGCAGCACTGCACCAAGATCCTCATTGCTTGACTCCTGGCATTGACTTCACTAGCTATTTGCTCCCACTGCTTTTTCACCATATGTCTGGAGAGCCTCCTGGCCCCCTACAGATACAGGACATCTCTCCAACTTTCCGATTATTCCACCGTGACCTCCAATGCAGTGTTGGAAAAGTTTGGAGCCCGCTCTCTCCCATGTTGTACTATTCTTCACTGTTTCCCAGGACAGATGTACTTCTTGCATGACTGCTAGCACCTGTTTCTGCCTCAAAACCTTTAAGAGATGCAGGCTAGACTTAAGCAGTGTAGGTTGGTGTTACATGGTGCTCGGAAGTTACGATTTGAGCTTGCTGCTGATGCATGCAGCCAATGAACAGCACAGTTAGCACTAGCTGCAAGCTGCAATCATTCACATAAGCAGGCAGCATCAAGTAGTCATGCTGCCTGCATTACATTAAATGGATATAGAGTAATGGCATTGTGATCCCCACACCTGTTTGAAGACCCATTCAATGTAGCCTGCCGCATCCATCCCCACCCCTCCCCCACCCCACCCACTGCCATTTATTTTCACTTCTTTGTTTCTCTTCTCTTAGAAAGTGGCAAACTCTCCATAATCACTGCATTACATTCACATTCTTAGAACCTGTGTGATGATTCTGGACCAGCTCCACATTTTCTAATTGGCACAAATTACTTTCAATTCCCAATGCTGGCTTATTTTCCAATATTACGTTATAACATAAAGAATGCAGAAAATGAAGCTGGACATGGATAGTAACTGGTCATACTGATAAACAGTTAACATATATAAATTATTCAAAAAACCTTTGTGAGCTGTTTGTAGTGAGAAGTACCTGTGAATGGGGAGATACGACTGAAGCAGTGGGGCCTGTTCAAGTGTTTATATAAATGACTCCAGCTGGTCAATTGTTTCATTATTAATTTAAACAATAGAATAGTCACAAAGGGGGTTTAAGTAAGACAGGGACTGATTTAAAAAGAAGCCATGTAGGGAAATAACACAAAAGTGTGACAGAAACATGACAACAGGAACCAAGATTATGTCGACAGGAAGAGCTGAATTTTATTGCGACGCTGCCATGGGGAGAGGCGGGACATTCGGCACAGTGAGAGAGTTTTTGACAGTTGTGCAGCTGGTGCTGGGGCCCTATTTTAACTGCCCCAGCACCTGCTTCCTGACAGTTGTCAAAGAAATACTTACCTGACTGCTGAAGAGTGGGGCTGCTGTCAATCTGGCAGCAAAGCAGAAAGTGCTGCAGAAATCCAGCAGGTCAGGCAGCATCTGTGGAGGGAGAAGCAGAATTAACTTGTCCAAGTTCACAGACCTGAAAGTTAACTCTGCTTCTCTCTCCACAGATGCTGCCTGACCTGCTGAGTTACCCCAGGACTTTCCGCTTTGCTGCCACATACTTACCCTGCTGTGGCCCAGTGTCCTGTAAAGTTGCGATCCTCTTCTCCCACTCAAGTGTAACATTCCTTCTTGTAGGCGTGCTGCACCTGGGTGAATAATCTTAATTTTGCACATTCCAGGACGTGAGACTTAAATAGACCATAAAAGTTATTAAAGCGGTTTACAGAGAACACACTGACACAAATGGAAATGCACGGGTGTCACAGCAATGTAAATACGTCTTTCACTAAATGTTCCTCACCAACATGTGTGTCCTTTTCTCTGTGTAAATGATGTGTGCCAGCATGTAGCGCCAATATCACGTCCCTTTGCACCGTTGGCCCTTCACGAGAGCCAACGTATGCAATAACATCATTGCCATGCCACCATTACTCATGAGCGTCTCCACGGATGCAGTGACATGGACATTGGCTCAGTCAGCTGCTGCCTCTAATGGTTTACACAGGGATGCTGCAGATGTGGACTGGTGCACAGCAGGTGAGCAAGGATGATGTGTGGCTTGCAGAGGTCATGTCGGTTCCTATGGAGCATTTGTCTGATAAGCCACTTCCGTATAGTCTTAGCTCACTGCTAGTCCTGCGTGTAGAGCCTGGGTGCGATCTGCCCTCCCATACGTTTTTCATGTTGTAGGTCCTCAGCGTCCTCATAGTCCAAGGAGGAATCTTGTTGACATCTCTCCTCATCAAGCCGGGCCTGGCCCCTATTGGATGTGTGGTTGTGCAGATCAGCAAAGAAAAGAACTGGTCTTTTCAACCCTATCCATACAGATATTGGAGGTGCTCATTCAGCATGGCGATCTCCTGCTCAATGGTGGTTCATGTAGCTCAGTGGCTGGCATTGTATCTCTTATCTGCAGCAGTGGTGGAGTCTCTCACTGGTGTTGAGAGCCATGTCTGCAAATGATAGCCCTATCTCCAAGAAGCCACCCCTCCATCTGAGGCAGTTCAGTGAACAGTGGTGTCAGCCGGCACTGGCGCAAGACCCAGGTGTCATAGCAGCTGCCTGAGAAGCGGTCACACATTCGCTGCAAGCACCTGCAGTGATCACATACCAGCTTCACCTAGATTGAGAGGGCTCCTTTAATGGTGACACCTGCAGGTGGTAACCTGGCAGTAGGCCTGATGGCCACATGAATGCAGCCGATGAACATTACAACCTATGGTTCTCCGGCAATGGTGCCAGAACAAATGGGCCTCTGGGCCTGGCTGTGAGAGTCCGTCCTGAAGCGAACATACTCACTGGCTCTCCAGTGCAGGACTTTGGTGACCTCCCTGATCCAGCAGTGCACTGCTGACTGTGTGACCCCACAAAGGTCTCTGGTAGGCCCTTAAAAGGCTGCAGAGGCGTCAGGCTTGAGAACTGCTGCCACTATGAGGAACAAAGGCATGGGATGTCCTCCGAAACCCATGGGCTGCAGGTCATCCTTGAGCAGGGCACAGAGATGTGTCACCACCCTCTCAATGTGCGCAATCTCCTCTGACACTGGTGCTCTGACATCTGATGGCACGTCATGTGGGGCCTGTAGATGCACGGCAAATGTAAAGGTGGGCTCCCCTTGGGGACTGCTGCTCACGAATGGGGGCCTCTACGTGGATCACACCTGCCCGTTGATATTGCCTCTGGCGCATATGGATCCTCACAAGCAGAGGATCACACAATGTAGGATGAGCCATGCCTATTTCCATGTGATAAATAAAGTTGAACCCTTCATGTATTAGAAAATTCGTAACAGGGCAGGGATTGGTGTTGACGGGTACATCAGCTGCTTTCCTGGATCAACTACTTGGTGTGCCATGCCATTGCCCATCTTGCCACGGTAGTCTCATGGGCCTTCTTAATATTTCTCTCCGGTAACATTCAAGAGTGGCAAGGTATGACTACATCAAGATCCTACCAGCTGAATCAATTACCCCCACCATCCATAAAAGCTTAATACTCCTGCACTTTCTGGCACCCTCCCCACACACAAGGTGCCTAGTATGCCATTGCCCCCTCACAAACACAGAGTGTACACTGTTAACAAAGGGATGGTACACGATCCCTCCCTTCATGCCAGCACAGCTTGCCCTCCAGTAATCCCAGACCCCCTCCCTTTCAGAATGCACAGTGCGACCCCTGTGTATCCACCCCCTCCCTCCTCCCTTCCGTAATGTAGAATAAAATACCTTACCTTCGCTGGAGACAGCTTCTGCCTCTGAAGACTCGCCGGCTTTTCAGATTGTGAACGGAACTGCGAAAATTCCGAAAGTGTCAGTGGAGAGACGCCCGGCTGCATAATCAGCATAAGTAAGTACTCCTTGCCATAGGCTAATTGTGGTGCCACTGCTGTGTGGCGAGAGGGCCGCACCAAGGTCCCACATTAAAAGGGTTGAGAGAACATATAAGATTCAGAAAAAAAACATGCATTTCTCTTATTCATTCACAAATTCTAAAACCTATTAAAACTGCACCCCCCATGACCGCCAACATTTTTTGGCATCCCAGTAAACATGTGGTTGTTTTTTCCGGGGAAGTTTCTCTTTCGTTTGCCTAGGGTCTTTGTTCTTGCTGGGGTAATTTTTTTTCAGGAGATTCAGTAGTGGGTGGGTCTATCCTGAACTCTCTTTTAGTGCTTTGCTCAGTCATGCAAAGGCTTTTGACTTCGGGGAATAGGTGGTTCTCTTTGGTTCTGACTGTGGGGGAGGATTCTTTGCTAATCTCCCTTTGTCCCAGAGGACACGCTACTGCACTCCCCTGTGGCACTTTGACTAGGTGAGGCATCACCATCACAGTTTCTCTGCCGCCTCGAGGTCTTTCTTTGTCTCTGCAAGTTCCTGTAAATGCTGTTAGCAACTCTGGTGGGATGCTTCTAGTGCCTGCATTTACATAGGAGGATGTGGGGTCTAACTTTTCAACTTTTTCGGAGTCGACTGACCGGGCAGTAGGGGTTTTCATCTGGGATTCCTCCCGGATTTCCTTTAACTTGCCCTCTTGGTCACTTTTTCCCCTTCCCTGTCTAACATTTTGCCAGCCTTGTACCTGCCTGCCCCTTTTTGTTCTCTGCGGGGGTCCCTTACAGTTCACTAGCCCTCTGCTGGAGGATCCTCCCAACACTGGTACAAGACTTAGGGGTGCAGGTTTCACTGTAAGTTGGGGTTTCCCCTCAACCTGGCGCATGTGGCAACTCCTGCAGTACTCCACCACATCTTTGTGGAGTTTTAGCCAGTCAAACTGTTGTCTTATGCGGGCTTTGGTCTTTCATATACCAGCATGTACAGCCACTGTAGTCTCGTGGGCCTTCTTAATATTTCTCTCCGGTACCACTGCGGCACCACTAACTGGTGAACTACTGTCCACTCCTTGCTCTCAGGTCTGTGAAGAGAACTCCATTTCCTCATCAGTACCTCATTCTTTAAATAGTAGCAATCAGGGACTCCCTCTGCTTCACTTTCAGACTGGGCAGCCTGTGCTAATTCTCGCAATACTGGGTCGGTTCGCTGAGCCTCAGCTAGAGAAGATCCATTTAATTAATTCCCTGGGTCTCCTAACTTTCCAAAGAAAGTCTCAGACAGACAGACCTGGTCATCTGCCTGCAGTGCCAATTCAGTCTCTTCTGGAGGAGCTGGTTTGATCATGGCCTGATCCACTACACATTCAGGGAAACTGCAGGGGTCCATCTCCTGCCACAGCCCAGTCTCTCTAACCTGCGGTCTTTCTTTCACTACTGGGGGGGTGGCTACCACCTTCATCCCCACCAGATCATTACCCAGGAGCAGGTCAACTCTGTACACGGGCAAACTAGGGACAATCCCTACGGTCACTGGTTCCAAAACGATGTCACACTCCAGGGGCACCCAGTGTACAGGTACAGGCATACACTGCCCTCCAATACCATTCACCACCATTCTGGTGTTCACTGCATTCTCCGGGGAAAAGGTCAGGCCTTTTCCCAGTAAAAGGGATCTAGTGGCCCCTGTGTCCCTGAGAATCACTATGGGCTTGCTTGCCCCACTCGACGGGCATGGGGTTACTTTCCCTTCAGACACAAAACCCTGATAACCTTCAGGAATCCTATTAGATTTTCCTGCACTCACCGTAGTAAGCTTCATGGTAGCACAGCTTGTTCTGCTGTGCTTTCAACAGGTTCCCTTCTTCACTGAGTGAGTGTGCCCTAATTAACCCTACCGGTTTTCCCTTTCGTTTCCAGCAGTCATCTTTTAAATGTCCTGCTTTATCACAATTGAAGCACACAGGGCTCTGGGTCTCATTTCTCTTCTAGCACCTTCCTGTTTGGATACAGGAGGGCCTCCTGTGTCTCCTGCCTTTCTTTCTCTCCCAGGACTGCTTGGGCTCCTAGCACCTTCCTATCCTTTGTCCTTTTCAGATTTGTGGAGTTGATTAGGAAAGGTTCTCCTCTGGGAGACTGACTTATAAATTAAAGGAAACTCATCAGCCAGAATGGCCACTTGCCAGGCTTTCTGGACTCACTGCTCCTCTACGGAGAGTGGGAGAGAGTGTTTAAATTCCTCTAACAGAATTACTTCTCTGAGATTCTCATAGCTGAGCTGTACTTTAAGAGCCCTCAGCCGCTGGTCAAAAGCCAGCTACTTATTTCTTTCAAACTCCAGATAAGTTTGATTAGCTTGTTTCTTGAGGGTTCTAAAAATTTTGGTGATAGGCTTCAGGTACTATTTCATATGCCCTGAGGATAGCATTTTTTGTCAGTTCATAATTTGATGAACTCTCATCTGGCAACAGGAATAAACCTCATGGGCTTTTCCAGTTAGCTTGCTTTGTAGCAAAAGAGGTCAGGTCTCAGCTGGCCATTTTAGCTGCCTTGCCAGTTTCTCAAAGGACACAAAACATTCTTCTACATCTTCCTCATTGAGTTTTGGAATTAGCTGAGCTATTTTTAACAATTCTGTGCCCAGCCCTGAATTATGCTCCTCCATATTAACCATACTTTCATTGGGGTTATTCTGTCGCCTCCTAGTTAACCTAAGCCGCTTTTGCTCTCTTTCTTCGTATTCATTCTGGAATGTTCTTTTTCTCTCTCTCTCTCTCTCTCTCCTGTTCCTTCTCCTGTCTTTCTCTCTCTTCACGTTCCTTCTGGAAGGCTCTTTTTTTCTCCCTTTCCTCAAATTCAAGTTTCCTCTGTTCCAATTGTATCTTTCCAACAATACCCTGTCGGATTCTGCTTCTACCCCTGTTTCTGCTTCTTCAGATTCAAGGGAAAAATGGTTGGCCACCAGCCTTAGGAGTTCAGACTTCCTAGCCTTGTCACGTACAGTGATCCCACTCTGCTCAGCCATTTTCCTCAATTCCTCCATAGACAATGCTTTTAACTTATCCCAAGTTACTTCACTCTGGCTTGGGGAGCTACTAGCTTCAGTTGCAGACATGTTAGTATACAAGCACACACAACCACAAGAAAACCTGTATTGAAACTTTGCTCTTTTTTGATAGGGACCAATTTGGCTTCCCACTTCCAATTTCTCTCGTTTGTCTGTGGGGCAATCCAGGACGGCAGCCCCCAAATTTCTGTTACAACCCGGTGAGAAAGAGGTCTAGACTTCCCTTTCAGCCTTCACCTGGTCTTACCCGTAACAGGGTTTTATTTTTAAACACAATGTTTATAGGACCCCTTGGTGAATCCTTGTTCACCGTTTTCAATTGTAAGGCAAAGAAACCAGCACAAACAGGTTTTCTTAAGTTGAAAGAAGAAAAGTTGAAATTTATTAAACTTGAACTTAAACTCTCGGTTGATGGCTAGCATCAGGGGTTCATATGTCTTCAATGGATTCAGCAGTCTCTGGAATGCTCCTCTTATTCACAATACCTGGTGATCAAGGTCCATTGTGGGTTGAATGTGTCAGAGAATGGTCCTTTGTCCTTCCAATCACCATCTGTTAATGTACAAATATCTTTTCAAGCGATGGCTGATCTGTTTAACAAGTCCTTTCTTCACTCCAGTAACCGTTACAATTGGTCCCCATATCCAAATCATTTATATAGATTGTGAACAGATGTGGCCTAAGCACTGATCCTTGCGGTACCCCACTAGTAAGAGCCTGCCATCCTGAGAATGACCCATTTATTCCTAATCTCTGCTTTCTGTCGGTTAACCAATTCTCATTCCATTGAGCAATTCCAATAACCTCCTGTGTGCGACCTGATCAAAAGCCTTCTGAAATTCCAAAAACACCACATTGACTGGTTCTCCATTATCAATGCTACATGTAACATCCTCAAAAAACTCCAACAGATTAGTCAAACATGATTTCCCTTTCACAAATCCATGTTGAATCTGCCCAATCATATCATTAAAATCAATGAGCATGACAAAATTAATGTGCCTCATTCTTGGCAGGTGGTGGCCTAGCATGACAAGGTCTAAGCATGCTTTTCTACTTAGCAACAAAAATTCCTGGTTTTGCAAGACGTGAAAGGTTTCCATAATTTATCTCCCTCCATATTACCGCAGGTAATTACCGCAGGTAATGGCTGCACAGGCAGAAAAGGGATGGGTGACCACCAGACGGAGTAGCAGGCACAGGCAGGTAGTGCAGGAGTCCCCTGTGGCCATCCCCTTCTCAAACAGATATACCGCTTTGTATACTGTTGGGGGCGGGGGGGTGGCGAATGACCTTCCAAGGGAAAGCTGCAACAGCCAGGTCTGTAGCACCACGGAGGGCTCTGCTGCACAGCAAGGGAGGAAAAGGGGTGCAAGAGTTATAGTGATAGGGGATTCTATCATAAGGGGTGCAGATAGGCATTTCTGTGGCCACAAACGAGACTCCAGGATGGTATGTTGCCTCCCTGGTGCTAGGGTCAAGGATGTCTCGGAGTGGCTGCAGGAGATTCTGAAAGGGGAGGGTGAGCAGCCAGAAGTCGTGGTCCATATTGGTACTAACAACTTAGACAGGAAGAGAGATGAGGTCCTGCAACGTAAATATAGGGAGTTAGGCAGAAGGTTAAAAAGCAGGATCTCTTGGGTTGTAATCTCAGGACTACTCCCTGTGCCACGTGATAGTGAGGGTAGGAATTGGAGGATAAGGCAAATGAATGCGTGGCTGAAGAGCTGGTGTAGGCGTGAGTGCTTCAGCTACTTGGATCATTGGGATCTCTTCTCGTGCAGAGGTGACCTGGACAAGGGGGACGGGTTGCATCTGAACTGGAAGGGGACCAATATCCTTGCAGGGAGGTTTGCTAGTACTACTCGGGAGGGTTTAAACTAGTCTTGCAGGGGGGTGGGACCCAAAGTAGTAGTCTCTCCGATGAGATAGTTGAGGCAAAAATAGAGGTTAAAGCAAGCAAGTCCAGTAGGCAGGCCGGGAATGGGCAGGACAGGGAGCGTAGAAGCTCTGGTAGGCTAAACTGCATTTACTTTAATGCAAGAAGCCTTACAGGTAAGGCAGATGAACTCAGAGCATGGACCGGGACATGGGATTGTGATATTATAGCTATTACGGAAACGTGGTTGAGGGATGGGCAGGACTGGCAGCTCAATGTTCCAGGGTACCGATGCTTCTGGCGTGACAGAGGTGGAGGTAAGAGAGGAGGGGGAGGTGCACTATTGATTAGGGAGGACATCACGGCAGTACTTAGAGAGGATATCCCGGGGGGAATGTCCAGCGAGGCCATATGGGTAGAACTTAGAAATAAGAAAGTGGTGATCACTTTGATGGGATTTTACTAAAGGCCCCCCAATATTCAGAGGACATTGGAGGAGCATATATGTAAGGAAATCACAGATAGGTGTAGGAATTATAGGGTTGTAATAGTAGGTGATTTTAACTTCCCTAATATTGACTGGGACTGCCTTAGTGCTAAGGGATCAGATGGGGAAGAATTTGTTAAGTGTGTCCAGGATAGTTTTCTGAAGCAGTATGTGGATGGCCCTACTAGAGAAGGGCCTACACTCGGCCTCCTCTTAGGAAATGAGGATGGGCAGGTGGCTAATGTGTCAGTGGGGGGGCACTTTGGGACCAGTGACCATAACTCTATTAGCTTCAAGATAGTTATGGAAAAGGATAGCACTGATCCTCAGGTTGAAGTCCTAAATTGGGGGAAGGCTGCTTTCGATGGCATCAGACAAGAACTCTCAAAAGTTGAATGGGAGAGGCTGTTTACAGGTAAAGGGACGTCTGGCAAGTGGGATGTTTTTAAAAGTGAGATAGGAAGAGTTCAGGGCCGGCATGTTCCCGTTAGATGGAAGGGCAAGGCTGGCAAGTTTAGAGAACCTTGGTTGACGAGGTATATTGAGGGTCTGGTCAGGACAAAGAAGAAGGCATATGTCAGGTATAGGCAGCTGGGATCAAGCGAGTCCCTCGAGGAGTACAGGGGATGTAGGAGTACACTTAAGAAGGAAATTAGGAGGGCGAAAAGGAGCATGAGATTTCCCTGGCAGATAAGATAAAGGATTCTATAAGTATAATAAGAGGAAACGGGTAGCTAGGGAGAGAGTAGGTCCCCTTAAGGATCAGTGTGGTAATCTATGTGTGGAGCCACAGGAAATGGGTGAGGTCTTCAATGAATACTTCTTGTCTGTATTTACCATGGAGAAGGTCATGGAAGCTAATGAGTTCAAGGGAGGAAACAGCGATATCCTGGAGAATATCAACATTACAAAGGAGGAGGTGTTGGAGGTTTTGAAGTGTATTAAGGAGGAAAAATCCCCAGGGCCTGACCAGGTGTATCCTAGGATGCTATGGGAAGCAAGGGAGGAGATTGCTGAGGCCCTGGCAGAAATTTTTGTATCATTGTTAGCCACGGGTGAGGTACCGGAAGACTAGAGGATAGCTAATGTTGTGCCTTTATTTAAGAAGGGCAGCAGGGATAAGCCAGGGAACTACAGGCCACTGAGCCTTACATCAGTGGTGGGAAAGTTATTGGAAGGGATTCTGAGAGACAGGATTTATATGCATCTGGAAAGGCATGGTCTGATTGGGGATAGTCAGCATGGCTTTGTGCGTGGGAAATCATGTCTCACGAATTTGATTGAGTTTTTTGAGGAGGTGACCAAGAGGATTTTATTTATTTATTTTATTTTATTTATTTAGAGATACAGCACTGAAACAGGCCCTTCGGCCCGCCGAGTCTGTGCCGACCAACAACCACCCATTTATACTAACCCTACAGTAATCCCATATTCCCTATCACCTCCCCACACTAGGGGCAATTTACAACGGCCAATTACCTATCACCTGCAAGTCTTTGGATGTGGGAGGAAAACGGAGCACCCGGCAAAAACCCACGCAGACACAGGGAGAACTTGCAAACTTCGCACAGGCAGTACCCAGAATCCAACCTGGGTCCCTGGAGCTGTGAGGCTGCAGTGCTAACCAGTGCGCCACTGTGCCGCCCATAAACAAGATTGACGAAGGCAGGGCGATGGACGTTGTCCACATGGACTTTAGCAAGGCCTTTGACAAGGTCCCGCATGGTAGGCTGGTCCAGAAGGTTCGAATACATGGGATCCAGGGTGAGCTAGCCAATTGGATATAAAATTGGCTTGGTGACATGAGGCAGAGGGTGGTAGTGGAGGGTTGTTTTTCAGATTGGAGGCCGGTGACCAGTGGTGTGCCACAGGGATCGGTGCTGGGCCCTCTGTTGTTTGTCATATATATTAATGACTTGGATGTGAATGTAGGGGGCATGATTAGTAAGTTTGCAGATGACACCAAAATTGGTGGTATAGTGGACAGTGAAGAAGGTTGTCTAAGTTTAGAACAGGATATAGATAAACGGGGAAAGTGGGCAAGGGATTGGCAAATGGAATTTAATGCAGACAAGTGCGAAGTGATGCATTTTGGGAAGTTCAACCAGGGCAGGACATATACAGTGAATGGCAGGGCCCTGGGGAGTGTTGCTGAGCAGAGAGACCTTGGGGTGCAAGTACATAGTTCCCTGAAAGTGGCAACACAGGTAGACAGGGTGGTGAAGAAGGCGTATGGCATGCTTGCCTTCATCGGCTGAGGCATTGAGTACAAGAGTTGGGACGTCATGTTACAGTTGTACATAACATTGATTAGGCCACATTTGGAGTACTGTGTGCAGTTCTGGGCGCCGCACTACAGGAAAGATGTGATTAAGCTAGAGAGGGTGCAGAAAAGATTCACAAGGATGTTGCCTGGTTTGGAGGACTTGAGTTATAAAGAGAGATTGGATAGGCTGGGTCTGTTTTCCTTGGAGCGAAGGAGGCTGAGAGGGGACATGATAGAGGTATATAAAATTATGAGAGGCATAGATAGGGTAGATAGCCAGAGTCTGTTTCCCATGGTTGGGATGACTAAAACTAGAGGGCATAGATTTAAGGTGAGAGGGAGGAGGTTTAAAGGGGATCAAAGGGGTAGATTTTTCACACAAAGAGTAGTGGGTATCTGGAATGAGCTGCCAGAGGAGGTGGTGGAGGCAGAAACAGTAGCAACATTTAAGAGGCATCTGGACAGGTACTTGAATGAGAAAGGCATAGAGGGATATGGAATTAATGCAGGCAGGTGGGATTAATATAGATAGGCATTATGGTTGGCATGGATGTGGTGGGCCGAAGGGCCTGTTTCTATGCTGTACGACTCTATGACTCTATATTGGATAGTTGCTTGAAGCTTACCGTTCACTTTTAGTTGGGTCCCGCCTGGACCATACAACTGTATGTCTGCAGGTTGTAGGCAATGTCTCATCAACCATAGCTCTTGGTCTGACAGAACTGTGACACCAGCACCTGTGTCCAATTTAAAATTCATGAGGTATCTATTTACATAGGTGTCCACTGTCCAGTATGCTTGATTTGGGTCATTAACTTCTCCTAGAAAATCTCCTAGTTCCTTTTCTTTTGGAAGTAGGATCGTAGCATCATAGGAAATATTAGCAGGAGTAGGCCATTTGGCCCATTGAGCCTGCTCTGCCATTCAATAGATTATGTCTGATCATATACCTCTATGCCATTTTTCTCCACTATCCCCATATCCCTTGATGTCATTAAGATCCAGAAATTTATCGATTTCTGTCTTGAACATGATCAATGATTCAAAATTGACTTAGCTGTAGGAGACAGAGAGCGATGACAGATGGCTGTTTTAGTGACTGGAAGCCAGTGTCCAGTGGCATACCACAGGGATCTGTGCTGGGTCCCCTATTGTTTGTCATTTATCTAAACAACATAGATGACTATGTGGGGGGGAGGATCAGTAAGTTTGCGCATGACACAAAGAATGGCCGAGTGGTTAACTGTGAGGTGGAGTGTCTTGGGTTACAGGAAGATATAGACGGGATGGTCAAATGGGTAGAAAAGTGGCAGATCGAATTTAACGCTGAAAAGTGTGAGGTGATACCCTTTGGAAGGAATAATGTGACACGGAAGTATTCAATGAATGGCTTGACACTGGGAAGTTCCGAGGAACAAAGGGAACCTGGCGTATTTGTCCATAGATATCTGAAGGCAGAAGGGCAGGTTAATAGGGTGGTGAAAAAGGCATATGGGACACTTGCCTTTATCAATCGAGGCATAGATTACAAAAGCAGGGAGGTCATGTTGGGGTTGTACAGAACTTTGGTAAGGCCACAACTGGAGTACTGTGTGCAATTCTGGTCGCCACATTATAGGAAGGATGTGATTGCATTGGAGGGGGTGCAGAGGCGATTCACCAGGATGTTGCCTGGGATGGAACATTTAAGCTATGAAGGGAGGGTGGATAGGCTTGGGTTGTTTTCACTAGAGCAGAGAAGACTGAGGGGTGACCTGATCGAGGTGTACAAGATTATGAAGGGCATGGACAGGGTGGGTAGGGCGCAGCTGTTCCCCTTAGTTGAAGTGTCAGTTACGAGGGGTCACAAGTTTAAGGTGAGGGGCAGGAGGTTTAAGGAGGATTTGAGGAAGAACTTTTTTACCCAGAGGGTAGTGACAGTCTGGAATGCCCTGCCTGGAAGGGTGGTAGAGGCAGGTTGTCTCACATCCTTTAAAAAGTACCTGGATGAGCACTTGGCACGTCATAACATTCAATGCTATGGGCCAAGTGCTGGCAAATGGGATTAGGTAGACAGGTCAGGTGTTTTAATGCATCGGTGCAGATTCGATGGGCTGTAGGGCCTCTTCTGCACTGTATTATTCTGTGATTCTGTGAGCTTCCACAACCTTCTGGGGTAGAGATTGCCACAGATTCACCACCCTCTGAGTAAAGAAATTCCTCCTCATCTCAGTCTTAAATGGCTTGCCCCTTATTCTGAGACTGTGTCCCCTGGTTGTAGACTCACCAGCCAGGGGAAATATCCTATCCACATCTACCCTGTCACACCCTGTAAGAATGTTGTAAGTTTCAATGAGATCACCTCTCATTCTTTGAAACTCTAGAGAATACAGGCCCAGTTTCTACAATCTCTCCTCATAAGACAATCCCGCCATCCCAGGGATTAGTCTGGTGAACCTCCGCTGCAGTCCCTCTATGGCAAGTATATCCTTCCTTAGATAAGGAGACCAAAACTGTACACAATACTTCGGTGCGGTCTTACCAAGGCTTTGTACAATTGAAACAATACATCTTTACTCCTGTACTCAAATCCCCTTGCAATGAAGGCCAACGTACCATTTGCCTTCCTAATTGCTTGGTGCACCTGCAAACCAGCTTTTGGTGACTCATGAACAAAGACACCCAGGTCTCTTTGGACATCAACTCTTCCCAACATCTCACCATTTAAGAAATACTCTGCCTTTCTGTTTTTTCTACCAAAGTGGATCTCTTCACATTATATTCCATCTGCCATGTTCTTGCCCATTCACTTTGCCTGTTCAATTCCCCTTGAATCTGCCTTGCATCCTCCTCACAACTTACACTCCCTCCTAGTTTTTGTCATCCGCAAATTTGGAAATATTACAATTGGTCCCATATCCAAATCATCTATATAGATTGTGAACAGATGTGGCCCAAGCACTGATTCTTGTGGTACCCCACTAGTAAGAGCCTGCCATCGTGAGAATTACCCATTTATTCCTAATCTCTGCTTTCTGTCTGATAACTAATTCTGAATCCACTGAGCAATTCCATGTGCTCTAATTTTGTTTACTACCCTTCTGTGTGCGACCTTATCAAAAGTTTTCTGAAAATCCAAAAACACCACATTTACTGGTTCTCCATTATCTATGCGACATGTAATGTCCTCAAAAAACTCCAACAGGTTGGTCAAACATGATTTCCCATTCACAAATTCATGTTGAATCTGCCCAATCATATCATTATTATCCAAGTGTCCAGATATCTCATCCTTTATAATAGATTCTAATATTTTCCCTATTACTGATGTCAAACTAACAGGTCTGTAGTTCTCCATTTTCTCTCTTGCTGCCTTCTTAAATAGTGGGGTTACATTTGCTACTTTCCAGCCTGCAGGAACCTCCAGAATGTATAGAATTTTGAAAGATAACCACCAATGCATCAACTATCTCTATAGTCACCTCCTTCAATACTCTGGGATGTAGCTCATCTGGTCCAGGGGATTTATCAACTTTCAATCTAATTAATTTGAGTACTACCTTTTTGTTGATACTAATTATTTTCAGTTCCTCATTTTTACAAGTCCCTTGGTTCCCTAGTACTTTTGGTAGATTTTCTGTGCCTTCCTACATGAAGACAGACACAAAGTTTAGTCTCTCCACCACAAACACTCCTGCCTCCACCTGCAATGGACCCACATTCATCCTTGATAATTGTTTCCTTTTTACATACCTAAAGAAGTTTTTACAGTCCACCTTTATGCTTCTAACTAGCTTGCATTCAAAATCTCTTTTCCCTTTCTTTATCAGTTTCTTGGTCCTCCTTTGTTGGACTGTAAATTGCTCCCCATCCTTGGGCTTACCACTTTTTCTGACGACCTAATGCAATCTTTAACTTCTTTTATTAGTCACAGTTGATTCACCTTTCCTGTTGGGTTTTTGTGCCTTAGAGGTATGTATATTTGTTGTAAACTGTGTAATATTTCTTTAAATACTAGCCATTGCCTGTCTACCAACAAATCTTTTAATGGATTTTCCCAATCCACCATAGCCAACTTGCCCCTCATACCTTCATAGCTTCCTTTGTTCAGATTTAAGATCCTAGTTTCAGAATGGACTATATCTCTTTCAACAAAAACAAGAAATGCTGGATTCACTCAGCAGGTCTGGCAGCATCTGTGGAAAGAGAAGCAGAGTTAACGTTTCGGGTCAGTGACCCTTCTTCGGAACAGTTCCGAAGAAGGGTCACTGACCCGAAACGTTAACTCTGCTTCTCTTTCCACAGATGCTGCCAGACCTGCTGAGTGAATCCAGCATTTCTTGTTTTTGTTTCAGATTTCCAGCATCCGCAGTATTTTGCTTTTATATCTCTTTCAAAGTTGGTGCACTTCATTCACCACTCTTTGTGTGAAGGTCTTTTGCTTTGTGCTTTTGAGCAAGGAGGTTTTCTTGTGGGAAATTTTCCCACAATGCCCAGTCTTTTTAGAATTGAAATATTCCACTTTACTAGCTGGACACTGCTCTCGTCTTTGGGTCTTCCTGGATGAATAGCGCTGGTATGGTTTCCCAGTGTCATGCACCTTCTCACCTGTGTGTGTCTTCGTCTTTGGCTTCAAGAACTGTACAGTCATTGTATTTCTTCTAATCTAAAGCTTCTCTTCTGCCTGCAGAATGGCACTATTTTGTTTATGGACTTCAGCCTGTCATACGATCTGAATTGCCTTCTCGAGTGTAAGGTCCTCTTTCGACTGCAAGAGATCTGACAAAGATTCATCAACTGTTCTGACAACTATTTTGTCCCTTATTAAATCCACCTTTAATTTACCATATTCACATCCCTCTGTCAATCTGTACAGGTCTTTTATATAAGAATCTATGGATTCACCTATCTTCTGGATTCGCTTGATAAATTACGCTCTTTCCAGAATTTTATTGCTGTGTAAATTGAAATATTTGTCAAAGGCTTGAAGTACATTCTCAGATTTATCAGAAGCCTTGTTTATCCCTTGCCTCATAGTCAGGTTGTCTGCAATTGCACCCATGGT
This sequence comes from Heterodontus francisci, assembly GCF_036365525.1. Lineage (NCBI taxonomy): Eukaryota > Metazoa > Chordata > Chondrichthyes > Heterodontiformes > Heterodontidae > Heterodontus > Heterodontus francisci. The sequence continues at coordinate 97,988,282 of NC_090374.1, forward strand.
GTATAAGAGGCTTTTTACTTGTTCTGCTTCTGATTTAGTATGGAGTTGGAAAGCAATCCTAAATTGTAGGAACCTTTCCTCCATATGAACCAATTTTGTACCTGATTGGGTCCTTCATGATCATGGAAGCTTTCAGGCATTCCACATTTTGCATCCATTTTTCTTTCCTAGGCTTTGTTGGGATTTTTAGGGTGTTTCCCTTCTTCTTAAATTGTTTTGGTTTTAATGGAGATGTCCGTGGTCTTTCTGGGGATTTCCCGTGCTTTCCAACATTTCCTGCACTTTCTGTCTGTGGTCTGGCTGAGTAATGGCTGCCAACTCCACCCGAGTTCCCTTTTCACCCTCGCCCTCTCTCCGGCTTTTTTCGACCTAGTACGCCGTTACCCAAGAATGGCCCCTTTGAAATTCTCTCACCCGATCCTGGACTGTCGCCCACCGCTGGAACTCAGAACCCGATCACTGGAGCTGGAAGTTTCGTTGCAGACCACCACGGTTCTGTCGTGCCGTCTGAAAGCATGCACGGCTGACTCACCAATTGTCTACGCCTTCCTTGGCTGTAGAGCAGCTCTGGAGCTCGTTGCAGGCCCCAACAAGATCTGCTGTTCTCTTGGCGCTACTTCATGAGGTAAGGTGATTTTCAATACTTTCTGGTCATTTTAATGGGTGCCACCATATTGTGTGTTGTTGTTGTTCAAAGGGGCCATTCTTGGGTAATGGCGCACTAGGTCAAAAAAAGCAGGAGAGAGGGCGATCGGGTGAAAAGGCAACTCGGGTAGAGTTGGCAGCCATTATTCAGCCAGACCACAGACAGAAAGTGCAGGAAATGTTGGAAAGCACGGGAAATCCCCAGAAAGACCATGGACACCTCCATTAAAACCAAAGAAAGTCTCAGAGGCTGGATAAGATCAACTAATAACTCTTTTATTATTTACAAATTACTATTTACACCATCCTCAAGCCTCCTTAGCCAGCATTCTTCATGCTGCTACTCTCTTCTTCCAAAGCCCATTACCATGTAGCTATTACATCATCATCACTACAGTGGGAGGGGTTGCTGTCTCTGTCTCCAGCATTTAACCTTTATATGTCCTTATACTACAGTGCTGAGGATTTAATTGAGGACTTATATAACCTTCAATTTGACATTGGGTGCATGCTTCTCCTCTCCCATCATTGCATCACTTCTACAGGCTTCACCAGAAAGCCTGTCAATTCCATCAATTGTGCAAGGACTCTTAGTGAGCAATAATCTAATGAGACATTCCGGTTGAGCCATTATTAGCATGAATGCCACACTTACTTTTCAAATGACCCCAAACCTGGGCTTTGGGTTGTAAAATTTTGGTTGGACTTTTTTTTCTACAAACTGGTGCAAATATTTGTCACAGGTTCTCTGGCTCATAACCTGGGCAGTAACATCCAATGTTATTTTGATGGCTTTGAATCATTTCCAACATAATTATAATAAAGTTTGCATTCATTCATTGAGTGAAGTGGTAACCATAGAGACAGCAGCAGCAGTAGTTACTGTGCAATTGTACGACTGCAATGATGTGCTTACAGCTCACAAGGGGAAGGTGAAGGATCAAGCAAGAGATCACAGGAAGAGTAAAATAGACAGAAAGGCAAATAAACCAAGAAGTGGCAAGGATGAAGGAATAAAGGAAGAGATGAGAATGCAACAGGCACAAAAAGCAAAATGAAAGACATAAAAGAGAAAAAAATGCAAATAGAAAATATAGACTGAGATAGAAATTCAAGATGTTGAAGAGACAAGCAAAGCTATAGAGGGCACTAAAGAATTTTAAAATGTATTAAAAATGTATTTATCTCATTTCATAAAGAAGGAAAGCCATAGACAATGTGGCAAACTTGAATATTGATCTGAGCCGAGAGCGCCCCCTAAGGCGGTTATCTATAATTGTCTGTATTAGAAGTTTCTACGTGCTTCTGTAACACACCATCCACAATAGGAACAAGAGACTCAATTTCTGGAACTTTCTGAAGTGGCGTATGAAAACCCCTAACTTTGCTGACTTTAGTTACATTGTTAGGATAAATATTTAAGCTTTACTTTGAATTGTCACTATTTTTTATTTGTGTTGCTTTCTCTCTATTGGAGGTGGATGTTTAGGTGGGTATTTTCTGATATTTGTTAACAGGTGGCGTCATTCTGAAGAAGTCATAACTTGTCCCTGAAAGTGAAAACATATATCACTTATGCAATGCCAATAACAATTGTTAAAATAAACAGAAAAAGTAATTGATTCGATTGATCAAGTTCTCATGCAGATCTGTACTGAAAAGTCCAGTTTTGAGCAGCACTTTATGCAGAAATCAATGTATATATGTTACAGCCACTCAAAATATTCAGCAAAGGGATAGTTTATTATCATGTATTTATCATCTACTTTCAAGAGTTTCTCCTGCTATCACTAAAGATACATATTGTCAAGAGTTGATTTATTTAATTTTGTTTCAATGTTGGAGGGCACTTCCTCTTTAATAATTGGTCTAACTGAGGGTGATCCAGCTGCCTCTAGATTAACTGGAGAGAGAGCTGTGATGGTGAAACGTAATACCCCCATCACTGCATGCTGTTCAGTTTACAGAATAGAGTCAGGCTGCATGGTGGGAGTGTGCAGTGGTCGCCTGATCACCCTGTCCACACCAAAATTCTTTCTCCTCCTGGATCCTAATCCACTATATGACAGATTTAAGTTTCATTTTCACTATGTTAGAGACAACTGAAAATAGCATAATCATTCCTAATATTGCAGGTTATTTTTGCCCCATTATGGCCGGATGATAAATGGCAAAAGAATCAGAGGGAAGATAAGGAAAGCATTTTTTGCACAGCGAATTGTTACAATCTGGAATGCACTTCCTGGAGGAGTGGTGGAAGCAGATTCAATTGTAACTTTCAAAAGAGAACTGGATTTATACTTAAAAAGGAAAAAAAAATGCAAGGATATGGGGAAAGAGCTGGGAAATGAGACTAGTTTGATAGTTCTTTCAAAGAGCCAGGAGAGGCACAATGGGTGGAATGGCATCTTCTTGTGCTGTAAAAATCTATCATTCTATGAAGAGAAATTGGGCATTTCTTTTCCTCAGGCTTTTGGTGAACAAATTCTTCAAATCCACCCAACAAAAAGTAGTCAAACAAGGTGGACTGGTTTTTTAAAACCAGTTTGACATCCAAAATTACAAGTGATTTGGCAGCTATTTCATGTCTGTGTTTATTAATTGATTCCTTTCATGCCTATGTTTCTGCAGGTAACACTTAAAAATAAGTTATGACTATTAAAAACAGCTGCCATGTTCGATGAATTTACAGAGTGAATGGAAATCTTAAAGGGGGGATGGTAGTTGGTGACAAGCATAAATGAGGTGTTAATATCACAAAGGTATGACTGAAAGGAATCTGAACAAGTGTCCTGGTACACCACAACTCATATTTTGATGACAATATTAAACTTCATAGTATCAATTTCAATGCCATTACAGTTTAATCTATGGCTATTTGGTTGTGAACCAAGTACATAGCTGAGAAAGGTAAGGAAATCTAATTACTGATGGGATGATGATATTTGGGATTTCAGTTTTGGCATGTTTAAATGCAAAAATTTATTTTAGCTGAATACTCATCCGAGGTACTCAATGTAGCTCTTCCCCTTGTTACAGAAGGCGGCATAGAGGAGTTCCTATTAACTTTATATAATATTTTAACTCTGCATCATGCCTCACCTGCAGCAAGTACTGAAAAACTTTGCTCAGTCAAAAGACAACAATTCACTGTATTCACAATTAATGAATAAAAATCCAGCTGCATTCAACCTTCCACTTGAGTTAGCAGAAATATCAGAAAAGAATTGTTACTATGTATGGAAGAGACAGTACCTCTCTGTATCATGGTGTCATTAATTATTCTGAAGTATATCAGAACATGGTGGCAATTATTTTACTTTCATGTAAAATGTTCCTCATTAGCACACGCAATAGCTCTCATTAGCTACATTGCGGAAGTGCCGTATTTTTAAGTGTTAAACATGACAATCCCTTTCAGTAGATGATTTAATATCCACATCCATATCAGCAAAGCTGTTTGAGAAGGCTGCACAGAACACTGCCAACTTTCAAACAAAACTGGCAAATGACTGAGTTGTAAATGCCAATCAATACATTTGTCACATGTAAAGTGTTTTGTGTGGGGAGCTATATCCAATCTTAGTAAAAGCTAAATTACCATAGTTTACTCACAAACAAAACCCTTTGTCAAGTACTCTAAAGTGTGTGCTGATGTCTTATTGAGAAGTGCATCTTGCAATACGGCATCTTTTAAGACTGGCACAGTTGGCCTTTTTTCTTCCTGCATTGCATTCTGTGTACAAAAATATTATTATCATGGACCATTTGGACTGAGTTTCTGCTTTGCAACTTTCTAATAGATAATCCAGAATTTTATTATTCCATGCAATAAGATTAAGCAATGCAATATTTCATTAATGCTATTTATATGACAGCCATAGACATTGGTGTATTTTCTTCAATTTAAAAAATAATTATATACATCAAAGTATCCTAAAATACAAACCTTGCTGTCTGATGGATTGCTGCACCCAAAATTTTAAACCAAGAAACATAGAAAATAGGAGCAGAAGTAGGCCATTCGGCCCTTCGAGCCTGCTCCACCATTCATTATGATCATGGCTGATCATCCAACTCAGTAACCTGCTTTCCCCCCACATCCTTTGATCCCTTTTGCCCCAAGAGCTATATCTAACTCCTTCTTGAAAACATACAGTGTTTTGGTCTCAACTTCTTTCTGTGGTAACGAATTCCACAGGCTCAACACTCTTTGGATGTTGTAATGTCTCCTCATCTCAGTCCTGAAAGGTTTGCCCCGTATCCTTAGACTATGACCCCTGGTTCTGGACTCCCCCACAATCGGGAACATCCTTCCTGCATCTACCCTGTCAAGTCCTGTTAGAATTTTATAGGTTTCTATGAGATCCCCCCTCACTCTTTTGAACTCCAGCAAATATAATCCTAACTGACTCAATCTCTCCTCATACATTAGTCCCACCGTCCCAGGAATCAGTCTGGTAAACCTTCGCTGCACTCCCTCTATAGCAAGAACATCCTTCCTCAGATAAGGAGACCAAAACTGCGCACAATATTCCAGGTTTGGCCTCACCAAGGCCCTGTATAATTGCAGAAAGACATCCCTGCTTCTGTACTCGAATCCTCTCGTTATGAAAGCCAACATACCATTTGCCCTTTTTACCGCCTGTTGCAACTGCATGCTTACCTTCAGCGACTTGTGTACGAGAACACCCAGGTCTTGTTGCATATTCCCCTCTCTCAGTTTATAACCGTGCAGATAATAATCTGCCTTCCTGTTTTTGCTACCAAAGTGAATAACCTCACACTTATACACATTATACTGCATCTGCCATGCATTTGTCCACTCACTCAACATGTCCAAATCACCCTGAAGCCTCTCTGTATCCTCCTTCCAACTCACCCTCCCACCCAGTTTTGTGTCATCTACAAATCTGGAGATTTTTCAATTAGTTCCCTCATCTAAATCATTAATATATACCGTGAATAGTTGGGGTCCTAGCACCGATCCCTGCGGTACCCCACTAGTCACTGCCTGCCATTTGGAAAAAGACCAGTTTATCCCTACTGTTTGTTTCCTGTCTGCCAACCAATTTTCTATCCATCTCAATACACTACTCCCAATCCCATGCGCTTTAATTTTACACGCTAATCTCTTATGTGGGACTTTGTCGAAAGTCTTCTGAAAGTCCAAATAAACCACATCCACTGGCTCTCCCTCATCAACTCTACTAGTAACATCCTCAAAGAATTCTAGTAGATTTGTCAAGCATGATTTCCCTTTCGTAAATCCATGCTAACTCTGTCCGATTCTACCACTGTTCTCCAAGTGCTCTGCTATAAAATCTTTGATAACGGACTCTAGAATTTTCCCCACTACCGACGCCAGGCTGACTGGTCTATAATTCCCTGTTTTCTCTCTACCTCCCTTTTTAAATAGTGGGGTTACATTAGCTACCCTCCAATCTGTAGGAACTGATCCAGAGTCTATAGAATCTTGGAAGATGACCACCAATGCATCCACTTTTTCTAGGGCCACTTCCTTAAGTACACTGGGATGTAGATTATCAGGCCCTGGGGATTTATCGGCCTTCAATCCCATCAATTTCCCCAACACCATTTCTCTACTAATACTGATTTCCTTCAGTTCCTCCCTCTCACTAAACCCTGTGTTCCCCAACATTTCTGGTATGATATTTGTGTCCTCCTTTGTGAAGGCAGAACCAAAGCATGCATTTAGTTTGTCAGCCATTTCTTTGTTCCCTGTAATAAATTCCTCTGTTTCTGACCGTAAGGGACCTACATTTGTCTTCACCAATATTTTCCCCTACTTAATCAATCCCTTGGTCCTCCTTTGCTGAATTTTAAACTGCTCCCAATCCTCAGGTCGGTTTTTTTCTGGCAAATTTGTATGCCTCTTCCTTGGATCTAATGCTATCTCTAATTTCCCTTGTAAGCCATGGTTTGGCTACCTTTCTCGTTTTACTTTTGTGCCAGACAAGGATAAACAATTGTTGCAGTTCATCCATGCGCTCTTTGAATGTTTGCCATTGCCTATCCACTGTCATCCCTTTAAGTAACATTTTCCAATCCATCATAGCCAGCTCACGCCTCATACCTCCATAGTTTCCTTTATTAAGATTCAGGACCCTAGTCTCAGAATCAACTACATCACTCTCCATCTTGATGAAGAATTCTATCATATTATGGTCTCTCATCCCCAAGGGGTCTCACACAACTAGATTGTCAATTATTCCTCTCTCATTACACAATACCGAGTCTAGGATGGCCTGTTCTCTCATTGGTTCCTCAATGTATTGGTCCAGAAAACCATCCTGTATACACTCCATGAATTCCTTCAAATTCTGACTGACTTACTGTACACTTACAACATTTCTTTTTAATTTTAGTTTTTTTTAAAACTATGATCAAGGTGTTGCTCTGAAAATAAATAGATTGTCCTAGTCCATATATGAATAAGGATGCTAATGTCTAGTGCCTTGTGGGTCTGTTTCATCCATTTTATTAGATGATGAGAAGCATTGCGCTGAATTTTATTGGATAGGATCAAGACCCGCCGCCAGGATCTAAAGTGGGAGCCGACCCCACTCAGGCGGGCGGCAGGACCCTGGGTGGCATTTTGCTGATGGCAGCCAATTAACAGGCTGCTGCTGGGGTTGCCATCTAATTGAGGATGGTGGCTCCCCCAGAACTGCCAGCCCAATCAGAGGGCTAGCAGCTTAGCAGCCTCAGTAACGCCACTGCTAGTGGCTGCCACTGCTGAGTTTGTATCACAAAGACTTTTGGGAAGCCAGGACCAGACAGGCAGGCAAGTCCCAGCAATTGGGGGAGGGAAGATATTGCTTCAGTGGTGGCACCTTGGGTGTCAGGGGTGGCTATTGCCACTGGGGGGCCCCTCAATGAGCCATGAAGCACCCATCAAGGCCCCTCTACCTGGAAGCCCCTGGGACGCCGCCAGAGTTTATCTGGAGGTCTCCTCATGAGGAAGCTCCCTTTCCTGATGCTGGTAAAATCCTGGCAGGGGTGGGGCTGGCCCTTAATTCGGCAATTAATTGCCTACATTGGCCACCCAGTGGGTGGCCGTGCCACTAAGATTCCTGCCGCAGGCAATATGCCATTGATCGTTTCCTGATGCTTTCTCCCGCCATATTGCCAGCCCACCCACCTCCTTGCCCATCGCCAAAGAGCTGGGAAAATTCAACCCATTGTTTCTAACAAGGCATGGAGTGCCCTTGCTTGTATATAATAAATAAGGGCTGCGCTGTTTTCCAAAGAGAGTGGCCTTGGTAAATGGAGGGGAGAATTTAGTGCATTTATTTATTCTCTTTGGCCTCCTTAGCTCGAGAGACAATGGGTAAGTGCCAGGAGGTGGTCAGTGGTTTGTGAAGCAGCGCCTGGAGTGGCTATAAAGGCCAATTCTAGAGTGACAGACTCTTCCACAGGTGCTGCAGATAAAATTGGTTGTCAGGGCTGTTACACAGTTGGCTCTCTCCTTGCGCTTCTGTCTTTTTTCCTGTCAACTGCTAAGTCTCTTCGACTCGCCACGCTTTAGCCCCGCCTTTATGGCTGCCCGCCAGCATTTATTTATAGACTAACCAATAAATAGGGAACTGTTTCTAAACATTAGTAATTACTTGTCAAATAGCACATTTCTTATTCAGCAGTTATTGTGGATGTGAAAGCAGGCATTGATTTCTGATGACCTTTAAAGCAGCACACAAACCTGAATAACAAATTGAATGGTTTGAGACTATATTACTACTGGATTTTGAGCCCTTAGTCATTGATTTATCCAAAGTTTTTTTTTACTTTTGAGGAAGCATCTTCTAAAATAGGGCAATAAATGAAAGAAATACATCACTTATTTAACCAGCAATGAATGTAGGGTCACTATATTTAACTCCTTACTCAGTCAATAACAATGGAAAGTGTTACACACAAAGCTGAGGTATATCCAAATAGTTTCGATATTTTAGTTAAAAAGGCCTGTAAGTAGAACAGGTCTGAAATACTGAATTTTAACAAACATAATGTTTGAGAGGATTTCTGGTGATAACATGGAAGAGCCTCCCTGATAGAATTGAGATGAGCCAACCTTAAGAATAGGAACTAAAAATTAATTTAGGCCCATTAACAGGTGCGGGAATCACAATGCACAATTACCCCAAGCCCAGCTGAGATGATGCAGGCAGCAGGCAATGCAAACTCTATATGCTGCCTGCTCATCTCAATGACTATGACATGCAGTCCAGTGCAAGTTGCGGTGTTGACTGGCTACATTCTCAGCAGGAGGCCCAGGTGCGTGCGTGGTTAGAACAACTTACAGCTAGCCAGCACTTCTTCAAGGCAGTTTGTCCCTCTTAAAGGATAAGTGCATTCATGCTGCAGAAGCTGATGGAATTTAAGTTAAAGACTTTGAGAGAAGGCAAAGCATTATCAGTAGATCAACAGGCCAGAGAGAGGGATCCCAAGATTTCTGTTGCAGCACTGTATGGCTTAGTCCTGGCAGTCCAGAGGAGGAGAGAAGTCATGTTTCTGTAAAGTGTCAGGGGGCCCTTTGGGCATACACTGCGAAGGGAATGGGAGCAGGTGGCCAATTCCAGGAGTCCGGCCCTGAGGACCTGGCTTCAGTGCTGCTTATAGTTCAATGACCTCACATGAGTGGTCAAGGTCAGTGAATCATCTTCAAATGACATCTCCGACACACCACACCATCAACTTCACGGGTCACTCACCCACAGCAATCTCTAGCAATCAGGACTCATGCCTAACATTCAATCACCCTCACATACTTACCACTGCTGTAAGCCTCACAACCATCTCTCGCTGCTTCCACATATGTCCAGATATTCAGCTATGGCAGGTACATCACCAAAACATATTGCAACAAACTCACTGACATTCTTCCTTATCTCTTGCAGGACAAGGTTGCACGTAACAGGAGGGAGCAACACAAAACCAGAGGGGGATAGGCAATTTTGGATCTCCTGAGCCCTTTGGAGGTGACTGTGCTCCTTATTATAGGGCCAGCAATCACTGGGGCTTTGCATTCAGAGCCACCAAGAATATTCAGGATGACAGTATCTTTCTGCCTATGTACCTCATCAAATCCCATCATTCTGCTATCTGGCATGAAGTACTAGCTGCAGATGGTGTGACCATAGACCTCTTGCTTTCCATCCAACCTGCCTTCGGTCACTCCAACCTTCTCCTTCTGCATTTTTGCTTTCAGACATCCAAGACCTGTCAACTGGACAGCCAGTGTTCCCCTACCATGAAGGGCATGAGCAAGAACAGATCCCTGATGAAGAAGCACCATCACTTGATCTAACACTCACAGCCACCAGCTCAGATAGTGACACTGCATGTATCTTAAGAGGGTATAATAGAGGTGGGATCTGCACATGCTGGGCTGAATTTTATCAGCCCTCTAGAGATGGGCAGGGTGGCAGGGGGGCCCATAAAGTAGAGAGAGAAGGCGGGGGATGGAATGCCCATCCCCTTCCTGATGCCATCCAATTTTATCTGGGGTGGGAAGGTTGAGGATGGCCTTCCCGCGCAGAGGTCAATTGAGGCCCTTAAGTGGCCAATTAATGGCCACTTAAGGTCCTCTTTCTGCCACCAATGTTATTTTACCAGCAGTTGATGGGGCACTCTGCCATGTGGGGAGACTGCCCAGTAATACCAGGCACTCACAGTGGGCTTGGGGTGGGAGGCCTCCTGCTTGGGCAATCTTTGGCCCATGGAGTGCCCCTGGTAGCAAAGGTCACCCCTGCGCCAACACCCACTCACCCGATCTGTCACCAGGGCCTGCCTGATTGGCCCCAGCGAGCCCGCCCCCTACTTATCTTCGGTCCAGCGCTCCAGCACTGCTCCTGGTCTCAAGCCTGCTGCAGTACCAGTCGGTGATGTTGCTGGGACTGCTAGGCTGCCAGCTCTCTGATTGGCTGACACTTCTTGGAGGCAGCTCCTAAATGGACGGGGACCCTGGTGCCGGGCAGTTAACTGCCTGAGCACCATAAAATACGGCTGAGGGTTTTTCAAAACGGCTGAGGCAGGGTTCCCCTCGCCTTTCTGGCAAAGCATTGGGACCATCACTGCCTTCGTAGTTGGATTTTATCTGGCCAGCAGCAGCAGGAGTAGAGACGTGTGGGGCCAAAAGATCGGGATGGAGATGCTCACCTGGAAACCCAACATTGTGACATTGGTTCCAGATTTTATAGACTCCAGCATTATCCTTCCATAACAAGCTTTCTGGAGTTTAACATATGTCAGCCCCTAGAGTGCAAGGTTGCAGACAAGTTCTACTGCAGAGGACTCAGATGAGGACTTTGATGGGGCAGCATACAGAAGAATGCTGATGGGGATGCACACCGAGATGCTTGGTGTATTGGCAGGCCAGCCACAGAACTGTCACTTGTTCACTAGTCACTATCTTCAGCCAGAAATGCTGAGTGGATGATCCATCTCGGCCTCGACCTGAAGTCCCTAGCATCACTGATTCCAGTCTTCAGCAAATTCGATTCACTCCACGTGATATCAAGAAATGACTGAAGGCACTGGATACTGCAAAAGCTACGAGCCCTGACAACATTCCGACCTGTGCTCCAGAACTTGCCGCGTCCCTAGCCAAGCTGTTCCAGCACAGCTACAACTCTGGCATTTACCCAACAATGTAGAAAATTGCCCAGGTATCTCCTGTATACAAAAAGCAGGACAAGTCCAAGCTGGCCAATTGCCGCCCCACCAGTGTACTTTCGATCATCAGTAAAGTGACGGAAGGTGTAATTGACAGTGCTATCAAGTGGCTCTCGCTTAGCAATAACCTACTCAGTGACTCAGTTTGGGTTCCTGACCTCAGTACAGTCTTGGTTTAAATATGAACAAAAGAGCTGAAGTCCAAGAGGTGAGGTGAGAGTGACTTCCCTTGACATTAAGGCAGCATTTGACCGAGTATGGCAACAAGGAGTCCGAGCAGAACTGAAGTCAATGGGAATCGGGGAAAACTCTCCGCTGGTTGGAATTGTACCTAGCGCAAAGGAAGGGGGTTGTGGTTGTTGGAGGTCAATCATCTCAGCTACAGGACATCACTGCAGGAGTTCCTCAGGGTAGTGTCCGAGGCCCAACCATCTTCAGCTGCTTCATCAATGACCCTCCTTCAATCATAAGGTCAAAAGTGGGGATGTTCGCTGATGATTGCACAAAGTTCAGCACCATTCACGACTCCTCAGATACTGAAGCAGTCCGTGTAGAAATGCAGCAAGACCTGGACAATATACAGGCTTGGGCTGATAAGTGACAAGTAACATGCACACCACACAAGTGCCAGGCAATGACCATCTCCAACATGAGAGAATCTAACCATCTCCCCTTGACATTCAATGGCATTACGATCGCTGAATCCCCCACTATCAACATCCGGGGGTTACCATTGACCAGAAACTGAACTGGAGTAGCCATATAAATACCGCGGCTACAAGAGGAGGTCAGAGGCTAGGAATCATAGAATCATAGAGTCATAGAGTTATACATCACAGAAACAGGCCCTTTGGCCCATTGTGTCCGTGCCGGCCATCAAGCACTTAATTCTAATCCCATTTTCCGGCACTTGGCCCATAGCCTTGTATGCTGTGGCATTTCAAGTGCTCATCTAAATAATTCTTAAATGTTGTGAGGGTTCCTGCCTCGACCACCCTTCAAGCAGTGTGTTCCAGACTCCAACCACCCGCTGGGTGAAAAAATGTTTCCTCATATCCCCTCTAAACCTCCTGCCCCTTACCTTAAATCTATGCCCCCTGGTTATTGACAACACGGTAAAGGAAAAAATTTCTTCCTATCTATGCCCCTCATGTTTTTGGATACCTCAATCAGGTCCCCCCCTCAACCTTCTCTGCTCTAAGGAAAACAACCCTGGCCTATCCAGTCTCTCTTCACAGCTGAAATGCTCCAGCCCAGGCAGCATCTGGTGAATCTTCTCTGCACCCTCTCTGTTGCAATCACATCCTTCCTATAGTGTGCCGACCAGAACTGTACACAGCAAGTATCCCATATGCCTTCCTCACCACCTTATCTACTTGTGCTGCTGCCTTCAGTGATCTATGGACAAGTACACCAAGGTCCCTCTGACCCTCTGTACTTCCTAGGGTCCTACCACCCATTGTATATTCCCTTGCCTTGTTAGTCCTCCCAAAATGCATCACCTCACACTTCTCAGGATTAAATTCCATTTGCCACTGCTCCGCCCATCTTACCAGCCCACCTATATCGTCCTGCAATCTAAGGCTTTCCTCCTTTCCTCCTCACTATTTATGATACCACCAATTTTTGTGTCATCTGCGAACTTGATCATTCCTCCTTTATTCACATCTAAATCATTAATGTACACTACATACAGCAAGGGTCCCAGTACCAATCCCTGTGGTACACCACTGGTCATAGGCTTCCAATCGCAAAAACGACCCTTGACAATCACCCTCTGCCTCCTGCCACGAATCCAATTTGTCAAATTGCCCTGGATCCCATGGGCTGTCACCTTCTTAACCAATCTCCCACACGGGACCTTACCAAAAGCCTTGCTGAAGTCCATGTAGACTACATCACTGCTTGACCCTCATTTACACATCTAGTCACTTCCTCAAAAAATTCAATCAAGTATGTTAGATATGATCTCCCCTTAACATAGCCATGATGACTTTCCTTGATTAATCCCTGCCTCTCCAAGTGGAGATTAATCCTGTCCCTCAGAACTTTTTCCAATAGTTTCCCTACCACTGATGTTAGACTCACCGGCCTGTAATTACCTGGTTTATCCCTACTACCCTTCTTGAATATTGGTACCACATTCGCTGTCCTCCAGTCCTCTGGTACCTCTCCTGCGGCCAGAGACAATTTGAAAATTTGTGTCAGAGCCCCTGCTATCTCCTCCCTTGCCTCACATAACAGCCTGGGATATATCTCATCTAGGCCGAGAGATTTATCGACCTTTACGCCCGCGAAAACCGCTAATACCTCCTCCCTTTCAATGCTAATTTGTTTCTCCCTCCCTGATCTCTACACCTACATTGTCCTTCTCCATAGTGAACACAGATGAAAAGTAATCATTTAAAACCTCACCTACATCCTCCGGCACCACACATAGATTGCCACTTTGGTCCCTAACGGGCCCTACTCTTTCCCTGGTTATCCTCTTGCCCTTAATATACTTATAAAATGTCTTGGGATTTACTTTTGTCTTGCCTGCCAGTGTTTTTTCATGCCCCCCTTCGCTGTCCTAATTACTTTTTTAAATACCCCCCTACACTTTCTATACTCTTCTAGGGGCCTCTGCTGTTTTTAGCCCTCTGAATGTGCCATAAGCCTTCTGTTTTTTTCCTTATCCAATCATCTATATCCCTTGACATCCAGGGTTCCCTGGACTTGTTGGTCCTACCCTTCACCTTTACAGGAACATGTTGGCCCTGAACTCTCACTATTTCCTCTTTGAATGACTCCCACTGGTCTGATGTAGACTTTCCTACAAGTGGCTGCTCCCAGTTCACTTTGGCCAGATCCTGTTTTATCATATTGAAATCGGCCTTCCCCCAATTCAGTACCTTTATTTCCAGTCCATCTTTGTCCTTTTCCATAACTACCTTAAATCTTACAAAGTTATGGTCACTATCCCCGAAATGCTCCCCCACTGACACTTCTACCACTTGTCCGGCTTCATTCCCTGGTATTAGGTCCAGTACTGCCCCTTCTCTTTAGGACTTTCTACGTGCTGGATCAAAAAGCTGTCCTGGATGCACTTTAAGAATTCTACCCCCTTTAAGCCTTTTGCACTTAGACTATCCCAGTTAATATTGGGAAGTTGAAATCCCCTATTATTATTACCCTATTATTTTTACACTTCTGAGATTTGCCTACATTTCTGCTCCTCCATCTTTCCCTGACTATTTGGAGGCCTGTAGTATTCTCCTAGCCAAGTGATTGCCCCCTTTTTGTTTTTAAGGCCATATGGCCTCATTTGAGGAACCTTCTAAGATATCATCCCTCCTTACAGCAGTAATTGACTCCTTGATCAATAGTGCAATGCCAACTCCTCAATTACATGCCTCCCTGTCACGTCTGAAGATTCTATATCTTGGAATATTGAGCTGCCAGTCCTGCCCCTCCCTCAACCATGTCTCTGTGATAGCAATAATATCACATTCCCATGTGTTAATCAACGCCCTCAATTCAGCTGCCTTACCTGCGGCGAGTAACTCACCTCCTGACTCCCCAAAGCCTGTCCACCATCTAGAAGGTAGGTTTTAAGGAGTGTCTTAAAGGAGGACACCGATGTGGGGAGATGGAGAGGTGCATAGAGGGTATTCGAGAACTTTGGGCCTAGGTAACTGAAGGTGTGGCCACCTACGGTAAAGTGATTAAAATCAGGGATGCACAAGAGGCCAGAATTAGAGGAGTGCAGATATCCCTGAGGGTTGTGGGGCTGGAGGAGATTATAGAGATAGGGAGGAGCGAGGCCATGGGGGGATTTGAAAAGAAGGATGACAATTTTAAATTAAAGATGTTGCTTGGCCCTGAGCCAATGTAGGTCAGTGAGCACAGGGGTTTTAGATTAGATTAGAGATACAGCACTGAAACAGGCCCTTCGGCCCACCGAGTCTGTGCCGAACATCAACCACCCATTTATACTAATCCTACACTAATCCCATATTCCTACCAAACATCCCCACCTGTCCCTATATTTCCCTACCACCTACCTATACTAGTGACAATTTATAATGGCCAATTTACCTATCAACCTGCAAGTCTTTTGGCTTGTGGAAGGAAACCGGAGCACCCGGAGAAAACCCACGCAGACACAGGGAGAACTTGCAAACTCCACACAGGCAGCACCCGGAATCGAACCCGGGTCCCTGGAGCTGTGAGGCTGCAGTGCTAACCACTGCGCCACTGTGCCACCGGGTGATAGGGGAATGGGACTTGGAGAGAGTTAAGACATGGGCAGCAAAATTTTAGATGACCTCAAATTTACAAAGGGTAGAATGTGGGAGACCAGCCAGGATTGCATTGAAATAGTCAAGTCTAGAAGTAACAAATGCTTGAATGAGGGCTTCATGAGCAGCTGAGCTGAGATGGGGCAAAGTCGGGTGGTGATATGGAGGTGGAAATATGCAGTCTTAGTGATGGTGCTGTTATGATCATCCGGTTCATGGTTTGCCGTAATTATCTAGATTTAACTTTTAATTTGGGAAAGTAATTTTTTTTAATGTGGGACAAATGAAAATACCTGGTTTGAGAAGCTGGCAAACAAACCTCGGGTGGTTACAAATCATAGGTGGCCCACATTTACCTAGTAATGTCATAATGGGAAGTGTGAAGACCCTAAACAATGAGAACCTCTCTGAGCTTCTTGATAGAGACAGTGGGCTGGATTTTAAGCAGCCCTCGATGTTGTGATCTGTGATCAGGGCGGGGGAGAGGCCTGAAGATGACTCTGGATGAGGACCACCATGACTTTGACGCCCACCACCACCCCCCCCCGCCCCCCCCCCCCCACCACCACTGCTGGGCAATGGGACCACAATTTGAATATTTAAATCAATAATATCAATCAAGTTAAATATACTCACCCACAATCTTGAGGGCCCGCCGCGATCTTTGACGCGGCAGCCAGCACTCCCGTGCCTTCAGATCCTTGTCCAGGGAAATGAGGCATAACACTGGTTGGAAGGGGAGAGGAGGTAAAGTTATTAGTGCGGGGGAAGGGGGGCCCAGGGTCAACTGAACATCATGGGTGTAGGGGATGGTGGGAAGGGTTATACTTTAAACTTTGTACAGTTTGTGGGGGGAAGGTCAGATGTAAAAGGTAAGTGTTTAGTGGGGGAAGGGCAATAGTTCATGTAATTGTTATAGTGGGGTGGGAAAGGGGCTTTGGAAGTTTATTTATGCAATTCCGGGGGGATATGTCTTTAAAAATTTCAATATCCTGGCAGGGCTGACTGCCCTTTAAAAATGGTGTCAGCACCAACGCACAGGCAGCTGATGCCATTGCCGGGGACGGACAACCCAGCCCTGCCACATGATTGGGGGTGCGGGCCACCCCGGCTATTTAAATGAGCCGCTGCGCTTAAGATCACAGCAGCTCTTTGGCGTGCGGCCTGTGCAGGTGGGTCACCATTTTTTGAGCTTGCTGCCAAGGTCAATGGGAGGCACATAGAATCCAGACCAATGTGTCTGCAACTGCCTCAATCAAGGGTTTAAATTCTTCATATGAATTCCCATAACAGAGATTTAGAGTTGGAAATCATCAGTTTAAATTGCTTGCTGTGACCACCCCCTCCCCCTCCCTCCTCCACCCCCTCCCCGCCCCCCTCCCCCTTCCCAGCTCCCCCCTCGCGCCCCCTTCCCCCCACCCCCTCGCACCTCCTACCCAGCTCCCCCCTCGCACCATCTTCCCCTCGCACCCCCTTCCCCTGCACCCCCTGCCACCCTCCTCTTCCTACCGGCATCCACCTATCCCTGAGCAGGGGCCCTAACAACCCCACTGCCTTGTGGGCGTCTCAATGTCCACATTGAGTCTACTGAGCTCGTTGTTAATGATGGCAGTCTTCCGAGAATCGTTGATTTGTGTAAGGTCTTCCGACAGGCCAGAACACATAGTTCTGACGTTCCAGCTTGCAAAACGAAGGGCTGGTACCTTCTTTCCTTTTTTTGTCGTGCTGTTTGGTGCGGTGTTGCAGTCCACTTTTTGGGCAATGACCCTGAGCTCCAAGCACCCATTGAGGCAGGTGGACTGTGGTGGGACAGAACCTTACTGACCGGGGGCTGCCCAGTTTGAGGCGGGCGGTAGCTGTCCAGTGAGATGCGATGACCTCTCCCACCGACAAAGGCAACCCGTGGCGCCCAATCTCTACGCCAATTGAGCTGGACTTATAACCCATAACTGCTGCCTTCCATGTTGTTTTGGTCGCTGTGAGGCGACTATGGAATGACCTCTCCATGGCGCATGCCTGGGCGGATGTATGGAGGTTGTGAGTTGCCCAAGCATCAAAACCCCCCTCTCGGCCTTCCTGGTGGGTCAAAAGGAGTGCAGAGCATGATGTTTGGCACCGGTATGGCTGCAGGAACTGCCAGAAACATGCCAAAGGTGACATATGACCGCCATCGGGGTTCCGCTCTGGATTTTCTGCTCGGTTTTACTCCCTTAGCCTTGGTTTACATACTGTGATCTTAAAAAGAACCAATTGGTCAGCTTTTCTTGAGTTTAACCAAGAAAGAGGTTTGCTTTATTGTACTTAAACTGATCTAAGTAAAATAATAAAATACGTTCCAACTTTCACACACACACCCCAAAGAGAGTGGGTGCAATTCTAGATTTAGTCTTCGGTAATGAAGCTGGGTAAGTGGATGAAGTAACAGTGGGTGACTATTTTGGAGATAGTGACCATAATACAATAATAATAAAAACAAGAAATGCTGGAAATACTCAGCAGGTCTGGCAGCATCTGTGGAGAGAGAAGCAGAGTTAATGTTTCAGGTCAGTGACCCTTCTCCAGAACTTCTTCAGTAGTTATGAAGAAGGGTCACTGACCTGAAATGTTAACTCTGCTTCTCTCTCCACAGATGCTGCCAGACCTGCTGAGTATTTCCAGCATTTCTTGTTTTTATTTCAGATTTCCAGCATCCGCAGTATTTTGCTTTTATTTTAGTGACCATAATAGAGTTAGTTTTAGCATAATCATGGAAAAGGATAAAGATAAAACAGGAGTAAAAGTTCTAAATTGGGGGAAGGCAAATTTTACGAAACTGAGAGATGACCTGGCGAAAGTGAACTGGATACAGCTACTTGAAGGAAAATCAGTGGCAAACCAGTGAGAGGCATTGAAAAATGAGATTCTACATGCACAGTGTAGGCATGTCCCCACAAAGATAAAGGGTGGTACAGCCAAATCTAGAGCTCCCTGGTTATCTAGAAGCTTACAGGGTAAGTTAAAGCAGAAAAAGAAAGCTTATGACGATCACAAAAAACTAAATACTTTTAGAAAGCCTAGAAGAGTATAGAAAGTGCAGGGGTGAAGTAAAAAAGAAATTAGAAAAGCAAAGAGAGGACATGAAAAATTATTGGCATGTAAAATCAACAAAATCCTAAAGATGTTTTATCAGTACATTAAGAGCAAGAGGATAACTAAGGAAAGGGTAGGGCCTATCAGAGATGTACAAGGGAACTTTGCATGGATGCAAAGGGTTCATAATGAGTTTTTTGTCTCTGTCTTCACAAAGGAGAGGGTTGATGCAGACATTGTAGTTAAAGAGGAGGAATGTGAAATGTTAGATATGATAAGCATAAAGAGAGAGGACGTACTAGAAGGTCTGACATCCTTGAGAGTGGATAAATCGACAGGGCCGGATGGATTGCATCACAGATTGTTAAAGGAAGCCAGGGAGGAAATAGCAGATGCTCTGAGGATCATCTTCAAATCCTCACTAGATACAGGTGAGGTACCAGACGATTCAAGTTCTCAATCAAGTTCATAACAAGGAGGATTGATGAGGGTAGTGCAGTGGATGTGGTCTACATGGATTTTAGTAAGTCATTTGACAAGGTCTCACATGGCAGATTGGTCAGTAAAATGAAAGCCCATGGGATACAGGGGAAGGTGGCAGGTTGGATCCAAAATTGACTCAGTGACAGGAAACAAATGGTAGTCGTCAACATATGTTTTTGCGAATGGAAAGTGGTTTCCAATGGCATTCCACAGGGCTTAGTGTTGGGTCCCTTGCTGTTTGTGGTATATATTAATGATTTGGACTTAAATGTGGGGGACATGATTGGGAAATTTGCTGATGACACAAAAATTGGCCGTGTAGTTGATAGTGAAGAGGATAACTGTAGATTCCAGAATGATATCAATGGTTTGGTTGAGTGGGCGGAAAAGTGGCAAATGGAATTCAATCCAGAAAAGCGTGAGGTAATGCATTTGGGGAGGGCAAACACAACAAGGGTATACACAATAAACAGAAGGATATTGAGAACCGTAGAGCAGTGAGAGACCTTGGAGTGCATGATCACACATCCCTGAAAGTGGCAGGACAGGTAGATAGAGTAGTGAAGTAGGCATATGGAATGCTTTCCTTTATTAGCCGAGGTATAGAATACAAAAGCAAGGATGTAATGCTGGAACTGTATAAAACACTGGTTAGGCCACAACAGGAGTGACGCGTACAGTTCTGGTCACCACATTACATGAAGGACATAATTGCTCTGGAGAGAGTACAGAGGAGATTTACAAGAATGTTGCCAGGGCTTGAAAGTTGCAGCTATGAGGAAATATTGGATAGGCTCGGGTTGTTTTCCTTGGAACAGAGAAGGCTGAGAGAGACACAGCACTGCAACAGGCCCTTCAGCCCAACGAGTCTGTGCTGACCATCAACCACCCATTTATACTAATCCTACATTAATCCCATATTCCCGACCACGTACCTACACTAGGGACAATTTACAACGGCCAATTTACCTATTAACCTGCAAGTCTTTGGCAGTGGGAGGAAACCGGAGCACCCGGCAGAAACCCACGCGGTCACAGAGAGAACATGCAAATTCCACACAAGTAGTACCCAGAACTGAACCCGGGTCGCTGGAGCTGTGAGGCTGTGGTGCTAACCACTGCACCACTGTGTCGCCCTGAGGCATAACTTAATTGAGGTATACAAAGTTATGAGGGGCCTAGATAGAGTGAACAGGATGGACCTGTTTCCCCTAGAAGAGAGGTCAATTACCAGGGGGCACAGATTTAAGGTGATTGGTGGAAAGATAAGAGGGGACATGAGGAAAACCTTTTTAACCCAGAGGATGGTGGGTGTCTGGAATTCACTGCCAAGAATGGTGGTGGAGGCAGAAACCCTCAATTCTTTTAAAAGGTACCTGGATATGCACCTGAAGTGCTGTAATCTGCAAGGCTATGAAAGGTGGAATTAGATTGGGCAGCTAGTTTTTCGGCTGGCATGGACATGATGGGCTGAATGGCCTCCTTCTGTGCTGTAATGTTTCTATGGTTTTATGGTTCTAAGTTCACACATATACACAAATAGGTTACAGAGTGGGGAATGATAGATTCGTCGAATTAAAGCCCAGAGAATTTGAAAGTTGGTGACTAGGCTGGCTTCAGACTGAATCCGGTGGGCATGTGACTTTCCTTTGGTGGTCCTGAGGCTTCTCCTGGAGACAGAAATGCAGCTGATTTCCTTCAAGGAAACTCTGTCTGCAGCAGGAGTATGTCTGTATGGTCACAGTCTGCAGGCAGGGTTCGAAGCATGCAAGGAGAATTGGAGAGAGAGAAAGGAAGGAGGGACCCCACTCAGGTCTTCTCTCCTCAACATCCAGCAGCTTGTTTCTCTGCTGCAGAGAAAACACCAGCTTAAGCACACACAGGGTGGACCTGTCACATGTCTGTCACCCAGTGATTCAAGCATTGTGGTTACTCGTGTGTATTCCCTCTTGCAACTTAATCAGTCCATGTCTAGGAATTCCCTTCTCACAGCTGGGTCCCATTGTCTAAGTGATTAGGTGTGTGTGGTTTGTCTCAGGTAATGACCTTGACGCCTTTTTAATGGAAACAGGATAGGTGGGTCACTCAGATTTCCCAGGTCATTGTTCTTGATGGGTCTGGCAAGACATGCTCTCTTCATCTCAATGCATTGGAATGTGGAAAGTACAGTGATGCAAATTGAGGTGGCCTCTTTAGCTACCAGCAACAAGTCACCTTATATCTGTTTTTTAAAATTCAATTCAGGTTTCCAGCTGGTGGATTAAAAATTATCATTCGACATAGCATGTTTGCCTGACACTAGTTTTCAAATCCCTCTGTGGTCTTGCCCCATACTATCTCTGTAATCTACTCCAGCCCCACAACCCTCCAAGACATCTGAACTCATCTAATTCTAGCCTCTTGAGCATCTCTGATTTTAATTGCTCCTCCATCGGTAGCTGTGACTAGTTGCCTAAGCCCTCAGCTCTGGAATTCTCTCCCTAAACTTCTCCCACTCTCTACCTCTCTTTCTTCCTTTAATATGCTCCTTAAAATCTGCCTTTTTGCCCAAGCTTTAGGCCAGCTGCCCCAATATCCCCTTCTGTGGCTCAGTGTCTAATTTCACTTACTACACTTCTGTGAAGCAATTTAGGATGTTTTATTACGTTAAGGACACTATGTATTTTGTTGTTATTGAGCTATGGCACCTTGAACTCTAGGGAATCCTGAAATGTCGGCAAAACCTAATGCTCTCTTATTCTGCTTCATCCTGTCCATTGCCCCTCTTATGGAGAGCCTTTGTGACTTCCCTGATACAATAGTGAACATAAAACGAGGAGATGCCACTGATGTCACCTGCTGCAGCCTAGAAGGCGCCTGTTGCATAAACGTTGTGGGTCATGGTGACCTTGATAGTCATTGGTGTTACTATCCATCCCTGGTTTGGAGCTCAAATTTTTGCTGCAGCAGGTGACATAGCTCAACAATGGCTTGCAAGCACAGGAATTGCAAAATCTGCCCTTTCACCTCCTCTCTTCTTGTGCTGCTTTTGGGATTTAGATTTATCCAGAGTTAGTTAGAAACATGAGACTGCATGCTGTTGAAAACAATAGATTGCCTTTATCCTTCTTTCATTTTTCAGCTCTCTCTGCTGACATCAGTGTGTTTGGTAGCCTCAAGTGAACAAAATGCACTACACTCCTCACCATCTAAAGGCCCAAACTTTCCTTCAAGGTGAAACTGCAATTTACCTGTATTTCTCTGAATTTAGTATACTGTATTTGGTGCTCATAATGTGGTCTCCTCTACATTGGAGAGACCAAATACAGATTGGGTGACCACTTTGTGGAACACCTCCATTCAGTCCGCAAGCACAACCGTGAGCTTCTGGTGGCCTGCCATTTTAAATTTCCACCTTGCTCTCACGCTAATCTCTGTCCTTAGCCTACTGCAGTGTTTCAATGAAGCTTGAGGAACAGCACCTCATCTTTTGATTAGGTACTTCACAGCCTTCTGGACTCAGCATTGTGTTCAACCATTTCAGAGCATAGTCTCTGCCCCCGTTTTATTTTCTTTTTCTTTGCATGTTTCAGTCTTAATCTTGTTTTCATTTGTTTTGCTTTTAAATGGCAGCTGTTCATTATCCTGCCATTTATACCTCCTCTGGACACATCTTTTTGTCTCTTTACTTGTCCCATTATTAATCCCTTTGGCTCTGCCCCAACTCTTGTCATTTAATGTTGCCTGTCTCCCGCCATATCATAGACCTTCCTTTTTGTTGCCCAACCCTAATTGCCCTTGACAACTGTGTGGCTTATTAGGACATTTCAGAGGACAGTTAAGAGTCAACCACATTGCTGTGGATCTGGAGTCACATGTAGGCCAGACTGGGTAAGGATGGCAAATTTCGTCCCCT
Source organism: Heterodontus francisci (assembly GCF_036365525.1). Taxonomy (NCBI): domain Eukaryota; kingdom Metazoa; phylum Chordata; class Chondrichthyes; order Heterodontiformes; family Heterodontidae; genus Heterodontus; species Heterodontus francisci. Next base: position 98,011,355 of record NC_090374.1, read on the forward strand.
AAAGGACAGAAGTGAACCAGATGGGTTTTTATAACAATCTGCTAGTTTCATGGTCACCATTACTGAGACTAGCTTTTTATTCCAGATTTGCCAATAATACTAAACTTAGGCAGACAGTGAGGATGATACCAATCAAATGCAACAGAACATAGATAGACTAGTAAAGTGGGCAGACAAGTTGCAGATGGAATTTGAGAGAGAATTATGAGATGATGCATTTTGGCAAAAGGACTAGGGAGAGGCAATATAAACTAAATGGTACAGTTCTAAAGAGTGTACAAGGACAGAGGGACCTGGGAGTTCATGCGCATCGATCTTTGAAGGTGGCAGGACATATTCAGAAACTAGTTAGCGAAGCATATGGGATCTTGGGCTTCATAAATAAAGATATTGACTACAAAAGCAGGAAGATTATGCTGAACCGTTATAAAGCTCTGGCGAGGTCACAACTAAAGTATTGCATCCAGTTCTGATCATCACACTTTAGCAGGGATGTGAGGGTCCTTGTGAGGATGCAGAGGAGATTTACCAGAATGATTACAGGGTGAGGGATTTTAGCTACAAGGTTAGGTTGGAGAAGATAGGGTTGTTCTCCTTGGAGCAAAGAAGATTGAGGGGAAATTTGATAGAGGTGTACAAGATTCTGATAGGTTTGGATAAGGTAGACAAAGATTCCCATTAGCTGACACTAGGGGAGACAGCTTTAATGTTTTGGGCAAGAGATGTAGAGGGGGGAATGTGAGAAAGATCTTTTTTATGCAATACATAGTAATTACCTGGAACTTGCTGCCCACAAGGGTAGTTAAAGCAGAGACGATGAATGATTTCAAAAGGAAATTGGATAGACACTTATAGGAAATAAACTTGCAGGTTGATGGGGATAAAGCCAGGGAATGGGACTGATTGGTTTGCTCTACAGACAGCTGGCATGGTCTTGATGGGATGAATGGCCTCCTGTGTTGTTATGACTATTTATCAAATCATTGAATTTAAATTCCCCGCACTGCTGTGGTGGGAGTTGAACTCATTTCTCCAGACCATTAGTTGGGACTGCTGGATTACTAGATTACTTGTCTATTAGCCTTACCACTATGCTGCAGTCCCTGCTCCCCACCCACCCCCCCACCAAGATGTGGGATGTGCATGAAATGGGATTTGAGAAGGTGCATAGGGCAGGAGCATACCCCCATTATTGGATGGCTTCAGCGATGCCTGCTGCAATAGCCTCAGTGATGGCCACCCCAATAATGCTAAGCACCGTCTCCTCCTATGATAAGCCACTTTGTCCTGCAAGAGAGAGGGACAAATATCAGTGAGGGTGTTGAATGCATTTGGGTCATGTGTCTGTCCTCCCAGAATAGCTGTAAGTATGTGGAAACTGTGAGATGTGGGTATGAGGCTTGCAGCAGTGATAAGTGTGAGAGGGTGAAGCAGAGCATATAAATGTTAGCAATGAGTCCTGATTGCTAGACATCGTTGTTGAGTGTGTGATGGGGGCGTGCATTGAGCAGTGAGTGAGTTTGGTGGTTCGGTTGATACAAGATGGCATTTGAATACGTATTCACTGATTATGACCACTCGTGTGAGGTCATAGAACTTTTTTTGGCACTGTACCCATGTCTTCTGGGCCAGATTCCTGGCATTGATCTTTGTGGCTATCTGTTCCCATTCTCTTTGAAGTGTTTGTCTGGAGAGTCTCCTGGCCACTGCAGAAACATCACCTATTTCCTCCTTTCCACCTCTTGCACTAAGGCCTCCAATGCTGCATCTGAGAACTGGGAAGTCCTGTCTCTGGCCTGCTGCCCCATTGATCCAGTTTCTTCCTGCTCATGAAGTCTCTCCCAGTCAGTTCCAGCACCTGCTGTAGCCAGAATGAACCTCCCCTTTAAGAGGTACAGGCTAACTTTAATTGGTACTAGCCTTGCCCAATCCTTGGCCCCTTGCTGGGTGTGCAGCCACTCAGCAGCGCATTTAGCACTGGGCTGCTCAACACAATGATAATAATCAGGCAGCACAAAGTCTGCATGCTGTCTGTATCCCTTTCATTGGGCACAGGGTAATCACGTATGGCAATCCCTACACCCAAAGCCGGGCCTTATTCAATTTTTAACCTGGAATATTTTGCTGCAGCGATTAGTAGAGGCAGAGATCATTCCATCTTATAAGGACAGAGTAGATAAACAATTGAAGCAGAGAAAGGTAGAATCGAACAGTGTAGTTAGTTTGGATTGCTCTAACAAAGAGCCAGCACAGATGCAATGGGCTAAATGGCCTCCTTGTCTGCTGTAGTCATTTGTGCTTCTATGGTTTTCAAAGTTAACGTGACAAAATTAGAGGACGAATACATTTGGACCATTTCACACACCTCTCATCAGTTGGTTGCCTTCGTTTTTGCAGATCTCTTATTTGTCCCTTTGATGAACAAATGATGCATAGCACAGGAAAACCTAAACAGATGAAGGGAAAAATAATCAAAAAGACCATCAAAAGAAATTACTTTGTTCCTCACATACCTCCACAACTCTCTTGTATCTTCTGATCTAAATGGGGCAGAAAATAAATCACGGCAAAAGCTGATAGTATTTGTGTTGGAATTGGATTTCAATTTGGTTTCTTTAACAGCTGCAAACATTATCCCAATGAAATATTTACACTGGAGACGCACAAGGAGAAATATAGTTGCCTACCTGGTTTTATTATTTTCACTCAGTGATTCCAAATTGACTTTATGCTCAGATTTCTCATCAAATTATCTGTTTCTCTTTCATAATTCACTCATTGTTCTAACAAATAATTGTTAATCAATCTATAAACATTGACAGGGAAAACTTAGGAATTTCTAATATAAAGTATTGACCTCTATATATCTTTTATCTGTGAATATCAGATACCCTAAAAGAGATTTTCCCTGCCCTATACCTAGGTAATCGATACAGGCCAGAGGAAAAAAAAGGGGTGGAGGCAAATAAGGTCTGGTCTCCGTCCACAATATATCCTACTGGAATTTCCTGAGGCTTCGTTACTGCATTGGTACAGCCCTAGCTTTAGCATTTTAATGATGTGATGTGGGGAGTTTCTGGTCATTTACATTATTTTTCTCTGGCTCTGCATGTTGGGCACATTAACCCAGGGGCACCAATGGATACCTGGCACTCTGGCCTGTTACTGAGACCCCACTGCCTGGTAGGTTTGCAGGCATCCTCGGCAGGCCGAAGGCAAGTTCTTATTTTCAATTTCACAACTCCCCAGGATGAATTTCAGGCACTCAGGGCCTTTTGGCTATTGATCTCCATCAGAAGACAGAAGACCCCAAAACTCAGAAGCCTGAAGTACAACTGTAGATCTTCCAAGCCTGCACTCTGCGAACATTTCTCCCTGATCTTTACATGCAATGTCTTGGGGTGAGAAGTCAGGGAGGGCTTTACCCAAAGAGTCCTCAGGCCATGAAGGAATAACTCCATGGCCCACAAGGCACCCAGAATGGAAAATTGACCCCCCCACCCCCCCTTCAGCTCCATGTCATATTGACTTTGGTTCTAAAGCATTCCATTAGAACACAGAAGTATCTGACTTCCTAAAAATTTGTTACAAAGTGGCCGTCTTCAAGAGCTGCAACTCAAAGCATGGGGATGAATTGTTTCAACAGATTAAGTTAATTCTAGATGGTGTAAATCCTGCCTGAAAGGTGCTAATCATGATTAATTCTCTATGTAAACTCATTTGCGTAGTTACTCACAGTCTCAGACTGGTCTAGTTAGCACACCAGTGCTGGAACAGGACAACTGAATGCGTCAAATTTAAAGGATGGGGCTAATTAAAGGGGAATATTACAATAGATAGACCAACAATTCAGAAAGCTATGGGAGAATGCCAATAGGCATCTCAATCTGTTAGCAGCCTTTTCTAAGGTTGAAGAGGCACAGAATTAAGAAATGACTGGTTAAGTCAAAGGGGAAAAAAGCCTTGAAGTACAGGCATGGATCTGCAGACAAGTGACAGAACCCTTTGTTCTAAAGTCAAGGTGGTGTTTCATCAGGTGCTTGTCAAAAAAGTTGTCCTCTGTGACACTCCAGGGTACCATCCTTATAGCTGAGTCTTGTAGCATGCTTGTTATGGAAATACAGCCAAGTTTTGGGCTGCTGCAGCTGTCCTTGCTCTACATCTGCCTATCTGCTGACCTAGGTCCCAAGAAGATGGGTTCCCATGACCGTTGCCAGGTCATTGGACTGGGGCTTCCATAAATGGCTGCTAGTATATGGTATTTATTTAAAAGGAAGCAACACTAGCCCTTGATCGTCCTGGCATACTGGCTTTCGTGTAATGCTGCTTCAATCATCATGTGCTGTGATAGGGTGCTACTAAAGAACCTTCCAGCATAACAATTAGTCAGGCCATCTCAATGCATTGTCATTGGGATTCAGTTCCTTTGTTTCTCATACTATCACAGGGAGAAATTATGAATTATAAAATGAACTGATAAATTGAATTAAAAACGGATAACTTTCACTGCAAAATAAAATGGAGTAAGAGGCCAGGTGACCTCTGCTGTACTGCGAATACACGTGGTAACTGCTGGAACCCTGAACAAATCGTCATGTCTGGTCAAGTGTTGAAGAAAGCATTAGAAATGTAAATGGCCCATTCAATATTAATGGCTATCCCTCTTCAAGTTGGACTAACAATGACTTCGCAAACATGAAGACCTCAGTCTCAAACTCAGGATAAAGAGTGTGAAAACACCACGTTATCAAAATGGCATAGAGATGAGCAGCATCCAAGCCCACTGTCTAACAATGGCTACACCAGCAAACACCATGGGAAGAAACGTGGGTCACCTGTGTTACGGTCAAGTGAGGAGGAGTCAAAGGGCTTCCCTCTTTTCCCTCTCCTTGTTTGACCACCACAGGTTTAATTCTTTTTTAAAGTGGATGTACTGGCCAATTCAGTCGGTGTTTGATTACTTATTTGCTATGATCATAACAAGAATTAAATGGACAGGTTTTCTTGAGTTTAACAAAGGTTAGCTTTATTGTACCTACACTGGACTAATGAAAATAATAAACTATGCATCAACTTGCACTCACACGCACTACGGAGGTTTACACATGCACTCACAAGTAGGTTACAGAGTGGCAAAAGGTAGATTGGTTGAGTTATAGTCCAGAGGGAAAAAAGACATACTGTCTGTGGCATTTGGTGATTCGGCTGGCTTCTAGCTGAATTTGATGGTCATGAGGCTTTTAGTTTGAGGTAGATGACTGGTTCGGTGGGTTTTTTGGAGACAACAATGTGGATGATTTCCTCCAAAGGGGTTAATGATTGCAGCTGGAGTATGCAGAGGTGGTCAGTCAACAGGCAGGATTTGAAAGCTTTCAAGCTGGGATGGAGAGATAGAGAGGGAGAAAGATAGAGACATGCCCACTTAGTGTCAGCACATGACAGAGTCCAGACGCTTCCCCTTTGCTTTAGAAAAAAAAAACAGCTTCAAACCACAGATGGGGAGGGGCTTGTCACATGACAGTCACTCAGTGATTCAAAAAAGTAGCAGTTAACGGCATTTTTCCCTTGCTAAAAAGAGAAAGAACAAGCAGTTCGCTTAAACTTCCTGGGTCTTGGTTCTTGCTGGGAAATGCAGCCATTTTGTCTCCCTCCTCACAGTCCTTTGCAATGTGATACAGTGTTGCAAATTAGCTGATCATCCTAAGCTGCCAGCAGTCATCCTGTTTTAAATGTCTTTTAAAAATGTCCTTAAAAAAAATACAAATTCAGATCTCCAGCCAGTGGACCAAAGAATATCATCATTCCACAAAGCACATTGGTGCATCCCAGCAAGCAGAAGAACACAGCCAGAACACCATATTTAAATGACCTAGAGGAAGAGATGGAAGGTGACTTTGAAACTCACTACCTGAGAAGTTGTAACAGGATTTTTTAACCAATGAACTGTGACTGAGATTTAACCAAAGACGTCTGCTACAAGGTACTGTCCACCTGAAACTTTCCAAAGTTAGATGCCACTGAGTCAGGATAAAGCAAAACAGACCTTCTCCATTCTTAAATCTTCCTCCTGGGGAAAAAAGCAAGGTTTCACAACAAACTATTTTTTAAACCATCATACCTAAATACAAGCTATCTTTTAACTTCTTTCTTCATGTGTGTGTGTGCGTGTGTGTGTGTGTGCGTGTGTGTGTGCGTGCGTGCGTTCGTGCGTGCGTGCGTGTGTGTGTGTGTGTGTGCGCGTGTGTGTGTGTGTGTGTGTGTGTGTGCATGTGTGAAGGTGCAAACATTTTCGGGTATTGTTTAATATCATTTATCTCTCTTTAAACTTGAGAAACCCTGTCATTTGTCTGTTTTTTGACCATTAAAATTCTCAAGTGTTTAAACACATTTCCAATAAAAACGCTGTCTTCGGTCAGTTGACAGGGTCCCACAGTTCTGCAACTGATAAAGAAAAACTTCAAGTAAAGAAAGATAATTTCACCAGAGTTTGCACATACAGCTGGGGAGCAGCTGGTTGGAGAGCACCTGTTAGGAACCAGCAAGAAACTGACAACCCCTGGCCCTCTGTACTTCTTCAAAACATACTGTTTTAAGGATCCCTATTGGAAAACCCAATGATACCAATTAAATTGCTATGGTCAAAAATAAGCAATAATTACTCTCACAACTGGTATGAAACTCTGAAAATGCCAGATATACTCAGCAGCAATGTTCCCCCAAGCTGTGTGGGTGCGCGATCGCGCAGCAATTGGGAATGTGTCATGCAGGGGGCAAACAGGCTACGCACAAGCAGCATTCCCTTTAAGATGTGTGCATGTGCAACCACGTGTCAATGTTAAAGGTACTGTGCAGTACAGCAAGCCGGCCATGCATAGAAAACAGAAGGTAGAGGGAACATTGCTCAGCCAGTCAGGTAACATCTCTAGGAACATAGGAGTAGGCCATTTATCCCCTTAAGCCTGTTCCACCATTCAATGATTTGTCCTGCTGGACCAGGACTAATGTCCTTGGGGGAGTATTTGCTGGAGTGTTTGGGGAGAGTTTAAACTAGAATGGCAGGGGGATGGGAACATTTGCAAGGAGTGAAAGGAGGAGGGATCAAAGACAAGAACAAAAGACAGTAAGGGGAATAAGAAAAGGTTAGGCAGAGAAATCAAGGGCCAGAATCAAACAGGGCCACAGTGAAAAATAGTGGGAAGGGGACAAGTAATGTTAAAAAGACAAGCCTTAAGGCTTTGTGCCTTAACTCGCAGAGAATTCGCAATAAAGTGGATGAATTAATCGCGCAAATAGATGTAAACGGGTATGATATAGTGGGGATTACGGACACATGGCTGCAAGGTGACCAGGGATGGGAAATGAACATCCAGGGGTATTCAGTATTTAGGAAGGACAGACAAAAAGCAACAGGCGGTGGAATTGCATTGCTGGATAAAGAGGAAATTAATGCAATAGTGAGGAAAGTTATTAGCTCTGATGATGTGGAATCTGTATGGGTAGAGCTGAGAAACACTAAGGGGCAAAAAACGTAAGTGGGGGTTGTATATAGACCCCCAAACTGTACTGGTGATGTTGGGAATGGCATTAAACAGGAAATTAGAGACGCATGCGATAAAGGAACATCTGTAATTATGGTTGACTTTCATCTGCATATAGATTGGGCAAATCAGATTAGTCACAATACCATAGAGGAGGAATTCTTGGAGTGTATACGGGATGGTTTTCTGGACCAATACGTTGAGGAACCAACTAGATAACAGGCCATCCTCGACTGGGTATTGTGTACTGAGAGAGGAATAATTGATAATCTAGTGGTGTGAGACCCCTTGAGAATGAGCGACCATAACATGATAGAATTCTTCATCAAAATGGAGAGTGAAGTTGTTGATTCTGAGACTAGGGTCCTGACTCTTAGTGAAGGAAACTAGGAAGGTATGAGGCAAGTGTTGGCTATGATGGATTGAGAGACATTACTTAAAGGGATGACGGTGGATAGGCAATGGCAATCATTTAAAAAGCACATGGATGAACTGCAACAATTGTTTATCCCTGTCTGGTGCAAAAATGAAACGGGAAAGGTAGTCAAATCATGGCTTACAAGGCAAATTAGAGACACCAAGGAAGAGGCATATAAATTTGCCAGAAAAAACAACAGACCTGAGGATTGGGAGCAGTTTAGAATTCAGCAAAGGAGGACCAAGGGATTGATTAAGAAGGGGAAAATAGAGTACGAGAGCAAGCTTGCAGGGAACATAAAAACTGACTGAAAACGTTTCTATAGGTATGTGAAGAGAAAATGATTGGTGAAGACAGAAGTTACAGTCAGAAACAGGAGAATTTATTCTGGGGAACAAAGCAATGGCTGACCAACTAAATGCATATTTTGGTTCTGTCTTCAAAAAGGAGGACACAAATATCATACCAAAAATGTTGGGGAACACAGGGCTTAGTGAGAGAGAGGAACAGAAGGAAATCAGTATTAGTAGAGAAATGGTGTTGAGGAAATTGATGGGATTGAAGGCCGATAAATCCCCAGGGCCTGATAATCTACATCCCAGAGTAGTTAAGTAAATGGCCCTAGAAATAATGGATGCATTGGTGGTCAGCTTCCAAGATTCTATAGACTCTGGAACAGTTCCTACAGATTGGAGGGCAGCTAATGTAATCCCACTATTTAAAAAGGGAGTTAGAGAGAAAGTAGGGAATTACAGACCAGTTAGCCTGATGTCGGTAGTGGGGAAAATTCTAGAGTCCATTATCAAAGATTTTATAGCAGAGCACTTGGAGAACAGTGGTAGAATCAGGCAGAGTCAGCATGGATTTCCGAAAGGGAAATCATGCTTGACAAATCTACTAGAATCCTTTGAGGATGTAACTGGTAGAGTTGATGAGGGGGAGCCAGTTGATGTGGTTTAATTGGACTTTCAGAAGGCTTTCGACAAAGTCCCACATAAGAGATTAGCGTGTAAAATTAAAGTGCATGGGATTGGGGGTAGTGTACTGCGATGGATAGAAAATTGGTTGGCAGACAGGAAACAAAGAGTAGGGATAAATGGGTCTTTTTCCAAATGGCAGTCAGTGACTAGTGGGGTACCGCAGGGATCAGTGCGAGGACCCCAACTATTCACAATATATATTAATGATTTAGATGAGGGAACTAAATGTAATATCTCCAGATTTGCAGATGACACAAAACTGGGTGGGAGGGTGAGTTGTGAGGAGGATGCAGAGAGGCTTCAGGGTGATTTGGACAAGTTGAGTGACTGGGCTAATGCATGGCAGATGCAGTATAATGTGGATAAATGTGAGGTTATCCACTTTGGTAGTAAAAACAGGAAGGCAGATTATTATCTGAACGTCTATAAACTGAGAGAGAGGAATATGCAGCGAGACCTGGGTGTTCTCGTACACCAGTCGCTGAAGGTAAGCATGCAGGCCCAACAGGCGGTAAAAAGGGCAAATGGTATGTTGGCCTTCATAGCAAGAGGATTCGAGTACAGGAGCAGGGATGTCTTGCTGCAATTATATAGGGCCTTGGTGAGGCCACACCTGGAATATTGTGTGCAGTTTTGGTCTCCTTATCTGATGAAGGATGTTCTTGCTATAGAGGGACTGCAGTGAAGGTTTACCAGACTGATTCCTAGGATAGTCATAGAAAGATACAAGACTGAAACAGGCCCTTCAGCCCACCGAGTCTGTGCCAACCATCAACCACCCATTTATACTAATCCTAATTACCCCTGAAATAATCAAGAGTGCCAAGCCTGCTATACTTTCAGCACTCTACGAACTGCTTTGCCTGTGCAGGGACGAGGGAGCAGTACCACAGGACATGCGCGATGCCAATATCATCACCCTCTGTAAGAACAAGGGTGACCGTGGTAACTGCAACAACTACCGTGGAATCTCCCTGCTCAGCATAGTGGGGAAAGTCTTTGCTCGAGTCGTTTTAAACAGGCTCCAGAAGCTGGCTGAGCATGTCTACCCTGAGGCACAGTATGGCTTTCGAGCAGAGAGATCCACCATTGACATGCTGTTCTCCTTTCGCCAGCTACAGGAGAAATGACGTGAACAACAAATGCCCCTTTACGTTGCTTTCATTGATCTCACCAAAGCCTTTGACCTCGTCAGCAGACGTGGTCTCTTCAGACTACTAGAAAAGATCGGTGGCCACCAAAGCTACTAAGTATCATCACCTCATTCCATGACATATGAAAGGCACAATTCAGCATAGTGGTGCCTCATCAGACCCCTTTCCTATCCTGAGTGGCGTAAAACAGGACTGTATTCTCGCATCTACACTGTTTGGGATCTTCTTCTCCCTGCTGCTCTCACATGCGTTCAAGTCTTAAGAAGAAGGAATTTTCCTCCACACAAGATCTGGTGGCAGGTTGTTCAACCTTGCCCGTCTAAGAGCAAAGACCAAAGTACGGTAAGCCCTCATCAGGGAACTCCTCTTTGCTGACGATGCTGCTTTAACATCCCACATTGAAGACTGTCTGCAGAGACTCATCGACAGGATTGCGGCTGCCTGCAACGAATTTGGCCTAACCATCAGCCTCAAGAAAACGAACATCATGGGGCAGGACGTCAGAAATGCTCCATCCATCAATATTGGCGACTACGCTCTGGAAGTGGTTCAAGAATTCACCTACCTAGGCTCAACTATCACCAGTAACCTGTCTCTCGATGCAGAAATCAACAAGTGCATGGGAAAGGCGTCCACTGCTATATCCAGACTGGCCAAGAGAGTGTGGGAAAATGGCGCACTGACACGGAACACAAAAGTCCGAGTGTATCAAGCCTGTGTCCTCAGTACCTTGCTCTATGGCAGCGAGGCCTGGAAAAGGTATGTCAGCCAAGAGCGACGTCTCAATTCATTCCATCTTCGCTGCCTCCGGAGAATCCTTGGCATCAGGTGGCAGAACCGTATCTCCAACACAGAAGTCCTCGAGGCGGCCAACATCCCCAGCATATACACCCTACTGAGGCAATGGCGCTTGAGATGGTTTGGCCATGTGAGCCGCATGGAAGATGGCAGGATCCCCAAGGGCACATTGTACAGCGAGCTCATCACTGGTATCAAACCCATCGGCCATCCATGTCTCCGCTTTAAAGACGTCTGCAAACGCGACATGACGTTCTGTGACATTGATCACAAGTCGTGGGAGTAAGTTGCCAGCGATTGCCAGAGCTGACGGGCAGCCATAAAGCCGGGGCTAAAGTGTGGCGAGTCGAAGAGACTTAGCAGTTGGCAGGAAAAAAGACAGAAGCGCAAGGGGAGAGCCAACTGTGTAACAGCCCGACAACCAATTTTATCTGCAGCACCTGTGGAAGAGTCTGTCACTCTAGAATTGGCCTTTATAGCCACTCCAGGCGCTGCATCACATACCACTGACCACCTCCAGGTGCTTACCCATTGTCTCTCGCGACAAGGAGGCCAAAGAAGAGAAGAGAAAAACATTAATCCCTTATTCCCTACCGCATCCCCACCTTCCCTCAATTCTCCTACCACCTACCTACACTAAGGGCAATTTACAATGGCCAATTTACCTTTCAACCTGCAGGTCTTTGGCTGTGGGAGGAAACGGGAGCAGCTGGCAGAAACCTCACGGTCACAGGGAGAACTTGCAAACTCTTTACAGGCAGTACCCAAAACCGAACCCGGGTTGCTGGAGCTGTGCAGCTGCAGTGCTAACCACTGCACCACAGTGCCACCCTGGCGGGAGTGAGGTATGAGGTGATTGATTCGGTTCGGATTATATTCGCTGGAGTTCAGAAGAGTGAGGGGCATCTCATAGAAGAGTCGGGGGGAGGGGATTGCATAGAAACCTACAAAATTCTAACAGGTCTTGACAGGGTAGATGCAGGAAGGATGTTCCCGATAGTGGGGGAGTCCAGAACCAGGGGTCATAGTCTAAGGTAATGGGGTAAACCTTTCACGACTGAGATGAGGAGAAATTTCTTCACCCAGAGATTGGCGAGCCTGTGGAATTCGTTACCACAGAAAGTAGTTGAGGCCAAAACATTGTATGTTTTCAAGAAAGAGTTAGATATAGCTCTTGGGTCTAAAGGGATCAAAGGGTGAAAGCGGGAACAGGTTACTGAGTTGGATGATCAGCCATGATCATAATGAATGGCAGAGCAGGCTCGAAGGGCCGAATGGCCTACTCCTGCTCCTATTTTCCATGTTTATATGTTTACACAGGTCTCTGACCCAGGCAGGCTTTCACCTCATGCTCAAATAGGAGTTTGGGATGATTTAAGAGAGGCTTTGCTAATGGTTATTTACTGATAATTCATGTCTCATTGAATAACTCGTTGAATGGCTAAACAGGCGCGAGGGGCTAAGTGGCCTACTCCCATTCTTATGTTCCTGGTTGATCTGAGACCTATCTCCATATACCTGCCTTCATCCATCAATCCCAGATTTAAAATGATCAATTATCAGCATCAACTGCCATTTGCGGAAAAGAGTTCTGAACTTCTGCCACCCTTTGTAGAAGTGTATCCTAACTTCACTCCTAAAAGTCTGGACCTAATTTGTAGGCTATGTGCCCTGGTTCTGGACTCCCAGCCAGCAGAAATAATTTCTCTCTATCTACCCTATCAGTTCCCCTTACTATCTTAAAAATTTTGATCAAATCACCTCTTACTCTTCTAAATTCCAGAGAATAAAACTCTAGTTTGTATAAACTTTCCTTACAGTTTAACCCTTGGAGTCCAGATATTTTACAAAATCTATATTTCATTCCTTCCAAGGCCAATATATCCTTCCTCAGGTGTGGTACCCAGAACTACTCACAGTACTCCAGTTGCAGTAGAACCAGTATAGCTGAAACATGACTCCTAACCCTTGTATTCTAATCCTCTAGATATAGTAACTGAGTATATCCAGCATTTTCTGTTTGTATTTCAGATTTCCAGCATCTGCAGTATTTTGCTTTTGTGTTGGCAGGAATGGCTATTTGTCAACAGAAAGAAAATAGAGCTCTGAAATTGCCTACAAACAGTTACCTTAACATTCTATACCTCTTAAATGAGCTCTCAAACTGCCCATCCCTGGAAACCCTGCATGCCAGATTTCCAGAGTGTGAGTTGCACTTGTTATCCTACACAGCCATACACTGGGAAGTTCCATGCAGGACATTTGGTGCCTATTTTAATATGAAAATGAAATTGTCATCTGTTTCTAGATGACAACTACCCATCCGAGGCCCAGCTGGAAAATCCATGGAAAAGGTATATTCGATTGAAAAAGAAAGACTGTACAAGAAGGATGAACCATCCGTGGCTAACTAAGGAAGTTAAGGAAGGTATCAAATTGAAAGAAATGGTGTACAATTCTGCAAAGATTACTGTTAGGCCAGAAGATTGAGAGAATTTTAAAAACCAGCAAAGGATGACTAAAAAAAGAATGAGAAATTAGAGTATTAGAGTAATCTAGCAAGAAATATAAAAACAGACAGTAAGAGTTTCTACAAATATATAAAAATGAAGAGAGTAGCTAAAATAAATGTTGGTCCTGTAGAGGATGAGACTGGAGAATTAATAATAGAAAAAAAGGAAAAGGCAGAGACTTTGAATAAGTATTTTTCATCGGTCTTCATGGCTGAAGCATCCCAATAATAGTAGAAAATCAGGGGAGAAAAGGGAGGGAGGAACTGAAAACAATCACCATTACTAGAGAAAAGTGATAGGAAAACAAATGGAACTAAAAGTTAACAAGTTCCCTGGATCAACAGCCTGCATCCTAGGACTTAAAAGAAGTGGCTGCAGAGATAGTGGATCCACTGGTTGTAATCTGCCAAAATTCCCTAGAATCTGGAAAGGTCTGGAGAAAGACTAGAAAACTGCAAATATAACACCCCTATTCAAGAAAAGAGGAAGACAGAAAGCAGAATACTACAGGCCAGTTAGTCTAACATCTGTCATTGGGAAAATGCTGGAATTCATTATTAAGAAAGTAGCAGGACATTTAGAAAATCATAATGCAATCAGGCACAGTCAACATGGTTTTATGAAATGGAAATCATGTTTGATAAATTTATTAAAGTTCTTTAAAGGATGTAACAAGCAGGGTGGATAAAGTGGAAACAGTAGGTGTAGTGTATTTTGATTCCCACAAGGCATTCAATTAGATGCCAAATAAAAGGTTATTATACAAAATAAGAGCTCATAAATAGAGTGGCTAACTAACAGTAAACAGTCAGGATAAATGGATCATATTCAGGTTGGCGAACTGTAACTAGTGGGGTGCCACAGGGATCAGTGCTGGGGCCTCAACTATTTATAATCTATATTAGTGACTTGGATAAAGGGACAGAGTGTATTGTAGCCAAATTTGCTGAGGATACAAAGATAGGTGGGAAAGAAAATTGCAGATGGACTGGGGGAGCAGGGCCATACAAAATGGCTTGAGGTGGCTAGGGTGGCATGCCCAATGTTGTCCTGTCTCTATGCCATTTTGTCCATGGGGAGCACTGTGGTGGACAGGAAGTCTGCTGAGGTCCACTGCTGTGTTGAGACACCATCAGATGATACCTGGCAGCCTTCTAGCAGGCCTGGTGGGATGTCCCTCCTCTGGGGGTAATGCACGGCCCATGGAAGGCCCTTCCCCAGTTGCCATGGCCGCCCCTGCAGCAAGATCCCCCACTGCCTTCACCAACCACCCCCCTCCCACCCTCTCACCAGACCTGCCTGACTGGCCCCGGCAAGCCCGATCCCACTTATTTTGGTCCTGGTACTAGCAGTGGCGACCTTCTAATTGGCATACAGAATTAGGAATTAGGAGCAGGAGTAGGCCACTCGGCCCTTTGAGCCTGCTCCGCCATTCAATAAGTTCATGGCCAAACCAATTACTCCATATTTCTACTTACCCCCAATAACCTTCTACCCCCCTTGCTTATCAAGAATCTATCTACCTTTGCCTTAAAAATATTCAAAGACTCTGCTTCCACCGCCTTTTGAGGAAGAGAATTCCAAAGACTCACGACACTCTGAGAGAAAAAAATTCTCCTCATCTCTGTCTTAAATGGGCGACCCTTTAGTTTTAAACAATGACCCCACGTTCCAGATTGTCCCACAAGGGAAAACATCCTTTCCACATCCACCCTGTCAAGACCCTTCAGAATCTTATATGTTTCAATCAAGTCGCCTTTCACTCTTCTAAATTCCAGCGGATACAAGCTTAGCCTGCCCAATCTTTCCCCGTACGACAGTCCACCCAATCCAGGTAGATGCCCAGTAAACCTTCTCTGTACTGCCTCCAATGCATTCATATCCTTCTTTCAATAAGGAGATCAGTACTGTACACAGTACTCCAGCTGTGGTCTCACCAATGCCCTGTATAGCTGAAGCATAACCTCCCTACTTTTGTATTAAATTCCCCTCGCAATAAATGATAACATTCTATTAGATTTTCTAATTATGTGCTGTACCTGTATGCTAACCTTTTGTGATTCATGCACTCGGGCACCCAGATCCCTCTGCATCTCAGAGCTCTGCAATCTCTCACCATTTAGGTAATATGCTTCTTTTTTATTCTTCCTGTCAAAGTGGACAATTTCCCACTTTCCCACAGTATACTCTGTTTGCCAGGTCTTTGCCCACTCACTTAACCTATCTATATCCCTTTGTAGCCTCCTTATGTCCTCTTCACAAGTTACTTTCTGACCTATCTTTGTGTCAGCAGCAAATTTAGCAACAATACATTCAGTCCCTTCATCCAAGTCTTTATATAAATTGTAAAAAGTTGAGGCCCCAGCACAGATCCTTGTGGCACACCACTCCTTACATCTTGCCAACCAGAAAATGACCCATTTATGCCTACTCTCTGTTTCTTCTATCCATGCTAATATGCTATCCCCTACACCACGAGCTTTTATTTTCTGCAATAACCTTTGATGTGGCATCTTATCAAATACCTTCTGGAAATCTAAGTACAATACATCCACCGGTTCCCCTGTATCCACAGCACATGTAACTATCTCAAAGAACTCCAATAAATTGGTTACACATGATTTCCCTTTCATAAAACCACGTTGACTCTGCCTGATTACCTTGAATTTTTCTAAATGCCCGGCTATATGGTCTTTAATAATAGCTTCTAACATTTTCCCTAAGACAGATGTTAAGCTAACTGGCCTATAGTTTCCTGCATTTTGTCTCCCTCCCTTTATGAATAAAGGAGTTACATCCATTATTTTCCAATCTAATGGAACCTTCCCCGAATCTAGGGAATTTTGGAAAATTAAAACTAACACATCAACTATCTCACCAGCCACTTCTTTTAACACCCTAGGGTGAAGTCCATCAGGACCTGAGGACTTGTCAGCCCGCAGCTCCAACATTTTGTTCAGTAGCATTTCGCTGGTGATTGTAATTTTTTTGAGTTCCTCCCTCCCTTTCATTTTCCTGACTTACAGCTAATACTGGGATGTTACTAATATCCTCCATAGTGAAGACTGATGCAACATATCTGTTCAATTCATCTGCCATCTCTTTATTATCCATTATTAATTCTCCAGACTCACTTTTTATAGGACCAGTGCTCAGTTTGTTAACTCTTTTCATTTTTAAGTATCTATAGAATCGCTTACCATCTGTCTTTATATTTCTAGCTAGCTTTCTCTCGTACTCTAATTTTATCTTCTTTATCAATCTTTAGGTCATTCTTTGCTGTTTTTTATATTCTGTCCAATCTTCTGATCTGCCTCCCATCTTTGTGCAATTATAGGCTTTTTCTTTAACTTGGATGCTACCTTTAATTGTTTTAGTGAACCCCGGATGGTGGGTCCCACCCTTGGAATTTTTCTTTCTTGTTGAAATGTATCTATTCTCTGTATTCTGAAATATCCCCTTAAATGTCTGCCACTGCATCTCTATTGACCTATCCCATGACCTGATTTGCCAGTTCACTTCAGCTAGCTCTGCTTTCATGCCCTCATAACTGACCTTATTTAAGTTTAAAGTACTAGTTTTGGACTCACACTTCTCTCCCTCAAACTGAATGTAAAATTCAATCGTATTATGATCGCTGCTTCCTAGGGGTGCCTTAACTATGAGGCCATTAATTAATCCTATCTCGTTGCACAATACCAGGTCTAGTATAGCCAGCTCTCTGGTTGGTTTCAGAAAGTTTTGTTCCAAGAAATTATCCCAAAAACATTCTATGTATTCCTCATCTAGGCTACTTCTGCCCGTCTGATTTTTCCAGGCTGTAGGTTAAAATCCCCCATAATTATCACTGTATCTTTCTGACAAGCTGCCATTATTACTTCTTTTATACCTCGTCCTACAGTGTAGTTAATGTTAGGTGGCCTGTACACCACTCCCACAAGTGACCTCTTGCCTTGATGATTTCTCATCTCTACCCAAAGGTTTCTACATCCTGGCCTCCTGAACTTAGGTCATCCCTCTCTATTGCACTAATACTATCATTAATTAACAGAGCTACCCCGCCATCTTTTCCTAGCATCCTGTCTTTCCTAAATGCCATGTACCCTTCAATATTCAGGTCTCAATCTATGTCGAACTGCAGCCATGTGTCTGTAATGGCTATCAGATCGTATTTATTTATTTCTCAGTTCATCTGTTTTGTTTCGAATGCTATGTGCATTCAGATACAGTCTTTATTTTGTCCTTTTATTATTTTTGTCACCTCTAGCCTTATCTGTTGATTTTCTCTTAGATTGGTATGCTCTGTCCCTTCCTGCCACAGTCAGTTTATAATTTCCCATATTAATACCTTTCTCTCTTGCCTTGTCTCTACTCCTTGATTTACCATATCTTCCCAAATTTGATCCCTTATCCCCACTATTCAGCTCTTGGTGTGGGATCTTGTCTCTTAGAGGGGATGGCATCTCCAATGCGGGCAGTGATTTACCTGCCCACTGTTGAATTCAGCCAGGGGTCCAACAGAGGGCCAAAGCAGGGTTGCTCCCGCCCCACCTTCTGGCCCGTTGCTGGGACCTCATTGCAGAAATAAAATTCAGCCCAATAGACTGCAAAGGATTATAGATAGATTATGTGAGTGGGCAAAAATTTGGCAGATAGAGTATAATGTCAGAAAATATGAGGTTGTCCACTTAAGGTGGGAAGAATAGAAAAGTAACACATTATTTAAATAGAAAGAGTCTACAGATTTCTACAGTAGAGGATTTGGGTGTTCTCGTGCATGAATCACAAAAAGTTAGCATGCAGGTACAGCAAATAATTAGGCAGGCAAATGGAATGTTGGCATTTATTACAAGGGGGATAGAGGACAAAAATAGTTAAGTCTTGCTACAACTGTGCAAGGCATTGGTGAGACCACATCTAGAGTACTGCGTACAGTTTTGGTCTCCTTATTTAAGGAGGGATATACTGTATTGGAGGCAGTTCAGAGAAGCTTCACTCAGCTGACTCCTGGGATGAAGGGGTTATCTTGTGAGGAAAGGTTGAGCAGGTTGGGCCAATACTCATTGCAGTTTAGAAGAATGAGAGGCGATCATATTGAAACATATAAGCTTCTGAGGTAGCTTGACAGGGTAGATGCTGAGAGGATGTTTCCCCTTGTGGAGAAATCTAGAACTGAGGATGCAGTTTCAGAATAAGGGATCTCCCATTTAAAACAGATTATTCTCTCAGAGGGTCATTAATCTTTGGAATCCTCTACCCCCAGAGAGTAGTGGAGGCTGGGTCATTGAATATGTTCAAGGCTGAGTTTGAGAGATTTTTGATCTACACGGGAGTCAAGAGTTCCGGGGAACAGGCAGGCAAGTGGAGTTGAGGCAATGATCAGATCAGCAATTATCTTATTGAATGCAGAGCGGGCTCAATGGGCTGAATGGCCTACTCCTGCTCCTTTTGCTTATGTTCTTATGAAAGCAGGGTGTAAATAGGGCAGAAACAAATTCTGCCTAATTTAGCATTCAATTATGCCCTGTCTGTACCTGTTTTTGGAATGTAATAAAGACAAGCATCAGCCAGTATATTTTTGATCTTCTAAGGTCCACAGCCAAAGAGTGAGGGAAGACAAAGGGCTGAATTTTACCGGCCCCTCGACGCCACAGGTCGTGGTGCAGGGGCCGATAAAATGCTGCGGGGAGAGACCCACCTCGACCCGCGACGTTGAGACTGGCCCGTGTCATATTACTGGCGATGGCGGGACCTCGGTGTGGCCCCCCCCCACCCCCGCCGCACAGCGGTTGCACCACAATTAGCATGTGGTAATGCTTACTCTTCTATGCTGATTATGCAGCCCGCCACCTCTCCACCGACACTGCCGAATTTTTCGATGAACGGGCGGCCGTCACGTGCCGTCCCATTCGCTATCTGTAAAGCCGGCAGGTCCTCACTCTGCATTATGGAAGGGAGGAGGGGGTGGGAGATACACAGGGGTCTAACTCTGCATTATGGAAGGGAGGAGGGGGGGGGGGATACACAGGGGTCTAACTCTGCATTCTGGAAGGGAGGAGGAAGGGGAGATACACAGGGGTCTAACTCTGCATTCTTAAAGGGAGGGGGGAGGGGGAATATGCAGGGGTCTCACTCTGCATTCTGAAAGGGAGGGGGTCTGGGATTACTGGAGAGAAAGCTGTGCTGGCATGAAGGGAGGTACTGTGCACCATCCCTCCGTTAGCAGTGTAAGCTCTGTGTTTATGAGGGGGCAATGGCACACTAAGCACACTGTGTGTGGGGAAGGTGCCAGAAAGGGCAGGAGCATTAAGGTTTTGTGGATCCGAAGAAGGGTCACTGACCCGAAACATTAACTCTGCTTCTCTTTCCACAGATGCTGCCAGACCTGCTGAGTGGTTCCAGCATTTCTTGTTTTTATTTCAGATTTCCAGCATCCGCAGTATTTTGCTTTTATTTTAAGGTTTTGTGGATGGTGGGACAATCGATTCAGCTGGTAGGGTCTTGATGTGGTCATGTTGTGCCTCTCTGAGTATTGGCCAAGATGGGCACTGCCACAGCACACCACATAGTTGATCCAGGAAAGCAGCTAATGTACCCATCAATAGTTCAAAATGGGTGACAGCGAAGCAACATCCTGCTTTATATTTTCCTCAATTTATAATAGCATAGGAACAGGTGTAGGCCATTCATCCCATCGAGCCTGCTCTGCCATTCAATATGATCATGGCTGATCATCCACTTCAATGCCTTTTTCCCTCACAATCCTTACTATCCCTTTATGCCATTTGTATTTAGAAATCAGTCAATCTCTACTTTAAACGTACTCAATGAATGAACGTCCACAGCCCTCTAGGGTAGAGAATTCCCATGATTCAGAACACTCTGAGTAAAAAAATTTCTCCTCATCTCTGTCCTAAGTGACTTCCCCCTTATTTTGAAATTGTGTCCCCTGGTTCTAGACTCCCCAACCAGGGGAAAAATCTTACCTGCATCTACCCTGTCTATCCCTTTAAGTATTTTGTAGGTTTCAGTGAGAACACCTCTCATTCTAGAGAATATAGGCCCAGGTTCCCCAATCTCTCTTCATAGGACAGTCCTGACATCCCAGGAACAAGTCTGGTGAACCTTTGTTGCACTTCCTGTATGGCAATAAGGTAAGGGGACCAGAACTGCACACAGTACTCTAGGGGCAGTCTATGCAATTGAAGCAAGACTTCACTACTCCTGTACTCAAATACTCATATGATAAAGGCTAACAAACCATTAGCCTTCCTAATTGATTGCTGCATGTGCATGTTAGCTTTCAGTGACTTATTGACAAGGACACCCAGGTCCCTTTGTGCATCTACACTTTCTAATCTGGTACCATTAAAAAAATACTCTGCACATCTGTTTTTCCAACCAAAATGGATAACTTCACATCTGCCACGTTCCTCCCCACTCACTGGGCTGAACTTTATCAGCGGGCCGCGGCGGCGCGCTGTGATGTCGGCAGCCTTCCGACATGGAAGTGCCGCCACAGAGCCCCCGTGATATTTTGCATCGGGCCGCATTTAAATGTAGGGGGTGGAGTGGCCGCACCCGATGACGTTGAGGCGGTGGCCACCGCGTCCCCGGCAACAGCGTCCAGCACCACCACGCAGGAGCCATTTATAAAGGCCTTCAGGAGAAAGTTAAATTTTAAAGGTGCCGGTGTGATTGAAAAAATTAATAAAAGTTTAATGTAACATTGAATCCCCTCTCCCACACCACCCCCACCCCCCCCCCCCCCACCTGAGTCTGCAATACATAAATTGACCTATCCCCCCAAAAAAAACACTTTTTGAAATTCTGAACTTACCCCCTCCCCCGAACGTCAGTATCTTTGACCCTCGACCCCTTCCCACCATCCCAACCAATAGGAATATTTTTGCCTGCTCCCACTGCCACCGTGATAATTTTATTCCTCCCCCCCCTCCCCACCAGTGTCTCACCTCGGAACTCCAACTGTGTACAGTTCTGGATGCCACGCTATAGGAAGGATGTGATTGTACTGGAGAGGGTGCAAAGGAGATTCACCAGGATGTTACCTGGGCTGGAGTATTTCAGCTATGAAGAGAGACTAGATAGGCTAGGGGTGTTTTCCTTAGAGCAGAGAAGGCTGAGGGGAGACCTGATAGAGGTATACAAAATTATGAGGGGCATAGATAGGAAGAAACTTTCTCCCTTAGCAGAGGTGTCAATAACCAGGAGGCATGGATTTAAGGTAAAGGGCTGGAGGTTGAGAAGGGATTTGAAGAAAAATCTTTTCACACAGAGGGTGGTTGGGATCTGGAACACACTGCCTGAAGGCGTGGTAGAGGCGGGAACCCTCACAACATTTAAGAAGTATTTAGATGAGCACTTGAAACACCATAGCCCACAAGGCTACAGGCCAAGTGCTGGAAAATGAGATTAGAATAGATAGGTGCTTGATGGCTGACATGGACACGATGGGCCGAAGGGCCTGTTTCTATGCTGTATAACTCTATGGCTCTATGAGCTGCTTTACATCTTCTTCACAACACATATTCCCACCTAGTTTTGGGTCATCTGCAAACTTGGAAATATTACATTTGGTCCACACATCCAAAACATTGATGCATACTGTGATCACCTGGGGCCCAAGTACTGATCCTTGCAGTACTCCACTCATCACAGACTGCCAACGCAAGAATGACCTGTTCATTCTTACTCTCTGTTTTCCACATGTTAACCAATCCTTAATCCATGCCAGTATATTACCTCCTATCCCATGTGCTTTAATTTTGCTAACCAACCTCCTGTGGGAGCCTTCTGAAAATCCAAGTATGCTATGTCCAATAACTCCCCTTTATCAATTCTGTTAGTAACATCATCAAAAAGCTCTAAGCGGTCCATCAAACATGATTTCCCATTCATAAATCCATGTTGATTATGCCCAATGAGAGCATTATTATCCAAGTGTCCATTTATCACATCCTTGAGAATCGATTCTAACATTTTCCCGACTACTGATGTAAGGCTAACAGATCTGTAGTTCACTGTTTTCTCTCTCCCTCCCTTCTTAAATAGCGGGGTGACATTTTCCACCTTCCAATCTGCAGGAATTGCTCCAGAATCTATAGAATTTTGGAAGATGATCACCAATGCATCCACTATCTCCATAGCTACCTCTTTCAACACTCTGGGATGTAGAATATCAGGTCCTGGGGACTTATTAACCTTCAGCCCTATTAATTTCTCCAATACAACTTCTAACTAATACTAATTTCCTTCAATTCCTCATTCTCCCTAGTCCCTTGGATCTCTAATTCTGAGAAATTTCATGTATCTTCCTCAGTGAAGAGAGACACTCTGCCTGTAATGGACCCACATTTGTCTTTGCCAAATGTGTCCTTTTTACATACCTATAGAAGCTTTTACAGTCTGTTTTTTATGTTTTTTGCTAGTTTACATTCATATTCTATTCTCCCTTTCTTTATCAGTTTCTTGGTCCTCCTTTGCTGTATTCTAAAATCCTCCTAATCCTTAGGTTTACTAGTATTTCTGGCAACTTTATAGGCCATTTCTTGCATACTGGCATGGATTAAAGATTGGTTAACAGGTGGAAAATGAAAACAGAAATAAACAGGTCATTTTTGTGTTGGCAGTATGTGACGAGTGGAGTACCGCAAGGATCAATACTTTGGCCCCAGCTGTTCACAGTATGCATCAATGATTTGAATGTGTGGACCAAATGTACTATTTCCAAGTCTGCAGATGACACAAAACTAGATGGGAATATGTGTTGTGAGGAAGATGCAAAGCAGCTTAACTTCCTTTGTTAGCCACAGTTTGACAGCCTTTACTGTAACAATTTTGTGCGTTGAAGGAATGTATTGTTGCTGTAAACTATGTAATATTTCTTTGAAGACTATCCATTGTCCATGCACTGTCATACCCTTTCAATGTATTTTCCCAATCCACCTCAGCCAATTTACCCCTCATACCTTCATAATTTCCTTTGTTTAAATTTAACACCCTGGCTTCAGATTTAGCTACCTCACTTTCAAACATAATGTAAAATTCAATCATATTATAGTCACTCATCTCAAAAGGTTCTTTTACAACAAGAAAATTAATTTGCCCTTTCTCATTACATTATACCAAATCTAAAATAGCCTGTTCTCTAGTCAGTTCCTCAACATACTGCTCTAGAAAACCAGAAACTCGTCCTCCACAGCATTAGTGCTCATTAGGTTTACCCAGTCTATATGCAGATTGAATTCACCCATGATTACTGTATTACCCATCCTACAGGCTTCTCTAACCTCCTGTTTAATGCCATGCCCCACACTTCCACTACTGTATTGTGGTGTGTAAACAACTCCTACCAATGTTTGCTGCCCATAGCTGTTTCTCAGCTCCACCCAAACATTCCACATGTTGTTCTTCCGATCTGAGATCCTCTCTTACTAATGTACTGATCCCATTCCTTATTTTCAGTGCAGCACCACCTCCTTTTCCCTTTTTCCTGTCCTTCCAAATGTTGAATATCCTTGAATATTCAGTTCCTAGTCTTGGTCACCCTGTAGCCATGTTTCCAGCATAGCAATTAGATCCTACCCATTTACCTCTATTTGTGCCTTTAAATCATCTACCTTGTTGTGAATGCTGCATGCATTCAGGTAGAGTGCCCTTAACCTTGTCTTCTTGACATTGTTCTGCATTCTAAACCTAGTTGATGCTTGCCTTTGTTTCACCTGCCTTCTAATATTGCTTGCTACCTTTCTACCTCCTGTTACCAGCCTTACTTCCTTCCAATTTGAGCTACCCCTCAGGTTCCCATCCCCCTGACAAGCCAGTTTAAATGCTCCGTAACAGCATGAGCAAATTTCCCTGTGAGGATATTAGTCCCAGTCTGTTGAGGTATAGCCCATCCATCTTGTACAGGTCCCAACTGCCCCAGAACTGGTTCCATCCGGTTCACTAATGTCCTTCAGGGAAGGGAATCTGCTGTCCTGACCTGGTCAGGCCTACATGTGACTCCAGACCCACAGCAATGTGGTTGGCTCTTAACTGCTCTCTGAAATGGCCTAGCAAGCCACTCAGTTGTACCTAACCGCTACAAAGTCAATAAAAAGGAATGAAACTGGACGGACCACCCGGCGTCGACCTAGGCACCGGAAACGACAACGGGAAACCCAGCCCTGTCGACCCTGCAAAGTCCTCCTTACTAACATCTGGGGACTTGTGCCAAAGTTGGGAGAGCTGTCCCACAGACTAGTCAAGCAACAGCCTGACATAGTCATACTCACGGAATCATACCTTACAGACAATGTCCCAGACGCTACCATCACCATCCCAGGTATGTCCTGTCCCACCGGCAGGACAGATCCACCAGAAGTGGTGACACAGTGGTATACAGTAGGGAGGGAGTTGCCCTGGGAGTCCTCAACATTGACTCCGGACCCCATGAAGTCTCATGGCATCAGGTCAAACATGGGCAAGGTAACCTCCTACTGATTACCACCTACCGCCCTCCCTCAGCTGATGACTCAGTACTCCTCCATGTTGAACATCACTTGGAGGAAGCACGGAGGGTGGCAAGGGAACAAAATGTACTCTGAATGGGGGACTTCAATGTCCATCACCAAGAGTGGCTTGGTAGCACTGTCCTAAAGGACATAGCTGCTAGACTGGGTCTGCGGCAGGTGGTGAGGGAACAAACACGAGGGAAAAACATACTTGACCTCGTCCTCACCAATCTACCTGCCGCGGATGCTTCTGTCCATGACTGTATTGGTAGGGGTGACCACCGCACAATCCTTGTGGAGACGAAGTACCGCCTTCACATTGAGGGTACCATCCATTGTGTTGTGTGGCACTACCACCGTGCTAAATGGGATAGATTTCGAACAGATCTAGCAATGCAAAACTGGGCATCCATGAGGCGCTGTGGGCCATCAGCAACAGCAGAATTGTACTCAACCACAATCTGTAACTTCATCGTCTGGCATATCCCCCACTCTACCATTACCATCAAGCCAGGAGACCAACCCTGGTTCAATGAAGAGTGCAGGAGAGCATGCCAGGAGCAGCAACAGGCATACCTCAAAATGAGGTGTCAACCTGGTGAAGCTACAACACAGGACTATCTGCGTGCCAAACTGCGTAGGCAGCATGCGATAGACAGAGCTAAGCGATCCCATAACCAACGGATCAGATCTAATCTCTGCAGTCCTGCCACATCCAGCCGTGAATGGTGGTGGACAATTAAACAACTAACTGGAGGAGGTGGCTGCACAAATATACCCATCCTCAATGATGGGGGAGCCCTGCACATCAGTGCGAAAGATAAGGCTGAAGCATTTGCAACAATCTTCAGCCAGAAGTGACGAGTTGATGATCCATCTTGGCCTCCTCCTGAAGTCCCTAGCATCACAGATGCCAGACTTCAGCCAATTCGATTCACTCCGCGTGATATCAAGGACTGAAGGCACTGGATACTGCAAAAGCTATGGGCCTTGACAATATTCCGGCAATAGTACTGAAGACCTGTGCTCCAGAACTTGCCGCGCCCCGAGCCAAGCTGTTCCAGTACAGCTACAACACTGGCATCTACCCTGCAATGTGGAAAATTGCCCAGGTATGTCCTGTACACAAAAAGCAGGACAAGTCCAACCCGGCCAATTACCGCCCTGTCAGCCTACTCTCAATCATCAGTAAAGTGATGGAAGGTGTCATCAACAGTGCCATCAAGCGGCACTTGCTTAGCAATAGCTTGCTCAGTGACGCTCAGTTTGGGTTCTGCCAGGGCCACTCAGTTCCTGACCTCATTACAGCCTTGGTTCAAACATGGACAAAAGAGCTGAACTCAAGAGGTGAGGTGAGAGTGACTGCCGTTGACATCAAGGCAGCATTTGACTGAGTATGGCATCAAGGAGCCCTAGCAAAACTGAGGTCAATGGGAATCAGGGGGAAAACCCTCCGCTGGCTGGAGTCATACCGAGCGCAAAGGAAGATGGTTGTGGTTGTTGGTGGTCAATCATCTGAGCTCCAGGACATCACTGCAGGTGTTCTTCAGGGTAGTGTCATAGCCCAAACATCTTCAGCTGCTCCATCAATGACCTTCCTTCAGTCATAAGGTCAGAAGTTGGGATGTTCGCGGATGATTGCACAATGTTCAGCTCCATTCGCGACTCCTCAGATACTGAATCAGTCCGTGTAGGAATGCAGCAAGACCTGGACAATATCCAGACTTGGGCTGATAAGCGGCAAGTAACATTCGCGCCACACCAGTGCCACGCAATGACCATCTTCAACAAGATAGAATCTAACCATCTCCCCTTGACATTCAATGGCAATACCATTGCTGAATCCCCCACTATCAATATCCTAGGGGTTACCATTGACCAGAAACTGAACTGGAGTAGCCATATAAATACCGTGGCTACAAGAGCAGGTCAGAGGCTAGGAATCCTGAGGTGTGTAACTCACCTCCTGACTCCCCAAAGCCTGTCCACCATCTACAAGGTACAAGTCAGGAGTGTGATGGAATACTCTCCACTTGCCTGGATGGGTGCAGCTCCAACAACACTCAAGAAGCTCAACACCATACAGGACAAAGCAGCCCGCTTGATTGGCACCCCATCTACAAACATTCACTCCCTCCACCAACGACGCACAGTGGCAGCAGTGTGTACCATCTACAAGATGCACTGCAGCAATGCACCAAGGCTCCTTAGACAGCACCTTCCAAACCTGCGACCTTTACCAACTAGAAGGACAAGGGAAGCAAATGCATGGGAACATCACCACCTGCAAGTTCCCCTCCAAGTCACACATCATCCCGACTTGGAACTTTGTCGCCGTTCCTTCACTGTCGCTGGGTCAAAATCCTGGAACTCCCTTCCTAACAGCACTGTGGGTATACCTCCCCCAAATGGACTGCAGAGGTTCAAGAAGGCAGCTCACCGCCACCTTCTCAAGGGCAATTAGGGATGGGCAATAAATGGTGGCCTAGCCAGCGACGCCCACATGCTTGAATAAATTTTTAAAAATTGCCTCTGAAATCTGATGCCCTCCCTCCTACACCAATCCTCCAGCCATGTGTTTAATCGATCAATCCTCATATTCCTATTCTCACTAGCACGTGTCAATGGCCGTAATTCTGAGATTGCTTCTCTTGAGGTCCTGCTTTTTAATTTCCTTCCTAACTCCCTAAAATCTGCTTTCAGGACCTCATTCCTCTTGCTACCTATGTCATTGGTACCAATGTGGACCATGACCTCTGGCTGTTCACCACTCAGAAGGATGTCCTGCAGCCGCTCCGTGACATTCTTGACCCTGGTTCCAGGGAGGCAACATACCATCCTAGAGGCCCGTTTACTGCCACAGAAACACCTGTCTGATCCTCTAACTATCAAATCCCCTATCACTATTGCTCTTCCGCTCTTCTTCCACCCCTCCTGTGCAGCTGAGCCACCAGTGGTGCCACAGACTTTTCTCTGGCTGCACTCCCCTGAGGAACCTTGCCCTCACCAGTATTCAAAATGGAAAACCAATTAGCAAGCAAGATAGACTCAGGTGTCTCCTGCACTGCCTGCTTGGTTCTCCTAGACTGCCTGGGGGGTCACCCATTCCCTCTTTGCCTGCATGCTCATAATCTGCAGTGTGACCATCTCCCTAAATGTGCTATCCACATAGTCCTCTGCCTCATGGATGTACAACAGTGACTCCAGCCACCAGTCAAGTTCCAAAACCCGGAGCTCAAGCTTCTGCAACCGGTGACACTTCTTGCAGATGTGTTCGTCCAGGACACATGGTGCGTCCATGACTTCCCACATACCACAGGATGTGCATTCCACTTGGCTGAGCTGACGTTGCATATGGTAACTTTAAAAACTATTTATTACAAATAGAAGTAGAATAACTTACCAGTTACTCACCAATCAGCTTCTTCCCCTGTACCAAAGAGAGAACCAGCACTGGAGGCTCAAAAAAGGAAGAAAAAGAAAGGAGCCCCTCCCTCACTGAATTCCCTCATGCACCAATTCCCACTTTACACTCTGTACACTCAAAGTGGCTCTCAGTGCAGACAAATTTATTTTTGCTCTTAATTTATTATTATCCTCCTTAGTGAACTCCCTCACTTACCAAACCCCCTTCTTCACACTCTGTACCCTCCAGCAGCATTCAGTGCAGACAAGCAGCATTGAGCGTCCCCGGAATTTATAGCTCCTGTAAATAATGCTGGGTCAGCTCTACTAGAGCTCAGAAACCAGTTTAAGCTCGCTACCTAATTAACTTGCTACAGCCACTCTCAGAGAGCTGGTATATTCCTGTTTAAAACTATAAGTAACATAACCTTCCTCTGAACTTAAACAATAATTTCAATTATTTGCTAAATGCAAACAAAACAAAAACTAGACTTCAGAGAGATTAACCCTTAAAATCTACTCACTTACCCAACTCCCTTCTTCAAACTCTGTGCCCTTCAGCAGCACTCAGTGCAGACCACTGTGGAAATAAAAAAACCAGGAAAGATGCAAGACAAGGTGCCGATTTGCTATCTGATAAAAGGTCGCTGACCTGAAATGTTAACTCTGCTTCTCTCTCCACAGATACTGCCAGACCTGCTGAGTATTTCTAGCACTCTCTGTTTTTGTTTCAGATTTCCAGCATCTGCAGTATTTCGTTTTTATTATTCTGCTTATCACTTGTTTTAGACTATCGCACAAAGTTAAAATCTACTGCATTGTGTGGTGAACATTTTGTCTTGATCACTGAATTATCAATGACTAGCTCTTGTGCTGAGCTGTATCAATAAACATTGGCACTCAATGCAGACCTCAGACCCAGGCAGGCTTATTCATCAGTAAGCATTTTACAAGTTCCTCAATAGTTGCTCTCAGCAGTTGCACAGTTGCCAGTCATCAGGATTTCACACTGGCAACATTTTAATCCAGGTGTCAACTTGTCAGTTTTCATCAGAAAATTCTGTTATTTTTCACAGGAATTGCAGATAGTAATAGCGAATTAGATCACTTGACAGGAGAGTTTGTGTAATGTTAGTATCAATCAGATCAGCTGAAAGGCAGCACTGAAGGTTGCTAGATTGGTCAGAAGATTGACTGGCAGCCATCAAAACCAGGCAATCAAGTAGATGTGCTATGCTACCATTGTTGGTTGCAAATGAATTTGAGGCAGAAGAGGTTTAGAACAAACTTACAGATTGTGACGGAAACCACACTTGCCAAAATGAGACATATTGGCTGGAATTTTATGCCATCCCAGTGAGCCGGATGGTGCAGGAATGTGGCGTAAAATTGAGCGGGATGCTCCGGGAGGCCTACCCAGCCTGCTCCTGTTTCTGCCCCATTTTACGTGGGCCGGGGGTGGGGGGGGGGGCCAGAAACGGGCCCCCCCACCCCAGGCCAATCAAGGCCCTTAAGTGGCCAATTAACAGCCACTTAAGGGCCTTTGCCCACCTCCACAGGTATTTTACCCATGGCAAGGGGGCATCCAGGAGACATGAAAGGCCACCCTCTGATACTTGGTGGCCTCTCAGCACACGGGGGTGGGGGGGGGGCCCTAACAATCGGCCATAGGGTGCCCGTTGAGGGCCACACTCCCTTCCCCAACCACCCCTAGGACTCGAGATGCACCCCTTCCCCCAAACGACCATCCTTGCCTTGCCGGGTGCGACCAATTAGCCCAGCAAGGCAAACCCCAACTTACCTGGACTCCTGGTTCCATGTTCTCGGCTGGGCTGCAGTCCCAGCAGTGGCCACCGCACCTGGTGGTGCTGCTGTGACTAAGAGCTGCCAGTCCAGTCCAGCAGCTTAGTGAGATGGGACTTCCTCCCTCAAGCGAGTGTAAGTCCCATCTCGGAACAATTAAAGCCCGGGGACCCGTAAAATGTGGGACGGATCCCCAGGCCAGGCGGAAGTGGGTTTTCCACTGACTTTTACATCGATGGACAGCTCCCATCTGCCCGGCATAAAATCCAGCCCAGTAATTTCGTCATATGGAACATTATTTTTGAACTGTTACTGGACATTGAACAAACTTGCTTAAAAAGACCACAGAACAGTGGCTGAAAACATGGCTGCACATTTGCATTCTAAAAAGACAGTATTCCCTGATTTAGTTTGCCAGATGGGTTTTGTCAATAGCAATCCACCCCCTCATCACCTCCCCCACACTGAGAGTGCCTGGTCAGCTTGGAGGAATCCATAAATCTCGCAGGCGAGGCTGCTCTAAATGAGGAGTTAGCCACATGACTAACCTGCTGGCCAACCTGGGGTTTTTTGAATTGTGCCTGACACAGAACAGTTTTAGAAGTGACTGCAACTGAATTTCAAGAAGAGGGCACTCCCTCTCTCTGTCTCTCTCTCTCTTTCTCTCTCATGCCAAGTTACAGGGACCCACAGAAGTAACTAAGCCTCAAGACAGAGGACCAGTGAAACAAGTTTGAAAGTGTGCGCTGGACCCCTACTAGAATTGCTAGACATAACTTCAATCAAAGATGTTACATCCAACCGAAAACCAGTAACTGAACTCCAGCTATTGCTTCAAACCTTTCCCTTTTGATTCTTTCTCCTTCTCTGTCTATATTTGCGTGTGTGTTTATCGCGTATGTATGCTAGCATGGTCACGTCACGTATTTTTAGTAGTTTCAACTGAATTAGGCTTTTAAGATGAATAAACTTACACCTTACTTGTTTAAATCTGAGAAAATCAGTTTGGTTGTTTCCTTTGCCATTACAATTAGAGAGCAGTGAGCAAGGACTCACTGAGGGGAAGATAAAAACACTGTTTTAAAAATTAAGCCCTGTTACGGCAAAAAACAGGAAAAGGCTGAGAGGGGAGCCTAGACCCCTTTCTCACCTGGTTATAACAAGATACTATTTTAACCCAACTCGCCTGGTGGAAAACTGATATAAACATATTGCCTGGCTGCCTTTTTTACAACCACATCCTTTTACTTTCCATTCACTTTGTAGATACCGTCTGAACTAAAAAAAAATGCAATGCATGTCTCCAAACCAGAGAGAAGAATACAGAACTTCACTGATTCAGACCTCCAAACTCTCCGAGGAAATCCAAGGCAAAAGCAGAATCCTGGATGTTAGTACCATTAAAACACCCAGAATAGTAATTTTGTGTTATTTCAAGGGGCTGGGGCAAGACATAAATATCTGGTCTAGATCACAAGGGAATGCTACCGAGGCGTTCTTGGTTTATGTTATTGCACAAGTAGATGCAACATATTGAGATCAGACCATTTACGAAGTGGCTGATGCCACTGTAACTAAGAAGGTATCTATGAGCAAATCCAAATTTCTAACAGTAACTGACAAACCTTCCTGGATGGGATGTAATTAAGTGGAGAAAAGCTGCTGCATTTCCATGGGAGGAAGGCACAAAAAATAAAGCGACTTGCATGCCTTGTGCAGCAAGGTGGCAGTGGGATTAAGTGCCATGTCCCTCACCCTCCAAAATTGTAGACCAGTTCTGATAAAAAGTTCAATGATCTGACAAGGCCAAGATAACATACTGGCCAGTCTGCCTTTTCTTCCTTCGATAGCATGGGTGCCAGCACTGTTCGCCATCTTAAAACAATAAGTTTACAAGCCCGAGTTGTGGAGTTCAGTTATGTGGAGAGACTAGAGAAGCTGGGGTTGTTCTCCTTAAAACAGAGAAGATTCCAGGGAGTTTTAATTGAGATATTCAAAATCATGAGTGATTTTTATAGACTAAATAAGAAGAAATTGTTTCCACTGGTGGATGGGCCAGTAGCCAGAGGACACAGATGTAAGATAATTGGCAAAAGAACCAGAGGTGAGATGAGGTGAAAAATAATTACATAGCAAGTTGTTATGATCTAAAATTCACTGCCTGAAAGGGTGGTGGAAGCAGATTCAATCATAACTTTCAAAAGGAAATGAGATATATATACTTGAAAATAGAACATTGCAGGGCTATGGGAAAGTGGGACTAATTGGATAGCTCTTTCAAAGAGCTGGTACTGGCATGATGAGCCTCCTACTGTGCTGGAAGGGTCCATGATTCTGTGTCTCAAATGTTGCCAATTAGAAAGTGCCTGAAAGGACTGATGGCACCTTTCCACAAGCTCTGTCCCCAACTTTCCACTCAGCACCCAAATGTACCCCCCGCTCCACAGACCGAAAATCTCCACTTTTGTTATGACATGCCACAGGTCCCAAATTCAGGAGTATGTTTGAGCTGACAGCTCTTTTGTCAGCTCTGTGTGTTTCTCTGAAGAGGTCAGCTTTTATTAATTTTCTACATTGATATGTATACAGCTGTATGACTGATGGCCTTTGATTCATCAACAAAGTGTATATATTTTTGGATGTTCAGAATGTGGTTTTGCATCTTTAACTTTTTCCACTGTAGATGATGAAGAAGGGAGAAATGGTTCTGCTTGTATTTTCTGGACTGTAGCTCATTTAATGACCTTTTAAATAAGGAAATTATTTCTAATAAATTGTAACAATATTATTTAATAAACTAAAAATTTGCAAACACTTTCCATGTATTTACAATTTAAACCTAGCAGGATACAACAGAAACAACTCCCATGGGAGTATTGATAGATTTATGTCCACTTTATCAGCACAATCAACTTATCAAGCATTCAGCAACAGCAACGATTAATTCAAATTGTAAGCTGTTAACTCTTTAAAGCACTAGCACCACTAGCTCTTCAAATTAATTGTATTATGAAAACACAAATATCTATTCAAATCTCCACCAAACATCAGTGATTCGAGTAATGATCAGAATCAATTCATGATACCATGAACACTGTCAGATCTTCAAATCACTGCACAGCAAATTCGCCAAGCTATTATCACCACTACTCCTGTAAAACACTAGATTTTTCAATTTTTTTTTTAACCTAAGGGTGCCAAAACTCCTCAAGCTCTGAACTTTTCATATCCTTTCACATAATAAAGGAATGAAGTTTCAGAGAGGATGAAGAGGAGGGTGATCAGGATGATACCAAATCCTAAAGCTGCTAGTTATGAGGGTAGGGTCTAGAAACTGGGGCTATATACTGTGGGGAAGAGCACACTTTGAAGGGATATGCTTGAGATTTTTAAAATGATGAGACTCGGAGGGCGGAGTTCCAGAGCGGTAAGTTACCTTGGGTGGGGAAAATAAACTGAAAAAGTGACGTCACAGGAAATCTGTGACCTGATTGGCTGGTCGGGAATCTGTACCAAATTTGAAAATAAAACTGATAAAAATTGATTAAAACACTAATTAACTAATTAATAAGTAGAGTAACTAAACCAGAGGGAGGAGATTACTGTATTTAGATAGCATTTAGTATTTATTGTAGAAATTTAGCACGAGGGACCATATAGTTGAGTGTATCATAATTTAGTAAGGATTTAATAAGTATTTATTTATTTTATATTAATTAACTAATTAGTGCTAGAAATGTCAGTTAGAGGGGTGAAGTGCTTCACCTGTGAGATGTGGGAAGTCAGTGATGCTTCCAGCGTTCCGGACGACTACATCCGCAGGAAGTGTACCCAGTTGCAGCTCCTCACAGACCACATGGATCGGTTGGAGCGGCAACTGGATGCACTTAGGAGCATGCAGATGGCGGAAAGCGTCATAGACAGGAGTTTTAGAGAAGTGGTTACACCCAAAGTGCAGGCAGATAGATGTGTGACCGTTAGAACGGGCAGGCAGTCGGTGCAGGAATCCCCTGTGGCTATTCCCCTCTCTAACAAGTATACCGTTTTGGATACTGTTGGGGGGGATGGCCTATCAGGGGAAAACAACAGCAGCAGCCAGAGCAGTGGCACCACGGCTGGCACTGTTGTTCAGCAGGGAGGGACAAAGCGCAGAAGAGTAATAGTTATCGCGGATTCTATAGTCAGGGGCAGAGATAGGCGCTTCTGTGGACGTGAAAGAGACTCCAGGATGGTATTTTGCCTCCCTGGTGCCAGGGTCAAGGATGTCTCTGAACGAACAGGGGGCATTCTGAAGGGGGAGGGTGAACAGCCAGAGGTTGTGGTACACATCGGTACGAATGACATAGGCAGGAAGAGTGATGAGGTCCTGCAGGGGGAGTTTAGGGAGTTAGGCAGTAAGTTAAAAAACAGGACCTCTAGGGTTGTAATCTCTGGATTACTCCCTGTGCCACGTGCCAGTGAGGCTAGAAATAGGAAGATAGTGCAGCTAAACACGTGGCTGAGCAGCTGGTGTAGAAGGGAGGGTTTCAGATATCTGGACCATTGGGCTCTCTTCAGGGACAAATGGGACCTGTACAAGAAGGACGGGTTGCATCGAAACTGGAAGGGCATTAATATCCTGGCTGCAAGTTTTGCTAGCGTCACTCAGGAGGGTTTAAACTAGTGTGGCAGGGGGGTGGGAACCAGAGCAGTAGGACAGCTAGTGAAATAAATGAGGAGGACATCGTAAATAAGGCCTGTAGGACTAAGAGGAAGAGCAGGCAGGGAGATGTTGCTGAGCACAGCGGGACTGGTGTTCTGAAGTGCATTCGTTTCAATGCGAGAAGTATAACAGGTAAGGCAGATGAACTTAGAGCTTGGTTAAAGAGAATATCACAGCTGTACTGCGGGAGGACACCTCAGAGGGGTCATGCAGCGAGGCAATATGGGAGGAGCTCAGGAATAGGAAGGGTGCAGTCCCGATGTTGGGGGTTTACTACAGGCCTCCCAACAGCCAGCGGGAGGTAGAGGAGCAGATATGTAGACAGATTTTGGAAAGATGTAAAGGTAACAAGGTTGTGGTGGTGGGTGATTTTAACTTCCCCTATATTGACTGGGACTCACTTAGTGCTAGGTGCTTGGATGGGGCAGAATTTGTGAGGAGCATCCAGGAGGGCTTCTGAAACAGTATGCAGATAGTCCAACTAGGGATGGGGCCATTCTGGACCTGATATTGGGGAATGAGCCCGGCCAGGTGGTCGAAGTTTCAGTGGGGGAGCATTTCGGGAACAGTGACCATAATTCCATAAGTTTTAAGGTACTTGTGGATAAGGATAAGAGTAGTCCTCGGGTGAAGGTGCTAAATTGGGGGAAGGCTAATTATAACAATATTAGGCAGGAACTGAAGAACTTAGATTGGGGGCGGCTGATTGAGGGTAAATCAACATCTGACATGTGGGAGTCTTTCAAACGTCAGCTGATTAGAATCCAGGACCAGCATGTTCCTGTGAGGAAGAAAGACAAGTTTGGCAAGTTTCGGGAAGCTTGGATAACACGAGATATGGTGAGCCTCGTCAAAAAGAAAAAGGAAGCATTTGTCAGGGCTGGAAGGCTAGGAACAGATGAATCCCTTGAGAAATATAAAGACAGTAGGAAGGAACTTAAGCAAGGAGTTAGGAGGGCTAAAAGGGGTCATGAAAAGTCATTGGCAAACAGGATTAAGGAAAATCCCAAGGTTTTTTATACATACATAAAGAGCAAGAGGGTAACCAGGGAAAGGGTTGACCCACTCAAGGACAGAGATGGGAATCTATGTGTGGAGCCAGAGAAATGGGCGAGGTGCTAAATGAATACTTTGCATCAGTATTCATCAAGGAGAAGGACTTGGTGGATGATGAGCCGAGGGAAGGTTCAGATAGTCTCAGTCATCTCATTATCAAAAAGGAGGAGTTGTTGGATGTCTTGCAAAGCATTAAGGTAGATAAGTCCCCAGGGCCTGATGGGATCTACCCTAGAATACTGAGGGAGGCAAGGGAAGAAATTGCTGGGGCCTTGACAGAAATCTTTGCATCCTCATTGGCTACAGGTGAGGTCCCAGAGGACTGGAGAATAGCCAATGTTGTGCCTTTGTTTAAGAAGGGTGGCAAGGATAATCCAGATAATTATAGGCCGGTGAGCCTTATGTCAGTGGTAGGGAAACTATTAGAGAGGATTCTTCGGGACAGGATTTACTCCCATTTGGAAATAAATGAACTTATTAGCAAGAGACAGCATGGTTTTGTGAAGGGGAGGTCGTGTCTTACTAATTTGATTGAGTTTTTTGAGGAAGTGACGAAGATGATTGATGAAGGAAGGGCAGTGGATGTTATCTATATGGACTTTAGTAAACCCTTTGACAAGGTCCCGCATGGCAGACTGGTACAAAGGTTGAAGTCACACGGGATCAGAGGTGAGCTGGCAAGATGGATACAGAACTGGCTCGGTCATAGAAGACAGAGGGTATCAGTGGATGGGTGTTTTTCTGAATGGAGGGATGTGACTAGTGGTGTTCCGCAGGGATCAGTGCTGGGACCTTTGCTGTTTGTAGTATATATAAATGATTTGGAGGAAAATGTAGCTGATCTGATTAGTAAGTTTGCGGACGATACAAAGGTTGGTGGAGTTGCGGACAGTGATGAGGATTGTCAGAGGATACAGCAGGATATAGATCGGTTGGAGACTTGGGCGGAGAAATGGCAGATGGAGTTTAATCCGGACAAATGTGAGGTACTGCATTTTGGAAGGTCTAATGCAGGTGGGAAGTATACAGTAAATGGCAGAACCCTTAGGAGTATTGACAGGCAGAGAGATCTGGGCGTACAGGTCCACAGGTCACTGAAAGTGGCAATGCAGGTGGATAAGATAATCAAGAAGGCATACGGCATGCTTGCCTTCATCGGTCGCAGCATAGAGTATAAAAATTGGCAAGTCATGTTGCAGCTGTACAGAACCTTAGTTAGGCCACACTTAGAATATTGCGTGTAATTCTGGTCGCCACACTACCAGAAGGACGTGGAGGCTTTGGAGAGGGTACAGAGGAGGCTTACCAGGATGTTGCCTGGTCTGGAGGGCATTAGCTATGAGGAGAGGTTGGAAAAACTCGGATTGTTTTCACTGGAACGACGGAGGTGGAGGGACGACATGATAGAGGTTTACAAAGTTATAAGCGGCATGGACAGAGTGGATAGTCAGAAGCTTTTTCCCAGGGTGGAAGAGTCAGTTACTAGGGGACATAGGTTTAAGGAGCGAGGGGCAAAGTTTAGATGGGATGTGCGAGGCAAGTTTTTTGCACAGAGGGTAGTGAGTGCCTGGAACTTGCTGCCAGGGGAGGTGGTGGAAGCAGATACGATAGCGATGTTTAAGAGACATCTTGACATATATATGAATAGGAAGGGAATAGAGGGATATGGGCCCCGGAAGTGCAGAAGGTTTTAATTTAGGCAGGCATCAAGATCGGCGCAGGCTTGGAGGGCCGAATGGCCTGTTCCTGTGCTGTGTTGTTCTTTGTTCTTTGTTCTTTTGTTTGGACATAATCTGGTTAGATAGATTATTTGAAATGTAGAGGACTAAATGATAGGACTGAAGGTCACGTCTATAAAATTTGTTAGCAACCAGGAAATATTTCTTTTGGCAGGGAGCCGCCGCTCTGTGACATCTTCCTTGACATCTGATGAGTATGGGATCACTGCAGATTTTAAATGGAAACATGACAAGTGCCTGACTGAAGAGGACATTGCCAGCATTGCAATCCTGTTTATGGCATTCAGAAGCATCAGCCTGATCTACTCCTCTCTGGTGCAATGCTTTGGAGCATTCTTCGTGTTTAATTAAGCTCCAGCAGACAGCAATTTTGCTGAAAAAAAAATACTAGAAATAATTAATGTGAACCTGTGTGTCACATTTAATGAGAAACAATTCATTTGAAAATATTTCAATTTGTAATTAAAATTGGAAACAATTATTGTTACAAAAACTAATGTGTAACTTTAATTTATAATATTGCTTACTTAATGACTGTTCTTAAATTACAGAGCCATAGAGAGATACAGCACTGAAACAGGCCCTTTGGCCCACTGAGTCTGTGCCAACCATCAACCACCCATTTATACTAATCCTACATTAATCCCATATCCCCGACCACATCCCTACCATTCTCCTACACCTACCTACACTAGGGGCAATTGATAATGACAAAATCACCTATCAACCTGCAAGTCTTCGGCTGTGGGAGGAAACCAGACCACCCGGCAGAAACCCACAGAGTCACAGGGAGAACTTGCAAACTCCACACAGGCAGTACCCAGACCTGAACCCGGGTTGCTGGAGCTGTGAGGCTGCAGTGTTAGCCACTGTGCCACCCTATAGGCATAGAAATTTGTTGACTCCTAAGCATTCAAAAAAGATGGGTGGAATACACACCTCTCCCATGCTGGAAGTTCATTGATTGGATCGAGCTGCTCTGAGGGCTTCATAATAGAAGCCGTCACTAAGCTATGCCACCTGCTGCAGCAACAACTGAAGCTACAAGCCAAGGCATTGTCTTGTGAAGGTCACTTTGGCCCTTAACCTTTGAGCAATGGGCTCCTTCAGGCTGCAGCAGAAGACATCAGCAAAATATCCAATTTTGCTGTGCACCAGTGTTCATGGGAGGTCACCCAGGCTTTCTACACACATATATCACCTTCCTAATAGACAGAGTGAAGCAGAATAGAAAGCACAAGATTTCAGTGTTGTCGTTTCCCCAGGTTTCAAAGTGGCACAAATTGCACCCAGATTGCCTTGTAGGCTCCCCATCTCCATCCTCACATCTTTGTCAATAGAAAGGCACTCCACTCCCTCAAGGCTGCCTTTGTTTGTGACTACAGGTCGTGCATAATGCTGGCCTTTGCACAATTTCCCGCCATCAGTCATGATTCATTTATCCTGTGCCAGTGCTTTGTGCCGCCTCTATTCCAAACAGGCCATGAGTCTCAGGTTGCCTACTGGGGAACGAGGGATAACCCCTTCAGACATGGTTTATGTCTCCTTCAGGAACCCAGGCACAGCTGCAGAGCTAGTCTGCAGTGAGAATCATGCTGCCACCAGAATGTCATTCATCAGACAATGATCAAGCAATAATTCCATTAATGAACTGTTCAGGAAGAAATTTACAATAGAGCCTTGTGTAGGTAGCCAGATCTTTGGTCAAGTGCTGTATGCAGCAAGAGGAGGAACAGCAGAACGAAGAGTAAGAGCGTGAGCAGCATCAGCTACCAATGCCCCTAACTGTCAGAGTTCAGAGAACAACTTATCCAAGAGCTCTTCACATGAAGCATCCCTCCCATCCTCAATACACAGTCTCACAATCCTTATCACCACTATCCTTATTACCATCATCCAATTGTCTTCCTTTAGTCTAGCTTTAAGAGTCTTGCTATCTAATCACTACAAATATTGACATCAAAAACAAATACGGAAAAAAAGGTGCAGAATTTGCTGTAGCAGGGCCATATTGAGTTGGCAAAGGGTTTGTGGTCTTGGTCTGCCATAAGTTAGACTTGCCTCTGCATCCTTCAGCTCATAGCTTTCTCCCCACAAGCTGCTGAAAGTCTGTGTTGATAAAGGTGCAACAAGGTAAACAGGGCATCTGGGACCTGAGTCAGCAGGGCAACCAACAGATTTAAGGATAGGGAGATAAACATAGGACAGACTAAGAAGGAGGGTGAATTAGAATGGGCGAATTCAATGTCAAATCAGATGACGTGGAGGGGACGGGCGATGCATCCCCGGCAACGGTGTCAGGCACCATTACGCAGGCGCCGATGCCATTTTTAAAGGGCTTCAAGCCCTTACATTTCATTTGAATTTTTAAAGAAATAGGGAGTTAGAATTTATTCAAAAAAATTTAATAAATTTTCCTAGCCCTCTCCCACCCACCCACCCACCCAAAAACCAAATACTTCATTCCTTACCCTCTTCCCCACCCCCAAAAATACTTACCTTGTGCACCTGACCTTCCGCCTCCCCAAAGTTCACAAACGTTTATCTTTAACTCTCCCCACCATCCCTTACCCCAATCATATTAGTTTGACCCTGCTCCCCTTCACCCCCTGCACTGAAATACTTAGCTGCTTCACCCTCCCCACCAGTTTTCCGCCTCGGATCTCCGGACAGAGATGCTACAAGGCCTCGCCACTGCTGGCAATATGGGGCCGGGCCTTCCTGACGTCGAGGTCCATGCTGGGCCTCCCCTGGAGGCATTTTCCGGCCCCCACCTGCCACGACACTTGACGTTTGTTTGTTTAGTTTGTTTGTT
This sequence comes from Heterodontus francisci, assembly GCF_036365525.1. Classification (NCBI taxonomy): domain Eukaryota; kingdom Metazoa; phylum Chordata; class Chondrichthyes; order Heterodontiformes; family Heterodontidae; genus Heterodontus; species Heterodontus francisci. Next base: position 98,051,792 of record NC_090374.1, read on the forward strand.
TAGAGATACAGCACTGAAACAGGCCCTTCGGCCCACCGAGTCTGTGCCGACCATCAACCACCCATTTATACTAATCCTACACTAATTCCATATTCCTACCACATCCCCACCTGTCCCTATATTTCCCTACCACCTACCTATACTGGGGGCAATTGCTAATGGCCAATTTACCTATCAACCTGCAAGTCTTTGGCTTGTGGGAGGAAACCGGAGCACCCAGAGGAAACCCACGCAAACACAGGGAGAACTTGCAAACTCCACACAGGCAGTACCCAGAATTGAACCCGGGTCGCTGGAGCTGTGAGGCTGCGGTGCTAACCACTGCGCCACTGTGCCACCCCACGTTGGTGGGGGGGGGCGGGGTGGTGGTCTGTAAAATTCACCCCAGCGAAAGAAAGGTTGGAATAAAAGAGAGAATAAAAGACAGAAAGGAAAAGAATGAACAATAATAAAATTTGGTATTTTATAAATCTCCTTGAAAAATTCAATCATTGAAGAATGAGACACCACACTTTTAGTAGTTAATTTTTGGTGCCAGATAGGTTCACTGCCAGTTATTAACACTTATCACATTGTTAAAAGGGTACTTACTCTTGAAATGGCAAAATTTTCTGTGGTGAGTTTAATGAGCAGCTAATGAACAAGTACAGCAAATTCCTAAATAAAAACAGGGAGATTAAGGGACAGTCACCACTGTTGTGAAGCTAACAGCAGAGCGGCACAACTCAAACAGAAACTTTTAGATATTGACATTTGCTCATCACCTGAAGTTGCGATATCATTTCCTCATAAATAACAGTGAGCATCGTTAGCCTTGCCATTAATTTTACAGAAAATTCTAGCTTATAATTTGTGTAATTTTAGTTTCAGCCTAATTTGGGCTCACACATTTTTGGTTAACCATTTTGGTGTAGTTTTGTTATGAGTCCTTTTAGTAATCTATGGTACGTAGATGGCTTCCTTTTATTTGAGAATGGTTTTAAAAGCCGCTCATTTATTCTCAGCAACTGCTTCCCTATCTAACAGGATTATCCAATCAACATTTACCAAGTCCTGAGCCAGTTTATTGAAATGCTGTTGTAATATAGGAAACATGGCAGGTAATTTGCGCACAGCAAGGTCCAACAAACAACAATATGATAATGATCAGATAATCAGTTTTGGTGTTGTTGGTTGAGAGATAAATATTGACCAGGACACTGGGGAGACACTGCTCTTCTTCAAATAGCATCATGAGATCTTTTGCATCCACTTGTGAGGGCAGACGGGGCCTCGGTTTAATGCGCATCCAAAAGACAGCACTTCCAACAGTGCTGCACTCCCTCAGTTCAAGAAGTCGAGAAGCAAAAATATTTAGGGAGGGAGTTCAAAAAAAGTAGGGCTGAGACAACTTAAAACTTCTCCCCAAACATTTCTCTGTTTCTGCAAAGCCATTTATTTCTTGTAAGTGGTGTTATTTTGTCTGTTGTATGAGAGCTTTCATGTTAAATCTAAATAGTAACAGCTGTAAGTTATATAAGTTATGTAAACATCAGTGTATGACCAATGCTGTAAATTGCCAATTTAGTGGCAATGAGTTTTGTACTCCGAGTTTAGCTAAGAAACGTAAAAAAATCACTGAAACTTAGGAATCTTTATTGCCTTTAATCCAATGCAGTATCCAGGCCTCAACTGTTTTTGAATTGCATTTGTCAAGCAATTTGCCGACATTCGTTATCTCAGGTTACACACAAAGAATGGTAACAACACCTGTAACATAGGATCATAAAATCATAGGAAATAGGAGTAGGAATAGGGCATTCGGCCATGGAGCCTGCTCCGCCATTCAAACAGATCATGGCTGATCATCTATCTCTACGCCATTTTTCCCCACTATCCCCAAATCCCTTGATATCATTAGTGTTCAGAAATCTGTCGATTTCTGTCTTGAACATGCTCAATGATTGAACTTCCACAGCCCGCTGGGGTAGAGAATTCTTCAGATTCACCAGCCTCTGAGTAAAAAGTTCCTCCTCATGTCAGTCTTAAATGGCCTGCCCCTTATTCTGTGACTGCATTTATCTAGCACTTTTAACACATAAGGTGACCAAAGGTGCTTTACAAAGGAATAAGAAGAGTAGATGTTGAGCAGTGTGAGAAAGGCTAGGGCTGTCAAGGAAATGTCGAATTTGTGGGTTTTGAGTAAATTTTTGAAGCAAGCTGTGAAGTACAGAAGTGGAACTGTTTAGGGAGGGAGTTCCAGAAAGCAAGGCTGAGGCAACAGAAAGCTCAGTCACCAATGTTGGGGTGAAGGGAAGGCAGAGTTGGGGAATTCAAAGGTGCAGAAAGGATGTTTGATTGGAGGAGCTTGCAGAGTGTAAGCTTGTCAGGAAATTTAAAACTGAAAACAATTATATAAATTGGATGCTTTGGAGGATTGGGGTTGGGAAGTAAGTAGAGGTCAGCAAGGACATGGCTGGGTGATGGGATGAGTGGGACATTGGTAGTGTGACAGAAACCACACTTGGCAAAATGAGGCATATTAATTTTATCATATGCAACATTAATTTTGAACTGTTACTGGACTTGAAATAACTTGTTTAAAAAGAGCACAACAGTGGCTGAAAACATGGCTGCACATTTTCATTCTAAAAGACAGTTGCATGAAGAAGACAATGGGAATATTCCCTGATTCAATTGGCCAGATGGATTTTATCCATAGTGATGATCAAAAGACATTGAGAGTCATTGAGTCAGCATCTCACACCCTCACTGAGAGTGTCTGGTGAGCTTGAAGGAATCCACAAATCTCGCAGGCGAGGCTGCTCTAAAGAAAAAGCTAGTCACATGACTAACCTGCTGGCCAACCTAGAGTTAATTGAATTGTGCTCACAGAACAGTTTGGGAAGAGACTGCAATAGAACTTCAAGAAGAGAGCATCTCCCTCTCACACAAAGTTCCAGGGGCCCATGGAAGTAGCTCAAAGCCTCAAGACAGAAGACCAGCGAAACAAGTTTGAAAGTGTGCACTGGGCCCCACTGGGGTGTGTGCCCCAATGAGAGCTGCAAGACCTAACTTCAATCAAAGCCTTTACATCTAATCCAAAACCAGAAACTAAATTCCATCTACTAATTTAAACCTTCCCCCCCACCACCCCACTTTAATTCTTTCTCCTGCTCTGTCTCTATTTGCATGTATGTTTATCGTGTGTGCATGCTAGTGTGGTCACGTTGCATATCTTTAGTAGTTTTAACTGAATTAGAGTTTTAAGGTTAATAAGCTAACACCTTTCTTGCTTAAATCTGAGAAAACCTGTCTGGTTGATTTCTTTGCAATTACGATTAGAGAGCAGTGAGCAAGGATTCACTGAGGGGAAGCTGAAAACACAGTGTTTTAAAAATTAAACCCTGTTACGGCCAAACCAGAAAAAGGCAGAGAGGGAAGCCCTAGACTCCTGCCTCAGCTGGTCGTAAAAGAAATTTGGGAGCTAGCATCTGGAATTGGACCCACAGACAAATGAGAAATTGGAAGTGGGAAGTCAAATTGATCCCAATCAAAAAGAGAAAAGATTTCAATGCACGTTTTCTTGTGGTTGTATGTGCTAGAATACTAATATGTCTGCGACTAAAGCCAGTAACTCCCAAAGCCAGGGGGTGAAGTAACTTGGGATAAGTTAAAAGCACTGTCTATGGAAGAGTTGAAAAATATGGCTGAGCAATGTGGGATCACTGTCCATGCTAAGGATAGGAAGTCTGAACTCCTAAGACTAGTGGCCAACCATTTTTCCCTCAAATCTGAAGAAGCAGAGACAGGGTTAGAAATAGACTCCGACAGGATATTGCTGTGAAAGATACAATTGGAACAGAGGAAACTTAAATTAGAAGACAGAGAGAGAGAAAGACAGGAGAGAGAGAAAGAAAGAACCTTCCAGAAGGAACATGAGGAAAGGGAGCTGAGGGGCTTGAGTTAACTCGGGCACGACAGAGTAACCCCAGTGAAAGCATGGAAGATACAAGTGTGGGGCTGTGTACGGAATTGTTAAAATTTTCCCAACTGATTCCAAAATTCAATGAGGGAGACGTGGAACAACTTTTTGTATCTTTTGAGAAACTGGCAAGGCAGTTAAAATGACCGGCTGAGACCTTGACTCTTCTGTTGCAAAGTAAGCAAACAGAAAAAGCTCATGAGGTTTATTCCCTGTTACCAGATGAGAGTTCATCAAATTATGAACTGACAAAAAATGCTATCCTTGGGGCATATGAGCTAGTACTGGAAGCTTCCCGCCAGAAGTTTCAAACCCTCAGGAAGCAAGCTAGTCAAACGTACTTGGATTTTGAGAGAAGTAAGCAGCTGGCTCTTGACCAGTGGTTGAGGGCTGTTAAAGTGCAGCCCAGCTGTGAAAATCTCAGAGAGGTAATTTTGCAAGAGGAATTTAAAATCTCTCACCTTCTCGCCATAAAGACTCAAGTAGAGGAACAAAAAGTTCATAGAGCGAGGCCAGCCTCAGTTCTGGCTGATGAGTTTGCTCTAATATACTAGTCAGTTCCACAGAGGAAAACCTTTCATAGTCACCCCCACAAATCCGAAAAGGACAAAGGGTGGGAAGGTGATAGGAAACTAAGCAGTCCTGGGAGAAAGAGAAAGGCAGGAGACACAGGGGCCCTCCTCCAACCAAAAAGGATAGTGCTGTAAGTAGGAGTGAAACCCAGAGGCCTGTGTGCTTCCATTGTAATAAAGCAGGTCATTGAAGAGCTGACTGCTGGAAACTACAAGGAAAGCCTGTAGGGTTAATCAGGACACACCCGCCCAGTGAAGGAGAAGGGACCCTGATGGAAAGCACAGCTGAACAAGCTGTGGCTTTAACTGCAGCAGTAGTAAGGCCCAGAAAACATACTGCTGTGGATGCAGGAAAATTTAATAGGATTCCTGAAGGTTATCAGGATTTTGTGTCTGAAGGGACAGCAACCCCATACCCCTCGAGTGGGGCAAGCAAGCCCATAGTAATCCTCAGGGATACAGGGGCCATGAGATCCTTTTTACTGGGAAAAGGCCTGACCTTTCCTCGAGAGAGTGCAGTAAATACCAGAATGGTGGTGAATGGTATTGGAGGGCAGTGTAAGCCTGTCCCTTTACACTGGGTGCACTTGGAATGTGACCTAGTTTCGGGACCAGTGACCATAGGGTTTCCCCCTAGTTTGCCTGTGGACACGGTTGACCTGCTTCAAGGTAATTATCTGGTGGGGGCGAAGGTGGTAGCTTCCCCCGTAGTGAAAGAGAGACCGCAGGAGGTCAGAGAGACAAGGCATTGGCAGGAGACGGTCCCTTGCAGTTCCCCTGCATGTGTAGTGAATCAGGCCATGATCAAACCAGCTCCCCCAGAGGAGACTGAATTGGCACTGCAGGCAGATGACCATGAGGTCTGTCTGTCTGAAACTTTCTTTCAAAAGTTAGAGGACCCAGGGAATGAATTAAATGGATCTTCCCTAGCTGAGGCTCAGCGAGCCGACCCAATACTGAGAGAGATGGCACAGGCTGCCCAGTTTGAAATTGAAGCAGAGGGAGTCCCTGATTGCTACTATTTAAAGAATGAGGCACAGATGAAGAAGTGGAGTTCTCCTCACAGACCTGAGAGCAAGGAGTGAACAGTGGATCAATAGTTAGTGGTACCGGAGAGAAATAGTAAGAATGATGCATGAGATTACAGTAGCTGTACATGTCGTAAATGAAAGACCAAAGCCCGCATAAGACAACAGTTTGACTGGCCAAAAAGCCATAAGATGTGGTGGAGTACTGTAGGAGTTGCCACATGTGCCAGGTTGAAGGGAAACCCAAACCCAAAGTGAAATCTGCACCCCATGTTCCTGTATGAGCTTTTGGGAAGTCCTCCAGCAGAGGGCAGGTGAATTGTAAAGGACCCTTGCCGAGACCAAAAGGCACAGACAGATACAAGGCTGGCAAAAAGTTAGAGAGGAAAAGAGAAAAAAGGACAAAGAGGACAAAGTTAAAGGAGATCCGAGAGGATTCCCAAATGGAAACCCCTACTGTCTGGTCAGCCAACCTCGAAATGTTGGAAACATTAGACCCCACATCCTCCTATGTAAATGCAGACACTAGATGCACCCCACCAGAGTTGCTAACAGCATTTGCAGAAACTTACAGAGACAAAGAGAGTCCTCAAGAAGACTGAGAAACTGTGAGGGTGATGCCTCAACTAGTTGAAGTGCCGCAGGGGAGTGCAGTAGAATCTGGACTGCAAGCAGGAATGTCCCAGAGGACAAAAGGAAGATTAGCAAAGAATCTACCCCCACAGTCAGGAGAAAAGGAAACCAACCATACCCTAAAGTGAAAAGCCCCTGCATGATTCATCAAAGCACTGAAAGAGAGATCAGAGTGGATTCACCCACTGCCGCCTCTCATGAGCAGAACTCCAAACCAGGGCTAACTAAATCTAATCATTTCCCTGCTGACCTCAACAGGAACAAAGTCACTCTCGGCAGTCCTGGAAATGTGCCAACTGCAAACCTCGCCAAAAGTTGCATGTTTATTGGGATGCCCATTCCCAACATATTGCAGGCTAATAATGAAGAAACTTCAAACTCCTTTGGGCAACACATAACTATCTCAGACCCACCAAGGGAAAAGGGGCAGTTTAAAGCAGCACTGCTACAAAGGAAAGAGAGGCTGTAACAATTTTTAGGATTCCTGAATGAATGAGAAATGCATGTGTGTTTTCCTGTACTTGCCTTCTTTCTATTTTTATAATGAAATGCTCTACTAATATCATATTTCATTCTGCTGGATGTGGAGGTGTGACGGAAACCACACCTGCCAAGATGAGACATTAATATCATCATATCGAATATTATTTTCGAACTGCTACTGGACTTGAAATAACTTGTTTAAAAAGATCACAAAAGTGGCTGAAAATGTGACTGCACATTTGCATTCATTTACATGAAGAAGACAACGGGAGTACTCCCTGATTCAATTAGCCAGATGAATTTTATCCATAGTGATGATCAAGAGACATTGGGAGTCATTGAGCTAGCATCAGCCCCACTAGCAGCACCCCCCCACCCCCCCCACTCCCACCACCACCCCCCACCCTACCACTGAGAGTGTTTGGTGAGCTTGAAGGAATCCACAAATCTCGCAGGCAAGGCTGCTCTAAAGAAGGAGCTAGTCACATGACTAACCTGCTGGCCAACCTGGAGTTAATTGAATTGTGCTCACAGAACAGTTTGGGAAGAGACTGCAATTGAACTTCAAGAAGAGAGCATCTCTCTCTCTCTCTCTCTCTCTCTCACACAAAGTTGCAGGGTGCCACGGAAGTAACTAAAGCCTCAAGACAGAAGACCAGCGAAACAAGTTTGAAAATGGGCACTGGGCCGCAACGAGAACTGCAAGACTTAACTTCAATCAAAGACTTTACATCCGATACAAAACCAGTAATTAATTCCGTCTACTACTTTAAACCTCCCCCCCACTTTAATTCTTTCTCCTCCTCTGTCTCTACTTACGTGTGTGTTTCTCGCGTATGCATGCTAGCGTGGTCACTTCGCGTATCTTTAGTAGTTTTAACTGAATTCAAGTTTTAAGGTTAATAGACTTACACATTTCTTGTTTAAATCTGAGAAAACCTGTCTGGTTGATTTCTTTGCCATTACAATTAGAGAGCAGTGAACAAGGATTCACTGAGGGCAAGCTGAAAATACGGTGTTTTAAAAACTAAACCCTATTATGGCCAAACCAGGAAAAGGCAGAGCCCTAGACCCCTACCTCATCTGGTCACAACAGTAGTGAGCAGTTGCATCTTGAACAAGTTGGAGTTTATGGAGGGTGGATGATGGGAGACCAGACATGACATAAAGCGAAGATGATTCTCGACAGGAGCGAGAGTAACAGGGTAGTTGTTATGGGGGACTTTAACTTTCCAAATATTGACTGGAAATACTATAGTTCAAGTACTTTAGATGGGTCAGTTTTTGTCCAGTGTGTGCAGGAGGGTTTTCTGACACAGTATGTAGACAAGTCAACCAGGGGCGATGCCACATTGGATTTGGTACTGGGTAATGAACCCGGCCAGGTGTTAGATTTAGATGTAGGTGAGCACTTTGGTGATAGTGATCACAATTCGGTTAGGTTTACCTTAGCGATGGGCAGGGACAGGTATATACCGCAGGGCAAGAATTATAGCTGGGGGAAAGGAAATTATGATGCGATTAGGCAAGATTTAGGATGCGTAGGATGGGGAAGGAAACTGCAGGGGATGGGCACAATCGAAATGTGGAGCTTATTCAAGGAGCAGCTACTGCGTGTCTTTGATAAGTATGTACCTGTCAGGCAGGGAGGAAGTTGTCGAGCGAGGGAGCCGTGGTTTACTAAAGAAGTTGAAGCGCTTGTCAAGAGGAAGAAGAAGGCTTATGTTAGGATGAGACGTGAAGGCTCAGTTAGGGCGCTTGAGAGTTACAAGCTAGCCAGGAAGGATCTAAAGGGAGAGCTAAGAAGAGCAAGGAGAGGACAGGAGAAGTCATTGGCGGATAGGATCAAGGAAAACCCTAAGCCTTTCTATAGGTATATCAGGAATAAAAGAATGACTAGAGTTAGATTAGGGCCAATCAAGGTTAGTAGTGGGAAGTTGTGTGTGGAATCAGAGGAGATAGGGGAAGCGTTAAATGAATATTTTTCGTCAGTATTTGCAGTAGAGAAAGAAAATGTTGTCGAGGAGAATACTGAGATTCAGACTACTAGGCTAGATGGGATTGAGGTTCACAAGGAGGAGGTGTTATCAATTTTGGAAAGTGTGAAAATGGATAAGTTCCCTGGGCCAGATGGGATTTATCCTAGGATTCTCTGGGAAGCCAGGGAGGAGATTGCAGAGCCTTTGTCCTTGATCTTTATGTCGTCATTGTCGACAGGAATAGTGCCGGAAGACTGGAGGATAGCAAATGTTGTCCCCTTGTTCAAGAAGGGGAGTAGAGACAGCCCTGGTAATTATAGACCTGTGAGCCTTACTTCGGTTGTGGGTAAAATGTTGGAAAAGGTTATAAGAGATAGGATTTATAATCATCTTGAAAAGAATAAGTTCATTAGCGATAGTCAGCACGGTTTTGTGAAGGGTAGGTTGTGCCTCACAAACCTTATTGAGTTTTTCGAGAAGGTGACCAAACAGGTGGATGAGGGTAAAGCAGTGGATGTGGTGTATATGGATTTCAGTAAGGCGTTTGATAAGGTTCCCCACGGTAGGTTATTGCAGAAAATACGGAAGTATGGGGTTGGAGGTGATTTAGAGCTTTGGATCAGAAATTGGCTAGCTGAAAGAAGACAGAGGGTGGTGGTTGATGGCAAATGTTCATCCTGGAGTTTAGTTACTAGTGGTGTACCGCAAGGATCTGTTTTGGGGCCACTGCTGTTTGTCATTTTTATAAATGACCTGGATGAGGGTGTAGAAGGGTGGGTTAGTAAATTTGCGGATGACGCGAAGGTCGGTGGAGTTGTGGATAGTGCCGAAGGATGTTGTAGGGTACAGAGGGACATAGATAGGCTGCAGAGCTGGGCTGAGAGATGGCAAATGGAGTTTAATGCGGAGAAGTGTGAGGTGATTCACTTTGGAAGGAGTAACAGGAATGCAGAGTACTGGGCTAATGGGAAGATTCTTGGTAGTGTAGATGAGCAGAGAGATCTTGGTGTCCAGGTACATAAATCCCTGAAAGTTGCTACCTAGGTTAATAGGGCTGTTAAGAAGGCATATGGTATGTTAGCTTTTATTAGTAGGGGGATCGAGTTTCGGAGCCACGAGGTCATGCTGCAGCTGTACAAAACTCTGGTGAGGCCGCACCTGGAGTATTGCGTGCAGTTCTGGTCACCGCATTATAGGAAGGATGTGGAAGCTTTGGAAAGGGTGCAGAGGAGATTTACTAGGACGTTGCCTGGTATGGAGGGAAGGTCTTACGAGGAAAGGCTGAGGTACTTGAGGTTGTTTTCGTTGGAGAGAAGGAGGAGGAGAGGTGACTTAATAGAGACATATAAGATAATCAGAGGGTTAGATAGGGTGGATAGTGAGAGTCTTTTTCCTCGGATGGTGATGGCAAACACGAGGGGACATAGCTTTAAGTTGAGGGGTGATAGATATAGGACAGATGTTAGAGGTAGTTCCTTTACTCAGAGAGTAGTAGGGGCGTGGAACGCCCTGCCTGCAACTGTAGTAGACTAGCCAACTTTAAGGGCGTTTAAGTGGTCATTGGATAGACATATGGATGAAAATGGAATAGTGTAGGTCAGATGGTTTCACAGGTCGGCGCAACATCGAGGGCCGAAGGGCCTGTACTGCGCTGTAATGTTCTAAAAAAGCTGACTGTGTTTAAGGAGCAAACTATCACTTCTCCCTAAATGGCATTCAGATATGATGACATTCAAAGATATATATTTTGCTAGGAAAACTGCAGAATCAAGAAACAAAGTTATGTTGAGATGTCCTTTCACGAGAAGCATCAAGAGAAATAATCAGCTGTGATTGCCGGTGACAGCCTGAAGTTGTAGACAGTTGCTACACTTTTCAGTAATCTGATACAATTGTCGAACATTAGCTTAAACAGTTTATTTACGAGAATATAATTATGTCTATTCACTGACCTGGGATTGTCCTAAATCTTTGGAGGCAAGTTCAAAAATATAAAATCGCAAGCATGTCCAAAATCAGTTACATTTTGCCATGATTCCTCAATATCCTCTTGTAAATCTTCCATGTTTATATTGATCATTAAAGGATCTGGATCAATATTTGAGATGTTTTTATGTGGATCAAACAAACCTAGGGCTGGATTTTGTGCTGAGGTGGGGCTCCCGCACCAGGCCGAAAAGGGGGTGGTAACCACGTCTCTGCCTTTTCGTGCCACCCTGCACCCCCCCCCCGCCAAAGAGCAGTCCTCCAGACTTTTTTGAATCAAAGTTTCAGGATGTGGGTTCCCTGCCCTTTAAAGACTTTAACAGGATGGGAATCCCACCTCCAAGAACTGCAGGCCAATCAGAGGGCCAGCAGCTCAGCAGTGCCAATGGGAGCATGGGCAGTGCCAGTACTGCAGAAGCCTCAGACCCAGGCCCAGGGGTGCAACCCCAGAACAGAGATAGGTGAGGCTGGATCACTGAGGTCAGTCGGAAGGCCCCGGCGAGGTGGGGGTGGGGGTGGGGGTGGGGGTGGGGTCATTCTATCAAGGAGGAGGAGGTAAGATCCCAGTGGTGGTGGGAATAGGCTTCTAATTGGCCTTCTTTAGGCCGCTTAAAGGCCTTATTTGGCCTCTGTGCAGGAAGGCCATCGGCGGCCTATCCTGCCCCCGGGAAGATTGCTGAGCGATGTAGAGGCAATGGCCCCTCTGCCCTGCCGCCTCCCCCTCCCCACCACCTATCGTGATTCTCCATGGCCCCCCCACCTCCGATCCCACCTCAGGGACTGGGGGGGTGGTGGCCTGTAAAATTCTGACCCTTGAGTCAGCATGATGCAGCTATAGGTCATCCTTATGGAACAATTTCATCTACAGCAAAGAGCACGAGTAAGATGAATTACTACTTGGACTCATACAAAATATGCATCAGAGTTCCTGGTCATACAGTTATTACATGATATGTTGACTGAATTAACAGAAAGTGAAAGCAGTGAAAATAGATTATTGGAATCCAGGGTACAATTCTTTTCAATTTAAACACTGCTTGTAGCTAACACCAAGTTAAAGATCAATTTTTATTAGCTTTTATATGAGATAAAGCATTGATCTTTACTGTGACTTCCTCTATGCTTTGTTGTTTGTATAGTGTCTGGTTAAAATGAGTCTTAGTTTGAAGTTTCACATATGGTTCAGCATGTTTGCTATAAACTAAAGGTTAACTATCTGCCATTGATAAGATCAGACAGCAGGACTTGGTAATGAAGGAGCTTGTATTTTTCCATTAAGTATCATTGCTAGGTAAAATAACTATATAAAAATAGTTTGATTTTTAAGCACCCCCTTGCATATCTAAAAAGTAAACCTTGTTACATATAATTTGTTTGAAATATTTTATATGTTACTGGGAAATCTTCTTCTTCTTCTTCTTTGGCCTCCTTATCTCGAGAGACAATGGGTAAGCGCCTGGAGGTGGTCAGTGGTTTGTGAAGCAGCGCCTGGAGTGGCTATAAAGGCCAATTCTAGAGTGACAGACTCTTCCACAGGTGTTGCAGATAAAATTGGTTGCCGGGGCTGTTACACAGTTGGCTCTCCCCTTGCGCTTCTGTCTTTTTTCCTGTTACTGGGAAATATTAGGACTGCAAAAATGATGCAGATTAAAATCTATTTGAGTATAAGAAGCATTGTTAATTCATATAAGTGATCCTTGTAAAATACAGGTCCAGGTTTTGTACCAAAATGTCATTCTTATTGAGAAATAGCAGGTCTGCAATATGGATTAAGATGCTGCTTTTGGATCTGCATAGATATGTTCCGAATAAACAGTGCAATGAAACTCACATCAAAGAATGTGCTGGTAATGATATTTGTGGTCTTTGGTTACTCCTGATGCAACGAATAAGGAAACAATTTTTAAATATACAGACAAAAATACCTCAGTAGCAGTGGAAGCAGAAGAATGTGGTATTGTATTCTAACAGCAAATGTGTTGATGAGCTGGGCTGATGAATAGGTTAGCTCGGGTACATCCTGAGAAATATCATTAGAAGAACAAACTAGATAATAAGAATGTTTTTCACTCAGAATGCCATTAAGAAATGGAATGGCTATTGAGGCAGAGACTTACTGTCATTTTAAATGGAATTGGATAGGCATTTCAAAAAGAACATAAGAATATATGGGAAAAGAGCAGGAAAATGGATTAAGAATGCATTGTTGAATACCTAGCACCAATGTAGCTACAATGGGCCAAACAACCCCTACTGTGGTGCAATTTCTATGATTCTATGATGGATCCAGCAAATCACTGGAACATGCAAATAATAAAATAAAGTTAGAATAACACATTTTTAGTATAAACACCAAGGGCAAACCAATTAAACAATAATAGAACCCATTAGAAAGACACAGTGCATGTAAAATTTATTATGGATAGGAAGAGAGGGCAAGAGAAAAACAGAATCTGCAGAGGAAAGCTGCACTGTGAACTGGCACTAGTCCAGCTTGTTACAGTTGTCAACATAATATAATTATGTTCTACAAATGTATAGTCAGTGACCCAGCTGTGTCTTTCAAAGACACATACACAGTTTAGCAAGGTTGTTTCAAACTGACATGAACAATGATGCAAGTGTTCTGTAAAATTTGCTGACTTAAGCTTTCGGAAAATCTCTACATCATATCAGCTTACATTAAGAAATTTGAACCGTATTATATATGGGATAGTGTCGGCAGGTGTAACTGAAGTAGAAGATCAGCTATGATCTTATTGAATAGCAGATCAGGCTCGAGGGGCTGAATGGCCTACCCCTTCTATTTCCTATGCCATTATGTTCTTAAGTACTTGTTATGTCAGACTTTTGATCTAAGGAAATAAGGAAATAAGCATATGACACAGCCTCTGAAGTGAATAAAATCTGGTCATTTTATGCTTATTTGGTGATGATATAATTTTGACTCAAGTTTGCTCCAATCCAGAGTTGTCTTCTCCTTGGCATGAATGGCTGTCTATATATTTCTGACCCAATTTTCCACCACATAAAAGCACAAAGACAAAGATAATAAAATATCTACACTGTTACCTATGACAATAATTCACTCCATCTTAGTATATGGACAACATCAGACACTACACTGGGTCATGACACCGAAAATAACATTATTTTTAAAATCCATTCTCAGGATGTGGTCGTCGCTAACAAGGCCAGCATTTATTGCCCATCTCCAGTTGCCCTGAAAAGGTGATAATAGACCTTCTTCTTGAACTTCAAGTAGTGATTTGATACAATGCAGTGGATTGTTAGATTACTTCAGAGGGTAGTTGAAAGTCAAGCATGTTGGTGTGCAACTGAAGTCATTAGGTGCCAGGTCTGGTAAGGATGGGACAGGAAACAATCGAACATTTTAGGGTCTGGCAGGGGGAGAGATAGTCAATATCCTTGGAAAGAAGCAGGCCTTCTATGATGTAGTAAACAATGCCAGTTGGCCAGTACAGTGAATGGAGCAAGGTTTTTTGGGCCCTTTCGGGACAGAGAAAAGCAGGCATTTAAAAAAGGCATTAATACACAAAAAATATTTGAAACTTTTAAAGATGTTTCATATTTTGGGGCCATTTTAATTAATAAAAAATACAGTAGCAGAAGCAGAGAACCTAGGAGTTATGGCGGGGGGTGGGGGGTGGGGTGCGGGCGTTGGTGGTGGGCTGGTGTGGTGGTAGCACAACAGCACCACCTAGTGTCAGGAAATTAGAAATAACTGCAAGACAGGTAGAGATTATCATAGATTATTCCACTCGAAACATTGACACACAAAAAAGTGCAGTTCTAAAATGATGATGGATCAAAAGAAGGTTAATATGGACAGAACGTGTATACAACAGGCAAGACTGACCACAATAACATATTATATACTATATTATGTATGTTTCTTGTTGTATCTCCCAGTGAGGATTTGCTTAGGATGTAAGTGTGTATTTTATCTGTTTATTCTTCCCTCCTCTCTCTACAAACTTTTTACATGATCATAAAATATACTCTCACCACTGCCAAGTCTCCAGTAACCTAGGCTTTGAACATGATGTCATTCACCGTGGTTGACATGGGTTCACTCTGGCTCCAGAATAAACATCAAAGTGTTTCCCCCCAACCTCCCCAAAAAAGCAACATCCCAAACAATGCCTTTTGCTCAGAAACTTTAGTTGACAACTTAAATAATATAAAACATAGGAACATAAAACACTTGCAAAATGTAATATTCTTATATTTTGGAGTGGGTTTTGCCACTCATGTCTCACAGTTGTTACTTGTATTGGGGTTATAATTCCACAGGAGAGGATTGAAACCAGAATTCTGATAATACATTTCCATTTCACAAACAGAATTTGTCAACAGGAAGTTTACCCCTCTCAGCTGAAGCTGTGAGAAACAATAGGTAGAGGAAGGCCTGTGCCAGAAAAAAAAATCTTGGAAGCAATTCTACTGTACCATGTTAACTTCATGAATATGTTTTGTTTTTTAAGGATTATGTAAATTGTTAATTAATTTATTTATTTTAATATAATTATATGTTTATGCATTTATATTAGGATCAGTGAGGAAACAACATTGACACTAGAACCTGATGAAAATTCTTTGAGCGATATAATTGGATAGATTATGGTACGTGTGTATACTGAAGGGGGGATATTCCCAGTGGCATGGAGGTGGGTTTGAAGGTGGGACTGGGAGTGAAATTGGAGATTAGGGTGTGAGGTCAGCGCCCCAATGCGGTCCCATTTTTGGGTGATCTTGCTGTAGGTGGGTGAACATCAACAGGGCCATCCACTTGGCAGCGGTAGGTAGCCACTTAGGCCAATTAAGTGCCTAATGGAGTTCAGTGAGGACTCCACCAGGTACTTCCTGGCAGCAGAGCGGACCCCCGCTGAGTGCGAAGCCCGGCAGCTCCACAGAGGCAAGCTCCTGACAGCAATCCGTGGAGTTGTTGAAGCAGGAGGCACCATGCCCCAGTGACAGGGCCGCAGGAATGAAAGGCCTCATTGGCAGCCAAACGGAATCCTCCATAGGGCTTTCTCCTTCACGCCAATGGATTTGAATTTTTTCATAATTTTATTCATGCTTCTGAAGATGTGTCCATTTTAATATGCCCTTACAGTCTCTATACCTGCCTAAGCAGCACCCACCTCTCCCAGCCAATTAGGAGTTGCCTTCCGGATGATCATGCCTTCCGGATGATCATGCCAGAAGATGCACTGCAGAGCTGAGCAAGGTCAGAACCTGGAAATGGTTCTGACGCCTGATAATAACCTATTAGCAGAAGATTCTATCCTGATGTCAGTTTGCGAGAAAGATGAGGTTTGGTTGATTGATTTTGTGTTGGGTGGTGATTATTAATTGTAATGTTGCTCACCTGTATTGTGACTGGAATTCATTTTTAATATGCTCATATTTAGTCAATTGAATATTTGAGCCAATTAACACAGTTAACTTAATGGATTGTGAAATAGTGGCTATTTGGACAAATTACAATGTTTTACCATATGAATATGTGACGTCTTGGACATGTGTTACATTTGAAAGTTCCGACACTATGGATGTGCACTAAGCATAAGGCTCTTAATTGTCTGGAAAAGATTGCAGATGCTGCAACCTATATTTCAGTGAGCATTCTGCTACTTCTTTGGGAATAAGTTGACTTGTGTGACTTCAAGTATTCCTTGAACACAGTTTGTGATAACAACTTATTTTTGGTAACAGTACATTTAAGTAGCTCCAATTGCATTTAGCAATACAGTTAAGGCATTTTTTTTTTAAACTGTTACAGACATATTCTTTGGTACAAATAAAATGAATATCAATTTTAAGAAGTGGCTGTCTTGTGACTTTACA
The DNA here is from genome assembly GCF_036365525.1 of Heterodontus francisci. Lineage (NCBI taxonomy): Eukaryota > Metazoa > Chordata > Chondrichthyes > Heterodontiformes > Heterodontidae > Heterodontus > Heterodontus francisci. The sequence goes on from NC_090374.1 coordinate 98,068,311, forward strand.
ATTAATAAATCTGAGTAGACTCATGGAAAGCCAGGTGCAGCTATATTCTCTGGTGTTTCAACAATGTGACTTGAATCTACATCAGGCATCCATTCCCTCATTGATCTACTTTTAGGTATGAATCTACTTTTAGCACTCTGCAGAAGCAGTAGTAGATATACATCTGTGCCCTGGTGTTCAGCTGAACATCTGCTGCAAGGGAGTCTTTTACCTTGGCAGTTTCCTGTAGGATTAAGTCAATTTTTTCCAGCAATAGAGGCTTTCTAAGAACATGATCTGGAGGAATTGAGATAAAATGTATATCAATCTATGCTTCATGGCAATCTACATAATGAGGAGGTAACCTGCTGGTTGGTTGCTATATTCTGTACTGACAATCTATGAAGATCCTCTTATTTACCTACTTTTGAGCACTGCTTTTCAGAAAAATCCTGATTTTTCAGTCTTCAAAGCCTGAAGGTCTGAAGTTAATGTGTAACCTATATCAATTCTATTATTACTTTCATACTACTTTGGCCCTAAATTTTCTCAATGTCAGTTATGCTGTTGTTACTTTCCATACTGTGCTTCCAATATGCCTTCTTTTTTCCTCAACCAAGGATTCGTCCCCACCGTGGTTGACAAGGCCATCGACCATGTCCGTTCTATTTCATGAGCTTTTGCTCTCACCTCTTCCACTTCCTCCCAGAACCATGATAGGGTTCCCCTTGTCCTCACCTTCCACCTCACCAGCCTTTGTATTCAACAGATCATCCTCTGCTATTTCACCACCTCCAGTGTGATGCCAGCACAAAACACAGCTTCCTCTCCCCTCTCTTTCAGCATTCCAAAGGGACTGTTCCCTCCGCTGATCCACTCCTCAGTCAACCCAAACACCCTCTCCCTTTCCTATGGCACTTTTCCATGCAAGCGCAAGAGATGTAATACCTGCCCTTTTATCTTCTCCCTTCTCACCCTCAAACATTCCTTCCAAATGAAACAGTGATTTGCTTGTACTTCTTTCAATTTAATATACTGTATTCACTGCTCACAATGTGGTTTCCTCTACATTGGGAGACCAAATACAGACTGAGTGACTACTTTAAGGAACATCGCCATTCAGTCTGCAATCGTGACCCAGAGCTTCCTGTCGCTTGTCTTTTCAATTCTCTACCTTTCTCCCATTCTGACCTTTCTGTTCCAATTAAGCTGAACACAAGATCGAGGAGCCTCAACCACATCTTTCGACTGGGCACTTTACAGCCTTCTGGGCTCAACATTGAATTCAACAGTTTTAGCTCATAACCTCTACTCCCATTGCATTCATGTTTTATTGCTTGTTCATTTTTTTTCTGTTGTTCCTTTCTTAATCCCTTTACTTTGCATCCAGACTGCTGCTATACTTACATTCACAATTTATCTAGACATATCTTTTATTTCTTTACCTGCCCCATTACCACTCCCTTTGGCTTTGTATCATGAAACCTTTTGTCATTTAATCTGTCCTATTCTCCACCCAACCACAGACCTTCCCTTTTGTTCTTCTTCCTATCCTCCCTTGCTCAAAGCATTTCTAACTTTTCTCAGTTCTGATGAAAGGTCACAGACCTGAAACTTTAACTTTGTTTCTCTCTCCACAGATGCTGCCAGACCTGCAGAGTATTTCCAGCATTTTCTGTTTTCATTTCAGATTTCCAGCATCCACAGTATTTTGCTTTTGTGTTGCATTGATACAGCATAGTTGGGTTGGAAATGCACACTATTCACCAGGAGAGGAAGTTACATGCAAGTTTTTTGAGTTGTTGATTAATTATTCTTTGAGCAACTTTGGTGTAACTTGAGTGTAGAAACTGTGCAACCATTTAAGTTACTGACAAACAAACACACAAAACTTCTGTGCAAAATTAAACAAACTCTACCAGCTACCAGCAACAGTAGATAACCTCAAGGTAAAAGTCAACAAATGGTTTCTCAGGTAATAAACAGCAGCTCAGTTGACAGCGGCTCTCACCCACAGTATCAGTGCAGATTGACGTCATCATGCCCAATTATGATTAGAGATGCAGCACTGAAACAGGCCCTTCGGCCCACCGAGTCTGTGCCGACCATCAACCACCCATTTATACTAATCCTACACTAATCCCATATTCCTACCAAACATCCCCACCTGTCCCTATATTTCCCTACCACCTACCTATACTAGTGACAATTTATAATGGCCAATTTACCTACCATCCTGCAAGTCTTTTGGCTTGTGGGAGGAAACCGGAGCACCCGGAGAAAACCCACGCAGACACAGGGAGAACTTGCAAACTCCACACAGGCAGTACCCAGAATCGAACCCGGGTCCCTGGAGCTGTGAGGCTGCAGTGCTAACCACTGCGCCACTGTGCCACAATTATGTGGCAGCTATGCCCACAGGGCACCATGCCAGGGCTGCAGGTTGAACCACAGCCAGCTTCTTTGATGAAGATCTCCAAGCCCTCCTCCTGTGAAACAAGAACCTCACAGTCATGGGTCTTTCTTTCACAAAGCTGATCACCAACATCTGACATACTGCCTGCAGGGAGCTGGCACTGACAATGACTTTCCCTAATTCCCTCATACCCTGAAAGAAGTGAAAAGACTTCATGTGGACAGGCAAGAGTAGCATGTCATGACACTTTCCTCCTTGCCCACCATTACTTTCTTCACCCTCTTAAGGAAACACGCACTCTACCAAACCATCACTCTGCACTTTGGGTCTATAACTCCCCAAAACACACCAATTGCCTTGTATAACCTAAAAATACGCACTCCATCATCCTAACATCCACAGATTTCTCACTTAAAATCTTCCATTACCATTGTAACACATTCCTTAACTGACAGCCTTATCTTCACACGCACAGCCTTTCATTCCTTTATCTTACAATACGATAAGTGTTTTCTTTGAAAACTGGGCACATGACTCATGATTTGTTGTCTATCAACATTACAGAAACTCAGGAAAGAAACCATTCAATAGCCAGCACAGGCATGATTGGCCAAATGATCTCTTTCTGTGCTGTAAGTTTCTATGATTCTATAAATAGGTTTGGACTTCTTCACACAGGTGAGGATTCCTGGCCTAATGAGATAGCATTGGTGTCATCTTTGAAGTTGAGTGAGGTTCTGCCACTGCATTTGATTGGTCAATGACGACATTCTTCAGAATTTGTCCTTTGATACCCATTGCAGTGTAAGGACATGGCTTGGTTTGCATCACAGATGTGCTGAATTTCACAGAATGGGAACCCTGTCTATTCACATGCCAGCAGCTGCTCAGTTGATGCCTTTAATGTCACGTATGTGTCATCATGGAACCTTGCATTCTGAGGAATCCAGCTAACCTGTAGAAGTCCCTTAGTTCTGTGATTCTGCTGCTTGAGGGGTGATGTCCAATTGGAGGATCTCAGCTGCTCTATTAAAAAGGGCATCCATCACCTTTCTGATACACGCCCTGACAGCTTTCTGGCTAATACTGCACAGATGCCCTGATGCAGCCTGCAAGGATAAAAAGCCATAAACATTGAGGACTGCTGTCACTTTAATTGCCCAAGGCCAGAGCAGTTGTGATGAAGTAGTATCTTTGGAGAGGTGTAATGGTCAGACGCACAGCTGCTAGGAGAGGATCTTGTAGGACTGATGTCCCTGTACTCATGATGAGGTCAGTATCTGGTGGTCTGCTGTCCTCAGCCATGCTACCTGATAATCTTGGCCTAGACGCACTGGGCTGGATTTTAAGGGCTCGCTGCTGGGAGCGGCAGCAGACAAAAAAAATGGCAGCCCCCGCGATGTACTGTGCGGCAGCTCATTTGCATGTGCAACTTGGCCCACCCCTCCCCCAATCATGTGGAGGGGGCAAGCTCTCTGATGTTGGAAACGGCATCAGCTGATTAGTGAGCAGGTGCTGGCGCCATCTGTAAAAGGTAGCCAGCCCTGTATGAAACCTCTTCCTATTTTTCTCTTGTGCTGCTGGAACTGAGCAGCCAGGAGTGCCTGCAGCACGGCCCCATCTCTGAAGGAGCAACCCCGGAAGGCAACTGCGAATAGCAGAGGTGCAAGGAAGGGTGGTCCCACGTTTAGTGCTGCCTCCCTGCTCACTCGCCTCCAGTCTGCAAGAGAAAGGCGGGAAGATCTTTTCCCCAACAATGGCAAGAAGAGGTCCTCCCACCTGATCAAGCAAGCCTGAAAGGAGATAGCAGAGGAGGTAAGCTGCCGTGGGGCCATCTGACGAGACTGGGTCCTGTGCAGGAAGAGAGTTAATGATCTTATGCGCTAGGCAAAGGTAAGTGACACTTTGCAGAATGGCTTCATTTGACCTGGATGTCCCCATGGCACATGGGTGCCACTGCCATGTCAAAGACAGGGAGGATTGATGCAACATGAGTGGTTGCATATGCAAAGCAAATCACTCTCATTTGCACCACAGAGCATGTCACATCCATGAAAGGGTGACTCTGTAAACCAGACTAAGCTTGCCCCCACCTGTTGTTGGAGGGTCCCTGAAACCAATTTATTTATCAGCACAGGGCTAAATATATTGGGGTAGAGAATTCACCAAAATTGGCGTAACAAATGCAAAAGTTCAAGGAAATTCAAATGTAAGATATATACAATGCAAATCACGAGAAGAATTGGGCATATAAAAGTTACACACACAACTTGCTCTCACCCAAATTTCAGCAATCTTTTAAACCACATAATTTGTTTGCATCCAGATTATATGTGTATCTACGTGTAAATGTCGAGGATACTCAAGGCTCCCATCCCAAATTCTGCAGCAGTGCAGTTAGTGATGACTACAACACATGTCATGTTGTTTGGCAATGTTCAATATCTGCATCCTTGCTTTTCCAGGCAAAGAGGGCCCACAATAGTTGGGAGGCGGCAGGACCGGTGGCAGTGTGCCAGACCTGAGGCTGCTTACCCAAGCTGTGCCATTTCAGACGTGGAGCTTGGGGTTCCGGGACAGCAGATGATTTTTGGCAAACACAATGGGCTAGACTTTACAGCCTCCCCCGATATCGGGGGTTTATAGTGGGGGTTTGTGGGAGGGGGGGCGCAGAAAATGCCTCCGTGAGAGGTCCGCCACGCTCACCAACGCTGGGAAGGCTCGACTCTATATTGCTGGTGCTGTCAGGGCCTGGTGGCGGCACCGCCCACCCTCTGCCGCTTGGTGATGGGAGACAAATTTGCATATTTAAAAAAATACAGATTAAGGAATTAATGACTTACCCGCTCCCATCATCCTTTCCACTCCAATATTGTTGCCGGTGGCCGGCACTCCCGCACCTTCAGATCTCCATTCTGAGCCATAGCACTGGTGGGGAGGAGGCAGCAGGTAAGTATTTCAGAGCGGGAGTGGGGGAGTGGGGTCAAACTCTTCTGATTCTTGTAGGGGATGGTGGAAAGGGGTAAAGATTAAAGTTTGTGAACTTGTAGGGGTGGGGGGGGGATGTCAGGTGCACAAGGTAAGTATTTTGTGGGGGGAGAGGGCAAGGGATTAAACGTATGGTTGTTGCAGGGGGTGGAGGTGGGAGAGGGTCTAGATCAATACATTTTATGTTTTACAACATTTACATAGTAATGTAGGGCTCAAAGCCCTTTTAAAAATGGTGTCAGCGCCTGCACAGCGGCACCTGACGCTGTTGCCGGGAATGGACTGCCTGCCCCCTCCACGTCCTCGGTGTCGAGGGAGGGGGGCGGTCCACCTCAGCCATTTAAACAAGCCACCATGTTTAATATCGTGGCTGCTCCGCGAAGCTCGGCCCAATGACTCCTTAAACATTTCATATTTGGAGACTATGCTGTCAGCATTGCGACATTTGTACCATAAAACCTAAATGTCTTCTCTTCACATTGTATCTTGCAGGGCAATACTCTGAATCGACATTGGAGGCCCTGGACACTTCCATCACCTCTGAGGAAGGGACAACCTCAAAGAACACAGCGTCCTGTGACACTCCTATCACCAGTACAGATACACTTACCTCGGTGGGAATCCGTTTGGCATTAGATTCTGAGTCACAAGCCGGTGAGAGCATCCCACACGTGTCCGAACAGCTGACTGAGGCTGAGAAATGCAATGCCTCTGGCAGTCGGAGGACTGTGGATGGCCAGGCCCATGCTGTGCCCCAGGCTAATAATAATCCTCTGGTGTCAACAGCACAGGGCACGCTGGGGTTGCAGGGATAGTTAAGGCAACATCTGACGGAGATGCCACAGGCCATACACAGCCTTAAGCGGATGATGGGGGTATTCATCCAGGCCATGACAGCTGCCATACCCCAGGCATATGAGCGCATGGCTTCCTTCATCGAGAGGTTGGAGATCCTCGAGGAGAGCCAGATTCCACTGATATGCGCTGAGCTGCAAACCCTCGCCTTGGCCATGAGCTTAATGCAGCAGTAACAAGGCAAGAGAGGGACCAGGGACCTGGAGAGTCTTTATGCTCCTGATCCTTCTCGGGAGAACAGTGAAGTTCTTACAAGCCTTGAGATAGAGGAGGCGAGCCTAACCTCCACATCAGGGGTCACCACTCAGGGTGATTCCAATGTGGACACCAGATCCTCAGCCCCTCCACATGTGAGTCCAGCTCCAGCAGCCATGACACCTGAGGACTGTCCTGCACTGGTGCAGGAGGCCCTCAGGCAGCCGGGGCCCTCCAGGTCTCAGGTGCCCAGAGGATGACCACCGAAGTCATCCAAAGCCAAAGAGCGTCCTGATCAACAGCCTGGAGCCAGTCATGCTACTAGCACATAAGTCACATCGCGAAGGAGCACCTGCAAAGATTTCAAAAAGACACCTTGACAGATATGGGTTTTCACAGGTGACATGCCTATGTTATAATCTATGTCAGTAAATGTGCTTTTCTAACAAGTGTAGCCTTTCCTGTGTGAATAACGCTTGCCACCATGTCCGGATTATATTTCCTCCCATTGCATCGTTGGCCTGACAGTACTGCTAATGTAAGGAATAACATCATTGCCATGCTAGTATGCATGAGTTGGCACTGCATGGATGCAGTCACATCGGCAAAGGCTCAGTCAGCTGCTGCCAGTAATGCTGGAGAGACAGATGTCACACACGCAGAAGACTTCAGGCGAGATGAAGGACAATGGTGTGTGTTGTGAGGAGCATATGTTGCAGTTCAGGGATTGTGGAAGCACTCAGTGATCAGGTGTTGTTGTGCATCCCTTGCTCACCACTCGTCATGTTTGCCCTCCATCAATGCTCTCTGTGCTCTCATGCATGGCTGCTGCTGGATGCCCTCTGTGTCCTCATCATGCGAGGATGTTTCTTGCTGCCATACCTCATTATTCTGCAAGGCCTTCCCCCTCTGTAATGCGATATTGTGCTGAATGCAGCATACAGCAGCAATGTGCCCAACCATTTCTGGTGTGTACTGTAGGGCCCCAAGCTGATCTATCCAGGCAGCAGAAGCGCATCTTCGGCAGTCCGATGGCCTGCTCGTTGGTAGATTATGGGGATCAATGGCAGGTGTTATATTACTCTTCTGCATCACTGCTGGGGTTCTTCACAGGTGTCAGAAGCCATGTCAGCAAGGGGTTGCCCTTGTCTCCAAGAATCCACGCTGAATCTGAGCCCGTGCAGTGAACAGCAGCAGCACCTGGGACCGGCGTAGGATGAAAGAGTCATGGCAGCTGCCTGGAAAATCGGGCACAGACTTGCAGGAAGCGCATCCTGTGGTTGCATACTAGCTGCAGGTTGAGTGACTTGAAGTCCTTTCTATTGTGGTGGCTGGTTGTTCCATTGGAGCCTTGATGGCCATATGCATGCAGTTGTTGACACCTTGCACCTGTAGGAATCCCGCAATTGCCCCAAATCCAATGACCCTCTCGGCCTAACTCTCAGGGTCCATCCTGAAGCACACATAGTCACCGGTGTTATGGCCAAGATGAGGAGGAGGGGTCACAGTCGCCCCTTTTGCCCTTTGTCTCGGAATAAATTAAAGTTAAATACACAGTCAGAGGTTGGATGATTCGGTGGTCTTTTGGCTGGAGTTGTATTCTTGAAGTCTTTGGCTGGTCAAAGTGCACTTTATGACTGGCCCACTTTGCTCAGGGTTTTCTTGGAGGCAGAATTGTAGGTGGCTCTCTTCCCCTGGTCTCTGGCTGTAGCAGTCTGTAGGCTTGGAGGGTCCAAAGTCACAGATGGTTTCAAACTTGATGTTTTCTGGAGGCAGAGAGAGAGAGAGAAAGAGAGAGAAAAGAAAGCACACAGCCATCTGCTGCTGCTCAGTTTCAGTTACTGCTTGTCTCTTTGTGTGTAATAAAACTCCCAGTTTTACACAGCCTGGGGAGGCGGTCACATGGTTGCCTCCGGGTATTCTCTGGAACTTTTGAATAAGATACAAGGTTCAGAATTTTTTTCTGCAATGTGGCTTTAACCATCTAGGTTCCAGCACCTTGATAATTTTTCCCCCTATAGTGACAATGGGTAATATATATATATTTTTGCCCCTGTGAGGTGTCTGAGATTTCCTCTGGGTCCTTGTCCTTGCTGAATTCTGAATTGTAATTGTTGGGTTTGATTAGCGTTGGCTTTGGGATCTGATCATCAGGTTCTTCAGTGGATAGATCCACATTGACCTCACGTTTAGTTTTCTGGTGAGTCACACAAGTACTGTTTACTTTAGAGCATTTTCCTTTCCCTTTCCCCTTTACTGTGGTGGGGGGAGGTCTTTTCTCTAATCTGCCCCATGTCCTCTGGGACATTCCTGCTGACAGGTGTCTGTCCAGCTTTCACTGCAATCCCACGTGGTACTTTGACTAGGTGAGGTATCTCCCTCACTGTTGATTTGCCTTTTTGGAAACTTTCCTTCTCTCTGCAGGCTTCTGTAAATACTGTTAGCAGTCTTAGTAGGGTGCCTCTTTGGCCTGCATTTAAGTAGGAGAGTGTGGGGTTTAATTTTCCAATATTTCAGGGTTAGCTAACTAGACAGTAGGGGGTTCCAGGTCGGAATCCTCCTGGCACTCCTCTAACCTGTCCTCACTGTCCTTTACGCCCCCTTCCTACCTGACTGTCTGACAGAACTGTGCTTGTCTGCCCTCTTTTGTTTTTGGCAAGGGTCCCACCCATCCACCAGCACTCTGCTGAAGGGTCCCCCAAAAGCTGATATAGGAATTAGGGGTGCAGGGTTTAATGCAAGTTGGGGCTTCTTCGTGTTTCTTTACGGTATCTCGGTGGCACCACTATCTGGTGAACCACTGTGCACTCTTCGTCCACAGGTCTGTGAAGAGGTCTCCACTTCCTCATCAGCACTTCATTCTTTGAATAGTAGCATGCAGGGACTCCCATCTGCTTCAGTTTCGGTTTGGACTGTCTGTGCTAACTTCTTTAATACTGTCTAACCCATCCTTTGGGTCCTGTTACGACCAGATGAGAAAGGTGTCTCGGGGTCCCTCTCAGCCTTCACCTGTTCTTACCGTAACAGGGTTCAATTTTAAATACACCGTGTTTTTAGCTCTCCCTTGGTGAATCCTTGTTCACCGCTTTTCAATTATAAGGCAAAAAAACCAGCACAAACATGTTTTCTTAAGTTTAAAGAAGAAGTTGAAATTTATTAAACTTGAGGGAAAATTCTGGGAACCTTCTCCTGCAACTGTTCTGTCTCACTGACCTCTTTCGGTTTCTCTAAAACTATTGGGGAAGCTATCACCTTTGCCCCCCACCAGATCATTACCCAGAAGCAGGTCAACCCCATCTATAGGCAAACTAGGGACAATTCCCACAGTTACCGGTCCTGAAACAAGGTCGTTATCCAAATGCATCCGATACAAAGTTATGGCATACACTGTCCTCCGAGACCATTTGCTAACATCCCAGCATTCACTGCACTATCTGGGGGAAAGGTCATGCTTTTTCCCAGCAGAAGGGATTTGGTGGCCCCTGTATCCCTGAGTATGACTATGGGCTTGCTTGCCCCACTCGAGGGGTATGAGGTCACTTTTCCTTGGGTTACAAAATCCTGGTAACCTTCAGGGATTTTGTTAAATTCTCCTGCACTCACGGTGGTAGGTTTACTGGGTCTTACTGCCACAGTTACAGCCACAGTCTGCTGTGCTGTGCTTTGCATCAGGGCCCCTTCTCCTGCACTGGTCTGGTATGCCCTGACTAATCCATTAGGTTTTCCCCATTATTCAAGCAATCAGCTTGAAGGTGACCTGCCTTATCACAGTGGAAATGCACAGCTTTTCAGGGGTCGCTCCTGTTCTCAGTACCATCCTTTTTAGCCTAAGGAGGACCCCCTGTGTGTCCAGCCTTCCGTTCTCACTCAGGTCTGTTGGGGCTCCTATCACCCTCCCACCTTTTATCCTTTTTGGGTTTGTGGGGGTGTCTAGGAAAGGGTTTCCCTTGGGGTAAGGGCTTGTGTACAATAGTAAATGTATCAGCCAGAATTGCAGCTTGCCTGGTTCTTTGAAGCTTCTGTTCCTCTATGTGGGTTTTAATAGAAAGGGGAAGTGAGTTTTTAAACTCCTAGAGAAGGTTCACCTCTTGGAGGTTTCCATATGTGGGCTGTACCTTAAGTGTATGCTCCTCTTTCTCTCTCTGGAATTCTAAATCTAGTCTCCTCTGTTCTAGTTATATTTTTGCTAACATTAGCATGTTTCTGACTCTAACCCTGTTTCTGAATCTTCAGGTTCAAGTGATAAATGGTTGGCCACAAGTCTTAGGATTTTGGATTTCTTAGTTTTGAATGGAAAGTATTCCCTAACTGCCCAGCTTTATTCCTCAACTCTTCAATAGATAGGGCCTTTAACCTATCCCAAGTTACTTCACCCTCGCTTAGGAAGGCATTGGCCTCAAATGCGGACATGTTAGTATTCTAGCAGTGAAAACCACAAGAAAACCTGTATTGAAGTTTTTTTTTTAACTCGGCATTAACTTGGTTTCCCACTTCCAATTTCTTGCTTGTTGTTGGGTTATGATCATGGACTAGAGCCCCCAAATTTCTGTTCCAGCCAAGGAGAGGAAGGGTCACAGTTGCCCATCTTGCCCTACCTCCTATTTGTCTGCAACAGGGTTTATTCCTTTTAAACAGTGGGTGTGCTTACCGCCTCAGTAAGTGTTTTGCATTTTACCTTTAATGTGATTGTGAAAGAACCAATCAGGCAGGTTTTCTTAAGTTTAATCAAGAAAGAGGTAAGTTTATTATACTCAACAGCTAAACTCTATCTAAAATAATAAAAAATATGCTACACATTCACACACTCATTCATGTAAGGATCACATGCATACATTCACATGAGGATCACGCACACACACAAATAGATTACAAAATGGAAAGTAGGTTTTTTGGTTGTATTAAAGTACAGAATAAATAAAAGTTAAATAGTCAGAGGTTGGATGATTGGTGGTCTTCCGGCTGGAGATATATTCTTGAAGTCTTTGGCTGGTCAAAGTGCACTTTGTGTCTGTTCCACTTTGCTCAAGGTTTTCTTGGCGGCAGAATTGTAGGTGGCTCTCTTTCCCTAGTCTCAGTTTGTAGCAGTTTGTAGGCTTGGAGGGTCCAAAGTCGCAGACGATTTTTAAAATTGATGTTTTCTGGAGAGAGAGAGGAAGAGTGAGAAAAGGAAGCACATAGGCTTCTGCTGCTGCTCAGTTTCAGTTACTGCTTGTCTCTTTGTGTGTAACAAAACTCCCAGTTTTACACAGACTGGGGAGATGGTCGCATGGTTGCCTCCGGGTATTCTCCAGAAACTTCTAATGAGATACAAGGTTCAGAATTGGTTCCACAGACCCCAGGATGCCAATATTTACACTCGGAGGATTTGTTCTTTCAAAGTCAATGTGCCAGGCCTGCCTTGACTGCCGCAGTTGTGAAGCAATCCTAGGTAATTCAATTACTTAGAGCAAGCCATTGTTCTGGATCCAGGCCTTCTCAGATTTCTGACTCTGGTTGGGTCTTGGAACGTGCAAAGGTGTTTCAGATGCAAATTGCAGTGGCCATTTTGGCTGTCAAGTTTTTTTTAAAATTAACTATAGGATTTTCTCCATTAAGAGTCTGATGCCATTTTCTAAGCGATTAATTAATATTTGTCATTTGGCATATAGTGTTTTCTTGACACCGGCCCTCCTCTACAAGGCTTCAGTAACCTCCCTGATACAGCAGTGTACTGCTGGTTGAGAAATCCAACACAAGTCGCCGGTGGATCCCTGGAATGTTGCGGAGGCGTAAAGGTTTAGAGCCGGTGTCATTTTGAGAGCCACAGGCATAGGGTGTGCACTAAAGCCCATTGGCTGCAGGTCATCGTTCAGCAGTGCACAGAGATGTGTCACCACCTCTCTGGACAACTGCATTCATATCTGACACTGGCACTCTGACAGCTGCAGGTAAGTCATGCGGGTCCTATGGACGCGTTGCTTTCTCTGGGCTTGAATGCTCCTTGGTGGTTGCTGCTGCTCATGTCTGGGAACTTCCACATGGGCTGCACATGCCTCTTGGCAGATATGCCTCCTTATGGCATGTGGATCCATAAAGATCGAGTGGACCAGCCCCATTTCTTTGCTGGAGGTCAACTCTGTTCCTTCACAAGGTCAATCTGGGCAGAGAGTGATGTGAACTTGTGCTTCAGCTGTGTTCTGGCAAGAGCATTATGGTATGGCATGACATTACCCATCTTAGCTTTTAAATAAGGGCAGGGCAGCCGGACCACCGTAATATCATTCCAGTTGCCTGAATTGGATCACTGACAACATGAGTTTAAACCAGCTAACATTTGTGCTCTTCATCCCACATAGTGGCGCAGTGGTTAGCACTGCAGCCTCACAGCTCCAGGGACCTGGGTTCGATTCTGGGTACTGCCTGTGTGGAGTTTGCAAGTTCTCCCTGTGTCTGCGTGGGTTTTCTCCGGGTGCTCCGGTTTCCTCCCACAAGCCAAAAAGACTTGCAGGTTGATAGGTAAATTGCCCATTATAAATTGTCACTAGTATAGGTAGGTGGTAGGGAAATATAGGGACAGGTGGGGATGTTTGGTAGGAATATGGGATTAGTGTAGGATTAGTATAAATGGGTGGTTGATGGTCAGCACAGACTCGGTGGGCCGAAGGGCCTGTTTCAGTGCTGTATCTCTAATCTAATCTAAAAAATAAAGGAATCATCGACTACCATTGTTCACCCCCTCCCCAAAAATATCATTACCTGACTGCAGGGTCAGCCCCCTTTCCACCCACCCCAAACATTCACGGGGGCAGAGTCACCACCTTTAAGGAACAAGGGTGTGGGGTGCCACCCTTCATGGATGCAGAGTTGAGACCCCCTTCACAACACGCACCCACCCACCTAAACAGGCTCCGAGGACTGAAGTCTCGGTGGCACCGGCTTTTCTCTGCCATGAAAGTGAAGGCAGGTGAATGACGCACGTCCAGCTGAAAATCGTGAACTGATGGCTGAATCGCACTAGAATGCATATGAATGCATGCAAAGACGCTATTTGAATATTTAAATCCAACTTCCGTTGCCAAGTGGCAGTGGTGGGGGCGGGTGGGGGGTGCCATGAAGCCCTGCTGCTGCTGGGAAGATTGGACCCAGCCCTACTTGCATCAGGATTGGACCCAGCCCTACTTGCATCAGGCTCAGTGGCGGGCCGCTGCTTGAACGATCTACCAGCACCCCCTGCCCCTGCCCCCACCATCACAGAGTCCGACGTCAGAGGCCCTGTAAAATCCAGCCCACTGTGGGTAATTATGACTTTGGGTGATTGTGAAAAAGAGAAAATATTGACTCAGCTGCTTGTTCTACATCTCACCTGAATTTCATTCCCATTGAAAAATGAAAGAAAATGTTTGAAATAAAGTTACATTTCTATATTTTGGATAAATTCTCCTATCAGACCATGCCACTCAACAATTGTAACTGATTATCGACATCAAATAATGCCATCATTATATGTTGGAAAGTAATAGGAAAGTAACCATTTTGATAAACCATGTAAATGTTATTTTATCAAAAAATCCACACATAATTTGAAGTATAACTTACAATATTAGTTTTTTTTTTTAAATGGCGCTATTTATTGAATTGAACATGAACTTTGAACATTTTGAAAATATAGTGGAGTCCTTGTGGAATTACTCACAGTGATCCAGAATAATGCTAGAAATTTGTGAGCAAAACAATAAAAAATAATGAAGGACACAGTGTGCTTTGATGTCCGTGGGACTGGAGTGAGGTTTAGCCAAGTTTAGTAAAAAATGTGAGACAGAAACTGCAGGCAATTGAACACAAAGGCTTCTTCTTTGTCCTGTTTTACTTTCACTTTCCCTTTCCCAGCATATGTGTTCTACAGCAGCTCCAAGTGTACGGAATGCAAATGCAATTTCAAAACACTACAACAGCACGCTATAAATGCAAGTTTTAATGTTGTAATAGTAAATCTCCTTTGGATTAGCTTGCAGTAGTTCAGATGATGTGTTATTTTACATAACATTACATTTTGTGTTGAATCTTTGTGTTACATTGTTCAGATGTTTAAGAGAAGAAGGTAGCGCAAGATATTCAGGTGGCAGGTAGATAGGAGAGACATAATTGCAATGGGCAAGGGGGGTGGAGGTGAGGGTTGTGGGATTTAGAAGTTTTGAGAAGGTAAAGTTATAGCAATGGAATGATGATTTATCAAATGCTGTTGATGTGGTGTACATGGACTTTCAAAAGGCATTTTATACTGTACCACACAACAGACGTGTGAGCAAACATAGTTCATGGAATAAAAGGGATAGTAGAAACATGGATACGGAATTGGCTGAGTGACAGGAAACAAAGAGGAGTGGTTAATGGATGTTTTTTGGGTTGGAGGAAGGTTTGTAGTGGAGTTCCTCAGGGGTCAGTGTAGGGACACTTGCTTCTCCTAACATATCTTAATGGCCTAGACCTTGGTGTACAGGGCACAATTTCAAATTTTGCAGATGATACAAAACTTGGAAGAATTGTGAACTGTGAGGAGGATAGTGTAGAACTCAAAAAGGACATAGACAAGTTGGTGGAATGGGCAGACAGGTGGCAGATGAAGTTCAATACAGAGAAATGTGAAGTGATTCATTTTGGTAGGAAGAACATGGAGAGACAATATAAAATAAAGGGTACAATTCTAAAGACGGGTGCAGGAGCAGAGGGACCTGGGTATATATGTGCATAAGTCATTGAAGATGGTAGGACAGGTTGAGAGAGTGGTTAATAAAATATACAGTATCCCAGGCTTTATTAATAGGGGCATAGAGTACAAGAGCAAGGAAGTTATGTTGAACATGTATAAGACACTAGTTCGGCCTCAGCTGGAGCATTGCATCCCGTTCTGGGCACCACACTTTAGGAAAGACGTGAGGGCATTATAGAGAGTGCAGAAAAGATTAATGAGAATGGTTCCAGGGGTGAGGAACTTTGGTTATGAAGATAGATTGGAGAAGTTGGGACTGTTTTCCTTAGAGAAGAGAAGGCTGAGAGGTGATTTGATAGAGGTATTCAAAATCATGAGGGGTCTGGACAGAGTAGATAGAGAGGATCTGTTCCCACTTGTGAAAGGATCGAGAATGAGAGGGCACAGATTTAAAGTAATTGGTAAAAGAAGCAAAAGTGACATGAGGAGAAACTTTTTCATGCAGCGAGTGCTTAAAATCTGGAATGCGCTGCCTGAGAACGTGGTGGAAGCAGGTTCAATTGAAGCATTCAAAAGGGAATTAGACAGTTATATGAAAAGTAAAAATGTGCAGGGCTATGGGGAGAAGGCGGGGGAATGGAACTGAGTGAATTGCTGTTTTGGAGAGCCTTTTCCTTTTCCATGTTACTCCCGATCTCACTCACACACACACACACACACACACACACACACACACACACACAGAACAAGGCAACTTGAGGCTGCATTGCATTGCTATTCATCTACAATTGGTTACGTTGCCACTCATCTACAATTGGTTATCCCTCCTAACCCTTGTTCCTCTGCCCATTTTGTAAGTCCTTCAGATGTCTCAGGTCTTGGAGCCACATGGGTGGAGAGGATGAACCCTCCCGAAGATGCACTATTGCTTGAGTGCCAGGCAGCAGCGCTGAAATCAGTTAGAGAAATTTACAAAGGGTGGTACATAGAGCACAAGTAAGCAGGAGCAGGCACAAGTGGACTGGATGGCCAAAGAAATGGCTTACTAAAGGGCCTGCTCACTTTGCAGCTCTGCTGAAAATGCAGGCTGCAAAATTCAGCTCTTTAGCACTCAGTTTTTCAGTGCTACGAATGCCGTTTGGCTCCGAAATGTTGCCTCAGCTTACATTACCCTTCTGCTGCGGTCTATGCCAGTCATCATTTTGTTGAAGCCATTAACGTCAACACAGGGAGTACCCAGCAGAAGTATGCACAGTATGCAGATTGCAATGTTAATCAGCGTGTAGTGCTGATTTGATGTCAGTGCTGCCATTTTGGAGCTCAATGTTCCAGTTACTGCCATGTCCTAAACACACACAACTGAACACATGTTCAGCAGCAAGCAGCGCTATTTAACAGGATTGATTGATTTCTTCTGCTTGTTGCTGCAATTGTAGAAGTGTTTTGTTTTATAGGGTTCCTTAATGTTGCTAAAATCTACAGGAAGTGGTGTGGCACATGCTGTAGGACATTGCCCTGACTTCAAGTATTTGGCACAAACAGTTTGCTCCCAAACATGGATGCAGTTGTCAGCAATCCCCTTGGAATACAGCACAACAGGGAGAATGACCAGAGGTAACATGGAGTAGGACATACTTCTAGATAAGGGAAGAGGGGGAAGAAGGGCTCTGAGCAGGAGGCCATATCCACCCAGGGCACTCAGGAAGCAATTCTCCTACCTAAACCTCAGAAAGGAACAGTGTGTCAGACATTTATGCCTAACAACGAGGCGGTAGTGAGATGAAAATGGCGCTCAATATGTTTGGTTTATTTTGTACTGAAATACTCAAGGCCCAAGGTACACCGTGCTTAAGTTCAAATCAAATCCAAACTAGTGAAATTTCAATCAAAGGACTTGTGAAAATATAGCTTGATATTATTCTTTATTTTTTATTCATTCTCGGAAGGTAGGCATTGCTAGCAAAGGGCAGCATTTATTGCTCCTTCCGAGTTGCCCTGAGAAGCTAATGTTGGGGCCACCTTGGTGCTCAGTTGGGAATTGCTTAATAGTGGAGGAATCTGCCATTTTATAAGAAAGTTTACATCTGAAAAGAGCTAAGATGAAGGATGTAGGTAATTCACATCTGGTGTTTATTCTTGGTTAATTCAAATGTCCTCTTACAATAGGAAACAGATCTGAGGCAATGAGGTACAAGTTTTTAATCCCAAAATCTGACTGAAGTCAATTAACTTCCTACTATTTATGTCTTCCCATATTCCTGTGATTGTAATGCAGATTTGACACTCAGCTCTAAACGACACATTACTCACAGATTTGTAACTACAGAATGTTGATGAAGAGCATCATTTTGATCACCACACTGGACATATTTTCATGATTTACGTCCCTTTCTTCAGAACGAATCCCTGAACATATTAAATGTACAAGAAATGCGTGGCCGATTTAATATGTTATTGAAAAGGTGACAACTTGTGATCGAGGTCACACATCATTGTGATGCTGATGGAGCTAACAAACCCAAAGCTGTTACAGTATGTTAGAGAGGCTATTTGTGACAGTTTCCTAAAGGCAATTATATATACAACACCCTATGGATTTTAGCAATCATTCCTTAAATAGTTTTTGTTTTAGGTGCATGTTCAGATGTGTTTAATAACATATAGCTCAGAACTCAAAACAGTATCCATAAATATTCACTCTGTTACATCACCAACAGGGGACAAAGGTGGCAAAAGCATGGGCAGGGGCAACATGGAGGAGCAGGGGAGGGTAGTTGGGGAGGGGAGGGTAGGGCGATCAGGTGCATGGAGGAACAGGGGAGGGTAGTCGGGGACGGAGGGTAGGCCGATCAGGTGCATGGAGGAGCAGGGGAGGGTAGTTGGGGACGGAAGGGTAGGCCGAATAGGTGCATGGAGGAGCAGTGGAGGGTAGTTGGATGTCACGTGTTCTTTGTTTACTTAATAAACACAATGAGTTACGTGGATTCCAGTGCCTTGAAGATCTCGAACAGTTTTATTCACATCTAAACTAGTACATAAAATACCGAGCGAATTATGTACAGAACCTTTTTCTAGCATTTTACAGTTGCAGAGTGACTATAGCTTCTAGTCACATGACTACATCCTCATATTTAGCTCATTAACATACTGAGTTTTTAAAGGGACATCACTTTTGAAGCGACCAAGTCTCATAAACTGTAAGTAAAAACACATAAAATTGAATAACATCAAAATTAGTTCTACAGGGATAGGGATTATATAATTTACAAGTATGAGGATAGGGATTGTGAAATTTCTGATTGCAGAAGCTTACAAGTCCAGATATCATTTTGGTGGTTTGACAACTCTTCCAGATCTTGTTACGGTATAACCTTCTGGAGGTGTAGATTTCACCGTCGGCTGTTTTTGGTTTGCAGACATGTTGTCAGTGTGTTGGTTGTTGTCCTGTTGTTCCGTCACACCCTCATCGTCAGGATGTGTTCTTTCAAGTCCGCTGTGGACAATTGGAGTATTGCACACTTCTCTTAATTGGCTTTGGTTCCTTCTCAACACTGCTCCGTTAGATGTTGTAATCTCGTAGGACCTGGACTCCCTGCATACTTTATTTATCTCTGCGGGTAACCATGTTTTCATTGCAAGGTGTATGACCCTGACCTTTTGTCCTACGTGTAGCTGAGGTAGTTCCACCCCTGTGTGTCAGTCATGCACCATCTTCATTCTCCCTTGTATTTTGAGCAGTGTCTCCTGCAACTCAGAGAATTTGGACAGATGATGGCTTGGCAGAATCGTTCGCACTTGTCTGCCAAACATGATCTCTGCTGGTGACAGTAAGCCCATATCCATAGGTGTAGCTCTGAGGTGTAGCATGACAATATGAAAAGCTTGTTTCGTTGCCCTACACTTCAGGATAAATGATTTAATTGTGCGAACCATTCGTTCGGCAAGACCATTAGATCTAAGGTAGTGTGGTGAGGACGTCACATATTTTATGCCACATTTGGCACACATATCCCTGAAAGAACTGCCTCTAAACTGTGGCCCATTACCCAAAATAATTTCTTCAGGTGTACTGAAAAGACTGAATATAGAATTCAATGTGTCTGTGATGACCTCACTTGAGGTGTCTTTTACCTGTCTGACAATTGGATATTTGGAGAAATAATTGGTGATGAAGATAAAGTCACAGTAAATAGATCAGTGGTGATTTTGGACCACGGGACTGATGGAATCTTGTGAGGGTGTAGAAGTTCTTTACGTTGCTATGGCTGGTGCCTCTGGCATGCCTCGCACATCCTCACTAACTTTTTGATGTCACCGTTGATCCCTGGTCAATAAACAGTGTCTCGTGCCAGTCGTCTTGTTTGCTTTATGCCCATATGGCCTTGGTGAAGTTGTGACAAGATGTCCTGTCAGAGAGCTTTGGGCACTTATCACTTGTTTTCCTTTGAAGGTGATGCCTCTCGCGATACCAAGTTCATCTCTATAAGGCCGAAAGGATCTGAGGGTTTCTGGCACCTCTTTTACCATATTAGACCTACCTTCCATGATGACTCTCCCCAGTGCCTTTAGTTGTGGTTCTTTGGCTGTTTCTGATTGTAGTTATTCACATTTTTGCTGACCAATATGAAATAAATCAATTTTGAGCGCATCTTCCACCTCGATGTCCATGCTGTCGATTTGTAGAGCCAGTGGAACTTCTTCATTCTTGTTTGGGTTTGGCAATCTGTTCAGCATATCCAAGATGACCATTTTGTACCCAGTTTGTAGCAGACGTCGAAGTCGTACCCCTGTACTATCACTAAGAGCCGCTGTAGTTGAGGTGGTGCGCTTGTCAATGGTTTGCGCCAGATCATCTCCAGTGGTTTGTGGTTGGTTTCCATAGTGAACTGTTCACCAAACAGGTAGGTGTGGAACCTTGTGATCACAAACACCAGAACAAGTGTTTCACACTCTATGTTTGAGTAATTGGACTGTGCTGAGGAAAAACACTTGGATCCGAATGCATTTGGTTTGCCATCCTGCAGGATATACGCTCCCAGCCCTTTTTCTGAGGTGTCGACTTCCAGGATTATCGTCTTCCTTGGATCATAGTACTGCAGGGTACATGTTTCTGCTGACTATGCTTGTTTGAGAGATTCAAACATATACAGATGGTCCTCCTGCCACACAAATGTCTTTCTTAAAGAGCTTTCTCAATGATGATGCTTTGTCAGAAAAATTTTGAATGTATGATGCCAAGAAGTTGAAAAATCCAAGACATCTCTGTAGATCTTCCTTGCTTTGAGGTGTAGGCAAATGTCTTACATCTTCGACTTTGTCTGGGTCAGGACAGATTCTTCAACCCGAATAGATGGAGCCAAAGAAATTGATCTGACTTACATTCACCTGGCACTTCTTGCTGTAAAAACGAGTCCTTCATGATGAGCTATTGCCATCAGTGAATGAAGATTTCAATCATGCTCTTCTTTGGTTTTGCCCATTATGCAATGTCATCGATAATGCATATACATCCAGGCATGTTTTCTATAATTCTGTCCATATGCTGCTGAAACAGATCTTGACTGACAGATAAGCCGAAGGGTAGTCTCTGGAAGCAGTATCTTCCAAATGGGTTTCTGAAGATGGTGACTTCCTGAGATTCCTCAGCTAGGTGTATCAACAAATATCCATGATTAGCATCCAACGTGAAGAAGAATTTGGCTCCTGTGAACTTGGGATTCAATTTCTCTAGTGTTGGAATCTTGTGGGGGCATCTCTTTAGGGAAAGATTTAGATGCCTAGTATCTCGACATACCCTGATTGCTCCAACCTTCTTTAGTACGCACATAATTGAGCTGCACCAGTCTCTGTGATGATGCATGTGATGGATGATGCCATTGCATTCTATGTCATCCAACTTGTGCTTAAGCCTTTCCTGTATGTGCACGTTCAACTTTCTGGGAGGGTTGATTTATGGAATTGCATCGCCTTTGAAGTCTCCTATGGCACCAAATCTATACGGGTACATTTGTTGTAGGTCATGGACCGACTCAATGCGGGTTGCCCTTGGTCTCTTCTGCTGTAGTGTGTACCTTGGTGACCTTGCAGATAGTCACAATGTTGAGGTGCTTACACACTGGTAGTCCTGCCACTGCTGGTCTGCTCATGTCTACCACGTAAAATAATTACGGTTTCCATGCTGACTTGCCATAGCTGCATTGCATTGTTAGTGTGCCACTACAAGGGAGGGGGTGACCCATTGTATGCAGTTAACTTTGCAGTTGTCGCTTGTATCATTAATTTCCAATGACCCAGGTACATATCCTTCAGGATTCGAATTAGTAGAATATTTGCACTAGCTCGTGTGTCAATCTTTGTCCTGATTGTGTGCTTACCAACTTTCTTTGGACACGTGATATTGATAGTAGCAAAATCTTCCAGTGGTTTGACTTCATCAACACCATGTGTCAGGTTCACAATGCGAAATGCCTGATCATCTGGCTGAGAATCGCTCCACTCTGAGTCTTGTCTCAGGTCTATTTTGCTGTGGAATTTGTGTGTCAGCTTGCATTTGTGCACATCTCTGGCGCTCTCCTTGCTGATGTTGCCATGTTGCTGCACCTGTCTTTGATTTGTTTGTGTCTTATTGTGACTTCTGGATGTGTCTTTGGAGCCAGATTTCTTGCATAGGTGGGCCCAGTGTCCTTTTGCACTGCATGCCTTGCACAGGTGTTGAAATGCAGGACAACTTCACAGTGAGTGGGACAAACCACACTTATCAGACAGTTTGCTTGCTTTTTGAGACCTGGTTATCATGCCGATACTGTCAGTTTCACCTAGTGCTTGCAGATGCTATTGTTCAGCTACAATGGCTTCATACTTCCTGCCATCTTCTAGCAGCACATAAATGCTGTGACATTTCTTTTTCCCCAAGGAATCTCTTTGAAATGCTTTAATAGGCGTTGAGCCAATCACCAGTTCCACTATTCACTCCGAGAGCTCAGTTTCAGAAAATTCACATTCATTGCCCTTACTATGGCATCTACTGATGAATTGATCTATTGGTTCCTGTGGCTGTAGGACATCAAATCCAGGCGATGAATTCTAAAATTCACTCTTATCCGAAACTGATCTTCTAGCACTTTCTATATCTTTGCAGGATCTTTCTGGTACCCTTCAGATAAGCCAGAGTTATTGATTCTGTTTAACCCCTCATTTCCAACTGCTATCACTATTTTCACAGCCTGCTTCTCTGGTTCCACAACCTGTGAAGCATTGTAGGTCTGTGAAGGGCAACTGCATTCTTTGTTTCAAAAGTTTGACCTCGGATTGGATATCAATGCCCTTCCAGTTCAAGCTGGGAAATTTGATATCCATCTTTCTGCTATTCTTTTGCTTTGTGCTCTGTATTTAACTTTGTTCAGCTCTGTGTATGCATGCAGCACTGTATCAGTTATGGCTGTTCTATTTGTGGTTTGAAACTGGTTTAAAATCTTGTCCTTTTAACTCTGCACTGTTTTCCCTTAAAGAAATTCTCTTTTATTTAGATGAGCTGTTTTGATGGAGAGTAACAGGTGCTTGACAGTGTTCTCTGTTTATTTTGCTTTCAGCATTTCACCCAGTATATTTACACAGCTGTTTAATAAGCAGTTCAAGGGTTTTTACCTTAGCTTTTTTTTGGTAGAGTTTATTTATCTTCTTCACGGTTGAGTGGTTTAATGCTTTTTAAACTTGACTGCTTCAATGGATACTCTGCAGCATTCAGGGG
Source organism: Heterodontus francisci (assembly GCF_036365525.1). NCBI lineage: Eukaryota > Metazoa > Chordata > Chondrichthyes > Heterodontiformes > Heterodontidae > Heterodontus > Heterodontus francisci. The sequence continues at coordinate 98,091,177 of NC_090374.1, forward strand.
CTTCTCGCACTTTTTCTTTGGATGTCTCTGTAATGGTGCTGACCTCAATCAGCCTAAGAGAGGAATTGGGTTTTCCCCATTTTTTTCTCTCTCTCCCATGGAGGCTTTAAAAAAAATCAATTTTTTAAGCACTTCAAAACTTTTTTTTTTAAACAGGGATTCCTCAACCATCAGCACAATGATTCACTGGATCACAGGAATTTATTTGCAGCCTATTGTTCAGTGCTCTGTCTCCCACAGCTGGATGTAAGTTTTTTCTTATATCCACTGTTTGGGGCAGTATTTCTTTCACTCTTTTCAGATACTTGTTTTAAAGTTTCTTCACTTGTTTGCTGTTTTGCCTGTGGTCTTAAAAGGTTATAGCTGGTCTTTTTAACCACAGCTGCCATCATGTCATGTGTTCTTGGTGTTATCTTAAGCAACACAATGAGGGACGTGGATTCCAGTGCCTTGAAGATCTCTGACAGGTTTATTCACAGCTAAATTAGTATAAACAATACAGAGCTAACTACGTACAGAACCTTTGTCTAGTGTGTTACAGTTGCAGAATGACTATGACTTCTAGTTACATGACTACATCCTGCAAATTAGCTCATTACTATACTGAATTCTTAAAGGAGCATCACTCTTGAACTGATCATACAACATCGGGGAGGGAAGAGATGGGATGATCAGTGCATGGAGGAGTAGGGCAGGGTGGAGTGGAGCATTCAGTTTGTTGAATGGTTGATGGTGAAGATGCATGTTGTCAGCTGTGGGGGTGATGGGTGAGCTTCTGGTTGCTTGCCATTTCAACACTCCCCCCTGCTCTCATGCTCACATCTCTGTCCTGGGATTGCTGCAGTGTTCCAGTGAACATCAACGCAAGCTCGAGGAACAGCATCTCATTTACTGATTAGGCACACTGCAGCCTGCTGGACTGAACATTGAGCTCAATCATTTCAAAGCATGACGAGCCCCCCATTTTACTTTTAATTTTAGTTATTTTTTCTCTTTTTTTTTCTTTTTTACATTTTTTACAATCTCTTTTTTGTGTTTATTTCATTTCATCTTAGTTTCTTCAGTTTGCTTACCCACTGTTTTTTTCATGTTTGTACTTGCTGCTGTTCAATCTTCAGTCCGTTAACACCCTATCTGTACTAATGCTTTGTCTTTCAACAGACCATTAATATATTGTTTGCCTTTGTTCCATGACCTTTTGGTCAGCTATGCGGCCTTGTCCAATCTACACCTTCTCCTTTGTTATCTCCTGCCCCACCCCTGCCTCACTTGCTTATAACCTTTGACATTTCTAATATTTACCAGTTCCAAAGAAGGGTCATTGACCCAAAATGTTAACTCTGCTTCTCTTTCCAGAGATGCTGCCAGACCTGCTGAGTGGTTCCAGCATTTTTTGTTTTTATTACCGCTCCATCAGCCTACTCTCAATTATCAGCAAAGTGATGGAAGGTGTCATCAACAGTGCTGTCAAGCGGCACTTGCTTAGCAATAACCTGCTCAGTTACGCTCAGTTTGGGTTCCGACAGGGCCACACAGCTCTTGATCTCATTAAAGCCTTGGTTCAAACATGAACAAAAGAGCTAAACTCAAGAGGTGAGGCGAGACTGACTGCCCTTGACATCAAGGCAGCATTTGACCGAGTATGGCATCAAGGAGCCCTAGCAAAACTGAAGTCAATGGGAATCAGGGGAAAACTCTATTCTGGCTGGAGTCATACCTAGCGCAAAAGAAGATGGTTGCGGTTGTTGGAGGTCAATCATCTGAGCTCCAGGACATCACTGCAGGAGTTCCTCAGGGTAGTGTCCTAGGACCAAACATCTTCAGCTGCTTCATCAATGACCTTCCTTCAATCATAAGGTCAGAAGTGGGGATGTTCGCTGATGATTGCACAATGTTCAGCACCATTCGCAACTCCTCAGATACTGAAGCAGTCCATGTAGAAATGCGCAAAACTTGGACAATATCTAGGCTTTGGCTGATAAGTGACAAGTAACATTCGCGTCACACAAGTGCCAGGCAATGACCATCTCCAATAAGAGAGAATCTAACCATCTCCCCTTGGCATTCAATGGCATTACCATCACTGAATCCCCCACTTAAACATCCTCGGGGCTACCATTGACCAGAAGCTGAACTGGAGTAGCCATATAAATACCATGGCTACAAGAGCAGGTCGGAGGCTAGGAATCCTGCGGCGAGTAACTCACCTTCTGACTCCCCAAAGCCTGTCCACCATCTATAAGGCACAAGGCAGGAGTGTGACGGAATACTCTCCTCTTGCCTGGATGAGTGTAGCTCCAACAACACTCAAAAAGCTCAACACCATCCAGGACAAAGCAGCCCGCTTGATTGGCACCCCATGCACAAACATTCATTCCCTCCACCACCGCCGCACAGTGGCAGCAGTGTGTACCATCTACAAGATGCACTGCAGCAACGCACCAAGGTTCCTTAGACAGCAGCTTCCAAACCCACGACCTCTACCAACTAGAAGGACAAGGGCAGCAAATGTATAGGAACACCACAACCTGCAAATTTCCCTCCAAGTCACACACCATCTTGACTTGGAACTATATCGCCATTCCTTCACTGTCGTTGGGTCAAAATCCTGGAACTCCTTTCCTAACAGCACTGTGGGTGTGCCTACCTCTCATGGACTGCAGCAGTTCAGGAAGGCAGCTCACCACCACCTTCTCAAGGGCAATTAGTGATGGGCAATAAATGCTGGCCTGGCCAGCGACGCCCACATTCCATGAATGAATTTTAAAAAAATTCCCAGGGTGCTGTCATAATTCCTATATTATGAGGAACTCCCAGCTGCCAGCAGTTTTTGAGGAACCAGCTGAAGTGGACGGATAGATCCTGTGTGACAAGGGTTATCCATTTCGTACATTGTTGATGACACCAGTGTGTCATCCTCAAAGCGCTGCTGAAGAGAGGTACAATGCTGCTCATGCATCCACCAGAGCCATCATTGAGCACACCATTGACATGCTGAAAATGCGTTCCGTTGCCTTGACCGGTTGGAGGGGCTCCTCAGTATGTGCCACAAGAGGGTGTCACAAATAGTCGTTGTCTGTTGTGCCTTGCACAACCTTGCAATTAGACGTGGCAACATTCTGCAGGCAGAGGAACAGGAGGAACATCAGTCCTCCTTAGATGAGAATGACTATGAAGAGGGTGAGGGGGAGGACAACAAGGCCATCATAGATTTGAGGACCATGGAGAGACATGCAAGGGACATCAGGAAGAATCTAATTTATGCAAGTTTCAGCCAACAATAAGCCGCATCATCAAGGAACGTTGGAAGGGGAAACATAATAATTGTCCCACAGAAATTCCCTTTTGCATGAGGTCTTATTCATCACAGCAATCTTAACGAAGCGTTGCTGCACTTTCATGCGATTGGCTTTTGAAATCATCTATGGGCCACGATGAATGCGACAACACACCATTGCAAGCAGTGTTCAGTTATGATCATAGAAAACAAAAATAAGACATGACAGTATTGCTGACAGTATTGGAAAAAGTTCATATTCATCAATAGGAAAACAGCCATCATTGAAGACTGAAGGCTCAAATTCCAATGAGATATGGACACTAGATATTTCCTGAGATGCTTTGCAAGCGTCATTGCGTTCCTGCCATAGGCCTCCAAAAAACACCTTTGTATCCATCTGTAACCAAGCAAAAGATTACCAAGAGTGGATCAAATTTTGCATGAAATAGAAATGTATGAATAAATCCTTCTATTCTCACAATTTGTACAGCACCCGTGCCATCTTCATGCTCAAAACTCATTCAATTTCCTTTTCCTGCCACTATGTCTAGGTGCTACCCCGACATTAGCAGTTGAGGTAAAGACAGTTTGCTCAGTGCTCTGCCCCGTTGCTATGGATGACTGTGGCAGGCGTCCTCTGGAGGAACGGGGCCTTGATGGCACCATCCTACTAGGGGTCTGCAGTCATAGTGCTTGAGTATCCCCCATGTGCTGGCCTGCTGAGGTGGAAGAAGAGGCAGGTGACGGTGCACCCTCTGGGGCATTTGCTTCTCTTCCTTCCCAGAGGAGGATTCTTGAGCCAGACGAAGTTCTGATACTTGAATGTGAGCACCTGCAGTGGAGACACAAACAGAGTCACTTTAAGCATGTGCTTCACGTGAATTCACACAATTTCCTTCAGTTTCCACATATGGCTGCAAGAGCAGAGATAACACTTCATCCTTACTCCTTGTGGCTCCGGCCTTGCTATCTCTGCTCGCCCTGCCTCCCTCCTCTCTCGTGATCTCCTATGCCTCCTCCTCAGTCGTAGTCAGCAGCCCAATGTTAGGACCCCTTCTCCCATTCTAGCATGCTCACTCTGGTTGTGGCTTCATTTATCCTGCACCAGACAGTGAAGAATTAATGACAAGGCAAATGATGCATCACAAGCATTGAATACATGCATCAACATCATTCATTCTGCATTGGCTTTTGCACGACACATCCAATCACTTAAACAATGCCAACAATCTTCATCCTGGTGCAAAATCATTCAGTGAATGACAGCAAGGCTGCTCACGCATTCCACTGCTTTCCTTGTGTCCCCTCTGCCTTAAAGACACAGAGCCATGGGAAAAAACAATGGAGCAGTCTCACCAGGACCACTTACCCTCACCAATCTTCGCACTCCATCTGCGGCGAAGAGGACCTCCCGCCTTTCTCTGATGGCCTGAAGGAGACCCTGCAGGGAGATGTCACTGAACCAGGATGCTGTCTGCTGGCTGCCATTTTATTATTAGTTCAGGGGATAAGGGCACCACTGGCTAGGCCAGCATTTATTGCACATCTCCAATTGCCCATGAGAAGATGGGGTGCGCTGCCTTCTTGAACCGCTGCAGTCCTTGGGTTGTAGGTACATCCACAGTACTGTTAGGAAGGGAGTTCCAGGATTTTGATCCAGCAACAGTGAAGAAATGGTGATAGAGTTCCAAGTCAGGATGGTGTGTGGCTTGGAGGGAAACTTGCGGGTGGTGGTGTTCCCATGCATCTGCTGCCCTTGCCCTTCTATGTGGTAGAAGTCGCAGGTTTGAAAGGTGCTATTGAAGGAGCCTTGGTGCATTGCTGTAGTGTATCTTGTAGATGGTACATGCCGCTGTCACTGTGCAGCGGTGGTGGAGGGAGTAAATGTTGAAGGTGTTGGATGGGGTGCCAGTCAAGCAGGCTGCTTTGTCCTGGATGGTTTTGAGCTTCTTGAGTGTTGTTGGAGCTGCACCCATCCAGGCAAGTGCAGAGTATTTCATGTTGATTCACTTTGACTGCGGGTAAAATAAATTATATCAAATTGGTGGTGACTTTACAAAGTAAGGGAGGGAAAAACATTTTGAATTAAGTAAAAGCTTAATTTTAGGTTAATCTGAAGATACTTACATGAAAGGAAGGCTGCTGGTCTTGAAGCTGCAAGCACAGAATGTTTTATATCTGTGGCGATCATTGCGCTTGGGCAGTGATGGCGGTTTCCACTAATGAAAGGCCGTGCCTGCCGTATGATCCCACATGTCCCCCATGCCCGTTGCACATGGCTAATTTACATACAAAATTGCGAGGGAAATGGAAATTGCAGCAGATTCAGAAGTTACAACAATAGAAACATAGAAAATAGGAGCAGGAGTAGGCCATTCGTCCCGTCGGGCCTGCTCCGTCATTCAAAAAAGATCATGGCTGATAATCTAATTCAGTATCCTGTTCCCACTTTCTCCCCATATCCCTTGATCCCTTTGGCATTAAGAAATATATCTATCTCCTTCTTGAATATATTTAATGACTTGACCTCCACTGCCTTCTGCAATAGAGAATTCCACAGGTTCACCATCCTCTGAGTGAAGAAATTTCTCCTCATCTCTGTTCTAAATGGCATACCCCATACCCTGAGACTGTGACCCCTGGTTCTGGACTCCCCATCCACCGGGAACATCCTCCCTGCATCTAGCCTGTAGTAGTCCTGTTAGAATTTTATAGGTTTCTATGAGATCCCCTCTCATTCTTCTATACTCGAGTGAATATAGGCCTAGCCGACCCAATCTCTCCTCATACGTCAATCATGCCATCCCAGGAATCAGCCTAGTAAATCTTCTTTGCACTCTCTCCATGGCATGAAGATTTTTCCTCAGATAAGGAGACCAAAACCGCACACAATACTCCAGATGTGGTCTCACCAAGGCCCTGTATAACTTCAGTAAGACATCCTTGCTCCTGTACTCAAACCTCCAGTCCTACTGTCAGGAATGCCACAGTACTCATACAATTCCCCCAACATGTCTGCTACCTTAAATGCCATGATAGAAACCTTAGCCTGGGCCTTACAGGGCCCCATTGATCTACAACTAGTGCTCTACAGCAGAGTGGTAGCTATGAAATATGGCTGTGCCATCGGAGAGATGATGGCAAAAGGGGACATGGAAATGGAGACTCTTCTCAAAATGCTTTCACTTCTCATCCTTTGCCACTGCCTACCACCCTCAGTCAGTACCCCAGATACTGCCTCATGTCCCAATTGCTGAATCTGCTCCTATGCAGGTGCGGATGGAGCTATCTTTGGCAGGGCCTTTACAGGCTCCAACACCCATAGCCGTTGGCCAAAGCACCTCAGCTGTCACAACAGAGATCTGAGCAGCCTTCCTCTACCTCTACTCAAGACATAGGGGTTGCACCACATAGGAGAGGTAGGAAATGGAAGAGTAAAGCTTTGTAGTTGCATAAAGATAAGTACATATTTACATATGCTATACGAGAAAATGTTACGTTGTGAAGTGTGTTGTTTAAATGAGCTGCATAAATTTTATTCTTTAGGACCACTCTCCTGTCTTGGTTGCTGGGTGGTCAGTTGCCTTTTAACTTGTTTGATGATGAGTGGGAAGACCTGAATTCACCATGGGAAGACAGGTGAACAAACTCCAGCATCCTCACTGAAGCCAATTCCTCCAGCATCGTAATCATGATCATGCGAGATCAGCTCCACTGGTCTGGACATTGCATCCGCATAATAAATAATCAGCTTCCGAAGAAGATCCTCTCTTCACAATTTAAGGATGGCATTTGATCTCAAAGAGGAGAGAGAAACCGTTTTAAGGACACTCTGAAGGCCTCATCAAAAAGGGGACAAATTGACATCAGTGCGAGGGAGGAACTTACTGCTATCCATGCTATGTGACAACACCACATCTAACAAGCCACAACAGGTCAGAAACTGACCGCATAAACTCTGCTGTGGAGAAGTGTCAAAAGTGCAGTTCATAAATACTCCTGGTTGATTTGGCAGTGCCCAGATTGCCACCTGTGTGCCCTTGATCACACCCTGCTCCTGTGGGAAGCCAGGCAGAGATGCAAATCCAAGCACCCGCTCATTCACTCTGGTGTTATCGCTAGTGAATTTCACATAATTTCCAGCCCTGGCAAGCAACATCTCAAGTCCCCTGTCTTATGCATTTGTGGGCCACTGACTGAGAGATCCTGGATATGCCTACAACAAAGGCCTGGAAAGATCTGGAGGCATAGAATTTGAGATCAGTGGTTGCTTTGATAGTCCCTGATAATGTGTAGCAATTCGGGCTAGCAGGCAGCAGGTCTTCTCCTAGGAGTCTGCCAATGCCTAATGTGACAAACTGAGCCTCCTGAAGCATTGCTATTTTGACCTGTAAGGAAACTGAGCTTCTGCCTGTACATCCTGTGTCAGGGGTAGTGCCTCCTGTGTGCTGCACCCTTCTGCTGTTCCCCTCTCTGTTGTCCAGCTGCACATCTCTGAATAGCTGGCTACTGCTACTACTAGTCATATCGCTCTTCTTCCAAGATCCAATCAAAGGCAGCTAAGGCTTCACCCATCCTGGTGTGATTCAGAAAACCTGCAAAGTGCAGCGCTGTGAACAAACCTTTTCCCACTTGTCGGCATGAAAGCAGTTGTCAGTACTGACTTTTTATTGCAATATTTCCATGAGACTATATCAGCCCTCTTTATTGCTGTTGTGTTCTCACCTTGCCTTCAGGAAGCTCAGGAAATCCTTGGATTCTACATTAAACTTAACAGTGTGTTTGATTTTCACTCCAGATAAGTAATTAGCTTATGTTAATGGGCAATCTGCCTCTCTCAAGAGGTTGGCCGCAATCAGCCTAACACGCTGGGGTTGAATGCAGAGTCAGTGGGTTGGATCTGCCTTTCACCGCGTTTGTATTTTTGCTGTTTTTAGCCCCTTACCTGCACGCAAACCCAAGCGCTCCTCCACGCTCCTCCCCCCAATATGGCTTGAGTTAAGGAACAGGAAAGGAATTGGTACAATCCTCACTGTATAATACAGGCCACCAAACAGTGGAGAATAAATGGAGTGAGAATATCTGCAGACAATTCAGAGACATGTAAGAACAATAGTGCAATAAAAGTGGGCAATATGAACTACTCCAAATTGATAGGAATACTGGTAAGGCTTTTGGTCAAAATGGAGAACAAATCCAGGACTGTTTCCTGCATCAGTCTGCTTTTAGTCCAACAAACAATGAAGCATTTCTTGGTTTAATTCGAGAGAAGAGCAAAGGGAGGTGGTGGCGTAGTGGTAATGTCACTCAATTAGGAACCCAAAGGCCCAGGCTACCTCGCTGAGGACAGGGGTTTGAATCCCACCACGGCAGATGGTGAAATTTGAATTCAATTAAACTTGAATTAAAAAGCTAGCCTAAATGTAACCATGAAACGATTGCTGCAAAAACCCATCTGGTTCAGTAATGTCCTTTGAGGGAAGGAAATCTGCTGTCCTTACCTGGTCTGACCTACATGTGACTCCAGACCCACAGCAAAGTTGTTGACTCTTAAAATGCCCTCTGAAATGGCCTAGCAAGCCACTCAGTTGTATCAAACTGCTACAAAGTCTAACAAAAGGAATGAAACCAGATGTACCACCTGGCATCAACCTAGGCGCTGGAAATGATAACAGCTAACCCAGCCCTGTTGGCCCTACAAAATCCTTCTTTCTAACATCAGGCGACTTGTGCCAAAATTGGGAGAGCTATCCCACAGACTAGTCAAACACCAGCCTCACATAGTCATACCCAGAATAATATCTTACAAACAATGTACCAGACACTACCTTCACCATCCCTGGGTATGTCCTCTCCCACTAGCAGGACAGAACCAGCAGAGGTGGCGGCAGTTTGGTATACAGTCGGGAGGGAGTTGCCCTGGGAGTCCTCAACATTGACTCCGGAACCCATGAAGTCTCATGGCATCAGGTCAAACATGGGAAAGGAAACGTCCTGCTGATTGCCACCTACCACCCCCCTCAGATGATACATCAGTGCTTCTTCATGTTGAAGACAACTTGGAAGAAGCACAGAGGGTAGCAAGGGCACAGAATGTACTCTGGGTGGGGGACTTCAACGTTGATGTTCATCACCAAGAGTGGCTCAGTAGCACCAATACTGGCCGAGTCCTAAAGGACATAGCTGCTAGACTGGGTCTGTGGCAGGTGGTGAAGGAACTAACAAGAGAGGCATTTATTGCTAAAGGAATAGAGTATAAAAGTAGGGAAGTGTTGCTGCAACTGTACAAGGCATTAGTGAGACCGCACCTGGAGTATTGCGTACATTTTTGTCCCCTTACTTGAGAAAGGATGTAGTTGCATTGGAGGCAGTTCAGAGGAGATTCATTAGATTGATTCCAGAGATGAGGGGCTTGTCTTGTGAAGAGAGATTGAGCAGTTTAGGCCTTTACTGTCAGGAGTTTAGAAGAATAAGAGGAGATCTAATTGAGGTATATAAGATGATTAAGGGAATTGACAAAGTAGACATGGAGAGGATGTTTCCTCTTGTGGGCCAATCTAGAATGAGAGGTTATAGTTTTAGGATAAGGGGTAGCAGATTTAAAACAGAGATGAGGAGAAACTACTTCTCTCAAAGGGTTGTGAATCTGTGGAATTTACTACCCCAGAGTGCGGTGGATGCCGGGACATTGGGTAAATTTAAGGAGAAGATAGACAGATTTTTAATTAGTAATGGGTTGAAGGGTTATGGAGAATGGGCAAGAAAGTGGAGTTGAGGCCGAGATGAGATCAGCCATGATCGTATTGAATGGCGGAGCAGGCTTGACCTCATTCTCACCAATCTGCCTGCCACAGATGCATCGGTCCATGACAGTATTGGTAGGAGTGACCACCATACAGTCCTCGTGGAGACGAAGTCCCATCTTCTCGTTGAGGATACCCTCCATCGTGTTGTGTGGTATTACCACCATGCTAAATGGGATAGATTTTGAACAGATATAGAAACTCAAAACTGGGCATCCATGAGGCACTGTGGGTCATCAGCAGCAGCAGAATTGTATTCATCCACAATCTGTAACCTCATGGCCCGGCATATCCCCCAATCTACCATTACCATCAAGCCGGGGTATCAATCCTTGTTCAATGAAGAGTGCAGGAGGATATACCAGGAGCAGCACCAGGCACATATAAAAATGAGGTGTCAGCCTGGTGAAGCTACAAAACAGGACTACTTGCATGCCAAACAGCAGAAGCAGCATGCAATAGACAGGACTAAACGATTTCACAAGCAACGGACCAGATTTAAGCTCTGCAGTCCTGCCACATCCACTCGTGAATGGTGGTGGACAATTAAACAACGAACTGGAGGAGGAGGCTCCAAAAATATCCCCATCCTCAACAATGGGGGAGTCCAGCACATCAGTGCAAAAGACAAGGCTGAAGCATTTGTGATCTTCAGCCAGAAGTGCCGAGTAGATTATCCATCTCGGCCTCCTCCTGAGGTCCCCAGCATCACAGATGCCAGTCTTCGGTGAATTCGATTCACTTCACCTGATATCAAGAATTGGCTGAAGGCACTGGATACTGCAAAGGCTAAGGCCCTGGCAACATTCCTGCAATATTACTGAAGACTTGTGCTCCAGAACTAGACGTGCTACTAACCAAGTTGTTCCAGTACAGCTACAACACTGGCATCTACCCGGCTATGTGGAAAATTGACCAGGTATGTCCTGTGCACAAAAAGCAGGACAAATCCAACCCGGCCAATTACTACCCTATCAGTTTACTCTCGATCATCAGCAAAGTGATGGAAAGGGTCGAGCACTGGCTCAGCAATAAATTGCTCACTGACGCTTAGTTTGGGTTCACCAGGACCACTCAGTTCCTGACCTCATTACAGCCTTGGTCCAAACATGGACAAAAGAGCTGATCCCCAGAGGTGAGGTGAGAGTGACTACCCTTGACATTAAGGTAGCATTTGACTGAGTATGGTATCAAGGAGGCCAAGCAAAACTGGAGTCAATGGGAATCAGGGGAAAACCTGCCACTGGTTGGAGTCATACCTAGCACAAAGGAAGATTGTAGTTGTTGTTGGAGGTCAATCATTTCAGTCCCAGGACATCACTGCAGGAGTTCCTCAGGGTAGTGTCCTACGCCCAACCATCTTCAGCTGTTTCATCAATGACCTTCCCTCCATTATTAGGTCAGAAGAGGGGATGTTTGCTGATGATTGCACAATATTCAGCTCCATTCACTACTCTTCAGATACTGAAGCAGCCCATGTCCATATGCAGCAGGCTTGGGCTGATAAGTGGTAAGTAACATTCACACTACACAAAAGTGCCAGGCAATGACCATCTAAAACAAAAGAGAATCAATCTAACCATCTCCCCTTGACATTCAATGGCATTACCATCACTGAATCCCCCACTATCAACATCCTGGGGGTTACCACTTACCGGAAACTGAACTGGACTAGCCACATAAATGTTGTGGCTACAAGAGCAGCTCAGAGGTTGGGAATTCTGTGGTGAGTAACTCACCTCCTGTCTTCCCAATGCCTATCCACTATCTACAAAGCCCAAGGCAGGAGTGTGATGGAATACTCTCCACTTGCCTGGATGGGTGCAGCTCCAACAACACTCAAGAAACTTGACACCATCCAGGACAAATCAGCCCATTTAATTGGCACCCCATCCATTACCTTCAACCTTCACTCACTTCACCAGCAACACACAGTGGCAGCAGTGTGTACCATCTACAAGATGCATTGTAGCAACTCACCAAGGCTCCTTCGACAGCACCTTCCAAACCTGTGGCCTCTACCACCTAGAAGGACAAGGGCAGCAGATGCATGGAAAAACCACCGCCAGTTGCAAGTTCCCCTCCAAGCCACACACTATCCTGACTTGGGACTATATCCCCATTCCTTCACTGTCACAGAGCCAAAATCCTGGAACTCCCTTCCTTACAGCACTGTGAGTATACCTACCTCACATGGACTACAGCAGTTCAAGAAGGCACCTTCTCAATGGCAAATAGGGATGGGCAGTAAATACTGGCCTTGTTAGCAATGCCCACATCCCATGAACAAATCAAAAAAATGAAATGGAGGCTGTAATTAATGTGTGAATAAGAAAGCAATTGCGAATCGCAACCATAACATATTTAGGTTCACTGTGAAATTAAAAAGGACAATGTAGGTACAAAAATAAAGGCAGGGAATGGGGAAAGGTAAAAATTCCATCAGATAAGAAGGGATCTGGCACAAACTCTCTGAGAAAATTAGAACGGCGACATAGTATTGTTGTCTTTATGGGGGATTTTAGTCGCCCATACATTCAGTGAACTGACGTGATGCAGCAAAGCGTAGAGGGTGGCAAGGCAGCGGTATTTGTTGACACTGTCAGTCATTGTGTTCTTACTCAGCATGTTATGAAAAATGCTATGGAAAATAAACTATTGGATTTAATTTTCAGTACTTCTCCTGGGATGGGATTCATTTACATGTGTGGCAGCATCTGGGCGATAGCAATTTAGTATCGCCAGATTTCAATTGGTTAGGCAAGTTACTGCTCCAGTTAATTGAATTAGTGCCAGATTTCTGGAGAGCTCACATGTGAAGGAAGATTCAGTGAAGATTGGAAGCATGATGCTAGTTGGAATTAACTGTGACAAGAGGGAAATGTAGGCAATTTAAAATTAAAATAATGGGCAGAAATAAAATAGACTGCTCCTCAGATAAAACAAGGAGTACATCCTTCAAGAATTGCAAGGACATCCTGGACTTCATTGTCACTAAGATTGAGACCAGTTGTTCAGTTGCCTCTGATGCTTTCCCCCACGCATCCCCCATCACCCACTCTCCTTGCTCACAAGTTAAACCTCTCCCCTGGTTCACCCCTGTCCTGCATCTTTTCCATAAGATCCATCTCCTGCACCATTGATCCCATTCCCATTAAAATGCAGACCACCCGTATTTTATCCCTGGCCCTAATACCAGCTGACATTGTAAATAGCTCTTTCCTCTGCAGGAATTCAGTTGAGGGAAGGTGGCAGACTGTATAGCAGGTCGGAGACTTCAGTTAGGAGGAAGTTATCGTCACCTGTGACGATCTGCCAGTTTTTGGGACATACGGCCTATATACCTCGCATCACACTGGCATATATCGCATTACTCATTTGTGTGATAGGCAGAATGTCTTTTTGGGTTGACGGCAGCATCCTGATATATGAATTTCAATGGCAGTGTGATGCGAGGTATATAGGCCGTACGTCCCAAAGATCGCATCAAACAACATGCCCTTTCTGTTGTTTGCAACGGGCAAGGTATGGGCTGTAGTCAACCAACCCGAGCTTGCAAAACTCAAAACACAGTGTCCAACATGTTTCCACGATTGGACAACATTTGCTAAATAACCCACAGTGTGCTAAGAATTATACTGAACATCAATTTAAGATTGTCAGTAGGGCTCGCAGTGCGGCACATTTGCGAGTACTGGAAGCTACATTTATTAATACACAGAGCCCTGTTTTTTGCAAACAGAAAGAATATGTTCAAACATTGTGCCTGTTTCAGCTGAACAAAATAAGTGACAGCCATTCACTGGTTCATTACTCAGGGAAATGCTTTGACCAATCAGAGTCAAGCTGCCTGCTTTAAATTTTAAAAAAGCTTGGCAGTTAACTGTCAGTCACCATAAACTGGTGCATTCGACATGGCAAAGCCTCTACCAATCAGATTTCACTTGCCAACTAATCAGCACTCTCTTCTCATGCAGTACAAGTTGTTGTTTTCCCTTACATTGGTTATTCTTGCGATTGTTCTAATGAGGGGAAGACAAAAAGCTTTGACAACATGTCTCTATTTTCAGCAATATTCAAGTTCTGTACTACTAAATGACAATAAATAACTTGATGTATATATGTTTATTGTTTAGAATACTTTAATTCAAAAATAATGTCTTTAGCTAAATGGGGGAAAATGTAGAGTTGGATCTGAGTTTGATTGTATTCGTCTGTCCAATCATCTGTGTCCACTGTGCTTGATTGCTTAAGCCGATGGGTGGAGCTGAAGAGTTTGAAACTGAAATCAAAACATACAGAGCTAGAAGGTTCTACTAAACACAAACTGTTCTGAAGAAGACAATGTACTGAGATCTTTAAGAGCTGAGATACTTTAAAGTGGCTGCAAATAAACCTGTTGGTGATTTAATACAAGTTTGATATCTGCATTGCTCTGAGATAAATCAGATATACAAAGAACAAAGAACAACGAACAGTACAGCACAGGAACAGGCCATTCGGCCCTCCAAGCCTGCGCCGATCTTGATGCCTGCCTAAACTAACACCATCTGTACTTCAGGGGCCCATATCCCCCTATTCCCTTCCTATTCATGTGTTTGTCAAGGTGCCTTTTAAACGTCGCTATCATATCTGTTTCCACCACCTCCCCTGGCAGCAAGTTCCAGGCACTCACCACCCTCTGTGTAAAAAACTTGCCTCGCACATCCCCTCTAAACTTTACCCACTCGCACCTTAAACCTATGTCCCCTAGTAACTGACTCTTGCACCCTGGGAAAAAGCTTCTGACTATCCACTCTGTCCATGCCGCTCATAACTTTGTAAACAGCTATCATGTCGCCCCTCCACCTCCGTCGCTCCAGTGAAAACAATCCGAGTTTTTCCAACCTCTCCTCATAGCTAATGCCCTCCAGACCAGGCAAAATCCTGGTAAACCTCCTCTGTACCCTCTCCAAAGCCTCCACGTCTTTCTGGTAGTGTGGCAACCAGAATTGCATGCAATATTCTAAGTGTGGCCTAACTAAGGTTCTGTACAGCTGCAACATGACTTGCCAATTTTTATACTCTATGCCCCGACCGATGAAGGCAAGCATGCCGTATGCCTTCTTGACTACCTTATCCACCTGCGTTGCCACTTTCAGTGAACTGTGGACCTGTACGCCCAGATCTCTCTGCCTGTCAATACTTCTAAGGGTTCTGCCATTTACTGTATACCTCCCACCTGCATTAGACCTTCCAAAATGCATTACCTCACATTTGTCCGGATGAACCTCCATCTGCCATTTCTCCGCCCAAGTCTCCAACCGATCTATATCCTGCTGCATCCTCTGACAATCCTCATCATTATCCGCAACTCCACCAACCTTTGTGTCATCCGCAAACTTACTAATCAGACCAGCTACATTCTCCTCCAAATCATTTATATATACGACAAACAGCAAAGGTCCCAGCACTGATCCCTGTGGAACACCACTAGTCACATCCCTCCATTCATAAATACACCCATCCACTGATATCCTCTGTCTTCCATGACCGAGCCAGTTCTGTATCCATCTTGCCAGCTCACCTCTGATCCCGTGTGACTTCACCTTTTGTACCAGTCTGCCATGAGGGACCTTGTCAAAGGCTTTACTAAAATCCATATAGATAACATCCACTGCCCTTCCTTCATCAATCATCTTCGTCACTTCCTCAAAAAACTCAATCAAATTAGTGAGACATGACCTACCCTTCACAAAACCATGCTGCCTCTCACTAATAAGTTAGTTTATTTCCAAATGGGAGGAAATCCTGTCCCGAGTAATCCTCTCTAATAATTTCCCTACCACTGATGTAATGCTCACCGGCCTATAATTTCCTGGATTATCCTTGCCACCCTTCTTAAACAAAGGAACAACATTGGCTATTCTCCAGTCCTCTGGGACCTCACCTGTAGCCAATGAGGATGCAAAGATTTCTGTCAAGGCCCCAGCAATTTCTTCCCTTGCCTCCCTCAGTATTCTAGGGTAGATCCCATCAGACCCTGGGGACTTATCTACCTTAATGCTTTGCAAGACACCCAACACCTCCTCCGTTTTGATAATGAGATGACTGAGACTATCTGCACTCCCTTCCCTAGGCTCATCATGCACCAAGTCCTTCTCTTTGGTGAATACTGATGCAAAGTACTCATTTAGCACCTCGCCCATTTCCTCTGGCTCCACACATATATTCCCATCTCTGTCCTTGAGTGGGCCAACCCTTTCCCTGGTTACCCTCTTGCTCTTTATATATGTATAAAAAGCCTTGGGATTTTCCTTAATCCTGTTTGCCAATGACTTTTCATGACCCCTTTTAGCCCTCCTAACTCTTCGCTTAAGTTCCTTCCGACTGTCTTTATATTCCTCAAGTGCTTCGTCTATTCCTAGCCTTCCAGCCCTTACAAATGCTTCCTTTTTCTTTTTGACTCGGCTCACAATATCCCGTATTATCCAAGCTTCCCGAAACTTGCCAAACTTGTCTTTCTTCCTCACAGGAACATGCTGGTCCTGGATTCTAATCAGCTGACGTTTGAAAGACTCCCACATGTCAGATGTTGATTTACCCTCAAACAGCCACCCCCAATCTAAATTCTTCAGTTCCTGCCTAATATTGTTATAATTAGCCTTTCCCCAATTTAGCACCTTCACCCGAGGACTACTCTTATCCTTATCCACAAGTACCTTAAAACTTATGGAATTATAGTCACTGTTCCCGAAATGCTCCCCCACTGAAACTTCGACCACCTGGCCGGGCTCATTCCCCAATACCAGGTCCAGAATGGCCCCATCCCTAGTTGGACTATCTACATAATGTTTCAAGAAGCCCTCCTGGATGCTCCTCACAAATGCTGCCCCATCCAAACCCCTAGCACTAAGTGAGTCCCAGTCAATATAGGGGAAGTTAAAATCACCCACCACCACAACCTTGTTACCTTTACATCTTTCCAAAATCTGTCTACATATCTGCTCCTCTACCTCCCGCTGGCTGTTGGGAGGCCTGTAGTAAACCCCCAACATCGTGACTGCACCCTTCCTATTCCTGAGCTCCTCCCATATTGCCTCGCTGCATGACCCCTCTGAGGTGTCCTCCCGCAGTACAGCTGTGATATTCTCCTTAACCAGTAATGCAACTCCCCCACCCCTTTTACATCCCCCTCTATCCCGCCTGAAGCTTCTAAAGCCTGGAACATTTAGCTGCCAATCCTGCCCTTCCCTCAACCAAGTCTCTGTAATAGCAACAACATCATATTTCCAAGTACTAATCCAAGCTCTAAGTTCATCTGCCTTACCAGTTATACTTCTCGCATTGAAACAAATGTACTTCAGACCACCAGTCCCGCTGTGCTCAGCAACATCTCCCTGCCTGCTGTTCCTCTTAGTCTTACTGGCCTTATTTATTATGTCCTCCTCATTTACTTCACTAGCTGTCCTACTGCTTTGGTTCCCACCCCCCTGCCACACTGGTTTAAACCCTCCCGAGTGACGCTAGCAAATCCCACAGCCAGGATATTTGTGCCCCTCCAGTTTAGATGCAACCCATCCTTCTTGTACAGGTCCCATCTGTCCCTGAAGAGAGCCCAATGGTCCAGATATCTGAAACCCTCCCTTCTGCACCAGCTGCTCAGCCACATGTTTAGCTGCACTATCTTCCTATTTGCAGCCTCACTGGCACGTGGCACATGGAGTAATCCAGAGATTACAACCCTAGAGGTCCTGTTTTTTAACTTGCTACCTAACTCCCTAAACTCCCCTGCAGGACCTCATCACTCTTCCTGCCTATGTTGTTGGTACTGATGTGTACCACAACCTCTGGCTGTTCACCCTCCCCCTTCAGAATGCCCCCTGTCCGTTCAGAGACATCCTTGACCCTGGCACCAGGGAGGCAACATAACATCCTGGAGTATCCAGCAACCCGGCATAAACATAACAGCATACAGCTCTGTGACTGCCTCCGTGGAGAGGCAGAGACTTTGGTGACACTGCTGCTCTGACATTTGCAGGAAGATGAGTCTCTGACTTTAGACCCTCTCTGGTGGGTAACCTCTTCTGCAAACAAGCGGCTGGTTGTGTGCTCCTCTGCTTCCTTCTCCTCCTCCGTGCCCTATCAGAGGCTAAAGCTCCTGGTGGCCTTAAGGTTGCTGCTGTCCCGTTGTCTGTGACTGCAGCTCTTTTCCTCTCTGATAGTCTTCCTCACAGGTGGTCTCGAAGCCTGAGTGAATGAGGCCCATGGCAGATAGCTGCACTCAGTTTCCAGGGCCTCTCACCTCCTCCTGTTCTATTTGGACAAGAGTGCTACTTCTGAGATGGTACTCAAGCAGTATGCCCCTGGTGTGCTGGCAATTTGTCCCTGCTCTCAATTGCCACCGCCTCTGCCCGCCCTGTTCCACTCTCCCTGCCAGGCCACGCTACTGTTCACATTGGCTGACATCTGGAGCCAGCATTGACCTCCCGCTAATCCACTGCCTTCTTATACCTGGGGAGGCTCTGAAGCCCTGAAGTCCCCGTGCACACTTTGCAATATTAGAAATCCCTGGTAAAATAGCAATCAATTTCCTATTAAACAAGCCTAATTACCTTCCTACCACGTTTCAATGCGAGATTCTCTCACCAGCCTGGCTGCCTATCTAAGTATCCGATTGCGATGTAAAGACTTCGGGCTTCCCTCCCGATGCCTTTTCTCAAGATATTACAACCTCTCCCATCTCCCTACCTGTCACCATAGGGCTGGTAAAATCCAGCCTCATGTGTTCAGTTTTGGTCTCCTCGTGTGATGGAAAAACAACAAGACTCTGGAGGAGAAGGAAGAAAATAATACTCAGGTTTTTTAGATTCTTAGTTATCAAGAGGTGAGATTATTTCCATTATAGAAATGTGGGGTTAAAGGAAATTAGATTGAGATTTTCAAAAAAATGAAGAAGTTGAATTCTGTTCAGATGGATCGGTTTTTTGGATTGGATATAAATAGGAGAACTAGGCATTAGTTAGGTTCGATATTCAGAAACATTTCTTTGTGCAAAGGTTAATTGTCGTCTGGAAAATATTAATTAAATTTACAGTAAGGGTGGATTCCCAGAAGTCTTTCAAAAGGAAACTGGAGGGAAGAGTGGACATTTGAAGTTATCAAGAGTATGTTGTGGGGTGACTGTAACGAGTGAGATTTATTGATTGTATTAAATAGCTGGAGAGGAATTTCCCAAGTTGTGTTCCTAGATTGGACTCAGGTTTTCCCCTCTACAGAAATTAACCAGCAGAAATGACAAAATAAAGATAGTGCTTATACTCACATTAGGATCAAGATTAGGATTGAGAATGACATAAGTAGAACAAACTTTAAGGAAATAGATTGAAAAAGAGCAAATTATGAGATGAGGGTGGAAGTAAAGAAGGTAAACTGGAAGATAATCTTGAAAAACCATGGGACAGAAAAACAGTGGTAAATCTTTAAAAGGTAATCAATAGAGTTCAAGAGAAATGCATTCCAGTAAAAGCCAAAAGCAAGCAAACTAATTTTGGGGCATTGTGGGTGCATAAAGAATTAAAGGAAAAATTAAATCTGAAGGAGAAGACATATAATAGATAATAGATCCTTAGGGACAGAAGGACAAAAAAGCATTCAAAGAACTAAGTAAGGCAGTCAACAAGACAAACAGGGAAAACAGAGAAATTATGAAATCAAATTATCAAAGGATATAGAAAGAAATAGTAGTGTCCTACAGTGCAAAAAAAGATGTTGAAAGTTGGAACTGGAATTGAGAGGTTACAGCTTTAGAGAAAGAATAGTTTTTATTTTCTTTAGAAAAGAGAAGACTGAGAGGAGACCTGATCGAGGCCTTTAAAATTATGAATAGATTGGACAGTGTAGATTTGGAAAGAAATGTTTCCACTTGTAGGAGAATGCAAAACTCATGGAAATAAATACAAGATAGTCACCAATAAATCCAATAGGGAATTAAAGAATTTTTTTTACTGAGAGTGTAGTTCGAATGTGGATCTCACTACCCCAGGAAATGGTTGATGCAAACAGCTCAGATGCTTCCAAAATGAAAGTCGACAAGTACATGGGAGTAAAGGGAATAGAAAGGGATATATGCTGAAAGGCTGAGATGAGGTAGATGGAATGGAAGGAGACTCACGTGGAGTATAAATTTCAGTTCAGACTAGTTAGGATGAATGACCTGTTTTGTGCTGTCATTCTATGTTATCTAACTCCTTTTTTGTCCTTCAGATCTCCAAAAGAACTTCCCAGCCAATAAATTACTTCAGAAGTGCAATCAATGTTGTTAATGTGGTGAAAAGTGACAGCCAATTAGCGTACAATTTACAAATATCTAGCAATGAAATAAAGGACCAGTTAATCTGTTTTGGTTGAGGGATCTTTTACGCACACCTGAACAGACAGACAGGGCCTTGATTTAAAGTGTCATCTAAAAGACAGGGCTCGCTCCCCACTACACTGAACTGTCAACCTAGATTATGTACTAACGTCTCGGAGTGGGGCTTGACCTACAATCATCTGACTCAAAGGAAAGAATGCTACTAGTAAGACAAGTTGACACTGCTTAGCTATGCACATGACAGATCATCATTGGTAACTCATCAAATATGTATAAATAGGGTAGGAAATGGATATATTTCCACAAAGTTAAAAGGTAAATTGAAGTGTTTAGTTCCACAGATAATGGAGAGATGAAAATAAAATTGAAACTTCAAAATATGTTGAAACTAGAACTAAGCATATAATTGAAAATTATGAAGAGTATAGAAAGTGAATTTAGAAGGGCCGAAAGGGGAATATTTAAATGGTGGGCTGATGACATAACATTATTATAAACTTAGCTAAAGAGAGAATAGGACTGCTCAAGGATGAGAGGAGGAAAAAGGCATGATGCATTATGGACCCTGAAGTTCATGTTTCTAACCGTAACTTAAGTGGGATACTGGCAGAACATTTCAACCCTCATTAGATATCCAAATTCTATCAGGAGAAAAAAAAAGAGAGTGACCAATATAACACCTTTCTTCATGAAAAAGAGGATAGGCCAGGTAACGATAGATCGATTACTCCAATGTCCAACATCCATTTTGGGTGAACTCTTCGGGCATTAATTACCTCACCGTTTCTGACACTTAGTGTGCAGGATTGATGTAGGATACATTTTACATGAGGAAATTCTGATTTATGCCCTCTTTCCACAATAAAACAACTTCCTCTAATTTTTCTTGGTGGTTTTTGCAGCTTTTCCAATGTGGAGATAACAGGTAGAAATGTTAAAAGTTTTTTGTAAAGTACTTTCAGATGTGTGGTATGGGGGAGCTGGTGGACATCAGTGTGATCCATGGCAACCACATCTGCAGTAAGTCTCTAAGGCTCAAGCAGCTTCACCTCAGTCAATGAGCTGGAGGCCGAGCTATGAACACTGCGATGCATCAGGGAAGAGGAAAGTTACTTGGACACTTTGTTCTAGAAGGCAGTCACATCCCTTAGGATTGGATCATCTGATTTGGCCAGTAGTCAGGGACAGGGGGGTGTGACTGTGAATGAGGCAGGTATGGGGATCGATAAAGTAGAAGTGAAAGAGCCTCAGCCCTTGCAATTGTCCAACAGATTTCAGGTTTTTGCAGCTCGTATGGATGAGCGCGGGTACTGCGGGGTAATGGCTTGCTTGGGTCTGCAAAAGAAAAACCCGGCCCGAGCCCGACAGAAGCACATCCGACCCGAGCCCAACCGGGCTCGAGTCCTTCCATTTTTTCCAGCGCCCAACCCAACCCGACCCTACCCGACCATCAGTTAATTTACCTTCTGTTTTTCCCTTTTTTTGCTGATCTGCACAAGCTTACAATAACTGTAAAAAAAAGCACCTTTCTTGTCAAAAAATTACATTAACAGTGGAGCCACTTACCTGTGATAGAGCGTGTCCGATCCGAGCCTGACTGCCGGACCCGGAAGTGCAACTTGACCCGACCAGAACCCGAAACATGTTGTCGGGTCCTGTCGGGTTCGGGTCAGGTGGCAGGCCTTTACTGCAGAGTGGATGAGCAAAGTGACCACAGCACCATGGTACAGGAATCCATTCATGTCGGGGGAGTAAATAGGAATGTAGTAGTAGTAGGAGATAGTATAATCAGGGGTATAGACACAGTTCTCTGCAGCCAAGAGCAAGAGTTCAGAATGCTGTATTGCCTGCCTGGTGCCAGGGTTTGGAACATCTGCTCAGGGCTGGAGAGGAATTTGCAGTGGGAGGGGGAGGATCCAGTTGGCGTAGTCCACATGGGTACCAAAGACATAGATAGGACTAGGAAAGAGGTTCTGCACAAGGAGTATGGTGGAGACTAAATTAAAAAGCAGAAACTCAAACGTAATAATCTCTGGATTATTACCTGAGCCACAAGCAAATTGACGTAGGGTAAATAAGTTTAGAAAAATGAATGCATGGCTCAAGGACTAGTGTGGAAGAAATGGATTTTGATTCATGGGGCACTGACAACAGTACTGGGGAGAGTGGGAGCTGTACCATTGGGGCGTTCTTCAGCTGAACTGAGCTGGGACCAGTGTCCTAGCAAGTTGTATAACTAGGACAGTAGAGAAGGCTTTAAACTAAATAGTGGGGGGAAAGGATAATGTGAGAGGAGATGTGGTAAATCAAAGGGAAACAACAAGTTATTAGAGCAGTGTAGTGATTTGGTTAATGATACCCAGAGTGTGACAAGAAAGGACCTTGCGCACAACCATATAAGGCCAGAGATTTCAGCAATGATAAAAAGACATAGCTAAACATTCTGTATCTGAATGCATAAAGCATTCGTAACAAAATGGATGAATAGTTAGCACAGATAGAAATAAATATGGATGACCTGATTGTCATCACAGAAACATGGTTGCAAGGTGACCAATGCTGGGACCTGAATATTGAAGGGTATTTATCATTTCAAAAAGACAGGAAGCTAGGAACAGTTAGTAAGATAGCTCTGTTAATTAAAGATGTCATTCGTACATTAGTGAGAGATGAACTTAGCTCAAAAGAGCAAGATGTAAAAATAATTCGGGTAGATATAAGAAAAAGGAAAGGTAAACGGTCACTTGTGGGAATAGTATATAGCTCCCCTAACAGTGGTTGCATTGTTGGACAGAGTATACAGGAAGAAATAAATGGGGCATGTATGAAAGGTACCACAATAATCATGGGCGGCTTTATTCTACATGTAGACTGGCGGAATCAGATTAGCAAAGGTAGCCTATAAAATGAGTTCATAGAATGCATTTGGGACAATTTCTTAGAGCAGTATGTTCTAGAGCTAACCAGGGAGCAGGTTATTTTAAACCTGGTAATATGCAATGAGACAGGATTAATCAATAACCTCATGGTAAAGGAGCCTTTAGGTGACAGCAATCAAAACATGATAGAATTTCACATTCAGTTTGAAGGGGAGAAGTGTGGGTCTAAGACTAGTGTTTTAAACCTAAATAAAAGTAATTATAAGGGTACGAAGGCAGAGCTAGCTAAAGTGAATGGGGAAACTAGGTTAAATGGTCGAAGAGTAGAGATGCAGTGGCAGACTTTTAAGGAGATATTTATAATAACTCTGAACAAAGATTTATTCCAGTGAGAAAGAAAGAATCTTAGAGAAGGATGCATTATTCATGGCTAAATAAGGAAGTTAAGGTTAGTATTGTTAACAGGAATGAATCTAGAAGAATCACTCGACACTCAGGTCTGCTCCAATGTCAAACAGTTTATTTAGTTATGCCGGCGGGGAGCAGGTCACTGGGCTGTCCAGATGCCTCTCCACTGAACAAAGAAAAATCATCCATACTTATACATTTTCAAACAGTTACTCAGCCCATCCCGGCCGGACATGGTCCAATCACAACGGTTATCGATTATATACATTGATTATTAGAGCCAATAGAAGCGGTTACTAGGCATAAAGGGGCTGCATGACCGGCCCATACACAGATAGGGGATTACTCATGATGTTTTCCATACCCCCTTATCTTCACCTCGTTACAGGCTAGTACCTTTGTCAGCATTCCACAAGGGCGACTGCTTTTCATTTTAATTAGCCTTTTGTTTGAGATTGGATTACTCAGCTCCTGTGGAATGTGGTCAAGTTAGCTGAGCCCCATGGTGCTTTGCAACCTCCTCACTGTTCACTAATATTATATGTTACTGGTTACTCAAATAATATTTAAACATTATGATATTTACGGCAGGTGCCTCTGCGCTTGGGAATATCCTACAACAGTATCAAATTAAAAGAAACACAGTACAAATCTGCAAAGATTAGTTGCAGGACAGAAGATTGGACAGATTTTAAGAACTAGCAAAGAATGTCTAAAAAAAAATAAAGATGGAGAAAGTAGAGTGTGAGAGAAAGCTAGCTAGTAATATCAAAAAAAAGATAGCAAGTGTTTCTACAAGTATTTAAATAGGAAATGAGTAACCAAAGCTAGTGTTGGCCATCTAGAGAGTGAGTCTGTGGAATTGATAATGGAAAACAAGGAAATAGCGGAGGTGTCGAACAGGTATTTTGTGTCTGTCTTCACTGTAGAATTCTTAGAAAACTTCCCAAAGATACTTGAAAATCAAGAGGTGAAAGGGAGGGTTGAACTTAAAACAATCACCATCCCCAGGGAAAAGGTGCTAGGAAAACTGTTAGAGCCAGAGGCTGACAAGTCCCCAGGACCAGATGGCCTACATCCTCGGGTCTTAAAAGAAATGGCCGCAGAGATAGTAGAGGCATTGTTTATAATTTTCCAAAATTCCTCAGATTCTGAAATGGTCCCAGCGGATTGGAAAATTGCAAATGTAAAACCTTTATTCAAGAAAATAGGGGTATAGAAAGCAGGAAACTATAGGCCAGTTAACCTAACATCTGTCATAGGGAAAATGCTAAAATCTATTATTAAGGAGGTTATAACAGGATACTTAGAAAATCATAATGGGATCAGATAAAGTCAACAATGGATTTGTGAAAGGGAAATCGTGTTTAATTAATTTATTTGAGTTCTTCGAGGAAGTAACAAGCAAGCTGGATAAAGGGGAACCTGTAGATGTGGTGTACTTGGATTACCAAAAGAAATTTGATAAGGTGCCACATCAAAGGTTACTACACATGATAACAGCACATCGTGTGTGGGTAGCATTTTAGCATGGATAAAGGATTGGTTAGCTAAAGGAAGTCGTGAGTAGGGATAAATGGGTCTTTTTCAGGTTGGCAAGCTGTAACTAGTGGAATGCCACAGGGATCAGTGCTGGGTCCTCAACTATTTACAATTCATATCAATAACTTTGATGAAGGGACCGAATGTATGGTAGCTAAATTTGCCAATGGCACCAAGATAGGAAGGAAAGTAAGTTATCAGGAGTAGATAAAGAATCTACTAAGGGATCCAGATAGGTTAAGTGAGTGGCAGAAATTTAGCAGTTGCAGTATAATGTAGGAAAATGTAAACTCGTCCACTTTGGCAGCAGGAATAGAAAAGCAGTATACTATTTAAATGGAGAGAGATTGCAGAATTCGGTGGTACAGATCTGGGTATCACGGTACATGATCCCAAAATGTTAATAAACAGTTACAGCAAGTGATTAGGAAGACAAATGGAATGTTGACATTTATTGCAAGGGGAATTGAAAATAAAAATAGGAAAGTTTTACTGCTCCTTGGTGAGACCACATCTGGCATATTGTGTACAGTTTTGGTCTCATTTGAAAAAAGGATATAATTACATTAGAAGCAGTTCAGAGAAGGTTCACTCAACTCATTCTGGGGATGAAGGGCTTATCTTATGAAGAAAGGTTGAACAGCTTGGGCCTATACCCATTGGAGTTTAGAAGAATGTAAGACCCTCTACCTTGTGGAAAGGTTCTAGCTTTTACTCCTGGTATCAATGGCACACAACAACTTGGATACTGTTCCACTAGATGTGGTACACCTTTATTATATCACTAAGCAATAGTACATACTCACGATAATACCAGTTGCTTAGCAGTCCTTCAAGCCAGAGTCTCGGTGGTTAATCCACTGAAAAATCTTCTGTGTGTGACTTCTGGATAGCCGACCATGCCACCCTAACCACTGCAGCAAAGATGCTCCTTTGGGCTCTTTCCTTATACCTTTTTTTGCTGTGGCCGTGTTCCATATAAGGTAAAACCTGTTTTTAACTGCTTCAACAGGTCCGCAATTACCTCACTATCCTTTTGAAAAAACAAGGTATATGGCTACAAGCTTGGGCCTCATGCAGGAGTTTCAAAGCTCACTGCTTCAGATAACAAAGACAGCTTCTCTGCTTTGTTTTCTCTAGCAGCACTATCAATCATCAGCCTGGTACAGACAGACATTTTTTTTAGCTCTTAACGAGCAAGACCTGGATTTCTTCCCAGATGCTAGCATTTTTTCAATTTAATTCGTTTTGCAGACCTTGCTAATTCTGACAAGGCTCCATCATGACCAGAATTGACCAGCTTGCCTTGCATTTTCAAGCCCACAATTCAGTTCATTAGATGTCTTCAGTCTGGGTACTCCAAAGCTCCATGTTGACACCATGAGACAGACTTCACACACACAGGACTCCACCTACACAGGACTCCACCACAGCTGGTCTACATTCATAATACAAAAGAAATAAAGGAACAGTTACAATTTAAAAAGTGATTGTACATTAAAAGGTAAAATAATACATTGGCTTACAAGAATGACAGGTGATTTTATTGAAACATGTAAGATTCTGAGGGGACTTGATAGAGTGGATACTGAGAGGATGTTTCTTCTTGTGGAGGAGACTAGAACTAGGGGACAGAGTTTAAGAATAAGAGGTCTTCCTTTTAAGGCAGAGATGTGGAGAATTTTTTCTCTCTCATCTGGTCATTAGTCTGTGGAATTCTTTTCTACAGAAAGCAGTGAAGGCAGGGTCATTGAATTTATTCAAGGCTGAGTTAGGTAGATTTTTGATAATGTTACGACCGAGCTGGGAGCAATGCACTGTCAATTCAGTCCCATTAGTCCACAGGTTGCAACATATTATTAAAGTTTTCCCACCTAACTGGAAAACAGCCAAATTAAACACTTCAGTACCCCTAGAATAAAAATAGCCTAAATGAGGTATCTTTAGACAACAAATTTACTATTTATTAATAAGCTAAATCTTAAACACTATTAAGATAAATTTATGTCTGAAGACCTTATAACTTCTTATTTATTTTAACTCCCCCATTCATACACATGCATTCAAAAACTAACAGTTAACCGGTATTAAAAATGGTGTTTTAAAAATCAGCTGTTTCTTAAGAATAAATAAATAACTGGGTTGTAGGTCTTTGTGAGTTATGTTCCTGGTTGATGAGGCATCCAGATTATTACAATCAGATGCCACTCGAAGTCTCCTCGCGGATTTGATGAACAGTCTTTACTTGAAAGACATTCAAAGCACTTTGTCTGCAGCAGGCGTCACACAGTTCCTTCAACATGGAGTATAACGTCAGGTCTATTATTTGTATTTTAAATTTGGTAGATTTCAGTTGAAACTTTACTGTGAATTCCTGAAAACACAATCAGTCAAGAGAGAGTCAATCTTGAAGCAAAGACCCTTATATTGGAAGTAAAGAAAAGGAATTTTTGCTGCCTCCAGCAATACAAATGTTCCCTTCAAAGGGTTTTTTTTTCTTCTTAGGTAACTAACACAGCCTGTGGCTCATTGTAGAATTTCTGCTGAAAGAATTCTCTTCCTTCAAGTCAAGCACGCTTCACTGGTGCCTTTCTCTCTATTCAAACAGGTTGAAGCTGGTTTTTACACACAGTCAAAAGTTACATCACAGCACATCTCCTGCTGTTGCCTCGGGAACAGGTGCAGCTGCTGGCATACTGTGCTCAGTCTTAAAGGCACACTGTTTTAAACAGAGGAAAAAAAAAACTTCCATGACAATAGACAAGGGAGTCAAGGGTTTTGGGGGACAGACAGGAAAGTAGAGTTGAGATCACAACCAGATCAGCCATGATCTTATCAAATGGCAGAGCAGGCTCAAAGGGCCGAATGGCCTACTCCTGCTCCTAAGTCCAATGTTCTTATGTTCCTATACAGTAGTTTTTGTGAACAGCTCTGGCTTGTTAGAAATTAAAGAAGCCACTAATGTCAAACTATATTGGTTCATGTTTGAAAAAATAGCAACTCATTGTTTCTTTACCAAATCTCTTAATTTTTAAGAGTTTGTCCCTTGATTTATGAGACTGTGGGATTAACAACCACAGATGTGTGAAGCAGTCAGAACTATGTGCAGGTATCCGTATACATAATGGCAAAGAAAATGCTTTAATAATTGTTTACTACCTGAAGAACCCTGAATTTAAAGATTTCCAGGGGCCTGTGTTGGAGGAACTGTTCACTTTCACCTTA
The DNA here is from genome assembly GCF_036365525.1 of Heterodontus francisci. Classification (NCBI taxonomy): domain Eukaryota; kingdom Metazoa; phylum Chordata; class Chondrichthyes; order Heterodontiformes; family Heterodontidae; genus Heterodontus; species Heterodontus francisci. The sequence continues at coordinate 98,119,668 of NC_090374.1, forward strand.
AACAGCTGATCCTGATCAGTGCTGCACCTCATGGAACTCAGAGAGAGCAGTTAACTTTGACTGTCCTCCCAAATCCAGTAATTTTAGGATTGCATCACTACTGATTCTCACTCTGATAATGCAAATAAGGCCAGTGACAATTCAGTGGCTAGTTCACGGGAGGGCTAAAAACAGTGAGGAAACTGCGGGGAAGCCGCAAAGTGCACCCGTGGCAGAAATAGCTTCCAGCTGAAACTTCTCACAAAAAAATATTTCTACATTTGTTATTGCATGGTAACTACACCAAAATCGGCAAGGAAATTCACCCCTTATGAAGGTAAGTCAAAGCTTTGCTTTTCCTGTGCCTTCAAGCACATAACAAGTTTAGCTGCATTTTGAATGCTACTATTTGATTGAATTTCTCAGTGGCTGTGTTAGATTTTAAAATGACAATATGTCAGTTAAACAGAATATATCCACATGGTTGAAAAATTGCTGAGAAATACAAGATGAAGTGTACACTACACTTCAGAGAGAAAATCATCTACTGTAAATGTTATGCCTTCTCACAGTTTTCTTGTTTCTCTCTATTGATTCGGATTTTTAAAAAACAAGCAGTAGAGATAAGCATTTCAAGTACTTCTAGTTTTGAAATGAATTTGGCATGTTGAACCCTGAAGGTACTATTATCTGTGTTTTAAAAATTAATTTGTGGCATGATGGCTCACACTGAAAAGTGAGTGAAAAGGAGATTGCAAATGCAGGTAGAGACTGTGATGAAGAATTACTCCACAGGACTTAATGGCCCAGATTTTTCACTGGAGTTATGCCCTATTGAAATTGAGCAGAAAATTGTTTCTGCACTGTTCCATCAGTTCTTTTCTTGTCTCTGACACTTCCATGTTTTCTCAGTGCAAGTAAAGAGCTGGGGCATACTATACATCTGCCCAAATATTGGTGGGTATATTTAAATGCAATGCAAAGCAGAACAATATCATCTGGTCCCTGGCCCATATCATGCCCAAAAGATGGGCGCAGTGGGGTTTGTTTGTACCCAAACTTGTTCTATGAAACTGTCATTTGTTTATAATGAGAGCTGTTCAAAAGAATTTTAATTTAATTTGGCAGATGAAGGCATACATTCTCCTTTGGTTATATTGCATATGCTAATTCAAATTGAATTGCATTTAGTTACTGTCATGTAGGCTCCCACTTGCCAATAATGAGGCATATTAATTTTGCCACATGAACATTGATTTTTAAACTGTTACTGGAGTAAAGAAAGAACTTGTTTTTTTTCAAAACAAAGCAGACCCTTGACTCAAAAGACATTTGCATATTTACAGACAGTGCTTAAAAGGGAAAAAAGACCATTCCCTGAGACATTCAATCCACAATGGACTTTTGATTACCAGACGTTGAGGGTGGAGGAGCTCGCATTCCAGGTTGACTGCTAAGATGGCCGAATACCCAAATGGATGTGGGCACCCCCCCCTCCCCCCGGCTCCACTAGTCACATGACTAACCTGCTGGACAACCTGTGTTTTTTTTTAACTTGCCACAGAGAATTTGAACTCAGAAAGCGTTTTGCTCCTGGACTGAAAAGAACTTTCGTGACTGACTTGCCATAGACTCATCTGTCTGTTGTCATCTCTCTCACCAAATTTGGAATCCATTGAAGACATATGAACCCCGAGAGAGAAAAGTCTTCTACATTGAACAAGGTTTAAGAAGAATACAGGGCCCCAACGAAAAGCAAGACTACCTACTAGCAAGGACTACAGCGAGCTCAAAGCACAGTAACAGAAACCCCTCTTCATAGATTGCCTCAAAACTCTCCGCTATTTTTCTTCTGCTCTTTTCTGTCTCCATTTGCATGTGCGTATCGCATATGCATGCTAGCGTGGGGCGTGGCATTAACTGAATTAGAGTTTAAGTTTAAGTTTTCATAAATTTCACTTTTTTTCTTTAAACCTAAGAAAGCCTGTTTGTGCTCATTTTTTTGCCTTATAATTGGAAAGCAGTGAACAAGGATTCAACAAAGGGGAGCTCAAAACACGGTGGCCAGAACTTTACGCCACCCCAAAGAGCCGGATGGTGGTGGCGGGGGTGGCGTAAAATGGAGCGGGAGGCTCCGGGAGGTCTTCCCGACCCTCTCCCGCCTCCGCCCCCTGCTTTACGTAGGGCCGGGGGGCAGGGGGAGAAATGGCCTGCCCACCCCAGGCCAATCAAGGCCCTTAGGTTGCCACTTAATGGCCACTTAAGGGCCTTCGCCCACCTCCACACAGATTTTATGCGTGGAAAGAAGATGTCCTGGAGCCGGGAAAGGCCGCCTGGTAAAAGCTGGTGGTCTCTCACTGCCCCAGGGCTGGGCCCTGATGATCGGGCACAGGGCTGCTTCCGCTTCCCCAACCACCCCCAGGACCCAACACACCCCACCCTTCCCCTCAAACAACCACCCTTGCCTTGCCAGTACCCAACTGATTACCCCCAGCGAGGCAACCAAAACTTATCTGGACTCCTGGCTCCATGTCTTCGGCTGGGCCGCTGGGACTAAGAGCTGCAGTCCCGCTGATTGGCCGGCAGCTCAATGAGGCGGGACTTCCTCCCTGAAGCAGGTGAAAATCCTGCCTCGGAACAATTAAAGCCTGGGGACCCATAAAATGCGGGACGGAAAGAGGTGAAAGCAGGCTCGCCACTGACTTTTACGTCAGTGGCCAAATCCCGTCTGCCCAATGTAAAATCCAGCCCGGTGTGTTTAAAGCTAAATCCTGTTACAGTAAGAACAGGTGAAGGCTGAAAGGGACCCCGAGACACCTTTCTCACCTGGTCGTATGAGTTACTTAGCTTGTTTCTCCTGGTTACAGCATTTTGCTTTGTCAAAGAACAAAGAACAAAGAACAAAGAACAGTACAGGAACAGGCCATTCGGCCCTCCAAGCCAGCGCCGATCTTGATGCCTGCCTAAACTAACACCTTCTGCACTTCCGGGGCCCATATCCCTCTATTCCCTTCCTATTCATATATTTGTCAAGATGTCTCTTAAACGTCGGTATCGTATCTGCTTCCACCACCTCTCCTGGCAGCAAGTTCCAGGCACTCACCACCCTCTGTGTAAAAAACGTGCCTCGCACATCCCCTCTAAACTTTGCCCCTCGCACCTTAAACCTATGTCCCCTCGTAATTGACTCTTCCACCCTGGGAAAAAGCTTCTGACTATCCACTCTGTCCATGCAGCTCATAATTTTGTAAACCTCTATCATGTTGCCCCTCCACCTCCGTCGTTCCAGTGAAAACAATCCGAGTTTTTCCAACCTCTCCTCATAGCTAATGCCCTCCAGACCAGGCAACATCCTGGTAAACCCCCTCTGCACCCTTTCCAAAGCCTCCACGTCCTTCTGTTAGTGTGGCGACCAGAATTGCACGCAATATTCCAAGTGTGGCCTAACTAAGGTTCTGTACAGCTGCAACATGACTTGCCAATTTTTATACTCTATGCCCCAACCGATGAAGGCAAGCATGCCGTATGCCTTCTTGACTACCTTATCCACCTGCGTTGCCACTTTCAGTGACCTGTGGACCTGTACGACCAGATCTCTCTGCCTGTCAATACTCCTAAGGGTTCTGCCATTTACTGTTTTCCTCCCACCTGCATTATACCTTCCAAAATGCATTACCTCACATTTGTCCGGAATAAACTCCATCTGCCATTTCTCCGCCCAAGTCTCCAACCGATCGATATCCTGCTGTAACCTCTGACAATCCTCATCATTATCCGCAACTCCACCAACCTTTGTGTCGTCCGCAAACTTACTAATCAGACCAGCTACATTTTCCTCCAAATCATTTATATATACGACAAATAGCAAAGGTCCCAGCACTGATCCCTGCAGAACACCACTAGTCACATCCCTCCATTCAGAAAAACACCCATCCACTGTTACCCTCTGTCTTCTGTGGCCGAGCCAGTTCTGTATCCATCTTGCCAGCTCACCTCTGATCCCGTGTGACTTCACCTTTTGCACCAGTCTGCCATGCGGGACCTTGTCAAAGGCTTTACTAAAGTCCATATAGACAACATCCACCGCCCTTCCCTCATCAATCATCTTCATCACTTCCTCAAAAAACTCAATCAAATTAGTAAGACACAACCTCCCCTTCACAAAACCATGCTGTCTCTCGCTGATAAATTTGTTTGTTTCCAAATGGGAGTAAATCCTGTCCCGAAGAATCCTCTCTAATAGTTTCCCTACCACTGACGTAAGGCTCACCAGCCTATAATTTCTTGGATTATCCTTGCCACCCTTCTTAAACAAAGGAACAACATTGGCTATTCTCCAGTCCTCTGGGACCTCACCTGTAGCCAATGAGGATGCAAAGATTTCTGTCAAGGCCCCAGCAATTTCTTCCCTTGCCTCCCTCAGTATTCTAGGGTAGATCCCATCAGGCCCTGGGGAATTATCTACCTTAATGCTTTGCAAGACACCCAACACCTCCTCCTTTTTGATAATGAGATGACTGAGACTATCTGCACTCACTTCCCTCGGCTCATCATCCACCAAGTCCTTCTCCTTGGTGAATACTGATGCAAAGTACTCATTTAGCACCTCGCCCATTTCCTCTGGCTCCACGCATAGAATCCCATCTCTGTCTTTGAGTGGGCCAACCCTTTCCCTGGTTACCCTCTTGCTCTTTATATATGTATAAAAAGCCTTGGGATTTTCCTTAATCCTGTTTGCCAATGACTTTTCATGACCCGTTTTAGTCCTCCTAACTCCTTGCTTAAGTTCCTTCCTATTGTCCTTATATTCCTCAAGTGCTTCATCTGTTCCTAGCCTTCCAGCCCTGACAAATGCTTCCTTTTTCTTTTTGACGAGGCTCACAATATCCTGCGTTATCCAAGCTTCCCGAAACTTGCCAAACTTGTCTTTCTTCCTCACAGGAACATGCTGGTCCTGGATTCTAATCAGCTGATGTTTGAAAGACTCCCACATGTCAGATGTTGATTTACCCTCAAACAGCCACCCCCAATCTAAATTCTTCAGTTCCTGCCTAATATTGTTATAATTAGCCTTCCCCCAATTTAGCACCTTCACCCGAGGACTACTCTTATCCTTATCCACAAGTACCTTAAAACTTATGGAATTATGGTCACTGTTCCCGAAATGCTCCCCCACTGAAACTTCGACCACCTGGCCGGGCTCATTCCCCAATATCAGGTCCAGAATGGCCCCATCCCCAGCTGGACTATCTACATATTATTTCAAGAAGACCCCCTGGATGCTCCTTACAAATTCTGCCCCATCCAAGCCCCGAGCACTAAGTGAGTCCCAGTCAATATTGGGGAAGTTAAAATCACCCATCACGACAACCCTGTTACCTTTACATCTTTCCAAAATCTGTCTACATATCTGCTCCTCTACCTCCCGCTGGCTGTTGGGAGGCCTGTAGTAAACCCCAAACATCGTGACTGCACCCTTCCTATTCCTGAGCTCCACCCATATTGCCTCGCTGCATGACCGCTCTGAGGTGTCCTCCCGCAGTACAGTTGTGATATTCTCCTTAACCAGTAATACAATTCCCCCACCCCTTTTACATCCCCCTCTATCCCGCCTGAAGCTTCTAAAGCTTGGAACATTTAGCTGCCAATCCTGCCCTTTCCTCAATCAAGTCTCTGTGTTTGCAACAACATCATATTTCCAAGTACTAATCCAAGCTCTAAGTTCATCTGCCTTACCTGTTATACTTCTCGCATTGAAACAAATGTACTTCAGAACACCAGTCCCGCTGTGCTCAGCAACATCTCCCTGCCTGCTCTTCCTTTTAGTCCTACTGGCCTTATTTACTATGCCCTCCTCATTTACTTCACTAGCTGTCCTACTGCTCTGGTTCCCACCCCCCTGCCACACTAGTTTAAACCCTCCCGAGTGACGCTAGCAAACCTTGCATCCAGGATATTAGTGCCCCTCCAGTTTAGATGCAACCCGTCCTTCTTGTGCAGGTCCCACCTGTCCCTGAAGAAAGCCCAATGGTCCAGATATCTGAAACCCTCCCTTCTACACCAGCTGCTCAGCCACGTGTTTAGCTGCACTATCTTCCTATTTCTAGCCTCACTGGCATGTGGCACAGGGAGTAATCCCAAGATTACAACCCTAGAGGTCCTGTTTTTTAACTTACTACCTAACTCCCTAAACTCCCCCTGCAGGACCTCATCACTCTTCCTGCCTATGTCATTGGTACCGATGTGTACCACAATTTCTGGCTGTTCACCCTCCCCCTTCAGAATGCCCTCTGTCCGTTCAGAGACATCCTTGACCTTCGCACCAGGGAGGCAACATACCTTCCTTGAGTCTCTTTCACGTCCACAGAAGCGCCTATCTGTGCCCCTGACTATAGAATCCCTATAACTATTACTCTTCTGTGCTTTGTCCCTCCCTGCTGAACAACAGTGCCAACCGTGGTGCCACTGCTCTGGCTGCTGCTGTTTTCCCCTGATAGGCCATCCCCCCCAACAGTATCCAAAACGGTATACTTGTTAGAGAGGGGGATAGCCACAGGGGATTCCTGCACTGACTGCCTGCCCCTTCTAGCGGTCACCCATCTATCTGCCTGCACCTTGGGTGTAAGCACTTCTCTAAAACTCCTGTCTATGACGCTTTCTGCCACTTGCGTGCTCCTCAGTGCATCCAGTTGCCGCTCCAACCAATCCATGCTGTCTGTGAGGAGCTGCAACTGGGTACACCTCCTGCAGATGTGGTCACCCGGAACGCTGGAAGCGTCGCGGACTTCCCACATCTCACAGGTGAAGCACTTCACCCCTCTAACTGACATTTCTGGCACTAATTAGTTAATTGATATAAAATAAATAAATACTTATTAAATCTTTACTAAATTATGATACACTTCACTATGTGGTCCCTCGTGCTAGATTTCTACAATAAATATTAAATGCTGTCTAAATACAGTAATCTCCTCCCTCTGGTTTAGTTACTCTACTTATTAATTAGTTAATTAGTGTTTTAATCAATTTTTATCAGTTTTATTTTCAAATTCGGTACAGATTCCCTGTGAGCCAATCAGGTCACAGCTTTCCTGTGATGTCACTTTTTCAGTTTTTTTTTCCCACCCTGCCGAAGCTGCCAAATCGCTAGATAAGTACTTTATACTGAAACTTACCTTCCCAGCTGCCCCCTGGCTCGCACTCTCACTGCTACCGCTGTTCAAAAAGAAGCTGCCGAATCGCTAGGTAAGTACTTTATACTGAAACTTACCTTCCCAGCTGCCCCCTGGCTTGCACTCTCACTGCTACCGCTGTTCAAAAAGAAGCTGCCGAATCGCTAGGTAAGTACTTTATACTGAAACTTACCTTCCCAGCTGCTCCCTGGCTTGCACTCTCACTGCTACCGCTGTTCAAAAAGAAGCTGCCGAATCGCTAGATAAGTACTTTATAGTGAAACTTACCTTCCCAGCTGCCCCCTGGCTCGCACTCTCACTGCTACCGCTGTTCAAAAAGAAGCTGCCGAATCGCTAGGTAAGTTGAAGATCTGGTGACTAATGCTAGTGGATGTCCCCTGGACTGTTTAATAATTTTCAAATCTAGGCTGAGATCTATTTAAATGGTTTTCATGACTTACGTTGCATACCATAGGCAACCATTTCTTGGTATTATTACAAAGCACTTCAGGGGACAGACATCAGTGTTACTAATATAAATTCTGCAGATTTCATGTTTGCTTTTCTCCTCTTCTCCCAAACCACAAATTTGATTGCCACTATCACAGGAGCTATGTCTCATCGGATAGAATAACAGGTTTTCCGTCATTGTTGAAGTAATAATCAACTTTCCTGATAGTCTTATGTAACTTTAAATATTTCATTCTCTTGCCTCTTCTAATCATAAATCATTGTATGCAATGTGTGGGTAGCATTGTCATGGCAACAGTTTGGTTAGGTCGAACAGGTTACAATAATTTCCAACTGTGCAGGGTCACATTTTGAATTGAAGAATGCTCTTTAATAAATAAGCATTACATTTGATCAGGAACATTTTTGATCAATTGACAAGGTCTTTGAAAAAGTGAAAGCATTTTTTAAAAGAATCACTGCATTCATCAGGAAAGCCATGGGCAAACTTTGGCTCTGTCATGCCGGTGCTTTCGGTGCTATGGGAGCTGGTTGAGATAAAAAATGGCAAACGGCCACTCACAACTACTTCTGTCATGGTCTGTGCAATTGTCATGTTGTAGAAGGCGACAGCACGGGCGTTCCGTGCCTGCACCAAAAGTATGCAGGGAGGACAGTTTGTGAGGTCAGTCAACTCTAACTTTGATTTGACACTAGTCCTGCCACTTTAGACCTCGCTGCTCGAGTTAATGTCCTCTCTTAAACACACAGAACTGACAAGGGACTCCCCACCAGCGCTATTTAAAGGCATCACCATCCAACTTGCAGTTGAGGTGCTTTTAGCTATCTACTTGCTTTTACAGTGTTATTAGAAGTACGCCTTGTTGGAGGAGTTGTCGAAAGTTGATTAAGGCAGCAGGGAGTGGTGCTAGACATTTGGAAGGAGGTGTGTGCCTCTGAAAGGCCTCTGAACACCCCACTTGCTTCCAGTCATGGGGGCTATAGTTGCAGTTCTGCTTGGGAGGCAGCAGCACAGGGAGACGGAGCAGAGGTTGCCGAAAAACCAAGCTGCTTGCAGAGAGAGAAGGAGGAGAGCTCTCAGCAGAAGGCCTTGCCCACTTAGGGTCTTCAGGAAGTACTTCTACTTGCATCTAAGGTAGGAACAGAGTGTTCAGTGGCTGTGCTTCACCAAAAATGTGCTCACAAAACATTGTCACCTCTTGGAACCAGACGAGAAACCTCATAGCAGGGTGAGAGCAGCACTACCAGTGGCTGTCAAGGTGATTGTGGCACTCAGTTATTACATGAGTGGATTATTCCAGGCTGCTACAGGTGATGTTGCCAATGTTTTACAATTTAGGGTCTATCACTGCATCCAGGAGATCACACAGACTCTGTACACCAAGAGAGGGGACTTCAGTGCCTTCTCTCTAAGCAGATAGAAACAGGAGGAGCGGGCATGTAGTTTAGCCAGGATCGCAGGTTTCTCCATTGTAATGTATTTGTATGTTATGCTAATGATGTAATGATGTGATGATGTAATGATGTGCTAACATAATATGTAAATAAACACTTCCATGAAGTGGCCATGCTTGGTGTCCATTGTCTCTGCTAGTGCCACCTGAATATATTACAGAAAATGGCGACAAGAATGGGATAAAAGCCTGTAAATATAAGCAGCAAACAGCAGCAGGGACAGCAGTAAACAAGATCAGCCAACTTCTGACCACTTACCTGTTCGGATGGTGGAGATTTTAGCTGGGTTATGCAAACTCTGAGCCTCATACTGTCTCTTCAGTTGAATGGGATGTTGCAGGGTCCTAGTGTGCATCAGATTCAAAGTGCTCAATTGGGTAAGAGAATATTTTCAACTACCAACTAGACTGGTTTTAGGTATCACTGTTACGAGCAGCCACAGTAAAGTGTTTACTGAGTTACTGTGAATTTGGAAATGGGTCAATATGGCTGCGCCTACAGGATATATTGGAAGGCAAGGAACAAATGAGAGCGTTCGAGAACCATTCAATTCATATATTGAAAGAATAGACATGTTTTCAGAGCTAATAACATTTTGGAACTTGAAGCTGAAAGCGACGAGGTCACGATTCAGAATACAGCAATTCTTGAGCTCAAGAAAGCAGTTTTGCTAATGGAAATTGGCCTGGGAGTGTATGGCCACTAACAAATCTTCTTGCTCCCTACAAGGCAAAAGATGTGTCATTCAAAACAATCATCACCAAGTTGGTGGAACATTTCCACCCTAAGCCACTAGAGATAGCAGAAAGCTACAAATTTGGAACGAGAAATCAGAAAAAGCAGTGAAACAGTTCATAAATATATTGTGGCACTGTAGAATTTATCACTGAATTGCAACTTTGGCACACGCTTAGACCATGTAATACGAGACAGATTTATGTGTAGATTGGTGGATGAAAGAGTTCAATTGAAATTACTAAACACACAAAAACTTATATTTGAACTAGCATGTAAGATTGATCATTCTATAGAGATGACATCAAGGAATGCTCGGGAATTTAACCTTATGCCAGTGACTAGTACAGCTTCTGTCCATAGCCAGAAGGCTCACTCCAAGCCTAACGTGGAGAAACCTAGTCAGAAGAGTGCTGATGATAGCGGTTTAGCGTTTAGTTATTTGTTATCACTGCGAGGGCAACCACATGGCACAAACATGTCAGTACCGAAATGCCAAAGGAAAGGCTATATTGCAAACACATGCCAAGCGAAGACTAAAGCAGGAAAGGGAATTCATTCCAGTAGGAATGGAAAACAGCAAGGTCACAAGGGTGGAGTTCATAATCATGAAGCAAAGAGGAGCTAGAGCTATACAGAAATCACTCAAACAACAGAGTCTTTTGTACAAAGGTATTGGTAAATCAATAGTACATCAACATGTACATCGATACTGCTGCAGATTCCTCCATTATGAGTCGAGAAACGTGCGAGAGCAAATTCAATGACCTACCTCTAACTGAGAGCACAGATCAGTTGAAAACCTACTCTGGTGTGGTGTTATAAATGTGCAGACAAATGAAACGCAATGTCCAATGTAAAGGGCAAGTCCCTTAAATTACCCATTGTTATAGCAAGTAATGTCAACAAATTAACGTTACTGGGCAAAGACTGGCTTTATAAACTGAAGTTAGATTGGAAGCATGTTTTCCACGTGGAGACGACCAAGAAGCTTGATCAGCTATTGCATAGTTACAGGCACATTTTCAAGGACAGCTACGAACAAGAACATAAGAACACAAGAAATAGGAGTAGAAGTAGATCATATGGCCCATCAAGCCCGCTCCATCATTCAATACGATCATGGCTGATCTTGGGCTTCAATTCTACTTTCCTGCCCGCTCCCCATATCCCTTGATTCCCTGCGAGACCAAAAATCTGTCTATCCCAGGCTTAAATGTATTCAATGATGGAGCATCCACAACCCTCTGGGGTAGAGAATTCCAAAGATTCACAACCCGTTGAGTGAAGTAATTTCTCCTCATCTCAGTCCTAAATGATTGACCCCTTATCTTGAGACTGTGTCCCCATGTTCTAGATTCCCTAACCAGTGGGAACAATCTCTCAGCTTCTACCCTATCAAGCCCTTTCAGAATCTTGTATGTCATGATTAGATCTCCTCCCAATCTTTTCAAGTCCAGAGAATATAAGCCCAACTTACTCAGCCTCTCATCACAGGACAGCCCCTCATCCCAGGGACAATTTAGTAAATCTTCACTGCACTGCCTTCAGTGCAAGTATATCCTTTCTTAAATATGGAGACTAAAACTGCACACAGTATTACTGGTGCGATCTCACCAAACCCCTGTACAATTTTAGTAAGACTTCTTTATTCCTGTATTCCAACGCCCTTGCAAGAAAGGCCAACATGCCATTGCCTTCCTCATAGCCTGCTGCACCTCCATGTTAACTTTCTGCATTCCTCATACAAGTACCCCAAAGTCTCTCTGAACATCAACACTTATCAGTTTCACACGTTTTAAAAAATATTCTGCTTTTCTATTTTTATGACCAAAGTGAACAACTTCACATTTCCCTACATTATACTCCATTTGCCATCTTGTTGTCCACTCACTTAACCTGTTTATATCTCTATGTCCTCCCTGCAGCTTACCCTTCCACCAAGCTTTGTATCATCAGCAAACTTAGATACATTACTCTCTGTCTCTTCATCCAAGTTATTAATATAGAGTGTAAATAGCTGAGGTCCCAGCACTGATATTTGTGGCACCCCACTATTCACTACCTGCCAACTTGAAAATGCCCCATTTATGCTCACTCTCTGCTTCCCGCCTGTTAACCAATCCTCTATCCATGCTAATATATTACCCCCAACACCATGAGCCCTTAACTTTCCTATTAATCTTTTATGAGGCACCTTATTGAATGCCTTTTGAAAATCCAGGTATACTACATCTACTGGTTCCCCATTTATCTACCCTACTAATTACATCCTCAAAAAACTCATAAATTTGTCAAACAGGATCTCCCTTTAGTAAAACCATGCTGACTTGTTCAAATCATACTATGCTTTTCCAAGTGCATTGTTAAGCATTCTTTAATAACAGTTTACAGCATCTTCCCAATGACTGATGTTAGGCTAACTGGCCTATAGTTCCCTGTTTTCTCTCTACCTCCTTTCTTGAAAAGCGGCGTAACATTTGCCAACTTCTAATCTGATGGGACCATTCCTGAATCTAAGGAATTCTGGAAAATCATAACCAGCGCATCCACTATCTCTGCAGCTATCTATTTTAGAACCCTAGGATGTAGGTAATCTGGCCCAGGGACTTGTCAGATTTTAGTCCCTCAAGTTTCTCAAATACTTTTTTCTCAACTGATGTCAATTTCCTCACTCATTTTAGCCCCGAGGTTACTGTCTATTTCTGGTTTGGAACTTGTGTCTTCTACTGTGAAGACAAACACGAAATATTTGCCCAATGCCTCTGCCATTTCCTCATTCTCCATGATGATTTCTCCTGTCTCTGCCTCTAATGAACCAACGTCTACTTTAGCTACTCTCTTCCTTTTTATCCACTTATAAAAGCTCTAACAATCTGTTTTTATATTGCTGGCTAGTTTACTCTCATTCTATTGTTTCCTTTTTTTTAATCAACTTTTTGCTGGTCCTTTGCTGGTTTCTAAAACACTCCCAATCCTCAGACTTGCTAATATTTTTTGCAACATTGTAAGTCTCTTCTTTGAATCTAATACTCTCTTTAACTTGCTGATTGAACCATGAATGTGTCTTTCTGGATGAGTGTTTATTTTTGAACGAAATGTACTTTTGTTGAACCCTTTGAATTGTTTCTTTCAATGTTTCCTACTGTTCATTTACTACCATACCTTCCAGTCTATTTACCCAATTAACATTAGCCAGTTCACCCCTCATACCTTCGTAATTGGCTTTGTTTAAGTTTAAGATTCTTGTTTGTGATTGAAATGTGTCACTTTTAAACCTAACATGAAATTAAATGGTATTATGATCACTATTTCCCAGTGTATCTTTTACTATGACATTGCTTATTAACCCTGTTTCATTACACAATATGAGATCTAAGATAGCTTTATCCCTAGTTGGTTCTACAACATATTGTTCCAAGAAACTGTCAGAAAAACTTTCTACAAATTCATCTTATAGACCACTGCTGCCAATTTGATTGTTCCAGTCTATATGTAAATTAAAGTCCCCCACAATTAATACATTACCTTTTTTACATGCTGCAATAATTTACCATTTAATATTCTGTTCAATAATATAGCTACTATTAGGGGGCCTGTAACCTAATCCCACCAGTGTTTACTGACTCCTGCTATTCCAAAATCCCACCCAAACTAATTCTACTTCTTGAGCATCTGAGGCCAGATCCCTTCTTCTTAATATCTTTCTGCCATCCTTTACTATAAGGGCTACCCCGATCCTTTGCCATTCTGTCTGTCTGTCCATAATATTGTGTACCCTGGAATATTAATTTCCCAACCTTGATCTCCTTGTAACCATGTCTTGGTAATGGCAATTAGATCTAGAACATTTACCTCTATTGGTGCGACTAGTTCATCTATCTTATTACAGATGCTTCATGGAGGCATAATTAGTGTGAAAGTGTACATTCAAATCAAGCCTGATGCGAAACCAGTACTGTTGCATGATTGTTTTAAGAATGATGTCCCTTTAAGAACTCAGTATGCTAATGAGCTAAGTATTAGGATGTAGTCATGTGACTAGAAGCCATAGTCACTCTGCACTGTAACACCCTGGACCAAGGTTCTGTATATAGTTTGCTCTTTATTGTATGTACTAGTTTAGTATTAATAAACCTTGTAGAGATCTTCAAGGAACTGATATCCATGCGCCTCATTGTGTTAATTAAAATAACACAAAGAAACTCATTATATGGTGGCAGCGGTGGTGAAAGATAAGATATAAGCTTGAAGACCATGGGTGAAACAGCAAACAAATGAAGAAACTTTAAAACAAGTACCTGAAAAGAGTGAAAGTAAGCTACATACCTTAGAAGGCCAAAAAAAGCTCCAAGGAATAGAAGCATGGCTGAAAAGCAAGTGATCGGGTGAGTTATTATGCCGATGATCAAGAAATCCCAGTTTTAAAAAAAGCCTTTGAAGAGTTAAAAAAATCATTTTTTCAAGGCTCTGTGGGAGAGATAGAGAGAGAAAAAAAGAGGGAAAACCCTGGAAAGCTTGCAAACTGAAAAAAAACCAAAGTCTGATAGTTAAAAAAAGCACAGGAAACACCCGAACACAGCAAACTGCCTATCGAACAATCGTGTAAACATACAAGCAAAGTGCTGAAAGAAAAAAAACAGAGAACACTGTCAAGCACCTGTTACACTCTGTCAAAGCAGCTAGCATGAACAAAAAATTTGTAAAGGGGGAACAGCGGAGAGCTAATAGAACAAGTTGAAAACAAGTTTTAAGCCACAAATAGAAAAGTCATAATACGCACAATGCTGAAGGTACACACAGTGCTGAACAAAGCTAAATATAGAGCAGAAAGCAAAAGAACAGCAGAAGGATGGATATAAAATTTCCCAGCATTAACTGGAAGGCCATTGATATCCTATCTGAGTTCAAACTTTTTAAACAAAGAATGCAGTTATGCTTCATAGACCAAGTGGTTGCAGAACCAGAGAAGCAGGCTGTGAAAATACGGATAGCAGTTGGAAATGAGGGATTATACAGAATCAATACTTCTGACTTATCTGAAGAGAACCAGACAGATCTCACAAAGATATGGAAAGTGCCAGAAGATCAGCTTAGGGTAAGAGTGAATTTTAGAATTCGCCACATGGAGCTGATGACCTACAGATAACAGCCACAGCAAGCAATAGATTAATTCATCAGTAGATGCAGTAAGGGTAACAAATGTGATTTTTCAGAAATTGAGCTGTCAGAGCAAATAATGGAGCTGGTGATTATCTCAACACCTGTTGAAATATTTTAAAAGACCTCTTCTGGAAAAAGAAAGGTCACAGCATTGATGCGCTGCTAGAAGATGGCAGGAAATACAAAGCCATTGTAGCTGGACAACAGTATCTGCGAGCACTACGGGCAGCCAACTGTATTGGCATGGTAATCAGTTCACAAAAAGCAAGCAAGCTGTGTAGTAAATGTGGTTTGTCCCACTCTGAAGTTGTCCTGGATTTCAAAATCTGTGCAAAAGGACACTGGGCCCACCTATGCAAGAAATCTGGCTCCAAAGATGCAGCCAGAAGCCACAATAGGACACAAACAAACAGAAGACAGGTGCAGCAACAGGAAATCAGCAGCAAGGAGAGCACCAGAGACCTGCGTAAACGCAAGCTGATACACCAAGTCCAGAGTGAAATAGACCTGAGGCAAGAGTCAGAGTAGAGCAATTCTCAGCCAGAAGACGAGCAGGTGTTTCACATTGTGAACCTGACAAATTAACGTAATTTGACCCTGTTTCCCTCCACAGCACTGTAGGGGATGGTGGGAAGTGTTATAGTTGAAAGTTTGTGCAGTTTGTTGGAGGAGGTCAGATTGTAAAGCTAAGTGTGTTTTGGGGGGAGAGGGCAAAAATTAATTTATTTGTTATTTGGGGGATGGTAGATCGGCAAAAGAAATTTATTTATTTATTTTAATTCAATTTACCTTTAAATATTTAAATTTGCCAGCAGGACTGACAGCCCTTTAAAAATGGCATCAGTACCTACACACATTGCCAGCGACGGACAACCTGCTCCCTCCACATGATCAGGTAGGGCAGCCCGCCCCGGGGATGCAAATGAGACGCCGCTCATAAGATAGCAGTGGCTCTCTGGCATGCAGCCCGCATGGGTGGGCTGCCGTTTTTCATCTCGCTGCTAAAGTCCAGCCCATTGTGTTGATGAAGTCAAACAACTGGAACCTTTGCTACTATTAATATCATGTGCCCAAAGAAAGTTGGCAAACACACACTCAGGACTAAGATTGACAGTGCAAATCTCCTACCAGTTCAAATCCTGAAGGATATCTACCGGGGTCATTGGAAATTAATGATACAATCGACAACTGCAAAGTTAACTGTACACAATGGGTCACCCATCCCTTGCAGTGGCACACATACAATGCAATGTGGCTAAGGCAAGTTGGCATGGAAATCACACATATTTTACGACAGGAGCAGACCAGCAGTAGCAGGACTACCACTGTGTAAGCACCTCAACATCATGACTAACCACAAGGTCGCCAAGGTAGTCATTACAGCATAAGGGCCCAAGGGTACCCACTTTGAGTCAATCCATGACTTACAACAGATATACACGGACATGTTCGACGCCACAGGAGATTTCAAAGACGATGCCATACTGCACCTCAGAGAGGATGCAATTCCATCAATCGACCCTCCCAGAAAGTGCAGCATGCACATACAAGAAAAGCTTAATCGCGAGTTGGATGACATAGACATGGAATGCAATGGCATCATCATCCATCGTGTGCATTATCACACAGACTGGTGCAGTTCCATTACGTGCATACTGAAGGATGGAGCAATCAGGGTATGTCTAGATCCAAGGCATCTAAACCTCTCCATAAAGAGATGCCCCACAAGATTCCAACACGAGAGGAATTGAATCCCAAGCTCTCAGGAGCCAAATTTGGATGCAAAGCATGGATATTGGTCGGTACACCTAGCCAGTGAATCTCAGGAAGTCACCACATTCAGAACACCATTTGGAAGATATTGCTTCCAGAGACAACCCTTCGGCTTATCTGTCAATCAAGATCTGTTTCAGCAGCATATGGACAGAATTGTAAAAACATGCATTGCCGATGATATTGCGTAATGGGCAAAACCAAGAAGAGCATGATTGAAATCTTTACTCATTGATGGCAATAGCCCATCATGAAGGGCTCATTTTAACAACAAGAAGTGCCCAGTGAATGTAAGTCAGATCAATTTATTTGCCTCCATCGAGTATGGTTGCGGAATCCATCCTGACCCAGGCAAAGTCGAACATGTAGGGCATTTGCCAACCCCACAAGACAAAGAAGATCTACAGAGATGTCTTGGATTTTTCAACTTCTTGGCATCATACATTCCAAATTTTTCTGACAAAGCATCATCACTGAGAGAGCTCTTAAAGAAAGATGTACAATTTGCTTAGCAGGAGAGCCATCAGCATATGTTTGAGTCTCTCAAACATGCATTGTCAACAGACACCTGTATCCTGCAGTACTATGATCCAAGGAAGAAAGCAATCCTGAAATGCGATGCCTCACAGAAAGGGACAAGAGCATGCATCCTGCAGGATGGCAAACCAATTGCATTTGGATGCAAAAATTTATCCTCAGCACAATCCAATTACTCAAACACAGAGCGTGAAACATTTGTTCTGGTGTTTGGGATCACAAGGTTCCACACCCACCTGTTTGGTTGGCAGTTCTCTGTGGAAACCGACCAAAAACCACTGGAGATCATCTGGCGCAAATCTGTTCCTGCCTCCACCACCTCCTCTGGCAGCTCATTCCAGATACCCACTATTTTTAGTGTGAAAAATGTATTCCTTTGATCCTCTTTAAACCTCCTTCCTCTCACCTTAAATCTATGCCCTCTAGTTTTAGTCACCCCTACCATGGGAAACAGACTCTGGCTATCTACCCTATCTATGCCTCTCATAATTTTAGATACCTCTATCATGTCCCCTCTCAGCCTTCTTCGCTCCAGGGAAAGCAGACCCAGGCTATCCAATCTCTCTTTATAACTCAAGCCCTCCAAACCAGGCAACATCCTTGTGAATCTTTTCTGCACCGTCTCCAGCTTAATCACATCTTTCCTGACGTGCAGTGACCAGAACAGCACATGATACTCCAAATGCGGCCTAACCAACGTTATGTACAACTGTAACATGACATCCCAATTCTTGTACTCAATGCTTCGGCCAATGAAGGCAAGCATGCCATACGCCTTCTTCACCACCCTGTCTACCTGTGTTGCCACTTTCAGGGAACAATGTACTTGCACCCCAAGGTCTCTCTGCTCAACAACACTCCCCAGGGCTTGCCATTCACTGCATATGTCCTGCCCTGGATTAACTTCCCAAAATGCATCACTTCACACTTGTTTGCGTTAAGTTCCATTTGCCAATCCCTTGCTCACTTTCCCAGTTTCTCAGTTTATCTATATCCTGTTGTAACCTTAGACAACCTTCTTCACTGTCCACTATACCACCAATTTTGGTGTCAGCTGCAAACTTACTAATCATGACCCCTACATTCACATCCAGGTCATTAATATATATGACAAACAGCAGAGGGCCCAGCACTGATCCCTGCAGCACACCACTGGTCACCGGCCTCCAATCTGGAAAACAATCCTCCACTACCTCCTATCACCAAGCCAATTTTATATCCAATTTGCTAGCTCATCCTGGATCCCATGCGTTCGAACCTTCTGGACCAGCCTACCATGTGGGACCTTGTCAAAGGCCTTGCTAAAGTCCATGTAGACAACATCCATCGCACCGCCCTCGTCAATCTTCTTGGTCACCTCCTCGAAAAACTCAATCAAATTCATGATACATGATTTCCGACGCATAAAGCCATGCTGACTATCCCTAATCAGACCTTGCCTTTCCAAATGCATATAAATCCTGTTTCTCAGAATCCCTTCCAATAACTTTGCCACCATTGATGTAAGGCTCACCGGCCTGTAGTTCCCTTGCTTATCCCTGCTGCCCTTCTAAAATAAAGGCACAACATTAGCTATCCTTCAGTCTTCTGGTACGTCACCTGTGGCTAACGATGATACAAAACTCTCTGCCAAAGCCCCAGCAATCTCCTCCCTTGCTTTCCATAGCATCCTAGGATACACCTGGTCAGGCCCTGGGGATTTATCCACCTTAATGCACTTCAAAACCTCCAACACCTCCTCCTTTGTAATGTTGATATGCTCCAGGATATTGGTGTTCCGTCCCTTGAACTCATTAGCTTCCATGACCTTCTCCATGGTAAATACTGATGAGAAATATTCATTTAAGACCTCGCCCATTTCCCATGGCTTCACACATAGATTGCCACACTGATCCTTAAGGGGACCTACTCTCTCCCTAGCTACCTTTTTACTCTTAATATACTTATAGAATCTTTTAGGATTCTCCTTTATCTTATCTGCCTGGGAAATCTCATGGCCCCTTTTCGCCCTCCTAATTTCCTTTTTAAGTGTAGTCCTACATCCCCTATACTCCTTGAGGGACTCGCTTGATCCCAGTTGCCTATACCTGACATATGCCTCCTTCTTTGTCCTGACCAGACCCTCAATCTTCCTCATCAACCAAGGTTCCCTAAATTTCCCAGCCTTGCCCTTCCATCTAACAGGAACATGCCCACCCTGAACTCTTCCTATCTCACTTTTAAAAGCCTCCCACTAGCCAGATGTCCCTTTCCCTGTAAACAGCCTCTCCCATTCAACTTTTGAGAGTTCCTGCCTGATGCCATCAAAATTAGCCTTCCCCCAATTTAGGACTTCAACCGGAGGACCAGTCCTATCCTTTTCCACAACTATCTTGAAGCTAATAGAGATATGGTCACTGGTCCCAAAGTGCTCCCCCACTGACCCATCAACCACCTGCCCATCCTCATTTCCTAATAGGAGGTCAAGTGTAGCCCATTCTCTAGTAGGGCCATCCACATACTGCTTCAGAAAACTATCCTGGACACACTTAACAAATTCTTCCTCATCTGATCCCTTAGCACTAAGGCAG
The DNA here is from genome assembly GCF_036365525.1 of Heterodontus francisci. Classification (NCBI taxonomy): domain Eukaryota; kingdom Metazoa; phylum Chordata; class Chondrichthyes; order Heterodontiformes; family Heterodontidae; genus Heterodontus; species Heterodontus francisci. The sequence goes on from NC_090374.1 coordinate 98,139,523, forward strand.
TCCCAGTCAATATTAGGGAAGTTAAAATCACCTGCTATTACAATCCTATAATTCTTACACCTATCTGTGATTTCCCTACATATATGCTCCTCCACTTCCTTCTGACTATTGGGGGGTCTGTAGTGTAATCCCATCAAAGTGATCACCCCTTTCTTATTTCTAAGTTCTACCCATATGGCCCCGCTGGACATTCCCCCCGGGATATCCACTCTAAGTACTGCCGTGACGTCCTCCCTAATCAATAGTGCAACTCCCCCTCCTCTCTTACCTCCACCTCTGTCCCGCCGGAAGGATTGGTACCCCAGAACATTGAGCTGCCAGTCTTGCCCATCCCTCAACTACCTTTCCATAATAGTTATAATATCACAATCCCAAGTACCGATCCATGCTCTGAGTTCATCTGCCTTACCTGTAAGCCTTCTTGCATTAAAGTAAATGCAGTTTAGCCTATCACACCTTCCACGCTCCCTGCCCTCCCCCTGCCCGGCCTGTCTACTGGACTTGCTTGCTTTAACCTCTACATTTGCCTCAACTATCTCATCGGAGAGACTACTACTTTGGGTCCCACAACATGTGTGTCCTTTTCTCTGTGTGAATGATGTGTGCCAGCATGTAGCGCCAATGTCACATCCCTTTGCACCTTTGGCCCTTCAGGAGAGCCAACGTATGCAATAACATCATTGCTATGCCACCATTACACATGAGCATCTCCACGGATGCATTGACATGGACATTGGCTCAGTCAACTGCTGCCTCTAATGTTGTATACAGGGATGCTGCAGATTAGATTAGATTAGAGATACAGCACTGAAACAGGCCCTTCGGCCCACCGAGTCTGCGCCGAACATCAACCACCCATTCATACCAATCCTACATTAATCCCATATTCCTACCAAACATCCCCACCTGTCCCTATATTTCCCTACCACCTACCTATACTAGTGACAATTTATAATGGCCAATTTACCTATCAACCTGCAAGTCTTTTGGCTTGTGGGAGGAAACCGGAGCACCCGGAGAAAACCCACGCAGACACAGGGAGAACTTGCAAACTCCACACAGGCAGTACCCGGAATCGAACCCGGGTCCCTGGAGCTGTGAGGCTGCGGTGCTAACCACTGCGCCACTGTGCCGCCCACTTTGTGGACTGGTGCACAGCAGGTGAGCAAGGGTGATATGTGGCTTGCAGAGCTCATGTCAGTTCCTATGGTGCAGACAGCCTTTGTCTGATAAGCCACTGCCATACATCCCTACCTCACTGCTAGTCCTGCGTGCAGAGCCTGGGTGCTATCGGCCCTTCCAAGCGTCTTTCACATTGTAGGTCCTCAGCATCCTCATAGTCCAAGGAGGAATCCTGTTGACGTCTCTCCTCATCATGCCAGGCCGATTGGATGTGTAGTTGTGACAAGCAGCAAAGAAAGGAGCTGGCCTTTTTGGACCGTAGCACAGGGCATCACCCTATCCATACAGGCATCGGAGGCGCTCTTTCAGCATGCCGATCTCCTGCTCAATGGTGTCTCATGTAGCTCAGTGGCTGGCGTTGTACCTCTCCTCTGCGGCAGTGGTGGAATCTCCCACTGGTGTCGGGAGCCATGTCTGCAAGGGATAGCCCTTATCGCCAAGAAGCCACCCCTCCATCTGAGCCAGTTCAGTGAGCAGCGGTGGCAACCGGGACTGGCGCAAGACCCAAGTGTCATGGCAGCTGCCTGAGAAGCAGTCACACATTTGCTGCATCTGCGGTGTTCACATACCAGCTTCACCTAGAATGAGAGGGCTCCTTTAATGGTGACGTCTGCAGGTGGTTGCCAGGCAGTAGGCCTGATGGCCTCATGAGTGCAGTCTATGAACATTGCAACCTATGGTTCTCTGGCAATGGTGCCAAAACCAATGGTCCTCTGGGCCTGGCTGTGAGAGTCGGTCCTGAAGCAGACTTACTCACTGGCCCTCTGGTGCAGAGCATTGGTGACCTCCCTGATGCAGCGGTGCACTGCTGACTGTGTGACCCCACAAAGATCTCTGTTGGGTCCCTAAAAGGCTGCAGAAGCGTCAGGCTTGAGAACCGCTGCCACTATGAGGACAAAGGCATGGGATGTCCACTGGAGCCCATGGGCTGCAGGTCATCCTTGAGAAGGGCATAGACGTGTGTCATCACCCTCTCTACATGCGCAATCGCCTCTGACACTGGTGCTCTGACATCCGATGGCATGTCATGTGGGGCCTCTAGATGCACTGCAACCGTAATGGTGAGCTCCCCTTGGGGGCTGCTGCTCACGACTGGGGGCCTCTTCGTGGATCGCACCTGCCTGTTGATATTGCCTCTGGCACATAGGATCACACAATGTAAGATGAGCCACACCTATTTCCATGTGATAAATAAAGTTGAACCCTGCATGTATTCGAAAATTCCTAACAGGGCATGGATTGGTGTTGACAGGTACATCAGCTGCTTTCATGGATCAACTATGTGGCATTGCCCATCTTGGCCAACACTCAGAGTGGCACAACATGACCATATCAAGATCCTACCAGCTGAATCGATTACCCCCACCATCCATAAAACCTTAATATTCCTGCCCTTTCTGGCACCCTCCCCACACACAGTGTGCCTAGTGTGCTATCGCCCCTCACAAACACAGAGCATACACTGTTAACAGAGGGATGGTACACAGTACCTCCCTTCATGTCAGCAAAGCTTTCTCACCAATATTTCAAGACCCCTTCCCTTTAAGAATGCAGAGTTAGACCGCTGTGTATTCCCCTCCTCCCTTTAAGAATGCAGAGTTAGACCCCTGCCTATCCCCACTCTTCCCTTCCAGAATGCAGAGTTAGACCCCTGCATGTCCCCTCCTCCCTCCTCCCTTTAAGAATGCAGAGTTAGATCCCTGTGTATCCCCACTCCCTCCTCCTTTCTGTAAAGCAGAGTGAGGACCCCCTGGTTTTTTAGATCATGAACGGGACGGCATGTGATGGCTGCCCGTTCAACAAAAATTCCAGCAGTGTCGGTCGAGAGGCGGTGGACTGCATAATCAGCATAGGTAAGTAAGCATCACCACATTTTGATTGTGGTGCCACTGCCATGCAGCTAGGGGGTTGCACCGAGATTCGGCTGCCGCCGGTAAAATGCGGCAGACCCGTCTTGACGTCACGGGTCAAGGCAGGCCTCTCCCCGTAGCATTTTACTAGGCACCGCGCCGCGATGCATGGCATTAAGGGGCCGTTAAAATTCCACCCATAGGGTTTCACAAAACATCTGAGAAACATCATAAAATTCTAGATTTAGGTAAGGTCAACTTCGACAGGAAAGAGAGAGCGAGACTGTCAATAGTAAACTGGGCAAATCTGTAAATGGGTAAAATGACAGAAAATCAGTGGAAGGTTTTCAAAAAGAATTTAATGTGATGTAGAACCAGCCTATACCCCTAAGAGGCAAGAGCTGTACTGAACAAAAACAAGTCATCAGCGACTAAAGAGGTAAGAGACAACATAAAACTGAAAAAAATCATACAAAAGTGCTAAATTATCAGATTGCTTATCTGACATCCAGTACAGAATGAAAAGACATGTTCTTCAATTAGATATTGGGAAGACTGAAGTCTCTGCTGCAAACTCCGTTCCTACCTACTGGCTCCATCCTTCTCCCTGGCAACACTCTAAGATGAGCTTACAAACTCATATTCTTGCCATCACTAAGACTGCCTATTTCCACCTCCGTAATATCTCCCGACTTCGCCCCATCTCAGATCCTCCGTTGCTGAAACCCTCATTCATGTCTTTATTATTTCTACACTTGATGATTCCAACACACTCCTGGCTGGTCTCCCACATTCCACCCTCCGTAAACTTTAGGTCATCCAAAACTCTGCTGCCCATGGTTTAACTTGCACCAAGGTCCGTTCCCCTATCGCTCCTGTGCTCATTGACCTACATTGGCTCCCAGTCAAGAAACATCTTGATTTTAAAAAATTCTAATCTTGTTTTCAAATCCCTCTGTTGCCTTTCCCCTCCCTATCCCTGTAACCTCCTCCAACCCCATAACCATCCGAGATATCTGCACTCCTCTAATTCTGGCCTCTTGTGCATCCCAATTTTAATCGCTCCACAATTGGTGGCCTTGCCTTCAGTTGCCTAGGCCCCAAGCTCTGTAATACGCTGTATAATTCTTTCTGCCTCTCTGCCTCTCTTTCTTCCTTTAAAACACTCCTTAAAACCTTTGTTGATCGCCACCTTGGCGAGGTGGAGAGGGTTGTGCGCTCTGACGATCCCTTGAGCGATGCCATCGGGAACTCCTTGCTCCTAGTAAGGCCACCCATGGCAGCAGGGTCGGGGGGAGTTGCCAGACAAAGTGCGGTCCAAAATGTCCTCAACAGCACAACAGGCAAAGGAAGACTATACATCTCTTCAGCTGCAAAGGCGGATGAAGGCTACAGTGGCAAGGTGGTCCCAGTCATCATGGTTTGGCACATCACCGAAATCTGACCACCAATCCGTCAAGATCGTGTAGACAATGATGGTGCCTCAAAGTCCCCACGTTTAACAAAGTTGCGCGCAGGCTTCTACCAGGGTCCATTTGTCAAATCCTGTGGCAATGGGGAATTGGCGATGGGAACAGGGCTGTGAACCTGGGAGTCCCTAGTCAAGAATCTGCACACAGGCAGTAGATGCATGAAGGTCATTGGACACCTGTGTTGGGACAGGGGTGTCTTTGTGCAGCAAGAACCTGTGACTGAGCAGTCCTCTTCAGGATACCCTCAGCTCACCTCAAATGGGGAAGGGGATAGAAAAGGTATCCTAAAAATAGGCTGTCCCACTTTCTCCCGGTTGGGGAACCACACCCTGTGGGATCACCATCTTCGTGGTCAAAGAAAGAAAACTTGAAATTTTGCAACTTGGAATGTTAGAACATTCATGGATTAACTTAAGAGTGACCGTCTGGAATTGTATCACATGAGCTATCAAAGCTCCAAATTGACATCGCCGCCCACAATGAGACCCATTTTCCTGGGGAGGGGCAGCTGGAAAGGAAAGGCTGACAGCGGCCCTTGTGCCCATGAGTTGGTTTTGCCATTGAAATAGGATCTTGGATGCACTGCCAGAACTCCCCAACTGCTTAAATGAAAGTCTCATGACACCTCACCTATTGCTCAGCTGTAATCAATGTGCCACCGTCATCAGCGCTTATGCCCTGACCCTTGACTCCAATGAAGATGTTAAGGAAAACTTCTATTCTGACCCTGATGAAGCCCTCACTGCCATCCCAAAAAAAAAGATCATCCTTCTGGGGACTTTAATGCCAGGGTTGGCTGTGACTCTGATGTCTGGAAAGGAATCATTGGGAAAAAACAGGGTGGGAGAAGCCAGCGCAAATGGTGTCCTCCTGCTGACAAAGTGTACTCAGCATGGCCTCATTATAACAATCACCCTCTTCCACCAGAAGAACAAATACAAAACCACATGGAGGCATCCTAGATCAAAGCACTGGCATGTCCTGGATTATGTAATTGTTCGAGTCAAAGATCTAAGTGATGTCTGCATCACTCGATCCATGCAAGGAACTGATGCCTGCTGGACAGATCATAACTTGTTCGATTGGTGATGACCTAGCACCAAGACTTCGCAAGACTCAAATGTCCGAGAGGAAGAAAATCAATGTCTCAGCCCTAAAGCAGCCCAACCGAAGAGAAGAATTTCAAGTGCAGCTCACAACCAATCTGGAAAATCTTCAAGCATCCAACTCAATTTTAGAACAGTGGGAAGAAATAAGATCAGCTGCACTAGATTCCTGTGTCCAGACCATTGGGTTTGAGCATCATCGTCACTAGGACTAATTCAACAAAAATGATGCTGCAATATGTGACTTCCTGGCACAAAAGCAAGCAGCCTTCATTGCCTGGCAGAACAACCCAAGGTCACAAGTCAAGAAGGCAGCATTCCAACAACTCAAGACTGACACCCAACAAACCCGGAAGATAAAGGACAATGGTGAGGAGAGAAAGTCTGAGAGATCCAATAATATGCTGACCATCATGACATGTGAAGCTTTTTTGAAGCCACCAGGGCCATCTATAGACCAAGGTAAAATGGACCAGATCCCCTTTGCTGACAGGATGATGTCTCCCTTCTTAAGGATGACAATGCCAGTGTGACCTAAAGGACATCCTGCATACTAGAGTCATGCCCAGTGCTGACTGTCATACACACCATCAGCTTGTTCATTCAAAGCTGACCTTCCATTTCAAGCCTAAGCCCAGGAGCAGACCTAGAGACACCTAAGGTCCACCTACGTTTCTCGCCATGGTGAAGTAGTTTCATGAAAATCAGTATGGACAAGTCAAGCACAACAGCAACTTCTAGAGTCTCCAATGGCATGAAACAGGGGTGTCTGGTGGCCCTGACCTGATTCACCATTTTTTTCAGCATGATGCTGCAGCAGGCAACGGAAGACCTTAAGGAGTGAGTTTACATATGCTTCCAGACTGATGGAGGCTTTTTCAACCTCAGGCGTCTTCAGCCTCAAAGAAATTTTGAGTCAGCAACCTACAAACTTCATCTTGCAGAGATAGATATCAAGCAACCTTACGGACCAGACTGGAACACCCTGATCTCACTGTTGATTCCACTCCAGAAGAACTGTGGGAACACATCAGTGCTGCAGTACTGGATACCTCCAACGAGGTCATCGGACCCAGCAAAAAGAAGAATAGGGACTGGTTTGATAAAAATGACAAGGAAATTCAAGATTTGCTGACAATAAAAAGGTCAGCTGATCAGGCTCATCTGGCTTAGCTGGCCACCCAAGAGAAAAAAAGACAGTCTACTGTCAAGCATGCAGCACCCTTCAATGTAAACTGAGGAACATCCAAAATGACTGGTGGATCGCACTTGAGGAAAAAGCTCAACTGTATGCTGATTCTGGTGACACAAAAAGCTTCTATTAAGCACTAAAATGTGTCTATGGAGCAGCATATCAAACCCAAAACTCCCTGAGGAGCGCCGATGGCAAGATGCCACACATCGACAAGTAGTCAGTCCTGGATCGCTGGTTGGAGCACTTTGGTACTCTTCAGTATCAAGTGCACAGTTAATGATACTGCCATCAATCACATCCAACAACAATCTGTCAAAGAAGAACTGGATGAGAGCCCAACTCTAAAGGAAACTATGACCGCCATCAATCAGATGAAGAACAACAAAGCCCCTAGAGTCGATGAAAATCCACCCGAAGCCTTGAAACCTGCCCTATACACCAAGATCCATGAGTTTTTCATGGCCTGCTTGGAACAGAGCAGGATTCCACGGGATCTTCGTGATGCCATTATCATTACCTTGTACAAAAACAAAGAAGAAAAGTCAGACTGCTCCAACTACTGTGGGATCACCCTCCTTTCTATTGCTGGGAAGATCCTGGCTAGAATACTTCTGAACAGGCTTGTGCCTACCATTGCAGAAGCAAACCTCCCAGAGAGCCAGTGCGGTTTCAGAGCAAACAGAGGCGTCACAGACATGGTATTCGTACTCAGAAAATTACAAGAAAAGTGTTGTGAGCAAAACAAAGGCCTGGACATCACTTTCATAGACCTCACCAAGGCATTGAACAGAGATGGACTTTGGAAAATCCTTGAAAAACTTGGATGCCCACCTAAGTTCCATGCCACTGTGAAGCAGTTTCATGAAAATCAGTATGGATAAGTCAAGCACAACAGCACTTTTAGAGTCTCCAATGGCATGAAGCAAGGATGTGTGTTGGCCCTGACTGATTCACCATCTTTTTCAGCATGATGCTGCAGCAGGCAATGGAAGATCTTAAGGAGGAAGTTTACGTATGCTTCCGGACTGGAAGCCTTTTCAGGAGGCTTTTTCCAGCTCAGGCGTCATCAGGCTCACACAAAGACACAAGCAAAACTCATCCGTGAACTTCTTTTCGCCAATGACGGCATTCTCCTTGGCCACAGTCAGTCAGACCTGCAACATAGAACAACATATTTTTCCGAGGCAGTACAACTCTTCGGAGTCCTGCATCAGCCTGCATCGCAAGAAGAATGTAGATCACCAAGCATTGTCATCGAGGGAACTGAGCTGAATGTTGTCAAACAATTTATCTATTTGGCGAGCGTCATCTCATTTGATGCCACCATAGACAAGGAAGTGGACAACAGGCTTTCAAAAGCAAACAACACATTCAGCAGACTCTACTAATGAGTATAGAGCAACCAGAGCCTCAGAGCACAGACCAAACTCAAAGTGTACAAAGCGTAGTCCTCACTACACTTTTATATGGTGTTGAATCATGGGTCCTATACCACCATCATGTACGCCTTCTAGAGTGTTTCTATCAGCGCTGCCTCTGCAGCATCCTCAAGATCTGCTGGCAGGACCACATCACAAACATTGAAGTCCTGGAAACAGCTAACATCACCAGCATCGAGACCATTCTCCTGTAAAGCCAACGGCGTTGGGCCGCTTACGTTGCCCGGATGGACGATAGTTACCTGCCCAAGATCATGTTGTACGGACAGTTGACCACTGGTAAACGGAAAAGAGGGGCCCCACGCAAACATTTCAAGGACTCCCTGAAGAAGTTCCTGTCTGTGTGCCACATCGACCATTGCAGTGAGAAGCACAGGCCTTAGATCATGATGCCTGGAGATGCTACAGTGGGAGAACCAGCATGAAAGAGAAAAGGAGGATAAGGATAGATCCAATTGGCCCCAGCAGCGACTACACCTTCACTTGTACCCATTGTGGGCAAATCTTCCGGTCATGGATAGGCCTGACTAGCCACCAGTGGGCCTGCAACCGATGAGTTCAACCTTCCTAAAATCTTCGTCCGTGAAGAACTGCCCAGAGAGAGAGCCTAACGGCCGTTGTCATAAATTTCTGGAGTTTATGATTTAGGATAGAGTGACCGAACACCTTGAAAATTTGCATCTGATCAGTGAGAATCAGCATGGATTGTGATGTGTAGGTCATGCTTGAAGAATTTACATACGAATTAGGAGCAGAAGTAGGCCATTTGGTCCCCTATAGCCTGCTCCGCATTCAATAAGATCATGGCTGATCTGTTTGTGTCTCGAATTCCACACTCTCATCTACCCACAATAACCTTTGATTCCCTTGCCTAACAAGAATCTATCGACCTCCACCTTAAAAGTATTCAATGACCCCGCCTTCACCATCTTCTGAGGCAGAAAGTTCCAAAGTCGCACAACCCTCTGAGAGAAAAGATTCTCATCTCTGTTCTAAAAGGGCAACCCCTAATTTTAAAGCAGTGCCCCCTAATTCTGGACTCACCCACAAGAGGAAACATCCTTTCCACATCGACCTAGTCAAGACAGTTCAGGATCTTATAATCTTCAATCAAGTCTCCCCTCACTCTTCTAAACTCCAGTGAAAACAAGCCCAGTCTGTCCAACCGTTCCTCATAAGACAACCCGCTCATTCCAGGTGTCTAGTAAACCTCCTCTGAACTCATTTACAGCCTTCCATAAGTAAGGAGATCAAAACTGCACACAGAATTCGAGATGTGGTCTCACCAATGCCCTGTATAACTGAAGCATAACATCTTTACTTTCACTTTCAATTCCTCTCGTAATAAAGGATAGCATTCCATTAGCCTTCTTTATTATTTGCTGTACCTCTTGCTTACTAACTTTTTGTGGCTCATGCACTAGAATACCTAGATCCCTCTGCATCCTGGAATTCTGCAGTCTTCTCCATTTAAGTAATATTCTGCTTTTTTATTCTTCCTGTCAAAGTGAACAACTCCATATTTTCCCACATTATACTCCATCTGCTATCTATATCGGTCTGCAACCTCCTTCTGTCCTCTTCACAACATACTTTCCTACCTATCTTTGTGTCATCTGCAAATTTAGCTACCATGCCATCACTCCCCTCATCTAAGTCATTGATATAAATTGTAAAAAGTTGAGGCCCCAGCACAGACCCCTGCGGACTTCATCGGTCACATCCTGCCAATCAGAAAATGACCCATTTATGCATACTCTCTGTTTTCTGCCAGCCAGCCAATCTTCTATCCATGCTAATATGTTACCCCCTACACCATGAGCTCCTACTTTGCACAATAACCTTTTATGTGGCACCTTGTCAAATGCCTTCTGGAAATCCAAATACAGTACGTCAACAGGCTCCCCTTTATCCACAGCGCATATTACTCCTTCAAAGAACTCCAATAAAAGAACACCTCTAGCCAAATCCTACCAATTGGAATACCTACCCATCATCCATACTCTTGGTCTCCTGCCACTCAGCCAATTTCCTATTGCCAATTGGTAAGATTTGACTAGTGGTGTTCTGCAAGGATTTGTGTTGGGGTCTTAACTATTCACTGTATTTATTAATGACTTCGATGACAGGATATTGAGCCACATATCTAAGTTTGCCAAAAGATAGGCAACATCATAAGCAGTGAAGATGGAAGCATAAAATTATAAAGTGATATTATTAGATTTAAATGAATGGGCAAAACTGTGGCAAATGGAGTTAAATGTAGAGAAATGTGAGATCATCCACTTTGGACCTAAAAAGGATAGATTTGTGTGCTTTCTAAATGGGTAAAAGTGGCAGTCCAAAAAGACTGAGGGCCTCATTAAATGTCATGGAAAAGTACAAAACGTAATCAAAAAGGTTAATGGAATGCTGCCCCATATATTTAGAAGAATTAGAAGTCAAGTTACTGTTGCACAAAGTCCTGGTTGGAGCATACCTAGGTTACTGTGAGCAGTTCTGGGTACCACACCTAAGGAAGGTGTTACAACTAGGTGAGAAGGGCTCCAGGGGTTCCTATCAGCCTTTGCCAGGTTTAACCATAACAGGGTTTAATTTTAGAACCACCATGTTTTTAGTTCCCCCTCACTGAATTCTTGTTCACTGCTCCAATTGTAAGGCAAAGAAATCAGACACGTTTTCTTAGATTTTAACAAGAAAGGTAGAAGTTTATTAATCTTTATAGATACAGCACTGAAACAGGCCCTTTGGCCCACTGAGTCTGTGCCAACCAACAACCACCCATTTATACTAAGCCTACATTAATCCCATATTCCCTACCACATCCCTACCTTTCTCCTACCACCTACCTACACTAGGGGCAATTTACATTGGCCAATTTACCTATCAACCTGCAAGTCTTTGGCTGTGGGAGGAAACCAGAGCACCTGGCGGAAACCCACACAGTCACAGGGAGAACTTGTAAACTCCACACAGGCAGTACCCAGAACTGAACCCAGGTTGCTGGAGCTGTGAGACTGCAGTGCTAATCACTGCGCCACTTAATTTTAAGCTCTAATCTGGTTAACGACTGCGAATATGTGATGTGACCAAGCTAGCATGCATATGCAATAAACACACATGCAGATAGAGACAGAAAAAGTAGAACAGAATAAAAGGGAAAAGTTTGAGGCAATATCAGGATTATAAGTACAGTCCTTCAAGTTCAATGTGGAGTCTTCGGTTTACAGTATGTTCTGCAATTCATTGGGACTCAGTGCATTCTTCAACTTGTTTCGATATTGGAATCTTTTCTTTCTTGAGGTTTACACATCTTCCATGGGGCCAGTGGCTTGGGAGAAAGTGAGAGAGAGAGACAGCCAGGAGAGAGGCTTCCTTGTTCCAGCTTCAGTTGCAAACAACAGTCTCAATTCAAAGTGTCCTGTCTCTCATTCAAAAGCCTGGATCAGCTGGTTAGTCATGTGACCAGCTGGTTTAACCAGTCCTGTCTTTTGTGGATTGTATCATCTTAGCAGCCCCTGGAAAGTGCTTCCTTACACCTTCAATGTCTGGTGATCAAGATCCATTTGGGTTAATTGGATCAGGGAATAGTGCTTTGTTTCCACAAGCACAATCTCTTAGTATGCAAATGTCCTCCAGTCAAAGGTCTGGTGATCTAAAACCTGGCTCAGGTATAAAATTAAAACCCGACCTGGGCCTGACCCAACCACAGCCAACCCGATCCCGACCCAAGCCTGAGTCCTTTCATTTTTTTTCGTGCCCGTCCCGACACGACACGAATATCCTTCATGCATTCCAGCAGCAAGCTATTCCTGCAGCTGGAGTTGTGGGGAATCATGGGTAAGTCTGATCCCGTGACTTCCCAGAAGCAGTGTCAAGCCCAATTCGACCCGAGCCCAAATGCTGGATTTGGAATTTCGAACCGACCCAACCCGAACCTGACACATGTAGTCGGGTCTAGTCGGGTTCAGGTTGGGTAGCCAGGCTTTATGGTGATCTCTTTAATAAGTCATTTCTTCCTCCAGCAATAGTTTAAATTTTCATATGACAAATTTAATATGCCTCATTCTTGGCAGGTAGGGGTCTGCATGACCAAGGATATATTGGCCTTGGAGAGAGTGCAGCATAGATTTACCAGAACGATTGCTGGACTCCAAGGCTTACATTACAAGGAGAGATTAAACAAACTAGCGTTGTATTCCCTGGAATTTAGAAAATTAAGTGTTGATTTCAAGATATTAAACTGAACTGAAAGACTAGATAGAGAGAAACTATTTCCACTGGTTGAGGAGTGTCGCACTAGAGGTGATAGTCTAAACATTAGAGCCAGGTCTTTCAGGAGGGAAGTTAGAAAACACTTCTACATGGAAAAGGTGATAGAAGTTTGGTATCGTCTTCCACAAATGGCAGTTGATGGTGGGTCTATGGTAATTTTAAAACTGAGATTAATAGATTTCAGTTAACAAGGGGTATTAAGGGATATGGGCAAAGGTGGGTATATGGAGTTAGTCCACAGATCAGCCATGATTTCATCAAATGGCAGGCTTGTAGGGCTACATGGCCTACTGCTATTCCTATATTCCTATTTGAGCAATAGATAGATTAGTTATTTGACGCTGTGAACTTGTAGGCCATCTAAGGAATTACTCAATGTAATTTCACCAATTTATAATCTCAGACACTGGTCACCTCTATAGTAATACTGAGCAGCCTTTAGCACTGCTTTACAGTTATACTGCTTACATAACCTTTGCTAATCGTTTTCTTATGTGCTTCGTGTATTAATGATGTGCTACTCAACTGCTAGGTAACACTAATTACATTTATGCATGTCTATTAAATGTTTGTGTACCCAACTTAACTTTAATTTGTGATTTTTTAACCAATAAATAGTGCATAGTGCATGAGCTGTGGTCTGATTTCTTCCTTGATGATTTGGTAAGAAAGATTTCTTTCACTCATGCAACAGCCTAAAGGTAGCTTTACTGAGGTTTAGTATTTTTTTTCATTCATGGGATGTGGGCGTCACTGGCTAGACCAGCATTTATTGCCCATTCCTAATTGCCCTTGAGAAGGTGGTGGTTAGCTGCCTTCTTGAACTGCTGCAGTCCATGTGAGCACCGACAGTGCTGTTAGGAAGGGAGTTCCAGGATTTTAATCCAGTGACAGTGAAGGAATGGCAGTATAGTTCCAAGTCAGGATGGTGGGTGAGTTGCGGTGGTGTTCCCATGCATTTGCTGCCCTTGTTCTTCTAGTTGGTAGAGATCGCGGCTTTGGAAGGTGCTGTCTAAGAGCCTTGGTGCGTTGCTGCAGTGCATCTTGTAGATGGTACACACTGCTGCCACTGTACGTTGGTGGTGGAGGGATTTGTAGATGGGGTGCCAATCAAGTGGGCTACTTTGTCCTGGATGTTGTCGAGCTTCTTGAGTGTTGTTGGATCTGCACCAATCCAGGCAAGTGGAGAATATTCCATCAGACTCCTGACTTGTGCCTTGTAGATGGTGGAAAGGCTTTGGGTTATCAGGAGGTGAGTTACTCGCCGCAGGATTCCTAGCCTCTGACCTGCTCTTGTAGCCACGGTATTTATATGGCTACTCCAGTTCAGGTTCTGGTCAATGGTAACCGCCCCAGGATGTTGACAGTGGGGGAGTCAGCGATCATAATGCCATTGAACGTCAAGGGGAGATGGTTAGATTCTCTCTTGTCATTGGCTGGCACTTGTGTGGCATGAATGTTACTTGCCACTTATCATTCCAAGCCTGGATATTGTCCAGGTCTTGCTACATTTCTACACGGACTGCTTCAGTATCTGATGAGTTGCGAATGGTGCTGAACATTGTGCAGTCATCAGAGAACATCCCCACTTCTGACCTTATGATTCAAGGAAGGTAATTGATGAAGCAGCTGAAGATGGTTGGGGTTCGGACTCTACCCTGAGGAACTCCTGCAGTGATGTCCTGGAGCTCAGATGATTGACGTCCAACAACGACAACCACCTTCCTTTGTGCTGGGTATGACTCCAACCAGCGGAGAGTTTTCAATTTTGATCTGAAGTGTTTAATGGTACGGCATAGGAATATAACTGTAGGTTATGTGGAAGACAAACACCAAGACAGATTGGTTTGCTCAGATGGCTTTTTCTGTGTTATAATTTCTAATTGTCTCCTTCTATGTGTCACTGTCATGGCACTCTGGGGGTTGGGATGGTCAAAGGCATGGCATATGCTGCCTAAGAGTTAGCAGATTTAGGCTGGTACATTATGTTGAGCCTACATGTGACAGTAGCCCATAGCCTGATTGTCAGGATCTGGATGCCATTACAATAAGGACCATCTATTCTGCCTCCAATTGCTACAGGGATAGCAATCTCCTTCCATGTTGGTAGAAATATTGACTCCTTGCCAGGTGAAGCTCTGCCACAGACTTCACTGAAGCTGCATCATGGTCCATTGATGTCTGAAACTAAAATAATGCTTCTCTAGTGTTGCCCTAGATTAGGCTGTAAACTCAAGAGACACAACTGTCAGTTGCTATGTATCTGAAGTGACTGACATCTGAGTTTGCATATATATGTGATGTTCCTTGAACATACTTGTTTGCAGGCCACTTCTCCAGCTGCCCTGTGAATCACCTGGTACCATATCCTCACTAATACTATCTAATTTTCATCTCTGTGAATGTAACTGTGCTAGTGGGTGGGATTAAGGTGCTTGTATCAGAGGAGTACATACCAGGAGGTTGCTGCAGGATCTCTTTTGTTGGGCTTTACACTGATTTTCCTCTCTCTCTTCATCATCATGCCTCCTCATCCAATGCCCCCCATTGGTGTTAGTAGATCTTCAAGAAAGGAGAAGACAAGCTAAAAATGGATGAGCCTTATCCCCTTGGCATTAAAGAAACAAAGAAATGGGTGGAAGTTTGAAACTGTGAAGGGAAACACAGTCACTAACCTGGTGCCAACACTATACCTCTGATGCAACAGCTGTAGCAAGAACACTGTGCCTCCCCTTCATGTTCATGGCCTGTTCCTCATTGGGTGAATTAGAGGGAAGTGAACAGTTGAACAGTGTCAACCAAGTTGCATGAGATAGTGGTGAGTCTCACTCCAGTGAAGGAAGAGATTTTAAGGTTAGGCATGCAAGTAATTGCTGTTACTGGAGATGGGCACTGAAAAAAAAACGAAAATACTTTGGCCAAATACTTGTTAATTCTTGAATAAAAAGGATTAGATATGGAATGTTCCAGATGGTTCTTTGGTCTGGTATCCAGCTATACATAGACAGGAGTTACTAGACACATGCGGTGGTCATTGAGATTATTCAGGAGCAGCTCGTTCAGGAGATGTCGAGAAAAAGTCTTGCAGAAGCTTCTCAGTAGAAATGCTGCATCAGTTTCTCTAGTTCTCACACTGGATTCTCAGGGTTTCTCAAAGAGATGGACCAGGATAAGCTGGTGGCTTCTCTCTCTTAGCAGGCTTACCCCCCAACTGTCTTTTCACACAGTTCAAAAATGAAACAAGCTCCTGACCACCATAAATCTAGACATGTCACTTCTCTGTAACAGATCCAATAGTCAACAACCCTCCTGCTATTTATTTAGCTTAAGACATGTGACTTCCAGTAAGTGTTTTTAAATAAAGTCCCAAGTGTCTTTCCTGTGACACTTTAAATAAAAACAAGTCCAGCATTTCCTCAAATATTCTCCACAGTCTTTTACACATAAGTTCTCAAAAATATTAACAATGGCAGCACGTTCATTAACTTCCAAATTATAGTGTTAAATTAGTAGTGTTTCACTTTGTTTAACTCTTATAAAGTAAATATTTTTGTTTAAAATGTGAAATCTTGTGGCATAATTCTTTCAATAATAACTGGGAATTCAAATTTCTCTTTTTAAAAGTTAACACTCCCTAATCAAAAACAACAGTCTATATCATTGGCCCCACAGAGGCAGTATGTGTGACATTGCTGCCTGATAATGGGGAGGTGGATAAATCTGCAGAGTGAGAGAGGTCCAGATTAGGTGATAAGGCAGTGCTTTCAGGTCAGGTGTAATGAAGGTGACCATAGCATCCTCCCACCTTCCTCACTGGGATGCTCAACCTCTTCATCCTCCCCTGGTGCCTCACATTGTTGTCCTCTTGCTCTGTCCCTGTGTGTTCTCAGCTGTTGTGGACCTGTGGGAAGAAAGGATAAATGCTTACAATAGTGCAGCATGGCCATTCATCTGATTACATACATAGTATGACATTAAATATACATTACAGAGAAAGACCATTTGAATCAACTCATCTGTGCTGGTGTTAGTCCTGCTGTGCTCAGCTTTTCTGTAAGTGAATGCGGCCGAGCAGCAACCACTACTGAAAAAGTGGTTATTTTAAAAAAAAGTGGAGCCAGGAAGAGGAGTTCCTCCCAGTCCACAGCACTTCAGGTGGCCACAGCTGGCAACGATCAGCCCTCTCACTGTCTGCCCACCCACTTCCTTCCCAGAACTTTGCTGAATGCCACTAGCAGCGAGACAGATGGTCTGAAATTGAATTCTTCAAGTAGACGAGCTGCCTATGGAAACCCAACAGATTCCAGGTTCAAGTAGTTTATCTGTAGATGAGGCCTGAGTACAATCTGTTGCAATCGTTGGGCCTCCATCTCAGGGCTCAGGGTATGTTCCCTGCATCCATTTGAACCTTCAAAACTGGCCTAAACTAATGCATTAGTTTAGATACGTTATATGCTTATTCTCAGGCTCACTATTTAATTATTCCTAACGTCTTAAGGATGAAATCATGGCTGATGGAGACTTCATAAGTTTACAGTCCCTTGAACAGATGACTCTTGTTGGCAATTTGTTTGAAACTTCTTGCTTGTAATACTCATTACAATCAGCGTTGCAAAGAGTAACAGAACAAATCATTCAGATGCAGCTCAATTGAGTGCAGCTCAATGCCAACATGAGAAAATAATTCTTCAGCCCCAATTAATCAAAACTGCAGACTCACAGACATATCTTCTACCACACAGTAAACATAAGCTTCTAAAGAATCAATATTAAAATGAAGAGTAGTTTATATAGTGGAATCATATTCACTTGAAAGAGATATAGGAAAAGCAGAGTCCTTATTTGGTTATCATTCCCAACAGCTTTCATTACCCAACTATCACCCAGAGATTTCAAGATTTTAATTATTTCCAATGAGATCTCTGTATATGAACAACCTCTATCCAGATCCCTTGTTCTGTACAATTTGTTGACAATCATTTATATCATATTTTTGGAAGGATAAGATGAAGTACATGTTTATGACTTCACCCATGGCATGTTGCTGAGTGTAGGAGGGCAAGACATCAGCAAGCTTTGGTGGTAAAGGTTGGGGGGGCAGGAGTTGCGGGGGCAGCTTGGGGGCATTGCATAGGCTGGAAGGGAACTCGAGTTTTATTGTGGGACCAGAAGGATCACTCCTGTTCCGCCTGGTACCACCAAAAAAAATGTCAAAAATTCCTCAGTGGCACATACTTTGCCCATTTGCACCTCAAAATTCCAATCGGGTTTCTACATATATCACCATAATTTTGCATATTATAGCGTAAGTGCAGGTGAACGGTGCTGACCCTGTCAAAATATTTGGGGTGAGGCCAGTGTCCCTTTGATAAGAGGGCAGGAAATGCTTTCAGTGGTATTCCTGATAAATAAACAGGTGTGGAGATACTGGTGGGGCCCCCCTGCTCCCATGAATAATGACTCTACTAATGGTCTGAATAGAAGCAGCGGAGTGCTACAATCAGACACATGACTCCACTGGAGTGACCATTGAGAAAGAATACCAGTGGGATCTTCAAAGGGTGCTTTTACACCCTTGACAGGTTGGAAGGAGCTCTGAGGTAAGCTCCAGCCCATGTGTCACCATAATAGTAACCTGCACAATTTCACCATCTACAAAAGCCTGAACTTGAATATTCCTGGGGAGGAGGCCCTCACTGCTTTAAAGAAGAACATAACAACAACCTTCCTTCAGAGCACTCCTCAGTGCCTGCTATAAGGAGCATCAGTTGATCTACTGAAGCCTTCTCTTCTGTTGGTTTTCTCATCACGGCCTGACCTCAATTTCTCCCAGCTTCAAATTAATGGCAAATCCTTCAAACCAGCTGGTGCATGGAATGGAAAAGCAGATGGGGCAAATTCAAAGGGGCTGTGGTAGAGGAATATAAAACAGGATTTTTGTGCAGAAACTCATAGATGGCCTCCACATCAACTTCCTCTCCTTCTTCATTATAATTCTCTCCACCTTTGTCATCCTGATAATGTAATGAGGAAGCAGATCCATCTCTCTTCCTTATCATCAAATTCCCCCTTCTCTTTCTTTTCCTCTCCTCCTTGTTGCTGTGGTGGATCTGCAGGACTGCAGGAAACAAGGGTACAAACTAAAAATGGGTGAGCATTACACTCAGCATTAAGGAGACAGAGAAGGGAATGTAAACTTGTGGCTCTGTGGTACTTCACAGGAACTGCATAGATGTTCAGATCCTAAACTTGTGCAGGAACAGTGACCCCAACCTCACAATCTGCCACAGTAGAGTGCCCCCACAGCAGCTCCAGTCCCTGCTCCTCATAGGGAGTGAGCCAAGGTTGGAAATGTCTTCTCCAGGACCCTTCCTCTCAAAGGCCAGTTTCTGCTGCAACAATATCTGGGGTGGGGGGGGGGTGGGGGTGGTGCGGCGGCTGGGTGGACGGTAATTTTGACTTTGCAATGGAAATGAAAATTGAGATAAATCGTTATCTCTCATTTCCCACTTTCAGCCAAAACCAAAATTACCATCTAGGAATTCAGTAATGGGATGCAATTGAAGACTGCCAGACAGCTCTTGTAAAAGATTTGGTGGTGCTACCCTGTGAAAGTGAAAGGAGGAGTTTTAAGTGATAAAAACAAAAAAAATGCTGGAAATACTCAGCAGGTCAGACAGCATCTGTGGAAAGAAAAACATTTCAGGTTGATTCAGGTCATCAGAACAGCGAAAATTAGAAATGTAATAGGTTTTAAGCAAGTGAAAGGGGGGAAGGTGGGACAAAGAACAAAAGCGAAGGTCCGTAATAGGATGGACGCCAGGAGAGATTAAATGACGAAAGGGTTCATGATGCAAGACCAAAGGGAGTTGGAATGAAACATGTGAAGAAACAAAAACAAGAAATGCTGGAATCACTCAGCAGGTCTGGCAGCATCTGTGGAAAGAGAAGCAGAGTTAACGTTTCGGGTCAGTGACCCTTCTTCGGAACTGACAAATATTAGAAAAGTCACAGATTATAAGCAAGTGAGGTGGGGGTGGGGCAAGAGATAACAAAGGAGAAGGTGCAGATTGGACCAGGCCACATAGCTGACCAAAAGGTCACGGAGCAAAGGCAAACAATATGTTAATGGTGTGTTGAAAGACAAAGCATTAGTACAGATTAGGTGTGAATACACTGAATATTGAACAGCAGCAAGTGCACCCTGAAAAAAAACCTGAAAAAAACAGGGGGTAAGCAAACTGAACAAACTAAGATGAAATGAAATAAATGCAAAAAAAATTGTAAAAAATGTAAAAAAGAATGTAAAAAAAAAGGAAGAAAAAATAACTAAAAATGAAAGTAAAATGGGGGGCTGTCATGCTCTGAAATTATTGAACTCAATTTTCAGTCCGGCAGGCTGTAGTGTGCCTAATCGGTAGATGAGATGCTGTTCCTCGAGCTTGCGTTGATGTTCACTGGAACACTGCAGCAATCCCAGGACAGAGATGTGAGCATGAGAGCAGGGGGGAGTGTTGAAATGGCAAGCAACCGGAAGCTCAGGGTCCTGCTTGCGGACTGAGCGGAGATGTTCCGCAAAGCCGTCACCCAGTCTGCGCTTGGTCTCCCCAATGTAGAGGAGACCACACTGTGAGCAGCGAATACAGTATACTACATTGAAAGAAGTACAAGTAAATCGTTGCTTCACCTGAAAGGAGTGTTTGGGGCCTGGGATAGTGAGGAGAGAGGAGGTAAATGGGCAGGTATTACACCTCCTGCGATTGCAGGGGAAGGTGCCCTGGGACAGGGACGAGGTGGTGGGGGTAATGGAGGAGTGGACCAGGGTGTCGCGGAGGGAACAATCCCTTCGGAATGCTGACAGGGGAAGGGAGGGAAAGATGCGACTGGTAGTGGCAACACTCCCCCCTGCTCTCATGCTCACATCTCTATCCTGGGATTGCTGCAGTGTTCCAGTGAACATCAACGCAAGCTCGAGGAACAGCATCTCATCTACCGATTAGGCACACTACAGCCTGCCGGACTGAACATTGAGTTCAATAATTTCAGAGCATGACAGCCCCCCATTTTACTTTCATTTTTAGTTATTTTTTCTTCCTTTTTTTTTTACATTCTTTTTTACATTTTTTACAATTTTTTTTGCATTTATTTCATTTCATCTTAGTTTGTTCAGTTTGCTTACCCCCTGTTTTTTTCAGGTTTTTTTTCAGGTTTGCACTTGCTGCTGTTCAATATTCAGTGTATTCACACCTAATCTGTACTAATGCTTTGTCTTTCAACGCACCATTAACATATTGTTTGCCTTTGCTCCGTGACCTTTTGGTCAGCTATGTGGCCTGGTCCAATCTGCACCTTCTCCTTTGTTATCTCTTGCCCCACCCCCACCTCACTTGCTTATAATCTGTGACTTTTCTAATATTTGTCAGTTCCGAAGAAGGGTCACTGACCCGAAACGTTAACTCTGCTTCTCTTTCCACAGATGCTGCCAGACCTGCTGAGTGATTCCAGCATTTCTTGTTTTTGTTTCAGATTTCCAGCATCCGCAGTATTTTGCTTTTATATTATGTGAAGAAACAAAATGGGCTGAATTTTCACCACGGAGGCAGGAAGCAGGAGCTGGATTTATTTTTGGATCAGAAACCGGCCTACAATGGGAAACTGATTAAAGTAAAGATTAAGAAGCCCCTAATTGGTATGGAGTTGGGTTTCCTGTCCAATTAGAGCCAGTGGGGGCGAGAACAGAGGTGGATCAGATGTAATGTGGGACTGATCTTGACTCCCCATGGCAGCCATCACTGAGGCTGCTGGTTGTTCTAAGGGAGAAATCTGCTGACTGTGTCAAAGCCTTCCACTTCACCAGAAGGAACTGAGATGTCACAGGAGAACCGGAGGCCTGGCATATGGTGCAGGGCTGCTCCTCGCTTCGTCGATGCTGACCTGGATCTAATGCTGGAGGCTGGAGGGAGAAGAGGGAGGTCCTCTTTTCGGAGGGTGGCAGGACGAGGCCACCTCGCCATGAAGCAGGCACCTCTTTGATCAACGTTATCTCCCTCTGCCTCCAGTTCCTCCACCTTTCTTACCTCCTGCTCCTCCCCCAATGAGCTGTCTCTCTCTAGGGCCTCACTGTCCTCAAGGCCAACACCTCTTGGAAAGGCCATGTAATGGAGAGCTCAGCGGACCACCACAGTGATTGAGACCTGGCAAGAGGGTATTAGAGGACACCACCCAACTGGTCCAGGCACTGGAATCACACCTTCAGAAGCCCGATTACCTGCCCAATGGTTATCCTCCTGAAAAAGTGGCATTGCTTGTATCGCCTCTGTGCTGCCATCGGGGTTCCAGTAGAGGGGTCAGTCGCCATCTCTTCAAGGAAATCCCTTGTCCTCTAGCATCCATCCATGGACCTTGGGAGTTGAAGTGAAGATCTGAGGCAGCCTGGACTGGCAGAGGATGAAGGCATCATGGCTGCTGCCAGGAAAGCGAGTACACACATGGAGGAAGCTCTCATTTTGGTCGCAGACCAGTTGGACATTGAGGGTGCAGAAGCCATTCCTCTTGATGAATCTAAGTGGGCAGTCACGGGTGCCTTTTTAGCATGGGTGCAACCATTGATGCCCTGCATCTGAGGGAATCCAGCAAAGACGGCAAAACCCAATGTCCTCTGTTCCTGCAAAGCTGCATCAGTCGTGAAATGAATGTACTTTGCAGCTCTGGCAAACAGGGCATGAGCGACCTGCAAGCTGCAATGGTGTGCTGCCAGTTGCGAGATGCCACCAAGGTCCGCAGCTGATCCTTGGAAGGAGGCAGAAGTGAAGAACTTCAAGGTCACAGTGACTGTGATGATCTCTGCAGGGCATGGCAATCAGTGCTGCAAGGTGCAAGATCACAGGTGATGAGGTCACAGATGTCTTTGTCCATGTGCCTGGAGAGTTGCAGTCTCCTGTAGCACTGAGTCTCAGTCATCTCCAGGTAGCGTCCTCGGCGGATGATCCTTTGTTGCGGATATGGCCTCTGTTGTCTTCCTGCCTCGTTTCCTCTGCCATGTCCTCCTGGAGCTCAGAGCTCCACCCTTTCTGTGGAGGGTTTTGCTCTCATCGCCACTGGGCCCAAAATCTGGCATCTGTGACCCACTGCCAGCAAAGAACAAAGTGGGGGCTTAGGCTACGATCTAAAATTCCTGAACTTAAAGTCGAGTCCAGAATGGTGTCAAGTGCCCAGTCAAAAGATGAGGTGCTTTTCCTCAAGCTTGTGTTGAGCTTCATTGGAACAGTGGGTCATTGGAACAGACAGAAGAGTCAGAGTGGGAGCAAGGTGGAGAATTTAAATGACTAGAGACAGGAAGCTCGGTGTCATACTTTCAGATTTAATGGACGTGTTTCACAAAATGGTCACCCAATTTGCTTTGGTCTCCCCAGTGTAGAGGAGACTGCATTGTGAGCAGCGAATACAGTATACTGAATTGAAAGAAGTACAAATAAATTGCTGATTCAGCTGGAAGGAGTGTTTGGGGCCTTGGATGGATAGGAGAGAGGAGGTGGAAGGGCAGGTTGACAGGTGCCATGGGAACAGGAGGGTGTGTTGTGGATGAGAGAGGATTGGATGAGGGTGTCTCAGAGGGGCTGTCCCTTTGGAATGTTGAAAGGGGAGGGGAAGAAGTGTTTAGTGATGGCACCACACTGGAGGTGGCAGAAATGGTGGAGGATGATCCGTTGAAGATGGAGGCTGGTGGGTGGAAGGTGAAGACAAGAGGAACCCTATCAGGGTCTGGGAGGGAGGGGAAGCAGTAAGAGTAGAAGTACGTGAAATAGAATGAACATAGTCGAGAGCCCTGTCAACTACAGATGAGGAAAATCCTCGGATGAGGAAATAGGAAGGCATATAGGAAGCGCTAGTACGGAAAGTTGCATCACCAGAATAGATGCGACAGATATGGAGAAGAAATTTAAACGTTGTGCATATAAGAAAGTGCTGTTCGGGGAGTTGGCAACAATAAGATCATGAGTTTGTTACCCCTTTAACCAGAGTGCAGTTTGAAGGATTATTGGTACAGGATCTTCAAAACATTGGAATTGTTAGAGTAGAAAAATAACAAGTTCTATCTAGTTCTCCTTTTACCATATAACGTGCTGCTAAAGATATGGGCAAGAGAGTTTGCAAAGTACACATCCCAAATCAACACTGATATTTTTCATCTGTTGATTATCTGTTCAAGTCAGGCGTGTGATCGTAGTTGTAGAGGAGATCTTTATCAATTTCTATAATTACAAACGAGTCATCAATTCAACCCAGCTCAAAAAATCCAAATTTGTGAAACATTGTTAGGAGTCAGTTCAAGGTTTATGTTTTTGCAAATGGAACTCTTCTGTCACTTCGTTAAATGGGAGTCAGCCAAGGACTTACCATATAATAGTATCCAACAGCCATAAAATTATCTCTAATAGCGAAAGCCTTGAGCTAGTTGAAAAGCTGGTATATACAGACAACCAATATAAATCTGATCCTACTCTGTTACTGGAAGTAAATTAGTTATGCCAAAGACTAAACTGGATTCCTGCTGAATCACAATGCAAATAAATAACTTTCCATACAAAATAAAAGTCCTTTCAGCACTCTAATAAAGCTACCATGCTACAATCATAAAAGTAAAAACTGAAAATGTTGAAGATCCAAAATAAAAAACAGAAATGCTGAAGATGTGCAGCAGGTCTGTCAGCATTTATAAAATAAAAGAAACAGCATTGTTATTTCTCAGATGTCTCCCTTCGTCAGAATGCCTGCGCCTACTAATTTAACCTCATTAATAATAAAGGTCGTCAAGCTACAGACATTATTATTGCTTTCAGACACGGCCATCCGATATATAAAATTGGATTTCTCACCTTCTGCCAAATTCCAGTAATTCTAAACAGTTTCATTTTCCCCGAGATCTTGTCACTAGGGCAACAGGGTCTGCTTCTTGGTACATAAACCTCAAAGATGCAAACTTTCAACTAGCAATTTTCTGTCCATTAACAGAGATAAAATTATATGTTGAGAGTACATAGTTTGGTGATTTGCACTCCTTTAGTACTTTCTATACTGGAGCACTAGCTGATTAGGTGGTTATTAATTGAGAAGAGTGTATATATTGGGCGGAATTTAGTAAGCCCATCGTGGGTCCCAGTGGTGGACCTGGAAGTGGGCACTGACCCCGCTCATCATGCGTGTGGCCGGCCCGTCACAATCACGTGGTGGGCAGCCATTTATCATAATGGAGGCACAGAGCCCAGCCAATTACGTGACTGGGGGCAGGATTCGAGGCACTGAAGAAGGTGTCAGATGACTCAGGAGCAGGTGTTGGTGCAATATTTAAAGCCATGCCAGCCCTGCTTGCATTTCTGCCTTAGACTCATTTGCAGTACCCTCTGCTGAAGCTGTTGCTGTGGTGACTCCTGGACACCCCATCCTCCGGAGAAGGATGCCACAGAATGGCAGAGCCAAGTTATAGGGATGCCTCCCTCCAGATTCTCCTCTAGGCTGCAAGGGAAAGGTGGGAAGTTCTTATCCCCAGCCATGGCAAGAAGAGGTCCTCCTATCTTACCAAGCAAGCCTGGATGGACGAAGCAAAACCTACATGTTTGACATCATAGATGTCTCTAATGAGAAGAAGATTGTTGGCTGTCTTATTACAGAACATATCCAACATGCTTTTAGGGTGCTTTCTGAGCCTACAGATCAGAAAAAATCTGAAAACCAAGAACAAATGCAGAGAAGGTCAGCAGCTGTGGGGTCACCTCCCGACCATGGGTGGAATGCAGAAAGAGAGTCAATGACTTTCTTCGTTCTGCCAACATGAGAGTTCCATATCTCTCTTCTCTTTGAGGCTTGTATGTGGCTAAGCAGGAGATGGGGCAACATGAGGAAGGAGGCATTAAAAAGGTGATGGCAAAGGCAATTAAGCATCACCTTATCCTGACAGATGCATGGCTGCAGCTTGGCCACAGGCCACCTTCTTTCACAGCTCAACCCCATTAACTCCCCTGAAGGCTGATGGCAGGATGAGCTACATAGAAAACCCCAGCAAGGGACGAGGGGCTGCCACTAGCAAAACTATCATGTTAATCTCTCTGCAAAGTATGACTATTTCCTTTTTTCCACTTGCAGGACCAGAGGGCCTATAACAGCAGGGAGACATCATAAACTGGCGGAGGCATCCCAGACATCCAACCTCGGACGGACAATAGCTGATGATGAGACGGGCATCTCCGTGCAAGAGAGTGAGGATTGTCTTCCATTGACATACACTTCTGGTGACCCATATCATGCATGGTTGGCATAACGCGATCTGCACAGCCGTACCCACACATGTTTGAGTTCTCTTATGCAGGTCGGTGTATACAGGAGACTCCTTTAGAAGGGTGGCATAATTGAATCTCAGTGGAGAATCAGCAGTCAGAGCATGCACCGTCATATGCCTCTCTTGACCGGCCACCAGTACAGATAACTTCAGCTTGGTGGGTTTCCGTTTGGCTTTCGCATCAGGATCACAAGCTGGTGAGAGTGCCACACATGTGTCCAAACAGCTAGCTGAGGCTGAGACAGCCCCAGGCTGATGACGAGCCTCTAGTATTGACAGCACAGGACATGCTGAAGTTGCAGAGAGGGGAAGGCAACATCTGGCAGGAATGCCAGAGGCAATGCATAGCCTTGAGCAGATGATAGATGATTCCATCCATGCCATGAGCACATCGAGAACAGTGGCAAGATAAAGGAGTGGGGCCAAGGAAGAGCACAGTGAGACCATTGGCAGGCTAAAGGAGCGGGCCTGAGAGGGAGCACAGCGAGAGCTGTGGCAGTATAAAGGAGCGGGGCTGAGGGGGAGCACAGTGAGACTGGCAGCAGTGTAAAGGAGCAGGCCTGAGAGAGACCACAGTAAGACCGGCGTCAGTATAAAGAAGCGGGCCTGAGAAAGAGCACAGTGAGACCGGCGGCAGGATAAAGGAGAGGGACTGAGGAGCAGCAAAGTGAGACCAGCAACAGTATAAAGGAGTAGGACCGAGGGGGAGGATAATGAGACCTGCGACAGTATAAAGGAGAGGGACCAAGGGGGAATCACAGCGAAACTGGTGGCAGTATAAAGGAGTGGGACCGAGGGGAGCACCGTGAGACAGTGGCAGTAAAAAACAGCAGGGCCAAGGGGAAGCGCAGCGAGACAGAAAGTGTCTGGGATTACTGGAGGGAAAGCTCTGCTGGCACGAAGGGATGTACTGTGTACATTCTCTCCATAAACAGTGTATGCTCTGTGTATTGTGAAGGAGCAATGGCACTCTAGTCACTCTGTGTGTGGGGAGGGTGCCAGAAAGAGCAGGAGCATTTAGTTTATCTGGATGGTGGGGGCAATTGATTCAGCTGGTAGGATCTTGATGTAGTCATGCTGTGCCACTTTGTGTTGGCCAAGATGGGCAATACCATGGCATGCCACATGGTTGATCCATGAAAGCATATGATGTACCCGTCAACAGAAATCCCTGCCCTGTTCGGAATCTTCGAATACATGAAGGGTTCAACTTTATTTATCACATGGAAATAGGTGTGGCTCATCCTACATTGTGTGATCCTCTGCTCCTGAGGATCCGTATGCGTCAGAGGCAATATCAACAGGCAGATGCGATCCACGTAGAAGCCCCTGGTCGTGAGCAGCAGCCCCTAAGGAGAATTTGCCATTATGATTGCCATGCATCTACAGGCCCCACACGGCAAACCATCGGATGTCAGAGCACCATTGCCGGAGAACCATAGGTTGTAATGTTCATAGACTGCACTCATGTAGCCATCAGGTATCCTGCCAGGCTACCACCTGCAGACATCACCATTAAAGGAATCCTCTCAATCTCGGTGAAGCTGGTATGTGATCACCGCAGATGCTTCATGCAAATCTGTGACCGCTTCTCAGGCAGTTGTCATGACACCTGGGACCTGTGCCAGTCCCAGCTGCCACTGCTGCTCACTGAACCGGCTCAGATGGAGGGGTAGCTTCTTGGCGATAAGGGCTATCCCTTGCAGAAATGGCTCCCAACACCAGTGAGAGACTCCACCACTGCTGAAGAGGAGAGATAAAGCGCCAGCCACTGAGCTACAAGAGAGACCATTGAGCAGGAGATCGGCATGCTGAAAGAGTTCCTCCAATGCCTGCATGGATAGAGTGATGCCCTGTACTAAGGGCCAAAAATGCCAGCTCCTCTCTTTGCTGCTCTGCACAACTATGCATCCAATAAGGAGGGGAGAGGGGGGCAGGCCTGGCATGATGAGGAGAGACATCAGCAGGATTCCTCCTCGGAGTATGAGGGCACTGAGGACCTACAACATGAAAGACACATGGGAGGGCAGATGGCACCCAGGCTCTGCACGCAGGGCTAGCAGTGAGGTAGGGATGTACAGCAGTGGCTTATCAGACAAAGGCTGTCTGCTCCATGGGAACTGACATGAGCTCTGCAAGCCACACATCACCCTCGCTCAACTGCTGTGTACCAGTCCACATCTCCAGCATTCCTGTGTAAACCATTAAAGGCAGCAGCTGACTGAGCCAATGTCCATATCACTGCATTTGTGGAGATGCTTACGAGTAATGCTGGCATGGCAATGATGTTATTGCATACTTTGGCTCTCCTGAAGGGCCAACGGTGCAAAGGGATGTGACATTGGCGCTACATTCTGGCACACATCATTCGCACAGAGAAAAGGACACATATGTTGGTGAGGAACATTTAGTAAAAGACCTTTACATTGCTGTGACACCCATGCATTCCCATTCGTGTCAGTGTGTTCTCTGTAAACCTCTGTAATACCTTTTATGGTATATTTAAGTCTCACATCCTGAAATATGCAAAATTAAGATTATTCACCCAGGTGCGGCACGCCTACAAGAAGCAATGTAACACTCGAGTGGAAGAAGAGGATCGCAAACTTCACAGGACACTGGGACACAGCAGGGTAAGCACGTGGCAGCAAAGCAGAAAGTGCTGGGGTAACTCAGCGGGTCAAGGTGCATCTGTGGAGAGAGAAGCAGAGTTAACTTGCAGGTCTGTCCACAGATGCTGCCTGACCTGCTGGGTTTCTCCAGTACTTTCTGCTTTGCTGCCAGCAGCCCCACTCTTCAGCAGTGAGGTAAGTATTTCTTTGACAGCTGTCAGGAAGCAGGTGCTTGGGCACTTTAAATAGGGCCCCAGCACCTGCTGCACAGCTGTCAAAGGGTTCCTCACTGTGCTGAATGTCCCACCTCGCCCCATGTAATATCGTCGGGCGAGGTTCGGCGCAGTGATGTTAATGAGCCCCGTCGCGTAATTTCGCTGGGGCTCTGTGGCAGCCGCTAAATGCGGGCACCCTGCTGAGTTTAAAGGGTGCTGCCATGCAGCACGGCACCCAGATAAAATTCAGCCCTAAGTGTCAGGCTTTGACATAGAACTTTCAAACTTCAAGTTAATTAAATTGCTTTGTTAAACGGATAGCTGTCTGGAAGTGGCAGTGACCTGTCAATCAGCTGAAAGTAGTTGGCTCAATACATGTTAATTACTGTAGCAGAAAGCTAAGCTAGCTAGTGTGTGACTTATTCGAGGCTGTGTAAAAGCAGTCAGGTTTTCAACCAGACAGAGGAAGCATGGCGTGGAGACTCCGCCTGAGTGAAACGTAGTCAGTGTGAGGATGGGAATTTTTGGTTTCTGTGGGAATTTGGTGCAAAGGTGGAAAAGAGGAATTGACATGTGATGTTTCAACAAAGAAGGTAAGTGATTGGTTGGTGAACATTTCTCTTTTTCTCTTATCTAAACTAAAGAAATTTAATTAGAATTATTACAACATTAATTGGAATAATAAGAATCTTCTGAGACTCAGGTAATCTATTAGTAAGGTTTCATTAGTAGGAGTAAGATTTACCAGTAGTAGTAAAGCTTATTAATAGCAGGGCTTAGTAGTAGTGGGTTTATTAATAATAAATTAAGAAAAATAAATTAACACGATAAAGATGGCAGGGCAGGTAATGTGTTGCAGCTGCACTATGTGGGAGCTGGTGGATGCCAGTGCAGTAAGTGTCTGCAGCTCAAGGAGCTTTGGCTCAGGGTCACTGAGCAGGAGGCCAAACTACAGACACTGGGCTGGATTTTGTTCCCAGACCGATGTAGGGTTCCGTGGTGGGGCTGCGGGGGCTGGAAAATTGGAGCGGCAGTGGCTGCCACAGAACCCAATGCTGGGATTGCCGAGCCCGATCTTCCTGGTGGCTGGGAAACTCGGTGGTGGCCCCTCCGCCGCTGTGCGACGGGACCTGAGTTCGCATATTTAAATTACAGCTTTGCATGAATTAAATTATAAACCTGAATGATCTTAGCTTCAGTTCCCGAGCTTTAGCACAACATGCGGCATTGAAGCACCTGCCTTCACTTTCCTGTCCAGGGAAAGCTGGCGCCACTTAGGTGGGGAAGGGGTGAACTCTGCATACTGATGGGTGGTAGGGGAAGGGGTGAACTCTGCATACTGATGGGTGGGGAGAAGGGGTGAACTCTGCATACAGATGGGTGGGGGGGTGGTGAAGGTGTGAACTCTGCATACTGATGGGTGGGGGGGAAGGGGTGAACTCTGCATACTGATGGGTGGTAGGGGAAAGGGTGAACTCTGCATACAGATGGGTGGGGGGGGGGTGAACTCTGCATACAGATGGGTGGGGGGGGTGAAGGTGTGAACTCTGCATACTGATGGGTGGGGGGGAAGGGGTGAACTCTGCATACTGATGGGTGGGGGGAAGGGATGAACTCTGCATACAGATGGGTGGGGGGGGGTGAAGGTGTGAACTCTGCATACTGATGGGTGGGGGGGAAGGGGTGAACTCTGCATACTGATGGGTGGGGGGGCGGGGGGGGGAAGGGGAGAACCCTGCATACCGATGGGTGGTTGGGGAAGGGGTGAACTCTGCATATTGATGGGTGGGGGGAAGGGGTGAACTCTGCATACTGATGGGTGGGGGGGGGAAGGGGTGAACCCTGCATACTGATGGGTGGGGGGGGGGGAAAGGGGTGAACTCTGCATACTGATGGGTGGGGGGGGAAGGGGTGAACTCTGCATACTGATGGGTGGGGGGGGGAAGGGGTGAACTCTGCATACTGATGGGTGGGGGGGGAAGGGGTGAACTCTGCATACTGATGGGTGGGGGGGGAAGGGGTGAACTCTGCATACTGATGGGTGGGGGGGGAAGGGGTGAACTCTGCATACTGATGGGTGAGGGGGGGAAGGTGTGAACTCTGCACACTGATGGATGGGGGGGGGGAAGGGGTGAACTCTGCACTGAAGGGTGGGGAGGGGGGAAGGTGTGAATGCACACTGATGGGTGGGGGGGGGAAGAGGTGAACTCTGCACTGAAGGGTGGAGGGGGGAAGGGGAGAGCTCTGCACTCTTATAGGTGGGGGAAGGGGTGAAATCTGCACTCTGATGGGTGGGTGGGGGGAAGAGGTGAACTCTGCACTCTGATGGGTGGGGGGAAGAGGTGAACTCTGCACTCTGATGGGTGGGGGGGAAGGGGTGAACTCTGCACTCTGATGGGTGGGGGGGAAGGGGTGAACTCTGCACTCTGAAGGGTGGGGGGGGAAGGGGTGAACTCTGCACTCTGATAGGTGGGGGGGTAAGGGGTGAACTCTGCACTCTCAGGGGTGGGGGGAAGGGGTGAACTCTGCACTCTGATGGGTGGGGGGGGTGAAGTGGTGAACTCTGCACTCTGATGGGTGGGGGAGGGGTGAACTCTGCATACTGATGGGTGGGGGGGAAGGGGTGAACCCTGCATACTGATGGGTGGGGGGGTAAGGGGTGAACTCTGCATACTGATGGGTGGGGGGGAAGGGGTGAACCCTGCATCCTGATGGGTGGGGGTTAAGGGGTGAACTCTGCACTTTGATGGGTGGGGGGAAGGGGTGAACTCTGCACTCTGATGGCTGGGGGGGAAGGGGTGAACCCTGCACTCTGATGGCTGGGGGGGAAGGGGTGAACCCTGCATACTGATGGGTGTGGGGGGGGGGGGGGAAGGGGTGAACCCTGCACTCTGATGGATGGGGGAGGAAGGGGTGAACTCTGCACTCTGATGGGTGGGGGAGGGGTGAACTCTGCATACTGATGGGTGGGGGGGGAAGGGGTGAACCCTGCATACTGATGGGTGGGGGGGGGAAGGGGTGAACCCTGCATACTGATGGGTCGGGGGGGGGGAAGGTGTGAACTCTGCATACTGATGGGTGGGGGGAAAGGGTGAACTCTGCATACTGATGGGGGGGAGGGGGAAGGGGTGAACTCTGCATACTAATGGGTGGGGGGGGGGAAGGTGTGAACTCTGCATACTGATGGGTGGGGGGAAGGGGTGAACTCTGCATACTGTTGGGTGGGGGGGGGAAGGTGTGAACTCTGCACACTGATGGGTGGGGGGGGAAGGGGTGAACTCTGCACTCTGATAGGTGGGGGAAGGGGTGAACTCTGCACTCTGATGGGTGGGGGGGAGGGGTGAACTCTGCACTCTGATGGGTGGGGGGTGGAAGAGTTGAACTCTGCACTCTGATGGGTGGGGGGGAAGGGGTTAACTCTGCACTGAAGGGTTGGGGGGGAAGGGGTGAACTTTGCACTCTGATGGGTGGGGGGAAGGGGTGAACTCTGCACTCTAATTGGTGAGGGGAAGGGGTGAACTCTGCAGTCTGATGGGTATGGAAGGGGGGAAAGGGGTGAACTCTGCACTCTGATGGGTCGGGGGAAGGGGTGAACTCTGCACTCTGATGGGTGGGGGGAAGGGGTGAACTCTGCACTCTAATGGGTGGGATGAGGGGTGAACTCTGCACTCTGATGGGTGGGGGAAGGGGTGAACTCTGCACTCTGATGGGTATGGAAGGGGGGAAAGGGGTGAACTCTGAATTATGGCATGCTGTTTGCAGGGCTTGCAGATTTTAAAAATGGCACCAGCACCTGCTCCTTCGACAGGTGACACTGTAATTGGTGTCATCGTGTTCACCCCCATCACATGATTGGGTGGGCTGGCCATCATAAATATGTAAATTGGCCACCCGCCACATAATCGCAGCAGTGCAGGACACTTGGGGGGATGGCCGCCACGTTCCATGAAACTCCAGCCCACTGTGATGCATCAGGGAGGGGGAAAGTTACCTGGACACTTTGTTCCAGAAGACAGTCACACTCCTTAGGATAGAACCTTCTGATTTGGTCAGTGGTCAGGACAGGAGAGTGTGACTGCGAGTGAGGCAGGTAAGGGGATCGAGAAGACAGAGGTGGAGGAGCCTCAACCCTCGCAATTGTCCAGCAGGTTTGAGGTTCTTGCAGCTTGTATGGATGAGAGCGAGGGCTACAGGTTGTATGAGCAAACTGACTGTGGAACCATGATACAGGAAGTCACTCAAGCAAGGGGAGTAAATAGGAATATAGTGGTAGTAGGGGCAGTATAGTCAGGGGGATAGACACCATTCTCTACAGCAAAGAGCGAGAGTCCAGAAGGCTGTGTTGCCTGCCTGGTGCCAG
Source organism: Heterodontus francisci (assembly GCF_036365525.1). Classification (NCBI taxonomy): domain Eukaryota; kingdom Metazoa; phylum Chordata; class Chondrichthyes; order Heterodontiformes; family Heterodontidae; genus Heterodontus; species Heterodontus francisci. Next base: position 98,172,562 of record NC_090374.1, read on the forward strand.
GGATTGGGACATCTGCTCATGACTGGAGAAAATCTTGCAGTGCAAGGGGGAGTATCAGTTGTCGTGGTCCACATGGGTACCAACGACATTGATAGGACTGAAGAGGTTCTGCATAGGGAGCATAAACAGCTCGGGGCTAAATTTAAAAAAGCACAACCTCAAAGGTAATAGTCTCTGGGTTATTACCTGAGCCACAAGCAAATTGTTGTAGGGTGAATAAGATTCGAGAGTTAAATGTGTGACTCAAAGATTGGTGTGGGAGAAATAGGTTTCAATTCATGTGGTGCTGGCACCAGAACTGGGGAATGGCTGTACCATTGGGACGGTCTTCACCTGAACCGTGCTGGGACGAGTGTTCTGGCAAGTCGCATAACTAGGACGGGAAAGAGGGCTTTAAAATAAATAGTGGGGGTGAGGGATCAAGTGAGAAAGATGTGACACTTTAAAGAGAGAGAGGAGAAGGTAAGAGAGCAAGATAGCAATAAGGGTAAAGATAATCAGTATGTGGCAGGAAGGGTTAGAGCGTACAAACTTAAGAGTGCGCCAGCAGATAAGGCTAGAGGTTGTGAACCAACAGAGGTGGGAGGGATCGGGTGAAGGTAGATTTAGAAATCCAAAGAGAAAGGTCAAGGCATTGGAACAGTATAGCATTGTGGGAGAAGACAAGCAGAATGGGACAAGAAGGGACAGAGAAGTTAACAGAAATTGTACATCAGTGAATAAGGTCATTGCAGGGAATAGAAGTAAAAAAATTAAATTAAACTTTCTTTATTGGAATGCACAAAGCATCTGCAATAAGGTAGATGAACTAATGGCACAAATATAGGTAAATAATTTAGATCTAATCACCATTACAAAGACATGGTTACATGGTGATCAAAGTTGAGAAATAAATATTCCAGGGTACACAATATTTCGGAAAGACAGACAGAATGGCAAAGGAGGCGGGGTGGCCCTGATGTTAAAGGATGACATAAGGACATTGGTGAGAAAAGATTTGGCCTCAGAAGATCATGAAGGAGAATCAGTATGGGTGGAAATTAGGAATAGCAAGAATCAGAAAATACTGGTGGCAGTAGTTTATAGGCCCCCTAACAGTAGTTATACCATTGGACAGAGCATAAACAAGAAAATATTGGAGCTCGTAACAAAGGCAATGAAATTATTGTGGGGGACTTTAATCTGCATATAGACTGGAACAATGAAATTGTAAAGAATGGGTTGAGGAGATGAGATTGTAGAATCTTTTTGGGACAGTTTCTTGGAGTAATATGATGTGGGACCAATTAGAGATAAAGTTTTCTTAGATCTAGTATTGTGTAATGAAGAAGGGTTAATTAGTAATGTCAGTAAAAGATCATACTACCACTGAATTCCATGTTATGTTTGAAAGTGAGGTCCTCCAATCACAGACACGAATTCTAAACTTAAAGCCAATTACGTAGGTATGAGTGGATAACTGGCAAAGGTAAATTGGGTAAATGAACTGTGGGAAACCTTTAAACAAACAATTGAAAATGTTCAACAAAAATATATTCCATTGAAAACAAAAACTCAGCAAGAAAGAAGAAGAGTAGAAGAACTAGGCAGGTTGTGCAGGAGTCCCCTGGGTCCATCTCCCTCTCTAACAGATTTTCCGCTTTGGAACTGCTGAGGGAGATAACTTCTCAGGGAAATACTGCAAGAGCCAAGTCTGTGGCACCACGGGTGGCTCAGCTGCACAGGGCGGGAGGAAAAAGTGTGGGAGAGCTATAGTGATAGGGGATTCTATCGTAACGGGTGCTGCGAGGCATTTCTGTGGCCGCAAACATGACTGCAGGATGGTTGTAATCTCTGGATAACTCCCGGTGCCAGGTGCTAGCGAGTATAGGAATAGGAAGATAGAGCTGATGAATGCGTAGCTGAAGAGATGGTGCAGCAATGAAGGCTCTAGTTTCCTGGATCACTGGGTCTGTTTCTGGCAAAGGTGGGACCTGTACAAGTCGGACGGGTTGCACCTGAACTGGAATGGGACCAACATCCTTGCTGGGAGGTTTGCTACTACTGTTGGTGGTGTTTAAACTAATTTGGCAAGGGGGTGGGATACAGAGTGGAGGTAAAGTAGGGGATGAGGCACAGCCAAATATAGAAGAGAAACTAAGTCAGTCTGGAAGGCAGAGCAAATATAACCCTGTTAAGGCACAAGCGAATAATGCAAGGCTGGATTGCATCTATTTTAAAGCAAGGAGTCTTACAAGTAAGGCAGATGAACTGAGGGCATTGATTAACACATGGGAATATGATATTATTGCTATCACACAGACATGGTTGAGGGAAGGGCAAGACTGGCAGCTCAATATTCCAGGGCATAGAATCTTTAGTCGTGATGGAGGCAGGGGGGCGTGGGGGTGGTGGGTGTTGGGGGGCAGATGTAAAAGAGGAGGTGGCATTGCACTGTTGATCAAGGAGTCAATTTCTGCAGTAAGGAGGGATAATATCTTAGAAGGTTCCTCAAATTAGGCCAAATGGGTGGAACTTAAAGTCAAAAAAAGGGGCAATCACTTTGCTGGGAGTGTACTACAGGCCTCCAAACTGTCAGGGAGAGATAGAGGAGCAGATATGTAGGCAAATCCCAGAGAGGTGGAAAAATAATAGCGGATTTCAACTTCCCCAATAGTAACTGGAATAGTCTTAGTGCAAAAGGCTTAAAGGGGGCGAAATTCTTAAAGTGCATCCAGGAGAGCTTTTTGAGCCAGCAAGTAGAAAGTCCTACAAGAGAAGGGGTGGAACTGGACCTAATCCCAGGGAATGAAGCTGGACAAGTGGTAGAAGTGTCATTGAGGGAGCATTTCGGGGATAGTGACCATAACTCTCTAAGATTTAAGGTGGTTCTGGAAAAGGACAAAGATGGACTGGAAATAAAGGTACTGAATTGGGACAAGGCTGATTTCAATATGATAAACCAGGATCTGGCCATGGTGGACTGGGAGCAGCGACTTGTAGGAAAGTCTACATTCGACCAGTGGGAGTCATTCAAAAAGGAAATAGTGAGAGCTCAGGGCCAACATGTTCCCATAAAGGTGAAGGGTAGGACCAACAAGTCCAGGGAACCCTGGATGTCAAGGGATATAGAGGATTGAATAAGGGAACAAAGGAGGCTTATGGCCGATTCAGAGGACTGAAAACTGTGGAGGCCCTAGAGGAGTATAGAAAGTGTAGGGGGATACATAAAAAAGAAATTAGGAGAGCGAAGGGGGGACATGAAAAAGCACTGGTGGGCAAGATAAAGGAAAATCCCAAGGCATTTTAAAAAGTATACTAAGGGCAAGAGGATAACCAGGGAAAGAGTAGGGCCCATTAGGGAACAAAGTGGCAATCTGTGTGTGGAGCCGAAGGAGGTAGGTGAGGTTTTAAATGATTACTTTTCATCTGTGTTCACTATGGAGAAGGATGATGTAGGTGTAGAGATCAGGGAGGGGGATTGTGATATACTTGAACAAATTAGCATTGAAAGGGAGGAGATTTTAGCGGGCTTGAAATCCCCAGGCCCAGATGAGATGTATCCCAGGCTGCTATGTGAGGCAAGGGAGGAGATTGCAGAGGCTCTTATGCAAATTTTCAAATCCTCTCTGGCCACAGGAGAGGTGCCAGAGGACTGGAGGACAGCGCATGTAGTACCATTATTCAAGAAGGTAAGTAGGGATAAACCAGGTAATTACAGGCCAGTGAGTCTAACATCAGTGGTTGGGAAACTATTGGAAAAAATTCTGAGGGACAGAATTAATCTCCATTTGGAGAGGCAGGGAATAATCAAGGATAGTCAGCATGGCTTTATCAGGGGACAACCATGTCTAACAAACTTGAGTGAATTTTTCGAGGAAGTGACTGGGTGTGTAGACGAGGGTAAAGCAGTTGATGCAGTCTACATGGACTTCAGTAAGGCTTTTGATAAGGTCCTGCATGGGAGATTGGTCAAGAAGGTAAGAGCCCATGGGATCCAGGGTAATTTGGCAAATTGGATCCAAAATTGGCTTAGTGGCAGGAGGCAGAGGATGATGGTCGAGGGTTGTTTTGTGATTGGAAGCCTGTGACCAGTGGTGTACCACAGGGATTGGTGCTGGGACCCTTGCTGTTTGTCGTGTACATTAATGAATTAGACATGAATATAGGAGGTATGATCAGTAAGTTCACAGATGACACGAAAATTGGTGGTGTCGTAAAAAGTGAGGAGGAAAGCCTTAGATTACAGGATGATATAGATGGGCTGGTAAGATGGGTGGAGCAGTGGCAAATGAAATTTAATCCTGCGAAGTGTGAGGTGATGCATTTTGGGAGGACTAACAAGGCAAGGGAATATACAATGGATGGTAGGACCCTAGGAAGTACAGAGGGTCAGAGGGACTTTGGTGTACTTGTCCATAGATCATTGAAGGCAGCAGCACAGGTAGATAAGGCGGTTAGGATGGCATATGGGATACTTGCCTTTCTTAGCCGAGGCATAGAATATAAGAGCAGGGAGGTTATGATGGAGCTGTATAAAATGCTAGTTAGGTCACAGCTGGAGTACTATGTACAGTTCTGGCCACCACACTATAGGAAGGATGTGATTGCACTGGAGAGGGTGCAGAGGAGATTCACCAGGATGTTGCCAGGGCTGGGGCATTTCAGCTATGAAGAGAGGCTGGATAGGCTAGGGTTGTTTTCCTTAGAGCAGAGAAGACTGAGGGGGGACTTGGTTGAGGTATACAAAATTATGAGGGGCATGGATAGGGTAGATAGGAAGAAACTTTTTCCCTTAGTGGAGGTGTCAATAACCAGGGGGAACAGATTTAAGGTAAGGGGCAGGAGGTTTAGAGGGGATCTGAGGAAAAGATTTTTCACCCAGAGGGTGGTTGGAATCTGGAACACTGCCCGAAGGGGTGATAGAGGCAGGAACCCTCAACATTTAAGAAGTATTTAGATGAACATTTGAAACGCCATAGCATACAAGGCTATGGGTCAAGTGCTGGAAAATGGGATTAGAATAGATAGGTGCTTGATGGCCAGCATGGACACGATGGGCCGAAGGGCCTGTTTCTGTGCTGTATAACTCAATGACTCTATGACTCTAAAGAGACATCCGTGGCTTACTCAGGAAGTTAAGGATAGTATTAGATTAAAAGAAGAGGCTTACAATGTTGCAAAAAGAGTAGTAGTCTGAGGATTGGGAGTGTTTTAGAAACCACAAAGGGCCACTAAAAAGTTAATAAAAAGGAAAAAATAGATTGAGAGTAAACTGGCCAGTCATATAAAAACAGATTGTCAGAGCTTTTATAAGTATATAAAAAGGAAGAGAGTAGCTAAAGTGAACGTTGGTGACTTAGAAACAAAGACAGGAGAAATTATGATGGGGAATGAGGAATTGGCAGAGGCATTGAACAAATATTTTGTGTCCGTCTTCACAGTAGAAGAAACAAGTTTCATACCAGAAATAGACAGTAACCTAGGGGCTAAAAGAATGAGGAAGTTAATGAAATTAATATCAGCAGAGAAAAAGTATTGGAGAAATTTTAAGAGACTAAAATCTGACAAATTCCTGGGACCTACTCACCTCCACCCTAGGGTTCTGAAAGAGATAGATGCAGAGTTAGTGGATGCGCTAGCTATGATTTTCCAAAATTCCTTAGATTCGGGAATGGTCCCATCAGACTGGAAGTTGTCAAATGTTTCCCTTCTTTCTTGAAAAGCAGTGTGAGAGAAAACAGTGAACTGCAGGTCAGTTAGCCTAACATCAGTTGTTGGGAAAATGCTGGAAGTCTTAACAGTGCACTCAGAAAAGCACAGTATGATTAGAAAAAGTCAACATGGTTTTACTAAAGGGAAATCTGTTTGACAAATTTATTAGTTTTTTGATGATGTAACTAGCAGGGTAGGTAAAGGGGAATGAGTAGATGCAGTACACCTGGATTTCCAAAAGGCATTTGATAAGGTGCCACACAAAAGGTTAATAGTCAACAGAAGGGCTCATGGAGTTGAAGGTAACATATTAGCATGGATAGAGGATTGGTTAACAGACAGGAAGCAAAGAGTGGGCATAAGCATGGCATTTTCAAGTTGGCAGGCTGTAAATTGTGGAGTGCCACATGGTAAATGCCTGCTACCCGACCCAAACCCGACGATACCCACAACATGTGTTGGGTTCGGGTCGGGTCGCTCTTCAGGGTCCAGCTTTCGGGCTCAGGTCGGGTTGGGCCGGGTCCAGGTCGGACACACACAGCAAGAAGTGTTAAAAGTGAAAAAACCTATCTGAGCTGGGAGTCCGGGACGTCAAAGAGGGAAACTCTGAGTCTGCTCAGCGAGGTGTGAGCATCTCTATGACGTCATCACGCTCATGCTGCAGCCTCCTGCAGATTGGGAGTCGCAAGGTAGGTAAAGGGAACATTCTGATGGTTGGGTCAGGATCGGGTCGGGTCAGGTCGGGGTCGGGGTCGGGTTGGGTCAGGCGCAGGAAAAAAATGGAGGGACTCGGGCTGGGTACGGCTCGGGTCCGATGTAGTTCTGTCGGGTTCGGGTCGGGTCTTTTTTCGTGACCTGAGAAGGCCTTTACCACAAGGATCACTGCTGGAGCCTCAGCTATTTGCTATTTGACTTAGGTGAAGAGACAGAGAGTAACATATCTAAGTTTTCTGATGATACAAAGCTCAGTGGAAAGGTAAGCTGTGGGGAGGACACAGAGAGGCTGGAAAGAGATAAAGACAGGTTAAGTAAGTGGGCAACAAGATGGCAGATGGAGTATAATGTCGGGAAGTGTAAAGTTATTCACTTTGGTCGTAAGAATAGAAAAGCAGAATATTTTTTAAAAGGTGTGAAACTTGTATGTGTTGATGTTCAAAGAAACTTGGGTGTGCTTGTACAAAGAATGCAGAAAGTTAGCATGCAGGTGCAGCAAGCTATTAGGAAGGCAAATGGCATGTTGGCCATTATTGCAAGGGGATTGGAGTACAGGAATAGAGAAGTCTTGCTACAATTCTGCAGGGTTTTGATTGGACCACATCTGGAATACTGTATGCAGTTTTGGTCTCCACATTTAAGAAAGAATATACTTGCATTGGAGGCGGTATAATGAAGGTTCACTAGATTGGTCCCTGGGATGAGGGGACTGTCCTATGATGAGAGGCTGAGTAAATTGGGCTTGTACTCTGAAGTTTAGAAGAATGAAGGGGCCAGATAGGGTAGACACAGAGATTGTTTTTGCTGGTCGAGGAATCTAAAAGGGGGAGTGGGGGGGGCACAGTCTCAGAATAAGGGGCCAATCATTTAGGACTGAGATGAGGAGAAATTCCTTCACTCAAAGGGTTATGAATCTTTGGAATTCTCTACCCTAGAGAGTTGTGAATGCTCTATCGTTGAACACATTTAAGGCTGCGATAGACAGATTTTTGGTCTCTCAGGGAATCAAGGGATATGGCGAGCAGGCGAGAAAGTGGAGTTGAAGACTAAGATCAGCCATGATCGTATTGAATAGCAGAGCAGGCTTGATGGGCCATATGGTCTACTCCTGCTCCTTTCTCTTGTGTTCTTGGGATATAACATAAGAAGTAATAACTTTCAACTTGCATTGAATTGTGCTGGATATGGGATAAAAGCTCTTTTGGCAGCAAGCCTGACCAAACTAAACTAAAAGAATTGCAGAGGTGCTTCTCCAATACCTTCAGTCCAGTGAGTCTTGAGCTTTTTGGAAATGTCCAAAATTATTCAGCTGAATGCAGGCCTTTTGACAAGTTCAGCTTATTATAATAAGTGGGCAGGCTAAGGAAGTAAAGCTGGTAAAAGGAGGTAGAAAAGTAGCTAGCAACATTAGAAGGCAGGCGAAACAAAGGCAAGCATCAATTAGGTTTAGAATGCAGAACAATGTCAAGAAGACAAAATTTTAAGGGCACGCTACCTGAATGCATGCAGCATTTGCAACAAGGTAGATGATTTAAAGGCACAAATAGAGGTAAATGGGTATGATCGAATTGCCATTACGGGAAATGTGGCTATAGGGTGACCAAGACTGGGAACTGAATATTCAAGGGTATTCAACATTTAGAAAAGACAGGAAAAAGGAAAGGAGGTGGTGTTGCGCTGATAATAAGGGATGATATCAGTACATTAGTAATGGAGGATCTCAGATCGGAAGAACAAAATGTGGAATCTGTTTGGGTGGAGCTAGCAAACAGCAAAGGGCAGCAAACGTTGGTAGGTGTTGTTTATAGGCCACCAAACAGTAGTGGTAGTGTGGGGCATGGTATTAATCAGGAGATTAAAGAAGCATGTTGCAAGGGTAATACAGTAATCATGGGTGACATCAATCTGCACATAGACTGGATGAACCTAATGAGCACCAATGCTGTGGAGGACGAGTTTCTGGAGTGTGTTAGGGATGGTTTTCTTGAGCAGTATGTTGAGGAATTGATTAGAAAACAGGTTATTTTAGGTCTAGTATTATGTAATGAGAAAGGGAAAATTAATAATCTTGTTGTAAAAGAACCTTTAGGGATGAGTGACCATAATATGATAGAATTTTATATTATGTTTGAAAGTGAAGTAGTTCAATCTGAAGCCAGGGTGTTAAATTTGAACAAATGAAATTATGAAGTATGAGGGGCAAATAGGCTGAGGTGGATGGGGAAAATACATTAAAAGCTATGACGGTGCATAGACAATGGATATTCTTCAAAGAAATATTACATAGTTTATAGCAACTATACATTCCTTCAAGGTACAAAAACACTAAAAGTAAAGGCAGTCAACCGTGGCTAACAAAGCAAGTGAAGAATTGTATCAGATTCAAACAAAAGTCCTATAAAGTTGCCAGAAATAGTAGTAAACCTGAGGATTGGGAGGATTTTAGAATTCAGCAAAGGAGGACCAAGAAACTGACAAAGAAAGGGAGAATAGAATATGAATGTAAACGAGCAAAAAACATAAAAACGGACTGTATAAGCTTCTATAGATACATGAAAAGGAAACGTTTGGCTGGCACAAATGTGGGTCCATTACAGGCAGAGTCAGAAGAATTTATAATGGGGAATAGAGAAATGACAGAGAAGCTAAATGATTACTTTGTGTCTATCTTCACTGAGGAAGATACAAGAAATCTCACAGAATTAGAGATCCAAGGGATGAGGGAGAATGAGGAATTGAAGGAAATTAGTAATAGTAAGAAGGTTCTTTTGGAGAAATTAATGCAGCTGAAGGTTGGTAAGTCCCCAGAACCTGATATTCTGCATCCCAGAGTGTTGAAAGAGGTAGCTAAGGAGATAGTGGATGCATTGATGATCATCTTTCAAAATTCTATAGATTCTGGAATTGTTCCTGCAGATTAGAAGGTAGCAAATGGCACCTCACTATTTAAGAAGGGGGGAAAGAGGAAACAGGGAACTACAGACCTGTTAGCCTGAAAATGCTAGAATCTATTCTAAAGGATGTGATAAATGGACACTTGGATAATAATGATCTGATTGGGCATAGTCAACATGGATTTATGAAAGGGAAATCATGTTTGATAAACCTGTTGGAGTTTTTTAAGGATGTTACGAACAGAGTTGATAAAAGGGAATCAGTGGATGTGGTATACTTGGATTTTCAAAAGGCCTTTGATAAAGTTCCCCACAGGAGATTGGTTCGCAAAATTAAAGCACATGGGATAGGAGGTAATATACTGGCATGGATTAAGGATTGGTTAACAGGCAGAAAACAGAGAGTAGGAATAAACAGCTCGTTCTCGCGTTGGCAGGCTGTGACTAGTGGGGTACTGCAAGGATCAGTTCTTGGGCACGAGCTGTTAACAATTTATATCAATGATTTGGATGTAGGGGCCAAATGTAATATCTCCAAGTTCATGGATGACACAAAATTAGGTGAGAATGTATGTTGTGGGGAAAATGCAAAGCGGCTTCAAGGGGATTTGGACCAGACTTAGAGGGCTGAATTTTATAAACGCGCCGCTGAGCCCCCGCGATATTTCACGCGGGAACTCAGTTAAATGGAGGGGGCCGAACAGCCGCCCCGATGACGTAGAGGAGGCAGCCGCTCTGTCCCCAGCAATGACGTCCTGCGCCACTGTGCAGGTGCTGCTGACATTTTTAAAGGGCTTCAAGCCCTTTGGAAAATATTGATTTTTTAAAGTAATATTACTGTGGATTTTCTTGTAAAAATAATTAAAAGCTGGAGGCTCTTTCCTAACCCCCTACCAATGTTTTTTTTTTATTGGCCTATATCATGAACATTAACTTTATTCCCACCCCAAACTTTCCCCTCCAACCTTGTCACATTTGCCCTTCAACCCCTTCCCACCATCCCCACAGCCAATAAAAAATGTTTTCCCCACTCCGTTCCTCTCACCCTGATAATTTCACTCCTCCCCCTCCTCACCAGTGTCTCACCTCAGAACTCCAAATGGAGTTCCGAAGGCACAGGAGTTGTGGCTGGTAGTGGTAATACAGGTGTTGGACAGTCACTGGAACAAGGTAGGTTAATTTGAATGATTTTATCTTAATTATAATATTAAGATGAAGGCCCCACAGCAGCAGGTGGCCGCACCGAGGCCTCGCCACTGGTGGTAAAATGCAGTGGAGCCTTCTCAGTGTCGGGGATCGTGGCCGGCTCTTCTGGAAGAATTTTCCGGGGTCCCCCGCCATGACCTCCAATGCTGGAGGCCTCATAGAATTCAGCCCAGTGAGTGGGCAAGAACATGGCAGATGGAATATAATATGGAAAAATGTGAGGCTTTCCACTTTGGTAGGAGGAATAGAGGTGCAGAGTATTTCTTAAATGACAAGAGATTAGAAAGTGTAGATGTACAAAGGAACCTGGGTGTCCTCGTCAATAAGTCACTGAAAGTTAGTTTGCAGGTGAAGCAAGCAATTACGAAGGCTAATGGTATGTTGGCCTTTATCACAAGGAGATTTGAGTACAGGAGTAGTGAAGTCTTGCTTCAATTGTATAGAACCTTGGTTAGACTGCACTTGGACTACTGTGTGCAGTTTTGGTCCCCTTACCTTAGGAAGGATATTATTGCCATAGAAGGAGTGCAACAAAGGTTACCAGACTTGTTCCTGGTATGGCGGGACTGTCCTATGAAGAGAGATTGGAGAAACTGGCCTGTATTCTCTAGAGTTTCAAAGAATGAGAGGTGATCTCATTGAAACTTAAAAAATACTTAAAGGAATAGACAGGGTAGATGCAGGTAAGATGGTTCCCCTGGCTGGGGAGTCAAGAACCAGGAGACACTATTTCAAAATAAGGGGGAAGCCACTTAGGACAGAGATGTGGAGAAATTTCTTTACTGAGAGGGTTGTGAATCTTTGGAATTATCTACCCCAGAGAACTGTGGAAGCTCAGTCATTGAATATCTTTAAAGTAGAGATTGCCAGATTTTTAAATACCAATGGCATAAAGGGATATGGGGATAGTGTGGGGAAAATGGCATTGAAGTGGATCATGTGCCATGATCGTATTGAATGGCAGAGCAGGCTCGATGGGCTGAATGGCCTACTCTTGCTCCTGTACTTATTAACACAACCCTTTAACATGCAAAGCAGCAAAAATGCGCTGAATTATTCTGGATGATTTCTCCTTTGTTTCTGGTCAGCCTCTAGGTGTGGAAAAAAAAAGGTTTCATCTTCATATAGACTGGGCAAACAAAATTTGCTGTTATAGCGTGGGGGGGATGAGCTCATGGAATGCATTCAAGGTAGTTTTCTAGATCAGTATGTCAGGAACCAACTGGGGAACAGAATTTTTTAGATCTACTTATGTACAATGAGACAGGGTTAACTAATGACCTTGTTGAAAAGGAGCCTCCGGGAAAGAGTAATCATAATATGATATAATTTTGTATTGTGTTTGAGAGTAATTTAGTTTAGTACAAAACTAGGGTCTTAAATCTGAACAAAGCAAACTACGTAGAGATGAAGGGCAAGTTGACTAAGGTAGATTGAGAAACTAGATTAAAAGAAAGGACAATACATAGGCAATGGAAAACATTTAAATAATTAATTTATAATTCAGAACAATTATACATTTCCTTAAGGAATAAAATCCCTACAGGAAAATTGGTCCAACGGCGGCTAACAAGAGAAGTTAAAGATAGTATTAGATTAAAGGAAGAGGCTTATAATGTTGTCATTACAGTAGTAAGCCTCAGGATTGGAAGAATTCAAATTTCAGCAAAGGGTGACCAAAAAGTTGATAAAGCAAAAGAAAATAGGATGTGAGAATAAACGAGCTGGAGTCATTAAAACAGATTGTAAAATCTTCTATAGGTATGTCAAAAAGGAAAGAGATTAGAAAGAGTAAATGTGGGTCCCTTAGAAGCAGATACAGGAGCAACTATAAGGGGGAATAATGGAATGGCAGAGACATTAAACAAATACTTTGTATATGTCTTCACAGTAGAAGACACAAAAAAAATTCTGTAAGTAATGGGGAACCAAGGGTCCAGTGAAAATGGGGACTTGAGGATATTAGTATTAGTAAAGGAATAGTACAGAGGAAATTAGTGGGACTGAAAGCCAACCAATTCCCCTGGACCTGATGGTCTACACACCACAGTTTTAAAAGAGGTGATTACACAGATAATGGAAGCATTGGTTTTGATCTTTCAGAATTCCTTAGATTCTAGAACAGGCCCCATGGATTGGAAGGTAGCAAATGTAACCCCCACTATTCAAGAAAGGAGCAAGGGAGAAAACAAAGAACTATAGCTTGAGATCATTGGAACAGAACATGCTGGAATCTACAATTAGAGATGTAATAATAGGACATTTAGAAAATCTTCATATGATTAGGCAGAGTCACCATGCATTTATGAAAGGGAAATCATATTTGGAAAATCCATTAAAGTTTTCTGAGGATGTAACTGGTAGGGTAGATAAGGAGGAACTAGTGGATATAAAGTATTTGGATTTTCAAAACGCATTCAATAATGTGCCACACAAGAGGTTATTACACAAAATTGGGGCTCATTGGACTGGGGATAATATATTAGAATGGACTGAGGAGTGGTTAACGGACATAAAATATAAAGTAGGAATCAATGGACCATTTTCGGATTGGCAGGCTACAACTAGTGGGGTGCTACAAGGATCAGTGCTTGGGCCTCAGCTATTTACACTTTATATCAATGACTTATATAAGGGGATCAAGTGTAATGTATCTGAGTTTGCTGATGATACAAAGTTAGGTACAAATTAAGCTGTGAGGAGGATGCAAATAGTTTTCAAAAGGATTTAGACGGCTTAATTGAGTAGGCAAGAACATGGCAGATGGAACATAATGTGAAGAAATGTGGAGTTTTCTGCTTGGTAGGAAAAATAGAAAAGCAGAATATTTTTTAAATGGTGAGAGATTAGGAAATGCTGTTATTCAGCAGAATCTGGATGTCCATGTGCACAAATCACAGAAAGTTTATATGCAGGCACAGAAAGCAATTAAGAAAGCGAATGATATGTCAGCCTTTATTACAAAGGGATTGGAGTATAAGCGCAAAGATGTTTTACTGCATTTTTATAGGGCCTTAGTAAGACCACGCCTGGAGTGCCGAGTACAGTTTTGGTCTCCTTACTTAAGAAAGAATATATGCCTTGGAGGGAGTGTAACAAAAGTGCACTAGACTGATTCCAGGGATGAGAGGAGTGTGCTATGAGAAGAGATTGAATAGACTAGGCCTATATTCCCTAGAGTTTAGACCAATAAGAGGTGATCTCACTGAAACATATAAAATTCTTAAGGGGCTTTACAGGTAGATGCTGGAAGGATGTTTCCATTGGCGGGTGAGTCGAGAACTAGAGGTAATAGTCTTAGAATAAGGGATCATAATTTCTTTACTCAAAGGGCTGTGAAACTTTGGAATTGTCTACCGCAGAGAGCTAAGGATGCTCAGTCATTGAGTATATTCAAGACAGAGGTCGACAGTTTTCTAGATACTAAGGGAATCAAGTTGATATGGGGATATTGTGAGAAGGTGGAGCTGAGGTAAAAGATCATCCATGATTTTATTGAATGGTGAACAAATTCAAGGGGTCAAATGCCAACTCCAGCTTCTATTTCTTATGTTCATATCTCAGTTTTGACCTCAGGCCAAGGTCTTCCTTTTCCAACCCTCGTTGAACTGGCCTTAATTTAAATGGGACTAGCGAAATGAAAAAGGACCAAGGTACACCTAGATTGTCTTCCAACATCCTGGTAGTCATATGATACAATGATAATGAAGCTGTTGACTTATTGTAGCAATCAATCTCAATCAATTCATCTACAACAGACCTAGACATGAGGGGCTGGATTTTAAGAGCCATGGCAGCCCGCCTGTGTGGGCCACATGCCCGTTTAAATAGCTGTGGTGCCCCCCACCCCCCAATCTGATGAAGGGGCTGGGCTGTCTGTCCCCGGCAATGGCATCAGCTGCTTGTGCGCAGGCGCTGGCGCCATTTTTAAAGCCCTGCTGGCTTTAAATTTTTTATAAATATTGAATTTATGTTTATATTCATTCATGGGATGTGGGTGACGCTGGTCAGGCCAGCATTTATTGCCCATCCCTAATTGCCCTTGAGAAGGTGGTGGTGAGCTGCCGTCTTGAACCGCTGCAGTCCATTTGAGGTAGGTATACCCATTGTACTGTTAGGAAGGGAGTTCCAGGATTTTGACCCAGCGACAGTGAAGGAACGGCGATATAGTTCCAAGTCAGGATGGTGTGTGACTTGAAGGGGAACTTGCAGGTGGGTAGGGTTCCCATGTATTTGCTGCCCTTGTCCTTCTAGTTGATAGAGGTCGCAGGTTTGGAAGGTGCTGTCTAAGGAGCCTTGGTGCATTGCTGCAGTGCATCTTGTAGATGGTACACACTGTGGCCACTGTGCGTCGGTGGTGGAGGGAGTGAATGTTTGTAGATGGGGTGCCAATCAAGTGGGCTGCTTTGTCCTGGATGGTGTCGAGCTTCTTGAGTGTTGTTGGAATTGCACGGATCCAGGCAAGAGGAGAGTATTCCATCAAACTCCTGACTTGTGCCTTGTAGATGGTGGACAAGCTTTGGGGAGTTAGGAGGTGAGTAATTCGCCTCAGGATTCCTAGCCTTTGACCTGCTCTTGTAGCCACGGTATTTATATGGCTACTCCAGCTCAGTTTCTGGTCAATGGTAACGCCTAGGATGTTGATAGTGGGGGATTCAGCGATGGTAATGCTGTTGAATGTCAAGGGGATATAGTCAGATTCTCTCTTGTTGGAGATGGTCATTGTCTGGCACTTATGTGGCACGAATGTTACTTGCCACTTATCAGCCCAAGCCTGGATATTGTCCAGGTTTTGCTGCATTTCTACACGGACTGCTTCAGTACCTGAGGAGTCACGAATGGTGCTGAACATTATGCAGTCGTCAGCAAACATCCCCACTTCTGACCTTATGATTGAAGGAAGGTCATTGATGAAGCAGCTGAAGATGGTTGGGCCCAGGACACTACCCTGAGGAACTCCTGCAGTGATGTCCTGGAGCTCAGATGATTGACCTTCAACAACCACAACCTTCCTTTGCGGTAGGTATGACTCTAGCCAGCGGAGGATTTTCCCCCTGATTCCCATTGACCTCAGTTTTGCTAGGGCTCCTTGATGCCATACTTGGTCAAATGCTGCCTTGATGTCAAGGGCAGTCACTCTCACCTCACGTCTTGAGTTCAGCTCTTTTGTCCATGTTTGAACCAAGGCTGTAATGAGGTCAGGAGCTGAGTGGCCCTGGCGGAACCCAAACTGAGAGTCACTGAGCAGGTTATTGCTAACAAGTGCTGCTTAATGGCACAGTTGGTGACACCTTCCATCATTTTACTGATGATTGAGAGTAGGCTGACGGGGCGGTAATTGGCCGGGTTGGATTTGTCCTGCTTTTTGTGTACAGGACATACCTGGGCAATTCTCCACATTGCAGGGTAGATGCCAGTGTTGTAGCTGTACTGGAACAGCTTGGCTAGGGGCGCGGCACGTTCTAGAGCACCGGTCTTCAGTACTATTGCCGGAATGTTGTCAAGGCCCATAGCTTTTGCAGTATCCAGTGCCTTCAGTCGTTTCTTGACATCACGCGGAGTGAATCGAATTGGCTGAAGTCTGGCATCTGTGATGCTGGGGACTTCAGGAGGAGGCCGAGATGGATCATCAACTCGGCACTTCTGGCTGAAGATTGTTGCAAATGCTTCAGTCTTATCTTTCGCACTGATGTGCTGGGCTCCCCCATCATTGAGGATGGGGATATTTGTGGAGCCACCTCCTCCAGTTAGTTGTTTAATTGTCCACCACCATTCACGGCTGGATGTGGCAGGACTGCAGAGCTTAGATATGATCCGTTGGTTTATGGGATCGCTTCGCTCTGTCTATCGCAGTTTACGCAGTTTGGCACACAGATAGTCCTGTGTTGTAGCTTCACCAGGTTGACACCTCATTTTGAGGTATGCCTGGTGCTGCTACTGGCATGCCCTCCTGCACTATTCATTCAACCAGGGTTGGTCTCCTGGCTTGATGGTAATGGTAGGGTGGGGGATATGCCGGGCCATGAGGTTACAGATTGTGGTTGAGTACAATTCTGCTACTGCTGATGGCCCACAGCGCCTCATGGATGCCCAGTTTTGCATTGCTAGATCTGTTCGAAATCTATCCCATTTAGCACGGTGATAGTGCCACACAACACGATGTACGGTATCCTCAATGTGAAGGCGGGACTTCGTCTCCACAAGGACTGTGCGGTGGTCACTCCTACCAATACAGTCATGGACAGAAGCATCTGCAGCAGGCAGATTGTTGAGAACGAGGTCAAGTATGTTTTTCCCTCGTGTTGGTTCCCCCACCACCTGCTGCAGACCCAGTCTAGCAGCTATGTCCTCTAGGACTCGGCCAGTTGGGTCAGTAGTGGTGCTACCAAGCCACTCTTGGTGATGGACATTGAAGTCCCCCACCCAGAGTACATTTTGTGCCCTTGCCACCCTCAGTGCTTCCTTCAAGTGCTGTTCAACATGGTGGAGTACTGAGTCATCAGCTGAGGGTGGGCGGTAGGTGGTAATCAGTAGGAGGTTACCTTGCCCATGTTTGACCTGATGCCATGAGACTTCATGGGGTCCAGAGTCGATGTTGAGGACTCCCAGGGCAACTCCCTCCCTACTGTATACCACTGTGCCACCACCTCTGCTGGGTCTGTCCTGCCGGGTAATAAAGAATATTTATTAATAATTTTTGTATATTAATATAATATAAATATTAAAATTTTTAAAGAAATATCCTCCCAAAATTAAATAAATGTATTTCTTATGCCCCTTTCCTTTCCCATCCCCCAATAACAATTACAATAAATATTTGCCCTTTCCCCCAAAAAACACATCACTTACATCCGACCTTCCCCCACCCCCACCCCCCACCCACCCCCTCCCCCCACCAAAACTGCACAAAGTTTGTGGTTCAACTCTTCCCACCATCCCCTACACTCATTACGTGTATTTGACTCCATTCCCCACCCCCACACTGATAAACATACCTCATCCCCCTCCCCACCAGTTTCACGCCTCGTTTCCCCGGTCAGACATCTGAAGGCGTGGGAACGCCAGCCACAGCGACGAAGATCACGGCGGGCCCTCAAGATCTCAGGTAAGTGTATTTAAATGTATTAATTTTAATGATATGAATATGTTAATTGTGGTCCCGTTGCTCAGTGGCGGGAGGGCCGCCAGGGAGCCTCGCCGTCATCCAGAGGATTGGGCCGGGACATGCCGGCATCGAGGTCCATGGCGGGCCTCATCCGGAGCCCTCTTCAGGCACCCCTACCCGCCAAGGATCACGTCATCAAGAGATTCTTAAAATCCATCCCGAGATGAGGAAAACCCCAGTGGCGAAAAGCTCTGGGAATCATAGGTCCAAAGTCACCTGTTTCTCCTAAGCGTACAATATCCCAAAATTTTACTTTGTGGCAGAAATCAGTCTAATGTGCTTTTGAATGAATCAATAATATCTTTCGATTATCTTCCAGGGAGTCTGTTTTATAGATTTAGCACTCACTCACAAATAAAGCTTTTGAAGATTAATTTTGAATTTACCCCTCCTTCAAGTGCTCCTTGTTCTTTAGTTTTAGTAAAGTAAAATTGTGCATTGCCTTACCAATATATATCTAAATCTGAATTCAGCAAAGGAAAAATATCTTACATTGTCAGGTTTTCCTTTGGGCTGTTAATTTTTATAATGAATTGACTGGGTTGAATTCAGTTCTAGGTTTGACAGGGTCATGTTAATTTCTATCACACCTGAGCCCAGCTGAATCATCTCGATTAGAAACATTGATTTCAGATCAATCAGAAATATAATTAAGCTTGAATTGTCTTTTAGATGATGCTCACATTTTTGATTTCAGAGGTATTTGGGGGAGGCATCAAACAGAGACTAGGGGCAGGATTTTGGCCCCAATATAGGAGCAGGAAAGGAGGCAGGCAGACTTGGAATTTCCCGAAGCTGGCTGCTGTGCCGCTTCCGACTCCTGGTCATTTTCCTGGAGGCCGGATTGGCTGAGGAACACCAACAAGATAATTAAAGGGCAAATTAAGGTCGACCGGAATTTTTCAGTCAGCCTGGGGCCCCACGGCATCAGGAGGATGGCAGATCCCTGGAGGTGGCCACCCAACGGCAGACCGGGGTGGGGGTAAGCACTACAGGATCATTTTGAGGACCCACCACCCCCCCCCCCCCCCTCCCCACCCCACAGCCACCATACCTATCTGGCCATAGCTGCAGCTATAGGCCGTTCTGTGGAGGTCCAGCAGCTGTGGCCATTTTTAATTTCAGATATTATAAAAGTGTTGAGTGGACAGCACAAGATGGAGGTGCCCTCTCTGTCCCTTACCTGCAACGGCAGGCTGCAGTTCTTTCAGTTCTGAAAAACCTCCTTCTGGACTCTGGGCACTAATTGGACAATCCAGCAAAAATCGATGTCAGGTTACTGCTCCCAACACGGTACTGGGTCAAGATGCCAACGTCATTGTTCCGACTCAAAACAGAAAATCTTGCTCCAGGATCTTCCCAGAAGGAAGATGAAAATAGAGAAAAATGAAATTGCATGCCAGTTAGAAGTGGGTTAAGTGGCATTATTACTACCAAGGCAGGAGGAGTGCACTAATTTCTTCTAGTTCCACTTCTTCACAGGCCACTACATTTATTTAAATGTTTACCCGGTTACTGATACAGCCAATCAAATACTCTAGCTCTTTTGTCCCAGAACAAAATACAAAAACCAAGTTTCTTTAATAAACAACAAAATGATCAGTTTATTATAAAACAAGACTTAACCAGTAACGAAGCAAAGTATTAGCACTCAGATTGAAATATGAAAGTTCCCTTTATTAAAAATTCCCCAATTACATTCACACACACTGAATAAAATACAGAAATTCACTCTGCAGAGGTCTGTTACAAAAAGAGACAAAAAAAACTACTTTGGCCAAATACTTGCCAATTCTTGACTAAAAAATAAAGAAGATACGGAAGGAAGTCAGTTGTCCCATTTTTGTTCTGCCATCTGACTTTGCAGAGATGGGCCACTGGGATCGTTTCAGAAGTAGTCCTTTCTGGAGATGTCGAGAATTATTCTAGTAGGATTTCTAGGAGAAATGTGGCATCAAAGTTATTCCGCCAGCATACAGTTAAATCGGAGGATGTTTTTTCAGCTCCTCTGGGGCTGTACCACAGCAGGGATTTTTTGCTCTTCCACACTGAGGGCTGGATTTTTCCAGCTTGCTGCCGAGATTGACAGTGAGCTTCAAAAACGGTGTGGCACACGTGCAAGATGTACGCCACAGAGCCGCCACAATACTTAGCGCGGCGGCTCATTTACATGGAGGAGGCGGTACGACTGCCCCTGATGATGTAGAGAGGGCCGGCGCTCCATCCACGGCAGCAGCATCTGGGACCACTGCGAAAGCGCCAGGGCCGTTTTTAAAGGGCTTCAAACCCTTACAAATAATTTCAATTTTTAAAGTGAAATGCATGTTACAGTTTAATTTAAAAATGTAAAAAAAATCAAAGGCTCTCTCCCACCACCCTCCCATAACCAAACAATTTATTTATTGCCCTCCCCCACCAAAAAAAAAGCTTTTCATCTGATCCCGAACATCTCCCCCAGAACTTTATTAACTTTGACCTTAAACGCCTTCCCTCCATCGTCTCAACCAATAGCAAGTGTTTTCCCCGCTCCCACCCTGCACTGTAAACTTCACTCCTTTCCCCTTCCAACCAGTGTTCTGCCTTGGATCTCCGAACGGAGATTCAAAGGCATAGGGGTTCCGGCAGCTGGCCAGAATATCCGAGTGGGACGGCCATCGTGAAAAGGTCAGTGTTTATTCATCTAATAAATTGATTAACATATTTTAATTAGGTCCCCGTTGCCGAGTGGCGGGGTGGGGAGGGACCGACACAAGGCCTCGCTGCCACCGATAATGGGGGCAGGGCCTTCCCGGCGTCGAGGCCTGTGGTGGGCCTCTCCCAGAGGTATTTCTGGGATCCCCCACTGTGATCCCTGACACTGGGGGACTGGTAAATCCCAGCCCTCTGAATCATGGAAGGATTTCTTCAATAATGTAGAGGAGGAGGTTAACTGGGCGATTTCTTTTTCTTTGGCAGGAGAACACCAAATGTCTTCAAACAGTTCACACCACAACTAACTGAAAACAATGTCCAAACCCCAAATAGAGAGTTGACCTCCATAAACCTTGACATCTGGTTTCTCTGTAACCATTTTTCCCCAAGTCACCAAGGGCTCTGCTGTTTTCTGAACCCAAATCACAGGTGGCTTTCATTGTCCATCTTGTCCTGTTGGTGAACTTGGTAAAAACACATCCATGGAATCTTTTCAGTTTTAACACAAGTCCTCAAAAAATAAAAATATTCAAAATAATGGAAGCATTTTCGTAACAACATTTGCAGATGCCCAGGTGACCTGCTGTCCATTAGGTTTGGAAATATTGCATGGTCTTTTGAAGATTGAGTTAGAAGGAAAAACAAGTTATAAAATACAGAAAATAGAACAAGCAATTATTTCACCAAAACATGTAATCACTATTTAAATGTGTATTTTTACCTAATTTCTGGCTACTTTTTCTCTTGGTGAATAATGACAAGCTGATGTCCAGCTAGATTCCATAAAACCAAACTTTCAGGATGAAATTCCTCCTGTCAATACTGAAAAGCATAAACCAGGATTTCCAGATTTGTCCTCATAATAACACTTTCTCTAAAATTATTCACAGTAGTTATTTCTTTCCCTTTGATTTATACTTTCACAAATCAGTTAGATACGCAGTGAATCTGTCGACTGAGCTTAATTTTTCAATTGCATGAAATATTTGCTACAAATTCGAATTGCAGGGATAAATGTGTTTGGAAAGCTTTGATCTTTCCTTGCTTACCCTCCAATGCCAGTCACTATTCACCACACAGGTGTATTTAACAGCCATCAAGAGTACATGGAAATTGCTTTGATGTAGAGCTCGAATGGCCTTCACCACATAGCTGAAAAGCTTTTTATATCAAATAATAGTTTACATTTTGTTTCAAGCTAATAATTCAATTCCTAAATGTCACATCTATTATAATGTATCTTTTTATTTTTTCAGTTAATGGTTGTGATGCACATGCATGTCAGTATAACTTTTTTTTTAAATGAACAATTGTTACGCTGCAGTTTGGACAAACAAACTTTTCAATGAAAGATTTTAAAAGTTGTATTTTCCTCTATTCCTAAATAAAGGGTTAATTGTTCTTATAATATTGTAAAAAAAAATCAAATCAAAATGGCATTGCACAAATTTTGCTTCTGAAGTTTTCATACAATCTAAATTTGTTAGCGTTAATTAAAGAAGCTTGATTGCTCTGGATACAGCTGTAATAATACTCTCTTCCCATTTCTTGAGCACTTAAATTATCAAAGTAAATTGTGGCTATTTTATCCACATATGAGTGAATGTATTTTAAAAAATTTTCTCTGTTCTTAAGATGTGGGTGACACAGGGAAGGTCACAATTATTGCTCTAAGAAGGCAGTGGTAGCTCTTCTCAAACTGCTGCTGGTGCATCCAAGATAGTGTTAGATAGGGAATGCCAGGTTATTGAACAAATGACAATGAAGGAATGTCTAAGACAAGATAGTCTCTGACTTAGAGGGGAACTTGGAGATGATAGTATTGCACAAAGATCATGGAAATACAATATAAAAACAAAGCAGTAAATATGTCAAAAGCCACACTAAAGGCCAGATTGAGAGCTTGCTTGAAAATGCAATTAACTTTTTGGTTGGTTGATGTGGAAGGTACATAAACCCATGACACATTTAACATGAAGGTGAAGGACATAAATGAGGGATGGTTTTAACTACGATTTTTTAAAAAGATATCAATGAAAAAAAGAACATGAATGCAGTCAAATTAATTAATGCAATAGTAAGTGTGGTGAACAGGACTGTTGTAATGCTCCGCACTGTGCTATCTGTAAAGGCCCAAGTAGTAATGAAGGATAAGTGGAGCAGGTGAGGGACTATCTCAGCAGAAATATTTGATAACACAAAGCAGTTCATAAGAAGGTAAATGCTGTAGGCAGATACTGGTTTACAGGAGGCTGGAGAGATGGACAGACTACCTGGCATATTTTGTATTCATCACAAATTAAGAATTAGCTTAACAACAGAAGACACAAGATCATGATAAATTGAAATGTACTATATCAAAATTTCTTCTCTTGAATACCTCTATTAGGTCATGTTTTAATCTTCTCAATTCCAAGGTGAACAGTCCTAACTTTCCAACCTCACCTCATAACTAAAGTTCCTCATCTCTGGTAACATCCTTGTAAATCTCCTCTGTACCCTTTCTAATGCCTTTACATCTTTCCTGAAGCATGGTGCCTAGAATTGTCCACAATACTCCAGCTGAGGTCCAAATTTATAAAATTCTAGCATGTTCTCTGTTGTTGTATTCTATTCCTCTATTTATAAACTCAAATAACTCATATGCTTTTTTCACTACCTCTTCAACTTGTCATGCCACCTTTAAGGATTTCTGTAAATGGACACCAAGGTCCCTGTGCTCAACTACATTTTTCAAAATCGTGGCATTTACAGCATACTGTCTTTCCATATTAGTCCTCCCAAAGTGCATCCCCTGACACTTCTTTGCATTGAACTCCATCTGCCATGCTTCTGCCCATTTCACTATCCTGCCTTTGTCATCCTGAAGCCTGTAACTATCCTCAAGTGTGATTCTCAGGGCTGGATTTTATGGGCCCCCTGAGGTGAAGTGAGGCAGCATGGAGAATCACGATGAGTGATGGAGGGCAGAGGGCCCATTGCCAAGCGATTTTACTGGAGTGGGATAGGTCATCGAAGGCCTTCCCGCCCAGAGGGCAATTGAGGTCCTTAAGTGGCCTATCAATGGCCAATTAATTGCCTCTCCCCACCACCACTGGGATCTTACCAGCGGCGGGAGGTGCAGGCATCCTTTCCGTGGGCTTGGGGTTTTCCCTCCTCTGTGGGCAATCTGTGGCCAACAGATGACCACTACTGGGAACCAGTTTACCACCAGGACATCCCGCCCCCTGGACTGCACAACCACACTCCCACCTCCCTCTCGTGGTGACCTTCCAGACTGGCACTGGTGACCCTGCCTTACTTACCTGAGGTCTGGGGTTCCAATGCTGAACTTGTGTCCAAGGCCTCTGAGTACCAGCAGAATAGTGCTGAGCTGCCGTCCCTCTGATTGGCCAGCAGCTCTCTGAGGTGGGATCCCTATCTTTAAAGGGCCGGGGATACCAGCTCGTGAAACTTAGATTTAAAAAAACCCGCCTCAAACACAAAATCCCGGCCTCAGTTACTGCTGTTTCCTATTACACAGTTGAATGGAAGAGTTCAAGTTATTTTTATTCTGGATTTGGTGCTGGTGTTGATATTTGTAGTGATGTGAGAGCAAGACACATAACACTAGACTGAAGGAAGAGAATCGGACAGCAGTAATAAGGATGGTGTATGCTGGGGATGGAAGGAATGGTTGCCGTGAAGTACTCTTGGATTAGTTTCTCAGTAAGAGCACTGGCAGCTAGAAAGTCAATATTGCTCATGTTCTTCCTCCTCTTCCTGTGGCTATTCCTCCTCCTGCTCCCCCTCCTTTATGTCCTCCTCCACTTCTTCGTCCTCAAGTGGTGGTAAAGACTG
This sequence comes from Heterodontus francisci, assembly GCF_036365525.1. Lineage (NCBI taxonomy): Eukaryota > Metazoa > Chordata > Chondrichthyes > Heterodontiformes > Heterodontidae > Heterodontus > Heterodontus francisci. The sequence continues at coordinate 98,196,766 of NC_090374.1, forward strand.
GTCCCTCAGTAGGGTGAAGTTATGCAATATACAGCACACAACCACAACCACAAATCAGAAACATAGACACAGATCTCTGCAGAGCTCCTCCTGAAAGGTCGAGGCAGAAGAAGCATTGATTGAGCATGTCAATGGTCTGTTCGATGATATTTCTGGTGACAATATGACTGTCGTTGTATGCCAGCTGTGCAGTTGTGCTCATGTTCCTGTAGGAGCCATGAGCCATGTCCAGAGGGGATAGTCCTTGTCACTCACCAGCCCTGTGGTCTGACAGCCCAGTTGGTCTGACAGTGCCTGTTATCACAAGAAAGCTGGGCATTACTGGGGTGGAATGCCTTTCTATTGAGAAAGAGGCCAAGTTGACAGAATTAACCCTCTCTCTGGACTAATGCTTTGTCTTTTGACACAACTATAAGCACTCTCTTTGCCTTTGTTTCATGACATCTTTGTCACCTAATCTCTCCTGCCCTCTGCCCTATCACAGACCTTCCCTTTTGTTCTTCTTCCCCCACCCCCCCCTCCCTCCTTTCACTTGCTCAAAACCTAATACATATCTAACCTTTGCCAGTTCTGGTGAATGGTCACAAACCTGAAATGTTAACTATGTTGCTCTCTCCATAGATGCTGCCAGACCTGCTGAGTATTTCCAGCACTTTCTGTTTATATTTTATGCGATTGGTCTGCCAGGTTACTACCCGGGCAGTGAATATGAAAGTTACCCTCAAGGAATACCCGCAAGGAATATCAGCCCCTTAGAAATATTCTTTGTCAATGCTGGTTAAGCATAGCTACAGATAAATGTTTCGTGAACAAAGATGTGAAATTCATCCTTCACCAAAAAAGACAAATTGCTGTCAAATAAAATTCAGTTGGTAGCACTCAGATTGCTGACAACATATGTATCTGTCTTATCATGTTTTGCTGCCTATGTGGGTTTATACTGAATTAATAATTTAGAGAAAAATGCTTTCCAATTTTACTTGCAAGTCTATAGCAGACAAAAACATGATTGATCGAATGCTGACATTCTAACAGCATTCTGTTTATCCAGAATTTAGACCTTTACTAAAATTCATTAGTCCTCTTAAACATCAACATAAATTGTACAGGCTGTGGGGACTCTTGTTGATAGATACATAAAAAATATCAGTGTACAAGCAGAAGCAGTTCAATTTTATTTGGTGAGATTCTCAATCTTACTCAAATCTTGGTACAATAAAACTGCTACTAATCCTAATTGATATAAAAGTGCCAGTGCTCGCAACCTCCCCCACTTCACTTACTAGATCTGCCTAAATTCTGTCCTCCAAATAGGTTCCACATTCCAGCACTGTGGAAATGCCAAATCAAGTAACTCACCAGCAATAATGTGCAACTGAGCCATTTAGAATCCAAAGTGGTAAATATTGGCTCATTTTCAGCAGTCACAAATGCTTGAATTTTCCTCAGTTCAGATCATTTAGACAATCTTGTGTAAATAGTGATATAACTTTGCAGAGAAACTAAATGAGTATCTGCAGTATCCAGGCCAATTTTAGCTCATGATAGGAAGGCACAACATTTATATCAATGTCTGACAGGTACTAACTGCTGGACCTTAGTTGAATGCTACCGTACAACTGTTTGGCCACGAGGGGAGAAAGTGGCAGTTGTCCGTCAGGGAAGGACAAAGATTGGACAGCCTAGCAGATGGACACTGGCATCATGAGAAGACTGCCACAGCAAAGCAAGTCTGGGAGCTGGAGTGTTGTGAGGGTCGAATGGCTGGGAGCAGGAGGAAGTTGGGGCAATTGAGGCTTGAACATTTCTTGTGGGAAGTAAAGAAGCATTCTTGCTTCAAATGGCCCACTAACGAAAGTTTATTATCTTACCTTCAGGGTGGGTGAGCAACCTGACCATGGCACCATGATACTGGAAGCCATTCAAGTGCAGGGAGAAAAAAGGAATGTAGTGGTAGGAGGGGACAGTATAGTTAGGGGGATTGACACTGTTCTCTGCAGCAAAGAGCAAGAGTCCAGACGGCTGTGTTGCCTGCCCGGTGCCAGGGCCTGGGACATCTACTGAGGGCTGGAGAGGAACTTACAGTGGGAGGGGGAGGATCCAGTCGTCATGGTCTATGTAGGTACCAATGACATAGGAAGGACAAGGTTCTGCATAGTCAGTATGAGGAACTAGGTGCCAAATTATGATGCAGAACCTCAAAGGTAATAATCTCTTGGATTATTATCTGAGCCACGTGCAAATTGGCATAGGGCAAATAAGATTAGAGCAATTAATGTGTGGCTCAAAGACTGGTGTGGTAGAAGTGGGTACCAGTTTGTGGGCACTGGCACCAGTACTGGAGTAAATGGTGGCTGTACCGTTGGGAGGGTCTACAGCTGAACCGTGCTGGGGCCGGTGTTCTAGTGAGCCGCATAACTCGGGAAATAGAGAAGGGTTTAAACTGAATAGTGGGGACAAGGGATCAAATTTGGGAAGATATAATAAATCAAGGATTGGACACAAGGCAAGAGAGAAAGGTATTAATATGAGAAATGATAAACACACTGTGACAGGAGGGACAGAGCATACAAATCTAAGAGTAAATCAATATATAAGGCTTGAGGTTACAAAAATAATAAAAGGACAAAACTAAAGGCTATGCATCTGAATGCACATAGCATTCAAAACAAAACAGATGATCTGACAGCGCAAATAGAAATAAATAAGTACGATCTGATAGCCATTACAGAGACATGGCTGCAGGAGGACATAGATTGGGACCTGAATATTGAAGGGTACATGGCATTTAGGAAGGACAGGAAGCTAGAAAAAGGTGTAGGGGTAGCTCTGTTAATTAATGATGGTATTAGCGCAATACAGAGGGATGACCTAAGTTCAGGAAACCAGGATGCAGAAGCAGTTTGGGTAGAGACGAGAAATCATAGTGGCAAGAAGTCACTTGTGGGAGTGGTGTACAGGCCACCGAAGTTAAGCACACGGTAGGATGGAGTATAAAGGAAGAAATAATGGCAGCATGTCAGAAAGGTACAGTGATAATTATAGGGGGTTTTAACCAACATATAGACTGGAAAAATCAGATGGGCAGAGGTACCCTAGATGAGGAGTACATAGAATGTTTTCGGGATAATTTCTTGGAACAATACATTCTGGAGCCAACCAGAGAGCAGGCTATACTAGACCTGGTATTGTGCAATGAGATAGGATTAATTAATGACCTCATAGTTAAGGTGCCCCTAGGTAGCAGCAGTCATAATATGATTGAATTTTACATTCAGTTTGAGGGAGAGAAGAGTGGGTCCAAGACTACTATTTCAAACTTAAATAAGGGCATGAAAGCAGAGCTAGCTAGAGTGAACTGGCAAATCAGTTTAAGGGATAGGTCAATAGAGATGCAGTGGCAGACATTTAAGGGGATATTTCGAATACACAGAATAGATACATTTCAATGAGAAAGAAAAATTCCAAGGGTGGGACCCGCCATCTGTGGTTAACTAAAATAGTTAAAGATAGTATCAAACTTAAAGAAAAAGCCGATAATTGTATAAAGATGGGAGGCAGGTCAGAAGATTGGGCAGAGTATAAAAAATAGCAAACACCGACTAAAAGATTGATGAGGAAGGTAAAGTTAGAGTACAAGAGAAAGCTAACTAGAAATATAAAGACAGATAGTAAGAGTTTCTATAGATATTTAAAAAAGAAAAGAGTTGACAAAGTGAGTGTTGGTCCGATAGAAATTGAGTCTGGGGAATTAATAATGAATGATGAGGAGATGGCAGCTGAATTGAACAGATATTTTGCATCAGTCTTCACTATTGAGGATACAAGTAACATCTCAGTATTAGCGGTAAGTCAGGAAATGGAAGGGAGGGAGGAACTCAAGAAAATTACAATCACCAGGGTAGTGGTACTGAACAAATTGGTGGAGCTGCGGGCTGAAAAGTCGCAGGGCCTGATGGACTTCATCCTAGGGTGTTGAAAGAAGTAGTTAATGAGACAGTTGATGCGTTAGTTTTAATTTTCCAAAATTCCCTGGATTCGGAGAAGGTTCCATTAGATTGGAAAATAGCAAATGTAACTCCTTTATTCAACAAGGGAGGGACACAGAAATCAGGAAACTACAGCCCATTTCGATTAACATCTGTCTTAGGGACAATGTTAGAAGCTAACTGGAGGAGGTGGCTCCACAAATATCGCCATCCTCAATGATGGGGGAGCCCAGAACATCAGTGCGAAAGATATGGTTGAAGTATTTGCAACAATCTTCAGCCAGAAGTGCCGAGTTGATGATCCATCTCGGCCTCCTCCTGAAGTCCCCAGCATCACAGATGTCAGACTTCAGCCAATTCGATTCACTCCGCGTGATATCAAGAAACGATTGAAGGCACTGGATACTGCAAGGGCTACGGGCCCTGACAACATTCCGGCAATAATACTGAAGACCTGTGCTCCAGAACCTGCCGCGCCTCTAGCCAAGTTGTTCCAGTACAGCTACAACACTGGTATCTACCCTGAAATGTGGAAAATTGCCCAGGTATGTCCTGTACACAAAAAGCAAGACAAGTCCAACCCGGCCAATTACAGTAAAATAAAAGCAAAATACTGCGGATGCTGGCCAATTACAGTCCCATCAGCCTCAATCATCAGTAAAATGATGGAAGGTGTCATCAACAGTGCCATCAAGCGGCACTTGCTTAGCAATAACCTGCTCAGTCATGCTCAGTTTGGGTTCCGCCTGGGCCATCCAGCACCTGACCTCATTACAGCCTTGGTTCAAACATGGACAAAAGAGCTGAACTCAAGGGGTGGGGTGAGAGTGACTGCCCTTGATATCAAGGCAGCATTTGACCGAGTATGGCATCAAGGAGCCCTAGCAAAACTGAGGTCAATGGGAATCAGGGGGAAATCCCTCTGCTGATTGGAGTCTTACTTAGCGCAAAGGATGATGGTTGTGGTTGTTGGAGGTCAATCATCTCAGCTCCAGGACATCACTGCAGCAGCTCCTCAGGGTAGTGTCCTAGGCCCAACCATCTTCAGCTGCTTCATCAATGACCTTCCTTCAATCATAAGGTCGGAAGTGGGGATGTTCGCTGATGATTGCACAATGTTCAGCACCATGCGTGACTCCTCAGATACTGAAGCAGTCCGTGTAGAAATGGAGCAAGACATGGACAATATCCAGGCTTGGGCTGGTAAGTGGCAAGTAACATTCGTGCCAGGCAATGACCATCTCCAACTAGAGAGAATCTAACCATCTCCCCTTGACATTCAACAGCATTACCATCGCTGAATCCCCCACTATCAACATCCTAGGGGCTACCATTGACCAGAAACTGAACTGGAGTAGCCATATAAATACTGTGGCTACAAGCGCAGTTCAGAGGCTAGGAATCCTGAGGCAAGTAACTCACCTTCTGACTCCCCAAAGCCTGTCCACCATCTACAAGGCACAAGTCAGGAATGTGATGGAATACTCTCCACTTGCCTGGATGGTTGCAGCTCCAACAACACTCAAGAAGCTCGACATCATCCAGGACAAAGCAGCCCGCTTGATTGGCACCCCATCTACAAACATTTACTCCCTCCACCACCGATGCACAGTGGCAGCAATGTGTACCATCTAAAAGATGCACTGCAGCAACGCACCAAGGATCCTTAGACAGCACCTTCCAAACCCGCGACCTCTACCAACTAGAAGGACAAGGGCTGCAAATGCATGGAAACACCACCATCAGTTGCAAGTTCCCCTCCAAGTCACACACCATCCTGACTTGGAACTATATCGCCATTCCTTCACTGTCGCTGGGTCAAAATCCTGGAACTCCCTTCCTCACAGCACTGTGGGTGTACTTACCCCACATGGACTGCAGTGGTTCAAGAACGCAGCTCACCACCACTTTCTCAAGGGCAATTAGGGATGGGCAATAAATGCTGGCCTGGCCAGTGATGCCCACATCCCATGAATGAATAAAAAAAATATTAAAGATGTTATAGCAGGGCATTTAGAAAAAATCCAAGGTAATCAGGCAGAGTCAACATGGTTTTGTGAAAGGGAAAGCATGTTTAACCAATTTATTGGAGTTCTTTGAGGAAGTTACATGTGCTGTGGATAAAGGGTAACTGGCGGAAGTATTGTACTTAGATTTCCAGAAGACATTTGATGAGGTGCCGCATCATCAAAAATAAAAGCTCATGGTGTAGGGGGTAACATATTGGCATGGATAGAAGATTGGCTGGCTAACAGCAAACAGAGAGTAGGCATAAATGGGTCATTTTCTGGTTGGCAAAATGTAATGAGAGGTGTCCCCCAGGGATCTGTGCTGAGGCCTCAACTTTTACAATTTATATAAAAGACTTGGATGAAGGGACCAAAGGTATGGTTGCTCAATTTGCTGATGACACAAAGATAGGCAGGAAAGTAACTTGTGAAGAGGACATAAGGAATCTGCGGAATATACAAAGGGGTATAGATAGGTTAAGTGGGTGGGCAAAGACCTGGCAAATGGAGTATAATTTGGGAAAGTGTGTAATTTTCCAATTTGACAGGAAGAATAAAAAGGAAGCATATTATCTAAATGGTGAGAGATTGCAGAGCTCCGAGATACAGAGGGATCTGGGTGTCCTCGTGCATAAATCGCAAAAGGTTCGTCTGCAGTTGCAGCACCTAATTAGGAAAGCTAATAGAATCTTATAGTTTATCACGAGGGAAATTGAATACAAAAGTAGGGAGGCTATGCTTCAACTATACAGGGCATTGGTGAGACTACATCAGGAGTACTGGGTATACAGTACTGGTCTCCTTATTTAAGGAAGGATGTAAATGTGTTGGAGGCAGTACAGAGAAGGTTTACTGGCCTAATATCTGGAATGGGCGGGCTGTCTTACGAGGAAAGATTGGATGGGCTAGGCTTGTATCCACTGGAATTTAGAAGAGTAAGAGGTGACTTGATTGAAATATATAAGATCCTAAGGGGTCTTGACAGGGTGGATGTGGAAAGGATGTTTCCCCTTGTGGGAGAATCTCAAATTAGGGGTCACTATTTAAAAATAAGAGGTCACCCATTTAAGACAGAGATGAGGAGAAATGTTTTTCTCTCAGAGGGTCGTGAGTCCTTGGAATTCTCTTCCTCAAAAGGCGGTGGAAGCAGAGTCTTTGAATATTTTAAAGGCAGAGGTAGATAAATTCTTGATAAGCAAGGGGGTGGATGGTTATCAGGAGTAGGTGGAAATGTGGAATAATCAGTTCAGCCATGAACTTATTGAATGGCGGAGCAGGCTCGAAGGGCCGAGTGGCCTACTCCTGCTCCTAATTTGCATGTTCATATGTTCGTATGTTAGTAGCGCACTGGCTTTGCCATGGCCGTCACCCCATTTAGAATTGGGTTAAAATGTCATCATGCTCCATATACATTATGTGACCCTAATTTTCATTTATTTGTGAGGTTTGAACTGGAGTGCAATGGGAGCCTTCTCCATTGCCAAAGCCAATGTGTTAAAATCGCAGGTTAGTGGGAAATAAAGACGCTCCATTTTAGCTGCTCCCTCTCCTTTCCGGCCAACTAGGGAGTTAAAATTCCCTCTATTGTGTATGTGAAGGTTTCATACCATTATGGCAAGGTGAACATTGCTTCTTACGCGATGTAAAAGGGTCATATCTGGAGGTACATGAATACTTTGTGCATGTTCAGTCAGAGGTTTTATAAAAATAGTATGTTATCCCATATAGTATTTACAGCAATTAGGATATAATAGAGTCTGTCAGTTTTTTTGAATAATGCCCCAGAATCTGGGAAAAGTGGGAGGGATTCTCTGATTTTTGAAACACGACAGAGTGGAAGTCCAGGTCCTGTTATCTGGGATTATGGGAGAGGTGGTCTGGAATCTGGGAACATTGAGGAGAGTGCCTCCTGACTATGGGAGCATTGGAGACCAGGAAGCAGCAAGAATGAAATCTATAGAGTTTTAATCACTAAAAGAGGCTCCAGAATCAGTGAATGGAGGGTGGGATGGCAGGGGTTGGGGGTGGGGTGGGGTGGGGTGGGGGGGCACTTGGTGGTGGTAGTGATGGTGGGAAGGAATGCTCTCAAAGGGGATCCCAAGGTCAAACTAGACAGGCGAGCAGTTTGACATCTTTCTTTTTTGGAGGGGGGGCGGTGGTAGCAGAAAAGGTTCAAATACAGCAAAACTGTAAATAACAAATGTTATATTTCAGATTGAGTCATTTACAGTATAGAATGAGACCATTTGGCCCATTGAGTCCATGCCGGATATGGTAATATTGCAATCACTGGAATCTAACGTTTGTTCAGTAGCCACTTCCACCCGGGTAATGATCCTCTACAATGCTGTATTATTACATCTGCAAACAATCTGACAGATCTTTAATCTCATACACTACTAGAAAGAGGGAGAAAAGGGAAAGAGAGAAACTGAGCCATCCCAATTACATATTCAGTTATATGTTATTTTACATATCCATTAATCAAAATCTACCATGGCCACCATATAATGGTCCCTTTTTTCATAGGGAAGCTAACCCTGAAACGTTCAGTGAGACGGTACTAGCTCTGTATTTGCCTTGCTGCAAATTGGAATGGCCGAGCTATTCCATCCATAGCAGCTGCTGTCAGTACTTAATTACAAAGGTTAATGGAGACAATCAGCGTTAGTTAAATTTGAAGTGCATTTGGAACACTTTAAAAGCACTGCTTGTAAAGTTTAGCTACTTCATGGTGCAATTCTTAAAGTTAATATGTTTTAACTTTTACAATATACTTAGTCAATTACATTCTAGAGGAATTCATCCAAGTGCCTTGGTAAATTTATAATAAGCCTGTGGCATCATTTTGGAGTTTTCAACTTTATAAATACCCAAAATATCAGACAACCCTCCTCTAAAAAGGAGCTAACGCTTATCTTTACTAATTTGGTTTCAGTAGCTGGGATTTTCTGTCTGCCACAGTGGATGCCCCCTGACGCCAGCTAACATTACTGTGGTTAGGAACACCTTGCATATTTTAGGTTGGATCCCCGGCCTCCACCAATAGGTCCCTCTGGGAGCCACACGAGAATGGCTATGGAAGGCCTACAGTGACCATTGGCCTTGGAGCTGGGAATAAACTGAAAGGTGTGTATATTTTTTTAAACATGCCATAATTCACATAATCAAACACCCTCTGAATCATTTTGCATAGGTTGTACAGTCCATTAAAATATAAATCCCACTATTCCACCACCAAAACAAAGTTGGACACCAGAAATGTACCAGCATGCCTTTCTCCGAGTATATACAGGCAGATATAGCAAATATGAACATCCCAGAATTGAGAAGGGATGGCAGAGCAGTTCCTGAAGACATTTTTCACCTCAATACGATGCTAAGATCATCGTGGATAGTACCTTTAGTGAGGTGGTCACACCACAGGCAAATGCAGCAAAGGCAGAAAGGGAATAGGTGACCACCAGGCAGAGTAGAGGAAGACAGGTAGTGCAGGAGTCACCTGTGGCCATCCCACTCTCCAACAGATATACTGCTTTGGATATTGTAGAGGGAGATGGCTCAGGGTAAAGCAGCAAGAGCCAAGTTCATGGCACCATGGTTGGCTCTGCGGCACAGGAGGGGAGGAAGAGGAGTGTCGGAGCTATAGTGATAGGGCATTCAATCGTAAGGAGAACAGACAGGTGTTTCTGCGGCCGCAAAACAGAGTCCACGATGGTATGTTGCCTCCCTGGTGCTAGGGTCAAGGATGACTCTGAGCGGCTGCAAGGCATTCTGAGGGGGGAGGCCAAGGAGCCAATTGTTGTGGTACATATTGGTACCAACGACATAGGTAAAAAAAAAGGGAAGAGGTCCTACAAGCTGAATATAGGGAGTTAGGATGAAAATTAAAAAGTAGGACCTCAAAGGTAGTAATCTCAGGATTACTACCAGTGCCAGGTGCTATCGAGAGCAGAAATAGCAGGATATATCAGATGAATACATGGCTGGAGAAATGGTGTAGGGGGGAGGAATTCAGTTTCCTGGGACTTTGAGACCGGTTCTGGGGAAGGTGGGACCGGTACAAGCTGGACGGGTTGCATCTGGGCAGGAATGGAAAAAATTTCCTTGGTGGGGTGTTTGCTAGTGCTGTCGGGGAGGGTTTAAACTAGAATGGCAGGGGGATGGGAATCTGAGCAGGGAGACAGAGAGAGAAACAAGGATAGAAATGAAAGACAGAAAGGTAAGAAGCAAAAGTGGAAGGCAGAGAAAACAAGGGTGAGAAACAAAAGGGGCCATAGTACAAAATCAAGCTAAGATGACTACCAATGTTAAAAAGACAAGTCTAAAGACATTGTGTCTTAATGCGCGAAGCATTCGCATTAAGGTAGATGAATTAACAGTGCAAATAGATATAAAGAGTTATGATATAGTAGCGATTATGGAGACATGGCTGCAAGGTGACCAATGATGGGAACTGAACATCCAAGGGTATTCAATATTTAGAAAGGACAGGCAAAAAGGGAAAGGAGGAGGGGTAGCGTTGTTAGTAAAGGAGGAAATCAATGCAATAGTGAGGAAGGATATTGGCTCGGAAAATCATGAAGTGGAATCTGTATGGGTGGAGATAAGAAACACCAAGGGGCAGAAAACATTGGTGGGGGTTGTCCATTGGCCCCCAAACAGTAGTGGAAATGTAAGGGATGGCATTAAACAGGAAATTAGAGATGCATGCAATAATAGTACAACTTCATGGGTGACGTTAATCTACATATTGATTGCTCAAACCAAATTAGCAATAATACTGTGGAGGAGGATTTCCTGGCGTGTGTACATGATGGTTTTTTAGACCAATACGTTTAGGAACCGACTAGAGAACAGGCTATCCTAGACTGGGTATTGTGCGATGATACAGGATTAATTAACAATCTTGTTTTGTGGTGTCCCTTGGGGAGGAGCGACCATAGCATGATAGAATTCTTCATTAAGATGGAGAGTGAAGTAGTTGAATCCGAAACTAGGGTCCTGAATCTAAATAAAGGAAACTACGAAAGTATGAGGTGCGAGTTGGCTATGATAGATTGCGAAAGTTTACTAAAAGGGTTGACGGTGGATAGGCAATGGATAATATTTAAAGAACATGTGCATGAATTACAACAATTATTCATTCCTGTCTGGCGCAAAATTAAAACGAGAACAATGGCTCAACCATGGCTTACAAAAGAAATTTGGGGGAGCATTGATCCAAAGAGGAGGCATATAAAGTTGCCAGAAAAAGCAGCAAGTCTAAGTTCAGTTCAGTTCAGAGATGCAGCACTGAAACAGGCCCTTCAGCCCACCGAGTCCGTGCCGACCATCAACCACCCATTTATACTAATCCTACACTAATCCCATATTCCTACCACATCCCCACCTGCCCGTATATTTCCCTACCACCTACCTATGGATTGGGAACAGTTTAGAATTCATCAAAGGAGGACAAAGAGGTTGATTAAGCAGGGGAAAATAGAGTATGAGAGTAAACTTGTGGGGAAACATAAAAACTGACTGTAAAAGCTTCTATAAATATGTGAAGAGAAAAAAATTAGTGAAGACAAATGTAGGTCCCTTACAGTTAGAAATGGGGGAAATTATAATGGGGAACAAAGAAATGGCAGAACAATTAAACACATACTTCGGTTCTGTCTTCACAAAGGAGGACACAAGCAACCTCCCAAAAATCTTAGGGAACCAAAGGTCTAATGAGAGGGAGGAACTGAAGGAAATCAGTATTAGTAAAAAAATAGTGCTAGGTAAATTAATGGGGTTAAAGGCTGACAAATCCCCAGGGCCTGATAATCTACCTCCCAGAGTACTAAAGGAAGTGGCCCTGGAAATAATGGGTACATTATTGGTCATCTTCCAAAATTCTATAGACTCTGGAGCAGTTCCTACAGATTGGAGGGTGGCGAATGTAACCCCACTATTTAAAAAAGGAGGGAGAGAAAAAACAGGGAACTACAGACCAATTAGCCTTACATTAGTAGTGGGGAAAATGCTAGAGTCTATTATAAAGGATATGATAGCAGAACACCTAGAAGGCATAAATGGGATTGGGCAAAGTGAGCATGGGTTTACGAAAGGGAAGTCATGCTTAACAAATATACTGGAGTGTTTTGAGGATGTAACTAGTAGAATAGATAAGGGAGAACCAGTGGATGTGGTGTATTTGGATTTTCAGAAGGCTTTTGATAAGATCCCACATAAGAGATTAATGTGCAAAATTAAAGCTCATGGGATTGGGGGTAATATACTGGCATGGATTGAGAATTGGTTGACAGACAGGAAACAGTGTGTAGGAATAAATGGGTCTTTTTCTGGGTGGCAGGCAGTGACTAGTGGGGTACCACAGGGATCAATGCTTGGGCCCCAGATATTCACAATATATATTAATGACTTGGGTGAGGGAACTAGATGTAACATTTCCAAGTTTGCACGTGACACAAAGCTGAGAGGGAATGTGAGCTGTGAGGAGGATGCAAAGAGGCTCCAAGGTGATTTGGACAAGTTGAGTGAGTGGGTAAATGCATGGCAGATGCAGTATAATGTGGATAAATGTGAGGTTATCCACTTTGGTTGTAAAAACAGAAAGGTAGGTTATTATCTGAATGGTGATAGACTGGGAAAGGGGGAGGTGCATCGAGACCTCAGTGCCCTTGTACACCAGTCACTGAAAGCAAGCATTCAAGTGCAACAAGCAGTTAGGAAGGCAAATGGCATGTTGGCCTTTATTGCAAGAGGATTTGAGTACAGGAGCAAGGATGTCTTACTGCAGTTATGCAGGACCTTGGTGAGACAACATCTGGAGTATTGTGTGCAGTTTTGGTCTCCTTATCCTAGGAAGGATGTTCTTGCCTTGGAGGGAGTGCAAAGAAGATTTACTAGGCTGATTCCTGGGATGGCAGGATTGACGTATCAGGAGAGATTTGGTCGACTAAGTCTATATTCACTAGAGTGTAGAAGAATGAGAGGGGATCTCACAGAAACCTATAAAATTATAACAGGACTAGACAGGCTAGATGCAGGGAGGATGTTCCCAATGGCTGGGGTGTCCAGAACCAGGGGTCACAGTCTCAGGATACGGGGTATGCCATTTACAACCGAGATGAGGAGAAATTTCTTCACTCAGAGGGTGGTGAACCTGTGGAATTCTCTACTGCAGAAGGCAGTGGAGGCCAAGTCATTAAATATATTCAAGAAGGAGATAGATATATTTCTTAATGCCAAAGGGATCAAGGGATATGGGGAGAAAGCGGGAACAGGGTACTGAATTAGACGATTAGACATAATTTTTTTTGAATGGCGGAGCAGGCCCGAAAGGCTGAATGGCCTACTCCTGCTCCTATTTTCTATGTTTCTATGTTTCAATCCAGTCCGGTTACTTCGAGAAGCAGAAAATCTAGGCCATGTATCTATATCAGAGATAATTAATGAGAAATACTTAAAGTATCATACAATGCATCTATAATCTTGCTGACTGTACCAATTTTATGATAGAATTACCTTATATGGATTGAATTCCAGATAAAATTATTATTTTAACCATTGTTGGATTGTGCACCTCTTTAAGTAATAGTCGTTTTGAATGCTTTCCCTTTGCAGGCTGTACCTTGTGTAAGTATAGCACTGGAGGAGCTCTCACAGGATGTCAGTGTATATTTTTTAGTCCACAAATCCCTGCTAATAACAAATGCTAATGAAGTAATTACAGCCAATTTTGCCTTAGGTCACTGTGGAGCAATTATGAATAAGAGTTATGGCGGTCTGTCGCCACTGTAAATGAAACAAACTGTGCTGATTATTTTTTGGTCAATGAAGTACTTTTGAAATGTAGTCATTGATGTAATGTAGGAAATGTGGCAGCCAATTTGTGCACAGCAAATGCCCACAAACAGCAATGTGACAATGACCAGATAATCTGTTTTTATTATTTTAATTGTGGAATAAATATTGGCCAGGACACTGGGGAATATCTCTCCTGCCCTTCTTTGAAATAGTACCATGGGATCTTTTGCATCTACATTAGAAGGCAGACAAAGCCTTGATTTTAATGTCTCATCCAAAAGATGACACCTCCAACAGTGCAACATTCCCTCAGTATTGCACTGGAGTGTCAGCTGAGATGTTTCCACTCAAGCCCTGGAGTGTGACTTGAACCCAGAACCTTTGACTCAGAAGTGAGAGTTCTACCAACTGAGTCACGGTTGACATGTCAATGCAAATTTTTAAATAACGGTCACTCACAATGAACCTGCAATAAGTTTTTTTTATTCATTCGTGGAATGTGGGTATCGCTGTTTAGGCTAGCATTTATTTGCCATCCTTAATTGCCCTTGAGAAGGTGGTGGTGAGCTGCCTTCTTGAACCGCTGCAGTCCATGTGGGGTAGGTACACCCACAGTGCTGTTAGGAAGGGAGTTTCAGGATTTTGACCAAGCAACAGTGAAGGACCGGCGATATAGTTCCAAGTCAGGATGGTGTGTGGCTTGGAGGGAAAATTGCAGATGGTGGTGTTCCCATGCATCTGCTGCCCTTGTCCTTCTAGGTCGTAGAGGTTGCTGGTTTGGAAGGTGCTGTTGAAGGAGCCTTTGTGAGTTGCTGCAGTGTATCTTGTAGATGGTACACACTGCTGGCACTGTGCGTCGGTGGTGAAGGGACTGAATGTTGAAGGTGGTGGGCAGGGTGCCAATCAAGTGGACTACTTTCTCCTAGATGATGTCGAGCTTCTTGAGTGTTGTTGGAGCTGTACCCATCCAGGCAAATGGAGAATATTTTCTCACACTCCTGACTTGTACCTTGTTGATAGTGGACAGGCATTGGGGAGACAGGAGGTGAGTTACTTGCTGCAGAAGTTCTAGCGCCTGACTTGCCCTTGTAGCCACAGTATTTATGTGGCTGGTCCAGTTCAGTTTCTGGTCAATGGTAACTCACAGGATGTTGATAGTGGGAGATTCAGCGATGGTAATGCCATTGAACATCAAGGGGAGATGGTTAGATTCTCTCTTGTTTGAGATGGTCATTGCCAGTGGTACAAATTAACTTGTGTGGTGTGACTTATCAGCCCAAGCCTGGATGTTGTCCAGGTCATGCTGCATCTGGACACAGGTTGCTTCAGTATCTGAGGAGTCGCAAATGGTGCTGAGCTTTGTACAATCATCAGCGAACATCTCCACTTCTGACCTTATGATGGAGAGAAAGTCATTGATGAAGCAGCTGAAGATGGTTGGGCCTCGAACACTACCCTGAGGAACTCCTGCAGTAATGTCCCGGGACTGAGATGATTGACCTCCAACAACCACAGCCATCTTCCTTTTTGCTAGGTATGACTCCAACCCCAGTGGAGAGTTTCGCCCCTGATTCCCATTGACTCCAGTTTTGCTAGGGCTCCTTGATGCCATATTCGGTCAAATACTGCCTTGATGCCAAGGGCGGTTACTCTCACCTCACCTATGGAGTTTAGCTCTTTAGTCCATGTTTGAACCAAGGCTGAGCAAGTGCCCCTTGATAGCACTGTTGACGACCCCTTCCATCACTTTGCTGATGACCGGGAGTAGACTGTTCGGGTGGTAATTGGCTGGATTGGATTTGTCCTGCTTTTTGTGGACAGGACATTTCCTATCAATTTTCCACATTGCCAGGTAGATGCCAGTGTTGTAGCTGATGATCTTTTCACACTGCTAAAACATCTAGTGTGACATTTGTCTGCTATATGTTTTGTAAAGTCCGAGAATCTACTGATGCGTTGCAAAATAATGTTCAAAGACAGCAGCACAATTCTGCAGTAATTTCACTGAAAGCATTCTGCAAGTACTAGTGAGTATAGATATGAAAAGGCAGACACAGATTTTTATAGGGTAAAATGGGGCCCACAATACAGAGATGATGCTCGATGTATCAATGTATCACTCACTGTGTTAATGTTGCATCCTCCTCTCACAGGACTTGATAGGTGGTCTGGAGCAAAGAAGTACAATTTAAGGAGAAGCACAAACCAGACATGAATATTAATATGAAATATGATTTTAGGACATGTCTGGAAATGAAAGAAAATTTCAGCTGCAAAAGATATACGTGTAAAAACATTGTAATACATGTAAAATCAGAAAATGCTGGAAATACTCAACAGGTCTGGCAGCATCTATGGAGAGATAAACAAAGTTAATGGGTTGAACCTCTTACCAAAAGCTAAGAAGTCACACCAGCAGGACTGAAATAGGGACTAAGCCCGCACAGGCGGACAGTGGGACCGAGGTTGGGATTTTACCAGTGGTGGCCAATTAAGAGGGGTACATTGAGACCAACATCCAATTATTGATGGCAGCCCACTTCTCAGTGCTGCCAGGACAATCAGAGGGCTGACAGCTTGGCAACGCCACCATTAGAGGTGGTCACTGCTGAGGCTGCAGAGAGAATAAGAGTTTGTAGGCCAGGTAAGTTTTTTTTAATTTAAAGTACCAGGGCTAGGCAGAGAGATCCTGGCGATCGGAGGGGTGAACCTGCCAG
Source organism: Heterodontus francisci (assembly GCF_036365525.1). Taxonomy (NCBI): domain Eukaryota; kingdom Metazoa; phylum Chordata; class Chondrichthyes; order Heterodontiformes; family Heterodontidae; genus Heterodontus; species Heterodontus francisci. Next base: position 98,213,284 of record NC_090374.1, read on the forward strand.
TGGCGGCATTGGAGCCATGGGGGCGGCCATTGCCGTCGGTGGGCCCATCCGTGGGCCATGAAGCCACCATAAAGGAAGGCCCTCACTGCAGGAACCCACTGGGAGGTTGCCTCAATATACCTGGCAGTCTCCCCACATGGTGGGGGCCTGCCCCAATACCAGTAAAATGCCAGCGGGGGCAGGAACTGGCCGTTAATTGGCCAATTAATTGAAATAATTGCCCACCCACCTCTGGTCATTGTGGCTGTGCCACTGCCGTTCCTGCTGTTAACATTTCCCCATACCCAGGAAGTTGTCAGGCTCCTCTCCCAATGCCTTTCTATGCCGTTTTATGAGCCCACCTCCCTGCTTGTTTCCAAAGAGCTGGGAAAATTCAGCCCAATGTTTCAGGTTGATGACCTTTCATCAGAACTAGAAAAACTTAAAGATGTAACAGGTTGATTGGCTGGCAGCTCTTGGAGGTGGGACTTCCTGCCTCAGAGGGGTGAAGGTCCCGACTGAGGGAATGAAGGGCCCTGTGCCACGCAAATTGCTTTGTGGCTTCCAGGCCCAGTGAAGGCGGGCTTGCCCCTGACTTTTTAGCCGGTGGGTGGGGCCACCACCACAAAATAAAATTCTGGCCATTAATTCTGTTTCTCCACAGATGCCACCAGACATGCTGAGTATTTCCAACATTTTCTGCTTTGTCTCAAATGTCTGGCATCCACAGTGTTTTGCAATTGTATTGGAATAAGTGCAATGATTTATTGTCACTTTTAACAACAACATTCAGGAGACTGACTGCAAAGTATCACAAACTTTATTCCAAATGTCAGCTCATATCTCAACTCGCTGGCTTCAAAAACCCTTTATGGATCACCTCTTCAGCTTCCTGGAGGAAATCGCTTTCTACCCCAACTTAAATGACACCCACAGCCTCCACTGCTGACCCCTCTGAAGTTTGTGGGGTAGGGAGGTGCCTCTTCCTGAAAGCTCAGGGGGCTACCTCAGTGGCTTGGAATCTCAGATGGGCTTCACTTTCATCATGTATCAGGATTGACTGTTGAGACCAGGTATACCTCCGCGAATTTCTTTATTACTCATTTGGGGGACGTGCAATATGGCATTATCCTGGAAATCGACGAATGCATCAAACCTGTTTGGGTCTTGGTCTCTAACTGACTCAATGCACTTGTGTTGCCAGCATCCATGATATTCGGTACAGTGCTGACCTCATGTATAGTAATGATTTGTAAATCCTGGCAGACTGGCAGTCCTGCGATAGCTGGTCCAGTTGTATCTACAATATAAAACATTTGTGGTAGCCATTTGGAGCTTCCATAGCTGCACTGCAAGGTTATTGTTCCAATACACTTGATTGGAGAACCATTGTAGGCAGGCAGCCTAGCCATGGTGGGTCGTACCAAAGATTCCCATTTTTTTCAGTACATGTCCATTAGCAAAAAGATGGGCAGAATATTTGCACTTGCTCTGGTGTCAACTTTTACTCTGAGCTTTTGCTTGCCACTCTTCTGCGGACATATAATCCCAATCATGGCGAATGCCTCAGGTTGCCTAATAGCACTGACATGTTGATCCAAATTAACTATGTGAATGCATGCTTGGTGTTCGCACGAGTGCACTCTTCATCCATGTCCTCCCGGTAATCTGTGTCTCTGATGATCTGCTTGGGCTTTTGCTGTGTGTTGGCATATCTTTTGTTGCATTTGCCATCTTTTCTTGTGGACGGTCTCTCTGCATGTGATCTGCCACCATTCCTGTGTGCAATATCTGAGCTCTGCCTTCTACATTCTCTAGCCCAACGTCGTTGCATGTCACAAGCTTTGCACAGGTCCTGGTAAGCCCGACATCTGCGAATTGGTTCAGTCAGGCCACATTTGCCACAAAGCTTAGCAAACTTCTGAGCTTTGGTTACCATTCCAATATTTGTAACTGTTGGTACCCAGCCATGATGGCTTCAAATTTCCTTCTATTATTGAACAGTGCATCTATGGTGCGTCCTTTCTTCTTTTCGAGCAGGTTTTTCTGAAAGGCCTCTGGTGGGGTAGATGCAATTATTAGCTCTATAACCTGTTCTGACAATTCGATATCAGCGAAATCATACTATTGAGCTTTGTCTTGGCACCTTGCAACAAACTGGTCAATGGACCTTGGCCGATAGGTCATTAGCTCAAGCCCATGTAGTTGGAAATTTAGCTTTACCTTCAGCTGCTGCTCCAGGAATGTACAGATCTTGTTAGGGTCCTTCAGATACTCAACTGATAATCCTGAGGTATTGAGCCATTGCAAACCCTCATTGCCCAGTGCAAGCTTAATTTTGGTAGCTTGTTTCTTTGGTTCACTCACTTTTTGGTGCAGAAAACACAGCTCCATTTGATGTCCAAATAGCTTAAATGCAGAGACTATATCCAACACCTTCCAGTCCATAACTGGGTATCTGAAAGCCATTGTCTTTATGACCTTAATTTCTTATATGGAAGTTTTGCAGGTTGTATTTTGTCCAGGCACACTTCTGTTTGTTTCCCTTTTAAGACAGATTCACTTTTTTTAGATCTACCCCTTTTAAGAGTGCGAGAGACTGTAGTTGAGTTGTTTGCACAGCTTGTTTATTTTTAAACCGAGAGACAGGCTTTTTGTTGACATAGCTTTTCAATGCTTTTTTTAAAAGATGTGAGCTGCCTTTTTTAACTGAGTGAGAAAGTTTTTTCTAATCAGCCAAAAACAGCTTACAGTACTTGCAGCTGCCACGGTCAGTCGTTTAATTCATGCTGGAACTTCAGTGGCAATTTTGGGCCTTCCTGTTATTTTTGGCTTAGGCCATGCCATATAGCAAAAAAAACAGGAAAGCTAAAACAGTAATGGCTACAGCTACTGCTTTTAAAATTTTCAACCCACTGCCAGATAGGTGAAAGCTCCAATCTCCTGGAAAACTGCATGCTGTACTCATAGAGTTTCAACACCTCCTCGGGTCCTGTCTGTAGACTGGCCACTGCAGTGTTATGGGATTTTTGCTGGATCTTCAGTCACGCCAGGTAAACAGCCTGCTTTTCTTTGTTCTTTCATTTGATGTGCTCTCAGGAAGAATCAAACATTACCACTATGTGATAATTGGTCTTCAAAAAAAAATCCCAGATGCTGCCACCGTATAATATTACTTGCCTCTTTGGTGGGTGATCTGTTGTAAGACTGACAAGACAACAAGTAATATCCCAATAAAACGTGGGCTTTATTGTACCTGAACTGGAACGTATATGTACAAATAGTTACTACACGAGCTCGATCTAAATACCTCTTACTCTGCCAGGCTCCACCCACAGCTGCCTGGTTATGTGTGACACAAAATCATTTCCTCTGGTATCTTCAGTTGCAGCTCTTCAGGTGGTCTATTCTTATTCACAACATTCGCTGGGTAGGCCAGAATTTGTTACCCATTCCTAATTGCCCTTGACAACTGTGTGGCTTGCAATGCCATTTCAGATGGTAGTTAAGAGTCAACTACATTGCTGTGGCTCTGTAGGCCTGACCAGGTAAGCACATCAGATTTCCTTCCTTAAAGGACATCAGTTAACCAGATGGGTTTTAACAACACTTGACAATTGTTTCATGGTACCATTCCTGAGACTAGCTTTCAATTTTGGATTTTTTTATTGATTAATTGAATTTAAATTCAACAAGCTACTGTGGTGAGATTTGAACCTGTGACCCCAGGGCATTAGCCTGGACCTCTGGAATATCATTCTATTGACATTACCACTTCGCCACCGTCTCCCCCCTCGTCTGGTAGGGCTGCCTGTCTGAGTGCTGGAGGGCCTGCCATTGTCCCCCAGCATTGGGAGCCCTCCCGTGATCCCTAATTGGATAGCACCCTCCCTCCCTGGCCTTTAATTGGCTGAAGATTTGAAAATCCCCGTGGGCACGATGTGCAAGGGCAGGACACAAAACTAAACCCATTTCCAGTTCTTGACACCTGATTAATAATCCAGCCCTGGGAATCTCCAGTGCTGCTTTGCTCCCTTATGTTGATGGGTTTGTAGGGTGGATGAAAGTTGTGCCCACGCAAAGTCTTACAGTAATCCTCGACCTGGCATTTTGGGATTCTGGCCAAGTTTGTGATCTTTCTAGTAAACTCCCACCAAAGTAATGGCAGGAGTCTACTAGAATGGCCATGGATTTTGAGGGGCATGCTTTGTTTTTGTCGGAATACCATCTCTGATCACTAGCGAGCTCTATTCAACTTTATACAGATCATTACAGAGAGAAATGTTAGCGAGAATGTTGCGTATAAGGTATTAGAAGTGAAAATTGCAACATTATGACAATTATATTGTACATGTCATGATGGGAAAGTGAAGGTCCTGCAGGTGGCAACTTTAGTGGACAAAATCACTTTGTCCTGAATCACCCAAAGATGCCAATAACTGAGAGGTTAACACTGTGTAATCATTAGCAAAAAGCTAAGTCTGACCTTATGATGAAGCAGCTGAAGATAGTTGTGTCTGGCATGCTGCCCCAAGGAACTCCTGCATCAATGTCCTGGGCTGTGATGATTGACCACCAACAAGCACAATCTTTGTGCCATGTATGATTGCAGCCACTGGAGAGGGTTTTGTCCCCAATATCCATTGACCTCAATTTTATTAGGGTGCAAATAATCAAATCCCTTTCTTCTACAAGTCTCCTCAGCTACAGTGGAAATAGTCCCAGTCACAGAATCATTGAATCATAGAATGGTTCCAGCACAGAAGGAGGCCATCAGGTCCTCCTGATGGCGGCACAGTGGCGCAGTGGTTAGCACCGCAGCCTCACAGCTTCAGGGACCCGGGTTCGATTCTGGGTACTGCCTGTGCGGAGTTTGCAAGTTCTCCCTGTGTCTGCGTGGGTTTCCTCCGGGTGCTCCGGTTTCCTCCCACATGCCAAAGACTTGCAGGTTGATAGGTTAATTGACCATTATAAATTGCCCCTAGTATAGGTAGGTGGTAGGGAAATATATAGGGACAGGTGGGGATGTGATAGGAATATGGGATTAGTGTAGGATTAGTATAAATGGGTGGTTGATGGTCGGCACAGACTCGGTGGGCCGAAGGGCCTGTTTCAGTGCTGTATCTCTAAATCTAAAGGTCTGTCGTGTCCGTGCCGAATCTCTGCAAGAGCTACTTACCTATTCCCATTCCCCTGCCTTTTCCCCATGGTCCTGCAATTCTTTTCTCTTCAGATAAAAATCCAATTTTCTTTAGAAGGCCTTGATTGAACCTACTTCCAACACATTCTCAGGGAGTGCATTCCAGACCCTATCCACTCACTGTGTAAAAAAAGTTTTTCCTCATATTGCAGTTGCTTCTTTTGTCAATCACCTGAAATTAGTGTCTTCTGGTTCTCAACCCTTCCACCAAAGGGAACAGTTTTCCCTATCTATTCTGTACAGACTCCTCATGATTTTGAACACTTCTATCAAATCTCCTCTTCATCCTCTCTTCTCCAAGGAAAACAGCCCCAGTTTCTCCAATCTATCCACATAACTAAAGTTCCTCATTCCTGGAACCATTTTCATGAATCTTTTCTGCACCCTCTCCAATGCCTTCATATATTTCCTAAAGTTTGGTGCCCAGGATTAGACACAATACTCCACTTGAGGCCGAACCAGTGTTCTATCGAAGTTTAACATAACTTCTTTGCTTTTGTATTCTACGTCCCTATTTATAAAGCTCAGGATCACAAATGCTTTATTAACCGCTTTCTCAACCTGCCCTGCCACCTACAATGATTTGTGCACATATATTCCCAGGTCCCTCTACTCCTGCACCCCCTTTACACGTGTACCCTTGAATTTATATTGCTACTCCTCCTTCTTCCTACCAAGATGTATCACTTCATATTTCACTGCATTAAATTTCATCTGCCACTTGTCCACCCATTGTCCTCTTGTCCATGTCCTCTTGAAGTTTATCACTATCCTTCTGACAGTTCACAATACGTCCAAGTTTTGTGTCATCCACAAATTTTGCAATTGTGCCCTGTACACCCAAGTCTAGGGCATAAATATATATCAAGAAAAGCAGTGGTCCTCACACAAACCCTTGAGGAACCCCATTATATACCTTCCTCCAGTCCACAAAACAGCTGTTCACCACTATCCTGTTTCTTGTCACTGTTCACATTCACATTCACAACTGTTCACCACTATTCTGTTTCTTGTCACTCAGCCAAATTCGTATCCATGCTACTATTATCCCCTTTATTCTATGGGCGTTAACTTTGCTGTTATATGGCACTTTATCAAATGCCTTCTAGAAGTCCATGTGCACCACATCAACTGCATTCCCCTCATCAACCCTCTCTGTTACTGCATCAAAAAACTCAATTCAATTAATTAAACAGATTTGCCCTTAACAAATCCATGCTGGCTTCCTTAATTAATTCACATTTGTCTAAGTAACTTAATTTTGTCCCAGATCATCGTTTCTACAAGCTTTCCCACCACCAAGGGTAAACTGACTGGCCTGTAGTTGCTGGGTTGTCCCTACACCTTTTTGTGAACAAGGGTGTAACATTTACAATTCTCCAGTCCTCTCGCACCACCCCTGTATCTAAGGAGATTTGGAGAATTATGGCCAGTGTCTTCGCAATTTCTACCCTTACTTCCCTTAATATCCTTGGATGCATATCATCCGATGCTGGTGACTTATCAACTTGAGTACAGCCAGCCTAACTAATACCTCCTCTTTATCAATTTTTAGCCCATCCAGTGTCTCCCTTTCCTTTAACTCCCTTTCCTTTCACTATGACATTGGCAGCATCATCTTCCTTGTTAAATACAGATTTAAAGTACTCATTTAGTACCTCAGCCATGCCCCCTGCCTTCATGCGTAAATTATCTTTTAGGTTCCTAATCGGCCCAACTCCTCCTTTTACCACTTGTTTACTATTTTTATGTGCCTATCAGATTCCCTTTTATGTTCACTGCCAATCGAGGTACATTCCTACAAGGGGGAGATGTAGGGCAAACAAATCCAGAGCTCTCTGGATGATGAAAGAGATGGAGAGTAAGATAAAACAGAAAAGGGGCAGGATTTTATGCAAGCAGAAGGGCTCCTGACGCCGGGACAGAAAGGCAAGGGGAACCCTGTTCTGGCTGTTCTGGGGGACCCCTGGCCGTGTGTTATGGTGCTTAGGCTGCCCGGTGGTGGAGACCCCATTCCTTTCAGGACAGGAATCCTGCCTCCAAGAGCTGCCAGCCAATCAGAGGGCTGGTGGTTCAGTGGTCTCAGCAGCACCACCAGGACCTCATACTCTCCCTTTGCTTCCCTTATTTCTTTTTTCACTTCCTCTCTGAACTTTTGATGTTCAGTCTGGTTCTCAATTGGATTATCCACCTGACATCTGTTATCTACGCCTTTATGGGTTGAATTTTATCAGCCATCTAGGGATGGGCAGGGTGGCGGGGACCATAAAATAGCGAGCAAGGCAAGGACTGAGGGGGCCTTTTGCCTTCCCGATGCCATTCAATTTTGTCAGGGACAGGGAAGGCCGAGAAGCCAATTGAAGCCCTTAACTAGCCAAATTAGTGGCCACTTGAGGGCCTCTTCCCGCCACCACTGGTCTTTTACAAGTAACACCAGGCGGCCTCCCCGTGGGCTGGGGGCAAGGCACCCTCCTGCTTGGACAATCTGTGGCCCATGGAGGGCCCCCGACAGCAAAGGCCTCCCCTGCGCCAACACCAAACCCCCATGCCCTCAACAGCCATCCCTCGCTGGCTGACTGACCCCGACAACCCTGTCCCACATACCTGCAGTCTGAAGCTTCATGGCTTCTCCTGGTCCCAGGCCTAATTCAGTACCAGCAGTGGCCACCGATCCTGGTGGCACTGCTAAGATTACTGAGCTGCTGGCACTCTGATTGGTCGGCAGCTCTTGGAGGTGGGATTCCTTTCCTTAAAGGGATGGGGACTAAAGGTGTGCAAAGGAAACCCGACCAAGCCCAAATGCCAGACCCGGAAGTCAGACATAACATGGCCCGAACCTGACACATGTCATCGGGACCCATCGGGGTCGGGTCGGATAGCAGGTCTTTACCCATTGCACACCTTTAATGGGGATCCCAAGCCGGGCAGATATCTGGCTGAGCACCACAAATTTTGGCCGGGGATTTCCAGAACTGCCAAGGCAGGGTTCTCTTGCCCTTTTGGCCTGGCTTCAGGACCCTCGCTGCCTGTATGAAATCCAGTCCTTTTTCTACTTCACCTTTGTCTCTTTTATCATCTGAGGAGCTCTGGATTTGTTTTTCTTACCTTTCCCTCTCAAGGGACTGTATCTTGACTGTACCCAAACAATCTCTTCTTTAAAGGCAGCCCATTGCTCCAGTACAGTTTTGCCTGCCAATCTTTGATTCCAATTTACCTGGGCCAGATCCATTCTCACCACATTGAAATTGGTCCTCCCCCTTGTAGTTATTTTTATGCTGGATTCCATAACCAACCTAAATCTTATGATACTACTGTTACGACCTGGTGAGGAAGGTGTCCAGGGGTCCCTCTTAGCCTTCACTTGGCCTTACCATAACAGGGTTTAATTTTAAACACACCGTGTTTTTAGCTCCCCCTTGGTGAATCCTTGTTCACTGCTTTCCAATTATAAGGCAAAGAAACCAGCACAAACAGGCTTTCTTAGGTTTAAAGAAGAAAAGTTGAAATGTATTGAACTTGAACTTAAACTCTAATTCAGTTGACGCCTAGGGATACACAATGCACCCAAGCTAGCATGCATACGCAACACACACGTGCAAATAGAGACAGAAAAGAGCAGAAGAAAAGTAAAGTGGAAATATCTGAAGGGTTGTTGTTACGGTTCTTCGAACTCACTGTAGAGTCCTTGATTGTAGTTTGATCTTGCTTTTTGTTGGGGCCCAGTATTCTTCTTAAACCTTGTTCACTGTAGGAGACTTTTCTTTCTTGGGGTTCATGTGTCTTGACTTTGCCCCTCGCACCTTAAACCTATGTCCCCGAGTAACTGACTCTTCCACCCTGGCAAAAAGCTTCTGACTATCCGCTCTGCCCATGCCACTCGTAACTTTGTAAACCTCTATCATGTCGCCCCTCCACCTCCGTCGTTCCAGTGAAAACAATCCGAATTTATCCAACCTCTCCTCATAGCTAATACCCTCCAGACCAGGCAACATCCTGGTAAACCTCTTCTGTATCCTCTCCAAAGACTCCACGTCCTTCTGGTATGTGGCGACCAGAATTGCATGCAATATTCTAAGTGTGGCCTAACTAAGGTTCTGTACAGCTGCAGGATGTACTCTATGCCCCAACCGATGAAGGCAAGCATGTCGTATGCCTTCTTGACTACCTTATCCACCTGCGTTGCCACTTTCAGTGACCTGTGGACCTGTATGCCTAGATCTCTCTGCCTGTCAATACTCCTAAGGGTTCTGCCATTTACTGTATACTTCCCACCTGTATTAGATCTTCCAAAATGCATTACCTCACATTTGTCCAGATTAAACTTCATCTGCCCAAGTCTCCAACCGATCGATATCCTGCTGTATCCTCTGACAATCCTCATCAAAGTTCGTCCACAAACTTACTAATCAGACCAGCTACATTTTCCTCCAAATTATTTATATATACTACAAACAGCAAAGGTCCCAGCACTGATCCCTGCGGAACACCACTAGTCACAGCCCTCCATTCAGAAAAGCACCCTTCCACTGCTACCCTCTGTCTTCTATGACCGAGCCAGTTCTGTATCCATCTTACCAGCTCACCTCTGATCCCGTGTGACTTCACCTTTTGTACCAGTCTGCCATGAGGGACCTCATCAAAGGCTTTACTGAAGTCCATATAGACAACATTCACTGCCCTTCCTTCATCAATCATCCTCGTCACTTCCTCAAAAAACTCAATCAAGTTAATGAGACACGACCTCCCCTTCACAAAACCATGCTGCCTCTCGCTAATAAGTTTATTTGTTTCCAAATGGGAGTAAATCCTGTCCCGAAGAATCCTCTCTACTAATTTCCCTACCACTGACGTAAGACTCACCGGCCTATAATTTCCTGGATTATCCTCGCTACCCTTCTTAAACAAAGGAATAACATTGGCTATTCTCCAGTCCTCTGGGACCTCACCTGTAGCCAATGAGGATACAAAGATTTCTGTCAAGACCCCAGCAATTTCTTCCCTTGCCTTCCTCAGTATTCTGGGGTAGATCCCATCAGGTGCTGGGGACTTATCTACCATAATGCTTTGCAAGACGCCCAACACCTCCTCCTTTTTGATAATGACATGACCCAGACTATCTACACTCCCTTCCCTGGACTCATCATATGTGGTTTGATTTTTTTCTGACTGTGGGGGAGGATTCTTTGCTAATCTCCCCTTTCTCCCAGAGGACACTCGTGCCTGCAGGTATTTGTGTAAACTCTACTGCACTCCCCTGTGGCACTTCAACTAGGTGAGGCATCACCCTCATGGGTTCTCTGCCCCGTAGAGGTCTTTCTTTATTTCTGCAGGTTCCTGTAAATGCTGTTAGCAACTCTGGTGGGGTGCTTCTAGTGTCTGCAATTACATAGGAGGATGTGGGGTCTACTTTTCACATTTTTCGGGATTGACTGACGTAGGGGTTTACATCTGGGATTCCACCCGGACTTCCTTTAACTTGCCCTCTTGGTCACTTTTTCCCCTTCCCTGTCTGACCTTTTGCCAGCCTTGTGCCTGCCTGTCCCTTTTTGTTCACAGTGGGATTCCCTTACAGTTCACCAGCCCTCTGCTGGAGGGTCCTCCTGACACCGGTACAGGACTTAGGGGTGCATGTTTCACTGTAGATTGGGGTTTCCCCTCAATGTGGCACATGTGGCAACTCCTGCAGTACTCCACCACGTCTTTGTGGAGTTTTGGCCAGTAAAACTGTTGTTTTATTTGGGCTTTGGTCTTTCGTATATCGGAATGTACAGCCACTGTAGTCTCGTGGGCCCTTCTTAATATTTCTCTCCGGTACCTCTGTGGCACCACTAACTGGTGAACTACTGCCCACTCCTTGCTCTCAGGTTAGTTAAGAGAACTCCATTTCCTCATCACTACCTCATTCTTTAAATGGTAGCAATCAGGACCCCCTCTGCTTCAATTTCAGACTGGGCAGCCTGTGCTAACTCTCGCAATACTGGGTCGGCTCGCTGAGCCTCAGCTAGGAAAAATCCATTTAATTCATTTCCTGGGTCTCCTAACTTTCCAAAGAAAGTCACAGACAGACAGACCTGGTCATCTGCCTGTAGTGCCAATTCAGTCTCCTAGGGGGGAGCTGGTTTGATCATGGCCTGATCCACTTACACATTCAGGGAAACTGCAGGGGTCTGTCACCTGCCACTGCCCTGTCTCTCTGACCTCCTGCGGTCTCTCTTTCACTATTAGGGGGGCTACCACCTTCACCCCTGTTAGATCATTACCTCAGAGCAGGTCAACTCCATCCACAGGCAAACTAGGGACAATCCCATGGTCACTGGTCCTGAAACTAGGTTGCACTCCAGGTGCAGCCAGTGTACAGATACAGGCATACACTGCCCTCCAATACCATTCACCACCATTTTGGTGTTCACTGCACTCTCTGGGGGAAAGGTCAGGCCATTTCCCAGTAAAAGGGATCTAGTGGCCCTTGTGTCCCTGAGAATTACTATGGGCTTGCTTGCCCCACTCGAGGGGTATTGGTTACTTTCCCTTCAGACACAAAACTTTGATAACCCTCAGAAATCCTCTAAGATTTTCCTGCAGTTGCATCAGTAGGCTTCCTAGGTCTCACTCTTACTGCAGTTAAAGCCACAGTGTGTTCGGGATTCAGGTACTAATTCATTTGCCCCGAGGATAGAATTTTAGGTCAGTTCATAATGTGATGAACTCTCAGCTGGCAACAGGGAATAAACCTCATGGGCTTTTCCAGTTAGCTTGCTTTGTAGTAAAAGAGGCCAGGTCTCAGCTGACCATTTTAACTGCCTTGCCACTTTCTCAAAGGTCACAAAAATTCATCTACATCTTCCTCATTGAATTTTGGAATTAGTTGAGCTAGTTTTAACAATTCTGTACACAGCCCTGAATTACACTCCTCCATATTGGCCATGCTTTCACTGGAGTTACTCTGTCGCCCCCATATTAACTCAAGCTGCTTCAGCTCTCTTTCTTCACATTTCCCTCTCCTGCCTTTCATTTTCTTCACGTTCCTTCTGGAATGCTCTCTCTTTCTCCCTCTCCTGCCTCTCTCTTTCTCTTTCTCTTTCCCTGCCTTCTAATTCAACTTTCTTTTGTTTCAATTGTATCTTTGCTAACAATACCCTGTCGCAGTTTGCTTCAAACTCTGCTTCTTCAGATTCAAGGGAAAAATGGTTGACCACTAGCCTGAGGAGTTCAGACTTCCTAGCTTTTCCACGTACAGTGATCTCACACTGCTCAGCCATTTTTCTCAGCTCCTCCATAGACAATGCTTTTAACTTATCCCAAGTTACTTCACCCTGGCTTGGAGAGCTACTAGCTTCATTTGCAGACATGATAGTATTCAAGCACACATAACCACAAGAAAACCTGTATTGAAATCTTGCTCTTTTTTGATTGGGACCAATTTGGCTTCCCACTTCCAATTTCTCTCGTTTGTCAGTGGGTAAAATCCAGGACGGCAGCCCTCAAATTTCTGTTACGACCCGGTGAGGAATCTGCCTTCACCTGGTCTTACTGTAACAGGGTTTAATTTTCAATACACTGTTTTTAGCTCCGCTTTGGTGAATCCTTGTTCACCACTTTCCAAATATAGGGCAAATAAATCAGCGCAAACAGGTTTTCTAAGGTTTAAAGAAGAAAAGTTGAAATTTATTAAACTTGAACTTAAACTCTAATTCGGTTGATGCTTACAGATACACAATGCTAGCATGCATACGCGATACACACATGCAAATAGAGACAGAAAAGATCAGAAGAAAAATAAAGTGGAAAAATCTGAGGCAATATCTGAAGAGTTTTTGTTAGGGTTCTTCGAACTCACTGTAGAGTCCTTGATTGTAGGTTGATCTTACTTTTTGTTGGGGCCCAGTATTCTTCTTAAACCTTGTTCGTTGTCGGAAACTTTTCTCTCTTGGGGTTCATGTGTCTTTAGTGGATTCAAAGGCTTGTGAGAAAGAAATGGGAGCAGACAAGAAAGATCTTCTCAGTCCAGGAGCAAACAGTCTTTCTGAGTTCAAACTCTCTGTTGGCAGTTCGAAACAAAACCCTGAAACAGCCAGTCAGTCATGTGACCAGCTGGACTAACTGGTCCTGGTACTTGTGGATTGTATCTTCCTTAGCAGGCCCTGGAATGCGCTTCCTCACCTTCGATGTCTGTTACTATGTAAATGTTTTTCCAGCCATGGCTGATCTGTTTATCAAGTCATTTCCTAGCTCCAACAACAGCTAAAAATCAATGTTCATATGACAAAGCCAATGTGCCTCATTCTTGGCAGTTGGGGGCCTGCATGACACTAAGATCACTGTCCCATAAATGTTCCCCTATTGATACTTGATCGACTTGACCCACCTCATTCCCCAGAACCGGATCCAGAAGTGTCTCCCTCCCTGTTGATCCAGAAACATACTGATGTAGAAAATTCTCCTGAACACACTTTATAAACTCTATCAACTCTCTGCCCTTCACACTACTACCCCAAACTATTTAATAACAACAACAACAACTTACATTTCTATCGCACCTTTAATAAACCATACCAAGGCGCTTCATAGGAGCATTATAAAGCTAAGTATGATACCGAGCCACAAAAGGAGAGATTAGGTCAGATGACCAAACCTTGGTCAAAGAGTGAGGTTTTAAGGAGTGGCTTAAAGGAGGAAAGTGATGTGGGGAGGCAGAGAGGTGTAGGGAGGGTATTCCGGAGGTTGGGGCTCAGGCAACTGAAGGCGTGGTCACCAATGGTGGAGCGATTAAAATCAAGGATGCACAAAAGTCTAGAATTAGAGGAGCACAGATATCTTGGAGGGTTGTGGGGCTGGAGGAGATTACAGAGATAGGGAGGGGCAAGGCCATGGAGGGATTTGAAAACAAGGATTAGAATTTTAAAATCAAGATGTTGCTTGACCAGGAACCCCAATGTAGGTCAGTGAGAACAGAGGTGATAGGGGAAGAGGATATTAGGATAATTAATGTCCCCCATTATAACTACTCTCATTCTTTTTTGGGGATTTTTTTCTCCCTGCTGCTCTCATATGCGTTCAAGTCTTCAGAAGAAGGAATTTTCCTCCACACAAGATCAGGGGGCAGGTTGTTCAACCTTGCCCGTCTAAGAGCGAAGACCAAAGTACGGAAAGTCCTCATCAGGGAACTCCTCTTTGCTGACAATGCTGCTTTAACATCTCACACTGAAGAGTGTCTGCAGAGTCTCATCGACAGGTTTGCGGCTGCCTGCAACGAATTTGGCCTAACCATCAGCCTCAAGAAAACAAACATCATGGGACAGGATGTCAGAAATGCTCCATCCATCAATATTGGCAACCATGCTCTGGAAGTGGTTCAAGAGTTCACCTACCTAGGCTCAACTATCACTAGTAACCTGTCTCTAGATGCAGAAATCAACAAGCGCATGGGAAAGGCTTCCACTGCTATGTCCAGACTGGCCAAGAGAGTGTGGGAAAATGGCACACTGACACGGAACACAAAAGTCCGAGTGTATCAAGCCTGTGTCCTCAGTACCTTGCCCTGTGGCAGCGAGGCCTGGACAACGTATGTCAGCCAAGAGCGACGTCTCAATTCATTCCATCTTCGCTGCCTCCGGAGAATACTTGGCATCAGATGGCAGGACCGTATCTCCAATGCAGAAGTCCTCGAGGCGGCCAACATCCCCAGCTTATACACACTACTGAGTCAGCGGCGCTTGAGATGGCTTGGCCATGTGAGCCGCATGGAAGATGGCAGGATCCCCAAGGACACATTGTACAGCGAGCTCGCCACTGGTATCAGACCCACTGGCCGTCCATGTCTCCACTTTAAAGACGTCTGCAAACACGACATGAAATCCTGTGACATTGATCACAAGTCGTGGGAGTCAGTTGCCAGCATTCGCCAAAGCTGGCGCGCAGCCATAAAGGCGGGGCTAAAGTGTGGCGAGTCGAAGAGACTTAGCAGTTGGCAGGAAAAAGGACAGAGGCGCAAGGGAAGAGCCAACTGTGTAATAGCCCCGACAAACAAATTTTTCTGCAGCACCTGTGGAAGAGCCTGTCACTCTAGAATTGGCCTTTATAGCCACTCCAGGCGCTGCTCCACACACCACTGACCACCTCCAGGCGCTTACCCATTGTCTCTCGAGACAAGGAGGCCAAAGAGAGTTCTTGCACGTCTCTGAAATTTCCTTACAAATTTTGTCCTCTATATCCTTCCCACTAGTTGGTGGCCTAAATAATACACCCAGTCGTATAATGGTACCTCTTTTGTTTCTTAGCTCTAACCAAATAGATTCTGTCCTTGAGCCCTCTAGGAGATCCTCTCTCTCCAGCACTGTAATGTTCTCTTTAATTAATACTGCTACCCCTCCTTTTTTTTCCTTCCCTATACTTCCTGAATACCTTGTATCCAGGAATATTTAGTCTACATTCCTACCCTTTTCTGAGCTAAGTTCATTGTTCTTCTTGTTTTTCTTCTATATTATTACCTTCTGGCTCCCACACCCCTGCCAGCTAAGTTTAAACACTCCCCAATAGCTCTAGCAAATCGCTCCACTAAGGCATTGGTCCCAGCTCTGTTCAGGAGCAATCCATCAGGCCTGTACAAGTCCCATTTCCCCCAGAACCAATCCTAATGTCTCAGGAATCTAAAGCTCTTTCTCCTGCACTATCTCTCCTGCCATACATTCATCTGCTCTATCCTCCTATTTTTATACCTACTACTGTGTGGTCCCAGGAGTAATCCAGAGATTACTACCTTTGAGGTCCTGCTTGATAGTTTCTTTCCTAGTTCCCTAAAATCTGCCTGCAGGATCTCATCTCTTTCTATCTATGTCATTGGTACCTATATGGACAATGAATGCTTGTTATTCACCCTCCCCCATCACAGTGCTCTGCAGTCGCTCAAGGACATCCTTGACCCTGGCACCAGGGAGGCAGCAATCATTCTGAATTCATGTCTGCAGCCACAAAAAACACCAGTATGTTCGCCAAAGTATCAAATCCCCTATTGCTTTCCCAATCTTCCTCCTGCTCTGCTGCACAGCTGAGCCTGCCGTGGTGCTGCAGACTTAGCTCTGGTTGCACCCACCAGAAGAACCATTACTCTCGCCAGTATTCAGAACTGAATACTGGTTGGAGAGTGAGATGCACTGAGGGGACTCCTGCACTACTTGTCTGGTCCTTCTTAACTGCCTTGCAGTCACCAATTCCCTCTCTGTCTGCATACTCTTAAGCTGTGGGGTGACCATATCTATAAATGTTCTATCCACAAAACTCTCTGCCTCACAGATGTGTTGCAGTGACACCAGCTGCTGCTTAAGCTCCAAAACCCATGCTCGAGCTGCTGCAGCTGACGACATTTCCTGCACTTGTCATTGACAAGAGTCTTTCCTCATAATTAGAGTTTTCCAACCCTCACACATTGAGCACCATAGACAACCATGGTGAAGGAATTCTAAAACCTCACTAATGACATCGTTCTATGCTCATGCCGACCTCATCAATCTTTTCCTAAAATAAAGCAGAAGTCCCCGACGTTATTTCCACCTTCTGCTGATTACTACTGCTATTGCTGTTATGACTGTCCCGACAGCATTTTAGCTTTGTGATCAACTTGTATTTAAAAATAAAGCACAAAGTAAAAAGACCCAGTATCTCTGTACAGTTCTTTTGGGCCTCCTTATCTCGAGAGACAATGGATACGCGCCTGGAGGTGGTCAGTGGTTTGTGAAGCAGCGCCTGGAGTGGCTATAAAGGCCAATTCTGGAGTGACAGGCTCTTCCACAGGTGCTGCAGAGAAATTTGTTTGTTGGGGCTGTTGCACAGTTGGCTCTCCCCTTGCGCCTCTGTCTTTTTTCCTGCCAACTACTAAGTCTCTTCGACACTGTACAGTAGGTCAACATATAGGAACACATTTTGTAATATTACAATTGAGGGATATATAAAAGAGTGATGTGCTTGTAGGAACGGGCATATATGAGTGCACATATCTTGCAAATAAACACCAGGGGGAATGCAACCCATAGCAAATTTTAGTGCCTTTTATATACACAACTAGCAGATAGAGGAAATTTACACCTTCCTTCTGTTATTTTAATGAAAATTAAATAAACATTTTCTGAAGTGATTGAGACCAAATGATAAAAAAGTAAGACACCTTTAATAAAGCCTCTTGAATTGAGATGGTGCCTGCTTTTCTAAACAGATATTACAAGAACAATCTCATTGTACTGTAATTACATTGCTTTTTATAAGTCCAGAGAACATTGTATTATTTTTCAATAATCAGTAGTTGCCAATGGTGCATATATTCTGAGGCATATCTATCAAGCTTTGTATTATTCTTGTTAGATATATGAGCTCAGTGTTTCTCACACATAGGAGCATGACTCACCATGCTCCATTGTTGTGACTGTACATTTCTGAGTATGGAGCATAGTAAAACACCATGTGTTGGTGTTTATGTGAAAGTGGGCCAAAACCACCATCAGCAATGATTAGCCTAGTCAATTTCACATAGCACAGAATCGGAATTGTTTTCTTTTAATGTACTCCACAAATCACAACTGAAGCAGCAGTTCATAATTCCTGGTACTTCAAAGACTTATACCTTGTAAATACAAGGCTAAGTCACATTGCTGCAAGAAAATGAAAAATTAATTCAGCTTAATCCATTAAATAGTTGAATGTCACTTATTGCTCCGTGTAAGTTGATTTCTTCATAAGACATCTTCAAAATGGTGGGGAATGATAAATTACTTCATTTACACATTAACATTTAAATGAAGAAAACCTTTTGTGACAGATCTTAACAGTTACTTGCAATTGCTGTAAGTTGTGGTTTTGGCCTTTTTTTGATTAAAAGACAGTACGAAAGAAATTGGTACTTCAAGCTGAAATACATAGATCTTTGCAATGTTTTAAATGTCTTCATCATTCTTTCCAGGTTAGTCACTGGGGGAATAATTGAATTTCAATTTGTTTCTAAAAGATTCAATGAAAACTATCTTTCAAATACATAACCAAACTCACTAATCAGAAACAT
Source organism: Heterodontus francisci (assembly GCF_036365525.1). Lineage (NCBI taxonomy): Eukaryota > Metazoa > Chordata > Chondrichthyes > Heterodontiformes > Heterodontidae > Heterodontus > Heterodontus francisci. Next base: position 98,231,508 of record NC_090374.1, read on the forward strand.
TATCCTGATTCTCTCAATGGGGGAATGGAGGTAATTTTGACTTTGGACAATAGTGTAAATTGAGCAATATCGGATCATCTCTCCAAATTTTAATTTCCAGTGACATCAACAGAAATTAAAATTGGGCAGTTGACCCAATATCAGATGTTTTACACTCTTGTCCAGAATCAAAATTATGTGTTAGCAACAATACATATTCAAAAGATATAAGGAAAAAAATCAACATTTTGTTTCACATTTGAGCAGAATATCAATATCAAATATGAAAACAGATGGTCATAGAGTCATAGAGTCAGAGTTATACAGCACAGAAACAGGCCCTTCAGCCCAACGCTTGCGCCAACTATCAAGCACCCATCCAATTTAATCCCATTTGCCAGCACTTGACCCATAGCCTTGTATGCTATGGCATTTCAAGTGCTCATCTAAATACTTCTGAAATGTTGTGAGGGTTACTGCCTCTACCATCCCTTCAGGCAGTGTGTTCCAGATTCTAACCACCCTCTGGGTGAAAATTTTGCCCCAACTCCCCTCTAACCCTCCTGCCCCTTACCTTAAATCTATGCCCCCTGGTTATTGAACCCCTCGCTAAGGGAAAAAGTTTCTTCCTTTCTATCCCATCAGTGCCCCTCATTATTTTGTACACCTTAATCAGGTTCCCCCTCAGCCTTCTCTGCTCTAAGGAAAACAACCCTAGCCTATCCAGTCTCTCTTCATAGCTGAAATGCTCCAGCCCAAGCAACATCCTGGTGAATCTCCTCTGCACCCTCTCCAATGCAATCACATCCTTCCTATAATGTGGTGACCAGAACTGTACACAGTACTCCCGCTGTGGCCTAACCAGCATTTTATACAGCTCTAACATAACCTCCCTGCTCTTATATTCTATGCCTCGGCTAATAAAGGCAAGTATTCCATATGCCTTCCCAACCACCTTATGGACGCGGTGGGCCAAAGGGCCTGTTTCAATGCTGTACGACTCTATGACTCTATGACCTGTGCTGCTGCCTTCAGTGATCTATGGACAAGCACCCCAAGGTCCATCTGACACTCTGTACTCCCTAGGATCCTACCATGCATTGTATATTCCCTTGCCTTGTTAGTCCTCCCAAAGTGCATCACCTCACACTTCTCAGGATTAAATTCCATCTGCCACTGCTCCGCTCATCTTACCAGCCCACCTATATCATCCTGTATTCTAAGGCTTTTCTCATCACTATTTACGACACCACCAACTTTTGTGTCGTCTGCGAACCTACTGATCATACCTCCTATATTCATGTCTAAATCATTAATGTACACTACAAACAGTAAGGGTCCCAGCACCGATCCCTGCAGTACCCCACTAATAGGTCTCCATTCGCAAAAACAGCCCTCGACCATCATCCTCTGCCTCCTGCCACAAAGCTAATTTTGGATCCAATTTGCCAAATTGCCCTGGATCCCCTGGGCTCTTACCTTCTTAACCAATCTCCCATGTGGGACCTTATCAAAAGCCTTACTGAAGTCCATGTGGACTACATCAACTGCTTTACCCTCATCTACACATCTAGTCACCTCCTCGAAAAATTCAAATTTGCTAGACATGATCTCCCCCTGTCAATGCCGTGCTGACTATCCCTGATTAATCCCTGCCTCTCCAAGTGGAGATTAACCCTGACTCTCAAATCTTTCCAATAATTTCCCTACCGCTGACGTCAGACTCACAGGCCTATAATTATCTGGTTTATCCCTGCTACCTTTCTTGAATAATGGTACCACTGTCCTCCAGTCCTCTGGTACCTCTCCTGTGGCCAGAGAGGATTTGAAAATTTGTGTCAGAGCCTCCGCTATCTCTTCCCTTGCCTCACATAGCAGCCTGGGATACATCTAATCTGTGCCAGGGGATTTATCCACCTTTAAGCCCACTAATACAACTAATACTTCCTCCTTTTCAATGCTAATTTGTTCAAGTATATCACAATCCCCCTCCCTGATCACTACACCTACATCATCCCTCTCTATAGTGAACACAGATGAAAAGTAATCATTCAAAACCTCACCAATGTCCTCCGACTCCACACACAGAATGCCTCTTTGATCCCTAATGGGCCCCACTCTTTCCCTGGTTATCATCTTGCCCTTAATATACTTATAAAATGCCTTGTGATTTTCCTTTATCTTGTCTGCCAGTGTTTTTTCATGCCCCCTCTTTGCTCACCTAATTACATTTTTAAGTACCCCCCTGCACTTTCGATACTCCTCCAGGGCCTCCACTGTTTTCAGCACTCTGAATCTGCCATAAGCCTCCTTTGCTCCCTTATTCAATCCTCTATATCTTTTGACATCCAGGGTTCCCTTGACATGTTGATCCTACTCTTCACCTTTACAGGAACTTGTAGGACCTGAACCCTCATTACTTCCTTTTTGAATGACTCCCACTGGTTTGATGTAGACTTTCCTACAAGAAGCTGTTTCCAGTCCACTTTGGCCAGATTCTGTTTTATCATATTGAAATCTGCCTTCCCCCAATTCAGTACTTTTATTTCCCATCCCTCGATGTCCTTTTCCATAACTACCTTAAATCTTGCAGAGTTATGGTCACTATTCCCGAAATACTTCTCCACTGCCACTTCTACCACTTGTCCGGCTTCATTCCCTAGGATTAAGTCCAGTACCGCTCCTCCTCTTGTAGGACTCTCTATGTGCTGGCTCAAAAATCTCTCCTGAATGTACTTGAAGAATTACGCCACTTTAAGCCTTTTGCACTAATATTATCTCCTCTACTATAGGGGAAGTTGAAATCTCCTACTATTATTACCCTATTATTTTTGCACCTTTCTGAGATTTGCCTACATATCTGCTCCTCAATCTCTCCCTGACTGTTTGGAGGCCTGAAATACACTCCCAGCCAAGTGATTGCCCCCTTTTTGTTTTTAAGTTCTACCCATATGGCCTCATCTGAGGAACCTTCTAAGATATCATCCCTCCTTACTGCAGTAATTGACTCCTTGATCAACAGTGCAATGCCACCTCCTCTTTTACCCCCTCCCCTATCACGTTTGAAGATTCTATACCCCGGGATATTGAGCTGCCAGTCCTGCCCTTCCCTCAACCATGTCTCAGTGATAGCAATAATATCATATTCCCATGTGTTAATCAACACTCTCAATTCATCTGCCTTACTAGTAAGTCTCCTTGCATTTAAAAAGATACAATCCAGCCTTGCATTATTTGCTTGAGCCTTAACAGGTCTATATTTACTCTGCCTTCCAGACTGACTCAGTTCCTCTTCTATATTTGATTGTACATCACCCCCTATTGTGCTTCCACTCTGTATCCCATCCCCCTGCCAAATTAGTTTAAACGTCCCCCTCCCCCCACCCCGCGACAGCACTAGCAAACCTCCCAGCAAGGATGTTGGTCCCGTTCTGGTTCAGGTGCAACCCGTCCAACTTGTACAGATCCCACCTACGCCAGAAAAAGGCCCAGTGATCCAGGAAACTAAAGCCCTCCCTCATGCACCATCTCTCCAGCCATGCTCTAACCTATTCCTATACTCACTAGCCCGTGGCACTGGGAGAAACCCAGAGATTACAAACTTTGAGGTCCTACTCTTTAATCTGCTACCTAGCTCCCTAAATTCTTTTTGCAGGACCTCATCCCTCTTTCTACCTATGTTATTGGTACCAATGTGGACCATGACCTCCGGCTGTGCACCCTCACCCTCCACAATACTCTGTAACCGCTCGGTGATGTTCATGACCCTTGCACCAGGGAGGCAACATACCATCCTGGGACCATGTCTGCGACCATAGAAACGCCTATCTGTTCCACTAACCATAGAATCCCTGACCACGATTGCCCTCTTGTCCCTTTTTCTCCATCCCAGCACAGCTGAATCACCCATGATGTTCTGCTTATGACTCTCGGTGCATTCTCCAGAGGAACCCTCTTTCCCATCGGTACTCAGAACTGAATACCGGTTAGAAAGTGGGATGTTCTCTGGAAATTCCTGCACTGCCTGGCCTGACTTCTTTGTCCATCCGGCAGCCACCCAGTAACCCCTCCGAATGTGCTCGCCTTGGCACCGGGTTGACTACCTCCTGCAACATGCCATCCACGTAGTCCTCCACCTCACAGGTATGCCACAGTGACTCCAGCTGCCGCTCAAACTCCGAATCCCGAAGATCAAGCTTCTGCAACCGGAAACACTTTCTGCAGACATGTTCGACAAGGTCACATGCCACGTCCACAACTTCCCACATTGCACAGGAGGCACATTCCACTTGGCCAAGCTGCCCTGCCATTACTAAAATGGAAACATTGTGTGAGGGGCCAATTTAGAGGAAGTTGCTGCTTAACCCCAGTGATGGAGCTACTCGTGAAAGGCAGCAAGTTACAAAGACAGATAAATGCTGCAATTATCTCTGCGCAACCTACCATTCATGAAATTAGTGAACCAATCAGTTCAAAGCCACAATTATCACAGTTTGACAAGCAGGAAATGATCTGAATACGAAACTCTAACTTGTCACTAAGATTTACTGCTCAGGAATATCATCACCATAGCTTAGAAACCATCCACTAAATCCTTTTGCATTAATACTAAGATGGAAGAAATTCTGACCAGGAGACCAGCAATACTTGGCTCAGACATACCCTTCACAGATTTATGAAAGAGAAAATTTAACATCAGATATACGTATAATAGTTTGGTTATTCTTCTGACCTTAATGCTTTGATGGTTTACTTATAAGGACACAAGAAATAGGAGCAGGAGTATGTTGTGTGATTGCCTTTAAGAGTAATTTCCCTTCAAGATCTTATTATGATAATGAGCTGAGTACCAATCATGTGACTATGTGCCAGAGTCACTATGTAACTGTAACACCAAGAGGCAAATCATGTAAATGGTTAGCTCTGCACTGTATACAATAGTCAGCTGTTAATAAACCTGTTTGACATCTTCAACAACCTGGGTTCCATGCATCTCATTTATGTTGCATCAGACAACATAAAAAGCTTCTCATTACATGGTGGCAGCTGTGGTGAGAAGACAGAATCCAAGATTGAAGACCACAGGAAAATAGCTTTAAAAACTACCTGCAGCTAAAAGAGAGAAAATTTAAACAAAATATTGGCCCAAACAGTGTAAAGAAAAAAAAAAACTTACCTCCAGCCATAGAGTTGAATGACAGGCTGCAAATCAATGACTGTGAGCAGCTGAGTCAATGAGCAGTTGGTATAGGAACCCCAGTTAACAAAAAAGCTTTGAGGAGCTTGTAAAGTTGATTGTTTTAAGGCTCTGTAAAAGAAAAAAACAGGGAAACCCCAATCCCTATCTCAGGCTAATCGATCGTTTTCAAAGTGTCCCCCACGCTCATCAGATCCACACCATTACAGGAAGTGCCCAACACCAAAAAGAACAGGAATCCTCCATTCACCCAGCTCACAGCTAGAGCTATAAAAATAAACCCAATAAATCATTCAAATGTTGCAGATTCTTCACTCACTCAGCCACAATTGGAAACAAAACTCATAAAACCACTCAAGTGTGAAGAATTGCCTCTTGAACAGCTGTATAAACAAATCCTCGCAAACAAGGAACTTGAAATACATATTGCACAACTGTATAAAAATCAGACTAGAGTGCTGGAAGCCAGACAAACAGAAAGCACTTACAAATACCTGCTCCTATCAGTCAAACCAGCCAGTCTAAAGAAGAGGGTTTATTTTAAGGGAAAGAAGTACAGAGTCACAGACCAAGTTCTTAAAGCAGGTATTGAAGCAAAATGAACGGCAGGAACATGGATATCAAATGTTCCAGCATGAACTGAAAAGCCTTGGATATTCTATCTGTGTTCAAACTGATCCAACTGAGAATACAATTATGCTTTACAGACCAAGTAATTATAGAACCAGAAAAAAACAGGCTGCAAAAATAATGATAGTGATTAGAAATGAGGGCTTGCACAGAATCAATACCTCTGGATTATCTTAACAGGACCAGAAAGATTCCACAAAGATATGGAAAGTTCTGGAAGATTGGCTCCGATTGAGAGTGAATTTTCAAATGCACCACCTGAAATTGATGTCCTACAGGCAACAGCCACAGGAATCAATAGAGCAGTTCATCAGTAGATGCCATTGTAAGAGCAAAGAGTGTGATTTTTCAGAAGTTGAGCTGTCAGACCGAATAATGGAGCTGGTGATTGTATCAAACCCCATTGAAGCATTTCAGAATTACCTCTTGGGGGAAAAAGAAAGATCACAGCATTGATGCACTACTGGAAGCTGGTAGGAAATACGAAGCCATTGTAGCTGGACAACAGCACCTGCAAGCACTCGGTGCAACCAACAATATCAGCACCATAACCAGATTGAAAAGAGAAAGCAAGCTGTGTGATATGTATGGTCTGTCCCACTCATGGCAAAATTGTCCGGCATTTTGAGATCTGTGCAAGGCATGTGGTGCAAAAGGACACCGGGCCCACCTATGCAAGAATTCTGGCTCGAAAGACACAGCCAGAAGCCATGGTAGGACATGCGCCAAGATGGGGCGGCACAGTGGCGCAGTGGTTAGCACTGCAGCCTCACAGCTCCAGGGACCCGGATTCAATTCTGGGTACTGCCTGTGCGGAGTTTGCAAGTTCTCCCTGTGACCGCGTGGGTTTTCGCCGGGTGCTCCGGTTTCCTCCCACAGCCAAAGACTTGCAGGTGATAGGTAAATTGGCCATTGTAAATTGCCCCTAGTGTAGGTAGGTGATAGGGAATATGGGATTACTGTAGGGTTAGTATAAATGGGTGGTTGTTGGTCAGCACAGCCTCGGTGGGCCAAAGGGCCTGTTTCAGTACTGTATCTCTAAATAAAATTGAAAAAATAAGAAGAAAAGTGTAGCAATATGGCAACAGCAGCAAGGAAAGCGCCAGAGACCTGTAAAAACGCAAGCTGATACATGGGGATGCATTTTAAGACTCCACCTCCGAAATAGACGGCAGGCGTAAAAGATTGCGGCCGGCACACACGGGGACCACATCACAGAGATGCTGCGATTTCAAACGCGGTGGCTCATTAGCATGGCCATGGCGCCAGCCTCCGGCGATGACGTGGAGAGGGTGGGCAAGCTGTCAATGAACAGTTAAAATTGAAATGGCCAGTTAAAGTAACGGTTTGCAAAAATGAATAAAAATAGCCTCTCGGTGCACTCTCCCAATCCCCAATGGCATATCACAACATTCCTGCCTGTTTCCCCCCAGAATAGCTGCCTTGCAAATTTGACTTTCCCCCACGCCCCAAAGTTCGGAACTTTTGTCCTTTACCCTTTCCTATCACCATCCCCTCCCCGACCAATCCACAGAGAAAATCACCTTCTCCCTCCTCCCCACAGATGTCGTGCCACATTTCCCCGAATGGGGATTCAAAGGCACGGCATCGCCGGCCGTCACAATAAAGATTGCAATGTGGTGGCTGAATCGCTGTGGCAAGTAGCAATTAACATATTTTAATGCGGGTCCCATCGTTGAGTGGCCGGGCGGCCACAACAAGGCCTCGCTGCGAGCGTTGAGATCGGTACAGGGCCTTCTGGCGTTGGGTTCAGTGATGGGCCTCAGCCATACTGATCTTCATTGCCCCCCACCACCATTCCCAGCGGTGGAGGGCCTTTAAAATCCAGCCCATGAAGTCACCAGGGGACCAGACCTGGGACAAGATTCAGGGAGAAGTAGTTCTCAGACAGAAGATGAACAAATGTTCCACTTTGTGAATCTGACATATCACGTTGATGAAGTCAAGCAACTGGAAGCTTTCACCACTATCAACATCACATGCCCAAAGAAAGCTGGCAAACATACATTCAGGGTTAAGATTGACACTTGCGCTAGTGAAAATACCCTACCAGTCCAAATCCTCAAAGATATGTCCTGAGGTTGCTGGAAATCAATGATACAACCAACAGCTGCCAAGTTATCTGCATACAACGAGTCACCCATCTTTTGCGGTGGCACATTAACAATGCAATGCAGATATGGCAAGTCGGCATGGAAACCACAAACGTTCTACCTAGTAGACACGAGTGGACCAGCAGTGGCAGGACTACCAGCATGTAAGGACCTCAACATCATAACCATCCACGAGGTGACCAAGGTACCCATTACAGCAGAAGAGACAAAGGGGACCCGCATCGAGTCAGTCAACGAACTACAAAAAATGTACCCGGACAGATTTGACACCATAGGAACCTTCAAAGACAATGCCATATTACACCTCAGAGAGGATGCAATTCCATCAATCGACCCTATCAGAAAGTGCAGCGTGTACATGCACGAAAACGTTAAGCGTGAGTTACATGACATGAGAGCTGCTGAGTCTGGTAAGTCTCGCGAGGAGTTTTAAGGGTTAATTTCTATCTAGAGTCTAATTTTTTATTTCTTCAATTTAGCAGTTAACTGAAAATTACTCCTTAAGTTAAGATGGATGTGCTGGATGAACAGCCAACAAAATCGGAGCTCAGTCATGCCATCGATTCTCTAGCCAGCGGAAAATCCCCTGGAAAGGACGGCATTACCCCTGAAGTAATCAAGTGTGCCAAGCCTGCTATACTCTCAGCACTCCGTGAACTGCTTTGCCTGAACTGGGATGAGGGAGCAGTACCACAGGACATGCGCCAAGCCAATATCATCACCCTCTATAAGAACAAGGGTGACCACGGTGAATGCAACAACTACCGTGGAATCTCCCTGCTCAGCACAGTGGGGAAAGCCTTCGCTCGAGTCGTTTTAAACAGATTACAGAAGCTGGCTGAGCGTGTCTACCCTGAGGCACAGTGCGGCTTTTGAGCGAGAGATCCACCACTGACATGCTTTTCGCCCTTCGCCAGTTACAGGAGAAATGCCATGAATAACAGATGCTCCTCTACGTTGCCTTCATAGATTTCATCAAAGCCTTTGACCTCATTAGCAGACGTGGTCTCTTCAGACTACTAGCAAAGATCGGATGTCCACCAAAGCTTTCCATGATAATATGAAAGGCACAATTCAGCATAACGGTGCCTCATCAGACCCCTTTCCCATCCTGAATGGTGTGAAACAGGGCTGTGTTCTCGCACCTACATTGTTTGGGATCTTCTTCTCACTGCTGCTCTCTCACGCGTTTAAGTCTTCAGAAGAAGAAATTTTCCTCCACACAAGAACAGATGGCAGATTGTTCAACCTTGCCCATCTTAGAGCGAAGACCAAAGTATGGAAAGTCCTCATCAGGGAACTCCTCTTTGCTGACGATGCTGCATTAACATCCCAGACGGAAGAGTGTCTGCAGAGACTCATCGACAGACTTGCAGCTGCCTGCAATGAATTTGGCCTAACCATCAGTTTCAAGAAAACGAACATCATGGGACAGGATGTCAGAAATGCTCCATCCATCAATATCGGCGACCACGCTCTGGAAGTGGTTCAAGAGTTCACCTACCTAGGCTCAACCATCACCAGTAACCTGTCTCTCGATGCAGAAATCAACAAGGGCATGGGAAAGGCATCTGCTGCTGTGTGAAGACTGGCCAAGAGGGTGTGGGAAAATGGCACACTGACACGGAACACAAAAGTCCGAGTGTTTCAAACCTGTGTCCTCAGTATCTTGCTCTATGGCAGTGAGGCCTGGACAACGTATGTCAGCCAAGAGTGACGTCTCAATGCATTCCAAATTCGCTGTCTCCGGAGAATCCTTGGCATCAGGTGGCAGGACCATATCTCCAATGCAGAAGTCCTCGAGGCAGCCAACATCCCCAGCATATACACCCTACTGATACAGCGGAGCTTGAGATGGCTTGGCCATGTGAGCCGCATGGAAGATGGCACGATCCCCAAGGACATATTGTACAGCAAGCTCGTCACTGGTGTCAGACCCACCGGCCGTCCATGTCTCCGCTTTAAAGACGTTTGCAAACGTGACATGAAGTCCTACAACATTGACCACAAATCGTGGGAGCCATTTGCCAGCGATTGCCAGAGCTGGCGGACAGCGATAAAGGTGGGGCTGAATTGAGGAGAGTCAAAGAGCCTCAGCAGTTGGCAGGAAAGAGACAGAAGTGTAAGGAGAGAGCCAAACTGTGTAACAGCCCCGACAACCAACTTCACATGCAGCACCTGTGGAAAAGTCTGTCACTCTAGAATTGGCCTTTATTGCCACACCAGGCGCTGCTCCACAAACCACTGACCACCTCTAGGCGCTTACCCATTGTTTCTCGAGACAAGGAAGTCAAAAAGGAAAGGACTCCTTAAGTTAAGACAAGTTTTATTCCAGCCTTAAAACATGGGTCTACAAGCTCTCTGGGAGCAGCTGCAGCTAGTTACTTAGGAGCTGGCTTAAACTGGTTTTCAGAAGCTTGAATCAGTTGTTTTTCAGAGAGTGTAAAAACAGGCTTCCTCATTGCTGTTTTTTCTGTACTGAGTCCTGCTTTGAGTGCACAGAGTGTAAAGTGGGTGTTGGTGAGTGAGGGAGGGGCTCCTTTCTTTCTTTCCTCTACCTTCTTTCAGCCTCCAGAAGCTGGCTTTTCCTTTGGTAATGGGAAAGAAGCTGATTGGTGAAGCTGGTAATTTATTCTAATTGTAATAAATTGTTTTTAAAGTTGCAGTATGGCAGGTTAGCTCGGCCAAGTGGAATGCACATCCCACGGTATGTGGGAAGTCATGGACGCACCACATGTCCGAGATGAACATATCTACAGGAAGTGTCACTGGCTGCAGAAACCTGAATGGCAGCTGGAGTCACTGTTGTGCATCCGTGAGGAATGCACTTTTTAGGGAGGTGGTCAAACTGCAGATCAGGAGCATGCAAGCAGAGAAGAAATGGATGACCGCCAGGCAGTCGAAAAGAACCAGGCAGGCAGTTCAGGGGTCCCCTGAGTCTATCTTGCTTGCTAATCAGTTTTCCATTTTAGATACTGGTGAGGGTGATGGTTCCTCAGGGGAGTACAGCCAAAGCAAAGTCCGTGGCACCACGTGTGGCTCAGCTGCACAGTAAGGGCGGAAGAAGAGTGGAAGAGCAATAATGATCGGGGATTCATTAGTTAGGGGATCAGACAGGCATTTTTGTGGCAGTAAATGTGACTCCAGGATGGTGTGTTGCCTCCCTGGTGCCAGGGTCAAGGATGTCATGGAGCGGCTGCAGGACATCCTTCTGGGGGAGGGTGAGCAGCCAGAGGTCATGGTCCAGATTGGTACCAATGACATAGGTAGGAAGAGGGATGAGGTCCTGAAAGGAATTAGGAAGGAAATTAAAAAGCAGAACTTCAAGAGCAGTAATCTTAGGGTTAATCCCAGTACCATGTGCTGGCGAGCATAGGAATATGTGGATTGATCAATTGAACGTGTGGCTGGAGAATTGGTGTAGGAGGGAGAACATCAGATATCTGAGGCATTGGGGCTGGTTCTGGGGCTGTTGGGACCTGTACAAGATGGACGGGCTACACCTTAACAGGACTGGGACTAATATCCTCGCAGGGAGATTTGCAAGTGCTGTTGGGGAGGGTTTAAGCTAGCTTGTCAGGGGTATGGGAACCAGAGGGGTAGCTCAAATTGGAAGGAAGTAAAGCTGGTAAAGTAGCAAACGACATTAGAAGGCAGACAAAGCAAAGGCGAGCATCAACTAGGCTTAGAATGCAAAATAATGTCAAGAAGACAAGGTTAAAGGCACTCTACCTGAATGCACGCAGCATTTGCAACAAGATAGATAATTTAAAGGCACAAATAGAGGTAAATGGGTAGGATCTAATTGCCATTACGGAAACCTGGCTACTGGGTGACCAAGACTGAGAATTGAATATTCAATGATTTTCAACATTCAGGAAGGACAGGCAAAAAGTAAAAGGATGTGGTGTTGCACTGATAATAAGGGATGGGATCAGAACAGATGTCAGATAGGATGAACAAAATATAGAATCTGTTTGGGTGGAGCTAAGAAACAGCAAGGTGCAGCAAATATTGGTAGGAGTTGTTTATAGGTCATCAAACAGTAGTGATAGTGTGGGGTATGGCATTAATCAGGAGATTAGAGAAGCATGTAGCATGGGTAATACAGTAATCACGGGTGACTTAAATTTGCATATAGACTGGGTAAACCTAACGAGCACGAATGCTGTGGAGGACGGGTTTCTGGAATGTGCTAGGAATAGTTTTCTAGACCAGTATGTTGAGGACCCAACTAGAGAACCAGCTATTTTAGATATAGTATTATGTAATGAGAAAGGGTTAATCAATAATCTTGTTGTAAAAGAACCTTTAGGAATTAGTGGCCATAATATGGTAGAATTTTACATTAGGTTTGAAAGTGAGGTAGTTCAATCTAAAGCCAGGGTGTTAAATTTGAACAAAGGAAATTATGAAGTATGAGGGGCAAATTGACTGAGATGGATTGGGAAAATGCATTAAAAGGTATGACAATACATAGGCAATGGATAGTTTTTAAAGAATTATTACATAGTTTACAGCAACTATACATTCCTTCAAGGCACAAAAACCCCAAAAGTAAAGGCAGTCAACCGTGGCTAGCAAAGGAAGTTAAGGATTGTATAAGATTAAAGGAAAAGGCCTATAAAGTTGCCAGAAATAGTAGTAAAGCTGAGGATTGGGAGGAATTTAGAATACAGCAAAAGAGGGCCAAAAAGCTGATAAAGAAAGGGAGAATAGAACATGAATGTAAACTAGCAATAAACATAAAAACGGACTGTAAAAGCTTCTACAGGTATGTAAAAAGGAAATGCTTGGCTAAGACAAATGTGGGTCCATTACAGGCAGAGTCAGGAGAATTTATAATGGGGAATAGAGAAATGGCAGAGAAGCTAAATGATTATTTCTGTCTGTCTTCACTGAGGAAGATACAAGAAATCTCCAAGAGTTAGAGATCCAAGGGACTAGGGGGAATGAGGAATTGAAGGAAATTAGTATTAGTAAGAAGGTTGTATTGGAGAAATTAATGCAGCTGAAGGTTGATAAGCCCCCAGGACCTGATATTCTACTTCCAAGAGTGTTGAAAGAGGTAGCTTTGGAGATAGTGGAAGCATTGGTGATCATCTTCCAAAATTCTATAGATTCTGAAGATTGGAAGTCAGCAAATGTCACCCCACTATTTAAGAAGTGAGGGAAAGAGAAAATAGTGAATTACAGACCTCTCACCCTTACATCAGTAGTTGGGAAAATGTTAGAATATATTCCAAAGGATGTGATAAATAGACACTTGGATAATAATGATCTGATTGGGCCTACTCCTGCTCCTATGTTCATATGTGCCTATGTTCTTAACTGATGTCAGGCTAACTGGCCTGTAGTTCACTCTTTTCTCTCTCCCTCCTTTCTTGAATAAGGGTGTTACATTTCCTGGAGTAGTTCCTGCAGATTGGAAGGTAGCAAACGTAACCCCACTATTTAAGAAGGGAGGGAAAGAGAAAGCAGGGAACTACAGACCTCTTAGCTTGACAAAAGTAGGAGGGAAAATGTTAAAATCTATTCCAAAGGATGTGATAAATGGACACGTGGGTAATAATGATCTGATTGGGCATAGTCAACATGGATTTATGAATGGGAAATCATGTTGGATGAATCTGTTGGAGTTTTTTGAAGATATTACCAACAGAATTAACAAAGGGGAGTCATTGTACATAGTGTACTTGGATTTTCAGAAGGCTTTTGATAAGTCCCCCACAGGAGGTTGGGTTAGCAAAATTAAAGCACATGGGATAGGAGGTAATATACTGGCATGGATTAAGGACTGGTTAACACGCAGAAAGCAGAGAGTAGGAATAAATGGGTCATTCTCGTGTTGGCAGGCTTTGGCTAGTGGGGTACTACAAGGATCAGTACTTGAGCCCCCGCTGTTCACAATATATATCAATGCTTTGGATGTGGGGGGACCAAACATAGTATTTCCAATTTCGCAAATGACACAAAACTAGATGGGAATGTGTATTGTGAGAAAGGTGCAAAGCGGTTTCAAGGGGATTTGGACAGACTTAGTGAGTGGACAAGAACATGGCAGATGGAATATAATGTGGAAAAATTTGAGGTTATCCACTTTGATAGGATTAACAGACATGCAGAGTATTTCTTTAATGGTAAGAGATTAGAAGGTGTAGAACTACAAAGGGACCTGGGTATCCTTGTCAATAGTCACTGAAAGCTAACATGCAGGTGCAGCAAGCAATCAGGAAGGCGACAGTTATGTTCGCCTTTATCGCAAGCAGATTTGAGTACAGGAATAGTGAAGTCTTGCTTCAATTGTATAGAACCTTGGTTAGAGTACTGTTTGCAGTTTTGGTCCCTTTACCTTAGGAAGGATATTATTGCCATTGAGGGAGTGCAACAAAGGTTCAGCAGACTTGTTCCTGGGATGGCAGGACTGTCCTATGAAGAGAGATTGGTGAAACTGGACCTGTATTCTCTATACAGAAGAATGAGAGGTGATCTCATTGAAACCTACAACATTCTTAAAGGGATAGACAGGGTAGATGCAGGTAAGATGTTTCCCCTGGTTGGGGAGTTTAGTACCAAGGGACACAAATTTCAAAAAATGGGGGAAGAAGCCACTTAGTACAGAGACGAGGAGAAATTTCTTTACCCAGAGTGTTGTAAATCTTTGGAATTCTCTACTCCAGACGGCTGTGGAAGCTCAGTCATTGAATATGTTTAAAGCTGAGATTGACAGATTTCTAAATACCAACGACATAAAGGAATATGAGGGTAGTGTGGGTAAAAAGGCATTGAAGTGGATGATGAGCCACGATCATATTGAATGGTGGAGCAGGCTCAATGGACTGAATAGCCTTCTCCTGCTCCTATGTTCTTATGGACCATAATGACATCATCTGTCATGTGCATGAACACAGACTGGTGCAGCTCAATGGGTACTGAAGAAGGATGGAGCAATCAGGGTATGTCTAGATCTGAGTTGTCTAAACCATTCCCTAAAGAGATGCCCCCACAAGATCCCGATATTAGAAGAATTGAACCCCAAGTTCACAGCAGCCAAATTCTTCTCCAAGTTGGATGCCAAACATGGATATTCGTCAGTACACCTAGCTAAGGAATCTCAAGAAGTCACCACATTCAGGCCACCATTTGGAAGATATTGCTTCCAGAAACTACCCTTCGGCTTATCTGTCAGTCAAGATCTGCTTCAGCAACATATGGACAGAATTATAGAAAATGTGCCTGGCTGCATCTGCATTGCCGATAACATTGCAGTAATGGGCAAAACCAAAGAAGAGCATAATCAACATCTTCATTCACTGATGGCAATAGCTTGTCGCGAAGGGCTTGTTTTTAACCCCAAGAAGTGGTCCCACTATTTAAGACAGGTTGTAGAGATAAGCCAGGGAACTGTGACCAGTGAGTCTCACGTCAGTGGTAGGGAAACTATTGGAGAAAATTCTGAAGGAGAGAATCCATCTCCACTTGGAGAGGCAAAATTTGATTAGGAATAGTCAGCATGGCTTTGTCAGTGGGAGGTCATACCTAACAAATGTGATTGAATTTTTTGAGCATGTGACCAGGTGTGTAGATGAGGGTAGTGCAGTTGATGTAGTTTACATGGATTTCAGCAAATCCTTTGACAAGGTCCCACATGGGAGACTTATCAAGAAAGCAAATGCACATGGGATACAGGGTAACTTGATGAGGTGGATTCAAAATTGGCTTAGCTGTAGGAGACAGAGAGTGATGACAGATGGCTGTTTTAGTGACTGGAAGCCAGTGTCCAGTGACGTACCACAGGGATCTGTGCTGGGTCCCTATTGTTTGTCATTTATATAAACGACATAGATGACTATGTGGGGGAGTAGGATCAGTCAGTTCGCGGATGACACAAAGATTGGCTGAGTGGTTAACAGTGAGGTTGAGTGTGTTGGGTTACAGGAAGATATAGACGGGATGGTCAAATGGGCAGAAAAGTGGCTGATGGAATTCAACCCTGAAAAGTGTGAGGTGATACACTTTGGAAGGAGTAATGAGCCACAGAAGTTTTCAATGAGTGGCCTGACACTGGGAAGTTCCAAGGAACAAAGGGACCTTGGCGTGTTTGTCCATAGATCTCTGAAGGCAGAAGGGCAGGTTAATAGGGTGGTGAAAAAGGCATATGGGACACTTGCCTTTATCAATCGAGGCATAGATTACAAAAGTAGGGCGGTCATGTTGCAGTTGTATAGAACTTTGGTAAGGCCACAGCTGGAGTACTGTGTGCAATTCTGGTCCCCACATTATAGGAAGGATGTGATTACACTGGAGGGGGTGCAGAGGCGATTCACCAGGATGCTGCCTGGGATGGAACATTTAAGCTATGAAGAGAGGTTGGATAGGCTTGGGTTGTTTTCGCTGGAGCAGAGAAGACAGAGGGGTGACCTGATGTAGGTGTACAAGATTATGATGGGCATGGACAGGGTGGATAGGGAGTAGCTGTTCTCCTGAGTTGAAGGGTCAGTTACGAGGGGACACAAGTTTAAGGTGAGGGGTGGGAGGTTTAAGGGGGATTTGAGGAAGAACTTTTTTACTCAGAGGGTGGTGACAGTCTGGAATGCACTGCCTGGGAGGGTGGTAGAGGCGGGTTGCCTCACATTCTTTAAAAAGTGCCTGGATGAGCACTTGGCACGTCATAACATTCAAGGCTATGGGCCAAGTGCTGGCAAATGGGATTAGGTAGACAGGTCAGGTGTCTTTAATGCATCGGTGCAGACTCGATGGGCCAAAGGGTCTCTTCTGCACTGTATTATTCTGTGATTCTGTGAAGTGCCCGGTGAATGTAAGTCAGATCAATTTCTTTGGCTCCATCTATTCCGGTTGCGAATTCCGTCCTGGGCCAGGCAAAATCGAAGATGTAAGGCCTACCTGACAAGACAAGAAAGACCTTCAGAGATGTCTTGGATTTTTCAACTTCTTTGCACCATACAATCCAAATTTTTCTGCCAAAGCATCATCGCTGACAGAGCTCTTAAAGAAGATGTACCATTTTCTATGGCAGGAGGACCATCAGCGTATGTTTGAGTCACTCAAACAAGCGTTGTCAGCAGAAACCTGTACCTTGCATTACTACGACCCAGTACAGTTCAGCATAACCTCCCAGCTCATATTCTATGCCTTGGTTAATAAAGGCAAGTATTCCATATGCCTTCTCTACCGCCTTATCTAACTGTCCAAACACCTTCAGGGATCTTTAGACAGGCACTCCAAGGTCCCTCTATTTCTCTACACTTCTCAGTACCCTACCATTTAATGTGCATTCTCTTGCCTTGCTAGCCTTCCCTAAATGTATTACCTCACACATCTCCGAATTAAAATCCATTTGCCACTGTTCCACCTGCCTGAATAGTCCATCGGTAGCTTCCTGCAGTCTACAGCTTTATTCTTCATTATCAGCCGCACTAAAATCTGAGAAAATCTCCAGAACCTGATGGCCTACAATCTAGGTTTCTAAAAGAGGTACCATCAGAAATTGTGGATGTGCTGGTCATGATTTTCCAAAATTGCCCAGATTCTAGAATGATCTCAGTGGATTGGTAACTAGGAAATATAACACCCTTATTCAAGAAAGGAGGGAGAGAGAAAAGAGTGAACTACAGGCCAGTTAGCCTGACATCAGTTAAGAACATAGGAACATATGAACATAGGAGCAGGAGTAGGCCCAATCAGATCATTATTATCCAAGTGTCTATTTATCACATCCTTTGGAATATATTCTAACATTTTCCCAACTACTGATGTAAGGGTGAGAGGTCTGTAATTCACTATTTTCTCTTTCCCTCACTTCTTAAATAGTGGGGTGACATTTGCTGACTTCCAATCTTCAGAATCTATAGAATTTTGGAAGATGATCACCAATGCTTCCACTATCTCCAAAGCTACCTCTTTCAACACTCTTGGAAGTAGAATATCAGGTCCTGGGGGCTTATCAACCTTCAGCTGCATTAATTTCTCCAATACAACCTTCTTACTAATACTAATTTCCTTCAATTCCTCATATTCCTTAGTCCCTTGGATCTCTAACTCTTGGAGATTTCTTGTATCTTCCTCAGTGAAAACAGACAGAAATAATCATTTAGCTTCTCTGTCATTTCTCTATTCCCCATTATAAATTCTCCGGACTCTGCCTGTAATGGACCCACATTTGTCATAGCCAAGCGTTTCCTTTTTACGTACCTGTAGAAGCTTTTACAGTCCATTTTTATGTTTTTTGCTAGTTTACATTCATGCTCTTTTCTCCCTTTCTTTATCAGTTTGTTTTGCTGTATTCTAAATTCCTCCCAATCCTCAGCTTTACTACTATTTCTGGCAACTTTATAGGCCTTTTCTTTTAATCTTATACAAATGTCATGAAAACCACACCTGCCAAGAATGAGGCATATTAATTTTGTCATATGGAACATTAATTTTAAACTGTTGCTGGACTGAAAAGATGACTTGTTTAAAGAGATCACAGCGGTGGCTGAAAACATTTGCATTCTGGGTGACAGTTGCCAGTAGAAGACAATGGAACTGCTCCCTGGTTCAGTTAACCAGATGATTTGACCGAAAGACGTTGAGTCGTTGGTAAGATAGTGTTCCAGACCCCCTACTAAGGATGTCTACTGAGATTGAAAGAATCCACAAGCAATCCAGGTGGGGAGCTAGTCATATGACTGGCCTGCTGGCCCAGGTTTTGTTTAAGTTGTGTTCACAAAACAGTTTGAGGTCAGACTGCAATTGAACTTGAAGGAAGAGAACATCTTCCTGTCTCTGTCTCTCTTTACCTCTTAGGCAAAGACAGGGACCCATGGAAGAAACTAAGCCAAGGCAGAAAACCATCGAAACAAGTATGAAAGAATGCACTGGGCCCCAACGAGACAACAAGATTTAACTGCAATCAAAGATTTTACATCAAACTAAAAAGACAGTAAATGAACTCCAGGTATTGCTTGAAACCTTTCCCCTTGATTCTTTCTCCTTTTCTGTCTATATCTTTATCGCGTATGCATGCTAGCATGGTCGCATCATGTATTTTTAGTAGTTTTAAATGAATTAGAGTTTTAAGGTTAATAAACTTACACCTTTCTTGCTTAAATCTAAGAAAACGTGTCTGGTTCATTTCTTTGCCATTACAATTGGAGAGTAGTGAACAAGGATTCATCGAAGGGAAGCTAAAAATATGGGATTTAAAAAAATTTAACCCTGTTATGGTCAAACCAGGAAAAAGCTGAGAGGGAACCCCCTCGACCCCTTTCTCACCTGGTCATAACAGAATCCTTAACTTCCTTTGTTATCCACGGTTGACTGCCTTTACTTTTGGGGTTTTTGTGCCTTGAAGGAATGTATATTTGCTGTAAACTATGTAATATTTCTTTAAAGACTATCCATTGCCTCTACTGTCATACCTTTCAATGTATTTTCCCAATCCACCTCAGCCAATTTGCCCCTCATATCTTCATAATTTCCTTTGTTCAAATTTAACACCCTGGTTTCAGATTGAACTACCTCACTTTCAAACAATGTAAAATTCTATCATATTATGGTCACTCATCCCTTAAGGTTCTTTTGAAACAAGATTATTAATTAGCCCTTTCACATTACATAAAATTAGATCGAAAATAGACTGTTCTCTAGTCGATTCCTCAACATACTGGTCTAGAAAACCATCCCTATCACATTTCAGAAACTCATTCGCCACAGCGTTAGTGCTCATTAGGTTCACCCAGTCTACATGCAGATTAAATTCACCCATGATTACTCTATTACCCATGCTACATGTTTTTTTAATCTCCTGATTAATGCCATGTCCCACGCCATCACTACTGTTTGGTGGCCTATCAACAACTCCTACCATTATTTGCTGCCCCTTGCTGTTTCTTAGCTCCACCCAAACATTTAGTTCTTCCGATCGGAGACCCTCCCTTACTAATGTACTAATCCCACCCCTTATTATCAGCATAACACCACCTCCTTTTTCTTTTTGCCTGTCCATCCTAAATGTCAAATATCCTTGAATACTCAGTTCCCAGTCTTGGTCAACCTATAGCCAGGTTTCTGTTGTGGCAATTAGATCATACCCATTTACCTCTATTTGGGTCTTGTTGCAAATGCTGCATGCATTCAGGTGGAGTACCTTTAACCTTGTCTTCTTTGCATTCTGCATTTTAAGCCTAGGTGATGCTCGCCTTTGTTTCGCCTGCCTTCTAATGACACTTGCTACTTGTCTACCTCCTGTTACCAGCTTTACTTCCATCAAATTTGAGCTACCCCTCAGGTTCCCATCCCCCTGACAAGCTAATTTAAACCCTCCCCAACAGCATCAGCAAATCTCCTTGCGAGGATGTTAGTTCTGGTCCTGCTAAAGGATAGCCCGCCCATCCTGTACAGGTCCCCCTGCCCCAGAACTGGTCCCAATGCCTCAGAAATCTGATGCCCTCCCTTCTGCATCAATTCTCCAGCCACATGTTCAATTGATCAATCCTCCTATTCCTATTCTCACTAGCATGTGGCACTGGGAGTAACCTGAGATTACTGCTTTGGAGGGCCTGCTTTTTAATTTCCTTCCTAACTCCCTAAAATCTGCATTCGTACCAATGTGGACCATGACCTCTGGCTGTTTACCCTCCCCCAGAGGGATGTCCTGCAGCCGCTCCATGACCTCCTTGACCCTGGCACCAGGGAGGCAACACACCATCCTGGAGTCATGTTTACTGCCTCAGAAACGCCTGTCTGATCCCCTGACTATTGAATCCCCTATCACTATTGCTCCTCCACTCTTCTTCCACCCCTCCTGTGCAGCTGAGCCACCCATGATGCCACTCTGTCTGCACTCCCCCGAGGAACCATCGCTGTCACCAGTATCCAAAATGGAAAATCAATTAGCAAGCAAAATAGACTCAGGGGACTCTTGCACGTCCTGCCTGGTTCTCTTAGACTGCCTACTGTCTGGCCGTCACTCATTCCCTCTCTGCCTGCATGCTCTTAGCCTGCAGTGTGACCACCTCCCTAAATATGCTATCCACGTCGTCCTCTGCCTCGTGGATGCACAACTGTGACTCCAGCCATCGTTCGAGTTCTGAAATTCAGATCTCAAGCTTCTTTAAGGCAGTGACACTTCCAGCAGATGTGTTCGTCTAGGACATGTGGTGTGTCCATGACTTCCCAGATTATGTCGGGAAAATGCTGGAATCTATTTTTAAGGAAGGCCACAAAAGCGTGCTATGCCAAATGATGATTTTTTTTTTCCACCAGCTGGAAACCCGAATTAAATTTTTAAAAAGGATAAAAGGAACAGATAAAAGGCAGCTAAAATGGCCACCGCAATTTACATCAAAATACCCTACATTCCATTGCATTAAGGTGGAGGCGTAGGGCTGAATTTTGTTCAGCTCTGATGTTGGGCTCCATTGTGGGCCGCTGTCGCTCTGATCTTCTGCACTCACACCATGCACCCCCACCCCCGGATCCACCCGCAAGGGAGCCCAATGTCAGGATTGCTGGGCCTGATCTTCCCGGCAGCAGGAAAGCTCCACTGAGGGTCCTCCGCCACTCTGTGGTGGGACCATGCTTTAAATATTGAAATTACCTGTTTGCCTACATTTGAAGTATCCATGATCTTACCATTGGTTCCGGATCTTCAGCACGATGGCACTCATGCGCCTTTAGTTTCCCCTCCAGGGAAAGCTGGTGCCACTGAGGTAGGGAAGGGGGGTCTCTGCATTTGTAGTGTAGTGAGGGTGGGGGGGTGGGTGTGTAATTGGGGTGAACTCTGCAATTTTTGGTATATTGGGGGTAAGGGGTGAACTCTGCACTTTGTGCAGTTCTGGTGGAGAAAGGGGTCAACTCTGCACTTTATTCAGTTGTGGGGAGAAGGGGTCAACTCTGCAATTTTAACGTAGTGGTAGGGGGAAACGGGGCAAGCATTTATTTTCAGTGTAGTGGGATAGAGTGGGGAAACTCTACATTCTCTACGCAGAGCTGGCAGCTCTTTAAAAATGGCAGCAGCACCTGCGCAGAGACATTTGACACCATTCACGGTGTCGCCGAGGCCGCTCCTGCCACGTGATGGGGCATTGGGGGGGGGTTGGAGGGGGGTGGCAGGGTCCCCATGGGGGTCCCCATTAACAAGACATTAAAGGCAATCACTTGGGACATTAAATTGTGGAGATGAACCACTCAAAGGCAATCACTTGAACAGTGGTCTCCTGGTTGAGAGAAGGGAATTCCTAGACATGTTCCTAGATTATGTTATGAGGAAATACACAGGATGACAGTCATGTGACAAGCCCACCATCTGTGTGCTTAAGCTGGCTTTTCTCTGAGAAGACCCAAGTAGGGTTTCTCTCTCTCTCCCCAGTCTACCTTGCAAGCTTCAAATCCTGCCTGCTGGACGTAACCACCTCGGTCTAACACTGCTGCAGTCAGAGACCCCGTCAAGGAAATCATCTGCCTCATTGTTCTCCAGGAGAATCACCAACTTAGCTGGCCACATCTGCAAGCCAGAAACCTCAGGACTACGAGTTCATCTGGAAGACAACTGACTGTATACCACTTTTCTTTGCTCTGGACTCTAATCTGACCAAGCTATCCTTCCCTATTCTGTAATCCATTTGTGTATGTGTGTGAGCCTCGAGTGTGTGTGTGTGTGTGTGAAAGTTGGAGCATAGTCTATTATTTTACTTAGATCAGTTTATGTACAATAAAGCTAACCTCTTTCTTTGTTAAACTCAATTGTCCGATTGGTTCTTTTATGATCATAGCACATAAATAGTTAAATATTGGATTGACACGCACATCTACTTTAAGAAAGAAATAAATCCTGTTGCAGTCAAACAAGGAGCGGGGCAAGAGGAAGCCCTTCAACCCCTCCTCACCTGGTCATAACAGAAGTCTTAATAAAGCACTTAGAAAATCATAGTATGATCAAACAAAGTTAACAAGGTTTTATGAAAGTGAAATCATGTTTGACAAATTTATTAGAGTTTTTTGAGGATGTAACTAGCAGGGTAGATAAAGGGAAACCAGTAGATTTAGTGTACCTAGATTTCCAAAAGGCATTCAATAAGGTGATAAATTGCCATACAAAAGCTTAATACACAAAATAAGAGCTCATAGACTTGGGGTTATTATGTTAGCATGGATAAAGGATTAGTTAACAGGCAGGAAGCAGAGACACGAGATAAGTGGGGCATTTTCCAGTTGGCAGGCTGTAACTAATGGAGCGCCGTAAGGATCAGTGCTGGGGACTCAGCTATTTACAATCTATATTAATGACTTAGATGAAGAAACAGAGAGTAATATATCTAGGTTTGATGATGATACAAAGCTCGGTTTGAATGTAATCTGTGAGGAGGACACAAAGAGGCTGCAAAGAGATATTTACAGGCTAGGTGTGTGGGCAACAAGATGGCAGATGGAGTAGAATGTGGAGAAGTGTGAGGTTATTCACTTTGGTAGTAAGAGTAGAAAAGAAGAATATTGGTTTAAAAAGCATGAAATGTTGCTGTTCAATGGTACTTGAGTGTATTTGTACAAGTAATACAGAAAGTTAACATGCAGGTACAGCATGAAGTTAGGAAGGCAAATGGCATGTTGGTCTTTGTTGCAAGGAGATTGGAGTACATGAATAAGGAAATCTTGCTATAATTGTACAGGGCTTTGGTGAGACCACACCTGGAGTACTGTGTTCAGTTTTGGTCTCCATATTTAAGGAAGGATATACTTGCATTGGAAACAGTACAGCAAAGGTTCACTAGATTAGTTACTGGGATGAGAGGGTTGTCCTATGATGAGAGGCTAAGTAAATTTGGTCTACACTCTCTGGAGTTTAGAAGAATGAGAGGTGATCTCATTGTAACACAAGATTCTGAAGGGGTTTGACACAAAGGTTTTTCCCCCGGCTAGGGAATCTAGAACACGGGAGCATAGTCTCAGGATAGGGAGCCAATCATTTCGGACTGGGATGAGGAGAAATTTCTTCACTCAAAGTGTTGTGAATCTTTGGAATTTTCTACCCCAGAGAGTTGTGGATGCTCCAAAATATATTGAATACATTTAAGGCTGAGATAGACAGATTTTTGGTCTGTCAGGGAATCGAGGGATTTGGGGAGTGGGTGGGAAAGTGGAGTTGAGGTAGAGAAGCAGTCACGATTGTATTGAATGGTGGAGCAGGCTCGAGGGGCCGTATGGTCTACTCGTCCTCCTATTTCTTATGTTGTTATGTTCACATGGCCAATTTTTGTATCTTCTGCAAACTTCTTAATCATGCCCCCTACATTCAAGCCCAAATCATTGAAATATACCTCAAAAAGCGAGGGTCCTAGTACTGAACCCTGCAGAACCCCACTGGAACCTGCCTTCCAGTCACAAAAACACCCATGGACCATTATTCTTTGCTTCCTGCCTTCGCATCAATTTTGGATCCAACTTGTCACTTTGCCTAGGATCCCATGGGCTTTTACTTTCATGACCAGTCTGCTGTGTGGAACTTTATCAAAAGCCTTGCTAAAGTCCATATAGACTGCATCAAATGCACTACCCTCATTAACCTCCTTGTTACCTTGTTATCTCCTCAAAAAATTCAGTCATCTGAGTCAGACACAACCTTCTGTTAACAAATCTGTGCTGACTGTTTTTGATGAATCCTTGTCTTTCTAAATGAAGACTTATCCTGTCCCTCAGAATTTTTTCCAATCATTTTCCCACCACTGAGGTTAGGCTGATTGGCCATCCCTTTCTCCCATTTTAAACAATGGTATACCTTTAACTGTCCTCCAATCCTCTTGTACCGCACCTGTAGCCAGAGAAGATTGGAAAATGATGGTCAGAGCCTTTGTCATTTCTTTTCTTGATTCCCTTAACAGCCTGGAATACATTTTGTCTGGGCCTGAGGATTTATCCACTTTCAAAGATGTTAACTACCTTAATACTTCCTTCTCACGATGTCAATTTCATCTCATATTTCACACTCCTCCTCCCTGATTGCAATGTCTATATCATCCCTCGCTTTTGTGAAAACAGGCACAAAGTATTCATGAAGGACCATACCAATGTCCTCTGCCACCACACAGGTTACCCTTATGGTCCCTAATAGGCCCTACTCTTTCTTTAATTATCCTCTTGTTCTTTATGTATTTATAAAATATCTTTGGGTTTTCTTTGATTTCACCTGGCAATATTTTTTCATACCATCTCTTTGCTTTCCTAATTTCCTTTTTAATTTCACCCTTGCACTTTTTACACTCCATTAGGATTTTTCTGTATTGACGACCTTGTCATACTCTCGAAGCTGAATTTGTGTCCGCAATTCATTCAATCTGTTCTTTATTCTCCATGTCTTTGTTAAAAGAATGTTTATTTGGGCCGTACACCCTAACCTCTTCTTCTGCTCTAATGCTTTGCTTGCATGTTTCCTATTTTTCTCCCCTGGTTAAATGACCTTACATCTTTTATTTTTCCCTTCACCTGCAGTGCCTAAAGCACAACATCTGACTGTCAATCTACCCTCTTCCCTTTTGTTGGTGGCCTGACTGCTTTTCCTGTTTTTTATTTAAATTTTTGAAAAAGTTATTTACCCTTTACTGCAGCCAGCTGCTCCTCTCAAGCTGGAAGACTTCAGATTGGTCCTCTAGCTTCGAGAGCAAGCCCAACTGCTGCTCTTAATTGGACAGGGAACCTGTCTTCATGCCAGTTAAAGGGGTGCCTCCATTAAAATCCCAGGTCAGTGACTATTTCCCCCCGAGGATGGGTTCGGTACCCAGAAACAGTCCCGGCTCCTATTTCCAACCTTCCAAAGTGAAAAGTCAGTCCAATGTATTGGAGGTGAAAATAAAAAGCAGCACCTCTTTCCCTCTCTGCACCAAATGCCTGACTTTTGCACGCTAATTATGCTGCGCTCAGTTCTGCAAGCACTCTCGTCAGAATTTTATTCTGCCCTTGGACATGGGCACAGAGGCGGGCAAAATGGCAGGGGGCACCATTCCAGATGTTGCACGGGCCCCCTGCATTTTGTCTGAGGCACAGAAGGCCGAGGATGGTCTTCCTGCCCCAGGGCAATTGATGCCCTTAAGTGGACAATTAGTCAATTTTGAGCAAAGCAGAGAGGCCCGCCACTGCCGGGAGAAGCCACCAGGTAAAATCTGGCAGCCTCCTAGCGGGGTTGGGGCTGCTCGCTACTTAGGGCCCCTGGAGGAACCCCTGGTGGCAATACCCTCCCCCACACCCTCACAACCCCCCACTCCCACCCTCTCACTGGGGCCTGCCTAAGTGGCCCCGCCGACCCTAAACTATCCCGGGGTCTCCTTCTTCTTCGATGTTCCAAGGCCTCCTGCAGTACCAGCAGTGGTCATCGTTCCTAGTGGCGCTGCCGGTACTGCACAGCTGTTGGACTTCCAATTGACTGGCAGCTCTGGAGTATGGAGCTCGTCCCTTAAAGGGACAGTGTCTCTGATGGCAGGCAGTTAATTGTCTTCCCACCATGGAATGGCTTCGGGGGTCCGACAGAGGGCCAAGGTGGAGTTGCCCCACATCCTCCTCACCTTCTGGCCTGCCGCCAGGACCCTAGTCGCAAGAATAAAATGTAGCCCTCTGTGTGATCCACTCTGCATAGAAAATACTGTTTCCTGACATACAGCTCATGATTCACACCCAAATTACAACTGTTAAATCAGCTTCCTGCTCACAGTAATTAACATAGCTTATAGCTGATTGACAGTTATCTGCCATTAACAGGGAGTTTCTGTTAATTAGGTAGCTTAATTAGCTTGCAGTTTCCTGAACAGTTTTTAAAGCTGTAAGTCAAATTCTAATTGTTAAGCTAAAGTTCAGTTTGAAAAATATTTACCAGAGAATTCCCACTTGCAGCAAATTCTTGACTTTAGCACTCTGCTTCTTTACTCAGTTCTGCTCTGCGTGACCACTTTCAAGAGATAGGTGGGGTGAGGACCTGAAGATATTTAAACTCAAGACTGACGAGTTTATATTTGAGGCACTGGGGCACCAGGAACCAGTGTAGTTCAATGAGGACAGGTATGATGGACAATGTGGACCTGGTGCAGAATTGGAGTTGGGCAACATAATACTGCATCAGCTGAATTTTATAGTAGGAGGATGGGAGACACACCAAAGGAGCATTGGAGTAATATAGTCTAGGGGTGATAAAGTCATGAATGTATCATGCAGTGCCATTATTGGTATGCCATTACAATACACCTGCCCATATTTGGGCAAACATATTGACATCATTTTCATGAAGTGGAATAATTCCAGGAGAGAGTAACACAGAGTAGACTATTGAGACACGGAGGGGGGGATTTTTAACTCCCAAGAACAGGTGGATTGGGAATGGGAGGAAGTTAAAATGTTTGCTTTTTGAGTAGGAACATATCTCCATTCCAATATGCCCACTTTCAGGTTTTATGGAGGTGCACTTAATGCTGCTGAGAAACCGACTCGAAGTTGAGGATTTTATATTTGTAGGCAGCAGGTCTTTATTAGCACAATTAATGTTGTTAGTAGACATTAATGAGGTGTTTGCAAATCGTATTTAACTTGGCTCCAAAGTTGGCAGCATGGGTTTCCTGGGACTCAGGAAACTGACTAGGAAAACAAAGGCAAATTTGAGCAGCAGTTCAGTTGGGAACTTAAACTTATCCTTGTCCCATTTGAATAAAAACAGTTGCTGTCTCAATTCATTCTGGCAAACATTTGATGGATAGTTCTTGTGTAGATAAAAGTTTGTTCAGCCTTGGAGACTTTCAAAGTGACAAGATCAGGATGGTTGGTACATCAGATGTGTTTGACAGCACATCAAAATAGGAAGACCATCACCATCCACAGCAGCGATGATGTGATGTGGTGGGACCAGCATGTTTATTGGAGAGAGGTGTGCAGGGGGGAGGTGCACAGGACAGGGGCTGAGGTCACATTAGGCACAAACATGTCACAGGGTTTACAGACAGAGGCTCAGCTTCCTTGACCTCTCCGAAGAGCAGGCTGAGGTAGTCACGTCAGATGGTGGAAGACATGTGCAGCCTCCTAGAGGGAAACTATCTCACTGTTGGACCTGGAGGCAATGCATTATCAGTGGCTGTGAAAGGGATCGCCACCCTCAATTTTATCACCTCCAGATCCTTTCAGGACGCCACTGAAGACATATCCAGAATCTCGCAGACGGCTGCACATTACTGCAAAGGCAAGTCACTGATGAATTATTTGTCAGGGTCAATAATAATGTTAATTTCCTCTGTGATGACAATATCCTGGATAAGCAGGCACTTGGATTTGCCTCGCTGACTGGATCCCCATATGTACAGGATGCCATTTCCTGGATACAGCTAGCAATCTGAGCACCACCACGGCAACCAGGAGATTTTATGAACTGCAAGAGATATTTGTCCATCAATGGGCAGCTGGTGTGTAACCACAAGAAGAGGTTCATGCAGGTGAGCACCAGATTCCTCGAGAGCTGTCATGTTACATTCATAATGTGGCAGTCCAACTTTCCAGACATTTTCATTCTAAAAAGCAGACTTAAGGGCTGGCTGATAGGAAACTCAGAATAGCCCTTCAACCTTGGCCAATGAGGTGCAGGAGTACTACAATGAGAGTCACGTGACCACCAGGTGTGTCATAGAGCAAGTCATCGGAATGTGATATGCTTCAGTTGCCTAAATAGGTATGGCACCCTTCAGTACTCGCCAGTGAGGATGTCCAGAATAATAACAGTGGGGCGTTGCATCCTGAACAACATTTGGAACTTGCTGCCTACAAGGGTAGTGTAAGCAGAGACGATCAATGATTTCAACAGGAAATTGGATGTGCACTTGAGGGAAATAAACTTGCAGGGCTATGGAGATAGAGCAGGGGAATGGGACTGACTGGATTGATCTGCAGAGAACGTGGACTCAATGGGCCAAATGGTGTCCTATTCTGTCATAATGACTCTATGAATCTATAACAATACACAGCAGAGAGGACTGCAGGTGGAGGAGGATGAAGGGTCTTCCATCATTAGACAAGCCACCCAGGGTGCCAGGGATACCCTAATATCACAAATGTTCACCTAGTGTGTGTTATGTTTACGCTGGGTTACTGGGTTTAGTTTGTAATAACTGATTTAACTCAGAGCAATGCAGATATCACACTTGTGTTTAATAACCAACTAGTTTATTTACAAGCCTTCAACTATAAAGGTTCATATAGGATTTCAGTACAATCAAAGCAGTGTGTTCTGTAGAAGCTTCTCGCTGTCTTAGCTTCACTTTTGCTCTGCAGCCCCACCTCAAGACTTAAGCAATCAAACATAGTGAACACAGCTATTGGACAGACTAATACAATCAAACACTGATCAATCAATCACTACATTTTCCCCCTTTTGACCTTAGACATTATTTTTAAATTAATCTAAACAACAAACATATATGCATAAAGTTATTTCTTAGTGTTCAACTTGTCTATTTTCTCTAAGTACAGAAATAGCCTTTTTAAAAATTCATTCTTGGATGTAGGCGTCGTTGGCTACACCAGCATTTATTGCCCATCTCCAATTGCCCTTAAGAAGGTATTAGTGAGCTGCCTTCTTGAACTGCTGCAGTCCATGTGAGGTAGGTACACCCACAGTGCTGTTAGGAAGGGAGTTCCAGGATTTGACCCAGCGATAGTGAAGGAACGGCGATATAGTTCCAAGTCAGGATGGTGTGTGACTTCAAGGGGAACTTGCAGATGGTGGTGTTCCCATGCAATTGCTGCCCATGTCCTTCTAGTTGGTAGAGGTCGCGGGTTTGGAAGGTGCTGTCTAAGAATCCTTGGTGCGTTGTTGCAGTGCATCTTGTACATGGTACACACTGTTGCCACTGTGCGTCGGTGGTGGAGGGAGTGAATGTTTGTGGATGGGGTGCTAATCAAGCAGGCTGCTTTGTCCTGGATGCTGTCAAGCTTCTTGAGTGTCGTTGGAGTTTCACCCATCCAGGCAAGTGGAGAGTATTCCATCACACTCCTGACTTGTGCCTTGTAGATAGTGGACAGGCTTTGGGGAGTCAGGAGGTGAGTTACTCACTGCAGGATTCCCAGCCTCGGATCTGCTCTTGTAGCCACAGTATTTATATGGCAACTCCAGTTCAGTTTCTAGTCAATGGTAGTCTCTAGGATGTTGATAGTGGGTGATTCAACGATGGTATCGCCTTTGAATGTCACGGGAAGAGAGTTAGATTCTCTCTTGTTGGAGATGGTCATTGCTTGGCACTTGTGTGGCACGAATGTTACTTGCCACTTATCAGCCCAAGCCTGGATATTATCCAAGTCTTGCTGCATTTCTACATGGACTGCTTCAGTATCTGAGGAGTCACGAATGGTGCTGAACATTGTGCAATCATCAGCGAACATCCCCACTTCTGGCCTTATGATTGAAGGAAGGTCATTGATGAAGCAGCTGAAGATGGTTGGGTCTAAGACACTACCTTGAGGAACTCGTGCAGTGATGTCCTGGATCTCAGATGATTGACCTCCAACAACCATAGCCATCTTCCTTTGCACTAGGTATGACTCCAACCAGCGTAGAGTTTCCCCCTGATTCCCATTGACTTCAGTTTTGCTCGGGCTCCTTGATGCCATACTCGGTCAAATGCTGCCTTGATATCAAGGGCAGACACTCTCACCTCACCTCTTGAGTTCAACTCTTTTGTCCATGTTTGAACCAAGGCTGTAATGAGGTCAGGAGCTGAGTGGCTCTGGCGGAACCCAAACTTAGCAGGTAATTGCTAAGCAAGTGCCGCTTGATGGCACTGTTGATGACACCTTCCATCACTTTACTGATGATCGAGAGTAGACTGATGGGGCGGTAATTGGCTATGTTGGACTTGTCCTGCTTTTTGTGTACAGGACATACCTGGGCAATATTCCACATTGCTGGGTAGATATCAGTGTTATAGCTGCACTAGAACAGCTTGGCTAGGGGAGTGGCAAGTTCTGGAGCACAGGTCTTCAGTACTGTTGCCAGAATATTGTCAGGGCCCATACCCTTTGCAGTATCCAGTGCTTTCAGTCATTTCTTGATATCACGCAGAGTGAATTGAATTGGATGACGTCTGGCATCTGTGATGCTGAGGACCTCGGGAGGAGGCCGAGATGGATCATCCACTCGGCACTTCTGGCTGAAGATTGTTGCAAATGCTTCAGCCTATCTTTCGCACTGAGGTGCTGGGCTTCCCCATCATTGAGGATGGGGATATTCATGGAGCCACCTCCTCCAGTTAGTTTAATTGTCCATCATTATTCATGACTGGATGTGGCAGGGTAGAGCTTAGATCTGATCCGTTGGTTATGGGATTGCTTAGCTCAATCTATTGCATGCTCCATACGCAGTTTGGCATGCAAGTAGTCATGTGTTGTAGCTTCACCAGGTTAACACCTCATTTTAGGTGTGCCTGGTGCTGCTCCTGGCATGCCCTCCTGCACTCTTCATTGAACCAGAGTGGCTTAATGGTAATGGTAGAGTGGGGGATATGCCAGGCCATGAGATTACAGATTGTGATTGATTACAATTCTGCTGCTGCCGCTGATGGCCCACAGTGCCTCGTGGATGCCCAGTTTTACATTGCTACATCTGTTTGAAATCTATCTCACTGGTAGTGCCACACAACATAATGAAGGGTATCCTCAATGTGAAGGCAGGACTTTGTCTCCACAAGGTCAGTGAGGTGATCACTCTTACCAATACTGTCAAGGACAGATACATCTGCGGCAGGCAGATTGGTGAGGACGATGTTTTTCCCTCAACACCTGCCGCATACCCAGTCATGTCCATTAGGACTTGGCCAGTAGTGGTACTACTGTGCCATTCTTGGTGATGGACATTGAAGTCCCCTACCCAGAGTACATTTTGCACCCTTGCCACCCTCAGTGCTTCCTCCAAGGAGTGTTGAACATGGAGGAATACTGCTTCATTAGCTGAGGGAGGACAGTAGGTGGTAATTGGCACAAGTTTTCCTTGTCATGAGATTCCATGGGGTCTGGAGTCGACATTGAGGACTCCCAGGGGAACTCCCTCCTGACTGTGTACCATTGTGCCGTCACCACTGCTAGGTCTGGACATACCCAGGGATGGTGATGGCAGTGTCTGGGACATTGCCTGTAAGGTATGATTTCGTGAATATGATTATGTCAAGCTGTTGCTTGGCTAGTGTGTGGAGCAGCTCTCATAACTTTGGCACAAGCCCCCTGATGTTATTAAGGAGAACTTTGCAGGGTCAACAGGGCTGGGTTTGCCATTGTCATTTCTGGTGCCAGGTCAATACCGGGCGGTCCATCCAGTTTCATTCTTTCTTATTGACTTCGTAGCCATTTATAACTGAGTGGCTTGCTAGGCCATTTAAGAGGGCATGTTAGAATCAACTGCATTGTCACGGGTCGGGAGCTACATGTAGGCCAGCAGCTTTCCTTCCCTCAAGACCATTACGGAACCAGATGGTTTTTAACAACAATCGACAATGGTTTCACAGTCATTGTTAGAGTAGCTTTTTTAATTCCAGATTTATTAATTGAATTCAAATGCCACCTTCTGCTTTGGTGGGATTTGAACCAGTATCCCTGGAGAAATACACTGGATTTTTGGGTTAGTAATCCAGTGATGCCACCACCTCTTAGGTCACATGGCCCTGCAATTAGATTTATAAATTTGAGGTTGTGGATCTGTTTGATCAGCTTGATGAGCTGGATGATCAATATCATTAATAGGACAAGGAAATGTATCCTCATAACCACTATCCTCAAAATATCCTGGCCTGCTCCCTAGCAAACATCCCGCATTCCACTTGCTGTTGTCGCCAACAGATAAGCATTTCTACCAAGCAAATGTTTAATCACAACCATCTTCCTTTCCACTAGGTATGACTTCAGCCAGCGGAGGGTTTTCTCTCTGATTCCCATTAACTTCAGTTTTGCTAGGGCTCTTTCATGCCATACTCAATCAAATGCTGCCTTGATGTCAAGGGCAGTCACTCTCACCTCACCTCTTGAGTTCAGCTCTTTTGTCCATGTTTGAACCAAGGCTGTAATGAGGTCAGGAGCTGAGTGGCCCTGGCGGAACGCAAAATGAGCGTCACTGAGCAGGTTATTGCTAAGCAAGTGCTGTTTGATGGCACTGTTGATGACACCTTCCATCATTTTACTGATCATTGAGAGTAGGCTGACGGGGTGGTAATTGGCCGGGTTGGACTTGTCCTGCTTTCTGTGTACAGGACATACCTGGGCAATTTCCCACATTGCAGGGTAGATGCCAGTGTTGTAGCTGTACTGGAACAGCTTGGCTTGGGTCGCGGCAAGTTCTGGAGCACAGGTCTTCAGTACTATTGCCGGAATATTGTCAGGGCCCATAGCTTTTGCAGTATCCAGTGCCTTCAGTCGTTTCTTGATATCACGTGGAGTGAATCGAATTGGCTGAAGTCTGGCATCTGTGATGCTGGGGACTTCAGGAGGAGGCCGAAATGGATCATCAACTTGGCACTTCTGCCTGAAGATTATTGCAAATGCTTCAGCCTTATCTTTCGCACTGATGTGCTGGGCTCCCCCATCATTGAGGATGGGTATATTTGTGCAGCCACCTCCTCCAGTTAGTTGTTTAATTGTCCACCACCATTCACGGCTGGATGTGGCAGGACTGCAGAGCTTCGATCTGATCCGTTGGTTATGGGATCACTTAACTCTGTCTATCGCATGCTGCTTACGCAGTTTGGCATGCAGACAGTCCTGTGTTGTAGCTTCACCAGGTTGACACCTCATTTTGAGGTATGCCTGGTGCTGCTCCTGGCATGCCCTCCTGCACTCTTCATTGAACCAGGGTTGGTCTCCTGGCTTGATGGTAATGGTAGAGTGGGGGATATACCGGGCCATGAGGTTACAGAATATGGTTGAGTACAATTCTGCTGCTGCTGATGGCCCACAGCACCTCATGGATGCCCAGTTTTGCATTGCTAGATCTGTTCGAAATCTATCCCATTTAGCACGGTGATAGTGCCACACAACATGACGGACAGTATCCTCAATGTCAAGGCGGGACTTCGTCTCCACAAGGACTGTGCAGTGGTCACTCCTACCAATACAATCATGGGCAGAAGCATCTGCAGCAGGCAGATTGGTGAGGACGAGGTCAAGTATGTTTTTCCCTCGTGTTGGTTCCCCCACCACCTGCCGCAGACCCAGTCTAGTAGCTATGTCCTTTAGGACTCGGCCAGCTCGGTCAGTAGTGGTGCTACCGAGCCACTCTTAGTGATGGGCGTTGAAGTCCCCCACCCAGAGTACATATTGTGCCCTTGTCACCCTCAGTGCTTCCTCCTAGTGCTGTTAAACCTGGTGGAGTACTGAGTCATCAGCTGAGGGAGGGTGGTAGGTGGTAATCAGTAGGAGGTTACCTTGCCCATGTTTGACCTGATGCCATGAGACTTCATGGGGTCCGGAGTCGATGTTGAGGACTCCCAGGGCAACTCCGTCCCTACTGTATACCACTGTCCCGCCACCTCTGGTGGGTCTGTCCTGCCGGTGGGACAGGACATACCCGGGGATGGTGATGGCAAGGTCTGGGACATTGTCTGTAAGGTATGATTCTGTGAGTATGACTATGTCAGGCTGTTGCTTGACTAGTCTGTGGGACAGCTCTCCCAACTTTGGCACAAGCCCCCAGATGTTAGTAAGGAGGACTTTGCAGGGTCGACAGGGCTGGGTTTGCCGTTGTCGTTTCCAGTGCCTCGGTCGATGCCGGGTGGTCCGTCCAGTTTCATTCCTTTTTATTGGCTTCGTAGCAGTTAGGTACAACTGAGTGACTTGCTAGGCCATTATTGAGGGCATGTAAGAGTTGTCTATTTATATAGACATACTTGTCTATTCAATTCTTGTAAGTTTTACACAGTTTTACGGTGTTTTTAAAAAAAAGACATTTAACTTCTACATTCACAGTTTTAATATCAAACAAAAGTTTAACAATTCCTTTGAAGCCGTTTGAGGCAGTACCTTGAGGACTTGACTGTAATAACCTAAAAACGCATTCATGGGTTTACTGTGGGATCACTGCCTGCTGCATTTGTATAAACTTTTGTTATTTTAATATGGTAGCTAACCCATCTAAATATATTAAAAATCTGCTGTGGGTCTGGAGTCACATGTAGGCCAGACCAGGTAAGGACAGCAGATTTCCTTCCCTAAAGGACATTAGTGAACCAGATGGGTTTTTACAACAATCGACAATGGTTTCATGGCCATCATTAGACTAGCTTTTAATTCCAGATTTATTAATTAAATTCAAATTCCACCTTCTGCTGAGGTGGGATTCAAACCCATGTCCCCAGAGAAATACCCTGGGTCTCTGGGTTACTAGTCCAGTGATAATACCACTACGCCACCGCCTACCCCTAAAATTGGAGTGATAGTGTTGTCATAAACTTGAAGAGTGTCTGTTGTAGGAGTGAGAGAATTTTGAAAAATACTAATGGTAGAGTTTGTCACTCAAAATAGATACTTTCGCACCAACATTGACAAGAAGTGATACTGAGATGCCTGCGATCCCGACTGAACACTCCTTAAAGTGACCTACTTTACTTTTTGTGATGGAATATACATGCTGTACCTCACTCTCAGGTAGAGAGTCCCCTATGTGGTGAACTGATGAAGTCTTTTCCTTTGATGACCTGCATATCTTTGCAAAATGGTTCCACTTTGAACAAGTTACACTTTTCCCCTCAAGCTGAACATAGCATTGTGACTTGATGAGCATTTCCACAATTTGGGCACAGTTTTGCAGGTAACTAACCACGATAGGGCACATTTTGATGAGGTTGCTGAAGTCTTCTTGTCCTTAACCCTTGCATTGAAGCTGGTTGGACAAACTGTGTCTGTAACCCTGAGTCTAAGAGTGCATATGTGTGTAACCTCTTTGATTCTAGCATGGCAGATTCAATCAGACTGCTAAGGCTTTACCCAAGGTTAAATCATCATCCTCCATGAGAAGACATTCCCTAATTCGTAGAATTGAAGTCTTTGCAATTAATTGGGCACAAATTAGTTCATTGGTTCGTGTGCCAAATTTACATGCTGCAATGTTGTCATGTATTGTTTAATGGACTCACCATGTTGCTGGGATCTCTGGCGGAATGCGTATTGCTCTATAATCACACAGTTCTTTGGCCTGAAGTATTTTTCGAGAGCACTTACTGCCACATCAAACTGAGATGTATCTTTTGTGAGCTACTCAAAGACACGCTGTCCTTCTGCTCCTAAACAATGTACAAGTATTGCTTTCTTACGGTTCACTGCTATATCTGGGCTGTCCATCCCCATTGCGAGCAAGTAAGTCTTGAACTTCTAAATCCTTTGTTCCCAGCACAAATGAGGATTTCCTGGCATCGGAAGGAAAGGTTCTGAAGCTGGTAGCATTATATTTTGTTGAATCATCTTCATTGCCATGCTTTTGTTATGTTTACACTGGGTTACTGGGTTTAAGTTTGTAATATTTGATTTAACTCAGAGCAATGCAGATATTAGTGACTGCGGTCACAGCAGGAAAAATTTAGAAGAAAGTTAAAGCTTAAGGCATTGGGCTGGATTTTAGAAATTCCAGTAGAAAAAAATGCGGCCTGCAGCACAGGGCCCTAGGCACGGAGCTGCCGCGATTTCAAATGCAGCAGCTCATTAGCATGGCCAGGACAGCCACCCCCACCCCCTCACCCTGATGATGTGGAAGGGGCGGGCGAGCCGTCCCTGGCAATGGTGCCATTTTTAAAGGATTTAGAGTCCCAAATGAAACATTACATTTTTAAAGGGCCAGTTAGTGTACATTGTAAAAAATGAATTTAAAAGTCTTCCTTTGTCCTCTCCCACCACCACCCCCCCTCCCCACTGGCATTAAACTTCATTTCAGCCCTTTCCCCACACTGTAATATCGTTCCCCCCACCCCACCGAAAGTTCAGACCCTTTGTCCTTTATCCCTTCCCATCAACCTCCCAACCAATCCGCGGAGTTTGACCCTGCTCCCCACTCCCGCGTTGAAAAAAGTTCCTCCTCACTCCTCCCCACAGGAGCCATGTCTCATTTCCCCAAACGGAGATTCAAAGGCACGGCATTGACAGTTACCCAAATGAAGATCTGTACAGCGATTAAGAAGGCGAAGGGACTTTTCATTGAATCAGGTACTTTCAGATCGAAATCGTGGTCCCGTCGCCGAGTGGCTGCCACGAGGCCTTGCTGCTGCCACCAAGATCGGTATGGGGCCTGCCGGCGTCGGGGTCGGTGGCGGGCCTCCTCCATTCCTATCTTCATTGCCCCCCCGCCACCTTTCCCGGTGTTGGAGAGGCTTTAAAATCCAGTCCATTATGTCTGAATGCATGAAAGCATTCACAACAAAATAGATGAATTAATAGCAAAGCTGGAAATAAATGGGTTTAATCTAACAACAATTAAGGAAATGTGGTTGTAGATCGATCAAAGTTGAGAATTAAATATTCCAGAATTATTGACTTTTGGAAGAGATAGGCAGGATGGAAAAGAAGAAAGGATGACGATAAAGGATGGGAGAAAGGATTTTAGCTTGGAAAATCAAGAACTAATTCAGCGAGGAAGCAACAAAGGGCAGAAAACATTAATGGGAATAGTTTTTCGACCCTTTAACAGTAGATCTTCTAGCGGCATATAAATAGTTAGCGAGTAGTAAGAGGAGGAGTGTGGCCTATTAGGGACAGGGCAAAGCTAATATACTTAATGAGTACTTTGTATCAGTGTTCACTAAGAAAATGGAGGCTGAAAAAATATCAGTAGAGGCAGAGAGTAGGTATGGTTGCTAAATTTGCTGATGACACAAAGATAAGTAGAAAAGCTGTGAAGAGGACATAAGAAGTCTGCAAAGGGATATAGATAGGTTAAGTCAGTGGGCAAAAATTTAGCAAATGGAGTATAATGTGGGAAAATATGAAGATGGCTGGAATGGCCACTTAACGGCCTCCCCTGCTTCCCCAACCACCCCCAGGACCAGAGACGCCCCACCCCCCTCCCCTCAAAAGACTTGCGTCACCGGGCCGCGACCGATCTGCCCGGCGAGGCAAAACAAACTTACCTCAGTCCCAGCTCCATGTCCTCAGCTGGACTGCAGTACCAGAAGTGGCCACCACTCCCAGTGGTGCTGCTGGGACTAAGATGATTGGCCAGCAGCTCAATGAGGCGGGTCTTCCTCCCTTAAACGGCAGGAAGTCCCACCTCGGAACAATTAAAGATCGGGAACCCGTAAAATGCGACTCGGATTCCCGGGCTGGGTGGAAGCAGGTTCGCCACCGATTTTTACGTTGGTTGCCAGCTCCCCTCCTCCAGGCATAAAATCCAACCCGTCATCCACTTTGGCAGGAAGAATAGTGAAGCAACATATTATTTAAATGGAGAGAGATCGCAGAGCCCTGAGGTACACAGGGATCTGTGTGTCCTGCTACATAAATCACAAAAGGTTGGTATACAGATACAGCAAGTGATTACGAAGGCAAATGGAATGTTGTCGTTTATTGCAAGGGGAATAGAAAATAAAAGTAGGGATGTTTTGCTACAGTTGTATAGGGTATTGGTGAGATAACATCTGGAGTACTGTGTACAGTTTTGGTCTCCTTATTTGAGAAAGAATATAAATGTGTTAGAGGGAGTTCAGAGAAGGTTCACTTGACTGATACCAGAGATGGCGGGGGAGGGTTATCTTGTGATGAAAGATTGGACAGGTTGGTTTGTACCCTTTGGAGTTTAGAAGAATGAGAGGTGATCTTATTGAAACATATAAGATCCTAAAGGGACTTGATAGGGTGGATGGTGAAAGGATGTTTCACCTTGTGGGAGAGACTAGAACTAGGAGACACAGTTTAAAGATAAGGGGTAATCCATTTAAGACGGAGATGAAGAGAAATTTTTCTCTCAGACAGTTGTGAGTCTTTGAAACTCTCTTCTGCTGGGAACGGTGGAGGCAGGATTATTGAATATTTTTAAGGCAGAGGTAGATCAATTCCTGACTAACTAGTAAATCAAAGGATATCGGGGGTGGACAGGAAAATGGAGTTGAGACCACAATCAGATCAGCCATGACCTTATTAAATGGTGGAGCAGGCACCAAGGGGCCAAATAGCCTACTCCTAGTTCATATTTATTTTTTTAGGGATACAGCACTGAAACAGGCCCTTCGGCCCACCGAGTCTGTGCCGACCATCAACCACCCATTTATACTAATCCTACATTAATCCCATATTCTTAACACATCCCCACAATTCCCCTACCACCTACCTATACTAGGGGCAATTTACAATGGCCAATTTACCTATCAACCTGCAAGTCTTTGGCTGTGGGAGGAAACCGGAGCACCCTGCGAAAACCCATGCAGTCACAGGGAGAACTTGC
Source organism: Heterodontus francisci (assembly GCF_036365525.1). Classification (NCBI taxonomy): domain Eukaryota; kingdom Metazoa; phylum Chordata; class Chondrichthyes; order Heterodontiformes; family Heterodontidae; genus Heterodontus; species Heterodontus francisci. The sequence goes on from NC_090374.1 coordinate 98,270,866, forward strand.
AAACTCCACACAGGCAGTACCCAGAATCGAACCCGGGTCGCTGGAGCTGTGAGGCTGCCCATATGTTCGTATGTTTATATGTTCATATGCTAAGATAAGAGTTGAGAGTGAGGCGGTACTATGTTTGGGTATACATATATGGCTATGTTTAGGGTAGATAAGTCATCTGGGCTGGATAACTAAAGGAAGTGGGGATGGAGATAGCTAAAGGGCTTGCCATAATCTTCCAATCTTCCCTGGATATGGGGAAGGTGCCAGAGGATTGAAGAGTGGCAAATTCAAGAAAGGATGTAAGGACAGTCCTAACAAGGACAGGCCAGTTAGTTTAACATTGTTGGTGTGTAAGGTATTAGAAACATTAATCAGGGAAAATATCAATGGACACTGAGAGCCGTTCAAGTTAATTAAGAATAGCCAGCATGGACTTATAAAAGGCAGATCATGCTTGACTAATCTAAGTGAATTTTTTGATGAAATAACAGAGAAGGTTGATGAAGGGAATGCAGTGGATGTTGTTTGTATGGATTTTAAGAAAACATTTGATGTTACCACATAAAAGGCTGGTTAACAAACGTCAGTCTCCTGGAATAGGAGTGTCAGTGTTCAATTGGGTAAAAACAAATGGACTTAAGGACAGAAAACAGCGAGTTGTAGTAAATGGTTGTTTTCCGACTGGAGGATGGCAGGCAGTGGTGTTCCCAAGGGTCAGTGCTGGGACCATTGCTTTTTTTGCTATATATGAATGACTTGTATCTTGGAATACAGAGTAGAATCTCAACATTTGCTGATGACACCAACTTGAAGGTGCAGCAAACAGTGAGGATGATATGAATTGCCTGCAACAGGACATAGATAGGCTAGCAGAATGGGCAGAGAGGTGGCAGATGGAAGTTAATATTGACAAGTGTGAGGTGGTGCATTTTGACAGAAGGAATAGGGTGAGGCAATATATAATTCATGGCACAGTTCTAAAGAGTGCGCAGGAAAAGAGGGACCTGGAGTTGCATGTGCGTAGATCTTTGAAGGTCATATTGAGAGAGTGGTTAGTAAAGCATATGGGATCTTGGGATTCATAAATAGAAGCATTGAGTACAAAAGCAGGAAAGCTTTGCTGAACTTATATAAAGCTCTGGTTAGGCCCCAGTGGAGTATTGCATCCAGTTCTGGTCACCACACTTCAGGAAGGATGTGAGGGTTCTTCAGGGGATGCAGAGGGGATTTACCAGAATGGTTCCAGGGATGGAGGATTTTAGTTACAAGGTTACGTTGGAAAAGCTGGGTTTGTTCTCCTGAGAACAAAGGAGATTGAGCGGAAATTTACGAGAAGTGTATAGTATTATGACTTTGATAAGTTAGATAAGGAAAAACTGTTCCCATTAGCAAAATGTACATGGACTAGGGGACTTACCTTCGGGAGCGGAGACCAGTCGGACCTGTGTGGAAATAACCAGAACCGGGAGTGGATAAATGCAGCGCCTGACTCGGGGCCTTCACTTACCTTCAGGAGCGGAGAGCAGTCGGACCTCTTCCAGTGCACCGGAGTTTTGAAATAAAAACAACAGTGACGTCACAGGAAAGCTGCAAGGTGATTGGTTGGTGAGTCACTGCTGTTAGGGAATAGCTCTAAATAGCTGGGTAAGTATCTAAGGTAAGAAAGGTCTACAGTTTATTTCATCTATCGTAAGTAGTGTTTTTTTTTTAGGGAGTTCTGTAGTAACAGGGACAAGGGAAGAAGGGCCCTGGTGTAACTGATATTATTTAACATTAAGATCTACCAAAAGGTTAATTTAAAGGGTTAAGTAGGGCGGCACAGTGGCGCAGTGGTTAGCACCGCAGCCTCACAGCTCCAGCGACCCGGGTTCAATTCTGGGTACTGCCTGTGTGGAGTTTGCAAGTTCTCCCTGTGTTTGCATGGGTTTCCTCCGGGTGCTCCGGTTTCCTCCCACATGCCAAAGACTTGCAGGTTGATAGGTAAATTGGCCATTATATAAATTGCCCCTAGTATAGGTAGGTGGTAGGGAAATATAGGGACAGGTGGGGATGTGGTAGGAATATGGAATTAGTGTAGGATTAGTATAAATGGGTGGTTGATGGTCGGCACAGACTCGGTGGGCCGAAGGGCCTGTTTCAGTGCTGTATCTCTAAATAATAAATAAGTCATTGCTGGAGAGCTCAAAGCCACGGTGTGCTCCTCATGCTCGATGTTGAAGCCGGGGACATTTCCAGTGCCCGGGACGAGCATGTGTGCAGGAAGTGTCTCGAGCTGCAGCTCCTGGAATCCCGGGTTTCGGAGCTGGAGCGGCAGCTGGGGACACGGTGGAGCATCCATGAGACGGAGAGTATTGTTGATAGCACGTATAGAGAGGTAGTCACACCGCAGGCTCAGACTCCACAGGCAGGAAGGGAACAGGTTACCACCAGGCAGAGCAAAAGGATTAGGCAGGCAGTTCAGGAATCTCCTGTGGCTATTCCCCTGCAAAACAGATATACTGCTTTGGATACTGTTGGGGGGAATGGCCTCTCAGGGGAAAGCAGCAACAGCCCAATTCGTTGCACCACAGTTGGCTCTGCTGCACAGGGGAGGAGTAAAAAGTGTGGGAATGCAATGGTTATAGGGGATTCAATTGTAAGGGGAATAGATAGGCGTTTCTGTGGCTGAAAAGACATGCCAGGATGGTATGTTGCCTCCCTGGTGCTAGGGTCAAGAATGTCTCAGAGCAGTTACAGGACATTCTGAAGGGGCAGGGTGAACAGCCAGCGGTCGTGGTACACATTGGTACAAACGACATAGGTAAAAAAAAGGATGAGGTCATAAAAGCAGAATATAGGGAGCTAGGAAGTAAGTTGAAAAGCAAGACCTCAAAGGTAATGATCTCAGGATTACTACCAGTGCCACGTGCTAGTCAGAGTAGAAATAGAAGGATATATCGGATGAATACTTGGCTGAAGAGATTGTGTGAGGGAAGGGTTTTAGATGCCTGGGATATTGGGACCGGTTCTGGGGGAGGTGGGGGCAGTACAAACTGGACGGGGTTACACCTGGGCAGGACCGGGACTGATGTCCTCGGGGGAGTATTTGCTAGAGTGGTTGGGGAGGGTGTAAATTAAAATGGCAGGGAGAGGGGAACCTTTGCAAGGAGTCAGAGGAGGGGGGGATCAAAGAAAAGAACAAAAGACAGTAAGGGGAATAAGAAAAGTGATAGACAGAGAAATCAAGGGCCAGATTCAAACAAAGCCACAGTGAAAAATAGAGGGAAGGGGACAAGTAATGTTAAAAAGACAAACCTTAAGGCTTTGTGCCTTTACGCGCGGAGCTTTCGCACAAATAGATGTAAACGGGTATGATATAGTCGGGATTACGGAGACATGGCTGCAATGTGACCAGGGATGGGAAATGAACATCCAGGGATATTCAGTATTTAGGAAGGACAGACAAAAAGCAAAAGACGATGGAGTTGCATTGCTGGTTAAAGAGGAAATTAACCAGCAATAGTGAGGAAAAATATTAGCTCTGACGATATGGAATCTGTATGGGTAGAGCTGAGAAACACTAAGAGGCAAAAAACGTTAGTGGGGGTTGTATATAGATGCCCAAACTGTAGTGATGATGTTGGGTATTACATTAAACAGGAAATTAGAGATGCATGCGATAAAGGAACATCTATAATTATGGGTGACATTAATCTGCATATAGATTGGACAAATCAAATTAATCACAATACCTTAGAGGAGGAATTCTTGGAGTGTATACGGGATAATTTTCTTGACCAATGCGTTGAGGAACCAACTAGGGAGCAGGCCATCCTAGACTGGGTATTGTGTAATGAGAAAGGAATAATTGACAATCTAGTGGTGCAAGACCCCTTGGGGATGAGCGACCATAATATGATAGAATTCCTCATCAAGATGGAGAGTGATGTAGTTGATTCTGAGACGAGGATCCTGAATCTTAGTAAAGGAAACTACTAAGGTATGAGGCACGAGTTGTCTATGATGGATTGGGAAACGTTACCTAAAGGGATGACGGTGGATAGGCAATGGCAAACATTTAAAGAGCGCATGGATGAACTGCAACAATTGTTTATCCCTGTCTGGTGCAAAAGCAAAACGGGGAAGGTAGCCAAACCATGGCTTACAAGGGAAATTGGAGGTAGCATTAGATCCAAGAATATAAATCTGCCAGAAAAAACAACAAACCTGAGGATTGGGAGCAGTTTAGAATTCAGCAAAGGAGGACCAAGGGATTGATTAAGAAGGGGAAAATAGAGTACGAGAGCAAGCTTGCGGGGAACATAAAAACTGACTGTAAAAGTTTCTATAGGTATGTGAAGAGAAAAAGATTGGCAAAGACAAATGTAGGTCCCTTACAGTCAGAAACAGGGGAATTTGTTGTGGGGAATAAAGAAATGGCTGACCAATTAAATGCTGTCTTCTGTCTTCACAAAGGAGGACACAAATATCATACCAGAAATGTTGGGGAACACAGGGCTTAGTGAGAGAGAGGAAATGAAGGAAATCAGTCTTAGCAGAGAAATGGTGTTGGGGAAATTGATGGGATTGAAGGCCGATAAATCCCCAGGGCCTGATAGTATGCATCCCAGAGTACTTAAGGAAGTGGCCCAAGAAATAGTGGATGGTCATCTTCCAAGATTCTATAGACTCTGGAACAATTCCTACAGATTGGAGGGTAGCTAATGTAACCCCACTATTTAAAAAGGGAGGTAAAGAGAAAGCAGGGAATTGTAGACCAGTCAGACTGACGTCGGTAGTGGGGAGTCCATTAGCTAGAGTCCATTATCAAAGATTTTATAGCAGACCACTTAGAGAACAGTGGTAGAATCGGGCAGAGTCAACATGGATTTACGAAAGGGAAATCATGCTTGACAAATCTACGAGAATTCTTCGAGGATGTAACTAGTAGAGTTGATGAAGGGGAGTCAATGGATGTGGTTTATTTGGACTTTCAGAAGGCTTTCGACAAAGTCCCGCATAAGAGATTAGCGTGTATTATTAAAGCATAGGGGATTGGGGGTAGTGTATTGCGATGGATAGAAAATTGGTTGGCGGACAGGAAACAAAGAGTAGGGATAACAGGTCTTTTTCCAAATGGCAGGCAGTGACTAGTGGGGTACCACAGGGATCAGTGCTTGGACCCCATCTATTCACAATATATATTAATGATTTAGATGAGGGAACTAAATGTAATATCTCCAAATTTGCAGATGACACAAAACTGGGTGGGAGGGTGAGTTGTGAGGAGGATGCAGAGAGGCTTCAGGGTGATTTGGACAAGTTAAGTGAGTGAGTTAATGCATGGCAGATGCAGTATAACGCAGATAAATGTGAGGTTATCCACTTTGGTAGCAAAAACAGGAAGGCAGATTATTATCTGAAGGGCTATAAACTGAGAGGGGAATATGCAGAGAGACCTGGGTGTTCTCGTACACCAGTCACTGAAGGTAAGCATGCAGGTGCAACAGGCGGTAAAAACGGCAAATGGTATGTTGGCCTTCATAGCGAGAGGATTCGAGTACAGGAGCAGGGAGGGATGTCTTGCTGCAATTATACAGGGCCTTAGTGAGGCCACACCTGGAATATTGTGTGCAGTTTTGGTCTCCTTATCTGAGGAAGGATGCTCTTGCTATAGAGGGAGTGCAGCGAAGGTTTATCATTCCTGGGATGGTGGGACTGACGTATGAGGAGAGATTGAGTTGATTAGGATTATATTCACTGGAGTTCAGAAGAGTGAGGGGGGATCTCATAGAAACCTATAAAATTCTAACAGGGCTTGACAGGGTAGATGCAGGAAGGATGTTCCCGATGTTGGGGGCATCCAGAACCAGGGGTTATAGTCTAAGGATATGGAGTAAACCTTTCAGGACTGAGATGAGGAGAAATTTCTTCACCCAGAGTGGTGAGCCTGTGGAATTTGTTACCACAGAAAGCAGTTGAGGCCAAAACATTGTATGTTTTTAAGAAGGAGTTAGATATAGCTCTTGGATCTAAAGGGATCAAAGGGTATGGGGAGAAAGCGGGAACAGGTTACTGGGTTGGATGATCAGCCATGATCATAATGAATGGCGGAGAAGGCTCAAAGGGCCAAATGGCCTACTCCTGCTCCTATTTTCTATGACACAGATTGAAGGTTTTGGGCAAAAGATGCAGGGGGAATATGAGGAAGCACTTTTTTTACATAGCGGGTGGTAATGAACTGGAACTTGCTGCCCACAACGGTGGTGGAAGCAAAGAGAAAGTTGGATGGCTACCTAAGAGAAATAAACTTACAGGGCTATGGGGACTGAGCCTGGGAGTGGGACTAACTGCATAGCTCTGTGGAGAGCCGGCATGGACTCGATGGGCCGAATGGCTTCCTTCTGTGCTGTAAATGACTGTATGACTAGTTGTTGTGCCAGGCAGAGTGTAAACCAGGAAATTAGAGGTGCATGTAACAAGCATAATACAGTAATCATACTTTAACATTCATATAGACAGGGCAATACAAATTTGCAGTAATAGTATGGAGGACAAGTTCATAGATTGCTTGAAGATAGTTTTGTAGATCCATAAGTCAAGGGATCAACTAGGGAGCAGGCTATTTTAGTTCTAGTATGTTTGCAATGAGACAGGCTTAATTAATAAACTAGTAGTGAAAGAGCCTCTGGGCAAGAGTGATCATAATATGGAAGAATTTCATACTGAGTTTGAGAGTGATTTAGTTAAGTCTGAAACTCAGGTCTAAAATCTGAACAACACAAACTACATAGTATGAGGGGAAATTGACTAAAGTAGATTGGTAAATTAAATAAAAAGATACGATAGTAGATATGCAATGGCAAACATTTAAAGAATTAATTCATAATGAATAAACCTTAGTTCAAGGAATAAAAACACCACATAATAGTCATCCAATTGTGGCAAGCAAAAGAAGTTAAGAAGTATCATATCAAAAATAATATTAGAGTAAAGGAAGAGGTTTATAATGTTGCCAAAAAGAGTAGAAAGCCTGAGGATTGTGAAGATTTTAAAACTCAGCAAAGAATGATGAAGAAATTGATAAAGAAAGAGAAAATACATTTAGACTAGACTAGCAAGAGACATAAAAACAGACTGTAAAACACCACAGTCCTTAATTTCTTTGCCACTGGATTCTTTCAGTCTGTTACATGGAACATTAGCCACCTCTTCCAGACTGCAGTGCACTGCTGCATTCTGCAGGTCATTGACCCCCCTCTGTTCACCAGGGCTGAGTAGTGCATCCCCTTCTCAGTTGTCAATGGGAGAAAGTTCAGGGATTCGCAGCCATGGATTGTTTCCCTCCTGGGCAGGACCTCATTGACTGCATACATGATGCCACCAGGGCATTGGAACGCCATTCTCTCTGCCCTCTTATATGTTCAAAAGCCCCTAAAATCACAGCTTAAATCCACTCCGGTTGAAAAAAAAGGACGAGGTTGATTAACAAACATTATTATCTACCTTCATCCGATTACACTTTCTCTTTAAATACCAGTTAGCCTTGGGAGAAGGCGAGTGATCAAAGATAGGAAGATAAAGTTGCAAAATATATTTTTATGTGTAGTTATCTATCAGTTCATAGAATGTGAATGTATAAATATGGCAAATGTATTTTGTTTCTTGTCTTATAACTTTAAATCAGAAAAATACAGAAAATGCCACCAGTATTTTTGCACAGCTCATTTATGTATTAAATATCTCTAATACTGTTTTCTCATACATATTACACAATATCAGATATATTATAATACCAAAATCAGTTTTACAGGCTTTTCTTATGTATAGGAAGCACACTTATGATACATAGATTATATTCACTTTGATGGTTGAATGGTTGAATCTGTTTGTAATATTTGCATTTGTATCTGAATATTTCGAAGAAACCAGCCATACAGTAGATCTACACTATATAAAAATGCTCTCCTCATAGATAATACATGCACCTCTCATGAGATGATTGAGTTTTTTGCAGATATAATTAGAAAAATCCACGCCATCTCTTGGGTTTCTAAAGCAATAGTTTACAGGTGATTAAAAAATAAAGAAATGCAGCTTTGCTAGACCTTTCTAACAAGGTCATTGCTTTAAAAGCCTACAATGGCAGTAAAGTGGCATAGTGAATTGGTTTCCATGAAAATGAACATTCTAATTTGGCCTTCCCATTTGATCGCCAAGGTCCCAAGGTTGATGTTTATTTATATATTTAAACTACAATTTCATTCTTATAAATAAGTGCTCTAAAGGTCTTAATGATTGTTTTACTTTTTTACTGTTTTGGGCTAATTATTTTTAAATAGTACATTATTCTTGGTAGTATTCTGTCCCATATAGCTACTACAGACAAAAATATTTCAACATTTATGTTCTAATGGTTTGTATTAAAGGTAATAAGTAATTGAAAAATGCCTAGGAGCATTTTCAAAGGCACTATGGGCCGATTTTGTGCTCAGCCCAACGGCGGGTTTCATGGTGGGGGTGGGTGGCAGTGACAGTGAATCGGGGCAGAGTCGCCCGCTATGGAATCTGATACCTGGAATCCCAGTTCCGATTCTCCCGGGGGCGGGATAGGCCAGCGATGGCCTCTGCCGTGCGGGGAGGGTACCTTGGAAAACGAGGCATCCCTGCAGGCTTGGGGGAGGGTCCCTCCTTTGTGGGCAATTTGTAGAGGACCCCCACCAGGAACAAATTTAACCCTGGGAACCCCTCCCCCTGGACTGAACACCAATCTCCCCTCGCCAGGGACTTCCGGACTGGACCCAGTGACCCTTACCTCTAGTCTGGGTTTCCAGCACTGGACCTGGGTCCAAGGCCTCTGCAGTACTGGCAGTGGCCAACACTCCCAGTGATGCTGCTGATACTGCTGAGTTGCCAGCCCTCTGATTAGCCAGCAGCTCTTTGGGGCGGTTTCCCTGTCTCTATTAAGTGTTTCAAGGGACAGGGATCTCGCCTCCTTACACTTTGACTGCAAGAGACCAGCGGATCGCTTCGGTGTTCTGAAAAAATGAAGAGGCGGGTATTTTGTACCAACTTTTAGGCCTGACGCCGGGAACCCTGTGTCCTGCACAAAATCCAGTCCTTTAAGTAATATTCTAATATGAGTTCTCACAGATTATGCCCGCAAAATTCAACTGCGTAGCATCCGTATTTTCGGCACTACAGGTGCCATTTTGGGCTTATAATGGCATCTGTGGCACGTGCGCACACCTCTGGCATTTACTATTTTGGCAAGGGTGTTAGTGCAGGTGCAGGGAGTGTACACCGGATGTATGTAGAATAGGGAGATCATGTCGCTGATCTGACGCCAGTGCTGCCATTTTCGACCTGAATGCTGCAACTAACACCCTCTCTTAACCTTGCACAGTTGAATATGTTCAGCAGCAGTTTCACCACCAGCACTATTTAAAAGAATCATCAACTACTTTCAGGTTAGTTACTGATTGATTTCTACTCGCTGTTACTGGGTTTGTAGAAATATTTGGTTATTTGTACTGTTATTTAAAGTTGCTGAAGTTTACAGGGAGAGCTGTGGCACATGCTGAAGGCCTTGCTTCTGACTTCAAGGATTCTGCTCAGACCACTTGCTTCCAGACATGGGTGCCTTGGTTTGTATCTCCTTTGACCTGTAGCAAGTCAGGATGAATAAGTAGAGGCAACACAGGGAAGGAAAAGCTGCTGGGAGAGAGGAAGAGGAAGGGAGAAGGGCTGTCAGTGGGAGGCCATATCCAATTTGGATGTCCAAAGAGCAATTCTCCGAACTGAATCACAGTGAGGAAAAATGCATGAGGTGTCTCTGCTTCACCAAGGAGGTCCTTACTGAAATCTACCACCTGCTGCAGCCACAACTGCAGTTTCACAGCAGGGTGAAGATGACATTGCCAGTGCCTGTGAAGATGATCGAGAAATGAACATTTATGCATCTGGCTCCTTCCACCTGGAGTAGGCAATATTTGCAATATCTCCCAGTTCACCATCCACTGTTGTACCAGGCTCTGTATTCCAGAAGAGCTGAATACATTTGATTCTTTCTTGGCAGGGAGAAGAAGGTAGAGTGAGCATGGCTTCACCAGGATTACGGGCTTCCACATTGTGCAGGGTGCCACTGACTACACACATGTTGCACATCAATTCCAAGATGTGCGGCAACTGAAAGGAATTCCACTGCCTCAATGCCCAGTCAACATACTGTTATGAAGGTGCTTCGTTCTTAAATGCTTTGAGAACTTGTGTCAATGGTTATGGACATTGATTAATTTGGAAAACTGAAAAGATTCCATGGTTGTGTTTTTTTTTACAAGGTTCACTGGGAAGACACTTGAGATTTGTGTTTAAAAAGAACCTTTACTGGATGTCACATGCCTTAAGCTAAATAAACAATAGGAACCTTGGTTCCTTGGGGAGTTGCTAACAGAGAAGTGACATGTCAAGATTTTTGGTGGTCAGCCTATCCAACCTTTCCTCATAAGACAACCCACTCATACCAGGTATCAATCTCGTAAACCTCCTCTGAACTGCCTCCAATTCATTTACATCCTTCTTTAAATAAGGAGACCAAAACTGCGCACAGTATTTGAGATGTGGTCTCACCAATGTCCTGTATAACTGAAGCATAAGTTCTTTACTTTTATTTTCAATTCCTCTCGTAATAAAATATAGCATTCCATGAGCCTTCTTTATTATTTGCTGTACCCGCATAGTAACATTTTGTGACTCATGCAGTAGAACACCTAGATCTCACTGAACCTCGGAATTTTGCAGTCGTTCTCTGTTTAAGTAATACTCTGCTTTTTTATTCTTCCTGTCAAAGTGAACAACTTCACATTTTCCCACATTATACTCTATCTGCCAGATTTCTGCCCACTCACTCAACCTATCTATATCGGTCTGCAACCTCCTTATGTCCTCTTCACAACATACTTTCCTACCTATCTTTGTGTCATCTGCAAATTTAACTACCATGTCATCATCCCCTCATCTAAGTCATTGATATAAACTGTAAAAAGGTGAGGCCCCAGGGCAGACCCACGTGGGACTCCACTTGTCATATCCTGCCAACCAGAAAAGGACCCATTTATGCATACTCTCTGTTTTCTGCTAGCCAGCCAATCTACTATCCATGCTAATATATTACCCCCTACACCATGAGCTCCTACTTTGCGCAATAACCTTTTCTGTGGCACTTTGTCAAATGCCTTCTGGAAATCCAATTACAGTTTATTAACGGGCTCCCCTTTATCCAGAGTGCATGTTACTCCTTCAAAGAACTCCAATAAATTGGTTAAATATGATTTCCCTTTCACAACACCATGCTGACTATTCCCAATTACCTTGAGTTTTTCTAAGTGCCCAGCTATAGCCTCCTAATGATTGATTCTAACACCTTCCCCACGACAAGCGTCAAGCTAACTGGCCTGTAGTTACCTGTTTTCTGCTTCCCCTCTTCTTGAATAGAGGAGTTATATTTGCTACTTTCCAGTCTGATGGAACCTTTCCAGAAACTAGAAATTAAAAAAAAATTAACACCAACACATCTACAACCTCATTAGCCACCTCTTTTAAGACCCTAGGATGAAGCCCATCAGGACCCGGGGACTTATCAGCCCGCAGCTCCATCAGTTTGGTCAGTACCACTTCCCTGTTGATTGCAATTTCACCAAGTTCCTCCCGTCTTTCCGCCTCCTGATTTACAGCTATTACTCTTCCTCCTTTCTTGAATGGCGGAGTTACACTCGCTATTTTTCAATTTGATGGGACCTTTCCAGAATCGAGGCAATTTTGTAAAATTAAAACCAATGCATCCACTATCTCAGCAGCCACTTCTTTTACGACCTTAGGATGAAGTCCATCAGGAGCTGGAGACTTGTCAGCTTTTAATTCTAATAATTTTCTCGGGACCCTTTCCCTGGTGATGGTAATTGTTCCTCCCTCCCTTTTAAACCTTGATTCACAATCATTTCTGGGATATTATTTGTATCCTCTACAATGAACACAGAGGCAAAACTCCTGTTCAATTCCTTCGCTATTTCCTTATTTTCCATTATTAACTCCCCAGACTCACTCTCTAGAGAACCAACATTCACTTTACTTACTCTTTTCCTTTTTCAATACCCGTAGAAACACTTATTTTTTAACATTTATAGCTAGCTTTCTCTTGTACTCTAATTTCTTTCACCTTTATCTTCTTTTAGTCATTCTTTGCTGTCCAGTCTTCTGACCTGCCTCTTTGCTGAATTGTATGCTTTTTCTTTCAATTTGATACTATCTTTAACTTCTTTAGTTAGCCACATCTGGTGTGTCCTTTTCCTAGAGTCTTTCTTTCTCACTGGAATGTATCTTTGCTGAGTGTTATGAAATATCTCCCTAAATGTCTGCCACTACATCACTACTGACCTATCCTTTAACCTAATTTCCCAATTTACTTTAGCCAACTCTGTCTTCAAGCCCTCGTAATTACCCTTAAGTTTAAAACACAAGTCTTAGATCTACTCTTCTCACCCTCAAAATGAATACGAAATTCAATCATGTTGTGATCACTGCTATTGCCTTTGCCATGAGGTCATTAATTAATCCTGTTTTGTTACACATTACTAGATCTAGAATAGCCTGCTCTGTGGTTAGCTCTAGAACATGCTGCTCTAAGAAACTGATGCAAGTGATGTGGCATTGTGGAAATATATATGCATATGCTTAAACAATGTAGTTCTTGAGTCATTTTGGATAATATAACAATATAATAATGTCTATGTACAAGTAAACTGATTTTACCTGTAAGATGTAATATTTGTTTAATCAATTTACCAGCATATCTGCAATACTCAAGGTCACCGAAAATCCATATTTGATCAAGATGTCCATGTATTTTGGCATTACAACCAGGAAGGTCACCATATTTGATAATATTGCTCAGTTTAGCACAAGGGCCGCAGCAATCCTAGCAATCTGCTGGAATATGGATTGCTGGATAGCTGTAAGAGCCTGAAAACTCCTTCGAGCACTTGTATTTGCAGCCATGTTGGCAACAGTCTGAGTCTGTGTGACACCAAGCTGAGATATCATTTCCTCATTTTGAGCTTCCACTGCAGCATTCAGGTGTTGGGTGACTTCCGCTTGTGCTGCAATGAAAGCTGAGATATTGACAATTAGATGCTGCACCATGGTGGAGTCTGCACATGCTCTCATGGAGCTAGCCACCACTTCAATGCTGGAGAGGATTGTCTCCAAGCTCTGCACAAAGCCCTGTGTCAAATTGGAGCTGGACTCCTCCATGCTCCTTGACAGTGACAAGAGGCTTTCTGGCTGGGCTGCCAATGCTCGAAGGAAATCTGTGTGCATGCCCATCAGCCTTTTTTTATACACCACCCTATGGAGGTCCTCATCTAAGTCCTCTGCAGCAGAACTGATGTGTAACATTGCCCTCCGGGCATGCAGCTACTCAAATAGTGCATTCAGTGCTGGGCTGCACGCCACAATTTTTAAAATTAGCAGGCAGCACAAAGTTTGCATGTGGCCTACATTACTTTGATCAATGGTTGGTGCCTGATTTCAAGAGGTATACAGTTTAGTCCCCGTTATCTTTAAATATTTTTACTTTTCCACCATCTATTTGATATCAGACCACCACTGTCTGCTCCCACCAGATCCCCTACCTTCATTTCAGCTTGCTTGGGCCTGCCAGGACCTTGATTTCACCCCTTTCAGGAAACAAGCAGTCTGCATTTCAACCTTCTCAGGGCTCATAATGCCATAATTTCAACCCTATAGGGCCTCCTATCTCAATATTTTGACTGTATTGACTTCCTGTATTAACATTTTGGCGCCCTCAGGACTACTATACCATTTGATTTCAGCAGAGGAAAATTCAGCCCTGAACAACTTAGTGCGAGACCACACAGAGTTCAAAGAGGCACTTTTGGTGATGGAACTGGGACACAAACAATTCAGAAGCATTATGATAACAGTGAAGAAGGCAGAATAAAGAGGCACAAAGATTAATAACAAAAGTGATAACTTACTTTTGTTTGGGTATTATGGTTATTGCAGCCCTGAGGCATTCATTGTTAGCATTTGCTTCCCTCAGTCTAGCAATAAACACCTGATGGATGGCAATGACTGTGATGCATGAACAAAATTATATTATTGCTATAGCAACTTTTGGGAGACAAATGCCCGTGTGGAAAAATTACAAAGATTCAATGATCACATTATAAATTTCTTGTGGAATGACTTGCAGCACTGGTATATAAAAGATCTAGGAAACATTTTTTTAATGTATTTTTTTCTCACTAATGAGACCTTTATGTACTATAAGCTATTTTTCCTCCAAGTGAGCAGGTAAGGGATCCATTTCCTGGTTTCTTTAAATGATGCCTTTTAGCCATTCATTCACACTAAATAAGAATTTCATGGATTGACAGCCATCAAGAATTTTGTTTTTCTGATGCCTTTATGTAAAAGTATCCAGCTATTGCTTAATGTCTCCCCAACTAGTCTAGTTAACATGAGTAACATGTTGCACAGGGAAGCATATTGTTGAATGGGTAATTACTACATCCTACCACTCTGATGCTTTGGCATTGGTGCATCAAGAATGGAGTTAAGGATAGCTTCCTAATGGCAAGATTAACTGTTAATAGTTGAGCCATTCAGACAAGGAAAGCTTTAGGTCTAATGCTCAGGGTGTGAATTTCCTTGGGAGTTCTCCAATTGTCCACTGTAACTTCAGTAGAAGAGCCATGGTAATCCTGCGGGAAAAACATTAAATGCTCTTGAGCCAGTTTTCAAGAGTTTCTAGGACTTTTTCCAACATTATGGTGGATGAGCAAGAGAATTTCATGGGCATTCACACCAGCAGTCTTTGCTGAGTTCGGTGACACCAGATAGATATAGCCACTACAACTGGCTTCAACACCTCAGGGATAAGGAAGAAAAAAATGGCAGATTTTCTACTCCTGATCACTATTCTGAAATCCCTGATGAATGTGCACCTCTGGACATCAGGTTAGAACAGGACTGGGCTCAGCTGCCATGGCACTTTTGGCCAAATTGTCTGCTAATATTAATTGTCGAGACTTATCCATGAAACATGGTTGCTTAGAATCAAAAACACCAAGAAGCATGAGCGACTTCAGAAGAAAGAAACAACTTGTATTTATATAGCACCTGTCACATCCTCAAGACATCCAAAAACACTTCACAGCAGAATAAATTACAATAAAGGGGGCAAATAAAGGTTCTCTTATGCCAATCAAGCAAATAAAGGAAGATAGGTGGGTTGGTTACTACCAGATAAATTAATATTATAGGTAATATATTCTAGTAATATAACAGAGAACAGAAACTGTATTTGCACCACCTTCTTCAGGTTTCTGGAGCTATAGAATACTTATACTGATCTCTTTGTTAGGTATAAAATTACAACTATGGACATGCGTCTACAGTTAGAAGACTGTTCTGTATTGAAAATAGCTGACCCAACTGTCAAAGAAATTTTTCTTAGCTACAAATGAACAATCGTGCCTGGAGAAATTGTTAGACTGAAAATTCACTCCTGGAGTGTCATGGAGTCATAGAATTATACAGCACAGAAACAGGCCCTTCGGCCCATCGTGTCTGCGCCGGCCATCAAGCACCTAACAATTCTAATCCCATTTTCCAGCACTTGGCCCGTAACATTGTATGCTATGGTGTTTCAAGTGCTCATCTAAATACTTCTTAAATGTTGTGAGGGTTCCTGCCTCTACCAACTCTTCAGGCAGTGTGTTCCAGATTCCAACCACCCCCTGGGTGAAATTTATTTTCCTCAGATCCCCTCTAAATCTCCTGCCCCTTACCTTAAATCAATGCCGCCTGGTTATTGACCCCTCCGCTAAGGGAAAAGGTTTCTTCTATCTACGCTAGCAATGCCCCTCATAATTTTGTATACCTCAATCATGTTGCCCCTCAGCCTCCTCTGCTCCAAGGAAAGCAACCCTAGCCAATCCAGTCTCTCTTCATAGCTGAAATGCTCCACCTATCTTGCAACATCCTAGTGAATATCCTCTGCACCCTCTCCAGTGCAATCACATCCTTCCTATAGTGTGGTGCCCAGAACTGTACACAGTACTCCAGCTGTGGCCTAACTAGCGTTTTATATAGCTCCATCATAACCTCCCTGCTCTTATATTTTATGCCTCGGCTAATAAAGGCAAGTATCCCATATGCCTTCCTAACAACCTTATCTACCTGTGCTGCCGCCTTCAGTGATCTATGGACAAGTAAACAAAGGTCCCTCTGACCCTTTGTACTTCCTGGGGTCCTACCATCCATTGTATATTCCCTTGCCTTGTTAGTCCTCCCAAAATACATCACCTCACACTTCTCAGGATTAAATTCCATTTGCCACTGCTCCACCCATCTTACCAGCCCATCTATATCGTCTGTAATCTAAGGCTTTCCTCCTCACTATTTACGACATCAAGAGTTCACCTACCTAGGCTCAACTATTACCAGTAACCTGTCTCTCGATGCAGAAATCAACAAGCGCATGGGAAAGACTTCCACTGCTATGTCCAGACTGGCCAAGAGAGTGTGGGAAAATAGCGCACTGACACGGAACACAAAAGTCCGAGTGTATCAAGCCTGTGTCCTCAGTACCTTGCTCTACGGCAGCGAGGCCTGGACGACATATGTCAGCCAAGAGCGATGTCTCAATTTATTCCATCTTCGCTGCCTCCGGAGAATCTTTGGCATCAGGTGGCAGGACCACATCTCCAACACAGAAGTCCTCGAGGTGGCCAACATCCCCAGCTTATACACACTACTGAGTCAGCGGCGCTTGAGATGGCTTGGCCATGTGAGCCGCATGGAAGATGGCAGGATCCCCAAAGACACATTGTACAGCGAGCTCGCCACTGGTATCAGACCTACCAGCAGTCCATGTCTCCGCTTTAAAGACGTCTGAAAATGCGACATGAAGTCCTGTGACATTGATCACAAGTCGTGGGAGTCAGTTGCCAGTAATCGCCAGAGCTGGCGGGCAGCCATAAAGGCGGGGCTAGTCGAAGAGACTTAGCAGTTGGCAGGAAAAAAGACAGAGGCGCAAGGGGAGAGCCAACTGTGTAACAGCCCCAACAACCAATTTTTTCTGCAGCACCTGTGGAAGAGTCTGTCACTCTAGTATTGGCCTTTATAACCACTCCAGGCGCTGCTCCACAAACCACTGACCACCTCCAGGCGCTTACCCATTGTCTCCCGAGACAAGGAGGCCAAAGAAGAAGAAGTGATTTACGACACCACCAATTTTCGTGTCATTTGCGAATTTACTGATCATACCTCCTATAATCACGTCTAAATAATTAATGTACAGTACAAACAGCAAGGAACCCAGCACCAATCCCTGTGGTGCACCATTGCTCACAGACTTCCAATCGCAAAAACAACCCTCGACCATTACCCTCTGCCTCCTGCCACTAAGCTAATTTTGGATCCAATTTGCCAAATTGCCCTGGATCCCATAGGCTCTTACCTTTTTAACCAATCTCGCAAGCGGGACCTTATCAAAAGCCTTACTGAAGTCCATGTAGATTACATCAACTGTTTTACCCTCATCTACACATCTAGTCACCGCCTCGAAAAATTCAGTCAAGTTAGTTAGACACGATCTCCCCGTAACAAAGCCATGCTGACTATTACTGATTAATCCCTGCCTCTCCAAGTGAAGATTAATCCTGTGCCTCAGAATTTTTTCCAATAGTTTCCCAATCACTGATGGTAGACTCACTGGCCTGTAATTGCCTGGTTTATTGATTATTGGTACCACATTTGCTGTCCTCCTGTCCTCTGGTACCTCTCCCGTGGCCAAAGAGGATTTGAAAATTTGTGTCAGCGCCCCTGCTATCTTCTCCCTTGCCTCACATAACAGCCTGGGATACATCTCATCTGGGCCTGGAGATTTATCCACTTTTAAGCCCACTAAAACAGCTAATACTTCCTTCCTTTCAATGCTGATATGTTCAAGTATATCACAATCCCCCTCCCTGATCTCTACATCTACATCGTCCTTCTCCACAGTGAACACAGATAAAAAGTAATTATTTAGAACCTCACCTATGTCCTCCGGCTCCACACACAGATTGCAACTTTGGTCCCTAATGGGACCTACTCTTTCCCTGGTTATCCTCTTGCCCTTAATTGACTTATAAAACACCTTAGGATTTTCCTTTATCTTGCCTGCCAGTTCTGATGAAAGGTCACAGATCTGAAACATTAACTCTGTTTTTCTTTCTTCACACATGCTGCCAGACGTGCTGAGTATTTCCAGCACTTTCTGTTTTTATTATAGATATTCAGAGACCCAGACTAATACTCTGGGGACAGGGGTTGAAATCCCATCACAGCAGCTGGTGGAATTAAATTCAATTAATTAATAAATTCAATTATTTAATGAAAATCTGGAATTCAAAGCTAGTCAGCAATGTTGACCATGAGCCTACCATTGAGTATCATTAAAAACCTATCTGGTTCACTACTGTTCTTCAGGGACAGAAATCTGACATCCTTACCTGGTCTGGCCTCCTGGGGGAGGTGGTATTGTCAGTGGATGAATAACCCAGAAACCCAGGGTATTGCTCTGGTGCCATGGGCTCAATCGCACCATGGCAGAAGGTGGAATTTAAATTCAATTAATAAATCTGAAATTATAAAGCAAGTCTAATGATGGCCATGAAACTATTGTCAATTGTTGAAAAAAAACATTTGGTTCACTAATGTCCTCTAGGGAAGGAAATCTGCTGTCCTTACCTGGTCTGGCCTACATGTGTTTCCAGACCCACAGCAGTGTGGTTGACCCTTAATGCCCTCTGAGATGGCCTAGCAAGCCACTCAGTTGTATCAAACCATTAGAAACTCAATAAGGAATGAAACTGGACGGACCACCTGGCATCGACCTGGGCACCAGAAATGACAACGGTAAACCCAGCCCAACCCTGCAAAGTCTTCCTTACTAACATCTGGGGGCTTATGCCATGAAGTCTCCTGGCATCAGGTGAAATATGGACAAGGTAACCTCCTGCTGATTACCACCTACTGCCCGCCTCAGCTGATGAATCAGTACTCCTCCATGTTGAACATCACTTGGAGGAAGCACTGAGGGTGGCAAGGGTGCAGAATGTACTCTGGGTGGGGGACTTCAATGCCCATCACCAACAATGGCTCGGTAGCACCACTACTGCCCAAGCTGGCCGAGTCCTAAAGGACATAGCTGTGAGACTGGGTCTGCGGCAGGTGGTGAGGGAACCAACAAGAGGGAAAAACCTACTTGACTTTGTCCTCACCAATCTGCTTGTCGCAGATGCATCTGCCCATGAGAGTACTGGTAGGAGTGACTACCATACAGTCCTTGTGGAGACAAAGTCCCTTCTTCACATTGATGATACCCTCCATCATGTTGTGTGGCACTATCACTGTGCTAAATGGGATAGATTTTGATCAGATCCAGCAATGCAAAACTGGGCATTCATGAGGCACTGTAGGCCATCACAGCAGTAGAATTGTACTCAACCACCATTTGTAACCTCATGGCCTGGCATATCCCCCACTCAACCATTATCATCAAGCCAGGGGATCAACACTGGTTCAATGAAGAGTGCAGGAGGGCATGCCAGGAGCTGAATCAGGCATATCTAAAAATGAGGTGTCAACCTGGTGAAGCTACAACAAAAGACTAGTTGTGTGCCAAACATCATAAGCAGCATGCAATAGACAGAGCTAAGCAATCCCACAAGCAACGGATCAGATCTAAGCTCTGCAGTCCCGCCACATCCAGTCATGAATGGTGGTGGACAATGGAACAATTAACAGGAGGAGGTGGCTCCACAAATATTCCATCCTCAATGATGGGGGAGTCGAGCACATGAGTGCCAAAAGATAAGGCTGAAGCATTTGCAACAATCTTCAGCCAGATGTGCCAAGTGGATAATCCATCGCTGCCTCCTCCTGAGGTCCCCGGCATGACAGATGCCCATCTTCAGCCAATTCAATTCACTCCAAATGATATCAAGAAATGACTGAAGGCACTGGATACCGCAAAGGCTATAGGCCCTGACAACATTCCAGCTGTAGTACTGAAGACTCTTCCACTTAGGACAAGGACAGCAGACACATGGGAACACCACTACCTGCAAGTTCCCCTCCAAGTCACACACCATCCTGACATCAAAATATATTGCCATTTCTTCACTCTCGCTGTATCAAAATCCTGGAACTCCTTCCCTAACAGCACTGTGGGTGTACCCGTACCAGACGGACTGCAGCGGTTCAAGGAAGTAGCTCACCACCACCTTCTCAAGGGCAAATAGAGATGGACAATAAATGCTGACCTAGCTAGCGTCACCCACATCCCATGAAAGAATAAAAAAAATGTCTGAGACGTGTTTTAGAAGAACAGTATAAGTATATTTTTAAGCTATGTAAATGCAAGCATTTTCTTTCCCCTGTTCAACTTATTCTAACCGTAAAATATTAGTGCTTCTGTTGACCCCAAGTCTGGGCTCCTATTCATACGAGGACATGGTAAAGCTACATTAAAGCAGCAGCCACATAGAATTTTATTCCCATTAATTGGTATATTAATTAACTCTGGTTATTTAATTAACCAAAAAACATCATATTTAAAAAGTCTCAACTGGTGAAGAGCTAATTTCAGCAATTTAAGAGGGACCTACTATCTCTTCTCTTGGCATTACCTCGTGGATGAAGATTTTGAGAAAGTTGTAGTCATCGGTTGCAGGCTCGCTGGTGGCTAGTCAAGCTTATCCGTGACCAGCAGAATCTCCCACAGCGGGTACAAGTGAAGGTGTAGTCACTGCTGGGAGCAAGTGGATCTATCCTTCTCCTCCTTATGTCTTTCTTCATTCCGTCTCAAAAGGTGTCTGTAGCCCTCCTGATGTAGCATCTCCAGGCATCACGATCTATGACCGGCGTTTCCTACTGGCGATGGCTGATGTGGCATGGCCCCACTGTTCCTTTTACCAATGGTCAGCTCTCCATACAACACAATCTTGGGCAGGAGACTGTCGTCCATCCGGGCAACGTGACCTGCCCAACGCAGTTGGCTTTACAGGAGAATGGTCTCAATGCTGGTGATGTTTGCTGTTCCAAGACTTCAATGTTTGTGACGGGGATCTTGAGGATGCTGCAGAGTCAGCACTGATGGAAGCACTCTAGAAGGTGTACTTGATGGTGGTATAGGACCCATGACTTGGCGCCATACAGAAGGGTGGTGAGGACCAAGGCTTTGTACACTTTGAGTTTGGTCTGTGCTCTGAGGCTGTGGTTGCTCCACACACATTTGTAGAGTCTGCTGAATGTACTGTTTGCTTTTGAAAGCCTATTGTCCACTTCCTTGTCTATGGCGGCATCAAACGAGACGACGCTCCACAAATAAGTAAATTGCTTGACGGCATTCAACTCAGTTCCCTCGATGACAATGCTTGGTGGTTTATATTCTTCTTGGGGTGCAGGCTGATGCAGGACTTCAGTTTTCTTTAAACTGATTTTTAGTCTGAAATGTTGTGCTGCTTCAGAAAAATGTGTTGTTATATGTTACAGGTATGACTGACTTTGGGCCAGGAGAGCACAGTCATCAGCGAAAAGAATTTCACGGATGAGTTCTTCTTGTGTCTGAAGATGCCTGAGGTTGAAAAGGCCTCCATCAGTCCGGAAGCATACATAAACTCCCTCCTTTAGGTCTTCCGTTGCCTGCTGCAGCATCATGCTGAAAAGGATGGTAAGTAAGGTCAGGGCCAGCACACATCACTGCTTCATGCCATTGGAGATACGGAAGGGACTCGAGAGGTCTCTGTTTTGCTGAACTTGTCCATACTGATTTTCATGAAACTGCTTCACCGTGGCCAAGAACCTGGGTGGGCATCCAAGTTTTACAAGGATTTTCTGAAGTCCATCTGTGCTCGCAGTGTCAAATGCCTTGATGAGGCCTACGAAAGTACAGGCCTTTGTTTATCTCATGGCACTTGTCTTGTAATTGTCTGAGTGCAAGTTACATGTCTGTGGTGCCTCTGTTTGCTCTGAAACCACACTGGCTCTCTGGGAAGTTTTCTTCCACAATGGTCGGCACAAGCCTGTTCAGACGTATTCTTGCCAGGATCTTCCCAGCAACAGAAAGGAGGATGATCCCATAGTAGTTGGAGTAGTCTGATTTTTCTGCTTTGTTTTTGTACAAGGTGATGATGACGGTATCACGAAGATCCTGTGGCATACTGTCCTGTTCCCAGCAGGCCGTGAAAAACTCATGGAGCTTGGTGTATAGGGCAGGACCACCATGCTTCAAGGCTTCAGGTGGAATTCCATCAACTCCAGGGGCTTTGTTGCTCTTCATCTGGTTGATGGCGGTCATAGTTTCCTCCAGAGTTGGGCTCTCATTCAGTTCTTCCTTGACAAGCTGTTGTTGGATGGGATTGATGGCAGTATCATACACTGTACACTTGGTGCAGAAGAGAGTTTCAAAGTGCTCCAACCAGCGATCCAGGACTGAATCCTTGTCGGTGAGTAGGGTCTTGCCATCGGCACTCCTCAAGGGGTTTTGCATTTGATATGGTGGTCCATATACAGACTTTAGTGCTTCATAGAAACTTCTTGTGTCGCCAGTATCAGTGTACAGTTGAGTTTTTTCTGCAAGTGCGATTCACCAGTCATTTTGGATGTTCCTCAGTTTACATTGAAGGGTGCTGCATGCTTGACTGTCTAGCCTATCATAGGTAGATTGGAGAAGGCAATTCCATGGTAAACAATGGAGGACATTGAAGGAAAAGATAGTTCAGGTACAAACTAGAAATATTCCTTTGAAGGGAAAAGGTAGAGCATCCAAAGCTAATGTGCCCTGGATGACAAAGGAAATTGTCAGTGAAAATAAAACAGAGAAAGGAGACATGTCAAATGTCATGTGCAAGATTCAAATAATAAGATTATGGAAAGTATAGGAGGGAATATGCTCCATCCATCAATATTGGCGACCACGCTCTGGAAGTGGTTCAAGAGTTCACCTACCTAGGCTCAACTATCACCAGTAACCTGTCTCTAGATGCAGAAATCAACAAGCGCATGGGTAAGGCTTCCACTGCTATGTTCAGACTGGCCAAGAGAGTGTGGGAAAATGGCGCACTGACACGGAACACAAAAGTCCGAGTGTATCAGGCCTGTGTCCTCAGCACCTTGCTCTACGGCAGCGAGGCCTGGACAACGTATGCCAGCCAAGAGCGACGTCTCAATTCATTCCATCTTCGCTGCCTTCGGAGAATACTTGGCATCAGGTGGCAGGACTATATCTCCAACACAGAAGTCCTTGAAGCGGCCAACATCCCCAGCTTATACACACTACTGAGTCAGCGGCGCTTGAGATGGCTTGGCCATGTGAGCCGCATGGAAGATGGCAGGATCCCCAAAGACACATTGTACAGCGAGCTCGCCACTGGTATCAGACCCACCGGCCGTCCATGTCTCCGTTATAAAGACGTCTGCAAACGCGACATGAAATCGTGTGACATTGATCACAAGTCGTGGGAGTCAGTTGCCAGCATTCGCCAGAGCTGGCGGGCAGCCATAAAGACAGGGCTAAATTGTGGCGAGTCGAAGAGACTTAGTAGTTGGCAGGAAAAAAGACAGAGGCGCAAGGGGAGAGCCAACTGTGCAACAGCCCCAACAAACAAATTTCTCTGCAGCACCTGTGGAAGAGCCTGTTACTCCAGAATTGGCCTTTATAGCCACTCCAGGCGCTGCTTCACAAACCACTGACCACCTCCAGGCGCGTATCCATTGTCTCTCGAGATAAGGAGGCCCAAAAGAAGAAGGAGGGAATTGAAAAAATAATACGCAAGGCAAAGCGAGGTTATGGGAAAAGATTAGCAGGCAACATAAAACTGAACCCTTAAACATTTTATAAGCATCTAAAGTATAAGCAGTTTCCAAGGGAAAAATTCAAGCCGATGAAGGACTCAAAGGGAAATCTTCATGTTGAGACAGAGGACATGACAAAAGTATTAATATTGAATTTATAAATTTGCATCAATTTTGACAAAATAAACAGGTTACACTATACGAACATAGGGAAGTTATGGACAGGATAATAAATAGAAAAGACATACCAGAAAGATTATCATTACTAAAAGTGGTTGAGTCACCTGGTCCAGATGGTATGCATCCTAGCTTTCTAAAAAAAAGCAAAGGTAGAAATAGCAAGGGCATTGATCACCATCTTTCAACCCTCATTAGATACAGAATTAGTGCCAAAGGACTGGAGGGTTGCTAATGTTACACCACTATTCAAGAAAGAGGAGAGGCATAAACCAGGAAACAACAGGTCAATCAGCCTAACATTTGTGTTGGGGAAATCGTTGGAAACCATTATCAGGGACAAAATAAACATTTGTTTGGAAAGGTATGTGTTAATCAAGGAGAGGCAAAATAAATTTAGGTTAATCACGTCTGACAAATTTGCTTGAATTCTTTGATGAGGTAACAGAGAAATTGATCAAGGTAGTGCAATAGATGTTATATATGGATTTTCAGAAAGCATTCAACAAAGTGCCACACAGGTGTTTATTAAGAAGATGGAATATTATGGTATTCAGGAATAGGTGGTGGTATGGAAAAGAACTTATTTCTTCCTATATCGACTCTATTTAATCTCCCCTTGTCCAGTTTCTTCTGATTCTTCTGATGCCCTCCATCACTTTAACATTTTCTGATTTCATGACCTTAACCATCTCCTTTTCACCATGGATGTCCAATCTCTCGACATATCCATTCCCCACCAGAATGGTCTGAGAGCTCTCCGTTTGTTACTTGAATGGAGGCCCAACCAGTCTCCACCACTATCCTCCTCTACCTGGCTGAGCCTGTCTCACATTGAACAATTTCTCCGTTAAATTAACTCAATTCCTCCAAATAAAATGTATTGCTATGGATACCTGCATGTGTCCTAGTTTTGCCTGTCTTTTTGTGGGATATGTGGAACATTCGTTGTTCCAGTCCTACTCAGGGCCCCTCCTTCATGTCTTTTTCCAGTATATTGATAACTGTATCTGGGCTGTTTTCTGCTCTCGCCCTGAACTGGAAAATTTAATCAACTTTGCTTTCAATTTCCACCCTCTTTCACCTTTACGTGGTCCATCTCTGACTCTTCCCTTCCCTTCTGTGACTTAGAAACATAGAAACATAGAAAAATAGGAGCAGGAGTAGGCCATTCGGTCCTTCGAGCCTGCTCCGCCATTCAATATGATCATGGCTGATCATCCAAACTCAGTGACCTGTTGCTGCTTTCTCCCCGTATCCCTTGATCCCACTAGCCTTAAGAACTATATCTAACTCTTTCTTGAATATATTTAATGATTTGGCCTCAACTGCTTTCGTGGTAAAGAATTCCACAGGCTCACCACTCTCTGGGTGAAGAAATCTCTCCTCGTCTCGGTCCTAAATGGCTTACCCCTTTATCCTTATACTTATCATTTATCATTATCCTTATCATTTGTCTTCACTAATCGTTTTCTCTACACATATCTATAGAAGTTTTTACAGTCAGTTTTTGTGTTTTCTGCAAGTTTACTCGCATATTCTATTTTCCCCTTCTTAATCAATCCCTTTGTCCTCCCTTGCCGAATTCTAAACTGCCCCCAATCCTCAAGTTTGCTGCTTGTTCTGGCCATTTTATATTTCCCCTCCTTGGATTTAATACTATCCCTAATTTCTTTTATAAGCCACGGTTGAGCCACCCTTCCTGTTTTATTTTTGCGCCAGACAGGAATGAACAATTGTTGAAATTCATTCATGCGCTCTTTAAATGCTAGCCATTGCCTATCCACTGTTAACCCTTTAAGTAACGTTGCCCAATCTATCATAGCCAACTCGCACCTCATACCTTCACAGTTTCCTTTTTTTAGATTCAGGACCCTAGTCTTGGAATCAACTGTTTCACACTCCATCTTAATGAAGAATTCTATCATGTTATGGTTGCTCTTCCCCAAGGGACCCTGCACAATAAGATTGTTAACTAATCCTTTCTCAGTACACAATACTCAGTCTAGGATGGCCTGTTCTCTAGTTGGTTCCTCAACGTATTGGTCCAAAAAACCATCACGTATGCACTCCAGGAATTCCTCCTCTACAGTATTATTGCTAATTTGGTTTGCCCAATCTATATGTAGATTAAATTCACCCATAATTACAGTTGCACCCTTATTGCATGCGTCTCTAATTTCCTGTTTAATGCCATCCTCTACTTCACCACTGCTGTTTGGAGATCTATATACAACCCCCACCAACATTTTCTGCCCCTTGGTGTTTCTCAGCTCCACCCATACAGATTCCACATCAGGATTCTCTGAGCTAATATCCTTCCTCACTATTGTATTGATTTCCTCTTTTACTAATAACGCTACTCCACCTCCTTTCCCTTTTTGCCTGTCCTTCCTAAATATTGAATACCTTTGGATGTTCAGTTTCCATCCTTGGTCAGCCTGCAGCCATGTCTCCATAATCGCAACTGGTGAGCCTGTGGAATTCACTACCACAGAAAGCAGTTGAGGCCAAAACATTGTATGTTTTCAAGAAGGAGTTAGATATAGCTCTTGGGGCGAAAGGAATCAAAGGATATGGGGAGAAAGCGGGAACAGGTTACTGAGTTGGATGATGAACCATAATGGCGGAGCAGGCTCAAAGGGCCGAGTGGCCTACTCCTGCTCCTATTTTCTATGTTTCTATATATCATATCCATTTACATCTATTTGCGCAGTTAATTCACCTACCTTTTTGCGAATACTCTGTGCATTGAGACACAATGCCTTTAAGCTTGTCTTTTTAACATTCTTAGTCATCTTAGCATTATTTCGCACTATGGCCCTATTTGTTTCTTGCCCTTGATTTCTATGCCTTCCACTTTTGCCTTTTTGTTTCCTGTCTTTCATTTCTATCCTTGTTTCCTCCTCCTCAGTCTCCCCGCTCAGGTTCCCATCCCCCTGCCATTCTAGGTTAAATCCTCCCCAACAGCACTAGCAAATGCCCCTGCGAGGTCGTGGTTCCAGTCCTGCCCGGGTGTAACCTGTCCCGCTTGTACAGGTCCCACCTTCCCCAGAACCGGTCCCGATGTCCCACGAATCTAAATCCCTCCCTCCTGCACCATTTCTCCAGCCACGCATTCATCTGGTTTATTCTTCTGTTCCTATACTCACTAACACATGGCACAGGAAGTAATCCTGAGATAACTACCTTTGAGGTCCTGCTTTTTAATTTAGCTCCTAACTCCTTAAATTCATCTTGCAGGACCTCATCCCTTTTTCTACCTATGTCGTTGGTACCGACATGTACCACGACCACTGATTGTTCACCCTCTGCCTTCAGAATGTTCTGCAGCCACTCCGAGACTTCCTTGACCCTAGCACCAGGAAGTCAACATACCATCCTGGAGTCTCGTTTGTGGCCACAGAAATGCCTGTCTGTTCCCCTTACAATTGAATCTCTTATCACTATGGCTCTCCCAGTCTTTATTCCCCCCCCTGCTGTGCAGCAGAGCCATCCATGGTGCCGCGACCTTGGCTGTTGCTGCTTTCCCCTGGGAGGCCATCCCCCCCCAACAGTATCCAAAGCGGTATATCTGTTTGAGAGAGGGATGGATACAGGGGACTCCTGCATTACCTGCCTGTGCCTACTACTCCGCCTGGTGGCACCTATCCCTTTTCTGCCTGTGCAGCCATTACCTGCGGTGTGACCACCTCACTAAACGTGCTATCCATGACGTCCTCAGCATCACGGATGCTCCACAGTGAAGCCACCCACAGCTCTAGCTCCATAATGCAGGTAGCCAGTAGCTGCAGATGGATACACATCCTGCACACATAGTCGTCAGGGACACTGGAAGCATCCCTAATTTCCCACATAGCGCAGGAGGAGCATATCACCACTATGAACTCTCCTGCCATGACGTACCTTTAGATTACTTAGTTACTCCCTTTAATTTAAAAAATACAAATTACGCTAGGGGCCTTGTTCTACTCCAGTAACTACCCACTACAATCTAAAGTCCTTAATAAATAACACTAATAAAAAAAAACACTTTAGTTGTACTAACCTTATCACTTATACAGTAGGTTTAAAAAAAGAACTTTCCCCTGATTTTTGAGCTATTTCCAGGCACTAACAGCTATTACTCACCAACCAGTCATCTTGCAGCTTTCCTGTGATGTCACTGTTGACTTTTTTTCAAACTCCGGCACGCCTGGACTGGTCTCCGCTCCGCTCCCGGAAGGTGAGTGACTGGGCCTCAATCCTTGGGCTCAATTTATCCTCTTCTCTCACTTGGCGTTCTCCCCACAGGCCCGCTCCTCTCCGCCCTGCTCCCGGAAGTAAGTGACTGGGCCTCGATCCTTGGGCTCAATTTATCCTCTTCTCACGCTCCGCATTCTCCCCACAGGCCCGCTCCTCTCCGCCCTGTTCCCGGAAGTAAGTGACTGGGCCTCGATCCTTGGGCTCAATTTATCCTCTTCTCTCGCTCCGCATTCTCCCCACAGGCCTGTTCATCTCTGGTCTGCTCCCGGAAGGTGAGTGACTGGGCCTCAATCTTTGGGCTCAATTTATCCTCTTCTCTCGCTTGGCATTCTCCCCACAGGCCCGCTCCTCTCCGCCCTGTTCCCGGAAGTAAGTGACTGGGCCTCGATCCTTGGGCTCAATTTATCCTCTTCTCTCGCTCCGCATTCTCCCCACAGGCCTGTTCATCTCTGGTCTGCTCCCGGATTGTGAGTGACTGGGCCTCAATCCTTGGGCTCAATTTATCCTCTTCTCTCGCTCGGCGTTCTCCCCACAGGCCCACTCCTCTCCACTCCGCTCCCGGAAGGTGAGTGTCTTCTCTGTCACCATTTCTGGGGATAGGCTATCAACAAATGTTCACAATAAGCCCACTAAGTCCCACAGCTACCTCGACTACACGTTCTCATATCCTACTTCCTGTAAGGACTCCATTCCAGGAAAACCTGGAGACAGACAGCAGCACCTAAAAGAGCAGGAGAGAGGAGGACGGGGAGATAGATAGCAGTACCTAAAAGAGCGGGAGTCAGAAGGATCTGGAGACAGAGTGCCTAAAAGAGCGGGAGTGAAGAGGACTGGGATACAGACAGCAGCACCTAAAAGAGCAGGAGAGAGGTGGACTTGGAGACAGACAGCCGTGGGGAGCTGTCCAGTCCAGTCTGTGACTCCAGAGCAGATCAATCACATTCTGAGAAAAATCAAAGTGTGATGTCACAGGAAAACAAGTAGTTGATTGGTTGATGAGTATTTTTCTCATTTATCTTTCAAAATTCAGGTAATTTTAGTAATTGTAAGGCTTTATTAGCAGTAAGGTTTACTAATAGTAGTAAAGCTTTTTAGATTGGCTGATGAGTATTTCCTTTTTCTCTTAATGAGGCAATTTCAGTTGGGGTAAGTAGAACATTTACTGAAATAATAAGAATATAAGCACAGGCAGGACTGGAGACATTAATTAAAATTTAATCAGTGAAATAATTAATTAAATAAATACTATAAAGATGTCAGGGCAGGTGATTTGTGGTGGCTGCAGAATGCAGGAGCCTGTGGACACCTGTGTGATCCAAGGCAAACACATCTGCAGTAAATATCTGTGGCTGGAGGAACTTTGGCTCAAAGTCATTGAGCTGGAGGTCAAGATGCAGATATTGCGACACAGCAGGGAGAGGGAAAGTTACCTGGACACTTTGTCTGGGGAAGCAGTCACACCCCTTAGGATAGGGGGTCTGATTTTGTCCATGGTCAGGGACAGGAGGATGTGACTGTGAGTGATCCCTCTGTACCTCAGAATTCTGCAATCTCTGGCCATTTAAATAGTATACTGTTTTTCTATTCTTCTTGCTAAAGTGGACAAGTTCACATTTTCTCCAAATGCCAAATTTTGCCCTCTCACTTAACGGGCTGAATTTTACTGGCTCCTCTATGCCGCAGGTCGCGGCAAAGAGGCAGGTAAAATTCTGCGGGGAGAGGCCCACCTTAACCCCCGATGTCGAGAAGGGCCCGTCACATATTACCGGTGTCGAGGGGGCCTTGTTGAGGCCTCCCCCCGTCGCTCGGTAGCGGCACCCCAATTCCATATGCAAAATGATACTTGCCTCTGCAGATTATGCAGCCGGCCACCTCTCGATGCACACTTCTGGATTTTATATTGAACGGGCGGCCGTCACGTACTGTCCCGTGCACAAACAGAAAATCCAGCAGGTCATCAGAGGCAGAGGTTTTCTCTACCGAAGGTAAATTCATACATTCAGGTGTCTCACTCTGCATACTGGGAATGAGGAGGGAGGAGTGGATATTCACGGGTCTCAGCTCTTAAAGGGCGGAGGGAGATGGTCTGGGATTACTGGAGGGAAAGCTCTGCAGGCATGAAGGGAGCTACTGTGTACCCTCCCTCCATAAACAGTGCATGCTCTGCGTTTGTTTGTGTTTGTGAAGGAGCAATGGCACTCTCGTCACCCTGTGTGTGAGGAGGATGTCAGAAAGGGTAGGAGTGTTAAGATTATATGGATGATGGGGGCAATCGATGCAGCTGGTAGAATCTTGATGTGGTCATGCTGTGCCACTCTGAGTGTTAGCCAAGATGGGCAATGCCATTGCACACCACATAGTTGATCCATGAAAGCACGTGATGTACCCGTCAACACCAATCCCTGCCCTGTTCAGAACCTTCAAATAAGTAAAGGGTTCAACTTTATTTATCACATGGAAATGGGTATGGCTCATCCTATGGCTTGTGCTCCTCTGCTCCTTAGAATCCGTATGTGCAGAAGCCAAAATCAACAGACAGATGCAGTCAACATAGAGGCCCCCGGTCATGAGCAGCAGCCCCCAAGGGAAGCTTGCTATTAGGGTCATCATGCATCTACAGGCCCCACATGACATACCATCGGATGTCAGGGCACCAGTGTCAGAGGTGATTGTGCATGTAGAAAGGATGGTGACACGTTTCTGTGCCCTGCTCAAAGATGACCTGCAGCCCATGGGCGTCGGTGGTCATCCTATGCCTGCGGTCCTCATAGTGGCAGCAGTTCTCAAGCTTGACAGCTATCCTGCATTTCAGGGGCCCACCGGAGACTTTTGTGGGGTCGCACAGTCAGCAGTGCACCGCTGCATCAGGGAGGTCACCGATGCCATGCACCGGAGGGCCAATGAGCATGTCCGCTTCAGGATGGACCCTCACAGCCAGGCCCAGAGGATTTTTGTCAAAGAACAAAGAACAGTACAGCACAGGAACAGGCCATTCAGTCCTCCAAGCCTGCACCGATCTTGATGCCTGCCTAAACTAAAACCTTCTGCACTTCCGGGGACCGTATCCCTCTATTCCCATCCTATTTATGTATTTGTTAAGATGCCTCTTAAACATCGCTATCGTACCTGCTTCCACCACCTCCCCCGGCAGCAAGTTCCAGGCACTCACCACCCTCTGTGTAAAGAACTTGCCTCGCACATCCCCTCTAAACTTTGCCCCTCTCACCTTAAACCTATGTCCCCTAGTAACTGACTCTTCCACCCTGGCAAAAAGCTTCTGATTATCCGCTGTGTCCATACCGCTCTTAACTTTGTAAACCTCTATCATGTCACCCCTCCACCTCCGTCGTTCCAGTGAAAACATTCCGAATTTATCCAACCTCTCCTCATAGCTAATGCCCTCCAGACCAGGCAACATCCTGGTAAACCTCTTCTCTACCCTCTCCAAAGCCTCCATGTCCTTCTGGTGGTGTGGCGACCAGAATTTCACGCAATATTCTAAGTGTCTACAGCTATTACAAAGAAATAGAAAAAAATACCTTGGTGAGGGGTCCCAAAGGCGAATAGGCAGCTGCCACTAGGACCTTTCCATAACAGTCCCTTCCAGGCGAAGTTGATGGTCTGTTTGGGTAGGTGTTCAAAGAGATTCAGCTATAGAAGGCTTCGCATCGGTTTTTCATCAGAGGTGCAGCACCAAAGATTTCAATTCTCACACGTTCAATGCAAAGTTTTTTTAAAGATGCAAGGTGTCTGCAAACATTCAGGATTTCTTCAAATGCAAGAGGCAATAGTACAACTTGATAGAGGAATTCATTAAAGATGCAGGGATTCTTCAAAGAGGGAGAGATATCAGCTGGCTGGATCTTCTATTCTCCTGGCAGGTCAACAAGCAAACTCCAACTGCCTGTTTTTAGCTAAACCAACTGGCTTGTTTTAACAGTTCAAAATGAAGCAAAAACCTTTCCAGGGGCAAGTATTATTGACATCATATATCCTGACTTGTCAAAAGCAAACAGATCTTCAGGTCAAAACCCTGCTGGATTCTTTACAAACATGCACCTTCCAGTAAAAACTTGTTTACTGGTCAACCTTCTGTTCAACTTCCTTTAAAAAAAACACTCACAAAGTTCAGCAATCTCCAGATGATTCAATGTCCAAATTTCAACTCTAATTTGTTAAAAATATTTTATAAAGAAAAACAGAAAAACTCATTGAACAGTATGTTGAGGAACCAACTAGAGAATGGGCTATTTTAGATCTAGTATTGTGCAATGAGAAAGGGCTAATTAATAATCTCTGTAAAGGAGCCTCTGGGGAAGAGTGACCATAATATGATGGACTTTTACATTAAGTTTGAAACTGATGTAGTTCAATCTGAAACTAGGGTCTTAAATCTAAATGAAGGAAACTATGAAGATATGAGACGCAAATTGGCTGTGGTAGATTGGGAATCTACATTAAAAGTTGTGACGATAGAGAGGCAATGACTAGCATTTAAAGAATTAATATTTGGTTTACAACAAATATACATTCCTTTGAGGCAAAAAGCCCAGCAGGGAAGGTTATCCAACCATGGTTAACAAGAAAAGTTAAAGATTGTATTCGATCAAAGGAAGAGGCTTATAAAGTTGCCAAAGAAGCCTGAGGATTGGGAGCATTTTAAAATTCAGCAAAGGATTGTTCGGAAACTGGTAAAAAAAAAGAGAAAATAGAATATGAAAGTAAACTAGCAAGAAACATAAAAAAGGACTATAAAAGATTCTATAGGTACATAAAAGAGGAAAAGATTAGCAAAGACAAATATAGGCCCATGACAGGCAGAGACAGGAGAATTTATAATAGGAAATAAGGAAATGGCAGAGAAACTAAACAAATATTTTGTGTCTGTCTTCTCAAGGAAGATTTAAAAAGCCTCTCAGGAATACTAGGGAACCAAGAGCTAGCGAGAATGAAGAACTGAAAGAAATTTATATCAGTAAAAAAGTAGACTGGAGAAATTAATGGGACTGAAAGTTGATAAATCCCTGGACCTGATGATCTACATCCCAGAGTGTTGAAAGAGGTTACTGTAGAGATAGTGGGCTGTATTTTAAGAGCCCACTGCCGATCTCGGCAGTGAGCTCAAAGAAAATGTGCATGCAGCCGCATGCCAAACAGCCACCACGATCTCACGCATGGCAGCTCATTTAAATAGCAGGGCGGCCTGTCCCCCCCACCCCCGAACCTACCAATCATGTGGAGGGGGGCGGGCTGCCCGTCCCCAGCAGTGGCATCAGCTGCCTGTATGCAGGCGCTGGTGCCATGTTTAAAGGACTGCCAGCTCTGCCAGTCAATTTGAATTTTTAATGAAACAACCCCACCAAAATTTATTAAATAAATTTCTCACTCCCCTTTTCCACCCCCCCAAAAACACTTAGCTTACAAATCTAACCTTACCCACTCAGATAGCACAAAGTTTGAAGTTCACCCCTTCCCACCACCCCCCACATCCATTACGTTTATTTAACCCCATATCCTGCCCCAGCACTGAAAATTGTAGCTCCTCCCACCTCCCCACCAGTACCATGCCAACTTTCCCCGGACAGGGAACTGAAGGCACAGGAGTGCTGGCTGTCATGCTGAAGATCACATCGGACCCAGAACATTGAAGGTAAGTCCATTTAAATTTAAACATGTAATTAATTTAAATATTGAAATCCAGGTTCCGTCGCCCAGCGGTGCGGTGCCGCCACGGAGCCTCGCCACTGCTGGAAGCATCGGGCCAGGCCCCCTCGACATCGGGCTCCGTGGCAGACTGCTGGTGGCCCCATCTTTTGCACCCCCCCCCCTCCCCGCCCCGACCTGTCATGGAGACTGATGTTGAGGGCTTGGTAAAATCTAGCCCAGTGTCCATGTTGGTGGTCACCTTCCAAAATTCTATAGACTCTGGAATGGTTCCTGCAGATTAGTAGGTAGCAAATGTAACCCCACTATTTAAGAAAAAGAGAGGGAAAATGGGGAAC
Source organism: Heterodontus francisci (assembly GCF_036365525.1). NCBI lineage: Eukaryota > Metazoa > Chordata > Chondrichthyes > Heterodontiformes > Heterodontidae > Heterodontus > Heterodontus francisci. Next base: position 98,305,188 of record NC_090374.1, read on the forward strand.
TACAGACCTGTTAGCCTGACATCAGTATTAGGGAAAGTGCTAGGATCAATTATAAAAGATGTGATAACTGGACACTTAGAAAATAATGGTAGGATTGGGCAGAGTCAACTTGGATTTATGAAAGGGAAATCATGTTTGACAAACCTATTGGAGTTTTTTGAGGATATAACTAGCAGAATAGATAAGGGGGAACCAGTGAATGTGCTGTATTTGGATTTTCAGAAGATTTTCGATAAGGTTAGTAAGCAAAATTAGAGCACATGGGATTGGGCATAATATACTGGCATGGATTGAGAATTGGCTAACGGACAGCAAACAGAGAGTAGGAATAAACAGGTCATTCTCAGGTTGGCAGGCTGTCACTAGTGGGGTACTGCAAGGATCAGTCCTTGGTCCCCAGCTATTCACAATTGATATAAATAATATGGATGTGGGGACCAAATGTAGTATTACCAAGTTTACTGATGACACAAAACCAGATAGGAATGCGAGTTGTGAGGAGAATGTAAAGAGGCTTCAAGGGGATTTAGACAGTCTAAGTGACTGGACAAGAACATGGCAGATGGAATATAATGTGGAAAAATGTGAAGTTATCCACTTTGGTAGGAAGAACAGAAATGCAGAGTACTTCTTAAATGGTGCAAGATTGGGAAGTGTTGATGTGCAAAGTGACCTGGGTGTCCTTGTTCATAAGTCACTAAAAGCTATTATGCAGATGCAACTAGCATTTAGGAAGGCAAATGGTATGTTAGCCTTCATTGCAATAGGATTTGAGTACAGGAGTAAAGAAGTCTTGTTGCAATTGTATAGAGACTTAGTGAGACCACACCTGGAATATTGTGTACAGTTTTGGTCTCCTTACCTAAGGAAGGATATACATGCCATTCTTTTGGGCCTCCTTATCTCGAGAGACAATGGATACGCGCCTGGAGGTGGTCAGTGGTTTGTGAAGCAGCGCCTGGAGTGGCTATAAAGGCCAATTCTGGAGTGACAGGCTCTTCCACAGGTGCTGCAGAGAAATTTGTTTGTTGGGGCTGTTGCACAGTTGGCTCTCCCCTTGCGCCTCTGTCTTTTTTCCTGCCAACTACTAAGTCTCTTCGACTCGCCACAATTTAGCCCTGTCTTTATGGCTGCCCGCCAGCTCTGCCATAGAGGGAGTTTAACAAAGGTTCACCAGACTGATCCCTGGGATGGCAGGATTGCCCTATGAGGAGAGATGGAGGACACTGGGCCTATATTCTCTAGAGTTTAGAAAAATGTGAAGTGATCTCATTGATGCATACACAATCCTTACAAGGTTCAACAGGGTAGATGCAGGAAGGATGTTTCCCCTGGTTGGGGGGTCTAAAACCAGGGGACACACCACCTGGAAGTTCCCCTCCAAGCCACACACCATCCTGACTTGGATGTATATCGACGTTCCTTCACTGTTGCTGGGTCAAATCCTGGAACTCTGTACCTCAGACCCATTGTTTGCAGATAACTGTGCAGTTGTCAGTTGTATCATTGATATCCAATGACTCCGGGGTAAATCCTTCAGGATTCAGACTGGTAGGATATTTGCACTAGCACTGGTGTCAATCTTAACCCTAAGTATATTTTTGCCAGCTTTCTTTAGGCACATGATGCTAGAAGTAACAAAAGCTTCCAGTTATTTGATTTCATCAACATGATGTGTCAAGTTCACAATTTGGAACAAAATAAAAGCAAAATACTGCAGATGCTGGAAATCTGAAATAAAAACAAGAAATGATGGAAATACTCAGCAGGTCTGGCAGCATCTGTGAAGAGAGAAGCAGAGTTAACATTTCAGGTCAGTGACCTTTCATCAGGACCATGTCACGTTCAGATGTTGAGTATTTCCAGCATTTATTGTTTTTATTTCACAATTTGGAACACCTGCTCGTCTTTTGACTGAGAATTGTTTCTCTCTGAGTCTTGTCTCAGGTCTGTTTCACTGTGGACTTCTTGTATCGGCTTGCTTTTACACAGTTCTCTGGCACTCTCCTTGCTGCCGTTGCACTGTTGCTGCGCCTATCTTCTGTTTGCCTGTGTCCTACTATGACTTCTGGCTGTGTCTTTGGAGATGGATTTCTTGCATAGGCAGGCCCAGTGTCCTTTTGCATTGCACGCCTTCAACAGGTCTTGAAATGCAGGACAACTTCACGGTGAGTGGGACCAATCACACTTAACACACAGCTTGCTTGCTCTTTTCGACCTGGTTATCATGCTGATAATGTTGGTTGCACCTAGTGCTTGCAGATGCGGTTGTACAGCTACAATGGCTTTGTATTTCCTGCTGTCTTCTAGCAGCGCATCAATGCTGTGAGCTTTTTTTAACCCCTAAGAGGTCTTTCTGAAACACTTCAATGGGTGTCGAGACAATCACCAGCTCCATTAGTCACTCTGACATCTCAGTTTCTGCGAAATCACATTTGTTGCCCTTACTACGGCATCTACTGACAAACTGGTCTATTGATTCCTGTGGCTGTTGCCTGTAGGACATCAATTCCAGGCGCTGAATTCTAAAATTCACTCGTAATCGAAATTGATCTTCTAGCATTTTCCATATCTTTGTGGGATCTTTCTGGTCCTCTTCAGATAAGCCAGAGGTATTGATTCGGTGTAATCCCTCATTTTCAACTGCTATTAATATTTTTACAGCCTGTTTCTCTTGTTCTACAATTACTTAGTCTGTAAAATATTCTTTGTTTAAAAAGTTTGAACTCAGATAGGATATCCATGGCCTTCCAGTTCATGCTGGAAATTTGGTATCCATCTTCCTGCTGTTATTTTGTTTAAAACTTGCTTGAAGTCTTGTTCTATGACTCTGCGCTGTTTCCCCTGTAAGAAACTCTCTGTTATTTAGACAAGCTGCTTGGATTGAGAGAGACAGGTGTTTGATAGTGCTCTATGTTTCTCTTGCTTGCAGCACTTAAGCTGGTCTGTTTACAAAGCTGTTCACTAGGCAGTTCAATTTTTTTTTTACTACAGCTTTTTTACAGCTCATAAGCTGATCTGTTTATACAGTTGTTCATTCAGAGCACTGTCTTCTACAGCTGGAGGTAAGTTCCTTTTTTCTTTCTACTGTTTGAGTCATAACTTCTCTTGAACTTTCTCTCTTCTGGCTGTAGGAAAGGTTGTTTTCAGAGCTGTTTTACCTGTGGTCTTCAACTTAGACTTTTTTTCTTCTCACCACAGCTGCCACTATGTAATGAGTTCTTTATTGTGTTTGATGCAACATAAATGAGAAGTGTGGAGTCCAGTTTGCTGAAGATCTCAAACAGGTTTATTACAGATAACCAGTACACAGCAAACTATTTACAGAACCTTCTTCCAGGTGTTACAGTTGCAGAATGACTCAAACTTGTAGTCACATGACTGTGTCCTGGTACTTAGCTAATTAGCAAGATCTTAAAGGGACATCACTATTAAACAGGACAATCTGGTGAGGCAAGGAGGGAGTCACATGCTTGTACCTTGCTCAGGAGGAGCAGCAGGAAAAAAGTTGTCAAGAAGCATGGCTCAGCTTCCCGGTTTCAGGAAAAGAAATGCCTGCATGTACACAGTGTCTTTTACAACCTGAGGACATCCCAAACTGCTTTAGGTAGTTTTGAGGCACTTTTGAAGTAATCACTGTTGTAATGGATGAAGCACATCATGTCCCACAAACAATGAAATGAATGACCAGATAATCTATTTTTGGTGATGTTAGTTGAGGGATAAATGCTGCCCACGACATCAGGAGAACTCCCTTGCTCTTCTTCAAAAAGTGCTGTGGGATCATTTATGTCACATGAGAGGTTACAACCCTCTGTGAAGAGGTTTTCCAGCTCTTTTTTCTAGATCTCTCACATTTAATCTTATATCTATAATCCCCTCACCCGAGATTCCTTAATCACCTGAAAACAGTCTGTTTCCATCTATTCTGTTCCAGCTCTTCAAAATTTTAAATACCTCTATCAAATCACTCAGTAACAATCTTTGTTTTAATGAAAACAACACCATAAGCATAACTGCATTAATTACTGACACGATTGATTTCCGCCCAATGGAGGAATCTCTGCATGTTAAATAACCATGTTGATGGCTCAGCCAACAAGATTTCACCCCGACATGATAATTAATCAGTGGACAGCAACAATTGCCATCAAATTGTCCATCCATATACAAGTCTGAAACCAGAACACTATAGAATATGTTAAAACAAATGGAATTAATTTTGACAGTCAATGTTAGAATCGAAACCAATAAAACAATTTAATTAATTTTTATATATGTTAAATTGCAACAGTTCTTCCTTAAATAAGAATTTTTTAAGTGTTTTGTTAACCAAAAGGTAAGATCAATTGATGATGACAATCTTCCTTAACATCTAAAAGGAACTGAATTAACTGGTCAGTGCAGTTTAACAAAAATCTGCCACAGTATAGGATTTGATTTTGACAAAAGTTATGGGCCTAGAAATGTAACTGTGCAGTGCCTGTTTTTCTGGTGTTAAACAGCCACCTAAGCTGTCAATATGGCAGGCATCAAAGATACCCTTATAATGAGACAGAATTAGGGTTAGGGTCAGACCATACTGGTGTAGGTAAAAAAAAAAATCAATATCCAGAGCCCATGCCTGAAACAAGCATTAGGTTCTTGGCATTATTCAAAGATGGCCTAATATTAGTTGAAGCCCTGATACAGCCTGTGCTAGGCCAGCTACATTCAGGAAAATATGTAGCCTAACAGGGGTTCTTAAAAAGACTGCTGAACTAAGTGCTTAAAATATACTTCTCTGAGTGTGTTGCCGGCCACAGTGCCCAAACTGCCACCTTGCACCATCGCAACCATGATCATGATCCCCCTCACCCCAATCATTGCTATTACTCCCCTCCCCCAGCGATCCTGGCCTCTGCCCTCCCCCGATCCTGCTCCTCCCTTCCCAATCAACCTGTGCACACTAGGCACTCTTCTTGATCACTGCTACCCACCCTCTTGGCCATTGCAACCCTTCCTACCAAATCATCTCACTTCCGAGTCCCAATTAATGACTTAACTGAGGGTCATCACAGTGGCATCACTGTGGTCCAGTCTTTAATTATTCTTCACCAGTGAGCTGCCTGGGGATGTCTATTAGGTGACAGCGGCTTGCTGGCTGAACTGTAATTGGACTTGAGGGCCAACATCATGTGCACCTTAGGTCTGTACATTCAGGCACGGGAAACATTTCCTGTACACCCTTCTTGTCAATTTTAAGGCACTTCAGAAATGATTAAATGATAATGTTTGCAACTGCTGAATATGAACATGGAAGAAATAAAATGTGTTACAAGAGTGGATGTGATTGATATGAACTAGATTATAACAAACTTGGCAGCCTCAGTGTATAGGCCCGTGCTGAACAGGAGCACTCATCTCAGATACAAATACATAGAGTATAAGGCTTGACAGGTAGCCAGTGTTGCAATAATTACCTCTTATTCCCTTTAATCCACAGTAGCAAAACCTTTGTACTACATCTAAGATGTTCACTATCAGACATACATTAAGACATATTTTCCCGAAGCCATCCGTTATCTTTCAGAAGACTTAAAGGAAATCTACCATGAAAATAAAATGTGCAAATGAGAATTGACTGTGGAAGCTATAAATAAGATGTGGCGACATGCTGCAGGACTCAACTGAGGACGATACAAAGTTCATCATGCATTTTTCTGACAGGTTATCGTGTCAGTTTTTGACAATTTTCTAACCCACAGCAACAGAGGAGTAGTGTGGGGGTTAGGGTTCTTGTTATACCAACTTAAGGATATTTTAATCCATTTTCTAATTCCTGATCTTAAAACTCACTCCCCCATCTCATGCACTGACTTGACTCTTTTATACTGAATATATAAATGTCAGGTTGGATCTTCAGTCGTACTCTCTGCTCCAAGTCAGAAGGTTGTGGATTCAAGGTTCATTTGCGGATCAAGTATATAATTCAAGCTGACTGTACTTAGGCAGTAGTGCATTGTCAAATGTACTGTCTTTTAAATGAGATACTAAACCAAGGATCTGTATATTCAGATTGATGTCAAAGATCCAAAGGCAGTTTTTCAAAGAAAAGGGATTTCTCCCAGTGTCCAATGTTCATCTCTCGACTGACTGTATTAAAATCAAAATTTACTGCTTGTGTGATCTTAAATTGTCTGCTGAGTCTCCTAAGAAAGCAACAGTGATGATATTTTGGAAGTAATTTCCCATCCAATTCTCAGAACCACACTCCCATTAAGCATGACCCCACATACCTACTCCACTCAGCACTGTTCAGTTTCTGGTAGTGGTCTTTAAATAGATGCTTTGTCCTTCATAAACATATGCAAGAGTCCTAACACAAATTTTAGGCAGCTGGTGAGGATGCCTGAAAAGCCGGCTTACCTTGTATGGAAGCACCATAATGTAGGCATAGATCGGGTAAGAGGCATTGCACCTGGAAATTGGTCCTTTTTATTTCCATTTTCAGCCTGGAAAACTGCCACAAAGACGACCAATGTTACCCCTTCTACTCTTCAGGAATTCCTCATAATTATTTTGATGAGTCAAACAAATATAGCGGTGGTTGATTGGTGATCATGCAAATCTTTTGCAGTCATGCTCAATGACTCCAATAAGCAAACTTCCACAGGAGACAATAGATTATAATGAGGCCCATTGAACAACAAAAAACTGTGATAGAACAAACCATTACAGGGCTGCATGTTCAGAGCGGAGATGGAAGAATTATGGACAGGAGAACTGAAAGGGTGGTTTTTAATTACCAGGAAACAGGTGCAGTGGAAGAGTGGGTAGGGAGAGATCACTGGGGGCAGATATCAGTGGGGGGTGATGATGGTCCGGGGAAGAGATCGCGGGGTGGTGGAGATGGTGGTTGGGAGAACAAGATGGTGGTGGGTTGGAGGTGGGAGGTGTCTGATCATGAGGGTGGGGGGAGCAGAAAGATCTCAGGTGGGTTTGCCTTGAAGAAACATTCTTGCTTCTCTTCAACCACAAGTAGTGCTATAAAGGTACCTTAAGAATATTGACTCCTTATACTTGCCAGATTTCCCGAGACCAGGGAAATCCATCCAAAATTAGTTAAAAATAAAAAGGTTGTTAAAATGGAAGCATGCTGCCTCCTTAAAAGGATTTATCAACCACTTCATTTCTGGAGAGGGGATTTGTTGTCCATCCACTATCCCACCTCCATTAAACCCAGAAGCCACAGAATTTTAAAATTCAATACCGAATTTAAGTGCAAATTGTGTTCAGTGCAACTCAAGTTTCTGCAATCTTTTGCGTCAGGTTGTAAAACATCGTGCTAGAAGCAGGCCACACCCAACAAACTGGCCATGCCTCCAAAGGTGTGTAAATCACCATTGGGAATTTCTGTCAATTGTACTCATTTGCATACCTTCGAGGAGGCTCCAAAAATTAAGCTGGAAATTTTGGGCACAAGAACACTAATAATTAGTTTTGAATAGACTTTTTTTTAAACAGTTCCTAAAAAACTTACTACTGTCCTCCAATCTCACTAGAAAATAATTTTATATTTTTTTTTTAAAGACTTTTTCAGTAATTTAAAATTGTGTCACTCACAAGTAGTGGATTGACACTGTGATTTAAAGTGTTTATGTTTTGTAATAAACTCATTTTCAGCTGTATTAACCAAACTTTACCAAATTACCACTCTTAATTATATCAAGGAATTAAAGCATTTTTTAAAAATTGCATTTCAAAACACTTTTCAAAACAGATGCATTTTTGGACACCTCTTGCAGCTTACTGGTGCTGGGCACAGGCTCAGTTGGACAACTAGTTGGTAGGTGAACAGTCCAAATCATCCTAATTCAGTCCTGAAAGCCCCATGAAATGTTTTTTTTTAATTTCCAAAATATACTTTATTCATAAAAACCTGTAAAAAATACATTACCAAACAGTTTGAAACAGCACCAATGCAAAGGTGATCAGTTTCCTTCAATACAATCATGTGTTGCCTCACAACCCTTCCATTTCATTTGTTATGCCATATACATTTTTACATTTTACAGCAAACGAAAATTTTCCCGATATAGTTCGAGGGGTTGCCCATGGATCCAGCCCCTCGGTTCAGCTCGGTGGGGGGACCTTACATAGTGGTCTTTCCCCATTGAGCCTTTGCTGTGGCTGCTCCAAGCTATAGTGCGTCCATCAGCACGTAGTCCTGGACCTTGGAATGTGCCAGTCTGCAACATTCGGTTGTGGACAACTCTTTGCGCTGGAAGACCAGCACGTTTCGGGCAAACCAAAGGGCGTATTTCACCGAATTGATAGTCCTTCAGCAGCAGTTGATATTTGTGAAATGTTCCTATTAAGGCTGACCCATAATGCATCTATTAAATGCTGTTCAGCTGCTACTCCAGAAGCCACCACTGTTTTTAGTATCTCCTCCCGTTGATTGTTGCTGCAGAAATCTCATGGAATGCCATGCTGTCCAGGATGATCTGCAACACCAAACAAACTTACTGCATGATGTTGCAGAAGCAGGTAATAGACTGTCTCAACTATCATCACCACCACATGCCTTGAAAGAGGATAATTTATACTTTATACACAATGAAACAGATGACAGCAAATCACCAGCCTGTTTCAAACTTCAATGGAAATAAAAATCAGGAGGGATGTAAAACAGCCGATCCATTAACTATCAACTGTTTTATACAAAGTCAAAGATTACCCCAAACAGTCTCCACTGTTTACACATGAGATCAATGCAGTCACATCATTTTCCTTTTGAAGATTTGTGAAGCATAGCTATTCCTCCACACTGCTCCAAATTCACCCCCAGTAATCACCATAAGGAAAATGATGTGGGGATCTGTTGGTCTGACATGGACTGACAATGGTTTTGCCTTGCCAGTTGCTGGCAACTTGAGAGAAATCCAGCCCTACATCTTTTGAAGTCCAAACCCTAATTCAAAAGAACTGCAACTTTGCATGATTAAATTAGATGGCCATCTATTCTTTGACAATGGCATTTAACATTTGTCCCTAGTTGAAATGTCATAGATAATTGAAAAGTCATCAAACTTAACATAAAACAGGTGCAATTCACTGCTGTTAATTCAATCAACATTAGCAAGATAAAGCCATGATTATTTTCAACCAGAGCTAGTCATAGACTCTCAGATTTGGATGCAATACCTTATTAGTTCTCATCTGGAAAACCTGGCTCAATTCCACACTGAATGTTTATTGAACCATTATTGTGTGAGCCTAGGTTATTAATCCCTCGTGTGCCATTGCTCTTAAAAAGGAATTCAAATCCATAATTCATAGCAATAAAAATATACTTTTATCCCCTCTGCCCCTTCCCCCAACATTCCCCCCATCACTGACTTCTGGACCCAGTATCCATCCATCTGGTGATGAGAACCTTGAAGCATTATAACTGCAGACTATAAGATACAACTTGTCAGCAAAAAAGGACCTCCTTTATAAATGGCTGCTGCAATGTTTGATTGGGTACTGTAGACCAGGACATCTTGCCTCCAATCAGCTATTATTCCTAACAAAAGCTGTTCAGGCTGAGTCAAAAACTCAAATACAAAGATTGAGAATGAGACTGGTATAACTAGATACATGATCTATATCCTCTAAGGGATGTCCGTTAGTCCCAGGCATCCAGCATTCGGGCACTAGATTTTTTTTTGCCAGGGTTTACACAAGTGCTCAGAGCCCAACTCTTCACAGGTCTTAAAAGAGGATACAAAACCTTTTTGTAAAAGTTCCTTTTTGCACGGAGCATGGCACACCCCCATAATGTGGCAGGATTTTGCAGGCAGTCGGCAGAAGCCTCATAAATCTGTCGAAAGTTGCACCCTTTTTACATCCATTTTTGATGTGAAAATGGACCAAAGGAATTTAGATGCAGCCCAGTGGTTAAAATCATCATTATCTCCTCCTGCTGATGAAAAACCACTCCAAGTTAAAATCCATTGTATTTTTCGATTTGCCAATTTGTCCTTCTGTTTAATCTGGGCACACCTGGCCACAGTGACTTGCTCACAAGACAGAGTTATTGGTCACAATATTTACGGGGAGCTTGGAAGGGTGGGGGGAGCTCAGCAAAGTGAGAAAAGTCTTGCAAGGCCAGAAGCACAGACATCTGGGTGAATTTAATGGCAGGAGCTCATGTTTTTTTTTCTTTTTTCCAGCCTGTCATTCAGCCAAATTGAGTCTGATCAGTGGTTGGCAGAGAAACCAGCAGAAGGAGGTGCAACTGGGGACCCTTGGTGATGAACCCAGCATTCAGGAGGGGGAAGGGAGCAAGAGATTGGTGCATTGGTGGGGGACAGAGGTTATGGGGTGAAATAAAAACAGAAAGCTCAGACCTGAAATGTTAACTCTGTTTATCTCTCCACAGATGCTGTCAGATCTGCTATGTATTTTTTTTATTAATTCATGGGATGTGGGCATCACGAGCTAGGCCAGCATTTATTGCCCATTCCTAATTGACCTTGAGAAGGTGGTGGTGAGCTGCCTGCTTGAACCGCTGCAGTCCTTGGGATGTAAGTATAGCCACAGTGCTGTTAGGAAGGGAGTTCCAGGATTTTGACTCAGCGACAGTGAAGGAATGGCGATATAGTTCCAAGTTAGGATGGCGTGCGGCTTGGAAGGGAACTTACAGGTGGTGGTGGTGTTCCCATGCATCTGTTGCCCTTGTTCTTCTAGGTGGTAGAGGTCACGGATTTGGAAGATGCTGTCGAAGGAGCCTTGGTGAGTTGCTGCAGTGCATCTTGTAGATGGTACACACTGCTGCCAATGTGCATCAGTGGTGGAAGGAGTTAATGTTTAAGGTGATGAGTGGGGTGCCAAACAAGTGGGCTGCTTTGTCCTGGATGGTGTTGTTTTTCTTGAGTGTTGTTGGAGCTGCACCCATCCAGGCAAGTGGAGAGTATTCCATCACACTCCTGACTTGTGCCTTGTAGATGGTGGACAGGCATTGGGGAGTCAGGAGGTGAGTTACTCGCTGCAGAATTCCCAGCCTCTGACCTGCTCTTGGAGCCACAGTATTTATGAGGCTGCTCCAGTTCAGTTTCTGATCAATGGTAACCCCCCAGAATGTTGATCGTGGGGGATTCAGCGATTGAACATTAAGGGGAGATGGTTAGATTGTCTCTTGTTTGAGATGGTCGTTGCTTGGCACTTGTGTGGCACGAATGTCATTTGCCACTTATCAGCCCAAGTCTGGATGTTGTCCAGGTCATGCGGCATTTGGACACGAACTGCTTCAGTATTTGAGGAATCACGAACGGTGTTGAACATTGTGCAGTCATCAACGAACATCCCTACTTTTGACCTTATGATGGAAGGAAGGTCCTTGATGAAGCAGCTGAAGATGGTTGGGCCTAGGACACTACCCTGAGGAACTCCTGCAATTATGTCCTGGAACTGAGATGATTGACCTCCAACAACCACAACCATCTTCCTTTGTGCTAGGTATGACTCCAACCAGCGGCGAGTTTCCCCCTGATTCCAACTGACCTCAGTTTTGCTAGGGCTCCTTGATGCCATACTTGGTCAAATGTTGCCTTGATGTCAACAAGGGCAGTCACTCTCACCTCACCTCTGGAGTTCAGCTCTTTTGTCCATGTTTGAACCAAGGCTGTAATGCATTCAGAAGCTGAGTAGCTCTGGCGGAACCCAAACTGAGCGTCAGTGAGCTGGTTATTGCTGAGCAAGTGCTGCTTGATAGTATTGTCAATGACACTTCCATCACTTTGCTGACGATCGAGAGTAGACTGATAGGGTGGTAATTGGCCGCGTTGGATTTGTCTTGCTTTATGTGTACGGGACATACCTGGGCAATTTTCCATATTGCCAGGTAGATGCCAGTGTTGTAGCTGTACTGGAACAGCATAGCTAGGGGTGCGGCTACTTCTGGAGCACAAGTCTTCAGTACAATTGCCGAAATGTTGTCAGGGCCTATAGCCTTTGCAGTATCCAGTGCCTTCTGCCGTTTCTTGATAACACATGGAGTGAATCGGATTGGCTGAAGACTGGCATCTGTGATGCCTGGGATGTCAGAAGGATGGCAAGATGGATCATCCACCTGGCACTTCTGGCTGAAGCTTGATGAAAATGCTTCTGCCTTATATTTTGCACTGATGTGCTGGGCTCCCCTTATCATTGAGGATGGGGATATTTCTGGAGCCTCCTCCTCCTGTTAGTTGTTTAATTGTCCACCACCATTCACAACTGGATGTGGCAGGACTGCAGAGCTTAGATCTGATCTGTTGGTTGTGGGATCGCTTAGCGATGTCTGTCACATGCTACTTCAGCTCTTTGGCATGCAAATAGTCCTGTGTTGTAGCTTCACCAGGCTGGCACCTCATTTTGAGGTATGCCTGGTATTGCTCCTGGCATGCCCACCTGCACTCTTCATTCAACCAGAGTTTGTCCTCCAGCTTGTTGGCAATGATAGTGTGGAGGATTTGCCGGGTCAGGAGGCTACAAGTTGTGGTTGAGTACAATTCTGCCACTGCTGATGGAACACAGCACCTCCTGGATGCCCAGTTTTGAGTTGCTAGATCTGTTCGAAATCTATCCCATTTAGTACGGTGGTAGTGCCAACTGCACGATGGTGGGTATCCTCAACATGAAGACAGGACTTTGTTACCACAAGGACTGTGCGGTGGTGACTTCTACCAATACTGTCATGGAAAGATGCATCTGCAACAGGTAGATTGCTGAGGACAAGGTTAAGTAGCTTTTGCCCTCTTGTTGATTCCCTCACCACCTGCCAAAGACCCAGTCTAGCAGCCAAGTACTTTAGGACGCTCGGTCAGTAGTGGTGCTACCGAGCCACTTTTGGTGACGGATATTGAAGTCTCCCACCCAGAGTACATTCTGTGCCCTTGCTACCCTTAGTGCTTCTTCCAACTGATGTTCAGCATGGAGAAGCACAGATTCATCAGCTGACAGAGGGTGGTAGGTGGTAATCAGAAGGAGGTTTCTTTGCCCATGTTTGACCTGATGCCATGAGACTTCATGAAGTCCAGAGTCAATGTTGAGGACTCCCAGGGCAACTCCCTCACAATTGTAAGCACTTTCTGGCCGAAATTTTATGTCCCCGCAGAAGTGCGAGCTCGTGGCATGGGGCATAAAATGGGGAGGGAGGCTGTGGGAGCCCTTCCCAACCTGCTCCTGCCTCTGCTGCCAATTTAAGCGGGGCAGCGGTGGCAAGAAATGGCCAGCCCGCCCCCTGCCAATCAAGGCCCTTAAGTGGCCAATTAACTGCCACATAAGGGCCTCCACCCACTGCCACAGGGATTTTACAGTTGGCTAGCGGGTGGCCGAGGCCTCAGAAAAGCTGTCTGATAAAACTAGGTGGCTTTCAGGTGGCCTGGGACGGGGCCCACCTGATCGGGCTCCCTGTGCACAATGGAGGGCCAGCCCCGAAGCCTCTGAGAAATGGAAGTCTTGCCCAAGACCAATTAAGGACCTGGGACTGTAAAATCCAGTCTGGATGTCCAGGCCCAGCGGAAGTGGGATCGCCACTTCTTTTTTTTCAGATTTCCAGCATCCGCAATATTTTGCTTTTATTTTAGGTTATGGGGGTGAGGTTGGCTGCAATTGTGGGATGCAGAGTTCACCTTCAGGAGTTTGGGAGGGTGGTTGGTATAATATTACTTGTTTCTTTGGTATGTGAACTGTTGTAAGATTCACAGGAGTACAAGTAACAAAGAATATGTCAGTTTTTATTATAACTTAAACTGGAACATCTATACATAAACAGCTACTGCAGGAGCACACCAACACACGTCTCACTCTGTCAGGCTACACCCATAATGCCCTGGTCATGTCTGATGCGACATCACTTCCTCTGGTGACCTTCATTTACAGCCTCTCCAGGTCCCGCAATATCCCATTTTTTTCCATAGATAAAAATATATGTACAGTATGCAATGATGTTGCGGTTTGGACTAACTATATAACTATTCAAACAAAATGTTATTTATAAGTCAGCAAGTTCTGCACTCTCTAAAGCGTAGAGGAGGTTTGCTTATTCGTCCCAATCTTGTATCGTAAATCTCTTCTCAGAGCTGAGCTCATCTTGACGACTCCTCTGAGACACTGGTGATTCGGAACTCTGGTTAACCTTCAGATTTTGTCTTTAAATGTGAATTAAATCTGTGCCATTTCTTCACCCATGGACGTGAAGGTGTTTCTTGCAGAATCAAGGGTTCCTTCTGTTGATTTAGCTAACAACTTTGAGAAGTCTCAATCCTGTTGCTGTTCCTTGTTCTCTCTTGGTGTGTTCTTCATAAAAAATCAAACATTGCCACAATGTAATATTTGGTTCTCTTCAAATAAATATATCCCAAACATTGTCACCATGTGATATTACCTGCTCCTTTGATATGTGAACTATTGTAAGATTCATAGGACTACAAGTAATATCCAAGAATATGTGGATTTTTATTATAAATTAAACTAGAACATCTATATATATACAGCTGCTACAGGAGCACACCAACACATGTCTCACTCTGTCGGGCTACTCCCATAATTCCCTCATAATGTGCAACGTGACATCACTTCCTCCCATGAGCTTCACTTATGGCCTCTTAAGGTTGTCCTCTTAAGGTGGTCCCACAACAGTTGGGAAGTTTGCAATGATTGCTGGGCGAGTGAAAGGCTGCAATCAGCAAAGGGGTGGCCAAATGTTTCCTTCAGAGGCCTGGGGAGTACTCCTGCTCCTGGCCCACAAGGAATGCTTTAAAAGGCACTTAAATTACACTCCTATTCCCCCTTCCACCACCTCCATGACCCTCACCTGCCCGTCATGGTGGGATTAATACCAAAGTCATTCTATCAGTTTTACAATGTCTGACTGGTAGTACTGAAAACAGCAGCATTCCTCAGAATGTATAGATGTTATTTTAGTTTATAGATTGGTCTGGGAACCAGATTTAGATCTAAAAAGCAAATGCTTTGCAGCCTGTGTGGGGAGCTAAAATATTTAAAGTGTCATACTGATAACAAAGGTGACCAGAGCACTTACTTTCTATGTTGGCGGCTTGCTTTCAGGCTTCTTTCAGTCAGCAGGTATTCAAAATAATTTATTTATTCATTTCTGGCGTGTTCAGTAGGAACATTGTCTTACCATTGTTCCAATGTCCCTACAGCAACAACAGACAGAGGCATTCTTTGCCACTCCCCACTGTTTCTGTCAATCATACCTACATGTGATCATCTATGAAACTGTAGAGTTCATCTTAAAATAAAATGCTTCCAATCTATTAATGTTCAGGTGATGTGTGATGCTGAAGTATGATTATGAATGCATGGACCAATTTTTCTGGTAGCACTATTGATCGATTTTCAGACTTTTATAGATTTATGAAATGAATATTGACTGGTTACTGTCTGCTAGGTATGTTTAAGTCTCTGTTCTATCTCTGTTCTTTTCATATAATACCAGTCTCTCTTTTGCAGATGACAGAATACATCATATGATGCATTTGCTTTTGTCTTAAGGAGATTTTTCCAAAATGAATTAAATGTCAGTAGAATGGGCCACAAAAGGGTAATAAAGTCACATATGGCATATTAATTATGTAGCATAGGACATATTTGGAGACATGGAAAAGTTCAAGATACACTAATACCTTGGAATTACATCTGGACATTTCCTGGATCACCTTACACTTACTAACTATAGCGCTACTGGTTTCCATAAATTATCAAATAGGTTGATTCTTGGCCTTCAACCTTCAAGGGGAAAATTCAATTGGCTTCTCCTGGTCTCCTGCTATTACTTTATCAGATGATCAGTAGAAATCCTTAAGAAAAGGCATAACCTACTTTTTTTTTACCATTTGCACTGTTTGGGCTAAATTTTTTGAGGCCTGAAAGAGTGGGATAGGAGGCAGGGGAGGGACGAATAATCTGGAGTGGACACACACACCCGGAACCCCAACCTTGTGACGTCAGTTCCATATTTTACGAGCAGCGGGAAAGATGAAGGGCAGAGTTGCTGCTATGGCATGACGAGGCTTGTTGAGATGGTAATTAAGTTGAATTTGTATGACACTGAATGTAATTTTGCAGTGCATTTTCAATTTAACGAATGGCGCAGGGGGATCACGGGCCTTCAGATTCCTACTGGTTAAAGATGGCAGCAACAAGGCGAGGCCACAGTGCCACCTCTGGAAGTCAGCCACTGTGAGAGTTTTCATTGGCTGGAAGGGGAAGAGTGGAGAGTGGAGGTCACTGCTGGCAAGGGACAGGAGGCCTCTAAGGGTGGGAACTGCTTACCATCGAGGTAGCATCGAGATCAGCACCTCGTGGCCTGCTCCCGCTCAAGCATTGAGTGAGCCCTGCACCTCCAGGTCATTAATTGGCCAGCTGAACGTGATCGCGATTGGACAGCCACATTAATCTCGTATGGCAACAGCACCCAGTTCTGGTGCCACCACTGAGACCAGTGCTGTACACACAAAATTCATCCCTTTCTCTGTAGATTCCACTAATCTCCCATTGGAGTACTGATACCTATGGAGAGGCTCCAGTTAATCTTGAAAATATTAGCTTCAGTGGAGTAAAATCAGCAATGCCTAGAATTTCTACGAGGGTACTCTAGTGGTCATGTTGTGCACTGTCTGAACTGTGGAGAGTGTTGATGAGGGCAATGGCTGAACTGCAGGGAGTGTTCATGCTGCAGCACTAAAGCTAGGGGCAACTTTAACCCTGTACAAACAGCGGAACAAAGTTTCATTTCCACTGCATTCACACTGGCTGCCATTTTAACTGTGGAGCTTTTTTAATTGGCTAGTTGTCTTCAGTAGCAAGCGGGGGGTATCATGAATACATGTAAATTGGGGTCCTATGATGTAATTGTAACCCCAATGCCATTTTAATGTGGAATCAAGAAAATCCCGACCAGCACCCAATCCGCCAATTAAACCCAGTGGATTCTCAGAGCCACTGAAGCAGAGGTGCAGATGCCTGGACAGGTACGGGGGCTCTCTGCAAAATGGCCTACAAAAAGTCTCTCACATCATAGTGGTGCATTGCAACCTTACCATATTGTGAGACCTGCAATTGGGGGAGGCAGAGTAACAACAGCATTCTTCATCAAACAAGGAGGACCAGGGGAAAGGCCAAGAAGCAGCAATTCCAATGACCTGCTCGTTCTCCTGCTCAGATAACTTACACAAAGCTCCTCTAATTTATCTGTCCTTATTGCATCCTTCACCACACTCTTATTCCTGCATCAAAGAACATCGAACCATTCAGCCAGCTTCTATAGCAATGACATTAACAATGCAGACTCAGAACCAGCTATAAAACCACACTGCAGTTCGAAATGTCAAATGTAATAAAGGTGATGAATTCATTTCCAACACAATAATTATGTTCCATTCGTTTCTCACCTAAGTGTTGACCTATGGTGTTTTTCTTATGAAAAAGTTTGCTAACTCTGCTACTGTTATGAGGTACTCCCTTCACAATCAATACCCACCTCCAATTAGTCTGCAGTGGCTGTCTTCTTTCTATGTACCCTAGCCTTTACAAAAGAGAACAAATAAAAATTGAGCACATAGAAGCAGGGCCATGTGTAAAAACCATATAGTGACACTTGGAGGAATACACAAATTCAAGCAAAGCACAAACTACTGAAAACTAAGGCCCCAAATTACTGGGAGCACTCTATCAACAGAATTCAGGAGAGTGGAATTCCTGTCTGCCCATGGAGATTTGTGCCAGACTCTGGACCAAATCATTGGGAGGGGTTATTACCGTAGTGATGGTAGGCAGCCTGCTTCTGTTAGGATGCCTCAGAGTCACTCACCCTGAAAGCAGACTGTAAAATCAGAGCAGGAGGTCTATGGAAACAAAAAAGTGCTTTGAAGGCTGAAGAATCAATGGAATTAATGGGATCAATCACCTTTCCCTAGCATAGCCTTGGGCCTTTATTAAAACCACAGAGTTCATACTAAATCTTATTTGGTGTCATGCAGGTCCCCACCTGCCAAGAATGAGGCACATTAATTTTGCCACATGGACATTAAATTTCAAATTGTTGCTGGGAAGAAAAGGCCTGTTACAAGAATTGCCAGACCTTGGCTGAAAAAACATTTACATGTTAACAGACAATGCTTGTAGATAAAGGAGCTATTCCCTGCTGCAATTCAATCCACAAACAGACATGGTCAGACCAGTTAGTCACATGACTAACTGGCTTTTGCAGAGTTTGAACTTAGACCCTGCAAAAAGCAGAATGCTCCTGGACTGAAGCAGACCTCCTCTCTCCTGTCTGCTCCCATCTGTTTCTCATGGAACTCCAAAAACCCACTGGAGACACACGAACCCCATACACACATGCAAATAGAGACAGAAAATAGTAGATGAAAAATAAAGTGGAAAAGTTTGAGGCCATAGATGAAGACCTTTTGTTCCAGTTCTTTGAGATCACTGTAGAGTCCTTGATTGTAGGTCGATCTTGCTTTTTGTTCAGGCCCAGTATTCTTCTTAAACCTAGTTCACTGTAGGAGACTTTTCTCTCTTGGAGTTTGTGTGTCTTCAGTGGATTCAGGGGCTTGTGAGAAAGAGATGGGAGCAGACAAGAGAGAGATCTTCTCAGTCCAGGAGCAAACAGACCTTTCTGCCCAAACTGTTTGTACAAATTCAAAAAACTCAGGTTGCCCAGCAGGTTAGTGATGTGACTAGGTGGTTTGACCATGTCAGTTTTTGTATTCAGTTGTATTCTGGTGATCAAAAGTCCATTGTGGGTGGAATGCCAGGGAATGGGCGGCACAGTGGCGCAGTGGTTAGCACCGCAACCTCACAGCTCCAGGGACCCGGGTTCGATTCTGGGTACTGCCTGTGCGGAGTTTGCAAGTTCTCCCTGTGTCTGCGTGGGTTTTCGCCGGGTGCTCCGGTTTCCTCCCACATCCAAAAGACTTGCAGGTGGTAGGTAAATTGGCCGTAGTAAATTTCCCCTAGTGTAGGGAGGTGATAGGGAATATGGGATTACTGTAGGGTTAGTATAAATGGGTGGTTGTTGGTCGGCACAGAGTCGGTGGGCTGAAGGGCCTGTTTCAGTGCTGTATCTCTAAATAAATAAATAAATAAATAATGAATGGCTGCTTTGTCCTTCCAAACACAGTCTGTTAATATGCAAATGTCTTTTCCAGCCATGGTTGGTCTGTTCAACAAGTCCTCCCCTCACTTCCGTAACAGTTTAAAATCAATCTTCATGGCAAAATCAATGTGCCTCATTCTTGACAGGTGGGGGCCTAGCATGACTCCGATGGTGGAACCAGATGTTAGCGCAACTTCCGTTTCTGCCATTTCTCCCATTTCACGATTTCATATGTATATTAAATGTGCAGCAATGGGCACGGGGGAGATGTGGAATTATGCAGTGGGGACAGCCTTTCATTGGTGGAACCCACTGTCTCTGAGGCAAGCACCATGATCGAAACAGCTATAAAGCATTCTGTGCTTGCAACCTCAAGGATCAAAAGTCTTTTTGACATGTAAGTCTCTGCCTAGGAGCCTGAATTGAAGCTTGAAATTGTGTTAAAATGTTTTTGCCTCCCTTAGTTTTTGTAATCCAGCACTAACTTCACGTGGCAGACTGGTCAGAAAAATGAAAGCCCATGGAATACATGGGAATATGGCAAGTTGGATCCAAAATTGGCTAACTGACAGGAAACAAAGGGTAGTGGTTGATGGACATTTTTGCAAATGGAAAGCGGTTTCCAGTGGTGTTCCACAGGGCTCCGTGTTGGGTCCCTTGCTGTTTGTGGTATATATTAATGATTTGGATTTAAATGTGGGAGGCATAATTGGGAAACTTGCAGATGACACAAAAATTGGCCATGCAGTTGATAATGAAGAGGATAGCTGTAGACTTCAGAATAATATCAATGGTTTAGTTGAGTGGGCGGAAAAGTAGCAAATGGAATTCAATCCCGAGACGTGTGGGGTAATGCATTTGAGGAGGGCAAACAAAGCAAAGGAATAGACAATAAACAGGAGGATATTGAGAGGGTTTGAAGAAGTTACGGACCTTGGAGTGCATGTCCACAGGTCCCTGAAGCTGGCAGGACAGGTAGATAGAGTGGTGAAGAAGGCATATGGATTACATTTGTGGTTCTGCAGTCACAACTTAACTTTGCTTACAATGGTGTGTATTCGGTTCCATTATAGCCCATAGAAGATTTCTTCTGCAGGTGACATCAAATTGCAACAAAGCTTCTTTTAGATTACAGCAATGAATAAGACCTCAGGTGTATGTAAATATATGTGGGAAATTTTTATGCTTCTCCTACCAATGTTCCTTGATGATGTGGCTTATTGTTGGCTGAAACATTCAAATTTAAGGTTCTCCCTGATTTCCTTTGCCTGTCACTCCATGGTCCTCATATCTATAATGGCATAATTGTCCTCCTCCTCACCCTCTTCATAGTCATCCTCATCTGAGGTGGACTGCTCTTCCTCCTGTTCCTCTGCCTGCAGAATGTTGCCACATCTAATTATAATGTTGTAAAAAGCATAGCAGGCAACGATTATCTGTGACACCCTAGACCAGTTAAGGCAGCAGAATCGCTTTTTCAAGATACCAATGGTGTGTTCATTGATGGCTCTGAAGGATGCGTGAGCAACATTGTACCTCTCTTCAGCAGTGCTTTGGGGATGCCGCACTGGTGTCATCAATCATGTACAAAGGGAGTAATCCTGGTCACCCAGGATCCAGCTGTCCACTTTGGCTGGTTCCTCAAAAACTGCTGGCAGCTGGGAGTTCCTGAAATATAGGAGTCACGACAGCTGCCTGAAAACATGCATGATTCTTCTCCTGTGGGTGCAAACCAGTTATATGTTTAAAGAGTGGAAGCCTTTGCGATTGACAAAGACGGCAGGCTGGTCCCAGGGAGCTCTAATGGCCACATGAGTACAGTCGATCACCCCTTGCACTCTAGGGAACCCAGCAATGGTGCCGAAGTCTGCAGACCTTGCTGCCTGTCTGTCCTTGTCTACAGGTAAGTAGATGAAATCATTGGCATGCTGAAAAAGGGCATTGGTCACCTCTTTGATGCACCTGTGGGTCGCAGACTGTGATATGCCACGTATGGCACTCGTGGATCCCTGGAAAGACCCACTAGCAAATCTTTGAGTGCAGCAGTCACCTTGAGGGCAACAGGGATGGGATTCCCAACAAACCCAAGCAGTTGCAGGTAATGCTGCAGGATCCTACAAATTTCTGTGATGATTTAATGTGACATCCCTGGGTGTCTCTGGCACTGCCTCTCTGTAGGTAATTTGTCTTTGTCCTGAGGATGCGATGACCTGTCAATGCCCGTCATCGATAAGGCCGCTCCTGGATGTTATCATTCGGAGCATCCTCATCTTCTTGTCCTGCCTGTTGCTGGTGTTCAGGCATCATGAGTTGAGCAGAAAGAGCCCTCCTTAGTCGCTCCCTTTGCTCTTCTCCCCATGGTACTAGACAAATTGGGTGTATGAGACCCATGTCGCTATGGTTTTTCTGAACAATAAATAAGCAGAGCAATTCATTCTTCTGTTGCCAGTGAGCTGAAACATCGAGACAATGAACAGCTCCCTTATATCTGCCTTCAAATTGCAGCCAGGTAGAAGACACACCCACTGTCGTTTGCCTCCTCCCACTATCCTTGCTCTCCTTGAGTGTCCAGGTAGTTTCCATTATCGTTCTAGAAAATGGTGCATGAGAATTCAAGGCAAGTCTCCCCACCTTCCAACCTCCTTCTGCAACCTTCCAGCTTGAGCCCATCGCCCTTGACCCACCCAATGTTGCCATTACCCTTCCTTCCATTACCATTGAGCCACCCCACATTACCGTGCACAGTGCAATCATTAATTTATTCATGCCATCCCTCCCCCCGTTCCTACTCCCGTTACCATCGACATGCCAACTCTTACCCTTGATCCTTCCCAAATCGACATTGTTGCTGAGTCTTGTTCCCCTCCCTATGATTTTGCAGAATATCCAACCACAAGTCTTGACCTTCCCCCCTGCAGAATCAATTTTCCCCCACTGACTGTGACTGTTCCCTTTGCCAGCCAGTACCCTGAATTTGCCATACAGATTTCCGACATTGACAGCACTGCACTCATCCCTCCCTTTCAGACTCTCAAATCAACCACCCCTGCAGCCACCCACATCCAGCTTCAGCAGCAATAACACCCACTACACACTCTGGATGCTCCCCTCCTTCCCCCACCCCCGCTCCTCCATGCACCCACTCTTACCTCTCCGAGTACCCTACCCTGCACTTCCATGTAGACCCCTCCGTGCCTT
Source organism: Heterodontus francisci (assembly GCF_036365525.1). Classification (NCBI taxonomy): domain Eukaryota; kingdom Metazoa; phylum Chordata; class Chondrichthyes; order Heterodontiformes; family Heterodontidae; genus Heterodontus; species Heterodontus francisci. The sequence continues at coordinate 98,327,527 of NC_090374.1, forward strand.
CGCCACCGTCCCCTGAGAAGAATCATCCCTGCTGGTGCTGAGCTTGGAGCCAAACATTCATTCCAATGCTGGCCTGCAGTCAAACATCCATTCCAATGCTGGCGTTTGTTTTGCCGATGAGTTAAAGAGAGAACAACACAGACCTGAGCCTCAACTGCACAAATTCGACTGTTGGATTCCACGGTGAAACAAACATGAACTGGGTGGCACAGGATTAGTGCTTGCCATTCATGTAATCTGGAAGGTAGGACTGAATAATAACTAAGCGTAGGGTAATGAGTATTCATGCATGGCATGGAAATAAATGTAAACCTGCAATTTGCCGCCTTGCGGGGGGGAAGCCTGGAACACCGCAAGCACGACGCCAACATAATTCCTCTAAAATATCCTGCCATCGGGAATCCAAAGAAACACCTCCCAATTTATTAAATCACCCCACACAACACCAAATCTGCTGTTGCAGAGCCCATAAAATTCCACCCTCAGGCCCTAAACATATGCACCAAAATGAACTGTAAGGGCAAATATCATCATGTATAAAAACAATAGTGAGGATAGATTTTATTAGACTAGGGTATTAAGGGTTATGGAACCAAGGCAGGTATGTGAAGTTAAGATCAACAATGATATAAATGAATGGTGACTCAAGAGACTGAATGGTCTGCTTTTTTTATTCGTTCTTGGGAGGTGGGTGCCAGTGGCAAGGTGAGCATTTGTTGCCCACCCGTAATTGCCCTTCAGAAGGAGCTGCCTTTTTGAACTGCTACAGTCCATGTGGTGTAGGTACATCCACAGTGCTGGTAGGGATGGAGTTCCAGGATTTTGACCCAGCAACAGTGAAGGAATGGTCTGTCATGCAGGCTCGCCACCTGCCACATGAACATTGATTTTTTAAACTGTTATGGGAGTAAAGAAAGAACTTGCTTTAAAAAAAACACCAGACCCTTGACTGGAAAGACATTTGCATAGTAACAGACAGTACTTAGAAAGGACAAAGAGGCAACTTCCTGCTCCAATTTAAACCACAATGGACTTTTGATTAACAGATGTTGAAGGTGGAGAAGCTAGCATTCCAGGTTGACTGCTAAGATGCTCCCAATACACAGAAGAGATCTGGTCAAACCAGTCAGTCACGTGACTACCTGCTGGCCAACTAGGGGAGTTTTAAATTGGCCACAGAAAATTTGAACTCAGGAAAGCTGTTTGCTCCTGGACTGAAAAGACCTCTCATGTCTGGCTCGGTGCAGCCACTCCTCTCTGCTTCCATCTCTTTCTCAGGGAACTGAAGACCCATTGAAGATGCATGAATCCCGAGAGAGAAAAGTCTACTACAGTGAACAAGGTTCAAGAGGAATACTGGGCCCCAACGTAAAGCAAGACTACCTCCAATCAAGGACAGCGAGCTCGAAGCACAGTAACAAACCCCCGTCAGAGATTTCCTCAAAACTCTCCACTTTATTTTTATTCTGCTCTTTACTGTCCCTATTTGCATGTGTGTATCACATGTGCATGCTAGCATGGGCGCATCGTGTAGCTGTAGGCGTTAACTGAATTAGAGCTTAAGTTTAAGTTTTAATACATTTCACTTTTCTCCTTTGAACCTAAGAAAGTCTGTTTGTGCTCATTTCTTTGCCTTGTAATTGGAAAGTGGTGAACAAGGATTCACCAAAGGGGGTGCTCAAACACAGTGTGTTTAAAAATTAAATCCTGTTACGGTAAGACCAGGTAAAGGCTGAAAGAGACCCCTTGACAACTTTCTCACCTGGTCGTAACAGGTGATATCATTCCAAGCCAGGATGATGTGTGACTTGACAGGAACTTTCAGGTGGTGGTGCTCCCATGCATCCTCTGCCCTTGTCCTTCTAGGTGGTAGAGGTCGCGGGTTTGGAAGGTGCTGTCGAAGGAGCCTTGGTGAGTTGCTGCAGTGCACTTTGTGGATGGTACACATTGCTGCGACTGTGCATTGGTGGTGAAGGGAGTGAATGTTTAAGGTTGTGGATGGAATGCCAATCAAGCGGGCTGCTTTTTTTTTTGGATGGTTTTGAACTTCTTGAGCGTTGTTGTGTGATGAAACTTAGGTATAATAGGCATAATTAGGCAGAATTTAGATATAGTTAATATAATATACCTTTTAGAATTAAAGATTGAATAAATGGTCAGTTTTCAAGACTCACTGAAATTCCCCTTTCAGAAGGTAGAGTTAAAAATGTTAAGGTCTTCCAAGGTCCCCGTTGCAATAGAATGTGAACCAGAAACATCTTTTAAGTTGGAAAATGCATTTCAGTGTTTCTGTTGCCTGGGAATGGGAGGATAAACACACACTGTGTGACATCAGTCAGAGGTAGCAATAAACTTAATTAGTTGATGGTGTTGGTTAGAAGTAGACAGATTAAGTCAAAAGAAGGGTTAAAGGTATCATAAAAAGACAATTATAGATAATAAAATAATAAAATGGAATAGTACTTACAAAAACAGATGCCAAGTAAAGCCAATTATAAACATTTTGACCAGATAAATGCTCACAACTTCAAGAGCAGGGGAATTCTAGCATAAACATTAAGTGGGGATGATAGCTAATGATATTACTATTTCTGGATCTTAAAAGCAGGAAAAACACACACAGAAAGCCAACACCTATATGCTAAAAGGTCAGATGATAGTTTAAAATCAGGTTTTTGAAGCAAAAATTAGAAGTACTGAATGCCTCATCAATGCTTCTCAACCTATGGCTTATTTGGGGAATTTAAAGTAAAGGTTTACTTCAAATTTTGATGGATATTATAAGATATTTTGCTGTAACAATATCAATGTTGAACTTTTGGATTCTATTTTAGAAATAAGATTATGTGTTATGTCTCTCAGTAATATTTTATATGGTGATATACTTATCCACTTAAAAGTGTGTTGCATGTTAAATTCTTTAATAAATATATAAAAGTTAATAAATTGTCTCATGTAGCATTTTATATACAACTACAACAATCCCCTCTCTGTGTCTATTTAAATGAAGAGATAAGTATTGAAGAAAGTTTCCCAGACCCTTATAACATCTGGAATATTTATGACTTAGCCATAATTATTAAAAATAGGCTATCGGAAAGATGGTAATGTTCTCTGTTAGTTTCTTTCTTCGAGGGAATACTAGCTAAGTTCTTTGGACCCAAATAAGTGTCTGTAAGTATGTTTACGGTTTAAACTTAATTAAAGGAGATTCATAGGGATGTAGGCTTGATTCGGTTTAGTCCCTATAAGGGGTTAAAGTCATAAATCACTTCATTTGAGCTGCACCCATCCAGGCAAGTACAGAGTATTCCATCACACCCCTTTGTGCCATGTAGATGATGGACAGACTTTGGGGAGTCAGGAGGTGAGTTATTCATCACTGAATTCCCATTTTCTGACCTGCTCTTGTAGCCACAGCATTTATGTGGCTGATCCAGTTCTGTTTCTGATCAATGGTAACCCCCCTCAGGATGTTGATGTTAGGTTATTTAGTGATGGTATTGCCATTGAATGTCAATGGGAGATGGTTAGATTCTCTCTTGTTGGAGAACATCATTGCCTGGCACTTGTATGAGATAAATGTCACTTGCCATTTGTCAGCCCAAGCTTGAATATTGTCCCGGTCTTGCTGCATTTGGACACGGATTGCTTCAGTGCCTGTGGATTTTGTCAAATGGCACTGAACATTGAGAAATCATCGCCGAACATCCCCACTTCTGACCTTATGTTTGTGGGAAGCTCATTGATGATGCAGCTGAAGATGGTTTGACCTAGGAGACTATGCTGAGGAACTCCTGCAGTGATGTCCTGGGGCTGTGATGATTGGTCTGCAACAACCACAACCATCTTCCTGGGGACAAGTGTTCAAATCCCACCAAAGCAGCTGGTGGAATTTAAATTCTATTAAATAATAAAAAAATCAATTAAATAATAAAAATCTGGAATTGAAAGATAGTCTCAGTAATGGTGCCATAAAACTATCGATAGTCATAAAAACCCATCTGGTTCACAAATGAACTTTAGGGAAGGATATCTGCCTCTTTACCTGGTCAGGCAGATCCACAGCAATGCGATTGATTCTTAACTGCCCTCTGAAATGGCCTAGCAAGTCATTCAGTTGTCAAGGGCAATTAGGGATGAACAACAAATGCTGGCCTTGCCAGCAACGCCTACATCCCATGAAAAAATTAAAAAAACAACCATCTTCCTTTGTGCCAGGTATGACTCTAACCAATGGAAAGTTTTCCTCCTGATGCCCATTGATTTCAATTTTGCTGGGCCTCTTTGATGCCACACTTGGTCAAATGTTGCCTTGATGTCAAATGCAATCAATCTCACCTCACCCTTTGAAATTCAACTCTTTTGTCATTGTTTGGACCAAGACTGTAATGAGGGCCTGTTCTTATGTTCCTATTTTAAGCTTCATATTTATTTGAACTATTGAAAGGTATGTGAGACACTGAACATTTTACTCGCAAATTTTACTAGTTTGGGTCGCCACTAGCAGGACTATATCTCCAACACAGAAGTCCTTGAAGCGGCCAACACCCCCAGCTTATACACACTACTGAGTCAGCGGCGCTTGAGATGGCTTGGCCATGTGAGCCGCATGGAAGATGGCAGGATCCCCAAAGACACATTGTACAGCGAGCTCGCCACTGGTATCAGACCCACCGGCCGTCCATGTCTCCGTTATAAAGACGTCTGCAAACGTGACATGAAATCGTGTGACATTGATCACAAGTCGTGGGAGTCAGTTGCCAGCATTCGCCAGAGCTGGCGGGCAGCCATAAAGACAGGGCTAAATTGTGGCGAGTCGAAGAGACTTAGTAGTTGGCAGGAAAAAAGACAGAGGCGCAAGGGGAGAGCCAACTGTGCAACAGCCCCAACAAACAAATTTCTCTGCAGCACCTGTGGAAGAGCCTGTCACTCCAGAATTGGCCTTTATAGCCACTCCAGGCGCTGCTTCACAAACCACTGACCACCTCCAGGCGCGTATCCATTGTCTCTCGAGATAAGGAGGCCCAAAAGAAGTTGTTTAGAATAATTGTGCAACTTGGTCTATCTGCAGAATTGGAATAGTAGTTGTATTCTACAATTATTGTGAAAATGATGTGAAACTATCATGCATTTCAGCAGGTTATAAATTATTTTCCTTAAGACAAAAACCTTTGTATCCAGCTCTTGCTTTCTTGACTTGGGAGTTTTGATGCTGGGTGACAAGAGCAGGGATAGGCACCAACATGTTACACCATGGACATTTGACAAAATTATTGACTCAACCACGGAGATGGGAGCAATTAATCTGTATATAGAGTGTAGAGCCAACCTAATGCCATCAAAATACAGTCTGATTTAAAACACATTTCTCCCTATTTTGAGAGATACCTGACATTGTTTTTGCTTGATGTAGTGATGCAGAGATTTCGGATAGATGTCCCTCTGTCAGGAGTGATCATGATCTCTCTCTCTCTCTTCCCCTCTCCCTCTATCAGTGTCCATCCCCCTTTCCCCTCTCTGTGTCCATCCCCCTCGTCCCCGACTGTGCTCATCCCCGTCTCCCCCACCTGTGTTCATCTCCCCGCCACCACCCTGTGTCTACTCCCCTCTCTGTGTCCATCCTCCTCTCCCCTCTCTCAGTGCCCACCCCCCTCTCTGTGTCCATCTCCCTCTCCCTCTCCCCCCACCTGTGTCCATCCCCGTGTTCATTCCCCTGTCCCCTCTCTGTGTGTCCATCCCCCTCTCTCCTCTCTGTGTCCATCCCCCTCTCCCCCCAGGTCCATCCCCCTCTGTGTCCATCCCCCTCTCCCCCCCTCTGTGTCCTTCCCCCTCTTCCTCACCCCACTATGTCCTTCCCCCTCCTCCCCACCACCTCTGCTCCCTGGGCTGGTGCTTGTTTAAAGGGCTGCCTGACTCTCAGTTTGCATCCTCTGCGCCGCTGTGTGCTGGCCCACTTCCTGCTCTCCCCAATGGCCTCCCTCTCCCTTGCAGCAGCCATTCCTGCTTCCTCCCTGAACTGCGCGAAAACAACAGTGGTGGCCAATCTCAGGATGCTTGCGCCCCAAACTGCCGATCAGCACTCATCCCACCCAGGCACCCCGCTGTCAGTCACAGACACTGAGCAATCACAGACAGGCGGTCGTCATCCATCAGACGCCGCTTCTGCCTCCACCTGATGTACACTTCAATAGGAGAGCCATCAATCAAAGCTGAGCCAAGAGAAGCCCACTGTCAGTCAGAGAGGATTGGCAGGATGGATGGAAACCATTGACCTCAAAGTTTTTTTACCATGACCTCATTGCTAACTCCTGGACAAGAGTAGAAAGAATATGTTCTAATCCCAACTCTTCTGTTTCTCACTTTGATCAGGAGCTCAAATTATCCAAAATTTTAATTTAAAAAAATCCAAAATTAAAATATATGAAAAAATCTACAGCAACCAGCATTGGATTAATGGTCTTACTAGAGACAGTGTCCATGGGCCACAGCCAAATATGGGGCCATATGAGGATCAGTCAGTCAGTGCTGTGAGCAACACAGATGTTATTTGACAGCTGGATGACAGACAACAGTCAAGAGGGTTTTTCATCACTGACTCCATCGCCAAAGGTTCACAGTACAGAAACCAAGATCTGAGAGACTCTGGTGTGTTAGAAAATATGGAGGTAGAGTTTGCTGCTCTCATGTCATGCCTACGGTTTACATGTGCCTCCGAGTTCTCTGAACCTCTTGCATGAGGCACAACTGTTTCTAATGTGGAACCTTTCCCTCCCCTAGTCCCCTCAATATTACTGCAGTGCAGTCTGTAGTGACCTGGATTTATTCTTTCTCTTCTTTGTTATCCTGTTCCCTTCCCTTCTGCTCTGCATGCAATTAACATCACTTGAGAAGTAAAAGTGAATATGACATACTTGGTCTTTTGTAAGACCCCATGTTCCGCTATTTCCCTTTAAATGAACTATGTTCAAGTAAATGTTCTGGCTTGTAACAGTTTAAATTGGGGATGTCGACACTGAGATTTAACTCTAGGGAAGGAGAAATTTTGAAGTAATGTGTCTGTGGCTCTTACCTCAAGGTTGGGTAACATTTTCCCTTAACAGTGAGAATGTGTGAGGTGTGGAAATGCTCAGTATGAACCTGGTGCCCAGAAGCTAAGAATTCTTAATCTGTCTGTGACAGCAACTTCGAAATCACAAGTCAATATTTCCTTCAATTCTCATGTAACTCAAGCTGTGAGAGGATTTTTTTCACTCAACTTCAACTCCTGATAGCTAAGCATTCTGGCAGCTGTAACAGAAGCTGTACTCTCCTATGAAAAACATAAGGAAGGGTAGGAAATCAGCCCACCAACAGCTACAGCCTGGAGTGGAGGGGGGGGGTTGGTGGTGGGGAGTTGAAGAAAATCGGGGTGGGGTGGGGTTTGCGCGGCTGACAGTGGAGTGGACCAGATTACTTTTATATCAGCAGGAGAAGCACTCTTGGGGCAGGATTTTCAGGCCCCGATGGGGTTGTGTACAGAGGTTTGCTTGTTTGCTGGCACCATCCTGCCCTGGGCCATTTTCTCAGAGGTGGAATCGGTGGCCAAAGGGCTACCTGGCCCACAGATGGCAAGTGGCCAACCGAGAATCCTTAATAGCCTATTAAGGCCTATTGTCAGATGAAATTCCAGTCAGCCTGTGGGCCCCCCCCCAAGGCATCGGGGACTAGCCCGGCCGCCTAGAAGTGGCCTTCTGGCAGCAGACTGGGGTGCCAGTGTTCCAGGCAGGCTTTGAGGTCCTCCTCAGCTGCCTAGCCTCAGCTGCAGCCACAGGCCACCATGTGGAGGGGTTCTCTCACAGGCCTGCCAATGCACCAAGCGTCTCAGTGTGCAGGCCCATCAGTGTTCACCTGTAGGCATATGTAGGCCACCCTATTGAAGTCCTCATCTGAGTCCTCTGCAACAGAACTCATCTATGACCCCACCCTCCAGGGAGCTGGCCTATATCCCTATCTTTGCTGCAGCCAACTCCTGCTCAGTGACACACCAGTCAGAATTTAGTGAGGCCAGCAGGAGCGGGAATGGAGGTGTGGGGGGCCAGAGAATAGTGACGGACGCGCTCGACTGGAAATCCAATGTCATGATATCAGTTCTGGATTTTGTCAGCGATGGGAAAGCTCCAAGGTGGCGTTGCCGCCCCGACACAGTGGGACTGGAATTTAAATTGCTGAACAGGTTGCATGCAATTGATCACAATTCAATGGGGTTTTGAGGGGGGGGGGGGGGTGGGGGGGCAGTGTGGGGAGGGGTTGGAATTAAGTCAACGGTGGGCGAGGATCATGTTCCTTCTGATACCTGACCGTTGAAAGGTGGTGGCACCAAGGCAAGGCCTCAGTGCCAGCATGGGAAGGTAGCCATGGGGAGCAGTGGATAAGGGAAGAGGAGGGAGCCATTGATGGAACTCTGCATGGCTGGGCTTGGTCTCAGGTGACAATGCCCAGTGGCTATAGTTTTGGGTGACAGTGTCCGGGGATCATAGTATTGGGTGCTGGGCTCTGGAGGGCTACTGAACAGCTGGCATGGGTCACATAAACCCTGACTTTATGGACCCCTGTGGCATGATGCAGCGACTCTGATGAAGGGAGGGCCAGGAGGCAGCGGCGCCCACCCGTGATACCCTAAGAGTTGATTGATAGCAGCCAGCTATGCCAAGAAGCTGAAATCCAGAAAGAGGGGGGAGAGAGAGCAAGACAGAAGGGGGAGAAAAAGCCAGAGAAAGGGGGGAGCGAGAGCCAGAGAGAGGGGGGAGCGAGAGCCAGAGAGAGGGGGAGAGCCAGAGAGAGGGGGAGAGAGAGCCAGAGAGGGGAGAGAGAGCCAGAGAGGGGAGAGAGAGCCAGAGAGAGAGGGGAGAGAGAGCCAGAGAGAGAGGGGAGAGAGAGCCAGAGAGAGAGGGGAGAGAGAGCCAGAGAGAGAGGGGAGAGAGAGCCAGAGAGGTGGGGAGAGAGAGCCAGAGAGGTGGGGAGAGAGAGCCAGAGAGGTGGGGAGAGCCAGAAAGAGAGGGGGGAGAGAGCCAGAGAGGTGGGGAGAGAGCCAGAGAGGTGGGGAGAGCCAGATAGATAGGGAAGAGAGCCAGAGAGAGGGGGAGAGCCAGATAGAGAGGGAAGAGAGAGTCAGAAAGCGGGGGAGAGCCAAGGAGAGAGGGGAGAGAGAGCCAGATAGAGAGGTGGGGAGAGCCAGATAGAGAGGGGAGAGAGAGCCAGATAGAGAGGGGAGAGAGAGCCAGATAGAGAGGGGAGAGAGAGCCAGATAGAGAGGGGAGAGAGAGCCAGATAGAGAGGGGAGAGAGAGCCAGATAGAGAGGGGAGAGAGAGCCAGATAGAGAGGGGGAGAGAGAGCCAGATAGAGAGGGGGAGAGCCAAGGAGAGAGGGGGAGAGCCAAGGAGAGAGGGGAGAGAGAGCCAGAGAGAAGTGGGAGAGAGAGAGACAGAATGACAGGGGGAGAGCCAGAGAGAGACTGAGAGAGAGAAGCAGACACAGAAAGCCGGAGAAAGAGACAGACAGACACAGAGAGATAAAGAGACAGATACATAGAGATGGAGAGAGAGAGCGATCACAATCACTCCTGAAAGATGGACATCTATCTGGAATAGTCTGCATCACTACATCAAGTATGCAGGCAGACATTGACTACTTGTTGTTACGAACAACTGCTCCAGTCAAAGCCCCCAATCAAAATATACGATTCTGATTGTGGTGGGAGAAACACACTGTTAATTCAATCCCGTCACTCCACAGATCGCCTAACATATCATTTAAAAACTTTCCAAATTAAAGAAAGACCCAACCAAATTGTACCATCTATTAACCCCCAAATGAGGCTAACCAAACCAGGTGTCTTTAAATCAACAAATAACTCTTTAATTAGAAGAACTAAATTCTTAAACACTGATATTTTGGCTTAAATTTTTTTTTAAATACTGAGATCTTACAGTGACATCACAGGAAATCTGCAATGTGATTGATTGAGTAAGTAACAGCTGTTAGTCAATTTAAATAGCTTAAAAAAAGGGGAAAGTTGTTTTTTTTAAGAAAAACAAAAGACCTCAAGTGATAAAGTGAGTACTGCTAGTGTTTTTTTTAATTAGTATAATTTATATTGTACTGGGTAGTGTTTGGAGTAGAACAAGACCCCTCGTGTGATTAGTATTTTTTTTAAAGGGAGTAACTAATTAATCTAAAGGTAAGTCATGGCAGGAGAGCTCGCACCCGTGATATGCTCCTCCTGCGCTATGTGGGAAATCAGGGATGCTTCCAGTGTCCCTGACGACCATGTGTGCAGAAAGTGTATCCAGCTGCAGCTACTGGCTACCTGCATTACGGAGCTGGAGCTGCGGGTGGATTCACGATGGAGCATCCGCGATGCTGAAGACATTGTGGATAGCACTTTTAGTGAGGTGGTCATACTGCAGGTAATGGCTGCACAGGCAGAAAAGGGATGGGTGACCACCAGGCGGAGTAGTAGTTGCAGGCAGGTAGTGCAGGAGTCCCCTGTGGCCATCCCCCTCTCAAACGCTTTGGATACTGTTGTGGGGGATGGCCTCCCAGGGGAAAGCAGCAACTGCCAAGTTCATGGCACCACGGATGGCTCTGCTGCACAGCAGGGAAGGAAAAGCAGTGGAAGAGCTATAGTGATAGGGGATTCTATTGTAAGGGGTACAGATAGGTGTTTCTGTGGCCACAAACTTGACTCCAGGATGGTATGTTGCCTCCCTGGTGCTAGGGTCAAGGATGTCACGGAGCCGTTGCAGGACATCCTGAAGGGGGAGGGTGAACAGTCAGAAGTCATGGTACACATTGGTACCAATGACATAGGTAAAAAGAGTCCTGCAACAAGAATTTAGGGAGCTAGGTTGCAGATTAAAAAGCAGGACCTTAAAGGTTGTAATCTCTGGATTACTCCTGGTGCCACACGCTAGTGAGTATTGGAATAGGAGGATAGAGCAGATGAATGCATGGCTGAAGAGCTGGCGCAGGAGGGAGGGCTTTAGTTTCCTGGATCACTGGGTCTGTTTCTGGCAAAGATGGGACATGTACAAGTTGGACGGGTTGCACCTGAACCGTGAACGGGACCAACATCCTTGCTGGGAGGTTTGCTAGTGCTGTTGGTGGGGATTTAAACTAATTTGGCAGAGGAAAGGGATACAGAATGGAAGCACAGTAGGGGGTGATGCTCAGTCAAATATAGAAGAGAAACAGAGTCAGTCTGGAAGGCAGAGCAAATATAGACCTGTTAAGGCACAAGGGAAAAATGCAAGGCTCGATTGCATCTATTTTAATGCAAGGAGTTTTACTAGTAAAACAGATGAATTGAGGGCGTTGATTAGCACATGGGATTATGATATTGCTGCTATCACAGAGACATGGTTGAAGGAGGGGCAGGACTGGCAGCTCAATATTCCAGGGTAAAGAATCTTCAGACGTGACAGCGAAGGGGATAAAAGAGGAGGTGGCATTGCACTGTTGATCAGGAGTCAATTACTGCAGTAAGGAGGGATGATATCTTAGAAGGTTCCTCAAATGAGGCCATATGGGTAGAACTTAAAAACAAAAAGGGGGCAATCACTTGGCTGGGAGTGTACTGCAGGCCTCCAAGCAGTCAGGGAGAGATAGAGGAGCAGATATGTAGGCAAATCTCAGACAGGTGTAAAAATAATAGGGTAATAATAGTAGGGGATTTCAACTTACCCAATATCAACTGGGATAGTCTTAGTGTAAAAGGCTTAAAGGGGGCAGAATTCTTAAAATGCATAGAGGAGAGCTTTTTGAGCCAGTATGTAGAAAGTCCTACAAGAGAAGGGGCAGTACTGAACATAATCCTAGGGAATGAAGCTGGACAAGTGGTGGAAGTGTCAGTAGGGGAGCATTTTGGGGATATAATTTTGGACATAACTGTAAAATTTAAGGTAGTTATGGAAAAGGACAAAGACGGGCTGGAAATAAAGGTACTGAATTGGGGGAAGACCGATTTCAATATGATAAAACAGGATCTGGCCAAAGTGGACTGGGAGCAGCTACTTGTAGGAAAGTCTACATCAGACCAGTGGGAGTCATTCAAAGAGGAAATAGTGAGAGTTCAGAGCCAACATGTACCCGTTAAGGTGAAGGGTAGGAACAACAAGTCCAGGGAACCCTGGATGTCAAGGGATATAGAGGATTGGATCAGGAAAAAAAAGGAAGCTTATGGCAGATTCAGAGCACTGAAAACAGCACAGGTACTAGAGGAGTATAGAAAGTGTAGGGGGGTACTAAAAAAAGGAATTAGCAGAGCGAAGAGGGGACATGAAAAAACACTGGCAGGCAAGATAAAGGAAAATTCTAAGGTGTTTTATAAGTATATTAAGGGCAAGAGGATAACCAGGGAAAGAGTAGGGCCCATTAGGGTCCAAAATGGCAATCTATGTGTGGAGCCAGAGGACATAGGTGAGGTTTTAAATGATTACTTTGCATCTGTGTTCACTGTGGAGAAGGACGCTGTAGGTGTAGAGATCAGGGAGGGGGATTGTGATATACTTGAACATATGAGCATTGAAAAGGAGGTAGTAGTATTAGCAGTTTTAGCAGGCTTAAAAGTGGATAAATCTCCAGGCCCAGATGAGATGAATCCCAAGCTAACTGAGGCAAGGGAGGAGATAACAGGGGCTCTGACACAAATTTTCAAATCCTCTCTGGCCAGAGCAGAGGTACCACAGGACTGGAGGACAGTGAATGTGGTACCATTATTCGAAAAGGGTAGCAGGGATAAACCAGATAATTACAGGCTGCTGAGTCTAACATCAGTGGTGGGAAAATATTGGAAAAAATTCTAAGGGACAGGATTAATCTCCACTTGAAGAGGCAGGGATTAATCAGGGATAGTCAGCATGGCTTTGTCAAGGGAGATCATGTCTAACTAACTTGATTGAATTTTTTGAGGCGGTGACTAGATGTGTAGATGAGAGTAAAGCAGTGATGTAGTCTACATGGACTTCAGTAAGGCTTTTGATAAGGTCCCGCTTGGGAGATTGGTTAAGAAGGTAAGAGCCTATGGGATCCAGGGAAATTTGGCGAAGTGGATCCAAAATTGGCTTAGTGGCAGGAGGTAGAGGGTGATGGTCGAGAGTTGTTTTTGCGAGTGGAAGCCTGTGAGCAGTGGTGTACCACAGGGATCGGTGCTGGGACCCTTGCTGTTTGTAGTGTATATTAATGATTTAGACGTGAATATAGGAGGTATGATAAGTAAGTTTGCAGGTGACACAAAAATTAGTGGTGTCGTAAATAGTGAGGAGGAAAGCCTTAGATTACAGGATGATATAGATGGGCTGGTAAGACGGGCAGAGCAGTGGCAAATGGAATTTAATCCTGAGAAGTGTGAGGTGATGCATTTTGGGAGGACTAACAAGGCAAGGGAATATACAATGAATGGTAGGACCCTAGGAAGTACAGAAGGTCAGATGGATCTTGGTATACTTGTCCATAGATCACTGAAGGCAGCAGCACAGGTAGATAAGGTGGTTAGGAAGGCATATGGGATACTTGCCTTTATTAGCCGAGGCATAGAATATATGATGGAGCTATATAAAACGCTAGTCAGGCCACAGCTGGAGTACTGTGTACAGTTCTGAGCACCACACTATAGGAAGTATGTGATTGCACTGGAGAGGGTGCAGGGGAGATTCACCAGGATGTTGCCTGAGCTGAAGCATTTCAGCTATGAAGAGAGACTAGATAGGCTAGGGTTGCTTTCCTTAGAGCAGAGAAGGCTGAGGGGCAACATGATTGAGGTATACAAAATTATGAGGGACATTGATAGGTTAGATAGGAAGAAATCCTTTCCCTTAGTAGAGGGGTCAATAACCAGGGGGCAGAGATTTAAGGTAAGGGGCAGGAGGTTTAGAGGGAATTTGAGGAAACATTTTTTCACCCAGAGGATGGTTGGAATCTGGAACACACTGCCTGAAGAGGTGGTAGAGGCAGGAACCCTCACAACATTTAAGAAGTATTTAGATGAGCACTTGAAGTGCCATAAGGCAACGGGGCAATTGCTCTCTGACTCCATGAAGATATAAACAACATTTAAAATAGAAAAAATTAGAGTCCTTGCAAGTTTACAGTCCAATGTTACTTGAACTCCTCACAGATGTTGCTTGAAGTCCTTACAGCCGTCCAATGCGGAAAAAAGGTTCTTCCACAGTAGAACAGTCCATAGGCTAACTTCAGCCGTAGGTGATGCTTCCTTCTTTGGCGATGGATTTCAACAAATAACAACTTGCGAACATTTTCAATAGAATCAATCTGACTTTAGAGTTTTTGAGGGATAAAAGATTGTCACAGTATAATTTCCTTTCCTTCAGTTTAAATTACCAGAGATCTGTGTTTTGGCTTGTCTTTTTTAGAATTTTGAGAGATAATAATTAAACAGGCTAAAATCCTATTCCTTAAGTTTAAATGGCTGAGAGCTCTTTTTTCAGGTGCTAAACACCACAGCTGTTTGTCTGTGTGTCCTCTGTGTCTGTGTACTGTTAGGACAACCTGTCTTCAGCTAAAAAGCCAGTTCAAAATTGAATTTTAACAAATGTATCGCTTGACACTCACTCCCAGTGGCTGTATCTGGGGTAACGAGAATGCACCCTTTGAATCGTAGTCTCCAAATGGCTGTTTCTAAGGCAATGAAAATGCACCTTCCTATAACTCCCGAGGCTTGCTGGTTCTTAAAGCAATACTGATCCTTAGCAAGTCTTAAAAGCAAACTGCATACTCACGAAAAAAAACTACAGGACCATTACAATCACTCCTGACCGATGGACACTATCTGGAATACTCTGCATCACTACATCAAGTGTGCGGGCAGACATTGACTACTTGTGCAAACAAAAACAATGTCAGGTATCTCACTAAATCAGTGTTCAACATAGCAAATAAATAAATTAGTTGTCTCATTTAAAGTTTGTTCACAAAAATGCACATTTTTTGTTGTTTTGATTAATAGTAAAATAAATTTCTAATGCATTTCTTCTTCTGAAATTTGCTCACCAGCCCCCTATGTTGGACAAAATTTGTAATGAGGCCCCCCATGCAAAAAGGTTGGACACCCCTGTTATGGATGTATGAACATACAGAATTGATGGGTAGGAAGAAAACAGCGAGCCCATCAAGATTTCTCCACACACCATGGCCAGAGTTTTACGCCCTCCACCCCCCCCGATAGGTGGCAAGGGGTGTTGTAAGATTGAGTGGGAGGTGGGGTAGCCATTCCTTCACCTTTCCACCCCCCTACAATTTTACGTGGGATGGCGGTGGTGAGAAATGGCCCGCCTACCCCAGGCCAATCAAGGCCCTTAAGTGACCAATTAACTGCCACTTAAGGACCTCCTCCCACCACCGCTGGTATTTTACTAGCAGCGGGTGGGCACCTCAGGCCCCCAGAGTACTGCCAGGTAAAACCTGGCGGCCTCCTTGCAGGCTGAGGGGAATGGGGTGCTCCTGATAGGCCCCCCCCTCCGCCCCCCCCCCCCCAAAGGCCCAACCATCCCCACTGAAATAAAGTCCTCGGTGACACTACTTGGACTGAGAGCTGCCAGCCCGCTAATTGGCCGGCAGCTCTTGGAGATGGGTCTTCCTGCCTCAGAAAGGTGAAAGTCCCACCCAAGTCCAATTAAGAGCCTGGGCCACGTAAAATCCTGACATGACTCCCAACTCTTTGACCAGTGGGCGGGGCCTCCCACCCAACATAAAATTCCAGCCTTGATTGCTGAAGCATCATGACTAGATACATTGCACCTGGCCACTGAAGCCCCTCGCCAAGACATGTATTCTTCTGGGAGAGGCAAAAACTAATCCAGGGCCAATATGGAAATGGATAATCTGGAAAATCTGTCTCCAACTCCCTCAGATAATCAAAGCCAGTTCAAGAAACTACATTGGCCAATGATCTATAAAGACTCTTACCTCCTAAATGATGCAATGTCTGCCCCAAACTAAAAATAGGAAACATACGAACATACAAATTAGGAACAGAATAGGTCATTCAGCCTCTCAAGCTTGCTCCACCATTTGATAAGATTATGGCTGATCTGAACATGACCTCAATTTCACTTTCCTGTCTGCCCTCCCATAACACTTGACTCCCTTGTTGATCAAGAAGCTATCTAACTCAGCTTTGAATACATTCAATGACACAGCCTCTACTGCTGTCTGAGAAAGCGAATTCCACAGACTAACGATCCTCTGAGAGAAAAAAATTCGCCTCATCTCCATCTTAAATGAGAGACCCCTTATTTTTAACCTGTGTCCCCTAGTTCTAGTCTCGTTCATAAGTGGAAGCATCCTTCCAACATCTACCCTGTCAAGTCCCCTCAGGATCTTACATGTTTCAATAAGATCACCTCGCATTCTTCTAAACTCCAATGAGGATAGGCCCAACATGTTTAACCTTTCCTCATAAGACAACCCCTTCTTTCCAGGAATCAGTTGAATGAATCTTCTCTGAACTGCTTCAAATGCAATTTTATCCTTTCTTAAGTAAGGAAACCAAAACTGTACACAATACTCCAGATGTGGTCTAAGGCCCTGTACAGCTGTAACAAAACTTCCCTGCTTTTATACTTGATTCCCCTTGCAATAAATGTCAACATTCCATTTGCATTCCTAATCACTTCTTGTACCTGCATACTAACTTTTTTGTGATTCAAGTACCAGGACACCAGATCCCTCTGAATCACAGAGTTCTGCAATCTCTCTCCATTTAAATAATATTCTACTTTTCCATTCTTCCTGCCAAAGTGGATAAGTTCACATTTCCCACATGATACTCCATCTCCCAAAGTTTTGCCCACTCACTTAACCTATCCATGTCCCTTTGTAGACTCTTTATATCCTCTTGACAACTTATTATCCTCTGCTGTGAGCCATAGTGTACCTATTTTTGGTGTTTATCACGTGTAGACATGGATAGAGATCCCTTACACCAAACTGAGCTTCACTGGGTCAAATGCTTCCTTATTAACTCTATCGACCCACCTTGGCTCCATAACTCTTAAGACTATTGCTTAACAAAACTTTTTCAATCTCAGTTTTAAAATTTTCAATTGACCTAGCCGCAACAGCTTTTTGGGAGCCAGAGTTCCAGAATTCCACCACCCTTTATATAAAGAAGTGCTTCCCCGAATGCCCAGCTCTAATTTTAAGGTTATGCCCCTTGTCCTGGACTCTCCCACCAGAGGACGTAGTTTATCTCAATCCATCTATCAAATCCTTTAATTACCTTAAACACATCAATTAGATCACCCCTTAATTTTCTATATTCAAGGCAATACAAGCCTTGCAACCTGTCTTCATAAATTAACTCTTTTAGCCCCTCTTAGCAGGTTGTGGTAAATCTGTGCTGCACTCACTCTAAGGCCAATATATCTTTCCTAAGGTGCAGTACCCAGAACTGAATGTAACACTCCAAATGCGGTCTAACCAGAATTTTGTAAAGCTGAAAGGTAACTTCCACTCTTTGTATTCCAGCCCTCTTGAAATAGAGGCCAACAATCCAGTAGCCTTTTTAATTTTTTTCCCCATCATTTGATACCCTAACTTAACAAACATATATCAATGTCAGTCTTGAAAGTTTCCTTACTTGTGCTGAAAAAAGTGTTGACTGACAAGGCTGTAGAAAGTGCCCGAGTTCTGATGGAATGCCATTAACCTGAAACATTAACTCTGTTTCTCTCTCCACAGATGCTACCAGACCTGCTGAGTATTTCCAGCATTTTCTGTTTGACTTTATAGGAAGTTTACCTATATATGCCTTTATAGGAAGTTTATGGAAGGCAAGAACAACCATGAAAAAAGGAGAGATTGTTGAAGGCACAGGTAGGGGGCAAGAGATCATGCCCTCGCTAGTTGATGCAGAGCATAGAGAAGAGATGCCCAATGGACTGCTGACCACCGTGCCCTCCCCCCGCCAGGTGAATCATTGATTTTTTCTACACCATAACAAGGTCCTCTGGATACTGCTTCTGGATACTGCTTCTGGTATTCATTCTGTTGGTCACCTGCTGCCATTCTTTCAATACCACAGCCGCAGGCAACTTACAGCTACAGTAAAGAAATAAAATATTTCCCCTCTTCTCAAATTCCCGCAGCAACATCTCTTTGATCTCTTCATCAAAACAAGGTGCCCTGCTTCATCGTGTAGTACTATCAGACATAACTGTTTTCTTCCCAATAATAAAGCAGTCATAAATTCAGCCAGATAAACCAGGGTCAATCTAGTCCAAATGAAACCAGAATACCAAACAACTCCTTTTCACAGCAAGACTAAATTAAACCAAGAGCAAAAGGAAAGCAGTCAGCCACAAAACCACTGTTCTTTTAAAGTGTTACAGGCCTTTAACTTCTGACCTTCCTGTCCATTGTGGGCATAGACCCAATGGCAGATGCAACATTCTCCTGGTGCATGTGGATTCCATGTGGATTATGCAAAACTGGAAAATTGGGTGCCTTGGGGAAAGGCTCGTCACAGCGCTCTGATTGCTCTCTGTTTAGCACAGTTCCCAGATGAAAATCTGCCTCAGGATTACAGCATGCCCGTTTAAGTTTTTTTTTCTCCGTTAACAAATAAGTTGAATTTTGGAATCCTCTTAGACAAACAGGGCTCTGATTAAAATTACCGTAATTTGTGTTCGAAAATATATAAACATTCTAATTAGTGACAGGTGTAAGACAGAAAAGCAGACATAGATACGGATACTGAAGATATATGTAGGGCCCAGTCATAAATCCTGAATTCAGTTTTTGCAGACTCCTCTTAGAAACTTGCAAAGCAATGCTACCAGACCTGGGACCTCTTAACACTACAGTGCTCCCAGGCTTGTGTCCCCATCGCAACTAACACCACCACCCTCTGCTGACAGACACCAGGAATTCATCAGGGAGCGAAACCCCACATTCTCTCCCCAATTCTGCCAAGCCTCAGGTATCCACACCAGAGTTCTATCAAACTCCTGGTGCCCTCCACATTGATGACAGGAATTAAAGGATCCCACCTGGTCTGCCAACCCTCATCACAGTATAGTCAAAGTCCAGAAGCCCCAGTCTACAAAACCCAGGACCATCTCCTCAATGTTTCAAAAAATAAATCAGGATTGTCCCTGGCAGCGATGGAGGAGTCAATGGTGGTGCGAAAAAGTTGGATCTGGATTTCTTCAGTACATCTGTGAAATCTGCCCCCATGACTGTGCATCAAGGGGCAGTATAAACCAAGAAAAGGCAGAGAGCCAAGGCTGGAGCCTTTCCCACAATGCTTGGACAGAAAAATTAATCATTACTGGAGATATGCTTGTTTTGTTAGGCCACTCTTTGATGGTCTTTAAATTTGCTATGAAAATTAAAGTGAAATTAAGGTAAAGATAGCTATCAATATTGATAGCATAAATATGAAGTGAAGACCAGCATCATATAGGATTATTTTAATAAGTGTCTCCATAATTATATCACTGCAGACAATGAAGGCAACAATCAAGTCAAACATTAACCAAAGTGTAAACATATTAGCACTCTTACAAACCATCAAAGTTGCTACTTGCAGTATTATCATAAGCAGGGATAGGCACCAACATGTCGCACCACAGACATTTGACAAAATTATTGACTCAGCCATGGGACGATTAATCTGTATGTAAAGTGCATAGCCATCCTAATGACATCAAAACACAGTCCGATTTAAAACACAGTTCTCCCTATTTAGTGAGATACCTAGCTGGCATTGTTTTGCTTGCACAAGTAGTCAATGTCTGCCCACACAATTGATGTGGCTATGTGGAGAATCTGGATAGATGTCTATCTGTCAGGAGTGATATTGATCTCTTTCTCTCCTGTCTCGCTCTCTCTCTCTGCCTCTCCCTTTCTGTGTCAATCCCAAGCCCCTCTCTGTATCCATCTTTAATCCTCTCTCGCTCCCATTTCTGTGTCCATCTCTGTCCCCTCTCTCTCTCCGCCCTCTCTTTCTTCCCCCTCTTTCTCCCCATCTCTCTCCTCCCTCCCTCCCCTCTCTCTCCTCTTCTCTCTTCCCCCTCTTTCTTCCCCCTCTTTTCCCCCTCTCTCCCTTCCGCTTCTCTCTTTCACCCCTCTCTCTCCCCTCGCTCTCCCCCTCTCTTTCCCAACTCTCCCCTTTCTCTCTGTTCCCTCTCTCTCCTGCCTCTCTCTCTCCCCTCTCTCACTGTCTCTCTCCCCCATTTCTCTCCTCATCTCTCTCTCCCCCTGTTTATATATTGTTATACCATTTGTAAAGGGCTAGGAACTAATTATCTAGGAACTAAGTGTTATGAGTAAGTATCCCAGGGTGGGGAGGTGGGCACATTCATGGCTGTACTGGAGAGTCATGTGATGTGTAACAGGACACCAGCCTGGGGCAGTCCTCTATCACACAGCATGGAAGCTGAATGATTCAACAAAGAGTTTCAGCCTTTTCAAGTCTGAAGTGTGATTATTTCCAATATATGGGAACCAGGAAACAACCAGGAGACATATTATGGTGGCAGCAAGTGGCTGTGAGTAACCCTAAAACATTTTAAATGAATTTCATGCTGAATTAGATTGGGAAAAATTGACCCAAATTAGTGCCAGAGTGAGAGAGAAAAACTGAATGAATCGTGCGAAAACAAAAAAAGAAATGTCAGTCGGGACCAGAAGGAATGCACAGCTACAGCCCATAATGAATTGGGAAGTTGAGTATGTCAGAGAGGCATTTGAGAAGTTTAAACAAAAGTGCAGATTGACATACAGTAGTTTCCTAAAAGACACTAGTGCAGAGGAGAGGGTCAACTCTATCCTTCCGTGGGCAGAAGATAAAGGATTAAATTTATTTAACAGCTGGGACCTGAGTGAAGAGGACAGCAGAAACCCAGACAAAATTTTTTGAAAGATTCAGCACCCATCTCCAGCCAAGCTAAAGTCCTCAGATATAGCGATATGAATTTCAAGGCCTTGGTCAGGAATTAGGTGAGCCTATTGACAATTTTGTAACAAGATTAAAAAATGCTGCCAGAAAATGTAAATTTAAGGACACAGATGAAAGGCTGATAGATCAGTTAATTTGGGGTTCTGCACATACTGATGTACAGAAAGCTCTAATTGGAATACAGTGCCAGAACACGAAGCCACAAGCAGACTGATGAAAACACTGTCTACCCAAGTAGTGAGACTTCAGTGAGGGTAAGAGAAAGGCAGCAGGGTCGATGAGGTGAAACAACAATGAAAGAATGTACACCAAACAGAGAGGATGATGTGCAGGAGCTGTGGATGACAACATGAATTCGCAGACAGAAAGAAATGTCCCGCAGATGGATCAATCTGCAGTAGAAAGACCAATCACTGGGAAAAGATGTGTGGAGCAAGGGAAGAAGATGGTAGACAAATCACCAGAGCCAGAGTAACTGGGTGAATGAGTAGTGAAAGAATCCAAAACATCCATACCCTGGAAGATGATGATGGGTTTGAGAACACGATAGATATAGAAACCATACAATTGCATGAAATGTCTGAATGCGACAAATCCCAGAGAAAAGAAATTTACATAACCATCCAGATCAGGAAGAGGGTGAGAAATAAACCTATAACGATAAATCTGAAGGTGAAGATTGATATTTGAGTACAGAGTGACATCATCCCGCTCAGACTATACCAGAAGATCTTTCCTGATGATTTGGAAGAAAGCGGGAGCTGATGAAAGAAGATGTAGAGTTCCAGTGGTCTGAGTCACACGACAGGAGTTTCAACAAACTCAAAAAAAGGTAGTATGCAAGGAGACAAGGCAGTGACAGAAAGAAACCTGTCACTTTGCAAGTAGATGCTTCCACAAAAGGACTGGGAGCAGCCCTGACACAAGAGAGAAATCCAATAGCATTCGCATCCAAAGCTCTAACATCAGCTGAGACAAGATATGCCAACATAGAAAGAGAGCTTTTGGCAGTCATGTATGGATGTAAGAAGTTCCACACATATCTCTATGGGGAAAAGTTCACAGTGGAGAGTGATCATCGTCCACTGGAGCAGATCCACAAGAAAAATCTATGTAAAGCATGAGCAAGACTGCAGAGGTTACTCTTGAGTCTTCAGATTACAATTTCACTCTGAAATACAAGCAGGAAGAGAAATGATGCTGGCAGATATCCTATCATGTTTGTCACCACAGCAGAATCATGAGATAGAAGATCTAGTATAAGGATTCATCACCGAGTGAATGTAACACCATGAAACTCAGTCAAATTAGACATGACATCAGCAAAGGTGAAGAGTTACAGATGCCATCTCAGCAAGTGATCCAGGGATAACCTGATGAGATACAGCACATACAGCCAGCAATACAGCAGTACTAGTCTATCAGAGATGACATCTCACTAGAAGATGGTGTTCTGCTAGCCGGATCCAGAATAATCATACCTAAAACAATGCAGGAAGAATTTCTCCAAAAGATACATGAAGGCCACATGGGAATGAAGAAGTGTAAGCTCAGAGCCAGATCAGCTGTGTACTGGATAGGCATATACAAAGACATCAAAAATATGGTGTCTACATGCAATGTATGCCAGAAGTACAGAAAGACACAGCAGAAAGAGTAGATGATAGCCACTGAAATACCACCCAGAGCATGGCATACTGTAGAAGCTGATTTATTCACACATTAGCAAAAATGGTATCTCCTGAGTCACAATCTACTACTCAAAGTTCCCTTTTTTCTGGAAGATGAAAGACATGAGAGCCACAACAATCATCTCAGCTGTATGACTTCTGTATGCTGAACAAGGGATTCCTGAAAGATTAATATGTGACAATGGCACCCAATTCACATCCAGAAAATTGAAGGAATTCACAGACCAGTATGGGTTCAACACCATCAGCTCATCAACACACTACCCACGGGGACATGGGTTTACAGAAAGACATGTTCACACGGTTAAAAGAACCCTTGTGAAATGCCAAACGACGAAGGAAGACCCAAACCTGGCCTTATTGTCACTCCGATCCATACCTTTCAAGGCTGACATGAAATCACCTGCATAGCTGTTGAATGGAAGAAAATATAAGTTTACTCTGCCAAGCAAAATACATCCTTCAAGTGACCAGGAGAAAGTGAGACAACAACTCACAGGTAAGAGGAGAGCAACACTTCAACAAGTATGCTAAATCCCTACCCGAGCTGTTCAAAGGACAAACTGTACATGCACATGATCCAATCATGAAAACCTGGAGCCCAGCAAAAGTTGTTGGTGAAGCTACGACTCCAAGATCACACATCACTGAGACTGAAACCGGTAATCAAATGAGAAGGAACAGAATACATATTCAATCCACAGATGAGCTGGAAAAACAGAAAAGACCATCAACAACACTGAAAAAACATTACTATTTAGCAAGACATTATCAACGTCATGTGATGTGTAACAGGACACCAGTCTGGGGCAGTCTTATATAAGACAGCATAGAAGCTGATTGGAATAAACAAATAGCTTCAGCATTTCCAAGTCAAAATTGTGATTATTTCCAACATACAGGAATCAGAAAATGACCAGGAGACATAATACCCCTTTCTCCCTCTCTCTCTCTCTCTGTCTTCCTCTCTCCCTCTTTCTCTCTCCAACCCCGCCCCCTCTCTCCCCTCTCTGGCCCTCTCCCTTTCTGACTTTTGCAGACAGCAGGAACAGCAGTTTCCGAACTTCAGACAGATTTAGGTTTTCCAGCGGGCTTTTTAAAAAAATCAGAACTTGCTGGAAAACCCCGAATCTGTCCGAAGTTCAGAAGTACTGTTTTCTCTCTCAGCCCCTATCAGCTGTGAAACTGACTCGCAATTTTTTTCAAAAAGCCGGTCTGAAGAAGCCAATGGGAAGTTTCTTATCTCTGAAATTACCAGTCACAGACCTCAAAATCATTTATCATGGACGCTGTTGTCCGTGTACGGACACGTCACTGACCCCTGATCACAAGGTATAACAATACATACTGGTGGAAATAATTATGAATTTCAAACACAAAGTAGTTAATTATCATTCCAAAAAGAACGAGGAGCTGTTGAAAATTCATGAGCAGTAAAAGGGACATGTGTTGAAAACAACCACTATGCAGTTCAATTTATACTGAAATTATTGCTGAGAAAAAGAGAAAGTGACAAAGCTTCAAGGTCCATGAAAGGGTTTTAGAGATTAACTCTCTTAATCCACTTCAAGACCTAACCCAATAATCTAAATTAGCACTCCAATATGTGCTACAGTCATGCTGCACTGTCAGTAGGGCCATCCTTTGGCTGAGATGTTAAACTTTGATCTTGTCTGCCTGTTTAGATTGATTTAATGATCCATGCGACTATTTGAAAAAGAGCAAAAAGTTCTCCTGATTATTAGTTCTGCCTCAACCAATATCACTGAAAACAGAATAATTGGTTATTCATCTCACACTGTTGGCGGGACCTTGCTGAGAGCAAATAGCTGTAACATTTGCCTATTTCCCAATAGTCACAACACTTCAAAGTATTTCAGTGCATGTTATTTTGATATGTTTATGAGAGATTTGATAAGGTGCTGTAAATGCCTGTATTACTTTTTCCTTCATGACTTTCCAGAGTTGAAAGCCAAATACTTATTTAAAAAAAGACATTAGTTTGATTTGGTCACCATTGATCAAAATAAAAAGATTATTTGGTATCATCTGGTATGTGTTTATCGCAATAAGTTTATAAAAGTCATGTTTGCTCAATGCATTTTTACCTCTCCAAGCTACGTCTGGCACTTTTAATTTCTTCTGTTGAAGAAACATGTATCAATTTTGTCATATAAAAATGCAACAAGGGTTAATTCTTCAAATTGTATTCTATCGTTGGTTCTTTTCTACCCTACTTACTGTAGATTTCTTGGTTGCTGTATTATCTCTTTCTGAGATCTTATGTGCTTCAATTTTTAAATTACTGCAATCTGTTACTATGCTGCTTGTTTTAAAAGCTGTTATGGATTCTGCTTCCACCACTTCTGGTAGAACATTCCATGCCCTAGCAATGCTTTGCAAAGAAACATAAGAACGGGAGTAGGTCAATTGGCCCCTTGAGCATGTTCCGCCATTCAATTAGATAATGGCTGATCTGCAGCTCAATTCTACTTACTCGCCTTTGTTACACTTCCTTTGATATCCTTACCTAACAAAAATCTATCAATGTTACTCGTAAAAATGTTAATAGATCCAGTATCCATAGCGTTTTGGTGCAGAGTTCCAGATTTCCACTGCTCTTTATATAAAAAATGCTTCTTGATTTCACTTCTAAATGACCTAGCATTAATTTTAAGATTATGCCCTCCTCTTCTGGATTCGTCACCAGAGGAAATAGTCTGAGAAACAACCATCAACCACTAGTCTTTATTTTCCATTCTTTAACAAACTTCCTATCCATGTTCCCCTTATTTTAATCAACAAGCCAATGTGGCAACTTATCAGAGTCTATTTGAAAATCCATACAAATAACGTCCATTGCATTTTCTTTATCAGTTATTTCTCCAAGTATCAGTACTAAGTTTGTCAGACAATTACTACATGCTATAAATCTATGTTGGTCATCCTTAAACCATGCCTATTTTTATCTCAAATTATGGTCTCTGGAAGCATACTTGCTATCAATCTATGTCTATAGTTACTGGATATATTCTTTTCTCCTTGGATGGATAGATATTATACAGGTTAGCTTCATTAGCTTTAACAATGATGGAGTGTGGATGCAGAATTTTTCCTCGGAGTCCACTGGAGTATAAATAATACATAGAATGTGGAAGGAGAGGATTTAATGGGCAAAACAGCCCTTTTTCGATGCTTTCTTGTGTTTTTATAAGGGTTACCGATGGTTCTGAAAATAGAACAAAAAGCAAGGGAGAGAAGCAAGGTATTTAACGAGCAGCAGTCACCACAAAATCTGAGTTTTCACTGCAAGATAACATTTATAAAAATGTTATATAATAATTCAAATGCAAACATTCGTACTTAATGGTCTCGATATTTGCTCAGGGCTGGGAAAAGAGCGGGTGAGAGGGTGGGGGCAGAGTGGACGATTTTTAGTCAGGAAACCTGGAAGGCCGGTTTTCCCAGGTGACCTGCAGAAATGAACTGCAGCACACGTTTTAATTTTATTCAACAGGTTTCCTGCTTTATATCCAGCCAGACTGACAGGCTGTTTGCCTGTCAGATGGGAAAGCAGCCAGGGAGCAGATGCCAGGTAAATTTGACATTGTGGGAGAGATGAGGCTGAACATCAGGAGATGGAGATGAATCAGGCATTGTGGGGGGATGGAGGTTGACTGCTGGTGGGAGTCCACTCACTGTTGGGCGTGGGGAAAGCACTTTTGCTCCAACTGGCCCACAAGCGGTGGAACAAAGACACTTACCTCTTGTGCCCAGCCTTTCTTACCTGTTTCACCTGCCAAGACTTTGGAGTCTGGGAATCTCAGCCTCCATGTGTTAAAAAATAATAATCCAGCTAAAACAAAGGCGCAAAGCCTCCTTAAAAGTTATCAATGATCAACCCATCTGCTGAGACCACAGTGTTACCCACGCTGAAAACTCCCTCCCTCGATCAGTCTCCATTAAAGCCAGAAGTGGGGGGTTTGAGGCAGGTTGGGGACAGGATAGGAGAATTAAATGTTTTTAGCTTCCCACTCACCCCTACCCACTTGTCCTTGGCAGATAAATTGTTTTTGGTTCAGCTCTGTGCCAGGACCACTAAATTGTAAAATGTGGCCCAAAAAAAAGGATTTTTCTTCATCTAAGGCAAAGGAGAGATATATCTTTTTCTGACTAAAACAGGGAAAATGAGATACCAACCTGGTGAAGCTATAACACAGGAGCATATGCATGCTAAAAAGTGAAAGCAGCATGTGATAGAGCTAAGGGATCCCACAACCAACAGATCAGATCCAAGCTCTGCAGTCTTGACACATCCAGTTGTGAATGGTGGTGGACAATTAAACAACTATCTGGAGGAGGAGGCTGCAAAAACATCCTCTCCATCCTCAATGATGGAAAAGCCCAGCACGTTAGTGCAAAAGACAAGGTTGAAGTATTTGCAACAATTTGCAGTTCGAAGTGCCGAGTGGATGATCCATCTGAGCCTCCTTCTGAGGTCCCTACCATGATAGATGCCAGTCTTCAGACAATTTGATTCATTCCACATGATATCAAGAAATGGCTGAAGGCACTGGATACAGCAAAATCTATGGGCCCTGACAAAATACTGGCTGTAGTACTGAAGACCTGTGCTCCAGAACTAGCCTAGCACTTAACCAAGCTGTTCCAGGACAGCTACAACACTGACATCTACCCGACAATGTGGGCAAGTGACTGCCCTTGACATCAAAGCAACAATTGACCTAGTGTGGCATTAAGGAGACCTGGCAAAATTGAAGTCAATGGGAGTCGGGGGAAAGTTCTCAGCTGGTTCAATTCATATCGAGCACAAAGGAAGATTGTTGTGGTTGCTGGAAGCCAATGATATCAGCCTCAGAACATCAGCTGCAGGAGTTCCTAAGGGTTAGTGTCCTTGGTCCAACCATCTTTACTGCTTCATCAATGGTCTTCCCTCCAATATAAAGTCAGAAGTGGGGATGTTTGCACAATGTTCAGTACCATTCACAACTCCTCAAATACTGAAGCAGTCCATGCCCACATGCAGCAAGGCCTAGGTAACGTTCAGGCTTTGGCTGATAAGTGGCAAGTAACTTTTGCACCACACAAGTGCCAGTCAATGATCATCTCCAACAAGAGCAAATCTAACCATCTCCCTTGAATTCAACAGCATTACCGTTGCTGAATTCCCCTACCATCAGCTCCTGGGGTTACCATTGACCAGAAGCTTATCTGGACCAGCCATAAAAATACTGTGGTTATAAGAGCAGATCAAAGGCTGGGAATTCTGCAATGAGTAACTCACTTTCTGAGTCCCAGGTGCACAGTCTCAGGATAAGGGAATGATCATTTAGGACTGAGATGAGAAGAAATTTCTTCACTCAAAGGGTTGTGAATCTTTGGAGTTTTCTACCCCGGAGGGTTGTGGATGCTCCATCATTGAATATAGTTAAGGCTGAGATAGATTTTTGGTATCTCAGGGAATCAAGGGATATGGGGAGTGGGCAGGAAAGTGGAGCTGAAGCCGAAGAGCAGTCATGATTGTATTGAATGGTGGAGCAAGCTCAACGGGCCAGATGATCTACTCCTGCTCCTATTTCTTATATTCTTATGCCCCAAAGCGTGTCCATCATCTACAAGGCTCAAGTCAGCTATGTAATGGAATACTCTCCACTTGCCTGGATGAATGCAGCTCCAATAACACTCAAGAAGCTCGACACCGTCCAGTTGATCGCCACCCCATCCACTGTCGTAAATATTCACTCCCTCCACCACAGGTGCAAAGTGGCACTGTACCATCTACAAGTTGCACCACAGCACCTCACCAAGGCTCATTCAACAGCACCTTCAAAACCGTGACCTCTACCACCTAGAAGAACAAGGGCAATAGACGGGTTGGGACACCACCACCTGCAGGTTCCCCTCCAAGATACATACCATCCTGACTTGGAACTATATCGCCATTCATAGGAACATAGGAACAGGAGTAGGCCATTCAGCCCATCGAGACTTCCCCACCATTCAATATGATCATGGCTGATCTTCCACTTCAATACCTTTTTCCCACACTATCCCCATATCCCTTTATGTCATTGGTATTTAGAAATCTGTCAACCTCTGCTTTAAACATACTCAATGACTGAGCTTTCACAGCCCTCTGAGGTAGAGAATTCCAAAGATTCACAACCCTCTGAGTAAAGAAATTTCTCCTCATCTCTGTCCTAAGTGCCTTCCCCCTTATTTCGAAATTGTGTCCCCTGGTTCTAGACTCCCCAGCCAGGGGAAACATCTTACCTGCATCTACCATGTCTATCCCTTTAAGTAGGTTTCAATGAGATCACCTCTCATTCTTCGAAACTCTAGAGAATACAGGCCAGTTTCCCCAATCTCTCTTCATAGGACAGTCCCGTCATCCTGGGAACAAGTCTGGTGAACCTTCATTGCACTCCCTCTATGGCAATAATATCCTTCCTAAGGTAAGGGGACCAAAACTGCACACAGTACTCAAGTGCAGTCTATACAATTGAAGCAAGACTTCACTACTCCTGTATTCATCCTCTTGCGATGAATGCTAACATACCATCAGCCTTCTTAATTTCTTGCTGCACCTGTACGTTAGCTTTCAGTGACTTATTGATGAGGACACCCAGGTCCCTTTGTACATCTACACTTTCTAATCTCTTAGCATTTAAGAAATACTCTGCACATCAATTCCTCTGAGCAAAATGGATAACCTCACACTTTTCCACATTATATTCCATCTGCCACATTCTTGCCCACTCACTAAGTCTG
This sequence comes from Heterodontus francisci, assembly GCF_036365525.1. Classification (NCBI taxonomy): domain Eukaryota; kingdom Metazoa; phylum Chordata; class Chondrichthyes; order Heterodontiformes; family Heterodontidae; genus Heterodontus; species Heterodontus francisci. Next base: position 98,356,973 of record NC_090374.1, read on the forward strand.
TCCAAATCCCCTTGAAGCCACCTTGCATCTTCCTCAACACACATTCCCACCTAGTTTTGTGTCATCTGCAAACTTGGAAATATTACATTTGGTCTCCACATCCAAATCATTGATATATGTTGTGAACAGCTGGGGCTTAAGTACTAATTCTTGCAGTACCCCACTAGTCACAGACTGCCAGCGTGAGAATGACCCATTTATTCTGACTCTCTGCTTTCTGCCTGTTAACCAATCCTTAATCCATGCCAGTATATTACCTCCTATCCCATGTGCTTTAATTTTGCTAATCAACCCTCTGGGGGAACTTTATCAAAGGCCTTCTGAAAATCCAAGTATACTACGTCTACTGACTCCCCTTTATCAATTCTGTCAGTAACATCCTCAAAAACTCCAACGGGTTCGTAAAACATGATTTCCCATTCATAAATTCATGTTGACTATGCCCAATCAGATCATTATTACCCAAGTGTCCATTTATCACGCCCTTTGAAATAGATTCTAACATTTTCCCTACTACTGATGTAAGGCTAACAGGTTTGTAGTTCCCTGTTTTTTTTCCTCTCCCTCCTTTCTTAAATAGTGGGGTGACATTTGCTACCTTCCAATCTGCAGGAGCCACCCCAGAATCTATAGAATTTTGAAAGATGATCACCAATGCATCCACTATATCCATAGATATCTCTTTCAACACTCTGGGATGTAGAATATCAGATCCTGGGGACTTATCAACCTTCAGTGCCATTAATGTCTCCTATATAACCTTCTTACGAATACTAATTTCCTTCAATTCCTCATTCTCCCTGGTCCCTTGTATCTCAAATTCTGGGAGATTTCTTGTATCTTCCTGAGTGAAGACAGACACAAAGTAATCATTTATCTTCTCTGCCATTTCTCTATTCCCCATTATAAATTCTCCTGACTCTGCCTGTAGTGGACCCACATTTGTCTCAGCCAAATGTTTCCTTTTTACGTATATATAGAAGTTTTAAACGGTCTGTTTTTATGTTTTTTGCTAGCTTACATTCATATTCTATTCTCCCTTTCTTGATCAGTTTCTTGGCCCTCCTTTGCTGAATTCTAAAATCCTCCCAAACCTCAGGTTTATTACTATTTCTGGCACTTTATAGGTCTTTTCTTTTAATCTTATACAATCCTTAACTTCCTTTGTTAACCACAATTGACTGCCTTTACTTTTGGAGTTTTTGTGCCTTGAAGGAATGTATAGTTGCTGTAAACTATATCATAATTCTTTGAAGACTATCCATTGTCTATGCACTGTCATACCTTTTCCTAATCCACCTCAACCAATTTGCCCCTCATATCTTCATAATTTTCTTTGTTCAAATGTAACACCCCAGTTTCAGATTAAACTACCTCACTTTCAAACATAATGTAAAATTCTATCATATTATGGTCACTCATCCCTAAAGGTTCTTTTACAACAAGTTTATAAATTCACCCTTTCTCATTACACAATACTAGATCTAAAATAAATAGCCTGTTCTCTAGTCGGTTCCTCAACATACATATTTTGTTCTTCCTATCTGAGATCTGTTCTGATCCCATCCCTTATTATCAGCGCAACACCACGTCCTGTTACTTTTTGCCTGTCCTTCCTAAATGTCGAATATCCTTGAATATTCAGTTCCCAGTCTTGGACACCATGTAGTCACATTTCCGTAATGGCAATTAGATCATACACATTTACCTCTATTTGTGCCTTTAAATCATCTACCTTGTTGCAAATGCTGCGTGCATTCAGGTAGAGTGCCCTTAACCTTATCTTCTTGACATTATTCTGCATTATAACCCGAGTTGACGCTTGCCTTTGTTTGCCTGCCTTCTAATGTCGCTCGCTTCCTTCACTGTCGCTGGGTCAAAATCCTGGAACGCCACCTCTAACAGCACTGTTGGTGTACCTAACCCCATAAACTGCAGCGGTTCAAGAAGAAGGCTCACCATTGCCTTCTCAAGGGCAACTAAGGATGGGAAATAAATACTGGTTTAGCCAGCGACGAACACATCCCAAGAACAAATTTTTAAAATGAAGACGTATCATGGAACTGCAGGAAGATCTCGAGAGACAAGAATACTTCCAGCAGAGCCCCAAGATTTTGAACTATGGAGATGCTGGTGGAAAAAGTTCACAATAGAATGGACATCCTTTTCCCCACAGTACACAAGCAAGTTAGTGAATGAGCATAGTGAGGAGTGGCAAAATATGTGATCAGCAGTTTCTCCAGAACCTGGCTGCTCTGAAAGACATTTAATGATCTTACCAGAAGTGTCAAGACTCCTCTTTGCATTACACAGACTTTCTGCATAGCCCTGCAGCATCTTACCTTTGCATCAGGGCTCTTGGTCCTTCCCTTCCCCATTTGCCATAGCTGTCCATAAGACATAAGAGAACACTTCACTGAACCTCATTTCAGCTTGCACTCAGACATCCAAAAAGCTGCTACAGTCCTCACAAATACTTCTCCTTCTTTGCCACTTTTGCTGCTTCGTTCTATAATCATACGCATTGTGGTATGTTAGCTCATACATGCCAAGGATGGAAAACCCGTGTCCAGTGGAAGCTTGAGTAAAAATAGTGCGGAGTGGGAACAGGCTGGTAGGTTGATCATGTCAATTTTAACTAATGTAGTGTTTCTGCTGCAGGAAGGAAATTAAAGTCACCCTTATGTAGTCAGCATTGGAAATGATGAGTCTAGAGGCCTGGCAGTGCAGGATGTGGTGATATTTTTTCTTCCCCTTCTCTTTCTACTCAGTCACACAGTCAGTAGCCCATTAGCAATGACAAATTGGTGATGCAATGATCTGCTGGTGCTTACGTCACAACTTGATCTTTCCCATTTTTTGAGATCAGTCTGATGGATTGATAAGAAATATACAGTCACTAGATTTTACCCTGGCAAGCACCAGCACGGAAATTGGCATTTAGGGGAGGTGGTGGCGTAGTGGTATCGTCACTGGACTAGTAATCCAGAGACCCAGGGTATTGGTCTGGGCACATGGGTTCAAATCACACCATGGCAGGAGATGGAATTTGAATTCAATTAATAAATCTGGAATTAAAAGGTAGTCTAATGCTGGCCATGAAACTATTGTCCTAAAAACCCACCTGGTTCACTAATGTCCTTTAGGGAAGGAAATCTGCTGTCCTCACCTGGTCTGACCTATATGTGACATCAGACCCACAGCAAAGTGGTTGACTCTTAATGCCCTCTGAAATGGCCTAGCAAACTGCTAGAAAGTCAATAAAGAATGAGACTGGACAGAATACCAGGTATTGACACCGGAAATGACAATGGTAAGCCCAGCCCTGTTGACCCTGCAAAGTCCTCCTTACAAATATCTGGGGGCTTGTGACAAAGTTGGGAGAGCTGTCCCACAGGCTAGTCAAGCAGCAGCCTGACATAGTAATACTCATGGAATCATATTTTACAGACAATATCCCAGACACTGCCATCACCATCCCCGGGTAAGTCCTGTCCTACCGGCAGGACAGACCCACCAGAGGTGGTGGCACAGTGATATACAGTCAGGAGGGAATTCCCCTGGGAGTCCTCAACATCGGCTCCAGACCCCATGAAGTCTCATAGCATCAGGTCAAACATGGGTAAGGAAACCTCCTGCTGATAACCACCTACCGCCCTCCCTCAGCTGATGTATCAGTACACCTTCAAGGTGAACATCACTTGGAAGAAGCACTGGGGGTGGCAAGGGTGCAGAATATACTCTGGATGGGGGACTCCAATGTCCATCACCAAGAATAGCTCGGTAGCACTATTACTGACCAAGCTGGCCGAGTCCGAAAGGACATAGCTGCTAAACTGGGTCTGCGGCAGGTGAGGGAACCAACAAGAGGGAAAAACATACTTGACCTCGTCCTCACCAATACTGCCTGTCGCAGATGCATCTGTCCATGACAGTATTGGTAGGAGTGACCACCTCACAGCCCTCGTGGAGACGAAGTCCTGTCTTCACATTAAGGATATCCTCCGTCGTGTTGTGTGGCACTATTACCATGCTAAATGGGATAGACTTTGAACAGATCTAGTAACTTAAAACTGCGCATCCATGATCAGTTGATGATGATCCATCATCAGCAGCAGAATTGTATTCAACTACAATCTATAACCTCATGGCCTGGCATATCTACCATTATCAAGCCAAGGGATCAACGCTGGTTCAATGAAGAGTGCAGGAGGGCATACCAGGTGCAGCACCAGTTATACATAAAAATGAGGTGTCAATTTAGTGAAGCAGCGTAAGCAGCATGCGATAGAGCTAAGCGATCCCACAACCAACGAATCAGATCTAAGCTCTGCAATCCTGTCACATCCAGTTGTGAATGGTGGTGGACAATTAAACAACTAACAGGAGGAGGCAGCTCCACAAATATCCCCATCCTCAATGATGGGGGAGCCCAGCACATCGGTGCAAAAGATAAGGCTGAAGCATTTGCAACAATCTTCAGCCAGATGTGCTGAGTGGATGATCCATTTCAGCCTCCTCCTGAAGTCTGCAGTAACATAGATGCCAGAATTCAGCCAATTCGATTCACTCCACCTGATATCAAGAAATGACTGAAGGCACTGGAAACTGCAAAGGCTATGGGCCCTGATAACATTCCGGCAAAGGTCCTGAAGACCTGTGCTGCAGAACTTGACATGACTGTCACCCAGTGATTCAAGCATGGTAGTTAGCAGTATATTTCTTCTTGGTAAAAAGAACAGACAGTTCCCTTAAACTTCCTGGGTCTTTGTTCTTGCTGGGATGAGCAGTCATTTCGTCTCCACCTCACAGGCTTTGCAATGTAGGATACAGTGCTGTAAATTAGGTGGCCATCTTAAGCTGCTAGCAAAGTCATTTTTTATCTGTTCCTTTAGAAATTTCTTTAAAAAAATATAAATTCCGATGTCTAGTCAGTGGATTAAAGAAAATTATCATCCAACAAAGCAAATTGGCGTGATACAGGCTGCTGATCAGGATGCCCCTTGGCCTGGGATGACCTCAGCAGTCATCCTCTGGCTGCATGAGGCCTGGAAGGCCCTGACGACCTAAGGGTTTCTTGCACAGGTGCAGGACTCTCCTCAGGCATCATGGCTGCTGGAGCTGGACTCACTGGCAGAGCGGCTGAGGAGCCAGTGTCCTCACTCGAATCACCTACAGGGGAGATCCCAGATGTGAAGCGCAGCCTCTCCTCCTCCCTCTCAAGCTTCGTTGGAATCTCACTGCTCTCCAGAAAAAGACCAGGAGCGGGAACACTCGCTACGCTCTGGGTCCTTTTCTCACCCTGCCAGTACTGATTTGACGTCATGGCCAAGACAAGGATTTGCAGGTCATGGCGCATCTGAGGAATGTGCTGCTCCATGAGGGTTGCCAACCTTTCGATGGATGAAGCCATGCGCTAACATGCCTGGGACATGGCAGCGATCATGGCAGGGATGGACTCCTCCATCGTCCGCAAAAGGCTGCGCATAGCCCCTGGCACCTCTGCAAGATGTTGCCTTACCTCTCTCTGCAAGTCCAGCATGCCCTGTGCTGTTGACACCAGTGGCTCATCAGCAGCCTGGGGCTCAGCATGGGCCTGGATACCCACAGTCCTCCGACTGTCAGAGGTCTTGGCTGTCTCAGCCCCAGCCAGCTGCTCAGGCACATGTGTGGAGTCAGGTCAGGTGGGAGGACCTCTTTTTGCCATCGCTGGGGAAGAGGACCTGCCACCTTTCCCTTGCAGTCTGGAGGAGAATCAACAGTGATGCATCACTGAACCATGCGGCCACCCTTGCTCTTATGTCTGCCCAGGGGGATGTTTGCTGAGATGCAAAATGAATCCAAAGTGAAGAAGCGTTGCTGCAATGAACTGGTCTTGAATGTAAGGTGAGTAAATGAAGGGCTGACAGCCTTTTAAAGATGGCACCAGCACCTGATCCAAAATCAGGTGATGCCATTCATGTCATCGCCAGTGCTACTGCCGCCATGTGTTTGGAGGAACAGTCAATTATGGTAAGTGACCACCTGGCGCAGAATCACAGTGATGCAGTCACAAAGGTCACATGCAGAATGGCCGACATCTTGCGCATCTGCCGCAACTCCCAGCGGCGCAATGACAACATCCAGCCCTGAGAAGGACCCACATGAATAAACAGCTACTATGCCAGAAAAAATCCCTGAAAATTTCAGAATCTACAAGAGCAAATGCAAGCACTTTCAAATCTTTTAAGGAACAAAGGAACATAGGAAAAGGAATAGACCATTCAGCCCATTGAGCCTGCTCCACCATTCATTTAGATCATGGCTGATCATCTACCTCAAAACCACTTTCCCACTCTATCCCCATACCCCTTGATGTCATTAGTTTCCAGAAATCTATTGATTTCTGTCTTGAACATGCTCAATGATTGAGCTTCCACAGCCCTCTGGGGTACAGAATTCCAAAGATTCCCCACCTTCTGAGTGAAGGAATTCCTCCTCATCGAAGTCTTAAATGGCCTGCCCCTTATTCTGAGATATGGCTCCTTGTTCTAGAGTCACCAGCCAGAGGAAATATCCTATCTGCATCCACCCTGTCACGCCCTGTAAAAATTTAAGTTTCAATGAGATCACCTCTCATTTTTCAAAACTCTAGTGAATACAGGCCCAGTTTCCTCAATCTCTCCTCATAAAACAAAACGACCATCCCAGGGATTATTCTGGTGAACCTCCATTGCACTCCCTTTATGCCAAGTATATCATTCCTTAGATAAGGACACCAGAATTGTACATAATACTGCAGGTGCGGTCTCGTCAAGACTACATAATTGCAGCAAAACATCTTTACTTCTGTACTCAAATCCCCTTGTGATGATTTGCCTTCCTTACTGATTGATGGATAAGGACACCCAGGTCCCTTTGGACACCAACGCTTCCCAACATCCCATCATTTAAGAAATATTCTGTCATAGAATCATAGAACGTTTATGGCACAGAAAGAAGCCACTTGGCCCATCATGTCTGAGTGAGACCGGCAGAGTTTAAAAGTATAGCGGCAGCGCGCTGGAGTTTTGAAAAAAAAAGCAAACAGTGACGTTACAGGAGAACTGCTGGGTGATTGGTTGGCGAGTCACTGCTGTTAAGGAATAGCTTTAAATAGCTGAGTAATTATCTCACATCTTCTTCTTCTTCTTTGGCCTCCTTGTCTCGGGAGACAATGGGTAAGCGCCTGGAGGTGGTCAGTGGTTTGTGGAGCAGCGCCTGGAGTGGCTATAAAGGCCGATTCTAGAGTGACAGGCTCTTCCACAGGTGCTGCAGAAAAATGTGATTGTCGGGGCTGTTACACAGTTGGCTCTCCCCTTGCCTTTTGTCTTTCTTCCTACCAACTGCCAAGTCTCTTCGACTCGCCACACTTTAGCCCCGCCTTAATAACTGCCCGCCAGCTCTGGCGAACGCTGGCAACTGACTCCCACGACTTGTGATCAATGTCACAGGATTTCATGTCGCGTTTGCAGACATCTTTGAAGCGGAGACATGGACGGCCAGTGGGTCTGGTACCAGTGGCGAGCTCGCTGTACAATGTATCTTTGGGGATCCTGCCATCTTCCATGCGGCTCACATGGCCAAGCCATCTCAAGCGCCGCTGACTCAGTAGTGTGTATAAGCTGGGGATGTTGGCCGCCTCGAGGACTTCTGTGTTGGAGATACGGTCCTGCCACCTGATGCCAAGTATTCCCGGAGGCAGCGAAGATGGAATGAATTGAGACTTCGCTCTTGTCTGACATACGTTGTCCAGGCCTCGCTGCCATAGAGCAAGGTGAGGACACAGGCTTGATACACTCGGACCTTTGTGTTCCGTGTCAGTACGCCATTTTCCCACACTCTCTTGGCCAGTCTGGACATTGCAGTGGAAACCTTTCCCATGCGCATGTTGAGTTCTGTATCTAGAGACAGGTTACTGGTGATAGTTGAGCCTAGGTAGGTGAACTCTTGAACCACTTCCAGAGTATGGTCGCCAATATTGATGGATGGAGCATTTCTGACGTCCTGCCCCATGATGTTCGTTTTCTTGAGGCTGATGGTTAGGCCAAATTCATTGCAGGCAGCTGCAAACCTGTTGATGAGACTCTGCAGACACTCTTCAGTGTGAGATGTTAAAGCAGCATTGTCAGCAAAGAGGAGTTCCCTAATGAGGACTTTCCGTACTTTGGACTTCGCTCTTAGACGTGCAAGGTTGAACAACCTGCCCCCAGATCTTGTGTGGAGGAAAACTCCTTCTTCAGAAGACTTGAACGCATGTGAAAGCAGCAGGGAGAAGAAAATCCCAAAAAGTGTGCGTCTGAGAACACAGCTTTGTTTCACGCCACTCAGGATAGGAAAGGGGTCTGATGAGGTGCCGCCATGTTGAATTGTGCCTTTCATATTGTCATGGAATGAGGTGATGATACTTAGTATCTTGGGTGGGTATCCAATCTTTTCTAGTAGTCTGAAGAGACCACGTCTGCTGACAAGGTCAAAGGCTTTGGTGAGATCAATGAAAGCAATGTAGAGGGGCATCTGTTGTTCACGGCATTTCTCCTGTATCTGATGAAGGGAGAACAGCATGTCAACGGTCGATCTCTCTGCAGGAAAGCCACACTGTGCCTCAGGGTAGACGCGCTCGGCCAGCTTCTGGAGCCTGTTCAGAGCGACTCGAGCAAAGACTTTCCCCACTATGCTGAGCAGGGAGATTCCACGGTAGTTGTTGCAGTCACCACGGTCACCTTTGTTTTTATAGAGGGTGATGATATTGGCATCGCGCATGTCCTGAGGTACTGCTCCCTCGTCCCAGCACAGGCATAGCTGTTCATGTAGTGCTGAGAGTATAGCAGGCTTGGCACTCTTGATTATTTCAGGGGTAATGCTGTCCTTCCCAGGGGCACGTAAGAAATGTTTAAAAGTTAACAAATTTCAAATATAGTAAGTAGTGTTTTTTTTTCGGGAGTTCTGTAGTAACGAGGACCTAGAGTAACTGATATTATTGGACATTAACATCTTCCAGAAGGTTCAATTTAATTTAAAGGGTTAAGTCATGGCAGGAGAGCTCAAAGCCGTGGTGTGCTCCTCATGCTCCAAGTCGGAAGCCGGGAACAATTCCAGTGCCAGGGACCAGCATGTGTGAAGGAAGTGTCTCCAGCTGCAGCTCCTGGAAGCCGGGTTTCAGAGCTGGAGCAGCAGCTGGGGACACTGTGGAACATCCACGAGGCAGAGAGTATCGTGGATAGCATGTATAGAGAGGTGGTCACACTGCAGGCTCAGACCCCACAGGCAGGAGGGGAATGGATGGCCACCAGGCAGAGCAAGAGGACTAGGCAGGCAGTTCAGGAATCTCCTGTGGCTATTCCTCTGCAAAACAGATATACTGCTTTGGATACTGTCGGGGGGAATGGCTCTCAGGGGAAAGCAGCAACAGCCCAACTCGTTGCACCACGATTGGCTCTGCTGCACAGGAGAGGAGTAAAAAGTGTGGGAATGCAATAGTTATAGGGGATTCAATTGTAAGGGGAATAGATAGGCATTTCTGTGGCCGCAAAAGAGACTCCAGGATGGTACGTTGCCTCCCTGGTGCTGGGGTCAAGGACATCTCAGAGTGGTTACAGGACATTCTGAAGGGGGAGGGTGAACAGCCAGCAGTCGTGGTACACATTGGTACAAATGACATAGGTAAAAAAAAAGGATGAGGTCCTAAAAGTAGAAAATAGGGAGCTAGGAAGTAAGTTGAAAAGCAGGACCTCAAAGGTAGTGATCTCAGGATTATTATCAGTGCCAGATGCTAGTCAGAGTAGAAATAGCAGGATATATTGGATGAATACGTGGCTGAAGAGATGGTGTGAAGGGGAGGGTTTTAGATTCCTGGGGCATTGGGACTGGTTCTCGGGGAGGTGAGACCAGTACAAACTGGACTGGTTACACCTGGGCAGGACCGGGACTGATGTCCTTGGGGGAGTATTTGCTAGAGTGGTTGGGGAGGCTTTAAACTAAAATGGCAGATGGATGGGAACCTTTGCAAGGAGTCAGAGGATGGGGGATCAAAGACAAGAACAAAAGACAGTAAGGGGAATAAGAAAAGTGATAGGCAGAGAAATCAAGGGCCAGAATCAAACAGGACCACAGTGAAAAATAGTGGGAAGGGGACAAGTAATATTAAAAAGACAAGCCTTAAGGCTTTGTGCCTTAATACGTGGAGCATTCGCAATAAAGTGGATGAATTAATTGCGCAAATAGATGTAAACGGGTATGATATAGTCGGGATTAAGGAGACATGGCTGCAAGGTGACCAGGGATGGGAAACGAACATCCAGGGATATTCAATATTTAGGAAGGACAGACAAAAAGCAAAATGCGGTGGAGTTGCATTGCTGGTTAAAGAGGAAATCAACGCAATTGTGAGGAAAGATATTAGCTCTGATGATGTGAAATCTGTATGGGTAGAGCTGAGAAACACTAAGGGGCAAAAAATGTTAGTGGGGGTTGTATATAGACTCCCAAACTGTAGTGGTGATGCTGGGAATGGCATTAAACAGGAAATTAGGGAGGCATGCGATAAAGGAACATCTGTAATTATAGGCGACGTTAATCTGCATATAGATTGGGCAAATCAAATTAGTCACAATACCATAGAGGAGGAATTCTTGGAGTGTATACGGGATGGTTTTCTCGACAAATACGTTGAGGAACCAACGAGAGAACAGGTCACCCTAGACTGGGTATTCTGTAACGAGAGAGGAATATTTGACAATCTAATGGTGCGATACCCCTTGGGGACGAGCGACCATCATATGATAGAATTCTTCATCAAGATGGAGAGTGATGTAGTTGATTCTGAGACGAGGATCCTGAATCTTAGTAAAGGAAACCACAAAGGTATGAGGTGCGAGTTGGCCATGATGGATTGGGAAATGTTACTTAAAGGGATGACGGTGGATAGGCAATGGCGAATATTTAAAGAGCGCATGGATGAACTGCAACAACTGTTTATCTCTGTCTGGCGCAAACGTAAAACGGGAAAGGTAGACAAACCATGGATTACAAAGGAAATTAGAGATAGCATTAGATCCAAGGAAGACGCATATAAATTCACCAGAAAAAAACAACAGACCTGAGGATTGGGAGCAATTTAGAATTCAGCAAAGGAGGACCAAGGGATTGATTAAGAAGGGGAAAATACGAGAGCAAGCTTGCGGGGAACATAAAAACTGACTGTAAAAGTTTCTATAGGTATGTGAAGAGAAAAAGATTGGTGAAGACAAATGTAGGTCCCTTACAGTCAGAAACAGGGGGATTTATTATGGGGAATAAAGAAATGGCTGACCAACTAAATGCATACTTTGGTTCTGTCTTCACAAAGGAGGACACAAATATCATACCAGAAATGTTGGGGAATACAGGTCTTTGTGAGAGAGAGGAACTGAAAGAAATCAGTATTAGTAGAGAAATGGTGTTGGGGAAATTGATGGGATTGAAGGCCGATAAATCCCAAGGGCCTGATAGTATGCATCCCAGAGTACTTAAGGAAGTGGCCCTAGAAATAGTGGATGCATTGGTGGTCATCTTCCAAGATTCTATAGATTCTGGAACAGTTCCTCCAGATTAGAGTGTAGCTAATGTAACCCCACTATTTAAAAAAGGAAGTAAAGAGAAAGCAGGGAATTGTAGACCAGTTGGCCTGACGTCGGTAGTGGGGAGTCCATTAGCTAGAGTCCATTATCAAAGATTTTATAGTAGAGCACTTGGAGAACAGTGGTAGAATCTGGCAGAGTCAACATGGATTTACGAAAGGGAAATCATGCTTGACAAATCTGCGAGAATTCTTCGAGGATGTAACTAGTAGAGTTGATGAAGGGGAGCCAATGGATGTGGTTTATTTGGACTTTCAGAAGGCTTTCGACAAAGTGCCACATAAGAGATTAGCGTGTAATATTAAAGCGTATGGGATTGGGGGTAGTGTATTGTGATGGATAGAAAATTGGTTGGCGGACAGGAAACAAAGAATAGGGATAAATGGCTGTCTTTCCGAATGACAGGCATTGACTAGTGGGGTACCGCAGGGATCAGTGCTCGGACCCCGTCTATTCACAATATACATTAATGATTTAGATGAGGGAACTAAATGAAATATCTCCAAATTTGCAGATGACACAAAACTGGGTGGGAGGGTAAGTTGTGAGGAGGATGCAGAGAGGCTTCAGGGTGACTTGGACAAGAGTGGGCTAATGTATGGCAGATGCAGTATAATGTGGATAAATGTGAGGTTATCCACTTTGGTAGCAAAAACAGGAAGGCAGATTATTATCTGAATGGCTATAAACTGAGAGGGGAATATGCAACAAGACCTGGGTGTTCTCATACACCAGTCGCTGAAGGTAAGCATGCAGGTGCAACAGGCAGGAAAAACGGCAAATGGTATGTTGGCCTTCATAGCGAGAGATGTGAGTACAGGAGCAGGGATGTCTTGCTGCAATTATACAGGGCCTTGGTGAGGCCACACCTGGAATATTGTGTGCAGTTTTGGTCTCCTTATCTGAGGAAGGATGTTCTTGCTATAGAGGGAGTGCAGTGAAGATTTACCAGACTGATTCCTGGGATGGTGGGACTGACGTATGAGGAGAGATTGAGTCGGTTAGGAATATATTCGCTGGAGTTCAGAAGAGTGAGGAGGGATCTCATGGAAACCTATAAAATTCTAACAGGACTTGACAGAGTAGATGCAGGAAGGATATTTCCGATTGTGGGGGAGTCCAGAACCAGGGGTCATAGTCTAAGGATACGGGGTAAACCTTTCAGGACTGACAGAGAGTGGTGAGCCTGTAGAATTCGCTACCAGAGAAAGCAGTTGAGGCCAAAACATTGTATGGTTTCAAGAAGGAGTTAGATACAGCTCTTGGCTCTAAAGGAATCAAAGGGGCGAAAGCGGGAACAGGCTACTGAGTTGGATGATCAGCCATGATCATAATGAATGGTGGAGCAGGCTCGAAGGGCTGAATGGCCTACTCCTGCTCCTATTTTCTATGTGTCTACGCCAGCTGAAAAACGAGCCATCCAGCCTAATCCCACCTTCTAGCATTTGTTCCATAGCCCTGCAGGTTACGGCACTTGAGGTGCACATCCAGACACCTTTTAAATGAGTTGAGGGTTTCTGCCTCCACTACTCTTTCAGGCCGTGATTTCCAAACCCCTTTCACCCTCTGGGTGAAAAACATTTCCTCATCGCCCCTCTAATCTTTCTACCAATCACTTTAAATCTATGCCCCCTAGTCATGACCTCTCTGCTTGGGTAAAAAGGCCCTTCACATTCACTCTATCCAGGCCCCTCACAATTTTGTACATTTCAATCAAATCTTCCCTCAGCCTCCTCTGCTCGAAGGAGAACAACCCCAGCCTATCCATTCTTTCCTCATAGCTGCATTTTTCCAGTCCAACATCCTCGTAAATCTCCTCTGTACCCTCTCTTGTGCCATTACATCGTTTATGTAATGAGGTGACCAGAACTGCACACAGTATTCAAGTTGTGGCCTTACCAATGAGTTATACAGTTCCAGCATAACCTTAAAAGCAATATACTGCGGATGCTGGAAATCTGAAACAAAAACAAGAAATGCTGGATTCACTCAGCAGGTCTGGCAGCATCTGTGGAAAGAGAAGCAGAGTTAACGTTTCGGGTCACTGACCCGAAACGTTAACTCTGCTTCTCTTTCCACAGATGCTGCCAGACCTGCTGAGTGAATCCAGCATTTCTTGTTTTTGTTCCAGCATAACCTTCTTGCTCTTATATTCTATACCTCAGCTAATAAAGGAAAGAATTCCATGTGCCTTCTTAACCACCTTATCGATCTGTCCTGCTGCCTTCAGGGATCTGTGAACATTCACTTCATGGTACTTCACGTCTTCTATACCTCTCAGTATTCTCCCATTAATTGTGCATTCCTTGTTTGACCTCCCCGAATGTATCACCTCACACTTCTCTGGCTTGAATTCCATTTGCCACTTTTCTGCCCACTTGACTAGTCCGTCAATATCTTCCTGCAGCCTACAGCTATCCTCCTCACTATCTACCACATGGCCACTCTGCAAACTTCTTGATCATGTCCCCCCACATTTACATCCAAATCGTTAATATATATCGCAAAAAGCAGGGGACCCAGTACTGAGCCCTGCGGAACGCCACTGGAAACATCCGTCAAGTCGCAAAAACACTCGTCAACAGTAACGCTTTGTTTCCTGCTACTGAGCCAATTTTGTATCCACTTTGCTATGTTTCCCTGGATCCCATGGTATTTATTTTTTTAACCAGTCTGCCATGCGGGACCTTGTCAAAAGCCTTGCTAAAATCCATGTAAACCACATCAACTGCACTACCCTCATCAATCTTCTTTTTACTTTTTCAAAAAATTTGATCAAGTTAGTCAGACAAGATCTTCCCTTAACAAATCCATGCTGAATATCCTTGATAAATCTGTGCCCTTCTAAGTGACAGTTTACCCTGTCTCTCGGAATTGATTCCAATAATTTGCCCACTACTGAGGTTAGACTGACTGGCCTGTAATTATTCGATCTATCCCTCACTACCTTTTTAAAAAGAGGTACAATGTTAGCAGTCCTCCAATCCTCCAGCATAACACCTGTATCAAATAAGGACTGGAATATGATGGTCAGACCTTCCCCTATTTCCTCTCTTGCTTCTTTTAATAGCTTGGAGTACATTTCATCTGGCACTGGTGACTTATCAACTTTCAAGGATGCTAATCTCATTAATACTTCCTCTCTCCCTATGTTTATCACATTCGATACTTCACACCCCTCTTCATTAACTACAATATCTGCATCTCTTGTGAAGACAGATGCAAAGTATGCATTAAGAACAATACCAACATCTTCCGCCATTTTTATGGGCCCTACTCTTTCCTTAGTTATCCACTTACTCTTGATCCTCTTTCTCCTCTTCCTCTAAAACATCTTTGGGTTCAGCTAGATTTTGCTCGTCAATATTCTTTCATGCTCTCTCTTTGCTTTCCTAATTTCCTTTTTTTATTTCATCCCTCCACTTTCTATACTTTTCTTGGCTTTCTGTAATATTGAGTTCTCAGTGTCAGACATAAGCTTTCCTTTTCTGCTTTATCTTACCCTGTAAGTTCCTTGACATCCATGGGGGTCTAGATCTGGCTGTCCCACCCTTTTTCTTTGTGGGAGCATGTTTGCTCTGAACCCCTTGAATTTTCCCTTTGAATGCCTCCCACTGCAATGACACCGATTTACCTTCAAGGGGCTGTTTCCAGTCTACTTTTGCTAAATCACTCCTCAGTTTAGTAAAAGTGGCCTTACCCCAATTGAGAACTCTAACTCCTGTTCTATCCTTGTCCTTTTCCATAATTATGTTAAAACTGACTGAATTATGATCACTACCACTACAATGCTCCCCCACTGCCACTCCTTCCACATGCCCATCTTCATTTCCTAAAAGTAAGTCTAAAACTGTGCCCTCTCTTGTTGGACTTGCTACACACAG
The DNA here is from genome assembly GCF_036365525.1 of Heterodontus francisci. Classification (NCBI taxonomy): domain Eukaryota; kingdom Metazoa; phylum Chordata; class Chondrichthyes; order Heterodontiformes; family Heterodontidae; genus Heterodontus; species Heterodontus francisci. The sequence goes on from NC_090374.1 coordinate 98,372,493, forward strand.
GACAAAAAAGTTCTCCTGAGTGCACTTCAAAGAATTCTGCTCCCTCAATTCCTTTCACACTAAAATTATCCCAGTAAATATTGGGGTAGTTAAAATCCCCTCTTCCTGCCCTTATGCTCTTTGGTCTCCCTCGGACTGTTTGGGGGTCTAGAGTACACTCCCAGCAGTGTGATTGCCCCTTTTTTGTTCCTTAGCTTGATCCATATGGCTTCATTGGATGAACATCCAACATATCATCCCTTCTCACAGCTGTAATTGCTTCTTTGACCAAAATTGCCACTCCTCCTCCTTTCTTATCCCCTTCCCTATTGCATTTGTAAACCCTGTAACCAAGAACGTTGAACTGCCATTCCTGTCCCTCCTTAAACCATGTTTCTGTAAAAGCTATGATTTCATACTGCCAAGTGTCTTTCTGTACCCTCAGCTCATCTGCTTTATTTGCTTTTTTTTGCATTTGTTCATAGTGTTATGACCAGGTGAGAAAGGTGTCTAGGGGTCTCTTTCAGCCTTCACCTGGTCTTGCTGTAACAGGAGTTAATTTTTAAATACACTGTGTTTAGAGCTCCCCCATGGTGAATCCTTGTTCACCGCTTTCCAATTACAAGGCAAAGAAATGAGCACAAACAGGCTTTCTTAGGTTTAAAGAAGAAAAGTGAAATTTATTCAAACTTAAACTGAAATTCTAATTTGGTTAATGCATAGAGTTGCACGCCGTGCCCCACGTTAGCATGCATACGCGATACGCCCATGCAAATAGAGACAGAAAAGAGCAGAAGAAAAGTAAAGTGGAGAGGTTTGATGCAATCTCCGAAGAGGGTTTTTTTGTTACTGTGCTTTGAGCTCGCTGTAGTCCTTGCTTGTAGGTAGTCTTGCATTTTGTTGGAGCCTAGTATTCTTCTTAAATCTTGTTCAAGTTAACAAGTTCTTTCTTTACTCCAATAGCAGTTTAAAAATCAACATTCTTGTGGTGAAATTATTGTGCCTCAATCCTGGTAGGTGAGGCCCTGCATAACAATGGGATGTGGGCATCGCCGGCTAGGGCAGCATTTATTGCTCATCTCTAATTGCCCTTGAGAAGGTGGTGGTGAGCTGCCTACTTGAACTGCTGCAGTCCTTGTAGGGTAGGTACACCTACAATGCTGTAGGAAGGGAGTTCCAGGATTTTGACCCAGCGGCAGTGAAGGAACGGCGATATAGTTCCAAGTCAAGATGGTGTGTGACTTGGAGGGGAACTTGCAGGTGGTAGTGTTCCCATGCATCTGCTACCCTTGTCCTTCTCAGTGGTAGAGGTCATGGCTCTGGAAGGTGCTGTCTATGGAGCCTTGCTGCATTACTGCAGTGCATCTTGTATCTGGTACACACTGCTGCCACGTTGTGCCTTGTAGATGTTGGACAGACTTTGGGGAGTCAGGAGGTGAGTTACTCGTCGCAGGATTCCCAACCTCTTATCTGCTCTTGCAGCCATGATATTTATATTGCTACTCCAGTTCAGTTTCTGGTCAATGGTTGCCCCTAGGATGTTGATAGTGGGGGATTCAGAGATCGTAATGCCATTGAATGTCAAGTGGAGATGGTTAGATTATGTCTTGTTGAAGATAGTCATTGCCTGGCACTTGTGTGGCACAAATGTTACTTGCCACTTATCAGCCCAAGCTTGGATATTGTCCAGGTCTTGCGCATTTCTGTACAGACTGCTTCAGTATCTGAGGAGTCGTGAATGGTGCTGAACATTGTGTGGTCATCAGCGAACATCCCCACTGCTGACCGTATGATTGAAGGAAAGCCATTGATGAAGCAGCTGAAGATGGTTGGTCCTAGGACTCTGAGGAACCCTGCAGTGATGTCCTAGAGCTGAGATGATTGACCTCCAACGACCACAACCATCTACCTTTGCATTAGGTATGACTAACCAGCGGAGAGTTTTCCCTGATTCCCATTGACTTCAGTTTTGCTTGGGCTCCTTGATGCCATACTTGGTCAAATGCTGCCTTGATGTCAAGGCAGTCACTCTCACCTCACATCTGGGAGTTCAGTTCTTTTGTCCCTGTTTGAACCAAGGCTCTAATGAGGTCAGGAGCTGATTGACCCTGGCGGAACCGAAACTGCGCGTCAGTGAGAAGGTTATTACTAAGCAAGTGTTACTTGATAGCACTGTCGATGGCCCCTTGCATCACTTTATTGATGATCGAGAGTAGACTGATGGGGTGGTAATTGGCCAGGTTGGACTTGTCCTGCTTTCTGTGTACAGGACATACCTGGGCAATTTTCCACATTGCTGGGTAGATGCCAGTGTTGTGGCTGTACTGGAACAGCTTGGCTATGGGTGCAGCACGTTCTGGAGCACAGATCTTCAGTATTATTGCCGATTGTTGTCAGGGCCCATAGCTTTTGCACTATCCAGTGCCTTCAGTCGTTTCTTGATATTATGTGGAGTGAAGTGAATTGACTGAAGACTGGCATCTGTGATGCTGGTAACTTCAGGAGGAGGCAGAGATGGATCATCCACTCGGCACTTCTGGCTGAAGATTGTTGCAAATGCTTCAGCCTTATCTTTTGCATTGCTGTGCTGGGCTCCCCCATCATTGAGGATGGGGACATTTGTGGAGTCCCCTCCTTCAGTTGTTTAATTGTCCACCACCATTCACGGCTGGATGTGGCAGGGCTGCAGAGCTTAGATCTGATCTAAGATCCTTGCATTGAAGTAGGTACCCTTGACCACTGCCAAACTCTTTTTTTAAATTTTCTAACCTTTGTTTCCTCTGCCTTCCAGACCCATCCATTCATTTTCTGCTTTCCATTTTCATTTCTGATTTTGTCCCAACTGAGTCTACCCTCAGGTTCCCATCCCCCTACCAAACTGTCTTTTTTTTCTACCAAAGTGGAAAACTACACACCTGTTCACATTATATTCCATCTGTTATGTTCCTGCAAGGTATAAAAACAAATTACTGAAAGACAAAAAGCTCCATACCATTTTACCTAACAATTGTTGAGGATCCCTTTAGGTAGAATTTGAAATGGCTTCCTCAGGATTGTGCTACCTACCAATATTGGCGAGCAGGAGCAGGAAGTGGCAGGTGGAGCAGGAATACCTCCAAGTAATTTCCTGACCATCATCATGTCGAAGTATTTTATCCAGAATCAATGGCATAATGTAAGTGTAGAAACCCCTCTAAAATAAAATTCAAATGATTAGTCAACTTGAGATTTCCCCTGTTGCAGGGAAGTTCAGCCCATATCCTTATTTGAGCTTTTAGGTTATAGTCACACTACACTGAAATTGCAGAGTGCTAAGTGTAGTTGGTAATACCCAAGTTATATTATAGGCTTGTGCTGGCTGTGATTCCTAGTTTACGCAGCAGGAGATAGCTGTGTGCTTTCATGCTTACATGCATGCACCAGGCTCTGCTGCTTCACAGCCAATATATTACTAAGGCTAGACTTTTCTTGTTTTAGAGTATATCTAGGGCAGCTAATGAATGAAAATTGGGCAGAGAGACCTGATTCCAAATCTGCCCAAAATTCTCCCGGTCATATGGTCCTCTTCCTTCCTGGGTGACTAGAACTGTACACAATTGGGGTAATTTGGATTTTGTGCGATGGTGTAAAATGGGAGATATCAGATGAGCTGCCCATATATATCTTCCGATTTTCATTTGCCTTGACTTCAATGGAAATAAAATAAAATACAAGTCAGGAGAAATGTATAACAGCTGGGTGATTTCAATGGTCAGTTTAAAGATGTGACTTTGTTGTGTTGGTATTTTGGAAAGATTAACAAAGCTTGTAATTACTGTATATATCTACGGTCAGTATTAGTTCTGTTCATTTACCTATTTAATGTTCAAAAAATTTGTTATGGTGACAAGAGTTCTCTGTTTCACCCTGGGTATCTGTACATTTACCTCAATATTGAGCAGGTAAAAGCACACTCTGGTTCACAGAGAATGCACCTACGAGAGTGGTCAATAGCACTGAATTCAAAGGGGATGTCTATGCTAAAAAAAAGATAAAGTGGATGAGAATTGTACAAAATGGTACACCACTCAAATTTCTGCCTTCTGTCACTCATTTTTGCCACTGGTATAATGCTTTATGCCAAAATCAATTTCTAAGCTCTTATTACATGACATGCTTAATATTTTGTAAATAATTTAACTCAAAAATTCTCCACGCTTACACCTTCTAAGCCTTCAGTTTCCCTGATTGATTTTATGTTACTGCTTCTGTTATATTCCCCAGGCTTCATAACTCCGTCCCCATTATTGCTGCTAAGATAATGGCAGGGAGTTTAGTAGTTGTATGATTCCCGAGTCTCCATTAACTTGCAATTTTTGTTTTGCACTTTCCAGTTCACAAAGCTATAATAGTAACCTGAGAAAAGATCCCCTGACTATAACTGACAATAATCCAGATTAATAACCAGCAAATCACATCCAATTTCCCCTTAGTTTATTTCCATCATATTGATTTCTCATTAAAATCCAAGGCTTCTACATTTTCTTTTGGTTCAGCTCATGAAAGTGTAGCCTTAGGCCCAGTGACCTTCATGTTGTTAAAAAGGATCTTTTACTTCATTTTATGTACAAAATATACCGATTTGGTTTAATTGTACTCTCAAAATCCATAAAGCAGTGCTAATACACAAAATTGGTGAAAGCATTTGATAGAAAATTACTAATTTATTCCCCAAGACAGGAGCACTAAGTTGAGCTACCACAACTGGTGCACCATATGATTCATCTCAAAATTACCAGGCTACACACTATATTCTAAACTTTATCATGCATTCAATTAGCATAGCCTAATGGGATTGGAGTTCTTAAATGAGAAATGGGAGTAGGCCCGATTTCCTCTGCAATTAATGGCCTGGTAACAAAATCATGCAAAACACTGGGAGTGAAATTGGTCTTTGGTAAAAATGCAAAGCAGTCAGAAGCAAATTGGCAGCCTTGGTGCTCAGTTTTCTTTTCTGTAATTGTCAAATCAGAGACTTAGGCCGGGATTTTACCCATCCTCTGGAGACAAGCTCGGAAGCAAGAGGGTTGGTAATATCGGTGGAAGGCATCAGGAGGGAAGCCACCCCGGGATATTTCAAAAGGCAGGAATAGTAGCAGCTTACCCACTACAGGAGTTCTGAAGAAGGGTCACTGACCTGAAATTTGTACTCTGCTTCTCTCTCCACAGATGCTGCCAGATCTGCTGAGTATTTCCAGCATTTCTTGTTTTTAGTTTAGATTTCCAGCATCTGCAGTATTTTGCTTTTATATTGAGGATGGGGATATTTGAGGAGCCTCCTCCTCCAGTTCGTTGTTTAATTGTCCACCACCATTCACAACTAGGTCAGGCAGGACTGTAGAGGTTAGATCTGTTCCATTGGTTGTGGGATCACTTAGCCCTGTCTATCACATACTGCTTCCGCTGTTTGGCATGCAGGAAGTCATGGGTTGTAGCAGGGGATGCGGGTGAAAAATTGGAGCGGCTGCAGCCACCACAGAACCTAATGCCGGGATTGTCGGGCCTGATTTTCCTGGTGGCGGGAAAGCTCCGTGGCGGCTGCTCCGCCGCTCTGCAACGGGAATGGACTTAGCATATTTATATGACATATTTGCATGAATTAAAATCTAAACCACAGCGATTTTAGCTTCAGTTCCTGATCCTCAGCGCGGCAAACACAAAAACACACAAAATAGCAGGAGTGGACTATCTGGCCCATTGAGCCTGCTCAACCATTCAAACTATCATGACTGCTCTTCGGATTCAACTCCACTTTCCCATCCCCTTGCCATATCCCTTGAATATTTAAGAGACCAAAAATCTGTCTATCCCAGCCTAAAATGCATTCAATGATGGAGCATCCACAACCCTCTGGAGTCGAGAATTCCAAAGATTCATAACCTTTTGAGTGAAGTAATTTTTCCTCATCTCAGTCCTAAATGATCAGTCCCTTATCCTGACAATGTGTCCCATGCTTTAGATTCCCTGACCAGTGGAAATAATCTCTCAGTATTTAGCCTATCCAGTCTCTTTAGAATCTTACATGTTTCAATGAGATCACTTCTCATTCTTCTAAACTGAAGAGAATACAGGCCCTATTAACTAAGCCTCTCATCATAGGACAACCCAGTCATCCCAGCAACCAATCTAGTGAACCTTCATTGCACTGCCTCCAATGCAAATATATTCTTTCTTAAATGTGGACACCAAAACTGCACACAGTGGGCTGGAATTTATGTCGGGCGGACGGGAGCTGGCCACCGACGTAAAAGTTGATGGCGAACCCGCCTCCGCCCGGCCTGGGGATCCATCCTGCATTTTATGGGTCCCCAGGCTTTAATTTTTCCGAGGAGGGACTTCCACCTGCTTGAGGGAGGAAATCCCGCTTCACTGTTAGTTCCAGCAGCCCAGCCGAAGACATGGAACCAGGACTACAGGTAAGTTAGGGTTGCCTCGCCGGGGTGATCGGTTGCGCCCCCTCGAGGCAAGGTGGTCCTGTGGAGGAAAGTGGTGGGGGGGGGGCGGCGTCTCGGGTCCTGGAGGTGGTTGGGCAAGTACGGGCGGCCCTCAATCGTGCACCCTGTGTCCATTTCTCAGGGCTCACCCCCGGGGCGCTGACAGGCTGTCAGCTTTCACTGGGCAGCCTTTCACATCTCCCGGACGCCTGCTTGTCACGGGTAAAATCCCTGCTGTGGCGGGCGAAGGCCCTCAAGTTGCCATTAATTAAGGGCCTTGATTGGCCTGGGGCAGGCAACCCATTAACCCATTTCTCACCCCGCCCAACCCCACCCCCACCCACAGGCCCATATAAAGCGGGAATGGGCCGGGAAGGCCTCCCAGAGCCTCCTGCTCAATTTTACGTCACCCTCTCGCCAGCATCTGGGTTGCTGGGGTGGCATAAAACTCTGGCCATTATTCCAGATGTGGTCTCACCAAAACCCTGTACAGTTGTAGCAATACTTCCTTATTCCTGTACTCCAATTCCCTTGCAATAAAGGCCAACATGCCATTTGCCTTCCTAATAGCCTGCTGCACCTACACGTTAAATTTCTGAGTTCCTTATACAAGCACACCAAGTCTCTTTGAACATCGATACTTACAAGTATCACACCTTTTAAAAAGTATTCTGCTTTTCTATTCTTATGACCAAAGTGAACAACTTCACCAAAGTGAACAACTTCACACTTCCCTACATTATACTCCATCTGCCAACTTGTTGCTCACTCACTTAACCTGTCCAAATCTCTTTGCAGCTTCTCTGTGCCCTCCCCAAAGCTTACCTTTCCACCTTATCACTGGCAAACTTAGATACATTACTCTATGTTTCTTTATCTAAGTCATTAATATAGATTGTAAATAGCACTAATCCTTGCGGCACTCCACTATTTACTACCTGCCAACTTGAAAATGCCCCGTTTATGCCCACTCATTGCTTCCTGTCCATTAACCAATCATCTAACCATGCTAATATAATACCTCGAACTCCATGAGCCCTTACCTTTTGTGTGGCATCTTATCGAATGCCTTTTGGAAATCCAGGTGCACTACATCTACTGGTTCCCCTTCATCTATCCAACAAGTTACATTCTCAAAAAACTCTGATGTATTTGTCAAACATGATTTCCCTTTAGTAAACCCTGTTGACTTTTTCTAATCATACTGTGCCTTTCTAAGTGCATTGTTGAGACTTCCTTAATAATAGATTCCAGATTTTCCCAAAGACTGATGTTAGGATAACTGGCCTGTAGTTCTCTGTTTTCTCGCTCCCTCCTTTCTTGAAAAGCGGTGTAACATTTGCCAACTTCCAATCTGGTGGGACCGTTTGCGAATCTAAGGAATTTGGAAGATCATAGCTAGCGCATCCACTATATCTGCAGCTATCTCGTCTCGAACCCTAGGGTGTAGGTCATCTCATCCTGGAGAATTGTCAGATTTTAGTCCCTTAAGTTTCTCCAATAATTTTTCTCTGCTGATATGAATTTCCTTAATTTCCTCATTCTTTGTAGTCCCTAGGTTACTGCCAATATCTGATATGGAACTTTTGTATTCTACTGTGAAGACAAACACAAAATATTTGTTCAATGCCTCTGCCATTTCCTTAATCCCCGTGATTAATTTCTCCTGTCTCTGCTTCTAAGGAGTCATTGTTTACTTCAGCCACTCTCTTCCTTTTGATATACCTATTAAAGCTCGTACAGCCTGTTTTTATATCACTGGCTAGTTTACTCTCATTCTATTTTTTCCTTTTTTTAATCAACTTTTGGTGACCCTTTGCTGGTTTCCAAAACACTCCCAATCTTCAGACTTGCTATACTTTTTGTAACATTATAAGCCTCTTCTTTTAATCTTCTTTGTATTCTTAACGTCTTGAGTGAGCCACGGATGGGTCTTTCTTGCCGAGTTTTTGTTTTTTTAGGGAATGTATTTTTGTTGAACATTTTGAATTGTTTGTTTAAAGGTTTCCTACTCTTCATTCACCGCCATACCTTTTTGTCTATTTACCCAATTTACCTTGGCCAGTTCTCCTATCATGTCTATGTAATTGGCTTTGTTTAAGTTTAAGATTCTTGTTTGTGATTGGAGCATGTCACTTTCAAACTTGACATGGAATTCAATGGTATTATAAAGGTTTCCCAGTGAATCGTTTACTATGACATTGCCAAATAATCCTGCTTCATTACACAATACCAGATCTAAGATCACTTTATCCCTAGTTGGCTCCGCAACGTATTGCTTCAAGAAACTGTCCCGAAAACATTCAACAAACTCATCTTCTGGACCACTCCTGCCAATTTCATTGTCCCAGTCTATATGAAGATTAAAGTCCCTCGCAATTATTACATTGCCTTTGTTACAAGCTTTTGCTCTTGTTTCTTGTTTAATGCTCTGTCCAATTATATAATTAATTTTACGGGGCCTATAAACTACTCGGACCAGTGTTTTCTGATTCTTGCTGTTCGTTATTTCCACCCATACTGATTCTATTTCCTGATCTCCTGAGGCCAGATTCTTTCTCACTAATGCCCTTAGGTCATCCTTTACCATCAGTGCTACCCCTCCTCCTTTGCTATTTTGTCTGTCTTTCCGTCAATCTATTAAGCTTTACTACTGTTCATAAATAAAACCTTACAATTACTAAAATTATCCGAGTTTTGAAGGATAAATGAGTAAAAATTCACCAATGACCTGTTTTCCTGTGACACCACACTATGATTTCTTTCAGAATGTGGTGGGTCCACTCTGGAGTGGAGTGGATAGGATCGGTCTTTTAAACTGTGCTGGGTTCGGTCAGTCTCACTCCTTCCCACCGCCACTGCTCTTCTTTTAAACTCTGCCGGTTTCACTTCATCTCGCTCCTTCCCGCTGCTGCTGCTCTTTTAAACTGTGCCGGTCTCGCTCCTTCCCAGTACTCAGGCAATTTCACTTTCCCGTCCTGGGAAAGCTGGCACCATCGAGGTGGGGAAGGGGTGAACTCTGCACTCTGATGGGTGGGGGGGGGGGAAGGGGTGAACTCTGCACTCTGATGGGTGGGGCACGGTGGGTAGTGGTGAACTCTGCACTTTGATGGGTGGGAGGGAGAAGGGGCTAACTCTGCTCTCTGATGGGTGTGGGGAGGGAAGGGGTGAACTCTGCACAGTGCTGGGTGTTGGGGGGAAAGGGGTGAACTCTGCACTCAGTTGGGTGGTGGGGGAAGGGGTGAACTCTGTTATGGTGTGCTGTTTGCAGTGGGGGGGGGGTGGGGAGTGGTGGCTGCCGTGAATATGTAAAATGGCCGCCCGCCACGTAATCGTATCAGTGTGGCGGTGTGGGTCCCGTGGGGGACGGCCACAATGTTCTGTGCCCACTGCCACCGAATACAAAATCCAGCCCACGGTCACAACAAGCTGGGAAACCCTCATTCCAACTCCATTGTCCAAAGTGATGAGTTTAACTGCTTGGTCCTCACCCACCTGAGTAAACAGACTGTGTCCGAATGTCTGTGAGTAGTTTGGGTAATGGACCATTAACACTCATCTAAGCTGATTGTTCTGGTGGTTCACTTCCAGACAGCACCTCTCCTTTCTGATAGCTTTGTCATTTGCAAGGTGAAGTCATGTAAACGTTCGGCCATTTTACAAACTGCTGTTTTGACAGTCTTTTTTAAAAAAATTATCCTGTGGTTTCAATCCAATCAATAAATAAAGTAATTTTTGATGAAACATAAAGTTGCAATGAATTATTATGAAACACATTTTGATAAACCTTTAATATAAAATAAAAACAAGAAATGCTGGAACCACTCAGCAGGTCTGGCGGCATCTGTGGAAAGAGAAGCAGAGTTAACGTTTCGGGTCAATGACCCTTCTTCGGAACTGACAAATATTAGAAATGTCACAGGTTATAAGCACGTGAGGTGGGGGTGGGGCAAGAGATAACAAATGAGAAGGTGTAGATTGGACAAGGCCACATAGCTGACCAAAAGGTCATGGAGCTTCTGTATGCCAGATGCATACTTTTGTATTAAATTCCCCTTGCAATAAATGATAACTTTTTATTAATTTTCCTAATTACATGCTGTACCTGCATACAGACCTTTTACAATTCATGCAATAGGACACCCAAATCCCTCTACATCTCAGAGCTCTTCAATCTCTCACCATTTAGATAATATGCTTCTTTTTTATTCTTCCTGCAAAAATGGGCAATTTCACATTTTCCCACATTATACTCCATTTGCCAGATCTTTGCCCACTCACTTAACATATCCATGTCCCTTTGTAGCCTACTTATGTCCTCTTCACAAATTACTTTCCTACTTATCTTTGTCTCATCAGCAAATTTAGCAACCATACCCTCGGTCTCTTCATCCAAGTCATTTACATAAATTGTAAAAAGTTGATCCCTGCAGCACACCACTCATTACATCTTGCCAACCAGCAAATGACCCATTTATGCCTACTGTTTCCTGTTAGCTAGCCAATCTTCTATCCATGCCATTATGTAACCCCCTACACCATGAACTTTTATTTTCTGCCATAACCTTTGATCTGGCACCTTATCAAATGCCTTCTGGAAATCTAAGTACAGTACATCCATCAGTTCCCCTTTATCCACATCACATGTTACTTCTTCAAAGAACTCCAATAAATTGGTTAAACATGATTTCCCTTTCACAAAACCATGTTGACTCTTCCTGATTACCTTGAATTTTTCTAAGTGCCCTGCTATAACGTCCTTAATAATAGCTTCTAACATTTTCCCTACAACAGATGTTAAGCTAAATGGCCTGTTGTTTCCTGCTTTCTGTAACCCTCCCTTTTTGAATAAAGGAGTTACATTGGCTATTTTCCAATCTAATGGAAACTTCCCCCGAATATAGGGAATTTTGGAAAATCAAAACCAATGCATCAACTTTCTCACTAGCCACTTCTTTTAGGGCCCTAGGATGAAGTCCATCAGGACCTGGGGACTTGTCAGCCCGCAGCTCCAACAATTTGCTCAGTACCACTTCCCTGGTGATTGTAATTTTCTTGAGTTCCTCCCTTCCTTCCATTTCCTGATTTACAACTATTTCTGGGATGTTACTTGTATCCTCTATGGTGAATCTCCTTATTTTCCCTTATTAATTCCCCAGACTCACTTTCTATGAGACCAACGCTCACTTTGTTAACTCTTTTTCTTTTTTAAACATCTATAGAAACTCTTACTGTCTTTATATTTCTCACCTGCTTTCTCTCGTACTCTAATTTTCCCTCCTTTTAATCTTTTAGTCGTTCTTTGCTGCTTTTTATATTCTGTCTAATCTTCTGACCTGCCTCCCATCTTTGCGCATTTATATGCTTTTCGTTAAGTTTGATACTATCTTCAACTTTTAGTTAACCACAGATGGTGGGTCCTCCCCTTGAAATTTCTCTTTCTCATTGGAATGTATCTATTCTGTGTATTCTGAAATATCCCCTTAAATATCCACCACCACATTTCTATTGACCTAAATCTTAATCTACTTTTCCAGTTCACTTTTGCTAGCTCTGCTTTCATGCTCTCATAATTTCCCTTATTTAAGTTTAAAATACTAGTCTTAGACCCACTCTTCTCTCCCTCAAACTGAATGTAAAATTCAATCATATTATGATCGCTGTACGTCTACACATTTGGAGAAAGTTCAGCCTCAGGTGTTGACTCTGTCCTGGGGATTAGCTCTTCTGTCTGTAAATGCCCTTCTGCACTATGCCCACCCCAAGGCCAGGCCTCTTGATGGTTTTAAGATTGGTGATGTGACGTCCAGCCATAAACAAGCCAGATCTGAAATTCCTGTGGGGTGGGAGGGCAAAATTGGAACAGATTGACTGCAGAGACTTATCATTTAGGGTGAAACCCAGATCAACATGTTTACACTCCCTATAAAGTCCTCCCCAAATTTATGTTAGGGATGGGAGCAGGCTAAGGTTGCTTTGGGACACCTGTGCAGTAGTTCCCAGGTTATCCTCGGAATGTTTTCCCATTGCTCCCTGCAGAAGCCTCTCCTCTGAGCAGAAGCTACATCAGTTGAAAGCAGCTGTGAGTGAAATGCTGGGTCTTCCAAAGTCTCCAAAATGCTTCCTCATAACAGTTAACCAATCCAAGGGGGTAACACTGCTTTTATGTCCATTTGAGCCTAAATATAAAAAATTAGATCATACCTCTCGGCCCTTTAAGGGCTCATATTTCCTCCTTTGGAGTGGCACCCTGCTGCTCCAATTTTCTGGCTGATAAAAGGTATATGCCACCTGCCAAGCAGTTTAAATGATTCTACCCCTGATTTGGGCTGGGCGAATATTCTTCTTCTCTGCAAGCAGTGGAGTAGAGCCTACAGTTGGAGGCTTGGGTGGAAAATAATATTATTGCCATTTATGCAGCATACAAACATTTTGCTCGGTGACTGAATATTTCAGAATGTCCATTCAAAACATAGTCATCTGTATAGTAGTGTTTATTAAGTGGTGGCACTACTTTAAACAGTTTTCAATAGCTCTACAGTCAGCATAGAACTCTTCTATCACTGGATATGAAACAACTTAATCTGTTCATTCATTTATTTATCATTGTTTATATTAATAAAATTTCCTCCTTCAATTTTCTATCCTCTTTTATAGATTCTGTGGGTGCAGGCAGACTGCTGCAGTTCCAGCAGTGGCCACCACTCCCAGTGACACTGCTGGGACTACTGAGTTGCCAGCCCTCTGATTGGCCAGCAGTTCTTAGAGGGACAGGGACCCCGGTGCTGGGCAGTCAATTGCCAGAGTGCTGTAAAATGCAGCCAGGGGTCCACCAAATGGCCAAGGCGGGGCTCCCCTTGCCTTTTCAGCCCTGCATTGGGACCCACAAGAACTAGCCACAGGAGTAGACCAAATGGCCCAGAAAGCCTGATCCACCATTCAATACAATCATGTCTGCTCTTAGGCTCCACTTTCCCTGCCGGCTGCATAAAATTCAACCCACCATGTCAGAGTATAGACAAAGCGGACCAGAAATCTTTGGCCCTTCTCATGCAATTCCAGTGCCAGTAAGTCTGAAAATTAAGTCAGGTAGTGGTGTAATACTTACAAATGCAGTGGTATCAAAAGGGGAAAAGCTGGAGGCATGGACTCTCCATGTCATGAGCTCTCACATTCCAAGCACTCACAGGGATCAGAATGATCAGTGTTGCTATGGCTGGCAAGATATCAGACCAATGAATTGCAAAAGTAGGGTCCACTTGGAGTCTTGAATTATCGCCTGGACTCTCAAAGATGAGGTAATTTTTTTTGGCTGAAATTTCTATCTTACAAAGGAGGCTAGGAGCACTTCTTTATTATATCAGGTGGGAGAACTAGGCTCCGCACCCCCCACTGGACCAACTACCAACACTGCAATTTGCAGCCTCCAAAGGTAAACTGACACCCTACATGGTGTGTCATACGTACTCCTAATGGTTCCAGTGCTAACTATAGGGACTCCTTCTGATCCCACAACCTTTGGTAGTGTTAGTGGCAGTGATCTCTGGCAGACACAATCTTGGTATAATTACCATGATTGACCCATGTGTAATCAGGGCCTGAATGCCAGGAAGTTTCTCAAATCAGCTCAGTCCTATCCTCATCCATTGCTTACTACAAGAGCGTAAGAACATATAAAATAGGAGCAGGAGTAGGCCATTTGGCCCCTCAATCCTGCTCCACCATTCAATAACATCATGGCTGATCTGATTGTGGTCTTAAGTCCACTTTCCTGCCTACCTCCCAAACCACGCACCCACCCTGCATCCCGCCCCCCGCCCAACCCATAACCCTTTACTCGCTTATAGGTCAAAAATTTGTCTAACTCAGCCTTGAATATATTCAATGTCCCAGCCTCCACTGCTCTCTGGTGTAGAGAATTCCAAAGATTAACAACCATCTGAGAGAAGAAATTCCTCCTCATTTACATCTGAAATGGGAGACCCCTTATTTTTAAACTATGCCTCCTAGTTCTAGATTCTCCCATGAGGGTAAACATCCTCTCAGCATCTACCCTGTCAAGCCACCTCAAAATCTTACATGTTTCAATAAGATCACCTCTCATTCTTCTAAACTGCAATGTGTATAGGCCCAATCTGCTCAACCTTTTCTCATAAACATAGAACATATAGAACATAGAACATACAGCACAGAACAGGCCCTTCGGCCCACAATGTTGTGCCGATCCTTTGTCCTCTGTCAAGGACAATTTAATCTATACCCCATCATTCTCCTTTATCCATATACCTATCCAAAAGCCTTTTGAAAGTCCCTAAAGTTTCTGACTCAACAACTTCCCCGGGCAAGGCATTCCATGCCTCGACCACTCTCTGGGTAAAGAACCTTCCCCTGACATCCCCCTTATATCTCCCACCCTTCACCTTAAATTTATGACCCCTTGTAACGCTTTGCTCCACCCGGGGAAAAAGCTTCTGACTGTCTACCCTATCTATTCCCCTGATCATCTTATAAACCTCTATCATGTCACCCCTCATCCTTCTCCTTTCTAATGAGAAGAGGCCTAGAATGTTCAGCCTTTCCTCGTAAGACTTATTCTCCATTCCAGGCAACATCCTGGTAAATCTCCTCTGCACCCTCTCCAAGGCTTCCACATCCTTCCTAAAATGAGGCGACCAGAACTGCACACAGTACTCCAAATGAGGCCTTACCAAGGTCCTGTACAGCTGCATCATCACCTCACGGCTCTTAAATTCAATCCCTCTGCTAATGAACGCTAACACCCCATATGCCTTCTTCACAGCCCTATCCACTTGAGTTGCAACTTTCAATGATCTATGCACATAGACCCCAAGGTCTCTCTGCTCCTCCACATGCCCAAGAACCCTACCGTTAACCCAGTATTTTGCATTCATGTTTGTCCTTCCAAAATGGACGACCTCACACTTTTCAGGGTTAAACTCCATCTGCCACTTTTCAGCCCAGCACTGCAACCTATCCAAGTCCCTTTGCAGACGACAATAGCCCTCCTCGGTATCCACAACTCCACCAACCTTTGTATCATCTGCAAATTTACTGACCCACCCTTCGACTTCCTCATCCAAGTCGTTAATAAAAATCACAAACAGGAGAGGACCCAGAACTGATCCCTGCGGCACGCCACTGGTAACTGGGCTCCAGGCTGAGTATTTACCATCTAAGACCACTCTCTGCCTTCTATCAGTTAGCCAATTCTTAATCCAACTGGCCACATTCCCCACTATCCCATGCCTCCTGACTTTCTCCATAAGTCTACCATGGGGGACCTTATCAAATGCCTTACTAAAATCCATGTACACCACATCCACTGGTTTACCCTCATCCACTTGCTTGGTCACCTGCTCAAAGAATTCAATCAGGCTTGTGAGGCAAGACCTACCCCTCACAAAACCGTGCTGACTGTCCCGAATCAAGCAGTGTCTTTCCAGATGCTCAGAAATCCTATCCCTCAGCACCTTTTCCATCAACTTGCCTACCACCGAAGTAAGACTAACTGGCCTGTAATTCCCAGGGTTGTTCCTATTCCCTTTCTTGAACAGGGGCACAACATTTGCCACCCTCCAATCACCTGGTACCACCCCCGTCAGCAGAGAAGATGAAAAGATCATTGCCAGCGGCTCTGCAATTTCATCCCTTGCTTCCCATAACATCCTTGGATATACCCCGTCAGGCCCGGGAGACTTGTCTATCTTCAAGTTATTCAAAAACCCCAACACATCTTCCCTCCTAACGAGCACTTCCTCGAGCTTACCAGTCTGTTTCACACCGTCCTCTTCAGTAATACACCCCTTCTTGTTCGTAAATACCGAAGAGAAGTACTCATTCAAAACCTCACTTATCTCTTCCGGCTCAACACACAGTCTCCCGCTATTGTCCTTGACCGGACCTATGGTCCCCCTAGTCATCCTCATATTTCTGACATACGCGTAAAAGGCCTTGGGGTTTTCTTTTATCCTACCCGCCAAGCATTTTTCATGCCCTCTCTTAGCTCTCCTAATCCCTTTCTTCAGATCCTTCCTGGCCATCTTGTATCCCTCCAGAGCTATGCCTGTGCCCTTTTTCCTCAACTTTATATACGCATCCTTCTTCTTCCTAACAAGACTCTCAACCTCTCTTGTCAACCACGGTTCCCTCACATGACCATCCCTTCCCTGTCTGACAGGGACATGCTTATCAATGGCCCCTACTATCTGCTCCTTGAAAAAGTTCCACATTTCGACCGTGCCCTTCCCTGCCAGCATATGCTCCCAACTTATGCTCCTCAGTTCCTGCCTGACAGCATCATATCTACCCTTCCCCCAATTGTAAACCTTGCCCTGTTGCACATACCTATCCCTCTCCATTACCACAGTGAATGCTACAGAATTGTGATCACTATCTCCAAAGTGCTCGCCCACCAACAGCTCTATCACTTGCCCTGGTTCATTACCTAGTACCAAATCCAATATTGCCTCCCCTCTGGTCGGGCAGTCTACATACTGAGTCAGAAAAGCTTCCTGGACATACTGCACAAACACTACCCCATCCAAACTATTCGATCTAAAGAGTTGCCAATCAATATTTGGGAAGTTGAAATCCCCCATAATTACTACCCTGTGACTTCTGCTCCTTTCCAAAATCTGTTTCCCAATCTGCTCTTCCACCTCCCTGCTGCTATTGGGGGGCCTATAGAAAACTCCCATCAAGGTGACTGCTCCTTTCCTGTTCCTGACCTCAACCCACAGTGCCTCAGTCGGCAGATCCTCCTCGAAAATTCTTTCAGCAGTTGTTACACTATTTCTAACTAACAATGCCACCCCCCCACCTCTTTTACCACCATTCCTAATCTTATGAAAACATCTATAACCAGGTACCTCCAAAAACCATTCCTCCCCCTCACCTATCCACGTTTCAGTGATGGCCACAACATCGTAGTCCCAAGTGCCCATCCACGCCTTCAATTCACTCACCTTATTCCTGATGCTTCTTGCGTTGAAGTATACGCACTTTAACCCTTCTCCGTGCCCATCTGTCCTCTGCGACAGTGCTACCTTCCCCAATACCTCACTACACTCTTTGTCTTTCTGAGTGGACCCACTGGTCCCTGGATTACAAGTCCGGTTCCCATCCCCCTCCCAAACTAGTTTAAACCCTCCCGAACAGTACTAGCAAACCTCCCTCCCAGGATATTGGTGCCCCTCTGGTTCAGATGCAGCCCGTCCTGTTTGAACAGGTCCCATCTTCCCCAGAATGCAGTCCAATTATCCAAGAACTGGAAGCCCTCCCTCCTACACCATTCCTGCAGCCACGTGTTCAGCTGTGCTCTCTCCCTATTCCTAGCCTCACTATCACGTGGCGCCGGCAACAAACCAGAGATAACAACTCTGTCCGTCCGAGCTTTCAGCTTCCAGCCTAACTCCCTAAACTCACTTCTAACATCTGTGCCACCCTTCCTTCCTACGTCGTTGGTGCCAATGTGCACCACGACCTCTGGCTGCTCCCCCTCCCCTTTAAGGATCCTGAAGACGCGATCACAAACATCACGGACCCTGGCACCAGGGAGGCAACAAACCATCCGTGCGTCTCGCCTGCGCCCACAGAACCGCCTGTCCGTACTCCTCACCATCGAGTCCCCGATGACTAGTGCTCTCCCATTCTCCCTCCTTCCCTTCTGAGCCACAGTGCAGGACCCCGTGCCAGAGGCCCGGTCACTGCAGCCTGCCCCCGATAGGCCGTCCCCCCCAACAGTATCTAAAACTGTATACTTGTTGTTGAGGGGAACGACCACAGGAGATCCCTGCACTGACCTCTTCCCACCTCTAACTGTTACCCAGCTGCCTTTGATTTGTGGAGTAACGACCTCCGTGTAGCTTCTATCTATCAACCCCTCAGCTTCCCGAATGATCCTCAGTTCATCCAGCTCCAGCTCCAATTCCCTAACACGGTCTGATAGGAGCTGGAGACGGATGCACTTCCAGCAGGTGAAGTCGGCAGGGCCACCGGAGGTTTCCCTCACCTCGAACATTCTGCAGGAGGAGCAATACACTACACTGGCTGCCATTTCTTTTATTCAATTACCCCTTAGTTAAGTACAACTATAGATATTAACAAAAACAGTAAATAGCTTACCTGCTCAGTCCTTTTTGGTTAGAGGAGGAGGGTAAAAAGGGTCTTATTATTAGGTTACAGGAGGAGGATGGGTGGGAGACACTACATGTGTAGTGGCTCGGGTTTACTCAGCTCCGCACCTTTAAGGAAAATACCTACCCAGGAGTCCTCGCTGCCGACCAGCTTCCGGTTCCTCCGGCGCCAAAAGAAACTCAAAGACAAGGAAAACAGTAAGTAAAACAGTAAGTACTTACTTTTAAAACACAGCTCCTGATGCCTTCACTCACCCACCGAAGAGTCGCTACCTTCTCCTGCTGCTCCGCCGGGAAATGAGAATAGATAAAACAACCCCTTAATCCCAGGAATCAACCAAGTGAACTTTCTCAAAACTGCCTCCAATGATTTAGATGTGAATATAGGAGGTAAGATCAGTAAGTTCGCAGATGACATGAAAATTGGTGCTGTTGTAAATAATGAGGAGGAAAGCCTTAGATTACAGGATGATATAAATGGGCTGGTAAGATGGGCGGAGCAGTGACAAATGGAATTTAATCCTGGGAAGTGTGAGGTGATGCATTTTGGGAGGACTAACAAGGGAAGGAAATATACAATGGATGGTAGGACCCTAGGAAATACAGAGGGTCAGAGGGATCTTGGTGTACTTGTCCATAGATCACTGAAGGCAACAGCACAGGTAGATAAGGTGGTTAGAAAGGCATATGGGATACTTGCCTTTATTAGCCGAGACATAGAATATAAGAGCAGGGAGGTTATTATGGAGCTGTATAAAACGCTAGTTAGGCCACAGCTGGAGTACTGTGTACAGTTCTGGGCACCACACTATAGGAAGGATGTGATTGCACTGGAGAGGGTGCAGAGGAGATGTTGCCTGGGCTGAAGCATTCAGCTATAAAGAGAGACTGAAAAGGCTAGGGTTGTTTTCCCTAGATCAGAGAAGACTGAGGGGGTACCTGATTGAGGTATACAAAATTGAGAGGCATTGATAGGACAGATAGGAAGAAACTTTTTCCCTTAGCAGAGGGGTCAATAACCAGGGGGCATAGATTTAAGGTAAGAGGCAGGAAGTTTAAAGGGGATTTGAAGAAAACATTTTTCACCCAGAGGGTGTTTGGAATCTGAAACACACTGCCTGAAGAGGTAGTAGAGGTGGTAGAGTATTTAGATGAGCACTTGAAATGCCATAGCATACAAGGTTACGGGCCAAGTGCTGGAAAATGGGATTAGAATAGATAGGTGCTTGATGGCCAGCACAGACACGATGGGCCGAAGGGCCTGTTTCTGTGCTAATAACTCTATGACTCTGCGCAGGTATATCCCTCCTTAAATAAGGAGACTAAAACTGTACATAGTACTCCAAGTGTGGTCTCACCAATGCCCTGTATAGTTGTAGCAAGGCTTCCCTACTTTGAGACTACATCCCTACAATAAAGGCCAACATTTCATTTGCCTTTCTAACTACTTTCCGTACCTGCATACTAACATTTTGTGATTCATCACTGAGGACATCCAAATCCCTCTGTGCAGCAGCATTCTACAGTCTCTGTTTAAATAATATTCTGCTTTTCTATTCTTCCCGCAAAGTGGAAAACCTCACATTTTCCCACATGAAACTCCATTTGCAAAATTTTTGCCCACTCACTTAACATATCTACACACCTTTGCAGAGTCTTTGTGTCCTCCTCACAACTTCCTTTCCTACCTATTTTTGTATTGTCAGCAAATTTCTCTATAATACACTCACTCCCTTTGAATATAAATTGTAAATAGTTGAGGCCCCAGGATTGATCGCTGTGGCACCCCACTAGTTACAGTTTGCCAACCTGAAAATGACCCATTTTTCCCAACTCGGTTTCCTGTTAGTTAGCCAATCCTCTATCCATGCTAATATATTACCCAAAACACCACGAGCTCTTAATTTGTGTAGTAACCTTTTATGTGGCACCTTATCGAATACCTTTTGAAAATCCAAATACACAACATCTACTGGTTCCCTTTTATCCACCCTGCTTGTTACATCCTCAAAGAACTCTAATAAATTTGCCAAACACAATTTTCCTTTCACAAAACCATGTAAACTCTGCTTCATTGTGTGATGATTTTCTAAATGTCCTGCTACTACTTCCACACTAATGGATTTTAGCATTTTCCCAAAGACAGATGTTAGGCGAGCTGGCCTCTTTCTGTCTCCCTCATTTCTTGAATAGAGATGTTATGTTTGCAGCTTTCTAATCACTTCCACCTTTCCAGAATCTAGGGAACTTTGGAAGTTTGCAACCAATGAATCCACTATCTCTGTAGCCACTTCCTTTAAGACCCTCAGATGCAGGCCATCATGCCCAGGGAACTTGTTCGCCTTCAGTCCCATTAGTTTTCCTAGTACTTACTCTCTCGTGATAGTGATTGTTTTAAGTTCCTCCCTCCTTTTTGCCCCTAGATTTTCGACTTGGGAATTTCTTGTCTCTTCTTCAGAGAAGAAAGGTGCAAAATATTTCTTTGAAGTCTCTGCCATTTCCTGGTTTCCCATGATGAACTCCCCAGTCTCATCCTCTAAGGGACCAGCGTTTACTTTAGCTACTCTCTTCCTCTTTATATACTTGTAGAAGATCTTACTGTCTGTTTTTATATTTCTTGCAAGCTAATATTTTCAGTGTACTTATTCAAAGTAATAATTTATTAATAGCATTCTCCTTTATATTATAAACACAAGAATGTTGCTGTTATGTGAAGCTATTTCAAAGGAAAGATAATTTAAGCAGTTCTAAAGTAATCAATAGTGTCATGCACATGTGCCTTGCTGAATTATGATTTTTTATTTCAATCCAGCAGTTGGAAACCTGAATTAAACTTTAAAAATAAAGCAGCTAAAATGGTCACCGCAATGTGCTTTGATGTACTTCACATACCAAGGTATCGAGGTGGAGACGAATGTTTGGTTAATCTCCCACCAGAACAATGACTTGCAAATTTTGAATGAGCCACCTACCTTACCTCCAGTAACAAGACATTCAAAGCCATCTTGGAACAGTAATACTGGTGGAGATGAACATCAAAGGGTAAACACCGAAACCCTGAGAGATTGGAATTTAGACATGATCTAATTATATTGCAAAAGAGAGAATACTAGACAATCATGTGACAGTCTCTCCATCTGTGTGAAAACTTGCAGTTTCTTTTTGCTGCAGCAGACAAGCACCTGTTTTTAACCAGTGCAGGACCCAAATGAGGGTCTCTCTCTCCAGGCAATGCTATAATTTTGAACTCTGCCTGTGGGCTGCAAAACCCCAGGTCTATCATTGCTGCAGGCAGAGACTCCAAGGAGAAAACCATCTACATCACTGAATCCAAGAAAACCCTGAACCAGGTGGCCACCTCTACCAGCCAGAAACGTCAGGATCACAAGTTCAGTCGGAAGAAAAAATGAATTACCAGACTCCACAGACTGTATATTCTTTTATTTTTCTGGACTCTAATCCAACCAATCTATTCTTCTTCACTCTGTAACCTATTGTGTGTGTGTGATTTTTGTGCGTTTGTGTGTGAAAGTTGGAGCGTAGTTTATTATTTTACTTAGATCGGGTTTTGGTTTTAAAAACAATAAACTAACCTCGTTCCAGTTCAAACTCAAGAAAACTTATCTGATTGGTTCCTTTATGATCATGGCACATAAAACACTTAAACACTCACCGAATTGGTATGCATATCCACTGTTTAAAAGAAATAAACACTGTTGTGTTCAAACAAGGAGAGGGGCAAGAGGGGAGCCTTTCAACCCCTCCTCACCTGATCGTAACAATAGCAACAAAATGGATAATTTGTGCTGAAATTCTGAAACTAGTTTTTCACTAAAATTTACTGACTCTCTTCCAGAACAATATTATATCTGAATGACTTATTGTGAGTTCATTAAAGTATAATGCCACATCATTTATGTTGGGTACACAACCCTTTAGATAAGACATTCCTTCAGTCATGTTCTTCACAGTTCAGTCCCTTTGATTGATTTTTACTTATAATAATGAAAACATATTATTCAAGCAAGACTGTTCTATTACAAGTTTTAAGGCTACAGGAAACTTTTGCCATTCTTTAATCTAAGTGCATTGTGGTGGTAAAAAAAATGACTATTAGTGTATTTAATTTCCAAATGTAGCTGGGAGCAAAATATAAAGCGATTTGCAGGAGGTAGAACTGATATAAATGGGTAAGAGGTGCAACAGAAACCTTCAGTGACTTGTACAGTACAATGAATACACCAAATGGCTATACGCTATGATTACATTTGTGTAATGACAGGTTTAATAGATGCCAGTAGTGCAAGCTATTAACATTCTGCATTCTGCAGAAATGAAAGGAATATGGATATTTACAAAAACTAAATGAGATCACAATTCACATTCTATGTACATATAGCCTGCTTAATAGCAACAGGAAGCATGCACTTTATCTTCTATAATATTACTTTCACATGAGAACATTTGCTGAAATAATGGAGTGTGTGTTTTCATTTTAAATCAATCAATCATTGCTTTAAATTATATTGTATTTTCCATTTTGAAATAAGCTGTAATTATATATGTAATTGGAATGGACTAGTTAGCTGACATATTAACAAAAGTAACCTTCATGGATCATTGTTTATAGTTAAGAATATAGTATTGCATTGATTAAGCAACCATCTACCAGTAGGATGAACAATTAAATAACTTGGTTGCTTTCTTTTGTTTTGTTATTTGATTAAACTATTTAGTACAATTTTTACTCTCTTAAATACAATGCAATTGATTTGTTCTACTCATCTCGGAAGACTGTGTTCCTGAAATATGATCATCAATGTCTCGCATTGCTTCTAACAAGTATGTTTGTTGGAAAGTATACCTTGGCTTAAATATTCTTTTTTTTTTTCTTTCTTTTGGGCCTCCTTATCTCGAGAGACAATGGATACGCGCCTGGAGGTGGTCAGTGGTTTGTGAAGCAGCGCCTGGAGTGGCTATAAAGGCCAATTCTGGAGTGACAGGCTCTTCCACAGGTGCTGCAGAGAAATTTGTTTGTTGGGGCTGTTGCACAGTTGGCTCTCCCCTTTCGCCTCTGTCTTTTTTCCTGCCAACTACTAAGTCTCTTCGACTCGCCACAATTTAGCCCTGTCTTTATGGCTGCCCGCCAGCTCTGGCGAATGCTGGCAACTGACTCCCACGACTTGTGATCAATGTCACACGATTTCATGTCACGTTTGCAGACGTCTTTATAACGGAGACATGGACGGCCGGTGGGTCTGATACCAGTGGCGAGCTCGCTGTACAATGTGTCTTTGGGGATCCTGCCATCTTCCATGCGGCTCACATGGCCAAGCCATCTCAAGCGCCGCTGACTCAGTAGTGTGTATAAGCTGGGGGTGTTGGCCGCTTCAAGGACTTCTGTGTTGGAGATATAGTCCTGCCACCTGATGCCAAGTATTCTCCGAAGGCAGCGAAGATGGGATGAATTGAGACGTCGCTCTTGGCTGGCATACGTTGTCCAGGCCTCGCTGCCGTAGAGCAAGGTACTGAGGACACAGGCCTGATACACTCGGACTTTTGTGTTCCGTGTCAGTGCGCCATTTTCCCACACTCTCTTGGCCAGTCTGGACATAGCAGTGGAAGCCTTACCCATGCGCTTGTTGATTTCTGCATCTAGAGACAGGTTACTGGTGATAGTTGAGCCTAGGTAGGTGAACTCTTGAACCACTTCCAGAGCGTGGTCGCCAATATTGATGGATGGAGCATTTCTGACATCCTGCCCCATGATGTTAGTTTTCTTGAGGCTGATGGTTAGGCCAAATTCATTGCAGGCAGACGCAAACCTGTCGATGAGACTCTGCAGGCATTCTTCAGTGTGAGATGTTAAAGCAGCATCGTCAGCAAAGAGGAGTTCTCTGATGAGGACTTTCCGTACTTTGGACTTCGCTCTTAGACGGGCAAGGTTGAACAACCTGCCCCCTGATCTTGTGTGGAGGAAAATTCCTTCTTCAGAGGATTTGAACGCATGTGAAAGCAGCAGGGAGAAGAAAATCCCAAAAAGTGTGGGTGCGAGAACACAGCCCTGTTTCACACCACTCAGGATAGGAAAGGGCTCTGATGAGGAGCCACCATGTTGAATTGTGCCTTTCATATTGTCATGGAATGAGGTACCAGCCCTTCGCTTTGCAAGCTGGAACGTCAGAACTATGTGTCCTGGCCTGTCGGAAGACCTTACACAAATCAACGATTCTCGGAAGACCGCCATCATTAACAACGAGCTCAGTAGATTCAATGTGGACATTGCAGCACTTCAGGAGACTCGCCTCCCCGCGAGTGGCTCTCTAGCAGAGCAAGACTACACCTTCTTCTGGCAGGGCAGGGATCCTGAAGAACCAAGACAGCATGGAGTGGGCTTCGCCATCAGAAACTCCTTGCTCAGCATGATAGAGCCTCCCTCAAATGGCTCGGAACGCATACTGTCCATCCGACTGCTCACCACCTCTGGTCCAGTACACCTACTCAGCATCTATGCTCCAACACTCTGCTCCGCACCTGAAGCTAAAGACCAGTTCTATGAACAACTCCATAACATTAGCAGCATCCCCAACACCGAACACCTATTCCTGCTGGGGGACTTTAATGCCAGGGTTGGGGCCGACCATGACTCATGGCCCTCCTGCCTTGGGCGCTATGGCGTTGGAAGGATGAATGAGAACGGGCAGAGACTGCTTGAGTTGTGTACCTATCATAACCTCTGCATCACCAACTCGTTCTTTCACACTAAACCCTGTCACCAGGTTTCATGGAGGCACCCAAGATCACGTAGTTGGCACCAGCTAGACCTCATTGTCACAAGGCGAGCCGCCTTAAACAGTGTTCAAATCACACGCAGCTTCCACAGTGCGGACTGCGACACCGACCACTCCCTGGTGTGCAGCAAGGTTAGACTCAGACCAAAGAAGTTGCATCATTCCAAGCAGAAGGGCCACCCGCGCATCAACACGAGCAGAATTTCTCACCCACAGCTGTTACAAAAATTTCTAAATTCACTTGTAACAGCCCTTCAAAACACTCCCACAGGGGATGCTGAGACCAAGTGGGCCCACATCAGAGACGCCATCTATGAGTCAGCTTTGGCTTAAATATTACTGGCCTTTATATCTAAAGGATCAGAATATAAGAGGGTAGAAGTCATGATTCAGCTATTCAAAGCTCTGGTTAGACCACACCTGAAGTGCTGTGAGCAGTTCTGGACACCACGGGCTGGATTTTAAAGCCCCCCCATCATTGGGAACGTTGGTGGGGAGGCAATGAAGATCAGTGCAGCGGAGACCCGCCACCGACCCCGATGGCGACAGGCCCCGTGCCGATCTTGGCAGTGGGAGCGAGGCCTCATGGTGGCCGGCCCGCCACTCGGCGACGGGACCCTGATTTCAATATGCAAACTAATTTACATACCTAATTTAATGAGGGTCCTGTCGCCTCCTTAATCGCCGCACCGATCTTCATTCGGGCTGTTGACAATGCTACGCCTTCGAATCCCCTTTCAGGGAAACGTGGCGTGACACTTGTGGGGAGAGGGAAGGAGGATTTTTTTTTTCTGTGCAGAATGGGGGGAACAAGGTAACATCTTGTTTTGAAATGCCATTGTGGGGGTGGGGGGGGGGGGTGGTTGAGAAAATGAATTTAACGGTAATTTAAGTCTTTTTTACGGTAATTGAACTGACCTGGCCATTGAATTTTTAAATCTTCATTGAGGGCTGCAAGTCCTTTAAAAATGTTGCCGGTGCCCTCCACGTCATCGCCGGGGGGTGGGGGGGGGGGGGGGGGGGGGGCGGGCGCCGTGGCCATGCAAATGAGCTGCTGCGTTTGAAATTGTGGCGGCTCCGTGACGTGGCGCCTATGCACACGGGTTGCATTTTATTATGTGCTCCGCCTACTTTGGTGGTGGACTGTTAAAATGCAGCACCACACCTTAGGAAGGATCTATTAGCCTGGGAGTGCAGTGCAGGTTTACCAGAATGATTCCCAGAGTTAAATTACAAGGAGAGATGACTCAAGCTAGGGTTCTATTCCCTAGAATTTAGAAGGTTAAGGGTTGTTTTGATCTAAGTTTACAAGATATAAAGGGGAATAGATCGGGTAGAAAGAGGAACTATTTCCATTGATTGGGGAGTCTAGGACTAGGGGGCATAATCTATAAATTAGAGCCAGATCTTTCAGGAGGGAAATTAGAAAAAAATTTCTTCACACAAAGCATGGTATGACTTTGGAACTCTCATAAATGAGAGTTGCTAGATCAATTGTTAATTTTAATACTGATCATGATATATTTTTGCTAGCAAAGGTATTAAAGGCTGTAGGGCAAAGCTGGTAATATGGAGTTAGGTCACAGATCAACCATGATCTCATCGAATGGCAGGACAAGCTCAAGGGGCTTTTGATTCAATAAATAAGAGGCTATCAAAACTGCTTAACCATAGCATGAATTCAGCCTGTCTGCATCTGAGCTACTTCTTTCTGTAAATTCTAGCAATGTTGAAAAAAATCATCTACCATAGAACCATAGAACAATTACGGCACAGAAGGAGGCCAATCAGCCTGTCGTCTTCGTGCCGTCTGAAAAAAAACTAGCTGCCCAATCTAATCTCATTTTCCAGCACTTGGTTCATAGTCTTGCCGGTTACAGCACTTCAGGTGCATGTCCAGGTACATTTTAAAAGATTGAGGGTTTCTGCCTCCACCACCTTTCCTGGCAGTGAATTCCAGACACCCATGACCCGCTGGGTGAAAAGGGTTTTCCTCATGTCCCCTCTAATCCTTCTACCAATCACCTTAAATCTGTGCCCCCTGGTAATTAACCTCTCCGCTAGGGGAAACAGGTCCTTCCTGTCTACTCTATCTAGGCTCCTCATAATTTTGTACACCTCAATTAAGTCACCCATCAGCATCCTGTCTTCTAAGGAAAACAACCCTAGCCTATCCAATCTTTCCTCATAGTTGCAACGTTCGAGCCCTAGCACCATTTTTGTAAATCTCTGCTGTACTCTCTCCAGAGCAATTATGTCCTTTCTGTAATGTGGTGACCAGAACAATACACAATACTCCAACTGTGGTCTAACCAGCATTTTTTTTTTTTTTTTTACAGTTCCAGCATTGCATCCCTGTTTTTGAATTCTATACCTTGGCCAATAAAGGAAAGCATTCCATATGCCTTCTTCACCACTTTATCTACCTGTTCTGCCACCCTCAGGGACTTGTCGACATGCACTCCAAGGTCTCTCACTTCTTCTACCCCTCTCAATATCCTCCCGTTTATTGTGCATTCCCTCGCTTTGTTTGCCCTCCCCAAATGCATCATCTCTCACTTTTCTGGATTGAATTCCATGTGCCACTTTTTCGCCCATTCAACCAAACCACTGATATCTTTCTGTAGTCCATGGATATCCTCATCACTATCAACTACACGGCCAATTTTTTGTGTCAGCAGCAAATTTCCCAATCATGCCTCCCACATTTAAGTCCAAATCATTAATATACACCACAAACAGCAAAGGTCCCAACACTGAGCCCAGTGGAATGCCACTGGAAACAGCTTTCCATTCACAAACACAACCGTCGACTACTACCCTTTGTTTCCTGTCCCTGAGCCAATTCTGGATCCAACCTGCCACAGTCTTCTGTATCCCATGGACTTTCATTTTACCGACCAGTCTGCCAGGTGGGGCCTGATCAAATGCCTTACGAAAGTTCATGTAGACCACATCCACTGCACTATGCTCACCAATCCTTCTTGTTATTTCCTCAAAAAACTCAATTAAGTTAGTAACATGAGCTTCCCTTAACAAGTAACAGGAATGCAGAGTACTGGGCTAATGGGAAGATTCTTGGTAGTGTAGATGAACAGAGAGATCTTGGTGTCCAGGTACATAAATCCCTGAAAGTTGCCACCCAGGTTAATAGGGCTGTTAAGAAGGCATATGGTGTGTTAACTTTTATTAGTAGGGGGATCGAGTTTCGGAGCCACGAGGTCATGCTGCAGCTGTACAAAACTCTGGTGCGGCCGCACCTGAAGTATTGCGTGCAGTTCTGGTCACCGCATTATAGGAAGGATGTGGAAGCTATGGAAAGGGTGCAGAGGAGATTTACTAGGATGTTGCCTGGTATGGAGGGAAGGTCTTACGAGGAAAGGCTGAGGGACTTGAGGTTGTTTTCGTTGGAGAGAAGGAGGAGGAGAGGTGACTTAATAGAGACATAAGATAATCAGAGGGTTAGATAGGGTGGATAGAGAGAGTCTTTTTCCTCGGATGGTGATGGCAAACACGAGGGGATATAGCTTTAAGTTGAGGGGTGATAGATATAGGACAGATGTCAGAGGTAGTTTCTTTACTCAGAGTAGTAGGGGCGTGGAACGCCCTGCCTGCAACAGTAGTAGACTCGCCAACTTTAAGGGCATTTAAGTGGTCATTGGATAGACATATGGATGAAAATGGAATAGTTTAGGTCAGATGGTTTCACAGGTCAGCGCAACATCGAGGGCCGAAGGGCCTGTACTGCGCTGTAATGTTCTATGTTCTATGTTCTATGTTCTAAATCCATGCTGACTAACCCTGATTAACCCGTGCCTTTCTAAGTGGCAGTTTATCCTGTCCCTCAGAATAGATTCTAACAATTTACCCACCACTGAGGTCAGACTGACCGACCTATAATTATTTGGCCTATCCCTCGCATCCTTTTTAAACAATGGTACAACATTCACAGACCTCCAATCATCTGGTATCTCACCTGTATCTAGTGATGATTTGAAGATGATCCTCAGCACATCCGCTATTTCTTCCCTGGCTTCCTTTAACAATCTTGGATACAATCCATCAAGCCCTGGAAATTTATCCACTCTCAAGGATGTCAGACCCTCGAGTACTTCCTCTCTTATTATGCTTATCGTATCTAATATTTCACAGTCCTCCTCTTTAACTACAATGTCTACATCAACCCTCTCCTTTGTGAAGACAGAGAGAAAAATCTCATTAAGAACCCTGCCCACATCTTCTGCATCCACACACAAGTTCCCTTGTACATCTGATAAGCCCTACCTTACCGTAGTTATCCTCTTGCTTTTAATGTACTGATAAAACATCTACGGGTTTTCCTTGATTTTATCTGCCAATAATTTTTTGTGTCCTCTCTTTGCTTTTCTAATTTCCTTTCTTACTTCACCCATGCACCTTCTGTACTCCTCTAGGCTTTCTAAAGTATTAAGATTTTTGTGATCGTCATAAGCTTTCTTTTTCTGCTTTAACTTACCCTGTAAGCTTCTAGATAACCAGGAGGCTCTAGATTTGGCAGTACTACCCTTTGTCTTTGTGGGGACATGCCTACACTGTGCTTGTAGTATCTCGCTTTTGAATGCCTCCCACTGGTTTGCCATTGACTTTCCTTCAAGTAGCTGTATCCAGTCCACTTTCACCAAGTCACCTCAGTTTCTTAAAATTTTCCTTCCCCCAATTTAGAATGTTTACTCCTGTTTTACTTTGTCCTTTTCCATGATTTATGCTAAAACTTACTGTATTATGGTCATTATCTCCAAAATGGTCACCCACTGTTACGTCCTCCACTTACTGAAGACTAAATCTAGAATTGCACCCCCTCTCATTGGGCTTATTATGTGCTGGCCAAAAAAGTTCTCTTGAACATAGTTCAAGAATTTTGTTCCCTCTGTGCTCTTCACACGGTTTGTATCCCAGTTGATATTTGGGTAGTTGAAATCCCCAACTATTATTGCCCTATAGTTTTTGCACTCAGAAATTTGCCCACATAAATAAAAACAAGAAATGCTGGAACCACTCAGCAGGTCTGGCAGCATCTGTGGAAAGAGAAGCAGAGTTAACGCTTTGGGTCAGTGACCCTTCTTCGGAACTGACAAATATTAGAAATGTCACAGGTTATAAGTAAGTGAAGTGGGGGTGGGGCAAGAGATAACAAAAGAGAAGGTGTAGATTGGACAAGGCCACACAGCTGACCAAAAGGTCATGGAGCAAAGGCAAACAATATGTTCATGGTGTGTTGAAAGACAAAGCATCTCTGCTTCTTCCTGGAACATAGGCCCAACCAGTCCCCATCCACCACCCCCCTCCTCTGCGTGGCTGAACTTGTTCTCACATTGAACAACTTCTCCTTCAACTCCACGCACTTACTTCAAGTAAAAGGTGTCGCTATGGGTACCCGCATGGGTCCCAGTTATGACTGTCTTTTTGTGGGCTATGTCGAGCATTCTTTGTTCCAGTCCTACTCAGGCCCCCTCCCCCAACTCTTTTTCCGGTACATTGATGACTGTATTGGTGCCATTTCCTGCTCCCGCCCCGAACTGGAAAACTTTATCAACTTTGCTTCCAATTTCCACCCTTCTCTCACCTTTACATGGTCCATCTCTGACACTTCCCTTCCCTTCCTCAACTTCTCTGTCTCCATCTCTGTGGATAGGTTGTCTACTAATATCCATTATAAGCCCACCGACTCCCACAGCTACCTCGACTACACTTCTTCACACCCCACCTCCTGTCAGGCCTCCATTCAATTTTCCCAGTTTCTCCGTCTCCGACGCATCTGCTCTGATGATGCTACCTTCCATGACGGTGTTTCTGATATGACCTCCTTTTTCCTCAACCGAGGATTCCCCCGCACAGTTGTTGACAGGGCCCTCAACCGTGTCCGGCCCATTTCCCGCATCTCTGCCCTCAACCCTTCCCCTCCCTCCCAGAACCGCGACAGGGTTCCCCTTGTCCTCACTTCCCACCCCATCAGCCTCCATATCCAAAGGATCACCCTCCGCCATTTCTGCCACCTCCAGCGTGATGCCACTACCAAACACATCTTCACCTCCCTTCCCCTGTCAGCATTCCGAAGGGATCATTCCCTCCGCGACACCCTGGTCCACTCCTCCATTACCCCACCACCTCGTCCCAGTCCCATGGCACCTTCCCCTGCAATCACAGGAGGTGTAATACCTGCCCATTTACCTCCTCTCGCCTAACTATCCCAGGCCCCAAACACTCCTTTCAGGTGAAGCAGCGATTTACTTGTACTTCTTTCAATGTAGTATACTGTATTCACTGCTCACAATGTGGTCTCCTCTACATTGGGGAGACCAAGCGCAGACTGGGTGACCGCTTTGCGGAACACCTCCGCTCAGTCCACAAGCAGGACCCTGAGCTTCCGGTTGCTTGCCATTTCAACACTCCCCCCTGCTCTCATGCTCACATCTCTGTCCTGGGATTGCTGCAGTGTTCCCGTGAACATCAACGCAAGCTCGAGGAACAGCATCTCATCTACCGATTAAGCACACTACAGCCTGGCGGACTGAACATTGAGTTCAATAATTTCAGAGCATGACAGCCCCCCATTTTACTTGCATTTTTAGTTATTTTTTCTTTTTTACATTTTTTACAATCTTTTTTTTTTACATTTATTTCATTTCATCTTAGTTTGTTCAGTTTAGTTACCCATTGTTTTTTTTCATGTTTGCACTTGCTGCTGTTCAAAGTTCAGTCCGTTAACACCTCATCTGTACCAATGCTTTGTCTTTCAACACACCATTAACATATTGTTTGCCTTTGCTCCAAGACCTTTTGGTCAGCTATGTGGCCTTGTCCAATCTACACCTTCTCTTTTGTTATCTCTTGCCCCACCCCCACCTCACTTGCTTATAACCTGTGACATTTCTAATACTTGTCAGTTCCGAAGAAGGATCACTGACCCAAAACGTTAACTCTGCTTCTCTTTCCACAGATGCTGCCAGACCTGCTGAGTGGTTCCAGCAGTTCTTGTTTTTATTTCAGATTTCCAGCATCTGCAGTATTTTGCTTTTAATTTGCCTACATATTTGTTCTTCTACCTCACTCTCACTATTTGGGGGTCTATAGTTCACTCCTAGTAGTGTGTTTGCCCCTTTTTTATTTCTGAAATCCATCCATATGGCCTCATTTAATGACTCATTTAGCATATCATCCCTCCTCAAAGCTGGTATTGATTGCTTAACTATTAATGCTACAACCCCTCCTTTTTTATCTCCCTCTCTATCCCACCTGAAAACTCTATATCCAGGGATGTTGAGTTGCCATTCCTGCCCCTCCTTAAGCCAAGTTTCCATTATAGCAACGATATCATGTTGCTATGTGTCTATCTGTGCCTTCAGCTCATTGTCTTTATTTACTATACTCCTGGCATTTAAATAAATACCCTTTAACACTGCCAAATTCCTGTGCTGCAGAATTTTTAACTTTTGCTACTTCTGTTTTTCAGATGCAATCGCTAATTTTCTGGCTCCTATTCCCTGCCCTGAAATTGTCCTATCTAAGACTGTGCTCATGTTCCCATATCCCTGCCAAACTAGTTTAAACCATCTCCAACAGCATGAGCAAACCTTCCTGCAAGGATATTTGTCCCAGTCCTGTTCAGGTGCAGACCATCCGGCTTGTACAAGTCCCACCTTTCCCTGAACCAGTCCCAATGCCCCAGAAATCTGAAGCCCTCCCTCCTGTACAATCTCTCCAGCCACGCATTCATGTGGTGTATTTTCCTATTTCTATACTCACTAGCACGTGGTCTTGGGAGTAATCCGGAGATTACTACCTTTGAAGTCCTGCTCGCTAATCTCATTCCTAACTCCCTAAACTCAGCCTGCAGGACCTCACCCTCTTTCTTCCTATATTGTTGGTACCAATGTGGACCACGACCTCTGGCTGTGCACCCTCGCCCTCCCGAATGCCCTGAAGCCGCTCGGTGATATCCATCACCCTTGCACCAGGGACGCAACATACCATCCTGGAATCACGTCTGCGACCAAAGAAAAGCCTATCTGTTCCCCTAATTATAAAATCCCCTATCACTATTGCTCTCTTGTCCTTTCTCCTCCCTCCCTGCACAGCTGAGCCACTCATGTTGCTCTGGTCATGACTCTCGCTGCACTCTCCAGAGGAACCCTCTCTCCCATCGGTACTCAGAACTGAATACAGGTTAGAAAGTGGGATGCCCTCTGGGGACTCCTGCACTACCTGCCTTAACCTTCTTGTCTGTCTGACAGCCACTCAGTCCCTCTCTGCCTGCGTTCTCTTAAGCTCCAGGGTGACTACCTCCTGAAATGTGCTATCCACGTAGCTCTCTGCCTTGCGGATGCAATACAGTGACTCCAGCCACCGCTCGAGTTTTGAAACCTGGAGCTCAAGCTTCTGCAGCAGGTGACACTTCCTGCAGATGTGTTCGTCAAGGACACATGGTGCATCAACGACATCCCACATGCCATAGGAGGCACATTCTGCTTGGCCGAGCTGCCCTGCCAATACTTAGCTTTACAAACTAACTATTGCTAATGTAATAAGTGGAATAACTTCCCAGTTACTCGCCAATCAGCTTTTTCCCCTGTACCGTGGAGGCTGAAAAAGCAGAAAAGAAAGACTGCAAAGAGAATCTCCTTCCTCTTGTCAGTAAAATCCCTCACACACAACTCACAGCCTCACTGTGCCCAAACAGCACTTTTCTAATTAGTAATTATTAATAAATTACACTAATTAAAACAAACCATAGTAGTACGACCCTTATCACTTATAAGGTAGCAATTTGAGGGTTTAAAAGAAAAGAACTCATTTCCCCCTGATTGTTTAAGCTATTTACGTGCAATAACAGCTTTTACTTACCAACCAATCAGCTTACAGATCTCCCATGATGTCGCTGGTAGTTTTTTTCCTCTTTTGAAACCCAGCGCGTGCTGACCCAAACAGGTCCGCCGCCAACTGCCGCTGCTCTCGGTCCCGCTCTGAATCCGCCTCCTCCTAGGTCTGCCGCCGACTGCCGTGGCTTCAGTCTGAGGTAGGTAAGGGCCTTGAGCTCCGCTCTTTATTTTTCCAGGCCCCGCTCCAGATCCGCCTCCTCCCAGGTCTGCTGCCGACTGCCACTGCTCCGGTCTGATTCAGAATGTTTTAATTCCTAGTGAGAAATAGATTCTTAGCCATTTCATATTTTCAATTAGGCTAATTCTTATTCAGTCTCTTTTAATCTTAAGATTTGCCATAAAATGAGATTTCTTTTCAAATAGTGGCATGCTGTGCTGTAAAATAATGCAATACTTCTTCAAGCCTTTGAGACTTAAGCTCAACTGAGTGCTACACAGTTGCCAGTGCCCCTTTACCCAATCACTACAAGATACCAGTCAAGCAAGCATGCCGATCTGACTTCCATCCCCCTATGAATCTAGACAGAATAAAGGATTGAACCTATGTTTTCACATACACTCACGCACCAAACTCCAGCACCTAAAGTAGTGGTACTTATGTTTTATTTATCTCTTTTCACAACCAAGACCATAAAAATTTCCAGTCAGGAGAGATGTGTTGCTGAATAAATAAAACAACCTGAAAAAACCCCAAACAAATAAAGCTTTGATTTATAATTATGCAAGCTTTAAGCAAATTAACTATATATTAAGTAGAAAAAAAGCTATTTGTACAGGAAGACAAGGCATTATTCGTAGATTACATTTGTCCAAATCTTTGCTTTTGGCTGCTGTGAATTTTGTCGCAGAGTGGAGGCCCCAACTGTTGTTTGGCTTCAATGATTTATAAGTAGTAGTTTAAAAGAAAACCAAAAGCCTTATCTACTGTTTCTTGGCTTCCCATTTAATGCAATAGTTATGATTTAATTGATATTATTGACTGCACATCACTGTCTGATTAATAGTTCCAAGAGTTCACTGTAAAAACTTACTCAGTGGATGACAAGATTCAGTACTCTTGTCAAATTTTGTGGTGGATTTGCTTAAGCATTTCCTTATCAGCAGTCCTACAGTGTCTGCATATATTTTAATGTTCTACTGAAGGAGCAGTTATCCTTCACACTGACAGCAACATAATTGTATTGGGGTCCAGTGTCATTTTGCTCTATCTGCAAAGTGAACCTTATAATTGAAAATATTGACTTCTATAGTCACAGGTTTTAATCTAAAAAATTAATATGTTTAGAACCTTTTGACTACAGTGCACTGTCATTATTTTTTGTAGCCACAATGCATTCCACAATAATGTTAAGAGACCATTTCCCATTATCTGTCTCTGGCAACATGTTGCATTTGTATTTGGTCTCCAGGGTAAAATGGCTGGAATTTTTTTCCTAACACATATACTCTAATTATTTGTTGGAGCCAAAATTCTACATTGAAATTCATAAATCTATGTTAGTTATTAGTGTAGCAGACAAAACATGAACTAATCCCTTCAGAATACACCACCATTCAGTTAATATGTAGTGAGATGGAAGCCTTACATGCTTTTTCCATTATAGACTGTAAGTAGTATAATAACAATTGCAGTCATATCTGAATTAGTGTAAAGTCATAAAGGCCAAGCCAAAGGCATAATGAATAAATGTGCTAAAATTTAAGTCCAAGTCCACAGCTACAATATTTTAAGGCTGAAGCCTTATGTCTGATCTAGTAAAAAGTTATAACCTTTTGTAGATAACTAGTGAGCATATTTGGACTGTGAGTTGATTTTACACAGAATTGCACGTAGGCAGTCAGGAGCATGTATGGTCTTCTGGTGAAGTGTGGTTATATAATTGGGGATAATTGGACAATGCTGGAATAGGTCAGAGAGGAAAGGTAGTGAGGTTAAGGATTAGGAAAGAGGACAGAAAGATAGTTGACGAGAGTTCAAAATTCAAGTGGGAAGGGGTGCTGGGGAAGAGTAAAAGTGTGATAGAGGAGACCAGAATCTCACTGGAACCCAGAGTAAGTGACCACCCTGTGGAAGTATTGGCAGAAGAAAATGTGGTCAGAACAAAGCTAGGGATGGGGAAGGATAGTGGGAAGAGTAGGGGGATGGTGAGCAAAAGGGAGCAGAACAGTGTAGAGGAGAGAGGAAGAGGTGGAGGGATGTATGTTGGAAGGAAAGGGGAGGAAGGGAAGGGGGACCAAGGAGAAGTAAAGTGTCCCAGATGATAAGGGGATGAAGAGGGGAAGGCCAAGCAGGAAGAGGAAGAGGAGGAAGAAAGGAGAGAGTGTCAAAGGCAGGGGTAAAGGGAAATGGCACAGGAGGAAAGGAGGACGGAAGAGGGCCAACAGGATTCAAAATAGTAAGACAGGGCAGGGGGTATGGAGTGTGGTAAGTTAGGGAGGTAGGACAAGGAGAGTTGGAGGGTAAAGCGGAGTGGGGAGACTGAGGATAACATCACAAAGCTGGAAGAAGCATTTAAAGTACACACATGCCACAGAGGGAAAATTTTGGTTGTGTAACTATACTGCTCAATTCTCAAGCATTATTTATTTATGAATTGCATGAAATTTCTTTTTTAGGCACTTAAAGCTTTGTGAGCAATTTCTTCTTCATTTACCTTTCATCTGTACTACAACTCCTTCCCACAACATGGGTAATTTCACATCATATTACCTGCTGCATTTACTTTGATCTGGTGTCTGCAACACTTGAATGTTGTTTATTAAAATTTCCTTCAAAACATACCCTTAAGAAAAAAACTTCCAGGATGTCCAGATGCACTTTGCAGTCAGTGAATTATTTTTTTTAAATGTAGTTACTGTTGTTATAAAGGCAAGTGCAGCAGCCAATTAAAAGTAAAAGAAAGACTTGCATTTATATAGCCCCCTTCAGGACTTCAGGAAATCCCAAAGCTCTTTACAGCCAATTATGTACTTTTGAAGTGTAGGGCTGAATTTTATCTGGCCATTGGAGATGTGATGTGAGGTGGGGAAGCAGACAAAATGGCATCGGGAGGCATCAGGTGGCTTACGCGATGCTCTCCTGCCACCACGCCATTTTGTCCATGGCAGGGAAGGTGGAAGACGGCCCTCCCACCAAAGGTCAATTGAGCCACTTGAGTGGCCAATTAAGAGCCACTGAAGGGTAGCTTCCTGCCTCCACTCCCATTTAACTAAAGTCAGAGGGGCCCGCTGCCTTGTGGAGACATCTGGTGGTCTCCTAGCTGGCTTAGTGCGGGGGTGCAGGGGTCTCCTTTAGGGGAAATACATGGTCCAAAGAGGGGTTTCCCAGGTGGCAATGGCCGCCCCCACGGAAAGACCCCTGACCCTGCCCTCACTAACCACACCCCCACCGGCTGACTAGAACCGATTTCCCCAATCCCAGGGTATCCACGATGCTGCTCTGGGCTGGGTGCAGTCCACGCAGTTGCCACTGCTTCCAGGCTGCTGAGTTACCGGCCCTCTATATAGTATAAGGATGTAAAGGGTTAATACAGAAGACAGTGAGACAGCCCCCTCCCACTGTTAGAGAGATGATATAACAGTCACATGAGATAGGCTGGAAAGGAAGAAGAACAAAGAACAAAGAAAATTACAGCACAGGAACAGGCCCTTCGGCCCTCCAAGCCTGCGCCGATCCAGATCTTTATCTAAACATGTCGCCTATTTTCCAAGGGTCTGTATCTCTTTGCTTCCTGCCCATTCATGTATCTGTCTAGATACATCTTAAAAGACGCTATCGTGCCCGCGTCTACCACCTCCGCTGGCAACGCGTTCCAGGCACCCACCATCCTCTGCGTAAGAAGCAGCACAGAGGATTCTAGCTTAGGTGGCTTGAGAAGTGTGTACATAGTATAATGCAAATAATAAACAGTTCAGAGTTAACCTTTATCCGAGACTGAGACTTTCTCTAAAATACCCTGCAACATGACAAATATAAGAACACGGAATATGGTGGCAGCCATAAAGCAATGGTAAAGCAACGGTAAAACAGCAGTAAAACAGCTGTTAAAACAACCAAGAAAATTTGAAGATCTCCCTGCCTCATGGGGAAGTGCCAGGAAAACAGAAGATTTAGTTGGGGACTGCAACAAATTCAGCAGCTGCTCTGTTGTCCCAGCCAACATGAACAGTTAGTGAGAAAGCCCTGCAGCCTCTCAGACCACATCACAGAAGCTTGGAGATCTGCATCGGTACATCCAAGTCCAGCAATCGGGTCTGAGTCTCAGCGCCGGGCAATGGTCCAGGATCAGGTGAGATCTTTTGTATGGGGGCCAGTAACAGTTAATGATGCACTGGGTCAAAACCACAGTTAATGAAGTTGATCTTGGGTGAAGGGACAACTCAGGAGTTGGCAGCTATTACTCAGCCAGACCATGGAAAGAAAGCACGGGAAAGGTCAGAAAGCACAGGAAATTGCCAAAAGACCACAAAAACCTTCATTCAAGCCTGCAAGGTTTTAAAACAAAGGGGAACACCATAGAAAGCCTTACCAAAGGGAAAAAAGCAATATGGATTCAAAATTCGAAATACCAGAAAGTTTTCAAGATCTAGAAGGACCCAGTCAGGTTCAAAATTGGTCTATTTGGAGGAAGAGATTTCTAAGGTTTAGGATTGCTTCCTAACTCCATACAAAGTCAGAAGTTGAAGAGGTCAACACCCTTTTATATTCACTAGGTGCGACTGCAGACAATGTAATTGTCCAACAAATGATCAATGAGGCTTCCGATAAATTCGAAGAGGTACTTCAAGCTTTAGACAAATATCTTAATCTTCGGAGCATTAAAATCTTGGAAAGGGCCAAATTCACTAAGCGGGCGTGGAAGATTGGTGAATCTGTAGACTCCTATATTAATGATCTTTATAGATTGGAAAAAGGTTGTGAATACGGCGAATTAAAGGCAAAACCAAACAGAGACATGATAATAGCTGGCATAGCTGATGAATCCTTGTCAGACCTGTTGCAATCTAAGGAAAAGGCCATTCAAACTGTAAGACAGGCTGAAGTTCGCAACAAAATAGGGAAATCCTATGAGCGGAAAACAAGCCGTGGATGAGAGGGAGTCCGATGCCCAAACAATTTGTTAAGCAAAAGGAACATAAAAAAATATACAGGTGAGAAAACATAGGAAATACTTGCCATTGTTGTGGAGCCAAAAAGACCCACAGATGGGAGCAGTGCCCAGCAAGTAAAGCTGAGTGTTTTAATTGTGGAAAAATTGGACTCTATGGGAAGATATGTCACAGAAAAATGTCTTCACTTAAAGGTACAACCAGAAGACATTCACACAAACAGCAGTGAATCTAGTACAGTAATATCCACAAGAGAAAGGACCAGGAGATTTCTTGGGAGAAATCAGTAACCCAGACCAACATTTCTGGATAGCAGACATCTACATTAATGGACACCTCACGAATTTTAAGCTTGACACAGGGGCGAGCATCATGGTATTGTCTGACCAAAAGCCTTGGGTGAAGAGACATTACCTGCAATCGATAGATATACAGTTGCATGGTCCAGGCAGGACACAACTGTGAGTAAAAGGCAAAATCCAAGCAACTCTTCGACATAAAAGGAAGACGACTGTTAGAGGCCATATACATCTTACACAATCAAGCATTTTCTTTACTGCAGCCGATTAAAAAGGTAGCCAAAGTCAAGCAAACAAAGGTAAACAATTCCTTTCAAACAGAATTCCTGAAGCTGTTCACAGGGCTTGGAAATCTAAAGACAGAGTATAGGATCACTCTGAAGGAAGGGGCCAGACAAGTGTGTATCTTCACACCAAGAAGAATACCTCATTCCCTATTAACCAAAGTCCAAGAACAATTGGAGGAGATGACAAGAATGGACATTATCTCTCTGGTAACACAACCAATGGACTGGTGTCCGCTATAGTTCCTGTCTCAAAGCCAAATGCAACTCTGCAAATATGCGTGGACTTAACGCAGCTCACCAAAGCAGTAGCACGTGAGATTCACCTAATGTCTAATGATGACGGTTTATCAAAACTCAATGCCAATAGTGGGTTTGGCAGTTACCAACGGAAGAGACTTCAAGGTTATTGACTACATCCATAACACCATAACCAGTTTTGTTTTAATAGGTTACCATTCGGAATAACCTCCGCACCAGAGATTTTTCAAGGATCAATGTCCAATATCCTACAAGGGGTCACAGGAGTAAACTGCCACATGGATGATATTCTGATACCTGGAAATTCAGTGGAGGAACACGCCAGTGAGTCAGAGAGACTTCAGAAAGCAGGACTGACTTTAAACGTGAAGTGTGAGTTTTCCAAGACTTAGACTTGTTTTTTGGACCACATTGTGAGTGGAGAAGGAATAATGGCAGACCCTTAGAAAACAAGGGCCATTAAGGAATTTCCTATTGCTACAACAGCTCAGCAACTCCAGAGGTTTCTCAGAATGGTAAATCAACTGGCAAAGTTTTTACCTCACTTAGTACCAATAACTGATCTGCTGAAACAACGTCTGAGAAAATAGCAAGCATGGTGTTGGGATGCCCACCAGGAGCAAGCATTCCAGAGGATGAAATAGATGTTAATTTCTCCGGAAGTGTTGGAAAACTACAATCCTACACTGCCTATTGTGATAGCAACAGGTGCCTCTTCAGACAGCTTGGGCGCAGTTCTTTTTCAGGAACAACCTGATGGTACCTGTATTCTATGCATCAAGAGCACTGTCAGATATGGAGACACAGAATGCAGTTATCGAGAAAGAAGCTCTAGCTGTCAAATGGGCGTGTGAAAAATTTTCAGATCATATCATTGGATTATGACTGGTAATCGAGACAGACCACAAGCTGTTGGTTTCACTATTAGATGAAAAAGAAATAGCAAAAATGCCTCCACTTATACAAAGGTTTCGTCTCAGATAAATGAGGTACACACATGAAACTGTATACATCCAAGGGAAGTTCCAATCATCATTATTGAAGGCAACCATAGATCATCCAACACAGGAAGACATGAAGTTTGTATGTGACATCGAATCATATTCACAACACACAGCACAAAATAGGCCTGCAAGCACACAGAGTTGCGAGAAATATGGCAAACATAGAAGAATGACGAAGAGTGCATCTGCATTAAGCAATATTGCACACATGAGTGGCCACACAAAAATCCAGGAGGGAGAACCATGAAGTCATTCTATGAGTATAGGAAATGCTTTACCATAATTGATGACTTATTAGTTTACAATGACAGAATGGTTATTCCTACTTCAATGAGATCCAATATCTTAGATCGTTTACACAAAGGTCATTTGGGTATAACCAACCGCAGAGTGAGTACACAATCTTCAGTATAGTGGCCTGGGATATCTAAGGATATTGAGAACATGATCAACAACTGTAAGACATGCGTGATACGGAGGCCAGAACAGCGCAAACCACTGTTAACTACCCAATTTCCAACTAGACCTTGGCAAAGGCTAGGCATGGATTTATTCATGTTCGGTGGGAAGTCATAAATCATCATTATCGACTACCTTTCCAGGAGGATAAAAGTCCAGTGATTACATTCTATGACCACCGACGTAGTTATCAGAATCTTTCAGGACATCTTCACGACACATGGGATTCCAGATGAAATATTATCTGACAACAGACCACAGCTCATGAATGAATATTTTCCACAGTTTGCCGTGAAGATGGGTTTTCAGCATCTTACGAGCTCACTGAGGTACCCGCAGTCCAATGACAAGGCAGAACTTACTGAAGAAAAATGAAGATCTTCCTATCTCACTCCTTGTTTATCATTCAATGCCACTAATGTGCAGATTATCACCGGCTAAATTACTAATGGGAAGAAAGCCAAGATCATAGCTTCCAGTATTGCCTCAACAATTAATTCCTGGATTGAAGACTCAAGATTACAAGAAAGTTTGTGAAAGAGAAAACTCCTACAGAAGGAAACAAAGCCAGAATGATAATAGAAGATTTCGAGAGAGAAGCTTACCCAAATTAAACAATGGTCAAAAAGCATGGAAACGTGACCTGGAAAGAAAAGGTGCAGTAATCCACGAACATGAGGACTATCTGTCATGATAAGTTATATGAACGACTGAAGGGAACCTACAAAGGAATCGGAAGAATATCATTCCTATTCCACAAAAACAGCCAGTAATCCATCTGCAAGATCCAAATGAGAATGAGCAAACCCAAATCGAATGAAATACTACAACCAGTAGAAAAGAAAAACGAAGTTAACAATCCAGACTTACTATGAAGACTACTGATCGTCCCAGACAGTTTACAGCCAAATTACGAAGAGTTGTCAAACCTCCGACGAGACTGAATCTGTAAGGTCAGAGACTTTGGGTGAGAGAGAGAGTAGCAGAGATGTAAATGTATATATATTTGGAAAAATGTTGGATAAAGACTTGGAGGGAGATGTAGTATAAGGAGGTAAAGGGTTAGTACAGAAGACAGTGAGAGAGACTCCTCACATTGTAAGACGAGTGATGTAACAGTCACATGAGATAGGCTGGAGAAGAAGAAACAGAGGAGTCTAGCTTAGGTGGCTTGAGGAGTGTGTATATAGTATAATGGAAATAATAAACAGTTCAGAGTTAACCGTTAACTGAGCCTGAGACTTTCTCTAGAATGCTCTGCAACACTATTAATACAACAACACGCAACACTCTAATTGGCCGGCAGCTCTTGGGGTGGGATATTGTCCCTTAAAGGGGACAGCAGCCCTGATGGCAGGCAGTTAATTGCCTGCCCGTCGTTGAATTCAGCTGGGGGTTTGA
Source organism: Heterodontus francisci (assembly GCF_036365525.1). Taxonomy (NCBI): domain Eukaryota; kingdom Metazoa; phylum Chordata; class Chondrichthyes; order Heterodontiformes; family Heterodontidae; genus Heterodontus; species Heterodontus francisci. The sequence goes on from NC_090374.1 coordinate 98,415,623, forward strand.
CAAATGGCCAAGGCGGGTTTGCCCCCCACACCAAAATAAAATTCAGCCTGTAGTCACTGTTGTGTAAAAGGAACACTGCAGCCAATTTCACGCACAGCAAGCTCCTACAAACAGCAATGTGATAATGACCAGATTATCTGTTTCTTGTGCTGTTGGACAGCCCATGGGATCTTTCACAGCTACCTGAGACAGTAGATAGGGCCTCAGTTTAATGTCTCATCCAAAAGATGGCACTTCCAACAAGTATTTGCAGCAGCTTGAATGTATAATTTTCTGACTCAGAGAAAAGACTTATACATGACTTTGTGAATGAGAAATCATGTCTCACAAATTTGATTGAGTTTTTTGAGGAGGTGACCAAGAGGATTGACAAGGGCAGGGCGATGGGCGTTGTCTACATGGACTTTAGCAAGGCCTTTGACAAGGTCCCGCATGGTAGGCTGGTCCAGAAGGTTCGAACACATGGGATCCAATTGGATACAAAATTGGCTTGATGATAGGAGGCAGAGGGTAATAGTGGAAGGTTGTTTTTCAGATTGACCAGTGGTGTGCCGCAGGGATTGGTACAGGGCCCTCTGTTGTTTGTCATATATATTAATGACTTGGATATGAATGTAAGGGGCATGATTAGTAAGTTTGCAGATGACACCAAAATTGGTGGTATAATGGACAGTGAAGAAGGTTGTCTAAGGTTACAACAGGATATAGATCAACTGGGAAAGTGGGCAAGGGACTGGTAAATGGAATTTAATGCAGACAAGTGCGAAGTGATGCATTTTGGGAAGTTAAACCAGGGCAGGACATATACAGTGAATGGCAGAGCCCTGGGGAGTGTTGTTGAGCAGAGAGACCTTGGGGTGCAAGTACATAGTTCCCCGAAAGTGGCAACACAGGTAGACAGGATGATGAAGAAGGCATATGGCATGCTTGCCTTCATCGGCCGAGGCATTGAGTACAAGAGTTGGGACGTCATGTTACAGTTGTACATAACGTTGGTTAGGCCGCGTTTGGAGTACTGTGTGCAGTTCTGGTCGCCGCACTACAGAAAAGATGTGATTAAGCTAGAGAGGGTGCAGAAAAGATTCACAAGGATGTTGTCTGGTTTGGAGGGCTTGAGTTATAAAGAGAGATTGGATAGGCTGGGTCTGTTTTCCCTGGAGCGAAGGAGGCTGAGAGGGGACATGATAGAGGTATATAAAATTATGAGAGGCATAGATAGGGTAGATAGCCAGAGTCTGTTTCCCATGGTAGGGGTGACTAAAACTAGAGGGCATAGAATTAAGGTGAGATGGAGGAGGTTTAAAGAGGATCAAAGGAATACATTTTTCACACTAAAAATAGTGGGTATCTGGAATGAGCTGCCAGAGGAGGTGATGGAGGCAGGAACATTAGCAACATTTAAGAGGCATCTTGACTTGTTCTTGAATGAGCAAGGCATAGAGGGATATGGAATTAATGCAGGCAGGTGGGATTAGTATAGATAGGCATTATGGTCGGCATGGACGCGGTGGGCCTGTTTCTATGCTGTGCGACTCTATGACTATGACAACTGAGACCTGCCTGATACCTAATTAGCACAACTCAAGGTCCCAAAGTAGCAAATAAGATGAGGCCAGTTAATATGTTTTTCAGTTAATCTGGTTGAAGGGTAAATTTTGCAAAATAAATCTTTACTGCTTTTCTTTGAATTGTGCTGTGGGACCTTTTGGGCAGAATTTTCCCAGTCCCCTGGAGGTGGATTTGGAGGTGGGAGGGGCTGGGAAAATTGCACTAAAAAGCATTGGACCAGTTCCCCAATGTGCTTCCACCTCCCCGCTCTTTTCCTGGAAGTGGGCATGCAGCAATGACGGCAGCCCATCCGGCAGCGGCAGAAATGTAATCAAACTAATTAAGGAACCACTTAATGGCATCAATTGCAGCAGCACAGCAATTTTGACAGCATTGTGCACACCCCCCTGCTGTGCCCATACCCTGGCAAGTGAGAGGAGGGGGTTGAGACTGCAAAGCAGCTGAAATAAAGAGATCTAAATGTTTTCAGCAGAAAATGATAAGGCTTCTGTCTTCCCATGTCACAACCTTGCCATTGAGTGTGGAATTCCTGAAGATGGATGTCTCTGATCGTCATGAGCCTAATGATACCCTGATACTGATGGTGGCTCCAGTGCTTCCCTGCAGCTTGGGCCTTAACAGTGCTCCCACTGGTCACAGTGAAGGTCGCTGGCCTCCCTTGCAGTGGGCTGTGCTGTCTGCAGCTCCCACCTCTGGAACCAGACCGCCAAAGAATTGGAAGGTGAATGCAGAAGCAACCTACTAACTGGCTGCCTCCCTTAAAATTCAACAGGAAGGTGTGCTGCTGCCTCGAATGGGTTTATGACCTGTAAATGACCTTGAAGTCAGGTTCCTGATGCACGTGGCAAAATTCAGCCCTTTACACCCACCTGCACAAATAGAAAAGGCTTTTCCTTTAACATCACATCTAAAATCTGTTCAATCAATGGCATTGATACTGTCTGTAAAAAGGAATATTACTGTGATGTTGTTGCTGTTGCTGCTCCTTGTGCTAACATTAAGTTTTGTCTTTTTTATATGAAATCAGATTGAATGTGATTTGTATCTTATTACTGCCCCATTTACACTCAAAAACAGGGCGATAGCAGACAGAAAATAAAAGGTCTTTTCTCCTGTCCTGTCATCACTGATTTTGTATTTTGCCTGATCTGTGACATGAATGTATGTCATTATGACACCGATGTCATTTCCAGCCTTACCACCTGATTTAGGCTACTTATGACTCTCACTCGCTAACCACACTGGTACATGCCCTTGGGCTGGATTTTGGTCTCATTCCGATGGCAGGTGGGGATGGGGTGCGGAGAATTGGAGTAGAATCGCCCACCACAGAACCCGCGCCGGATTCCCAGTTCTGACTTTCCCAGGGGCGGGATAAGCCGAAGACGATCTCCCCACCCAGAGGCCAAATAAGGGCCTCTTCCCGCTGCCACTGGGATCTTACCAGCAGTAGGGGGGGCCTCTGCCATGTTGTGAGGACACCTTGAAAAATGAGATGCAATCCCTAGGGGTGGGGGGGGTTCCTTCCTTCATGAGCAATTTGTGGACCATGCAGAACCCCCACCAGGAGCAACTTTACCCCCCCAGGAACCCCCTCCCCCAGAAACAAACACCTACCCCCAAAACCCCATCGCCAAGGCTTTCCAGACTGGCTCGGCAACTCTACCTCACCTACCCCTTCTCCAGGGTTTCAGCACTGGGCCTGGGTTCAAAGCCTCTGCAGTATCGGCAGTGGCCGCCGATCCCATTGGCGCTGCTAATACTGCTGAGCTGCCAAACCTTTGATTGGCCGGCAGCTCCTGGAGATGGGATCCCCATCCTGATAAAGTCTTTAAAGGGATGGGGATAATGCCTCCTTAAACTCTGACCCCAAAAGACTGGAGGATTGCGCCGGGGGTCTGAAAAAATACAGAGGCGGGGCTCCACGACTATTCAGCCCGGCACTGGGAGCTAGGCCTCCTACACAAAATTCAGCCCGTTGTGTGTTCATTTCAAAAGCTATAACCAAAAAGTACTCAGCTGTTTTCATGTAAACTTCTATAAAGCTTCTAGAGCTATTTTTCTTGAAATAGCTTGTGAATTTTTTGACAGCAAAGATTTTGAAATTGCTTGTAGGTTCTGTAATGTTAAGGGACTGCTGGCATTGCAGTTGTTTCTTGATGAAGGTTCTTATTGGAATTTCACTCAGAGAAGGAGTGGGAAGAAGGATGCACCAGACCTGCAACTGTAGGGAGAGCAAACAGAATGAGGTGATGAGGAATGATTAGTGAAATCCTGATCCTGAGTTTATAGGCTTGGAACAGGATCCATGTACTTCACAGAGGAGCATTGCTTAAGGAGGCTTCAATACTCCAGGGAGGCTGTGTTGTGTCACATCCTGCAGAATGATTTGTAGCCAGCTATCACAGCATTCCTTATTGCTGGCACTTGGCAGCTAACAGTGAACTATGATGCATTTTCATCAGGGTTTCCATTCAGTCAGTCAGTCTGCAATTAGTGACAACATTTTTTGGTTGACCAAGAAAAAGAGGATAGGGCCAAGGGTCAGTGAGGGCAAGTGCTAGCAGGTCAGTAGCAGTGAAATGCAATTACTGGTATGGCTATGAATGAACATTTGGCTGGAACTCAACTTTTAGTGGTCAAATAATGCTGATGCCTTCAGAATGCTCTAATTTGTCAGGACTGTTCTGTGAGAGAGAGAAGTTCTATAGCGGAGAGGTCAATTATCAGGGGACACAGATTTAAGGTGATTGGTAGAAGGATTAGAGGGGACATGAAGAAAAACTTTTTCACCCAGAGAGTGGTGGGTGTCTGGAATTCGCTACCTGGATCGGTGGTGGAGGCAGAAACCCTCAACTCATTTAAAAGTTATCTGGACATGCATCTGAAATGCTGTAAACTGCAAGGCTACGGTTAGGTGCTGGATGGTGGGATTAGATTGGGCGGCTAGTTTCTTTTTTCAGCAGACACAATAGACTGAATGGCCTCCTTCTGTGCTATAACTTTCTATGGTTCTATAGTTCTAGAATGAAGCATCCTACAGCTAAAAGCTCCTATTGTAGGTAGATGGGTGGTAAAGAATATGCTGGCTGCCAGAGCTGCCAGACATGCATAGCTCACATGCTTTGCCATGTCTTTGTTGCAAGCCACCTCAATCTGCATTGTACCACTTCGCCGCTCGTTGCACTTCTACTGCACTACAGTCAGCAGCGAACCCCAACAGGATGGACAGTTTTTGATGTTTACTGGCACAGTAGAAATCACATGGCTACTCTCACCAAGTCACACTTCAAATAATCAAGGAGAAAGAACTGGTTATCAATATTAGCTGCATTTATTCCAATAGTGATGCAGCTTAGTTCTGACAATGCCTAACAAGCTCACATATGACTACGGCTCTAAGTAAAATATCTAGTTCTTAGGCTAAGGAGGTTAGCCTGAAAGGGTCAAGTAGAAAGAAAAAAGAGGAGGGGATGATACCAATAAATCTTGCTGGACCAGGGGCAGAATCATACCGCCTTAGAAAATATTCTTCCATTGGGGCCAAATGGGGTCCTGCCCCGATGGATTGTGAGTCCCACCTGCCTGCATGAACTTCCCAGAGGTGGCCTCTTAATTGGATGCCTCCGGGAGCCCCGTCCAATTAGGGACGGCAGACGGGTTCCTGAGACTGCAGGTGCAATTAGAGGGCCTGCAGCTTTGGAAGGCAGGCAGCCCCACCAGGAGGGGCGGCAAGGAAAACGCAAGGGCGCCTCAAAATGGAGACGCCCTCAAAGCAGCCAGAAAATTCAAAACTGATGAAGGCCGAAGCCGGTAGGCTCCTCGGAGTGGAGGGGAAACCCCTCCTTTTCCTGCCCACATCTGTCATTGGTGCATGGAGCCTCCAGCTCTGATGGCCTCCTAACCTGCTGCTGCCTCATTACCCTCCTAATTGGTAATTATTGTCTACCCCTTCCCCCCCCCCCCCACCACCCCCCAGCTGCTGCTGCCAGGCAGGTAGCCACTGCCGTTGATGACCCGCCTCTGGCAAGATCGCGCAGAGGCAGGAACGCGTCTGCCCACAATGACCTAATGCCTCATTTCCATTTTTGCTCTCATTCCCACCTTGAAGACCACCTTTGTGAAGCAGTAAGCTTCCTCCCCAGATCTCCAGCGTCACCATCTTTTCCACTCAGTGCAAAATTGACCCGATTGTTCGTGCTCATTGTTCCCAGGACACTTTACAGACTTTGAAAAGTCATGGCTGAAATTGAGGATCTAAATACCAAGCTGACATATATGCTGCAGTTGGCTCATTGTCTAATAATGAAAGCAAGTAGCTAATTTTATTTTTTTTGTTTACAGCATATTCTTTTAAATAATTCCCAGTATCACCACTTGACAAATTACATAGTATGATACTGCTTTTTAGCAAATTATGAATTTGATTTAAAAACAAGAAATGCTAATTTTGTGCTAATCCACAAAATTGGTGAAAGCATTTGATAGAAAATTACTAATTTATTCCCCAAGACAGGAGCACTAAGTTGAGCTACCACAATTGGTGCACCGTATGATTCATCTCAAAATTAACAGGTTACACACTATATTCTAAACTTTGTCATGCATTCAACTAGCATGGCCTAATGGGATTGGAGTTCTTAAATGAGAAATGGGAGTAGGCCCGATTTCCTCTGCAATTAATGGCCTGGTAACAAAATCATGCAAAACACTGGGAGTGAAATTGGTCTTTGGCAAAAATGCAAAGCAGTCTGTAGCAAATTGGCAGCCTTGGTGCTCAGTTTTCTTTTCTGTAATTATCAAATCAGAGACTTCTTTCTTTTGGGCCTCCTTATCTCGAGAGACAATGGATACGCGCCTGGAGGTGGTCAGTGGTTTGTGAAGCAGCGCCTGGAGTGGCTATAAAGGCCAATTCTGGAGTGACAGGCTCTTCCACAGGTGCTGCAGAGAAATTTGTTTGTTGGGGCTGTTGCACAGTTGGCTCTCCCCTTGCGCCTCTGTCTTTTTTCCTGCCAACTACTAAGTCTCTTCGACTCGCCGCAATTTAGCCCTGTCTTTATGGCTGCCCGCCAGCTCTGGCGAATGCTGGCAACTGACTCCCACGACTTGTGATCAATGTCACATGATTTCATGTCGCGTTTGCAGACGTCTTTATAACGGAGACATGGACGGCCGGTGGGTCTGATACCAGTGGCGAGCTCGCTGTACAATGTGTCTTTGGGGATCCTGCCATCTTCCATGCGGCTCACATGGCCAAGCCATCTCAAGCGCCGCTGACTCAGTAGTGTGTATAAGCTGGGGATGTTGGCCGCTTCAAGGACTTCTGTGTTGGAGATATAGTCCTGCCACCTGATGCCAAGTATTCTCCGAAGGCAGCGAAGATGGAATGAATTGAGACGTCGCTCTTGGCTGGCATACGTTGTCCAGGCCTCGCTGCCGTAGAGCAAGGTACTGAGGACACAGGCCTGATACACTCGGACTTTTGTGTTCCGTGTCAGTGCGCCATTTTCCCACACTCTCTTGGCCAGTCTGAACATAGCAGTGGAAGCCTTACCCATGCGCTTGTTGATTTCTGCATCTAGAGACAGGTTACTGGTGATAGTTGAGCCTAGGTAGGTGAACTCTTGAACCACTTCCAGAGCGTGGTCGCCAATATTGATGGATGGAGCATTTCTGACATCCTGCCCCATGATGTTCGTTTTCTTGAGGCTGATGGTTAGGCCAAATTCATTGCAGGCAGACGCAAACCTGTCGATGAGACTCTGCAGGCATTCTTCAGTGTGAGATGTTAAAGCAGCATCGTCAGCAAAGAGGAGTTCTCTGATGAGGACTTTCCGTACTTTGGACTTCGCTCTTAGACGGGCAAGGTTGAACAACCTGCCCCCTGATCTTGTGTGGAGGAAAATTCCTTCTTCAGAGGATTTGAACGCATGTGAAAGCAGCAGGGAGAAGAAAATCCCAAAAAGTGTGGGTGCGAGAACACAGCCCTGTTTCACACCACTCAGGATAGGAAAGGGCTCTGATGAGGAGCCACCATGTTGAATTGTGCCTTTCATATTGTCATGGAATGAGGTGATGATACTTAGTAGCTTTGGTGGACATCCGATCTTTTCTAGTAGTCTGAAGAGACCACGTCTGCTGACGAGGTCAAAGGCTTTGGTGAGATCAATGAAAGCAATGTAGAGGGGCATCTGTTGTTCACGGCATTTCTCCTGTATCTGACGAAGGGAGAACAGCATGTCAATAGTCGATCTCTCTGCACGAAAGCCACACTGTGCCTCAGGGTAGACGCGCTCGGCCAGCTTCTGGAGCCTGTTCAGAGCGACTCGAGCAAAGACTTTCCCCACTATGCTGAGCAGGGAGATTCCACGGTAGTTGTTGCAGTCACCGCGGTCACCTTTGTTTTTATAGAGGGTGATGATGTTGGCATCGCGCATGTCCTGGGGTACTGCTCCCTCGTCCCAGCACAGGCATAGCAGTTCATGTAGTGCTGAGAGTATAGCAGGCTTGGCACTCTTGATTATTTCAGGGGTAATGCTGTCCTTTCCAGGGGCTTTTCCGCTGGCTAGGGAATCAATGGCATCACTGAGTTCCGATCAAATCAGAGACTTAGGCCGGGATTTTACCCATCCTCTGGAGACAAGCTCGGAAGCAAGAGGGTTGGTAATATTGGTGGAAGGCGTCAGGAGGGAAGCCACCCCGGGATATTTCAAAAGGCAGGAATAGTAGCAGCTTGGCCACTACAGGAGTTCTGAAGAAGGGTCACTGACCTGAAATATGAACTCTGCTTCTCTCTCCACAGATGCTGCCAGACCTGCTGAGTATCTCCAGCATTTCTTGTTTTTATTTCAGATTTCCAGCATCTGCAGTATTTTGCTTTTATTTTTATGAATTGGATTGTCAGATTGAGCTATCAGTCGCTGACTAGCATGACCTCTAATATATTTCTTCGCCATTCCCTGGTCATGGTATACTCACAAAGACTAGTATTGTTCCACCTCCTTACAGCTTTCAAGACCATCTGAGCTGTAAAGCATCTAGTAATCATGTACAAGAATAGCTTATACTTATTCTCACTATTATCTTCATAATTAATTCCCATCAAAGTGAGTATTCAGAGTTACCTATATCCTATATCTCATTTAGTGATTTATAACAGTCTCCTGGAACTATACTTTCTACTTTTTCTGATTCAGTATGAGGCACAAAATCTTTAATCTGAACCTGAACTGTTCTTTTCCCTTCCATCAAGTCAGCTTTAAAATAAGTAGCTACCCCACCTCTTTTTTTTACTTATATCCTTTTGGAATAAACTATATCACTGTTTATTAACGCCCAGTCCTTCTCCTTAAGTCATGGGACTTTGAGTGGGGGTAAAATTGGATCTCACTTTGTCCATTTCTCAAGTGCAAAACAGGTCCATAAACTACCAGTTTTTGTCATCGAAACCATCAGCCATCATATTGGTTACAGCATCCCTAGTCAAGTCAGCCACCAGCCTGAAACAACTGTTAGGCCCACAGTCTAGGTAAATTCAGGTCCTAACCATTATTTTTTTAGGCCCCTTTGATGAATTGGATCCAGTCTGACCACAGAATGTGCATCTCTGTGGTTACCCATCAGGCTTTGCTGGTGAATGATCACACTGGCAAACCTCCTTTCATGCAGTGCCACTCAAAGTAGACTATACCATAAATGGGATAGTTTGAAGGAAGCATCCAACATTATGATTGGTCGGCCAATTATATGTCTTTCTTTTTTCTCCCATTTGGCTGATTTTTAGGCTACAAATTCCTTTAGCGTGCTTGCTAATGAAAATACCAGATCGTGAAATCAGCCCTTCCACATTGAAGTTGCATATAGTGTCTAAGTTGGCAACTTTGAGAACTGTGTCAGATTTATTTGTTCCTGTACTATGGTCCTTAGCCTTTCTTTTATTTTCCATGTAAAAAAAGGATTTATCATTTCTATCCTCTGATTCTGATACCAGATTTATGGCATTACAAGCGTAATGTGTTGCAAAAGTCATAGTTCGAAGAAATAAATCTGCTGATACAGTAAAAGAGAGGCAATATATCATCAAATTCTGAAATTACATGAAGGATAATGATTTCACAATTGTGAAATGATTTATTTATTTCTAAGTTAAGCTGCACATTTGGAGGAATTCAGTACTCAAGTTGCTAATGTTGAGTAAAACATGTCTCGTCAGCAAGGAATCAGACACTGCACCTCGCCGTTGATAGCAGCACTTCAAAATGTAATTAAGTAATTTACATTTCACTAAATTCACTTGCCTTGTGGTGAAACTAAATGAGACATTTTTGTGAAACAAATGTAGAATGGCTCTTTTAACTGTCCAGTATGACACTAACATAGGAAGTGTTCCCCTGGATAATTTGATGTTGTACTCTACTGCTCATGCTGTTTAATTTATCCTGTTAAGTGTACCACTGTAAGAAACACAATCCCACTGATAGATCAATGGACACAGTAGAGAATAAGAAGCTGATCCATATAGACCAGGAGAGATTTCCTCTTTGCATTGGATGTAGCAAAATCATTAAGGTGTTTAAAATTTTGCTATGCCTCATGCACATAGGAAATATTCCCTCCGGAAAACTTCCAGGTTGATCTGCAATAAGTACTGAATTAATTCATCTCAACAGAGGTATATAATTTACATAAATATACCAGATTAGGGAGAGGAAAATGAACTGTGATTCTTAATTGTTATCCAGTAATCCTTGCTGAAAATACTCAATTGTAGACATCTTATAAGGACAGAACTGAGCTCAGCTATGATGCCCCTGATGAAGAACCTGCCAGAAATGATACAGGGGACATCACACTTCAACAGAATGGAAGGCTTTACAGCGCAATCACCATGATGTTCTAGACATCCAAATCCAATCCCGTGTCCTGAGCCTACACATTACTTATTGTTTAATCTAGGTCCTTAGATGCGGAGTTTGGCAAAAAGACATCCCTATCCTGAAAGTGTCTGCCACATTCATGATTAAATAAATGGGAAGAGTATATAATAGGGCAGATTATATATTGAAAATATTGTAGGGGAAGAATTTCTGTGGGGGTTCTCCTGATCTCTTGCCTTGATCTCTTCTCATTTATTTAATCAGGAAGAGAGACAGGCACTGTCAGGGTAGGTTTGGCACTTTGCCAAACTCCTCACATGAAAACCTGGATTAAGCAATAGGTAATGTGTGGAAGATCGGTTAAAACCATTTCTTTGTAGTTTCCACCAATCTTCCATTGACATTATGGTGGAATGTGTCATGTTATGGTATGTAGTTAAGCACCAATAGTCAACAAACAGTGTATGAGCACATCAGAGGTGTCAGCCATAGCTCAGTTGGTTGCACACGGCCTCTGAGTGAGAAGGTTCTGGGTTTAACTTGCAGTCTAGGATTTAAGTACAAAATTCAAGGCTGACATGGCAGTGCAATACAGAGGGCATGCTCACAGAGTGATACAACCCTGAAACAGGCCCTTCGAGTCTGTGCCGACCAACAACCACCCATTTATACTAATCCTAAATTCCCAACCACATCTCCACCATTCTCCTACCTACACTAGGGGCAATTTACAATGGCCAATTTACCTATCAACCTGCAAGTCTTTGGCTGTGGGAGGAAACCAGAGCACTCAGCGGAAACCCACAGTCACAGGGAGAACTTGCAAACTCCACACAGGCAGTACCCAGAAACAAACCCAGGTCACTGGAGCTGTGAGGCGGCAGATCTAACCACTGCACCACTCCACTGTGTTGTCTTTCAGATCAAATACTAAACCTTCTTTGGGGTACATAAAAGAACCCATAGCACTACCTTGAAAAAAGCAGGGGTTCTATCGCTAATGGCCTGGTCAATGCTTATCCTTCACTCAGCATTAAAAAAAATGATGATCTGGTCATTATCACATTTGCTCTTTGCAGGACCTTGCTGGGCACATGTTGGTTGCTGAGCTTCCTACACTCAACAGTGACTACACTTCAAAAGGAAATTCATTGCTGTAAAGTGCTTTGGGATTGTCCAGTGGTTGTGAAAGGTGTTACATAAATGCAAGTCTTTCTTTCAAGAACCAGAGGGCACTGATTTAAGGTGATTGGCAAAAGAAGCAATGACAACAAGAAAAACCTTTTTACACAGCAAGTAATTATGATCTGGAATGTACTGCCTGACAGTATGGTGGAGGAGTGTGGTGGGACTAGCAGAGTTGCTCTTGCAGAGAGCTGGCATGGACATGGTGGGCTGAATAGACTCCTTCTGTGCTGTAACCATTCTCTTATTTTATGATTCTAAGCTTGTAAGGTATATCAAAGCTAACAGGAAAAGACTTTATAAATACATTAAGAAAAGGAGAGTGCTCAAGGGGAATGTGGGCTTATTAAAGACAAATGCAGGTAAGACTATAAATGTTTTTTATATGTTATAAATATAACATTTACAAGTACTATTTTTTCAGGAAGTACTGCTGGCTATCACTTAGTAGATTTATATAGAATTGCATTGAATATACTGCAAAAAAACAGGTCATTTGTCCATCCAGACCACGGTGATGATTATGCTCCACGCGACTCCTCCAGCTCGTCCTCATTTAACTCCATCAGCATAACCCTCTATTCCCTTCTCCCTCATCTGCTTATCTAGCCTCCCCTTAAATACATCTATACTATTCATCTCAACTACTCCCATTGGTTGTGATTTCCACATCGTCACCACTCTCTAGGTAAAGGAGTTTTCTCGGAATTCTTGGTGACTATCTCCTAATAATGGACTCTAGTTTTGCTCTTCCCCACAAGTGGAAATACTCTCTATGTTTACTCTAACAAAGCTCTTCATAATTTCAAAGGTCTCTATTAGTCCACCCTTCAACATTCTCTTTTCAAGAGTAAAGAGACCCAGCCTATTCATCTTTTCCTGATAGATATGACAGTTCTACATCATCCATGTAAATCCTTTTTGCATCCTTATCAGTGCCTCTATATCCTTTTCATAATATGGTGACCAGAACTGTACACATTGCTTCAAGTGTAGTCTAACCAAGTATTGATACAAGTTTAGCATAACTTCTCTACTTTTCAATTCTATCCCTCTAGAAATAAATCTTAGTGCTTGGTTTGCTTTTCTTATGGTCTTATTAACCTGTGTCACAATTTTTAGTGATTTGTCTGTTTGCCCTCCCAGATCCCTTTGCTTCTCTACCCCATTTAGATTCTTATTTTCCATTAATATATGACCTTCTTACTTTTCTTACCAAAATGTAATACCTCACACTTATTTATTTTAAATTTATTTGGCAATTATATGCCCATTCTGAAATATTAGTGATGTCTTCTTGTAATTTGTTACAGTTCTCTTCACTGCTGACTTCCTTCACAGTTATTGTCATTCACAAATTTAGAAATTGTGTTTGTGATTATAAAGTCTAAATAATTCATACAAATATTGAACAACAACAGTCCCAGCACTGATCCTTGAGAGACCCCTCTTCACACCTTCTGCCATTCTGAATACCTATCCTTTACTTCTACTCTCTGCATTCTGTCTTACAGCCAGCTAGTTGGGCGGCACAGTGGCGCAGTGGTTAGTGGCGCAGCCTCACAGCTCCAGCGACCCGGGTTCAGTTCTGGGTACTGCCTGTGTGGAGTTTGCAAGTTCTCCCTTTGACCACGTGGGTTTCTGCCAGGTGCTCTGGTTTCCTCCCACAGCCAAAGACTTGCAGTGTGATAGGTAAATTAGCCATTGTAAATTGCCCCTAGTGTAGGTAGGTAGTAGGAGAATTGAGGGAAGGTGGGGATGTGGTAGGGAATAAGGGATTAATGTAGGATTAGTATAAATGGGTGGTTGTTGGTTGGCACAGACTCGGTTGGCCAAAGGGCCTGTTTCAGTGCTGTATCCATAAATAAATAGCTAGTCATTCTGCTACTTGTCCACTGACTCCACATGCTCTGACCTTATTCATTAGTCTGTTCTGAGCTACCTTACTGAAAGCCTTGTGAAAATCTAGATATATTACATCTACCACATTATACTTGTCTACATTCTCTGTTATGTCTTGAAAGAAGTCATTGAGGTTGGTCAAGCAAAACTTTCCTTTTGAAACCCATGTTGATGATTCTTTATTATATATTTGGTTTCTAGATGTTTTTCTATTTTCTCTTTTAAGTAGGGATTCCATTATTTTTCCTATTATCAATGTTAAGCTGACAGGTCTATAGTTCCCTGGATATGTTCTATCTGCCTTCTGAAATACAGGTATAATATTAACTATCTGCCAGTCCTCTGACACTACACCTTTTTCTAATGAATTATTAATTATGTGTAATAGTGCCTGTGTTATCTCTTCCCTAGAGGCAATCCCTCTAGACCAGGGGTCTTATCCTCTGAGTTTGATTAATTTAGGTAATATATCTCCTGTTTTTATTTTAAATGCAGTTATAGCATTCTAATCTCATCTTCCAATTTCATATCCACCTGATCCATTTCCCTGGTAAATACTGAAACAAAATAATTAATTAATATTTTTGCCATTTTATTATCACTGCCTATGATTTTTAATCTGACTGTCGTTTAATGGCCCTATTCCAACCCAGTTTTTCTTTTTTATTTATGTACCTACAGAATGTTTTACTGTTTTGTTTTATGCTCCTTGATAATTTAATTTCAAGTTCCTCTTTGCCTCTTAATTGTTTATTTTAATTCCATTCTAGTCTTGTTGTATTCTCCTCGGTCATGCTCTTCCCTATTGTCTATGTAATTATATATGTCTCTTTCCTTACCTTTAAACGTTTCTCATGTCTTTATGTATCCATGATTCTCATTAATGTTTGGTTTGCCCTTTTTTATTAGCAAAATATATTTTACCCGGACTCTGTTGAATACCATTTTAAATGTTTTCCGTTGCTGTTCTACATCATTGTTTGTCAGTATTGTTGCCCATTTTATTTTCCAAAATTCTATCCTCATCCACAAGACGACAGCTTTTCCCCAATTTATTACCCTGGTATTTTGTCATGCTTACGTCCTTCTCCATTATTGTCTTATATGGTATCATATTGCAGTCACTATTGCCTAAATGTTCCTCTACTTCTCCTTCTCTTACTTTCTCTGCTGTGTTGTTTGATATTAATATGGCAAAAAGGTAATTTAATTTTTTTGTAAATGCTTTTAGTGGATCTACTACCAGTTTCCTACCATGGAGCAAAGAGTTCTACAGGATAGGAATAGTGACAGGGTCGCACATGATGATCCAGAAATAACTTTGTCAGTGCTCACATTAAATTAGTCTCTTCCACCTCTTTTGCAGCACAATTGAAAAGAATTATACCATGACAAATCAAGGAGGCAGAATTGATAAAAAAAAATCAACATGTAACAGTAAAGTGGGACATAAACGCTAAGTGGTGGATTGTGACTTTGGGCGATCGTGTAAAATGGGTGTTAGCGAATCGGCAGTTCATTTTACATATCTCCCGATTTTCATTTCAATTGAAGTCAATGCATCCATCTACAATGAATTTATGCTCCCTTTATTGTGGGCACCATCATCCTCAAGCACAAAAGGCACAGGCTACACTACACTGATTGAATAAATCAGCACTAAGTAAGTGAAACCTTTCTTGTACAACTCCAATTTTCATAAACAATAGAGTATAGCATAAACGCACATTCTCTTTTACCACAACAAATTCCATGAACAGAAGCAGTGAATTGGCTCAAAACTGTTCCTTCACCACTGTCATAACCTCAGGAAGGTTAAGTGGAAACCATAGTTCGAGAAGTACAGACCACAGCTCTGAGCAAATTCCTGGACCATGTTTCCCCTGTATCTAGCTGTGGCTTTCTTTCTTGTATTCTAGTGCTTCTCTTAGGTGAAACCTGAGGAAGTAAGTAGCATGAAGTTCAGCTCAGTTGAGTCTTGCAGGACAGAGTGCCTAACTCGGAAATTTGGTAAGTGTGGGAATTTGGTGCAGTGAGGGAGGAGGATGTGCTGTTCTGGTCATTGACAGAACAAGCATTGATCCAAGAGAGGGAGCTGGAGACTGAGAGACCGGAGAGCTGAAGCCAAGAGGCATTTATTAGGTGAGCAGGTAGGTGATTGGTCGGTGAGTTTTAAGGTTTTTTCCTTTCTAAACTGGCGCAGTAGTTTAAGCTAGTACCTGGGGAGATATAAGGATTATATTAAACTTCTAGCTTAACTAGTTAAACTGCTTAATATAACTACAAATTTTCATTGTGATATTTCTAATCTTGAAACCTAATTAGTTAAATAAAACACAACAAAGATGACAGGGCAGGTGATATATGTTATGTTGTGGTTGTAGCATGTGGGAACTGCTGGGCACTGATGTGATCCATGGCAACCACATCTGCAATAAGTGTCTGCAGCTCGAGGAACTTTGGCTCAGTAGATGAGTTGGTGTCTAAGATTCCAACACTGTGATGCACCAGGGAAGGGGAACTTGCACCCCTTAGGCTAGGTATTTCTGATTTGGTCTGTTCTCAGGGACGGGAAGAAGTGACTACGAGTGAGGCAGGTATGATGATCCAGAAGGTTGCAATGGAGCAGCCACAGCCCTTGGACCTGTCCAACAGGTTTTAGGTTCTTGCAGCTTGTGTGGACGAGAGCGAGGGCTGCAGGGAGGATAAGTAAACTGACCACAGTACCATGGTGCAGGGGGCAATTCAAGTGGGAGGAGTATAAAAGAATATGGTTGTAGGAGGAGACAGTATAGTTAAGGAGATAGATACTGTTCTCTGCAGCCAAGAGCATGAGACCCAAAGGCTGTGTTGCCTGACTGGTGCCAGGGTTCAGGACATCTCCTCAGGGCTGGAGAGGAATTGGAGTGGAAGGGGAAGGATCCAGTTGCCATGGTCCATGTGGGTGCCAATGACATAGACAGGACTAAGAAAGAGTTTCTGCTGAGGGAGTATGAACAGCTAAGGGCAAATTAAAAGGTAGAACCACAAAGGTAATAATCTTTGGATTAATCCGAGCCACAAGCAAATTGGCATTGGGTAAATAAGATTAAAGAGTTGAATGTGTGGCTCAAAGTTTGGGAGAAATGGGTTTTGATTCATGCGGCATTGACACCAGTACTGGGGAAAAGGAAGCTGTACCAATGGGAGGGCCTTCATCTGAACCATGCTTGGACCAGTGTTGTGGTGAATTATATAACTAGGGCTGTAGAGAGGGTTTCAAACTAAATAGTGTGGGGGTGGGGGGGGGGGGGGTGGGGGGGCGGCAGGGGGAGGGTTCGGGAGAGGAGAAATTTAGAAAGTTAACGAGAAAGGGAAAGTTAATAGTGAAGGGTAGCAATACGGGTAATGATAACCAGAGTGTGACAGGAAGGGACAGAGCTTGAAAACATAAGAGTGCACCAACAAATAAGGGCAGAGTAGGGAAAAATGGTAAAAAGACAGAATTATAGGGTCTTTATCTGAATGCAAATTTGCCGATGACAGCAAGATAGGAAGGAAGGTATGTTGTCAAGAGGAGGTAAAGAGTCTTAAAGAATCTACAAAGGGATATAGATAGGTTAAGTGAGTGGGCAAAAATTGGCAGATGGAGTATAATGTAGGAAAATTGAACTTGTCCACTTTGGCAGGAAGAATAGAAAAACAGTACACTATTTAAAAGGAGACACATTGCAGAACTCTGGGGTACAGAGGGATCTAGGTATTCTGGAACATGAATCACAAAAGGTTGATATGAAGATACAGCTAGTGATTAGGAAGGCAAATGGAATGTTGTCATTTATTGTCAGGGGAATGGCATATAAAAGTAGGGATGTTTTGCTACGGTTGTATAAGGTATTGATGAGACCACATTTGGAGTATTTTGTACAGTTTTGGTCTCCTTATTTAAGAATATAAATGCATTAGAGGCAGTTCAGAGAAGGTTCACGCAACTGATACCCGAGGTGGGGAGCGGTTATCTTTTGAAGAAAGATTGGACAGGTTGGGTCTGTATCCATTGGCGTTTAGAAGAATGAGAGATGATCTTATTGAAACATATAAAATCCTGAGGGAACTTGACAAGGTGGATGTTGAAAGGATGTTTCCCCTTGCGGGAGAGACTAAAACGAGGGAACACAGTTTAAAAATAAAGGGGTTGACCATTTAACACTGAGGGGAGGAGAATTTTCTGTCTCAGAGGCTTGTGAGTCTTTGAAACTCTCTTCCCCAGAGAGTGGTGGAGGTAGGGTCACTGAGTATTTTTAAGGCAGAGGTAGATAAATTCTTGACTAACAAGGGAGTAAAAAGGGTATTGGGTCGGCAGGAAAGTGGCGTTGAGACCACAATCAGATCAGCCATGGCTTGAAGGGGCCAAATGGCCTACTTCTGCTCCTAATTCATATGCCCTTCTGCACTCTTCATTGAACCAGGGTTGATCCCCCAGCTTGATGGTAATGGTAAAGTGGGGAATATGCTTGGCTATCAGGTTACAGATTGTAGTTGAATACAATTTTGCTGCTGCTGATGGCCCACAGTGCCTCATGGATGCCCAATTTTGAGTTGCCAAATCTGTTCCAAATCTATTCCATTTAGCATGGTGGTAGTGCCACACAACACGATGTAGGGTATCCTCAACTTAGTCTCCACAACGACTGTGTGGTGGTCACTCCAACCAATACTGTCACGGACAGATGCATCTGCAACAGGTAGATTGATGAGGACAAGATCAAATAGGTTTTTTCACTCTTGTTGGTTCCCTCACCACCTGCCGCAGATGCAGTCTAGCAGCTATTTCCTTTAGGACTTAAGCAGATCGATCAGTAGTGGTGCTTCGGAACCATTCTTGGTGTTGGATATTGAAGTCCCCCACCCAGAGAACATTCTGTGCCCTTGTCACCCTCAATGCCTCTTCCAAGTGTTGTGCAATATGGAGGAGTACTGATTCATCAACTGAGGAGGGGAGGAGTGGTAGGCAGTAATCAACAGGTGGTTTCCATGCTCATGTTTGACTTGATGCCATGGGACTTCATGGGGTTTGAAGTCAATGTTGAGGACTCCCAGGGCAACACCCTCCTGACTGTATATCACTGTACCACCACCTCTGGTGGGTCTGTTCTGTTGGTGGGACAGGACATCCAAAGGAACTGTGATGTTGTCTGTTAGGTATGATTCCGTGAGTATGACTATGTCAGGCTGTTGCCTGACTAGCTAGTGGGACAGCTCTCAATTTTGGCACAAGCTCCCAGAGGTTAATAAGGAGGGAGTTGTAGGGTCAATAGGGCTGGGTTTGCCGCTGTCGTTTCTGGTGCCTCGGTCGATACCAGGTGGTCTGTCCAGTTTCATTCCTTTTAGACTATTCTCTAGCTGTTTATGTAACTCTTTGTGCAGTCATTATCCAGAGAGCAGGGGATAGATCTTGGGCTGCATTTTATGCAGCTGTAAAACATGGCAGCCTGCACTTGCGGCTTTCAGTCAGCGGAGCCACCGCGATCTTAAACGCGGTGGCTCATTATCATGCCCGGGGAAGATCGCCATTTTTAAAGGGCTTAGAGCCCTAAATGACAGTTTGAAATCTTAAAGGCATATTGCATTTAAAAGTGTAACAAATTATTAAATAAATCTTTCCATCCCCTCTCCCACCCCCCTCCCAATAATCGTACATTTAATTCCTTGCCCACTCACCCTCCCCCAAAATACTTACCTTGACTACGTGACACCCCTCAAAGTTCATAAACTCTAACCCTGAACCCTTTCCTGCCATCCCCCCAACCAATCTAAAGAGTTTGATCCTGCTCCCCACTTCCACACTGAGAAAATTATCTCCTCCCCCCTCCCCACAGATGGGACGCAGATCTGAAGGCTTGTCAGTGCCAGTCGCCAGGATGAAGATCGCGGTGGCAGATCAGGAAGCAATGGGAACTTCATTGATGCAGGTAAGTTAATTTATTTAAATATTTAAATTGAGGTCCCATCACTAGGTGGCAGGGGTGGGGGGGGCCACTACCATCAAGATCGGGGTAGGCCTCATCTGGGGCAATC
The DNA here is from genome assembly GCF_036365525.1 of Heterodontus francisci. Classification (NCBI taxonomy): domain Eukaryota; kingdom Metazoa; phylum Chordata; class Chondrichthyes; order Heterodontiformes; family Heterodontidae; genus Heterodontus; species Heterodontus francisci. Next base: position 98,435,212 of record NC_090374.1, read on the forward strand.
TTCATGCCCCCCCGCCACGGATCCCGAAGTCAAGGTCCCTATAAAATTCAGCCCCTTGTCACCCACAACCCACCTGTTGGCGTAATTATATAGTATTTTTGAGATTTAGAAAGGAATCACTACCAAAACTTTCAGCAGTCCTGAAGCTCAAAAAATCCTAATTTCCACCAGTCTCAGCTGATCCTAGCAACTTATATTTTTCATTCTAAATTATCCCTAGTACATTGCGAGCATAAATATAGGAGATCAGAGCTGCAGCATCACTGTTCTTCATTTTAATATATGGTAATTAGATGCATGGCCTCCTGATGAGCAGACCATGAGAAGGGCCAAATTGTGATTAGAAATTCAAACACTTTGCTTCTGCTCCAATATGCTAGTCAGTGAAGCCAGTTGCCCCAATTTTACGTCGCAGGATGTGGAAAACAGTGTATGAAAATTTGGGGCTTTATTTTGCAAGGTCAGAAATACATTTCAGAGAAATAAACATTCTGCTATTTGATAAGCAGAGGCTTTTTACCTTTATGCAAATGGCCATCCTTATCTCTGCTGAAAAAACATGTTTGAAGCAACATGTGATAACTAATTTCCACTTAACACAGGCATAGGTAAGCTTTGCACAATAACCATCTAGTGGCATAAGACCATAAACAGCTTTCCAAAGTAGTTTTAATGCCAAATCAGTGAGAAACAGGCAATGTTGGATCCTCATCTTGTTTAAGCAACAGATGTGCACAAACAGCCCAAAATTATTTGTAACTTGAAATTCAGTTTGGGAACAAAACAGAAATGAGATTATTCCGCAACTAATGATTCAAATACCTCAGCAAAAAGACTACTCTGATTGATTTGAACTCAGAAGGTATCAGCATGAAAATACTAAAGTAATTAAGTATATTAGAAGTACAATGCCAGGCATTGGATCATTGTGCTTTTGGTACTGACAATTAGGGACACAAATGACTTTCTGGAATCATATGAAACAGAACTAGTCAGAGTCGCCTTCAGGTAAAAGAAAACCTGTGAGAAAAGGAGTTTTCGGTGTGCATGGTGTACTCGAGACAAATGAATTAAAAATGACTGCATGAGCTATGACGTTCACTTTAATTCATTCTCCCAGGGGTTGAAAATATATTATTGGTAGCAGGCTAGTAAAAATTGAAAATGACAAAAACACTTTACTAAGGTAGAGCAGTGCAATTTCAAATAGTATCCACAGTCTTACAGGAGCACTCTACAATACTATGGTGGAAAATGGCCAGTATGAATCAGATGCTAATTGTTTCAAAGTAGGCCAGGTCTGAACAGCTTTAACTTTCCTGGACCCTCAGAGCATAGATTTGACGTCCAACGTCTAGTAAAAGTAGTTTGAGATTGTTTAGATCCACATTTTAAAATAAATATTGCTTAATCAATGAAACTATGTTAAAAACGAACAGGATTCATTAATTATATTCCTGTAGAATTCGCAGTTAGAAGTCAATATTGCATGTTGATCTCAGCTAGGAAGTGAATCGTGGAGATTATAAAATTTTAATGAATTAGATCACTTTTAACTATTGTAATTTATAAATGGAAAAATTATCACTACACACATCTAACGACACTTGACCCAATTACATTCATTGTAATCGAATAGAAATGGGAGAATGTGCTGATACACCCCGACAAAAATGTTTCTCATGCAATCAGCTTACTTTTGCAAACAACTTTAGCAAAGTAATTCAATTGTTTTGGCAAGAGCTCTACAGAAATTGAGACACTTAAATCAATGATAATTAGATGCATTGGTTTCTGGTTTCAGTAACTCTCTTTCACTGCAGTGTCAATCTGAAAAATCAGTATGAATATTATGACTCCAAATTAAGGTACAGTATGCTTGGTATATTCATGGTTGAATTCTTCCTTCACCCTCCCTTTTAAAGTTGGCTACATAAAGATGTTAATTGTTCCAATTAACAACTTCTGCCACTAAATATCATCCAATGTAAAATAGTTGTCTGTTCCCAGTTATTCCCAATTGTTCCATTTCCTAATTGTTTGGTATTATTTTCAAGGAAAAATGCAGAGCTTAGAATCGTTGTTAAATTTTGTCTGCTTACAATCCTGTAAAGCACCTTGAGATGTTTTGCTACATTAAAGTTGCTTGCTTGTTTTATTTACATAACAATCAGATTGTGTCTTTGACCAGAAAATTAATTTGGTTTGTTTCCTTGATTGAGGTAGCATCATTGTTCCTTTGATTATAAAGAGCTGATTTTTTTTTTATGTTATATGTTTCATCAATATGTACAATGTTAATAAGTTCAGGGATTTCACCTATGTATTTGGAGTCAAGGACTTCATTAAATGTTTGCTAGAAACATAGGCCTGGAGTTTTTGCCAGGGTTTGCAATCGGTAAAATGGGCCCAGAATGTGCTGGACAGTATATGTTTTGCTGAGGTGAGGTTACGCTTGAGGAAAATCCCCCCTATATCAGTGCGTTTGAGCAGCATAATTGAATATAGTCTCTAACAGGGCAAATGAGGCCTCAAGATTACTGAATTAAACACATTTATACTGAAAGTATATTCAAGTAATTGTTGCATCTGAAAGAACAGGCCAGTGGTTTCAATTGACAGATCTTATGACAAAGCAATTGACTAAATTTGAATTCATTTAAACAGAACTTAAAGTAATTTAAGGTGATTGTAGCATCAGTATGAGAAACAGACCAGAGTGAGTCTTCAATTGACAGCTGGTCACTGCAGCTACAGGTCACCAACGATGGTGTAACGTGACCATGGGTTCACATGTACCCAGAGTTCTCGGCAACACAATGAACAACCATGAATGGGCACAATTGGTAGACAACTGCCATGCTGGTCTAGTGGCATGATCAGTTCTGTCAGGGGAAGGGTGACTACTATGGGCGATTTGACTTTTGAACCAATACAGAAGATCACAGAAACTAGAATGTAAGTGTTTATGGCCAAAACTCACTTACGATTTAAATTTCCCAATTTTTTTGTGCTATTTCAGTCGATTCTGCCCAGATTGCGCTGATAAACCCCATGGCACAACAAGTGAAAAGGAGGGAGCTTCAAGCAGGAATTTCAAAAGTGCTTGTTTGAACCAAACAAAAGTTCTGAGACAAGCAAAGCCTGTCAAAGAATACATAAATATTCAAGAAGCAGAGAATGAAAACAAATTAAATTTTCTAAGAATAGAACAAGAATTTCCTTCATCAAATTGAAAGAGACTGTAGGGCCCCAATATTCATCTCTTAGAGAACACAGTTAATTTATAACTTACTTCATGGAACAGCAGCCTAAAGGCCACCAAGCTTGAAGATCATCTGGAAAGATGTCTTTTTCTTTTGGGCCTCCTTATCTCGAGAGACAATGGATACGCGCCTGGAGGTGGTCAGTGGTTTGTGAAGCAGCGCCTGGAGTGGCTATAAAGGCCAATTCTGGAATGACAGGCTCTTCCACAGGTGCTGCAGAGAAATTTGTTTGTCGGGGCTGTTGCACAGTTGGCTCTCCCCTTGCGCCTCTGTCTTTTTTCCTGCCAACTACTAAGTCTCTTTGACTCGCCACAATTTAGCCCCGTCTTTATGGCTGCCCGCCATAATGCGAATGCTGGCAACTGACTCCCACGACTTGTGATCAATGTCACACGATTTCATGTCGCATTTGCAGACGTCTTTATAGCGGAGACATGGACGGCCGGTGGGTCTGATACCAGTGGCGAGCTCGCTGTACAATGTGTCTTTGGGGATCCTGCCATCTTCCATGGAAAGATGTAGTGCTTACCTTTCTGACCTCCCTTTCCTTGTTGACTGGCACCCTCAAACCTTCCAATCTTATGGGGCAAAAGGTACAATGTCCATCATCAACTTTCTCAGGCACCTTTGGAAATGGATGCCCTTCAGTTAGAAGAGGAAAGTGAGGCGGGAGGGTTTGGAATGTCCATGTCGACATAATTTCACCCAGAACGCTTTGTTTGTGTCAATTGCAAGCACAGGTAATCCAGTCTCTCAAAAGAAACCCTGGAAATTGTGACATTATACGTCCCTGCCTCCTTTTCTCCTCCATTGTGCACAGGAATTGAGCTCAGCAAATGTTACCAAGAACAATATCAGGGCTAAGAACTCAATCAGAAGTTGTTCTTTCAAAGAGTAATTGACCCATGACGGGTTTTCTCAATTTAGTACTTTTAGTATTTGCCTGCTGTAGTTCAGTATCCTTTGAAAATTGGCTGTTTTCACTAAAGCGGAGAAAGGGATCCTATAAAGATGTTTAAAATTATGAAGTGCTTTTAGGTAAATGAGATCAGCAATTTCCATTAATCAGTGAGTCAATAAATGGAAAGCACAAATTTCAGATTACCACTGGAAGAATGAAACAATGAAATTCCCATCACCTCCCTATCTCTGTAATCCCATCTAGCCCCATAACCCTCAGATATCTGCAGTCATCTAAATTCTGGCCTCTTGATCATCCCTGATTTTAAGTGCTCCATTGGTGGCCATGCCTTCAGCCACCTAGGCCCCAAGCTCTGGAATTCCTCCCTAAAACTCTCAACTACTCTATCTCTTTCTTCCTTTATGAAGTTCCTTAAAAGGGGACAGTGGTGTAGTGGTAATGTTACTGAACTAGTAATCCAGAGGCCCTGGACTAATGCTCTTGGGAAACAAGTTCAAATTCCACCACAGCAGCTCGTGGAATTTAAATACAATTAATTAATAAATCTGGAATAAAAAGCACATCTCAGTAACGATGACCATAAAACCACCAGACTATCGTAAAAAAAACATCCGGTTCAGACATGTCCTTGAGGGAAGGAAATCTGCTGTCCTTACCTGGTCTGGCCTACATGTTACTCCAGAGCCACAGAAATGTGGTTTACTTTTAACTGCCAAGAAAGCCAGTCAGCAGTACCAAACCACTACAGAAAAGTCAAAAAAGAATAAAACTGGACGGACCACTCAGCATTACCTTAGACACCAGAAACGATAACGGTGCACCCTGCCCAGTCGACCCTGCAAAGTGCTCTTTACTAACATCTAGGAACTGGTGTTGAAATTGGGAAAACTGTCCCACAGACTAGTCAAGCATCAGCCTGATAAAGTCATACTCACTGGATCATACCTTACAGCCAGTGTCCCAAACTCCTCCATCACTATACCTGGGTATGTCCTGTCCCACCAGAGATGGTGGCATGCTGGTATACAGTCTGGAGGAAGTTGTCTTGGGAGCCCTCAGCATTGACCCCAGACCCCATGAAGTCTCATGGCATCAGGTCAAACATTGGCAAGGGAATCTCCTGCTGATTAGCACCTACTGCCCCTCTCAGCTGATGAATCAGTACTACTCCATGTTGAACACCACTTGGATGAATCATTGAGGATAGCAAAGGCACAGAATGTACTCTGGGTGGGGGAGTTCAACGCCCACAACCAAGAGTGCCTCAGCAGCACCACTACTGGCTGAGTTCTGAAGGGCGTACTGTCAGAGTGGGCCTGCAGCAGGTGGTAAGGCAACCAACAAGAGGGAAAAATCTGCTTGATTTCACCCTTACCAATCTAACTGTCACAGATGCATCTGTCCATGACAGTATTGGTAGGAGTCCTTATGGAGACAAAGTCCCTATTTTACACTGAGGATACCGTTTATTTTGTTGTGTGGCACTACTACTAAATGGAATAGATTCAGAACACATCTAGCAGCTCAAAACTGGGCATCTATGACACTGTGGGCCATCAGCAGCAGAATTGTATTCAACCATAACTAGTAACCTCACGGTCCAAAATATTCCTCACTCGACCATAACCATCAAACTGGGGGTTCAGCCCTGGTTCAATGAGGAATTTTTTTCATTTTTTATTTATTCAGGGATGTGAGCGTCGCTGGCCAGGCCAGCATTTATTGCCCATCCCTAATTGCCCTTGAGAAGGTGGTGGTGAGCTGCCTCCTTGAACTGCTGCTGTACATGTGGGGTAGGTATACCCACAGTGCTGTTAGGAAGGGAGTTCCAGGATTTTGACCCAGCGACAGTGAAGGAACGGTGATAGAGTTCCAAGTCAGGATGGTGTGTGACTTGGAAGGGATCTTGCAGGTGGTGGTGTTCCCAAGCATTTGCTGCCCTTGACCTTCTAGTTGGTAGAGGTCGCAGGTTTGGAAGGTGCTGTCTAAGGAGCCTTGGTGCATTGCTGCAATGCATCTTGTGGACGGTACACACTGCTGCCACTGTGTGTTGGTGGTGGAGGGAGTGAATGTTTGTCGATGGGGTGCCAATTAAGCAGGCTGCTTTGTCCTGGATGGTGTCAAGCTTCTTGTGTTGTTGGAGCTGCACCCATCCAGGCAAGTGGAGAGTATTCCAACACACTCCTGACTTGTGCCTTGTAGATGGTGGACAGGCTTTGGGGAGTCAGGAGATGAGTTACTTGCCGCAGGATTCGTAGCCTCTGACCTGCTCTTGTAGCCACGGTATTTGTGTAGGAGAGCATGCCAGGAGCAGTACCAGGCATACCTCAAAATGAAGTGCCAACCTGGTGAAGCGACAACACAGACTCCATGTATGCTAAACAGTGGAAGCAACATGCAATAGACAGAGCTAAGCAATCCCACAACCAACGGATCAGATCCAAGCTCTGCAGAACTTCCACATCCAGTTGAGGATGGTGGTGGACAATTAAACAAGAAATTAGAGGGGAAGGCTCCACAAGCATCCCATCCTCAAAGATGGGGGAGCCCAGCACGTCAGTGCAAAAGACATGCTGAAGCATTTGCAACCATCTTCAGCCAGGATGATTCATCTCAGCATGCTCCTCAGGTCCCCAGCATCACAAATCCCAGTCTTCAGCCAATTCGATTCACTCCATGTGATATCAAGAAAAGGCTGAAGGCACTGGATACTGCAAAGGCTATGGACCTTGACAACATTCCGACTGCAGTGCTGAAGATTTGTGCATCCCAGGTGCGCCCCGAGCCAACCTGTTCTAGGACAGCTACAACACTGGCATCTACCTGACAATATGAAAGATTGCCTAGGTATTTCCGGTACACAAAAAGCAGGACAAATCCAATCCAGCCAATTGCCACCCAATCAGTCTACTCTTGTCATCAGCATAGCGATGGAAGGTGTAATTGGTAGTAGTATAAAATGGCACTTACACAGCAATATCCAGGGCCACTTGGCTCCAAACCTCATTACAGCCTGGTTACAAAGAACAATACAACACAGGAACAGGCCATTCGGCCCTCCAAGCCTGCACCGATCATGATGCCTGCCTAAACTAAAACCTTCTGCACTTCCAGGGACCGTATCCCTCCATTCTCATCCTATTCATGTATTTGGTCAAGATGCCTCTTAAACGTCGCTATTGTACCTGCTTCCACCACCTCCCCCGGCAGCAAGTTCCAGGCACTCACCACCCTCTGTGTAAAGGACTTGCCTCGCACATCCCCTCTAAACTTTGCCTCTCTCAACATAAACCTATGTCCCCCAGTAACTGACTCTTCCACCCTGGGAAAAAGCTTCTGACTATCCACTCTGTCCATGCCGCTCATAACTTTGTAAACCTCCATCATGTCACCCCTCCACCTCCTAAGTTCCAGTGAAAACAATCAGAGTTTATCCAACCTCTCCTCATAGCTAATGCCCTCCAGACCAGGCAACATCCTGGTAAACCTCTTCTGTACTCTCTCCAAAGCCTCCACGTCTTTCTGGTCGTGTGGCGACCAGAATTGCACACAATATTCTAAGTGTGGCCTAACTAAAGTTCTGTACAGCTGCAGCATGACTTGCCAATTTTTATACTCTATGCCCCGACCAACGAAGGCAAGCATGCCATATGCCTTCTTGATGACCTTATCCACCTGAGTTGCCACTTTCAGTGACCTGTGGACCTGTACGCCCAGATCTCTCTGCCTATCAGTACTCCTAAGGGTTCTGCCATTTACTGTATACTTCCCACCTGCATTAGATCTTCCAAAATGCATTACCTCACATTTGTCCGTATTAAACTCCATCTGCCATTTCTCTGCCCAAGTCTCCAACCGGTCTATATCCTGCTGTATCCTCTGACAATCCTCATCACCACCCGCAACTCCACCAACCTTTGTGTCGTCCGCAACTTACTAATCAGACCAGCTAGATTTTCCTCCAAATCATTGATATTTACTACAAACAGCAAACATCCCAGCACGTATCCCTGCGGAACACCACTAGTCACATCCCTCCATTCAGAAAAGCACCCTCACTGCTACCCTCTGTCTTCTATGACAGAGCCAGTTCTGTATCCATCTTGCCAGCTCACCTCTGATCCCGTGTGACTTCACCTTTTGTATCAGTCTGCCATGAGGGACCTTGTCAAAGGCTTTACTGAAGTGCATATATATATAACATTCACTGCCCTTCCTTCATCAATCATCGTTGTCACTTCCTCAAAAAAGTCAATCAAATTAGTGAGACACGACCTCCCCTTCACAAAACGATGCTGCCTCTCGCTAATAAGTCCATTTGTTTCCAAATGGGAGTAAATCTTGTCCCGAAAAATCCTCTCTAATAATTTCCCTACCACTGATGCAAGGCTCACCAGCCTATAATTTCCTGTATTATTATTGCTACCCTTCTTAAACAAAGGAACACCATTGGCTATTCTCCAGTCCTCTGGGACCTCACCTGCAGCCAATAATGATGCAAAGATTTCTGTCAAGGCCCCAGCAATTTCTTCCCTTGCCTCCCTTAATATTCTGGGGTAGATCCCATCAGGCCCTGGGGACTTATCTACCTTAATGCTTTGCAAGACACCCAACACCTCCTCCTTTTTGATAATGAGATGACTGAGACTATCTACACTCCCTTCCCTCAGCTCATCATCCACCAAGTCCTTCTCTTTGGTAAATACTGATGCAAAGTACTCATTCAGTATATCGCCCATTTCCTGTGCCTCCACACAGATTCCCTTCTCTGTCCTTGAGCGGGCCAACCCTTTCCCTAGTTACCCTCTTGCTCTTTATATATGTATAAAAAGCCTTGGGATTATCCTTAATCTTGTTTGCCAATGACTTTTCATGACCCCTTTTAGCCCTCCTGACTCCTTGCTTAAGTTCCTTTCGACTGTCTTTATATTCCTCAAGGGATTCGTCTGTTCCTAGCCTTCCAGCCCTTACGAATGCTTCCTTTTTCTTTTTGACTAGGCTCACAATATCCCTCGTTATCCAAGGTTCCCGAAACTTGCCAAACTTATCCTTCTTCCTCACAGGAACATGCTGGTCCTGGATTCTAATCAACTGACATTTGGAGGACTCCCACATGTCAGATGTTCATTTACCCTCAAACAGCCACCCCCAATCTAAATTCTTCAGTTCCTGCCCAATGTTGTTATAATTAGCCTTCCCCCAATTTAGCACCTTCACCCGAAGACTAAACATATGGAATTATGGTCACTGTTCCCGAAATGCTTCCCTATTGAAACTTCGACCACCTGGCCAGGCTCATTCCCCAGTACCAGGTCCATTATGGCCCCATCCCTAATTGGACTAACTACATATTGTTTCAAGAAGTCCTCCTGGATGCTCCTTACAAATTCTGCCCCCTCTCAGCCCCTAGCACTAAGTGAGTCCCAGTCTATATTGGGGAAGTTAAAATCACCCACCACTACAACCCTGTTACCTTTACATCTTTCCAAAATCTGTCTACATATCTGCTCCTCTACCTCCCGCTGGCTGTTGGGAGGCCTGTAGAAAACCAACATCGCGACTGCACCCTTCCTATTCCTGAGCTCCACCCATATTGCCTCACTGCACGACCCCTCCGAGGTGTCCTCCCTTCTCCTTAACCAGTAATGCAACTCCCCCACCCCTTTTACATCCCCCTCTATCCCACCTGAAGATTCTTAATCCTGGAACATTTAGCTGCCAATCCTGCCCTTCCCTCAACCAAGTCTCTGTAATAGCAACATCATATTTCCAAGTACTAATCCAAGCTCTAAGTTCATCTGCCTTACCTGTTATGCTTCTCGCATTGAAACAAATGCACTTCAGACCACCAGTCCCGTTGTGCTCTGCAACATCTCCCTGCCTGCTCTTCCTCTTAGTCTTACTGGCCTTATTTACTCATTCCCCTTCATTTATTTCACTTGCTGTCCTACTGCTCTGGTTCCCACCCCCTTGCCACACTAGTTTAAACCCTCCCAAGTAACACTGGCAAACCTCACAGCCAGGATATTTGTGCCCCTCCAGTTTAGATGCAACCCGTCCTTCTTGTACAGGTCCCATCTGTCCCTGAAGAGATCCCAATGGTCCAGATATCTGAAACCCTCCCTTCTACACCAGCTGTTCAGCCACATGTTTAGCTGTACTATCTTCCTATTTCTAGCCTCACTGGCACGTGGCACAGGGAGTAATCCCGAGATTACAACCCTAGAGGTCCTGTCTTTTAACTTTCTACCTAACTCCCTAAACTTCCCCTGCAAGACCTAGTCACTCTTCCTGCCTACATCATTGGTACCGATATGTACCACAACATCTGGCTTGTTTACCCTCCCCTTCAGAATGCCCCCTGCCCATTCAGAGACATCCTTGACCCTGGCACCAGGGAGGCAACATACCATCCTGGAGTCTCTTTCACATCCACAGAAGCGCCTATCTGTGCCCCTGACTATAGAGTCTCCTATAACTATTGCTCTTCTGTGTTTTGTCCCTCCCTGCTGAACAACAGTGCCAGCCGTGGTGCCACTGCTCTGGCTGCTGCTGTTTTCCCCTGATAGGCCATCGCCCCCAACAGTATCCAAAACGGTATACTTGTTAGAGAGGGGGGGGGATAGCAACAGGGGATTCCTGCACTGACTGCCTGCCCCTTCTAGCGGTCACCCATCTATCTGCCTGCACCTTGGCTGTAACCACTTCTCTAAAACTCCGGTCTATGACACTTTCCGCCACCTGCATGCTCCTAAGTGCATCCAGTTGCCGCTCCAACCAATCCATGCGGTCTGTGAGGAGCTGCAACTGGGTACACTTCCTGCAGATGTCGTCGTCCGGAATGCTGGAAGCATCACAGACCTCCCACATCTCACAGGTGAAGCACTTCACCCCTCTAACTGAGATTTTTAGCACTAATTTAATAAATTAATTTAAGATAAATAAATACTTATTAAATCCTTACTAAATTGTTATAACTAGTGCTAGATTCCTCCTATAAATATTAAATGCTAACTAAATACAGTAATCTCCTCCCTCTGGTTTAGTTACTCTACTTATTAATTAGTTAATTAGGGTTTTAATCAATTTTTATCAATGTTTTATTTTCAAATTCAGTAAAAATAAATTCCCTACCAGCCATTCAGGTCACAGCTTTCCTGTGACATCACTTTCAGTTTTTTTTAAAACCAGAGGTAAATTTTTTTATACTTACCGGTCCAGAACTCTGCCCTCCAAGTCTTCTCCCAGTCAGCTCTGCTCTTTGGAAGCTCTGGGCTCCCCTCACTCTGAGAACAGGTAGGAAATGAAAGGAGCTTCTCACTCCCTCCTTATCAAACTTCCACTGTAGCACTCTATTGTAACCAAAGTCAACAATCTAAGATGGCTCACTTTTATACTGATTCACTCTGGCCCCCTGAAAACTGGTTTCAACCAATTCTCTAATTAACATGGTGCAGCTGCAAGCAGAGCCTGAGTGAACCCTGTTTAAAGCTGGTCTAAAACTCACCTTCACCAACCCTGACAGCAACTGTTAAGTTTGATCTGCTAAATAAAAGACAGATTAGATTTAAGATAAAATCAACCCTTAATTATGCTCACTTACCAAACTTCCACTGTAGCACTCTGTTGCAACCCAAGTCAGCACTCCATGGAAAAAAACCTGACTTCGAGAGGTGAGGCGAGTGTGACTGCCTTTGACATCAAGGCAGCATTTGATCAAATGTGGCATCAAGAAGCCCTACCAAAATTAATGGAATTAATGGGAATTAGGGGAAAACTCTCCACTGGTTGGAGTCATACCTAGCACAAATGAAAATGGTTGTGGAGGCCAAAAATCTAAGCTCCAAGACATTGCTGCAAGAGTTCTTCAGGGTAGTGTCATAGGCCCAACCATCTTCAGCTGCTTCATAAATAACCTTCCCTCCAACATAAGGTCAGAAGTGAGAATGTTCACTGATGATTGCTATTCAACACTATACATTTGCGATTCCTTGAATACTGAAGCAGTCCGTGTCCAGATGCAGCAAGACCCAGACAACATTCAGGCTTGGGCTGACAAGTGGCAAGTAACATTTGCACGACACAAGTGCTAGTCAATGTCCATCTCCAGCAAGAAAAGTCTAACCATCTCCCCTTGACATTCAATGGCATTAGCAATGCTGAATCCCCCACTATCAACATCCTGGGGGTTACCATTGACCAGAAACTTAAGTGGACCAGCCATATAAATACGTTAGCTTCAAGAGCAGTTCTTGAGAAGGTGGTGGTGAGCCACCTTCTTGAACCACTGCAGTTCACCCAAGAACTGGTCAGAGACTGGGAATTCTGCAATGAGTAACTCACCTCCTGACCGCCCAAATCCTGCCCATCATTTACAAGGCACAAGTCAGGAGTGTGATGGAATACTCTCCACTTGCCTGGATGAATGCAGCTCCAACAATGTTCAAGAAGCTCAACACCATCCAAAACAACACAGCCTGCTTGCTTGGCACCCCATCCACAAACTTAAACATTCACTCCCTCCACCACCGACACACATTGGCAGCAGTGTGTGTTCCGTATACAAGATGCACTGCAGCAACTCGTGAAGCCCCCTTCAACAGCACCTTCCAAACCCGCAACCTCGACCACCTAGAAGGACAAGGGCAGGAGATGCATGGGAACATCAATATCTGCAAGTTCCCCTCCAAGCCACACACCATCCTTTCTTGGAACAATATCATTGTTCCTTCATTGTCGCTGGGTTAAAAACCTGGAACTCCCTTCCGAGCAGCAGTATGGGTGTGCCTACACCAGATGGACTGCAGCGGTTCAAGAAGGCAGCTCACCACCACATTGCTTCATAATGCTCCCATGAAGCACCTTGGGACATTTTATTATGTTAAAGGTGCTTTCTAAATACAAGTTGTTGCTGGAAGGGTTACAAGTATTTTTTTAAATATATACAGACATTGTTAGGACATGGAATATTATGAAATCAAAGGTTGTAGCATAATCCATAATAGCTTTTAAGAGGGAAGTGGATAAATATTTTAAAAAGAAATGGTAATGACAAATAGCAGAGGAATGGGACTAAATGGATAGATTTTTAGAAAATGCATAGGCACAATGGGCCAAAGTGCTGCCTCTTGTGTTGTAAAATTCTATGACTCTAATTGTCTTGGTCTGCAAACTACTGCAAGGATGGAGTATTGAAAAGGTGCAACTACCATATTGCAGGACTGGGGAAATCACTTTGATCATGAAGGAGAAAGGATGATGTTAGAAAAAAACAGAAACTTTAACAGAAAATTATAGAAAATGAGAAGTCTTAATGCAAAGTCTTGGAGATGCTAAGTGTAAATGGTCTATGCACTGTGATGATATACACTGTGAATTTAACTCAGAATCCAGACCACTACTGAAGTCTAAGGAAATAGGGACTCAACATTCTGCATGCCCATGTCATCTGTACATTCTATAAATGGAAGATTATAAATGGTCATATTAATTCCAATAGCTAGGACAGCCTTTGCTGCAATTAAATAGTTAAAAACAATAATTTCAGACTTAGTCCTGCAGTTACTGGAATAAGACTTGCAAATATGATTTTTGCAAATCTTTCCCAGATCATTCCTTGAACTACAGTACTTCTTCCATTATTAATAAGCACTATTATATAATCAGTGATTTTAGAGGTGCTATCGAGGAGATTATTATTTAATATGTTATAAAGATGTATGATTGTGTTCAACTATAAAAACTGTCACAGACTAGTCAGGTCACACCTATTTACATCATTATTTTTGGAAGAGTGTGCATGTTCACAACAGTTCTATTCAGTTCGGAGGGTACACAATTAATTTTTTTTTCAGAAAATCTCATGTTTACAGTGTAATGGCCTTGTCAAAACTGCCAAACAATTAGGTGTCAATGGCGACAATTGGAAACCGTGTGCACCAGTCAACCGCAAGCATTTTTTTTCACTATGAAAATGGCTTTTCGTTTCCTTTGATGTAACATAATTTAACTTCTACCTATCTAATAATCAAATAATTTATCCCCAAACTCAGGATTTCATGCAATCTCTATCATTATCAGTGCAGCTGCACACACAATAAGAAAAGTCAAACGCAGTATAGTGATAATTACTTATTGATTAAAATTATTAATGTGCTTGTTTGGTACAGGAAAAACTCTGGATGAAGATTTCCTCTGTGCGCCATACATAGCAAAAGATAGTAACTGTGTTTATAAAGAACTCATTTGTGATTTTGCTGCACATAGTGCACAGGAGACATCTGCCTCATATCTATTTCCATACAGAAATTATTATTTTGCATGTATTACATACCCTAACGTCTTGCCATCTACCCAGAATCTGTTACACCCTTCATCTGGTGCTATCTACTTTTGCATTTTTTGTCTACTCTCCGCTGGTTGGAGTTGTACCGAGTGCAAAGGAAGATGGTTGTGGTTCTGGTTGTTGGAGGTCATCTTCAACTGCTTCATCAATGACCTTCCTTCAATCATAAGGTCAGAAGTGGGGATGTTCGCTGATGACTGCACAATGTTCAGTACCATTCGCGACTCCTCAGATAGTGAAGCAGTCCGTGTAGAAATGTAGCAAGACCCGGACAATATCCAGGCTTGGGCTGATAAGTGGCAAGTAACATTCTTGCCACACAAGTGCCATGCAATGACCATCTCCAACAAGGGAGAATCTAACCATCTCCCCTTGACATTCAAAGGCATTACAATCGCTGAATTCCGTACTATCAACATCGACCAGAAACTGAACTGGAGTAGCCATATAAATACCGTGGCTACAAGAGCAGGTCAGAGACTAGGAATCCTGTGGCGAATAACTCACCTCCTGACTCCCCAAAGTCTGTTCATCATCTGCAAGGCACAAGTCAGGGGTGTGATGGAATACTCTCCATTTGCCTGGATGGGTGCAGCTCCAACAACACTCATGAAGCTCGACACCATCCAGGACAAAGCAGCCCGGTTGAAACGCCATAGCATATAAGGCTGCGGGCCAATTACTGGAAAATGGGACTAGAATAGTTAGGTGCTTGATCGCTCGCATGGACACGATGGTCGGAACTCTATGAATCTATGACTGTACGGCATCCCATCCACAAACATTCACTCCCTCCACCACTGATGCACAGTTGCAGCATTATGTAATATCTACAAAATACACTGCAACATCGCACCAAGGTTCCTTCGACAACACCTTCTAAACCTGTGGCCTCTACCACCTAGAAGGACAAGGGCAGCAGATACATGGGACCACCACCATCTGCACGTTCCCCTCCAAGCCACACACCATCCTGACTTGAAACTATATTGCCGTTCCTTCACTGTCGCTGGGTCAAAATCCTGGAACTCCCTAACGGCACTGTAGGTGTCCCTACCACATATGGACTGCAGCGGTTCAAGAAGGCAGCTCACTACCACCTTCTCAATGGCAATTAGGTATGGGCAATAAATGCTGGTCTAGCCAGCAATGTCCACATCCCAGGAACGAATAAAAAAAACACCTCAGATTCATTGCAAGCCTACCAGCTATATTACCACAGGAGCACAGTGATCTTGTTTCAACTAGTTTACAGTTATGACTCAGGACTCATTTACTACCCTACTTGTGGTAATGGTCTTCACCAGGCAAACTTATTTTCCTTGGAGAATTTTCCCTACTTTGATTTAGGAATAAGTCAAAGGAGATTTGGGACCCAAATTTCCACTTCTAAATCTATATAAAAATGTTACAATCTATAAGAGTTGCACTGAGTGCTTGCTTGTTAGAATCTGTCATGTATTTGGGGGTTGGTGCATTATGATACCATGCACATGTGGGAAATACGCCATCAGATTATTTTACTACTATTTGCACCCTAACAATGCTGGATACAAGAGAAATCTAAGCACTTCAAGTCACCAGCGTTGCTGAGAGTGCCACAGGGACATTGAGGGATAGAAATTCATCTCAGGCAGTGGTGCAAACCTGCTGATATCAGATCTGCCATCTGTTATAGGCTGTGCCTGATATTCAGTTCCATTGCAGTCAACAAAATGAAATGCTTGCTTCTCAAAAGTTATCAGCCACAGAGCAATCAATTACAGTCCAGAAACGTACCCGTTTAAAAAGGGATACTTGATTTTTTTTAACTTCTTTTCCTGAGACCAGTGGGATAATTTATGCTGTGCAAAGATTCCACAACAAATTCCCTCATCCCTATGTGAGGTGGTTGCCCTCATCACACCTTAGATTATACAGGAAGCTACCTGATATATGCAAATGTGCAACTCTGGAAAGTGTGTCCCCTGTCAACACCAGATAAAAATGTTAGTGAGAAGCCTAACCTGTAACAATGAGCTAGAATTACCATCCCATTTTCAGCATATAAACCCAAAATGCTGTATAATAAATGGAAATTTTCAGTATTTAGGTCCCAATCACACCCAATAAGGTTGAATTCCACACTCTACTGGCCTTTCACAGACTCCTGGCCTCTTGCAGTTGTTTGAGGGAGACAGATATAAAGAGATGGTAGAAGAGAGTTGGAGTAGTGAGAAATAGGTTGAAGGTAAGGGGGTCTCTGTCCTCTTGACACCACTCCTTGGCAAGAGCGTGTGAATGGAAGGAGGGCTAATGATGAAGTGAGTGACAGTGGAGCAAGGGAGAGAGGAGAACTTAGAGCTTGAGCAGCTAGTTCAAAGGGAAGAAAGAAGAGGTAATGATAAAAGTGAGGGCGTATTAGGATGTAGTGGGAAGGCAGTGACGGGGTCACAATAGGAGTGAGGGGCTGAGGGCAGGATGTGATTTGGGGAGGGGATGGAAAGGTTGCCACCATGGGCGATATTTACCCTGTATTCCTCAATGCAATCTGCAGTTTATGGTGACTCCTTTTCCTGTTACATCATTTACCAACTGTGAACTGAAAGGAAAGATTGAAAAAAAGCAGATGGGGGAGAAGCAGAAGTAGACAGAGAGATAGAAAAAGAAGCAAAAACAAGAAATGCTGGATTCACTCTGCAGGTCTGGCAGCATCTGTGGAAAGAGAAGCAGAGTTAACGTTTCGGGTCAGTGACCCTTCTTCGGAACTGAAAAAGAAGATTCAGGGAGAGAGAAGATAAGACAATGGGGAGATAGAAGCAGATGAGAAGAGTCAGAGAGAAGCAACAACACAAAGACATCAGATACAGGAAAGAGAAGATAAGAGATCATACTTTATGACTTACTGGGCTGAATTTAGTGAGCCCGTCGAGGGTCCTGGTGGCGGGCCTGGATGTTGGTGCTGTTCCCGCTAGTCCACCGCGATCTCGCACCGGCCTGCCACTTTACATGATGGCGGCATGGGGCACAGCCAATCACGCAGAGGGGGCAGGATGCAAATTGCCAAATATGGCGTTGGATGACGGTGGACCAGATGCTGGCACCATATTTAAAGACCTGCCAGCCCTGCTTGCATTGCTGCCTTGGACTTTTTTGCTGCTAGCTCTTCACAACTGAGACTGGTGTTGCAGTGACTCTGGACCCCCCCCCCCATCCCCCTGGAGAAGGGGTCTGCAGGATGGCAAAGGCAAGACACAGTTTCCCCTCACAGTTTAGCGATGCCTCCCTCCAGATTCTCCTCCAGGCCGTGAGGGAAAGGTGGGAGGTCCTCTTACCCAGTGATGGCAAGAAGAGGTCCTCCCGCCTCACCAAGCAAGCCTGAATGGAGATAGTGGAGGAGGGCAGCAGACGATGTACCAATTGGAACTGGGTACAGTGCTGCAAGAGGGTCAACGACCTCCTCCGTTCTGCCGTTGATTCCTCCACTTGTCTCTCCTTTTTAGGAATGTAACTGCCTACGCAGGAGGAAGCAGGATATGGGAAGGGAGGCACAACAACAGCGATGGCAGAGGGCTTAGGCATCATGACATCCTGACAGATGCATAGCTGCATCGCAGTCACAGGCCACTTTCTTTCACAGCACATCCCCATTAACTCCCCTGAGAGGGTATGGGAGCATGAGCTATGTAGGATACCCCAGTTGGGGATGAGGGGCTATCAGTAGCAGAACTATCCTGTTGATCTCTCTTCCACGTATGACTATCTCCCTCTTTCTACCTGCAGGACAAGAGGGAGACAGCCCTGACTGGTGGAGGCATCCCAGATGTTCAGCCTCTCTCCACAGTTGCAGAAGAGGCATCAGAATTGGCGAGAATGCAACGCGGAGATGGAGAGACTGGAGTCTCCGCGCGAGAGTGAGGATTGGCTTCCATTGACATACAGTTCACTTCGGGAGACTCGCATCATGCATGACAAAATCTGCTCAGCCTAACCCACACATGTTTATGTTCTCTCATGCAGGTCAATGTCCACAGGAGAATCAAGCAGAAGGGAGACAGCTGGCAACCTCTGAGGAGGAGCAGCAGTCAGAGGATGCACCATCCCATAACTCTCCTGCATCCTCCACCTGGACAGATACTTTCACCTAACTAGGTTTTTGCTCAGCTGTATATTCAGGGTCACAAGCTGGTGAGAGCACCACACACGTGCCTGAGCAGCTGGCTAAGACTGAGATAGCCGAGGCCACTGACAATTAGAGGACTGTGGATGGCCAGGCTTATGGTAAGCCCAAGCTCATGATGAACCTCTGATTTTGAAAGCACAGGGCATGCTGGAGTTGCAGAGAGAGGTAAAGCAACATCTGGGGAGATGCCAGATGCCATGCACAGCCATGAGCAGATGATGGAGAAGTCCATCCATGCCATATCTGTTGCCATGTCTCAGATGTGCGAGCACATGGCTTCTTCCATTGAGAGGTTGGTGACCCTGATGGAGAATCAGATCCCACAAATGCACGCAGACCTGCACACCATCGCCTTGGCCATGAGCTCATCGCAGCAGTGGCAAGATGAGAGAAGGACGAGGCACCTGGAGTCTTCTACAGCTCCTCATTCTTCTGTGGTCAGAAGGGAGGTTCAAATGAACCATGAAACGGAGGAGGACACCGGTTCCTCAGCCCCTCTGCCAGTAAGCCCAGCTCCAGCAGCCGCGACACCTGCGGAGAGTCCTGCAACAATGCAGGAAACCCTCAGGCACCCATGGCTCTTGAGGCTTCAGGCAGCCAGAGGACGGTCACCCAAGTCATTACAGTGCATGGGGCAGCCTGATCAGCAGCCTGTCTCCAGCCCATCTCCCAGCAATGGGTTCACACCTCATAGAAGCACCCGTAAACGTATAAAGAAAATCACCTACAGAAACTTGGAGGTTCACAGGTATTTGAAAGTTGACATGTGCTGCATCATATAAAGTTCTTTTGTTCTAGCAATTAACCTTCATTGTATAAAAGTGATTATTCTATCAAGCATTAATTTTGAGCTGCTAACTTCCCCCTAACTGGAATGCCAATGTAGGCACAGCCCTCATTTGAATATGATCTCCCATGGGCCATAGCGCGTGGTTCAGCTGGACGCTAGGCACAGAACACAAGTAGAAAGGCAGCAACAAACTGCATGCTTTGAGGTGAGTCTTTATTCTTTTGATTCTGAATGGCCATCATGATGGCTGGAAGTGGATAAGTATGAGATTGTCAATTGCCTCCTTGGCCTGGTGCTCAATCTGTCTGGCCTCCGGTGCAAGGGCTTCAATATCCAGTGCTGCCTGTTCATCTCCCTCCTCCACATCCTCTTCTTTGGTGGAGGAGTGTCATTCAATCAAGTCATTGTCATGCAAGGTCTCCCCACTCTGCTGTCCTAGATTGCGCAGAGCACAGCAGACCACCATAATATGCGAGACCCTCTCTGGGGCATACTGCAAGGCTTCTCCTGATCAATATAGACAAAGGAATTTCATTGGCCTACTTGATGGTCACTTGGGTGGAACTGTGGCAGGTGTTTTACCTTTTTGCTGCATTGCGAGTGTTCCTCACAGGCATCAGTAGCCAAGTCTTCAATGGGTAGCCCTTGTCCCCGAGAATCCATCCCTGAAGGTGAGAATAGGAGCCTGAAAACCTGTGGCATCTGGGACTGTCAAAGTATGTAGGAGTCATGGCTGCTTCCCGGGAAGCAGGCACGCACCCGCAGGAAACGCTTTCAATGGTCGCAGACCAGTTTAATGTTGATGGAATGAAAGCCCTTCCTGTTGATGAAGGTGACTGGCTGGTCCGTTGGAGCCTTGATGTCCACATGCATGCAGTCTATCAAACCTTGCACCTGTGGAAATCCAGCGAAGGCCCCAAATCCAAAGGCCCTTTCGGCCTGACTGCCAGTTTCGGTCCAGTAGCGCACATAGTCGCCAGCCCTCATGAACAGGATATTGGCCACCTCCTTGATGCAGCAGTGGGCTGCGACCTGGGAGACCCCACATATGACCCCAGTGAATCCTTGGAATGATTCAGATATGTAAAAGTTTAATGCTACAGTGATCTTCAGGGCCGTGGGTATAGAGTGACTGCCAAATCCCATAGGTCGCAACTCGTCCTGCAGCAGGGCATATAAGTCAGTGATGACCTCTCTGGAGAGCCACAGTCTTCACTGACAATGCTGTTCTGACATTTGGAGGAAGCTGATTCAAGTCCGGTACACTGGCACAGGTGAGCCCTTCTTGGCATGGCCAGCTGCTGCTGCTCTCATCGTGGAGCTTCACAGGCAGGCGCACCCGTCTCCTGGCCTCCCTCCATTGCAGGTGTCGCATCAGACCACGGGGGTCCAAAAAAGACAGGAGGCTGGATTTTGTGCAGGAGACAGGGCTCCCGCCGCCGGGATGAAAAGGCAGGGCTATCCCCGCCTCTGCATTTTTTTCAGCCCCCGGAGTGATCCTCCAGTCTTTTGGGATGAAAGTTTAAGGAGGAGGGATCCCCGTCCCTATTAAGCCAATCACAGGGCTGGCAGCTCAGCAGTATTGGAAGCACCACTGCAAGCGGTGGCTACTGCCGGTACTGCAGAGGCCTTGAACTCAGGCCCAGCGCTGGAACCCTGGAGAAGAGGTAGATGAGGTGGGGTTGCCAGGGTCAGTCCGATGGCTCTGGCGAAGAGGAGTGGGGGAAGGTGAACATTCGTTCTGGGGGGTGAATTGGTTCCCGGTTGGGTCCTCCATGGGCCATAAATTGCCCATGGAGAAGGGCTCCCCCCAGCCCGCAGAGAGGGTGCCTCGTTTTCCAAGACAGTCTACCTGTGCAGTGGAAGCCCCTCCCTGCCGCTTTTAAGGTCCCAGCGGTGGCGAAAAGAGGCCCTTAAGTGGTTGTTAATAGGCCACTTAAGGGCCTCAGTTGACCTCTGGGCAAGAAGGCCATCGGTGGTCTATCCCACCCCCGGGAAGATCGGGCCCGGCAACCCCGGTGTCAGGTTCCATGGCAGCCCCTGCTGCACTGATTCTCTGGCCATCTCCCCCACCCACCCCGCCATGGAACCCGTTGTCAGGAGGACAACAAGATCCAGTCCAGTGTGTATAAGACCCATGCCAGGTGATCAGTGGGCCTCCAGAGTGCTGTTGGAGCAGAGGCGACCCTGCCTTGGAAGCTGTGAATTAGAATTAGAACATTACAGCGCAGTACAGGCCCTTCGGCCCTCGATGTTGCGCCGACCTGTGAAACCATCTGACCTACACTATTCCATTTTCATCCATATGTCTATCCAATGACCACTTAAATGCCCTTAAAGTTGGCGAGTCTACTACTGTTGCAGGCAGGGCGTTCCACGCCCCTACTACTCTCTGAGTAAAGAAACTACCTCTAACATCTGTCCTATATCTATCACCCCTCAACTTAAAGCTATGTCCCCTCGTGTTTGCCATCACCATCCGAGGAAAAAGACTCTCACTATCCACCCTATCTAACCCTCTGATTATCTTATATGTCTCTATTAAGTCACCTCTCCTCCTCCTTCTCTCCAACGAAAACAACCTCAAGTCCCTCAGCCTTTCCTCGTAAGACCTTCCCTCCATACCAGGCAACATCCTAGTAAATCTCCTCTGCACCCTTTCCAAAGCTTCCACATCCTTCCTATAATGCGGTGACCAGTGCTTTTACTACTTCTCCTGGCAGCCTCCCTGATGGCCCTAAGTGCCTACCCTTGCCGAAAACCAAACCTCCCATCTAGCAGTCTGGAAGCGAAACATCTCAATCAACAGTTTGGTTACCCAATGCATAGAGTCATAGAGTTATACAGCACAGTAATAGGCCCTTCGGCCCATCGTGTCTGTGCCGGCCATCAAGCACCTAACTATTCTAATCCTAATTCCCAGCACTTGGCCTGTAGCTTTGTATGCTGTGGCGTTTCAAGGGCTCATCTGAATACTTAATAAATGTTGTGAGAGTTCCTGCCTCTACCACCTCTTCACGCAGTGTGTTCCAGATTCCAACCACCCTCTGAGTGAAAAAATGTTTCCACAAATCCCCTCTAAACATCCTGCCCCTTACCTTAAATCTATGCTCCCTGGTTATTGACCCCTCCGCTAAGGGAAAATGTTTCTTTCTATCTAACCCTAACGTGCCCCTCATAATTTTGTATACCTCAATCATGTCCCCCCTCAGCCTTCTCTGCTCTAAGGAAAACAACCCCAGCCTTTTCAGTCTCTCTTCATAGCTGAAATGCTCCAGCCCAGGTAACATCCTGGTGAATCTCCTCTGCACCTCCTCCAGTGCAATCACATCCTTCCGATAGTGTGGTGCCCAGAACTGTACACAGTACTCCAGATGTGGCCAAACCAGTGTTTTATACAGCTCCATCATAACCTCCCTGCTCTTATATTCTATGCCTCGGCTAATAAAGGCAAGTATCCCATATGCCTTCCTAACCACCTTATCTACCTGTGCTGCTGTCATCAGTGATCTATGGACAAGTACACCAAGGTCCCTCTGACCTTTTGTACTTCTTAGGAACCTACCATCCATTGTATATTCCTTTGCCTTTATAGTCTTCCCAAAATGCATCACCTCACACTTCTCAGGATTAAATTCCATTTGCCCGTGCTCTGCCCATCTTACCAGCCCATCTATATCGTCCTGTAATTTAAGGCTTTCCTCCTCATTATTTACGACACCTCCAATTTTCGTATCATCTGCAAACTGACTTATCATACCTCCTATATTCACGTCTAAATCATTAACGTACACTACAAACAGCAAGGGTCCCAGCACCGATCCCTGTGGTACACCAGTGGTCACAGGCTTCCACTCACAAAAACAACCCTCGACCATCACCCTCTGCCTCCTGCCACTAAGCCAATTTTGGATCCAATTTGCCAAATTACCCTGGATCCCATGGGCTCTTACCTTCTCAACCAATCTCCCATGCGGGACCTTATCAAAAGCCTTACTGAAGTCCATGTAGACTACATCAACTGCTTTACCCTCATCTACACATCAAGTCACCGCCTCAAAAAATTCAATCAAGTTAGTTAGACACGATCTCCCCTGGACAATGCCATGCTGACCATCCCTGATTAATCCCTGCCTCTCTAAGTGGAGATTAATCCTGTTCCTCAGAATTTTTTCCAATAATTTCCCAACCACTGATGTTAGACTCACTGGCCTGTAATTACCTGGTTAATACAGCCACCCAAACCCTAGCCCCCACCTTGCAGAGCACCCAAGACCCTAACCCTCACCACCCAATACCCCTTGCAGATTGCCCAACACCCCGACTACCCTTGCAGAGTGCACCGCAATGTACGCCCACAATGGCCTCTGTCCACCTTCTCCCCCCTGTGCAGTGCTGGATATTGCTGCCTACCCATCATAGCACTGAGGTCTCGCCTTGGCACCACCAGCTTTTAACGGTCAGGAATCCGAAGGCATGTGAGGGCCACCCATCATCCACTTAATCCCAAACTCTCCATTGAATCCCAATGAATGATATGCTAATGTATTAAAAGTAAGTGCTCTACAATTTAAATTACTTTCCCGTTGCGTTAGCGGTGCTTTCTCGCTGCCAACTAAATCCAGAACTGATGTCACGATGCCGGATTTGAAGGCGGACTCTTTCGATGCGATTCTCTGGCACCCCGCCTCCCTCCACACCTCTATTCCCACTCCAAACAGCCGCACTAAATACAGCCCAATGTGTGCAACACCACAGAAGATTGACTAGTATCCTTTTTAATTATTCATTTTGAAATATTTATCCATTGCCCCCTAAGAAGCTGTTGTGGATTTTACTTGCACTGTTGTTTCTGGTAGCATGTGTCATGTCCTAATGATCCTCCTTGTTCTTATGGTGATAATCTTAAATTTATGCCATCTAGTTTCCAACTCAACAACCTGTGGAAATAGTTTTCCCTATTTGCGTTATCAAAACCTCATAATTATCAATGCGGCACAGTGGCGCAGTGGTTAGCACCGCAGCCTCACAGCTCCAGGGACCCGGGTTTGATTCCGGGTACTGCCTGTGTGGAGTTTGCAAGTTCTCCCTGTGTCTGCGTGGGTTTTCTCCGGGTGCTCTGGTTTCCTCCCACAAGCCAAAAGACTTGCAGGTTGATAGGTAAATTGGCCATTATAAATTGTCACTAGTATAGGTAGGTGGTAGGGAAATATAGGGATAGGTGGGGATGTTTGTTGGGAATATGGGATTAGTGTAGGATTAGTATAAAATGGGTGGTTGATGTTCGGCACAGACTCGGTGGGCCGAAGGGCCTGTTTCAGTGCTGTATATCTAATCTAATCTATCAGATCTTCTTTTCACCTTCTGTTCTAGTAAAAGAGCCAGTTCCTTTAAACTCTTCTCATAACTACAGCTTCTCACCCCTGATGTAATTTTTGTGAATATCTTTTGAACGCCCTCAATTCTTTGCCATCCTTTTTAAAGTGATCTGGTAGGATATGGTTACTGGCGGCAATATCCTTTATTTGAGGCTTGTATCCACTGGAGTTTAGAAGAGTAAGAGGAGACTTGATTGAAATATATAAGATCTTGAGGCGTCTTGACAGGGTGGATGTGGAAAGGATGTTTCCTCTTGTGGGAGAATCTAAAACTGTTTAAAAATAAAGGATCGCCCATTTAAAACAGAAATGAGGAGAAATTTTTTCTCACAGAGGGCCATGAAACTTTAAAACTCTCTTCCTCAAAAGGCAGTGGAAGCAGTGTCTTTGAATATTTTTAAGGCAGAGGTAGATAGTTTCTTGATAAGCAAGGGGGTGAAATGTTATTGGGGGTAGGTGGGAATGTGGAGTTGAGGTTACAATCAGATCAGCCATGATCTTGTTGAATGGCAGAGCAGGCTTGAGGGGCCGAGTGGTCTACTCCTGCTCCTAATTTATATCTTCATACGTTCATATGAGAAGAGATGATTAAGCAGGGGTCTTGCTTCTAATTGCCATCCAGTAACCTTTGATGAAAGTGCACTTTGTGATCATTGAGTGAGAACAGTATTGGACTCAGCTATGATG